>NC_090949.1:15783676-16996176 GCF_040807025.1 Struthio camelus
TGACAGAGACATGGTGGGATAGCTCACATGACTGGGATGCTGCCATGGATGGCTATGTGCTTTTTAGGAAAGACAGGCCAGGAAGGCGAGGTGGTGGAGTTGCTCTTTATGTGAGGGAGCAGCTAGAATGTATGGAGCTCTGCCTCGGGGTGGATGAAGAGCAAGTTGAGAGCCTATGGGTAAGGATTAAAGGGCAGGGTAACATGGGTGACACTGTTGTGGGGGTCTACTACAGGCCACCTGATCAGGAGGAAGTCATCGATGAGGCCTTCTACAGACAGCTGGAAGTAGCCTCACGCTCACAGGCCCTGGTTCTCATGGGAGACTTCAACCACCCTGACATCTGCTGGGAAGAGAGCACAGCTAGGCACAAACAGTCAAAGAGGTTCCTGTAAAGCATTGATGATAATTTCTTGACTCAGGTGGTGGAGACGCCAACGAGGAGAGGTACAATGCTAGACCTTGTACTAACGAACAAAGAAGGTCTAGTTGGAGAGGTGAAGGTTGGGGCAGCCTTGGCTGCAGTGACCATGAGATGGTGGAGTTCAGGATCCTACGAGGAGGGAGCAGGGCAGTGACTAGGATTGCAACGCTGGACTTCAGGAGAGCTGACTTTGGCCTCTTCAGGGACCTACTTAGGGGAATCTCATGGGGTAGGGCCCTAGAAGGAAGAGGGGTCCAAGCAAGCTGGTTAATATTCAAGCGTCACTTCCTCCAGGCTCAAGAGCAGTGCATCCCTCTGAGTAAGAAGTCCAGCAAAGCGGGCAGGAGACCTGCATGGATGAGCAAGGAACTCCTGGCCAAACTCCAGCAGAAGAAGGAAGTGTACAGAATGTGGAAAAGGGGACAGGCCACTTGGGAGGAATACAGGGACGTTGTCAGAGCGTGCAGGGATGTGACAAGGAAGGCTAAGGCCCAGTTGGAATTAAATCTGGCAAGGGATGTCAAGGACACCACGAAGGGCTTCTTCAAATACATCCATAGCAAAAGGAAGACTAGGGAAAACGTGGGCCCGCTGCTGAATGGGGCAGGTGCCCTGGTGACGGAAGGATACAGAGAAGGCAGAGTTACTGAATGCTGCCTTTGCTTCCGTCTTCACTGCTAAGGCCAGTCCTCAGGAATTCCAGACCTTGGAGACAAGAGAGGAAGGCTGGAGAAAGGAAGACTCTCCCTTGGTGGAGGAGGATCAGGTTAGAGATCTTTTGTCCAAACTTGACATCCAGAAATCCATGGGCCCCGATGGGATGCACCCACGAGTGCTGAGGGAGCTGGCGGATGTTATCGCTAGGCCACTCTCCATCATCTTGGAAAGGTCCTGGAGATCAGGAGAGGTGCCTGAGGACTGGAAGAAAGCCAATGTCACGCCAGTCTTCCACAAGGGCAAGAAGGAGGAGCCAGGAAACTACAGGCCTGTCAGCCGCCCCTCCATCCCTGGAAAGGTGATGGAACAGCTCCTCCTGAAGGTCCTCACTAAGCATGTGGAGGACAAGAAGGTGATCAGGAGCAGTCAGCATGGATTCACCAAAGGGAAATCATGCTGGACCAATCTGATAGCCTTCTATGACGGAATGACTGGCTGGGTAGATGAGGGCAGAGCAGTGGATGTTGTCTTTCTGGACTTCAGCAAGGCTTTTGACACTGTCTCCCATCACATCCTCCTAGGTAAGCTCAGGAAGTGTGGGCTAGATGAGTGGACGGTGAGGTGGCTTGAGAACTGGCTGGATGGCCGAGCTCAGAGGGTTGTGGTGAATGGCGCAGAGTCAAGTTGGAGGCCTGTGGCTAGTGGTGTCCCCCAGGGGTCAGTCCTGGGTCCAGGCTTGTTCAATGTATTCCTCAATGACCTGGAGGAAGGGACAGAGTGCACCCTCAGCAAGTTGGCTGATGATACTAAACTGGGGGGAGAGGCTAACACACCAGAAGACTGTGCTGCCATTCAGAGGGACCTGGACAGGCTGGAGAAGTGGGCGGAGAGGAACCTCATGAAATTCAACAAAGGCAAGTGCAAGGTCCTGCACCTAGGCAGGAATAATCCCATGCAGCAGTACAGGCTGGGGACTGACCTGTTGGAAAGTAGCTCTGCCGAGAAGGACCTGGGAGTCCTGGTGGACAACAAGTTAAACATGAGCCAGCAGTGTGCCCTTGTGGCCAAGAAGGCCAATGGGGTGCATTAGGCAGAGTGTTGCCAGCAGGACGAGGGAGGTGATCCTGCCCCTCTACTCAGCCCTGGTGAGGCCTCACCTGGAGTACTGTGTCCAGTTCTGGGCTCCCCAGTACAAGAGAGACATGGCACTCCTGGAGAGAGTCCAGCGGAGGGCTACCAAGATGATTAGAGGGCTGGAGCACCTCTCCTAGGAAAAAAGACTGCAAGAGCTGGGCCTGTTCAGCCTGGAGAAGAGAAGATTGAGAGGGGATCTCATCAACGTGTACAAGTATCTGAAGGGGGAGTGTCAAGAGGATGAGGCCAGCCTCTTCTCCGTGGTGCCCAGCAACAGGACAAGAGGTAATGGGCAGAAATTGAACCACAGGAAGTTCCACCTGAACCTGAGAAAAAAACTTCTTCCCTGTGAGGGTGACAGAGCATTGGCACAGGTTGCCCAGAGAGGTGGTGGAGTCTCCTTCCCTGGGGATATTCAAAACCCGTCTGGATGTGATCCTGGGCAATATGCTCTAGGTGACCCTGCTTGAACAGGGAGGTTGGACTAGATGATCTCCAGAGGTCCCATCCAACCTAAACGATTCTGTGATTCTGTGAATAGTGACATCGTCATTTTTCCACCTCACGTGATTGGAGACTTTAAACTCATTGTAAGAGAAAGATGTCAGTCTAACTTTGAAGCATTAGGAGAATATTTCCCTTTTTGTCTTGCATATCTCACTTTTTATATGTTTATTCTATATATTAGTATGGAAACCCAAAGCAAAAAGATTCTTGTAGTACTGAAAGGCATTACTACTGAGTTGTGTAGCTGATTTGGAAAACATACGTTTAGATATTATTAAAGATGCATCACAAACATTTAATACAAAGGATATACGTATAACTAGAAAATTGTCTAAGTGAAAATAAATGCTATAACAACTCTAATAGCTCAGTAAAATTACAGGGTATGGATAGCATTTACAATGAAACTAAAGTGCAAAATAACAAGGAGCAGGAAGAAGGTCTGATAGCAAGAGAAATGAGGAAGTACGACAAGACAGGCAGAGGATGCAGCCTCCTAGAATGAGTCACAGAATTTTGGTATAAAAAGAAGATAGTCTACTAACTAGTTCTAAATTACTGCAAATACAATTTATCAGTTGTATCAAATGATATGAGAGTTGACAAGACTTGCCTTTCCTGTTTTAAAAAAAAAAAAAAAAAGTCAGGAGGTTTCCCCTCCTGAAATTGCCTGGTTACATGACAAGCTGGGCATTCAGCATTCAGATTTTTACATTAAGACTTTAATCTTTATGATTGCTGAGGAACAAAATAATAATAATAATAATAATAAATGATTTTTCAAACTCAGGAGAACACAACATACCATGTGAGAAAAAGTAATTAAGTATAATTTTTGCCTGTGATAACTAAAAAATATTACATGACATTCAGATCATTAATGCCATATATTGATTCAGAAATACAAACTTTACATGACCAATCACAGTAAGATAGGGTTCCACAGCTCAGAAAGACAAACTCTCTAAACAGCTGCAGGTAAGAATTACAAATTACACAATTATATTTGAAGCATATTCCAATGCTATGCAAATAATCTCTAGAACTGGGAGACCAATAAGTTAATTTTGAAGGTCATTCCACAAAGTTCTCCCCCAAACCACCACAGAGATGAGAGAAATGGTTTTTCCACTTTGAGGGAACAGAACGTTAAACCTAATGTTAATCCTGTATTTAAATTCTTTTTTGAATTGTTAATAATGTTTTTGATGATTAATAATGTTAATGATGATTCTGCAAAAAAAACAACTTTATGCTCTTTCAAATAGCCCCACACTGTCTTTTGCTATGGCACCCATCTAAAACCTGAGCAATGAGCAGCCAGCTGTTGTGCTGCAAGTTTTTTACATAGTTTATGAAGTCTTTAGGACAAGGATCATGTCTTTGCTCCATGTTTCCACAACATCTGCCACCTCATAACTGACACAGACAGAATTATTCCTCTTCCCACTTAAAAAAAAAAAGTTATTCTTTTCTAAGGAAAAGTGACATTTTTTCCTTCACTGTCGGACACATTTTACAAAAGTATTTTTCAAGCAGATTCATTAGTTCATTTTGTAGCCCCTGTGAGGAAGTTGTAGGAGTCTATCATTCTACATGCTGAGAAATAAGACTCTTCAAAATACTACATAATTACTGTGCTCTGCAACTCTTAGAATTCAAAAAGCTTATAACGAAAAATGGTATGGAACCGGAATATCATTTTTAACAGGAAATAAGTTCTTGCAGCAAAATGTGATGAATATTGGCTGGAGTTTCGAAATCCATCATTCATCACAACACAGAAGAAAAAAGGCACATCTCTGCATTCCTGAAAATAAACAGGATCTCAAGTAAATGACACTGGACACCCAGAAACCAAAACATCCAAAGCTGCTTCTGAGTCCCAACCTCTGATAGCAACTTTTTATACAATTATCTGTATTTACAAGCAACACAGGATTGAAATATATTAAGTGTAGTATCTGCCTTACTCAAATATATGCCATCCAGAGCAAGTGGGTCAAGTCTGATATTCAGATTCAAGCATAGTTACTGAAGGCAAATTATGCCTGTCTCTGCAACAATTTCTCAAGCTCACAAATCCTCTACCACTGTTCCACTTTGTAGTCTTATTCTGGTACTGATAGGTTTTCCAGAATGTCCCTAACAGGACGATGAGAGTATTATTTATTATGAGGATACTACATTATATATACCTTTAATGCCTCTGCCTTTAGAATGTGCAAAATATACTCACATACCAAGGTAACAAGTCAAAGACAGTTACATAGATCAAAGTTTCATCCTACCTAATTCAGGCTTTGGGTTGCATGTCATTTTTGCTACAAGTAGATTCTTCACGTACATATACATGTGTATCTTCTACTCTTTGCTCTATACTTAACTATTAACACCTTCCTCTATCAGTGACTATAAACTATTATCCAGCAACAAGGTGCCATTTTTCAATTCTGCCTTTCAAAATTTTTTATTCTACATTGGAAAATAATCAGTAAGGACTAAAAAGAAGTCAGGATACAGAAATCATGTAGGAGTCACCTCTGTTCATCTCCTTGCCCCAGCATATTGCTGTTTTTCCCATATATCATTCAGTGCCACAACACTCTTGTGCCATATTCCCTATTTCACTTGCTATTTTGGGAAGTCGTTTTGATATATTGCTTGGCCCTAGGAAAAAAAAAAAAAAAACACACACACACCTTGTCTGTTAGCAGAGACGAGGTTTATTTGGGCTGATGCTCTACTATGAGAGCAGTACACAGTGATCATAAAATGACTAGTGAATCATGATAGCTTTCACTGCTTCAGCTATCATGATAGCTGTTTCAGGTAACACAGACTCAGGTCCTTTTCCTCAGCCAGATACACCTAAAAATCTACTCAGAATCTCTCACCACTGACCATGGAGAATCAGTGTAAGCTTTTCACACTGTATTCAGTCTACCTTTTCTCATTTTATTTAGTCTACTTTTTGTCATTTTACTGACTTTTTTGCATAAGCTGAGACAATGAAGATGGTGAAAAACTTTACTAAACAGACACATGCCTGCCCAGGCAATGATTCCCCAAAAGACAGCACTTCATCCTCAGTGAAGTTTGAGTTAGTAGTTTCATCGTTCCACAGAAACAAGTATCATAAACATTTCCTCAAATACTTGCATACACAAGAAACAGCTTAGACAGCAAGAAATAAAACCACATTTGATACATTTCTCATAATGAAACAGTTTTTCTTCTGCTTTTTTCTTAGCTACACAAATTAGTACCACATTTTACTTCACAGGCCCTTCTAAACCAACGTGCCCTGTGTTTCAACAGACCGTGGCTACTTCAGATAAGAAAAGTAGGACTTATTTCACTACACTGTATATATTGCCAGATGCTTCCTTTCTTTTATATTTAAGGAACCCAGACTCTGAGGATCTCAGCTGAGGTTGTATACCAGAGAAAAAGTGATGGTCTCTTTAGTAGGAAGAATCTAAACCATTTTGGCTTAAGGTATAACACCACTGTGGTTTCAACAATCTTTGGATCTTGTAACAGACACTACTAATCACATCTGCCAAGTATGTTCTTTAAAAAAATTCATAAGGATGACTTTGAAGAGGCTTATTCCCTCAGAATGCACCAAATGGATTGAGTTCCCATTGAAAATTCCTAAGTAATCTTACTCTTCGGTCATGAACCATGAAAAATCATTCTGTATTTCCTCAGTATTTTACCTGCCTTGCATTAAGGTAGCTATACTAAAGATAAAATTAAGCCACCCTACAGCTAGATCCAAAGCCCGAAGCTGAAGTGATTTAATATCCAACACGAACAGAATGATATAGTACTACGGAGGATGTGTTTTCTTTGGGTTTTCATGTCAACGCACATCTCCTCAATCAAAAGTTTGGCAGTTACGCTTTAACTGTGATGAATCCTAGCACTTCACATCACACAAGTTCACAATGACCCTATAAAATAACTTCCCATCCCTTTGAAGTTTCAGGGGCAAGAAATACTCCTGAAATATCACCAAGGACCTGGCAGCAGGTCTAATAATACAGTGCTAGGTTTAAAATGCTGCAGTTATCAGTAAGTCACACTACAGAGCAGGTCATGCATAATAAACAGCTGCTTTATTAGCTTGATGGAATATGCAGCATGTATGAAATAACAGAATACAGCTACAGAGCAAAAGCTGAAGAGTCAACGCAAAATACCCTGTTACAGCCCAGATAATGCATGCCATTGACAATAAGAGTAGGGGTCCATACTGACTCATTCATAGGAATGAGTCAGTAACAGCAAACCCTTGAGAGATGGCAGTTTGGAAGCTATCCAGGCCCAAAACCTGGCACACACAAATTCCAAATCAAATTTGATTTTTCTGTCTTTTGGGAATGAAAGGAGGGAGCAGAACTAGGACAAAATTAATACAAACAAACAGGTAATATAAATAAAGATGAACTTTTCTGACACAGCTTTTCATGATAAATTAGCTTATTGGTGGTTTGTTCCCCGTTCCCCTCCTTAGCTCTTTTCTTGTCCTTTTCCTAAACAAACTGAAGTACTCCTCCTGACATTACCAGCCAAGTAGCAGTCCTATTACTATTCAGAAGGCAGAAAAGTTATCAAGAACATAAAAGGAATGCAGCCTATTTAAGCATACAATATAGAACGAATAGAAGCAACACGGCCTCCTTCGCTGACAAGTAATGAACAATCTCAATTCACCATTGCTAAGTTTCCTTGTGAAAACCAGACAGCTTACTGAAATGCCTTATAGATGGTGATGACAAGCATTTATGAGGTGATCTGCCTTTGCAGGCAGCCCTGGAATTTACTATGTCTTCCTTGCACTTTTTAATGGACATCTATTAAGCAAGCTGCTGAGGACTGTAAACTTTAGGTGTTGGGAAGTTTTTGTCACAATTCTCTTTGGTTTGTTGCAAGGAAAACAAGAAAAATAAGATTTGCCACATCAGATTAAACTTCCTCTGGAAGCTACATTTCAGATAGTGGCCAGGACTAACTAAGATGATAAACAGTTCTTCAAAAAACAATTTTGGAATGATAGATGCACAGGGGAACTTTACAAGTTGATTTATACCTTGAAATTTAGGTAATTTGTTTTTTCAAAGGTTAAGAAATATTGATGGTTCCTTCTCGGATGCTCAAATAGATGTTGGCCATATAAACTTCAAGTCACTTCGGAGATAATCCAGAACCCTAACGGAGCCTCTCTTTCACAGCAGCTAATAGCAGCTGTTTCAGAGGAGAATGTATAAAACCTTCCAGCATGAGCTTGCCATGACTTTATTAATCACAGTCCACCAGTTTAACTGATTCTTCAGAGCAGATTTAAAAATTTCAAAATATACATGATTAAGGTAAAATAAAATGACCTTTTTTGTTAAAACTATAAGTGAGCTGCTGTGCTCAGTCACCACATTATTATGCTCTAAATTTTGGTGGATATTTTCAATTTGAGCATTGGTTGATCTTTAAATTCTATCATACAACATATATAAAAATGAGGAAGTGTATTCATGGTCTAACTCTACATACACAAACACACACATGAAGCAGTGGTAAATCTGACAGAGCCAGTGAAGTAAGTGGTAGAAGCAGCATGTTCACAGAGTCTTATCCTTGCAAACTGATCTACATAGATGAGCCTTTTCCCTAGGGGGATTTCATTGACATTAGTGAGCCTCCACATGCAAAGTCAGATGACAAAAACACTTTGGCTATGAAAAAATTGCTACTGATGCTACTAAGGATAAGGAATTTTCAACAGAGGGAAGATTAAGTATTTCAGGGTGTTTCAAAATATATAGTCAGTTCTCAGTTACCTGTGGGCGGATTCCCAGAACCACATATTTTGGCATATGGACAAAGCAATGTCATCACACAGTGCAGTGCATCCATGTAGTGTGTTCTTCATGATGCATGGACCCTCAACTAATTAGCTCCGTCAAACTAACTAGTTTCTATAGGGCCATCTTGGGTATTTTATATTGCATGTCCAAGCTAGTACTATTGGCAAATACAGTGCAAAAACAGTAGGGTCAGCTCAATACATTAGCTTAGGCAGCTACGCTGGTTTTAACATAAGAGGCCAAGAAGAACGACCAAACAGTTTGGGAGGAAGCAATAGTGGCAGTTGTCCCACAGCTGGGACAGAGGGGAAAGGAGGCAGGAGTTCTACGACCAGAGGATAGCATGGAAAAGGCGATGGCAGACCTTTGCCATCAAATTGTAGTAGATTGCAGTAGAAAGGAAGCAGCATTGTATTTATTTGCTTAGTCACAGCACTGTAAACACAAGGCTTATTAGGTTAGTACCACTCCTAAATTAACTGTCCTCCTGGAGTGCTTGGAAGCACACCATAGCCACAAGTTTGCATAGCATCAGCATTCCCAAGCAGTTAAGTGTCTTTGCATCTCAGTCCTCATTTTTTATATCGGATGTCTCACACACTATGGAGGTTTTTCCATTATCTATAGTATCTTGGCCTTCTGCTCACCATGAAAAAGGATGTGTTGACAGTACATAGAAGCTCCGGAAAGGACTGTAAGGTACAGGCTTTGGCCAAAACATCAGCAAAATACTTTACAAAAAGCATGCTATGACACAAATTTTTCTAACAAACCCAAGTATCAGCAGCACAAGCTCCACTAAAAGAAAAAAAACATAACAACAACAAAACAGTAAAACCTGCAGCTCTCTCTCACCTGATATCTACTGGACCCAGCCAAAATATTCCAGAAAGACATTTGCAAGCTTCAGTATTCTCAGTGTAACATTTCTGTATACAGTTAGTTAATCCTTTTATCCTTGAAAATATTAACAACAGGGAAATGTCAAGTTTGTGACACTTCATGTGTGACCTAAATAGTGGACAGCATCTTTGATGCTCAAGATGTTATCCAAGTACAAAGAAACACTCAAGAAAATCATAACTTCGTCTTTAGAATATCCTACATTTAAAGGTGTCCATATGACAAGTTCATTTTCCCCTGGGTTATTCTTAAAAACATTATTTCAAGTTCTGATGCAGTACAGACCTTTCTTCATAAGTAGCAATATGACAGGAGTATAATTTTTGTACCCTGCTCTTCCCTCCATCAGCACACCTGCATCACTGGGCTCCGTATATATAAATAAAGACTGCAGCAATACAGAGACAGGAAGCAATCTTCCAAGCCAGAACTGGGGTCATCACAGAAGCAATGCTAACTGGTAACCAGGAAATGCATCAGCACCAAGGGTAGAATCATAGAACATTATCCACAGCACCTAATGAGATTTTTTCTTCTTCTCTGGCAGATAAGACTATCTAAATAAAGCATTGAGAATTATAGTGCATCGGTTCTATTATCAGTATATTTGGAGAAACGACATCAGTTCTAACTGAAAAATAAAGTAAAATAACTACAATTTGTAGCATCTCTAAAAGCTGCTGTAAAAGAAATAGCCCTGAGTAACAACTGCAGTGTTGCCAGAAAAGATACAGATGGCTATCAATGACAAGTGTTATAAGTGACTATTGATATTTTAGACTGAAATAATCTGTTGTATTTTCTTCACTATAGGGATATTTAAAACATCCTCTGTATAAAACATGCTCTGTATTACAGGATTAATCAACATATTTTTATATATCGATATAGTTCAGTATCATTAATATCAGTCACTTAGGTCTTAACAAATTCACGCAAGCAACTTTATTTATTATTGGACACTATTGTGGCAACATGTTGCATATCTGAAAACACAACTGTAAAAACCAATAGTAACACAAAGGTGAAGACCCGTAAAGGTACTTTAATCACTTCTCAGTAGCATAATAATCTTCAAAACAGTCTTTCAACATTTTCATTTGTCCTGAGACGCAGTGTTAACGGTGCACAGATTTCATACCAGGAATTCGGAGTGCATGCTGCAAACAAAGAATGTCAATACAATTTGTAATTGTGGAACCTGATAGGATTTAACAGCAGGAGCTGGTTATAAGCAGCAATGGTACTAAGTTTGGAGCCAATCTGCAACCTTGTTTCTTTCTGCATTGCCTTGAAATTGACTGCAACTACTTCCTCTTTTGATGTTCTTGTGAACAAGTTACTTGCTATCAGACCTCATACTCTAAACACTGTTGGCGGTCTCAGGATCCTTCTTTTCACAAGCCCCATCTTTTCACTTCCTTCCCCTCACCACTGAAATCTGCATCTTTTACTCTTTTCTCAGCCTCTTGCTGCTCTCTGAAATTCCAGCTTCAGACAACAGTTTCTGTGAACTCAGTATTGCTACCCCATTGCACCGACTGATACGTTATCACACAAGTGACCCCACTGAAGCACTCCCAAGTAGTCACTGAATATGGCACTACTCAACATGTTTATGCACTACAGAATCAGGACTTGCAAAGTCAGAAGTAAATTACCACATCCTCGACCTTAGAGTTTAATCAGATGCTCCTACCCTGCTACAGCAGTGTTCACTCTCTCCTATAACCTGACCTCAGCGTTCAGCTCATGCAGTAATGTCAGATCTAACAGAAGTAGGGCTGTCAAAAACAGTAAGTGAAGTAATGAACATAGCTGATAGCATAGGGAAAAATAAAGCACAGACCCTAGACATAAGGACTTTGTTCTGCTGCTTTTATTTGACTTGCATATCTTCATACCACCTTCGCAGTTCACAAGCCTGGAACCAGCTCCACAAACAGACATACAAACACACACCCCCACCTTAAAACACACTGAAGTTTGTTCTGAATTAGCGTGGCAATCCTCAGCTTCACAGAGCAGCCAGGCCTGCTGAGGACTGTCATTACCAAGTGCTGCCTGGGCACAAACCCACCTTTGTCAGGAACCAGTGCCACAAAGAAATGGCAAAGAGCTTTTTGAGGCTTCTTCAGTGACAGTCTCTTCATGCAGAGGGGCTCATTTGAGGTTCTGTGGGATCATACTCTGCAACTGTAGCCTAATCTCAAATACCCAGTAAAAGAGTATTTAAAGGAGTATTTTTTTAAAAAAGTATGTTTTAAATGTGTTAGATTAATATTTTTAAATATAGACTGTAAAGCTAGACATCTCCATCTGCACTGAGGAGCTGAGATAAACAGCTTGAATTTCTGAAGTGCTGAGAACCATCTGCTCTTATTGGCCTCAGTGGTTTTTTGAAAAATAAGCTGTTTAATTAGATGCCTTGGCATAGACTTAATGGGCTAACTTCTGGCACCCACATTCAAAACACCTTTTCCCGAAAGTCTAAAAGTTAATTTAAAACAAAACATCCTTATCCCACACAAAGAAAATCTCTAAAGCAGAATGGTCTAGTCTAAGCAAAATACTGTTTCCACTCACCAGCCAGCCTTCTCCATATTCTTTATTCAGCCCTGAGGTAACTCCTAAGATCTCAACTGCTTATTTTTGCCTCTAATTCTAAAATACCAATAAAAGTTTATATGTTGAAATGATGGATAAAGAGGCTTCTCCCCAGGCAGGGAGCAGCACCAGAACATTGAATTTTACAGTGCTCCTTGCCAGAACTATCTGCATCATAGACTGAGACATGCACAACTAAAGTACCATCTCAGACTTACTGTTATGTTACTCTTCGCAGGCCCACATCTCACAGTAAAGGACAATGCAGAGATATCTAAACTAGCAAAAAAGCTAGTTGGATCATCTATATTGTGCAGTGAAGCATCATAAAGCCTTATTACTACTTTACTACACCCAAGCTAGGCTCTGCCATTGACCCAGCTTACTGGCTTCACTACTGTCTCATTCTGTTGTGGCTACGTTGCTTGTATTATGCTCCATTGCAGCAAATACATGTCCTTCGATCTCCTGAAAGGAATTGGCTCAGACTTGCAATGAAATGAGCAATACGAGTATCAAATTTTAAATGTCAGAAAAGAAAAGAGCTGTAAGCATAAAGTGAAGCGTTGTTCTTATTGTTCTCCTGTGCACATACAAGCATAGAGGTAAAAAGTAATATTTTTTTTTTTCATGCTACTACAAGTTTGAAGAGGTTTGAGCTCTGATTTGGAGCTGCTTCCTCTTGTTTTCTGGAATGGTCAGACCCTGAACTGTCAGTTATCTGCAAGATGCTTTTAACTCTATTTGCTGAACTCATAAGGCCCTGATCGCCACTAGCACTTCTGGAAGCTGCCTCAACAAAAATAGCAAATAGGGTGGCAAAGTTTTCTGTGAATCCATGAGCTTAAAAAAAGTAATAATAATAATTGAGTAGTCTCATGACAAGCCGCACCTATATTACATACTGAGGAGGCTCTGAGGTACATCCCTCACCCTCCCATCATCTTTTGGCTCAGGTGCTTGGGTTTGCTTCCAAAGAAAATGAGGGCTGGTTGGGAGATATGACACTGGCTGACAAGAGTTGGAATGTGACTTCCAGTGACCAAGATGGGAAGGGACACAGGAAATGACACCCACCCTGCAGCGCAGATACAGCTATTCTATACCTTGGCTGCCTAGCTGTCACAAAAATTCCCCTAGCTGGCAGATTTCATTCCAAAGTGAGATAATATCAGTGTTACTGGATCAAGATAAAAATGCACTGGAAAAGCGTTTTGAAGAAGCTTTGATAATGCCAGTAGGCATTCACTCTAACCCAAAATAATGCTAGCCACTCAAGGGTTCTTAGAAAGAAAAGATATTATAGAACCGAGTAGCTTTATGCTTCATTACATTTTTAATTTAATGAGTAATGCCAGTAAGCCTAGCTTTGAAACAGCACTGTTTACCAGAGGATCACAAAGTGCTAACAAGCGGGAAAATATCATTATGCTCGTTTTACAGCTGAGAACGCTGAGACTCAATGAGACATAAATCCGTTATTACCTTTGGGCACATAGCAAGCACAAGACGGGGCTCAGAACAAGACCCACGTTTCCCAGACCCATATCTGGAGCTCTTACCATAGACCTGCCCTCTAGATAAATAAGTACATTAACAGGAATATTACCTTCTAGATGTTATATACAAAAGAGTTGCACGCCATACTGAATGTTCCTACCTTCTCTTTTGGAAGATACCATATTTTATTCTAAAAACAAACAAACAAACAAATAAATAAGCATAACTTGCAAATGTAAGGAGAGAAATTTAAAAACAGGTTTTAAGGTTTAATTTACAGAGAAGATTGATTTAAGAGGTAAATCAGCATGAGTTTCCTCCAAAGTGCAGTCTACTGGCATCCCAGACCTCCTAAGTCCATCTTAGCTTTACGTAGTAAGAGAAACTGAGGTATAACTCAAAATTCTTGTTTTAAAAGTAAATTCCCCGTACATATGGAACCAAAATTTATTAATTTGTTTAGCTTTGTGTCTCCTATCACAAACTATAAAGGCAAACAATCTTTTTCCAGAGTAGCATTAATCAAAAATAGACTGAGGTCATACATGAGACAAGCCACACTGAAGAAGCTACCCTCGTTGGGTAGACCTTGCTCCTCGAACACACAACCAGGAAAACATCTACTGTGGTGTGCTGCAGCCATGAGAGGAGGGTTGTGGTTACAAGGAAGGTCAAGCACTTCACATAGCCTCAGTGCAATATGGTAGAAAACTTAAAACTCCCTTGCACATCTGCTCTCTTCCCATCAGAAACCAAGGGTTTGAATAACACCAGAAGGTTGTGTTTTGACACAAACAGGATGCTTAGTGTATAACATAACACATGCTCATACTTCACATCTTACTGCTGCTACCAAGCAGCCATACTAGGGCTCTGACTCATGAGATGAAAAGAACCTTCCTTAATTCAAAAAGAAACAACTGAAATCAGTCATTGCTGCCTGATCCAGCCCATGCAGTACCTATGTATAGGTACTCAAGCAAACAATAATCCTGGGATTGCTCAAAACAGACCCTCTGTTCTAGTTTACTATCAACTTGTATGAGCAGTCGTATGGCACAATTGAGGGAAAGATGGGGAACAGAGAACCACAACCATTTTGTGACCATTTTCTGATGTCCTGGACTACAGCCTATCCAGAGGCATTCTTCTAAACTAATACTGTACAAGAAGCCAACTATTCTCCTTGGCAACCAAACTAGACACAAAAGATCCGCAGAAAAAATTCTCTCTCTCCCCCTAAAATAGTTAGCACTAACAGAACAATTTGCTATTCTATAAAAGAACAACTCCAGCAAACTAGAATTGAATTTTTCCTAGCATCAAATCTTGTTTGCTAACAATCTGACTGACTGAACTTTCAATGAAATTGCATTACACAGGTGCAACAAGAATGTACATGTACTCCATTCTGTCCTGCTCTGTGTGTTCTAAATGTGTAGGACGGTAATTTCTAAGTCATGGATAGTCAAGAAGACTTTTAAGTATACATTTGAAAGGCTGGGGGTCAGGAAATAAAAGAAAAAAAAATCAATTAATATCCTCTTACCAAGGATATGTATTTCAAAGTTAATATAAAATTGCCATTTTATGTCAATATGTACTTGCTTAATAAACTGTGCATTCATAGTCCATTGCAAATACTGAGTATATTTTCTGCCCCTCCTCTCCCCCTCCCCCTCATAATCCTATCCTTTCCATCCACAGCTTGCCTTCCTGTACTCTCCTTCAAGAGCCACATTCATCCATGGTAAACTCATTCCTCTGCAAGGAATAGCTTGAGGAGCATTTTTTTTTTTATCCTAGTGGCAGCACCAGCATAACCAATCCCTTACATCCTATCACTTACTTCCACCCTAGTCCTGCCCCTTCAGTTATGTAGGTACAACTGTGTATGCGACTGCATTGCAAACCATGTAAGGAAAGGACCCGGGGCGGGAGGAGGAGAAAAGACTATTTTTTAACCACATTTAGTTGCCTGACTCAATTCACTACAGACTTCCTTGAGTAATTATACTGACCCGACTGATGAGGGAAGAAATGGGAAAAGGGGATCAAGGAAGGAAGATCTATATCTGTCAGAAATGCCCTGAAATAAACTGTCAAAGTATAATTTTAGAATTGCTAGAGAGTCATCTTCACAGGCAATTCACTGGATTTCTCTGTGGAAGTTCAGTGGTATGTTGAGCTAACAGCTCTACTCAGGACAGTGCTGCACCACTCGGTGTTAGTAATCTCTGGCAATTGTAAAACAAATGGCAATTTATAGATTTGATTTGTGCACCAAAAACTACCCGACTCCTATAATTAGTTTTCCTTCTAAGAGACACAGCTCTGCCAGGTCTCAATTTCTCTCTCATCACCTGGCATTGTAGACACCAAGGCAATGGCAGGAAGAGTAAACCATGACATAGCATTTTCCCATAATTATAGGAGAAGTTAGAAGTGGATGTTTGGGAGGGCAGAGCACACAGTTCCAGCCAGATATATAGCTATAACTGTCTCCATTTATTGTAATAGAGTATAAACTGAAATGTTGTCTGGGGAATCTGATGAGGTAAACATTGCTTTCTATGTTTGTTTGTTTGTTTGTTTTTTTAACTCAGTTAAGTGACATTCCAAGTGACATTACAAGGAAATAATACTACAGGATCACGGCCTCAAAGAGAATTCACTTGCATGTAGTGAGCTATACCCTGGCCTCTTTGAAGTCTGACTTATCAGGTTTCATGGAGTGATTCAAAGCAGGAATCTAGCCTTAAGATCACACAATGCTCCTTTCAAGGAAAAACTGTGTTTCTAAATAGCCTTTAAGTCCTTTGGTGCCAGCTGTGTCCTTAATGAATTTGCAATACCATTGTGATCCTCAATCAATTACTCTCAAGAATGCTTTGCTGTAGTTCTGTTCAATGGGGAATATGGGAGAGTTCCAGATTTACTCATTCCCATGCCTTCCTGAGCATGGCAACTCCTTAGTTTCTCAAATTTAAAAAAAAAAAAAAAAAGCATTTTATTGCAGAGTTGTGTTTATTTCCATGTTTAAAAACACAGGATGTTTGTCTTAGGGTTTTGTTGTTGTTGTTTACATCTTTCCAGTTTTCCACTCACTCCACAGGCTCATGTTCAGCGAAGTATAAGACTACACACAGTTTAAAGAATTCTCCTCTTACCTAAACTTGCAGCAAGAGGGACACTCCACTTCGGGAAACGCTTCACTGTTATCGTTGCTATGGCAAAGCTTAATACAAGCTTACAGACTGGGCACGCAGCCAAGAGGAGAACAGGGAGGGTTGACATATGACATTCCCTCCTTTGTTCTTCTTATATAATTCGCTTTCTGCAGCTCTTCTCCAGAGCACAAGAAATGTTTCAGCTTCGATTATCTCCACAAGATTTTCATTTTTCCCTTTTTCCTTTTTGCTCAACAAAAAGGACAGTCTCAGCTATTGTGACACAGATTTTTCAAATCCCAATGCAATACCTAAGTGTTTACAGTAAATAACTCCTACAAACCTTGTTATCACCTGTGCTGTTCATTTCCTCTGTATTAAAAGAAGCCAGATACCGAAGTTAAGAACACAAACCTAATGGTTTCCTTTCAAATGCAGTTTAACTTGATAGTGGACAAGAATGACATTTTCTGAAAAAGGTACCAGCTTATTGTAAAAAGCAGGGTTTTGTTCGTTGTCATAAAAAAACCCATCACTTACTGTACCACTGGTTATGTCCCATCATCTTCAGCCAGTGTTGGACAAGGTTTGTATAATCTGATTTTATAATTATATCACTTGACTTTAGACTTTAACATAAACTGTACCATCAACTTCAAAGTATAGCTTTTTAAATATAAAAGACAAAAGCCATTTCTTGTTGAAAAAAATACTGTAAACCTATACGGACGTATTTTAACATAAAAAGCACAGAGGGATACAAATCCTGTACAGGTTTATGCATATATTTCAACTATGGAAGGCAAAAGGAGATATAAAAGAACATTAAATGGCCTTTGAAACTCATTGACGAGTCTAGAAGACTATATTCTCTTTAGCTCCCAAGCTTCGGTATTGTCGAGATTGCTGAGTTAAGCCAGTTTCACACAGGTGAAATACTAACATTGTGAAATACTTCAAATAATCTCAGTTTCTGAGCAAAATAAGATCAGGAGGAAGAAAATAAATCAGTAGGCTAACACATGCTAAATAAGAAACTTCTAAAGTAAGTGCAAGGTGAACAATTCTTCAAGGAAAGTGACAGAGATCAGTGGCAGTATTAATGCGGAGGAACGTGAAACATACTTGAGAGGTTGAACATATGATGAACACTGATGAACACATTAGTTCACTACTCATGAACAAGGACTGACAATCAGTCACTACCCTTAGTTACAAGGGAAACTATCTTTCTCTGTCACATGAAAATAACTAGCAGATCAGTGGCAAAAGCATCTGTAAGGATGCTATCAAGCAGGAGTGGCTAACACATAGGAGGGCTTTTTCTGATGAGATCAGTAGCACTTCAAGATACAATAATATTTTAATGGGAATGGTTACTGTGCTCTGCTGAAATGGCTGAATGCGGACTAGAATAACCACACTTAGAAGTCCAATCCTATACTTCCTAGTTATTTTTATTAAGCATGAATGGTCAGCTAACACTTAAGCTGGAAGTTACTGGACCAAGAACAAACAAAAAGTTATCTGCTGAATCTATTCAGCAGCAACCAGTGAGTTACGAAAGGATGGCAAATGATATATTAACTGAAAATGGTTTCCTAATATCTATAACAAGTAATTTCAGTAGTTTTATTTTCTTTCAGTAATAAACCTCATGCAGAAAAGCTGTTTTCCATTATTCACAACATAATCAAAAAGAGATATTATTTCAGTGCTGTTCTCAATAGGCAATTGTTGCTGCTTTAATGAATAGATGACATACTTTCACATCTAGAGAAAGATTGTTAGTTGGCATAAACCATCTAGAGACCTCTTAACATCAATAACTGAAAAAACAGACACTCTCTTTGCTACCCATTTCTGGTTGATCTATTCAGTGTTTATGAAAAGGCCCTAAGAGGTTCAGTAAGAGTTCCCAAAGCGGTCAAGGTTTTAGAATCCTATTCTATATTGTTCTGTCTCATTCAGTTTCCTGTATCTTTTAACTAAACAGTATAGCTTTGCACTGAGAAAAATTTATTTTTAGGGTCACAGAAGTGACTTTTCTAGCAACGTCAACAGGAATTGCTGAATGAACATTGTGAACATGTAACGGGTGCTGGAAAAACGAAATAAATTTTTACAAAGTTATCATAGTGACAAAATATCTATTGATTAAAACAAACAGCCAAGAAGTCAATAGTCATCTTGTCAAAGCAGCACAAATCCTGCCGCTTATGGTATTATTATGGCCTTGGAAACAGCCAACCCATAGCTGAGAGAGGCTACCCGCTGACTCTGCAATAAACAATTGGATTAGCTACTTGCCATTGGTTCTTGTCTGAAATGGCTTGAGGCACTGCTAGTTTTGTCAGTTAAAAAAAGGAGAACTTGCTATAGGAGGGAGCTGTTTCTCCATAGAAATCAGTCTCCTACCTAAAGGTTACACAGAACAGATTTTTAACCTTTTCACAAGCAACATCTTCCTAGAAAATGCCTCCTTCTCCCTGTAAGTGATCCAACTAAACACAATATCCTCACTGAGAAAGAGCAAAAGAAACCTGTATGCCTTTCTTCCTTCCCAATGTATGCAAGCACCAATGAAGTAGTCTTGGGACTACTTCAATGACATCAGTACACATCCAAGCCACATTAAAGAGACAAACAAATCTGTTCTAAGAATTGCATAACACATTCTACATGCTGCACCTGACTGTGGAAACGCATAAAGACAAGGGCCATTTTCTGGCATCACAGCCTGACTCAGCTGTGATACAAAGAACTTACTGAGGTCAAAGGAGGGAAGAGACTGCTCGCCTAAGTCTCAATTTACTTGCACTGAAAAGAACAATGTCTGAATAACACAATCAGGCAGATTCGGTACCACAATATTCTGTCTTCCAAATTCCTCTTAGAGAGTTTAAGTTCTCTGCTTTTAAAATTACTACAGATGATCATTTATGGTAGCATAAACCCATATCTGCCACTACATAGTATTCCACATACTCTCAAAACTAATTTCAGAGTTTACCTTTATGCTGGCTGCTTCTTCATAGTCATGTTGACATAAGCAGGAGAAATCCATTTGCAATTGCTCATACCCACAGTCGTCATCATGACACTGCAACGCTCCTGCATTCAACTGGAGTCAGGCTGAAACATCGACTTCCTAACCCTGTGGGATTAAAAAGAAATCTTTCAGAAAAGTATCAGCACAAGGGCACATACCAAGCTACTACTAATGGAATGGCTGCAGGAAGTCACAAACAAGAGGCCTGGAGATCAAAGAACTAAAGGACACTTGCAACTCAGCCAAGAACAAATCAAAACAGTCTTCCAGCAGCGATGAGGCTGCTTGTCAATATTATGAGGAGATGGAGAGAATCCTGTCCCAGTTAAGCTGCATAGTACATAGGACACAAAGATTCCAAAACTGATAGAAAAATAAATACATCAACTACTACTCCCATTCTCTACTGAAAACAAGAGCCAAAAGCAGTTTGTGAAATCTACCATTC
Source organism: Struthio camelus (assembly GCF_040807025.1). Lineage (NCBI taxonomy): Eukaryota > Metazoa > Chordata > Aves > Struthioniformes > Struthionidae > Struthio > Struthio camelus. The sequence continues at coordinate 15,803,952 of NC_090949.1, forward strand.
TGCTAAGTGTGTTTTCTTGAGACTACAGGTTCCACTGCACATTGTGGAGGACATTTCATAGAACTGCACCCTTCCACAGTAGGGAGCACAGGCCACAGCATTTCATCCCAGCATTTTAACAAGTGTATTTCATAGTATTTTAACAAGCCATTCCAGGTGGCACAGTGTACTAACAGGTAGGAGAGATTCCTTTGGGAGGACATTATATAGCATTGATCTGCATTCACATGAGAATTCACAAAGGCAGAGAGGTATCAATGTGGCAGGAAGCTGAGAACACTGTTAACACCTCATGTTCAAAGCATTTATTGCAAAACTCTGTTTTACAGCATTTGTGGAAGATATAAAATGGAATTCAGTGTTTTAGAACGGCAGTAACATTAGAAGGCAGAATTGCCCTGTCATTTATTCTAGAATAGACAGCTACGCCTCTTCTGTACCTTATGGGAGCTGTCCTGGTGATTTACTTCACTTTGTATCTCTTTGTATTCCTTTTTGACATCTAAACAAATATGTTTCCAGCTTCCTGGACACAAAAATCAGTAACATACTACTATTAACCCTGTAAATGCAAAATAGTGAGTCGTTCCCATCCTTGCCTCCCTCTTAACAAGCCCCTCAAAACCGTGCTACCTGTCTCACCGCCAGATACCCCTGAACAGCCGCACACATGTGCACTATTCAAACACCATATGAAGACATAAAGGGTAAATTTCACTTCAAGTCTAAGTCGTAAGAGAAGAAAGGTGAAAAACAACATAAAAACTCTAGAATTTCTCAACACTGAGAAAAGTCTGTGAGGATGGTAGTTCCAAAAATGACTATTTTGTTTTTTTAAAAAAATCTTTGATGGAAATTGAAAAGAATAATCATCTGTTCCTTTTGCATCTCTCATGGACCTGTATCAAAGTGATGCAATGCTCTGTCTTCTAGTGCTTCAAAAAAAAATTGTGCAGGGATCTGCAGGGGAAAGATACGAGGAGAGAAATAAGATTAATGATAGCCCCAAAATCTTGAGGCCAGACAGCTCAGTGAGGCAGAGTTCTTGGATCTGGAAGTAAGAAGGCAGTAAAGTGACTCAACAGGACCTCACTGGCCAAAGCAGACTCAGCAAGTCAGCTGCAATGAAGGCGAGAGCTGGAAAACATGCTTCCTCCCCTCTCTCACCTCCTGCTATTGTTGTGGCAGGGCAACTGACAGGGCTGCTGCAAAAACTGTTGTATAGCACTGCGATTGCCTTGCAAAGCAATAACCTACTATAAGTGAAATTTCAAATGCACACCTACAAGCCTCTGTCTCAGTCAGTCTTGTTTTGAGGTGAGTCAATCAGAAAGACAGAAGTAGTGCTCATGGGATGACAAAGGAAAAATCATAGGAATTTATGAGATAAAATTGCTTGCAGCTAGCTTCTGTTACATATGGGGTAAATCATGTAACACACAAAGATCAGAAGAATAAGACAGTATAGGATGCCAATTAAAAATACAAAAAACTTAATACAAAGAAAGCTCTACATTTGATAACAAACTTCAGGACTGCAGTAGGGTTTTCTGGCTGGCCATATCTATTTATATACCTGCACAGTCCAGAAGAATTCCATGTGAAACAGGCTCTCAAGTTTCAGCAGCTTGGGAAGTCTACACTTCTTTCCTCATGCATGAGCCAGGTATAGAGCTGCACTCATAAATGACGTTTCAGCGTGCTGATCTAAATTTAGTGAATGAGAGGGGCAGTTCTGGCTGAAATGATTTATCAAATTAGAACATTCTTTGAGCCAACAAAACAAGGATTTTAAAAAGTTTAATTCCAAAAAAAAAACAACAACAACAACTACAAATATATCTAACTATTTCTACAAATATATCTAACTACAAATATATCTAGAAGCACAGGGTTGGAAAGGGACCTCGTTAAGTTAACTATACATATGTCTTTCCTGACAAATGCCTGTCTAATGCACTCTAAAAGAGGTCCACAACCTTCCCATGGATGATGGGTTTCCTCTCTGCTGGGAGAGAAACACTTCTCTGGACATAAGTCAGAACCATGAAGTAGTTAACAGTGATAAAATAGGAAGGACAGTGAACACATGCAAATTTTCACTGCAAATAAAGAGAGGTGATTTTGTAATCGGACAAGACTGATCACTGAAAAACCTTTTACAGGAGGAATTATCCTGATATGCAGAGATGCTTTAGTAGTCTGTTCAATTAAGCCTTGAACCCAAAGTATATTTGCACTTGCTCCTGTGTAATTATTCATATTCTGCATGCTGATCCTTTCCTGAACTTTAATCTTCCCTTAGAAGTACAAGTAAGTCCTGTTCAGTCCCATTATCTCCACTTCAGTCATGGGCAAAGACCAGTTGCTTGCTTCAGTTGATGTCATTTCTCATTCCTCTTCACGTTCCAGTAAGTCCTCAAAGACACTCGGGAGGGCAGACCCCGGCAAACTGCTCACTCCTTCCTCTACCTATGCCAGCATTTCGAAGGTTCCCTTTGATCTTAGCCTCAATTCTACAATCACTAAACTTTGCCAGGCTAGCAGAAGTTACAAAAATAAATCACAAGCTTTTTCATTCTTCCTCAAAGACCATTGTCATTTTCTGGAGCATGTGTTTTCACAGCCACTGTTCCAGTTCCAGTTGGTTTTCTAGTTTCAGTCCCGTTCAGTACAACTCTGAAATCTGGCAGGCTCTTCATCATTCAACATCTTAATAACAAATCAAATTAAAGCCCAGCACTCAAACACGTTCTTGATTTTATAGCTAAATCATTTTTTTTGTGAATGCTTTCTTCAGGCAAAGTTGCCTTAAATTCAGTTTGCAATACAGTTATAAAGTTGTATAAAGGTATTTTTTTTCTGATGTTTCTCTAGGGACTAAACCACGGAGACTAGGGGGATGAAGGCATATTTCAGCCACTAGGGATTCAGTTTCTATTTGGATACCTTATTGTTTTCAGCTAGACAGTGTCATGAGCTATAAATACTCTGAAAACAAAATCAGAAATAGATGCTAGATTTTTCTGTGCAGAGAAAATTTTTTGCTCCAATATGAAAAATCCAACATAGCTACCAGAATGGCATAAGCTGCAAAGCACTTGGAGTTGTAGAACTTTTCCACTGCTAGAACTTTTATAGTTTTATAATGCAGGCATGCCAGGGAATTTTCTTTAATTCTCATTGAAATCCAGTAGCCTGTCTCTTGCAATTTATGCATGCTGTACTGTCTTTTTGTGCTCCTAAATTAAGAAATTAAGAATCATCTTCCTGGGGTCTTAATTTCTAGTAAATGTGTTCATATGTATATATGAACTAGCTAAATAATAGGAGATGCTAGGTCTACAAACATAAAGGTATGTGTCCAATTTTTTTTGTTTGTTTTTTAATGAAAAACATACGCACAACAGCAGTCCCTCACAAATCAGAAGCCAGTGAAAGTATAAGGGAGCAGCTGGCCCTTGCTGCTCCCTAGGAGCCAGGGAGCCATGTGCTGGACAGCAGGACAGACGCCTCACCAACCATGGCCCATCCCACAGTACCCAAGGCAGGCAAGCTGGTCAGGTCTGGAGGCGGTAGCCAGCTTCAACCAAGAGTCCAAATTTTTAAGCAAGTTCATGGTGATGAGGCAGGTCTGAGATCAAGTTGGGAAGTCAATCTGCAGGCCAGGATCAGGTCTCTGAGAGAGTCAGACACAATCCAGTGATTGCAGAGCAGGTCCACAGTGACAAGACAGGCCTGAGGCCAAGCCAAGCCTGTCCATGGGACAGGGTCCAATCAATACAGTCCGTGGCCAGGCACAGACATGGCTGCAGCTGAGCTGGAGACCAGTGGTCCTACAGCATAGCTCAGACAGGGACTGAAGATCATGGGCCGAGCTGAAATGGGGCTCCTGGGCTATTGGCAGAGGTGGAAGCTTCTGCTGAGGCTGGTCAGGGCCATTAAGGCCTATTAGTGCACTCATTAAGGAAGAAGTCTTAATCTGCTATCTCCTATTCATCATGAGATCATTAAAGAAAATCAGAAAACTAATCTTTTGTGAAAATGGGGCAAGTGAAGTTGCCTATACCTCTCAGTTTGCCTAAACTCTTTCATCCATGCCAATTTAGCAGCTATGCTAATATTTAAGGTATCTTTTTTCCAGTATTTGCACAGAAAGAATTCTGTTCAAAGAACAGTACAGCTCTGTTTGAATTAAGTGGAAAAAAATCAGCTCTTTCTAACCAGTGAGGTTTTCATTAGACTTGTTTTTGTACAATATATTGAGTAGTAAGGTAATTAGGCAAAGATATGTCCCAAATTGCCTTCTATGATATCCCAGACATACCAATAACAGTTGATAAACCAATGATCAAATGGCTTAATTCTGCAACTTTCCTTCATATGCATATTCAGCTGTAAGGTGCAGTAAAATTGTTATGTTCAACCCACTAGGCCAGCAGAAACATACATACAAATTATAAATAAATTTATACCAAAAAACCTTACAAGGTTAAGAGCTACCAGCTTGACTCAACTAGATCATGCCAACAGAACTCCAAGGCCTTTCATATCAAAGATGAATGGGGTGAGATGGGGGGGGGGGGAAAGAAGGACAGTCACCTTAGTAATCCAAATCAATCTGCACTGAAATTGTTAACAAAAGAATCACAAGCCAGAGAATTAGAACAAAACAGAGTCCAGCTGTTATTTCCATGACAAGTTGGAAAGGATGTTTTGCTTCACATGCAACCTGACAAAGTAACCAGTACTCTGAACTTCTCTTAGAGGAGGTAAAGGAGGTCCTAAGCAATGAGTGATTTTCTGTATTTAGAAGATATACAGAATGCAGTTAAGGCTTTGCTCATATATGAATAGAAAAAAGCCTGCAAGTCTTCTCAACCCAAGGACAATTAATCTCCTCCTGAATCAATTAAGTCTCTGCATAAGGAATTGCTTTGCAGCAACCAGAAAAATCAATGAAACTCAGAAATTTCTTACTGGCAGATATTTCTAAGAAATACACATCTCACATATTTAGATAAGTCGGGTTGTTTATATTACCATCTATCATGGCAATATCTCCATTACTATGTTTTTCCTTGCAGTTGCTGGGATAAGTTGACAGCAGAGTTTATTTTCAAATGGTTTAAGAAAAGAAGGAAAAAAAGAGAGAGAGAGAGAGAGAAAGCGCGCGCGAGAGCGAGAAGAATGCACACATGAATGTAACCGCACACATGAACGTAACATGGCCACTATTCAATATATGGTGATTTATGCCCCGTTTCTAGCAAAATACACACTTGTAACAGTGATCCAGGCTATCTGACTAGGGCCAAAGAATAAAGGTCACCTCCTTATTAGCAGTCCTGTGTGCTTTCAGAACCCTACTGCTGGAACTGTTCAGAGCGCCTGTAAATGGTGAATTACCACAGCAAAGAATGAAGGGAGGAAAACTCAAAACCTAGACCAAATCTCTCTTAGCACACAAAGCCTAACTTTAATCCTTTGCATAATTTGATTCAATCGGAGTCTAACGTAGTCTGGCCTTTCACGTGCATTTTTTAGTTAATTTTCTTCCTGTTTTCTACCTCTTCACCTCCACAGCAAATAAACTTTTTGAACATTAGGACGTAGTAGTCCAACCAGTAAAAACATTAGCAGCGCTCAACATCTTAAACCTGTAGTCTGAGCAATTAACTCGGAGTAACAGTTTACTTCAGTGTTTTGGCAATGAGAGCATGCAGACAGTTTCACAGCTCATCAGTTTTAGAACATTTTATAAACAAGTGCTTGTAATTTAAGATCAATTATGATCTAATTCATACATGATTTTCAAATGATGATTTCATCATTTGACTTCATTAAAAAGATATTTTTAATTCCCAATTAGGAGATCAGCAGTAAACCTAAAATTACAAACGTTTCCAACAGTTTTCTTTCTCTAGTGCTTTTGACTCATTACTGAAAGCAGATTTTTATTTAGCCATATCATACTGTTATGTCTGAAAGTGATATACGTCACAAATGGAAGAAAGTTAATTTTGTTTGGATGTTCAAATCAGTTTGTTTTGCACATACTTACGGTATTCAGCAAACATATTTTTCATTCTGTATTGCCATTTTTAATAGACAGTATTTATTACCAGTTCCTTTCTGACTGAAATTAAGTCTTTTTTAATTTCACACATATTATTAACCACTTGTATTTTAGCTTGACTGTACCCATATTTTGACTTAGCACAAAGCAACCAAATTGTCTGCTTGCAAAATTCAGTGCAATGTTGTCCCAGTTTTTACACAGTTGGAGGACAGATGTAACAAATGACTCAAGGATATTTTGAGTAGTGGTAAACAGAAGATAATTGCTAGTGCATGAATAAAGCCATTACTTCCCTGTTCCCCTATAATTTGCTTTTAAAATTAAAATTGGATAAATACCACATTATTCTTCTGTCAATGTCAAAATTAGAAGTATTGAGACAACAACAGGTATTTCTCCAAAATGATTCTAGCATTAACTTTTCAGCTTATGTTCAGATATCTGTATACTCAAATTCTCACTTCTGGAGTTTATGAATATATTCAACAGCGTTTCTTTACAAGGACAAATAGCCAACGAAGACTGGGCCTGTATCTTTTAGAGCACCTCCTCCAAAGTAGAGGTCCCACTCAACAACAGAGCAAGAGATGTTCAGCCTCTGCTCCAAATAGGTTCAACAATGCAGAACTGTGCTGTGACTTAAACAGCCACACCTGTTGCAGAAGTCAGAATAACCCTGCAGCAGTAGTTACACAACATTTGGCGGTGGAACGTTGTGTAACATCAAGAGAAAGCCTGAGATGCTGAAAAATGTGGCAGTGTTTGGAAGGCAGGGGGGTTTAAGATGCTTGGTGTGTGCTGCCTAGCCTTGAACTACTAACTGATACAAGCCATAGAATGCAGTTGTGGCCACATCACCGCTCCATTCCCTATGGAGAGTTTTATTGGAACACTTAATTTACACTTACGAGTACATGCACCAAAATCAGAGCTCTTTGTGCAACTTTCTAGGACTCAAGATAGAAGGCAGAACTTTACACAGGGTCTTCCATGTCTGTCTGTGCTCACACACAACCATTCAGAAATCAGGATATAATGCAACAACTTAAAAAATAATAATAATAAAAAAATCAGCAGAGTTAAATGACATTTAATGCAAGTTTTGGGGCCATGGATGTAGATCAGAGCCTTTGCCCCTTAGGTTTATGTCTATAGACTAACATAATAGAGTTGAAGAAATGTAATAAGGAGAAGATGTGCTAGTAGACATAGTCTGGCAAGAAATATGAACAACATGGAATTTATCTGGTTCTAAATTTTTCTACAAATCCCAAATCTGGAGAAATTCAAATTTTGAGAGCCCCAAGTTCTATTTTAATGGACTATTTCAGTCCTATAGAATGAACTACATACATCCTTTACCTTTTAAGGAGATGCTCTTATAAACTGGACATGCCTTCACTTATTTGTCTCTTTGCTGCTGCCAGTGTCTTTAAAAAAAAAAAAAAAAAAGAGAGGGGGCTGGCAATGTGGAAGAAAACAGCAGCTTTGGATCGTTTGTCTTCATGACGTTTTCCTCCTTGCAGAAAGGATTGCTATGCTAGAATCTAAGTAGGACAGACCAGATTTTTGACAAGAGACAATTTCATGGAGAGAGAAGCTTAAAATTCAATTATACTAAAAGTTCAGCTTGCTTTCAAAACCCCTTAAGTTCACGTCAGTCCTAAACAACACCTCTAGAAGTGCTTGGTGAAGACTCTGCGCCATGTCTCTTTCTATTCTTATTAAAAAGGAAAAGCAGTGGCTTATCTAGCTACTGGAATTTTCAGGGTTTTGTTGAGCATTCTTCCATATTTCCAAAACCATATTTCCAAAGAGTCAGTGGTGTGTATATCTGTATCACTGCACACTTTGCAGGCCTTTACAACGGACATAAGACCCCCATCACCTAGTTACACCGCTGATGTAATTCTATCCCAAAAGACTCATACAACCGATAAAAGAGTTCGTTATATAGAAGATCTCACTATTGGAATGATGAGCTGGGCACCTAACGACAAGATCTGCTAAGCCATGGTAAGCTCTGACCAGAGGAATCCCCCACGCTACAAAACACACTTGCCATATACTGCAAAAGAATAACAGGAAGTTGGTATGTTTCAATTGCAAAATAATACTAATATCATAAAAAGGCAAGATAGAAGAAGTTGCAAAATTCATCCAACAACTTTTTTGCAGAGTTTGAGAGTAATATTAGAGGAGTAAAGTTCACTATGACAGAGGCTAATTGAGAACCCTTTCATAATGAAATCATAGCTCTTTTCCTGGAGAAGTGCTTGGGTGAAGGGATGCTTAAGTTGATTCTAAACTACCTGTAGACTGATGGCTGACCTCTACATGGGGCTAATGTAGAAGAGGTAATGGATATTGTTCCTTATATTAAAAAAAAAAAAAAAAGGAAGAAAAAAAAATGTGATTTTGGTCTGGGTTATCTTTAGCCAAATGCTGCAAAATCCACACTGAGGAAAGTCAAAACACCTCCTCCAGCTCTGGGGATACAGTAGAGGCCCCTGAGGGGCAGCCTTACATTTCAAGCAGAGCTTTTGTTTCAAATGTAAGCACAGGACTGAATATACCATAAGGCATACAAAGAGGATGTACAGCTCAGAGATTATCAGGCTGAGGTGGAGCTAAAACTTGCTTTAATCTGTGTCACATTAGAGGCTCCACAGGCCTATGCACCATTTAAGCACAATCAGAGTGAATGAGCGGGCTACAGACTTCTGAGCCCTTTCCTGTCCCTCTGAGCAGAGCGATACTGAGACTTTAACAGACTTTGGCTCAAATCCTAAACTCCCAGTTCAGAACTAACTGGTTCATTATTAATTTAGTAAGTAATAAAGACTATGTCAAATGCGTTAGTGGGTGCTGAAGCAGGTGTTCATATCACACTATTACTTATTAACATTATTTGTGGCAGTGGGAAACTGAAACAAGAACCACTATCCAAGTCTCAGTGCTGGGTAGCAGTGTTTGCTCTATTTCCACTCACATTGATGAATATTTCAGTGTCATCTACTGGTCATTAACAAGAAGGGGGTTTTTTGGTTTGTTCTCTGTGTGTGTTTAAGAAAAGCTGAATTACTTTCATATGAAACAACTCATTTTCTCTAGTCTGCAGTAATTTTGTTTAGAAAATAACAGTCTACCCTTTTATTGCTTGCATTAATTAAAGAATCACACTGTTCTTCCTGGGGTTTTTCTTGCTTATGATTCTCCATTGTAATCCATTAAATGTAATGGTATTAGCAGGGATTTGACACACCAGACTTAATCAGCAGTACATCTCATACATCAGCACTTGTGCTCAAAGAATTGTACATTAAATAGTGTTTTTAGTGAATTATCTGACCTTTCCCTCTTGAGTCTGCAACTCCTAATTACAACTCTCCTTGCTTTGGTATGAAATACAGACAAGGTCAAATCCTACCACAGCACTTGCAAATTTCCTCAAGAGGCTCACAGAAATAGGCTATCTGCTTGTACAAACCATGACTGCAAATGTGCTCAGATTATCTGCATATTTTGTATTCATGAGGTTTACAGTTTCAGGTTGCAGCCACAAAAATTACTTTGTTTTTTTTGTAAGCCTCCGAACAGGAAGCAAATAAAGTGTAATATGCTTACTACCACATACTGTTCTTTAAACTCCAGCTACTTTTCCCCTGACAATTCTTTTTCTGTCAATCCTCCTTTGTCTTAGAATATCTCCCTGAAATTTGCTGACATGACAACAAAAGACATCATCTGGTTGACACCATTTGAAGTTAATTCTACTAAAGGACGTTTGTTTCTTCTCTTGTAGCTAAAATAATTGTGAGAGAGAGACAAATGATGTGAATAATTGGTCTTCATCTTCAACACACCAGCATTTGGAAACATAATGGGCAGGCTTATTTCTAACAACCTTAAAGCCCAAATACTGAGCCCAGCTCTCATTTCACATAGTCACATGGGTAGGAGCTTGTCAAATGCATTGCTATTCACAAACAACACTTTCCTCCACTTAAATCAATGCAAGCTTGAACAGTAGCACTTCATGGAGTGTGCCTATCAGGTCAATCTCCACAAGAACATTGAAGAAAGTGACCTTATATCTCCCCATCCTCAGTATTCAGGGCAATCAGACAGCTATGGACTAGCTTCAAGCATCCATTCCTGAGAGTAGCATGTAAGGTCTGTAACATTTGGTTTGCTCCTGGAATTTGAGCAGTACTGAAGTCAATGGAAATATTTCTAGTGCTAAGAATGGTTCTGCAGCAGTCTTCAAGACTGCAAGCAACCATTAGCATCCCCAGCACGGGTAAAGGCTGTTTGTCCCCAGTAATTCTGCTCTCTGTATAATAGAGATATCTGTTGCTTATTTAATTACATAATCAAGAGATCTCAAAAAACACCAAAAAAAACACACACAGGAAAATACTACTCCTGTTGCTTTATCAGTAACAATCTCTAGCTGTTTTAAATATGTATGTTAAAGACCAGCATAATTGCTATTTTACCAATATTCCAACTACACTTAATAAATTGTTGGCTGCATTCAATTATCTCGTTATGCTTCATTATTTTCTCTTAGCATGTTACTACGACATGCAAATAGGAATCTTCCCTGAAAATTAGGTCAGAGGCAGAGATAAGAAGCAAACTCCAATCTCACAGGCTGGTGCTTTACTCATTGGCCCTTATGTTTGTTTGTGTCACGCTTCTACCTCACCTGCCCTCTTCAACCCCAGGGCTGTGACCACATACTCTTCCTGAGCCCCTTTGGGCAGGAAAACAGTAAAATAGCATGGGGGTTTTGCAAGCTTCCCTTCTTATGCTGATTCAACTCTTCCCTTCCCATTTCCATGTAGTTCAGCTACAGCTGGGCAAAATTTTTCATCTACTATATGAGACTAAGACCATTTTTACTCCTAAACAATTGTATAGCCAGCTCTATGTGGGAGAAACTTTCATTAAGAATACCAAAATCCCCATCTTTCTCCTTCCTGTTCTGTCTTCATTTCACATCCAGGCTCTACATACCTGACCTGAATTTCAGTTAGATGCTAGCATGACTTGGGTCTCCCTCAGGAGCAAAGAGTATTTCAACCCCAAACCATCACTACTTCTGGAATACCAGTGTTTTTCACTTTGTGCAATCCAGTCTATTTGCTAATGGCAATACACCATTATGAGGCGCACAGTTCAGAACGTAATGCAAAGCACGTTTAGCAAATTTACACTTCAAAAAATATCATCTATACTGGAGTCAAATTCACCCTCTGCTGGAATTTTAATCGTGCTTCCTCCATGAAAAGCCTTCAGCAGCATTATGCCATTGGTTCAGTTTGGCCCTCCATGACTTATGTTAGTAAAGTATTCAAGTTTTAATAAAAGACAGCGCTTATTTAAAGGACATTGAAGGAAAGCTGTTTTGTTTATTTAGTTTACAATTTGGAAGGGTTTCAGTAAATACAGGATAGCAACTGCTAAAGCAAAATAGATGAAAAAGAAAGGCCTCTCTCCATAAAACACACACTCACAGATGTGTGTCCACAGTACACATTACTAACAACTGATTAAGAACAATAGCCTGTTCGGCATCATCTTAGATAAAATTCCTTCCCTTTGGAACTTAAAATAACAACAGACAAGGCAGAACACAAGATTCTCTCCTGCTGCCAACTGTTAGTATTATGGCCCTGGCAGGCAGTGGAGAAAGATTTTTCTAAAGCTGTAACTACAGGTGGGTAAGAAGGGCATTTGACCATTTGACCTCAACAGAGGATTTAAAAAAAAAAAAAAAAAAAAAACACGTAAATGTAGCCATGTCCACCGACTGCTGCTGTTGCTGCCAAAGGCGGCAAGTCTGTTCTCCTTGAAACAGAAGCAGCTTGGCATGAAGGAGCCCACAAAAGGCTACTACACTGGCAGCTCCATTAACTAGATTTAGAGGAGGCATTTGAAAGACAAAAAGCCCAGACTATCAACACACAGCAGTACCTGTCACCTATCCTCATGCCAGCAAGTGTAAGACAGCAAGGACTTCTACACAAGCTGCTATAACAGCTTTGATATTCAGAGTAGACACAAGACAGGGAAGATGCTGAAAGACAGGTTCAAGGGATAACCAAAAATGCTGAGTCTTGAAAGATGGGGAAGAAATTCTGAGGATGAAGGGTAGCAGAGAAGTCATTGAAAGGATGAGACAACCTGAAACTTGATCATTAAAGTAGTAATTGTTAAAAGCAGTGAAGTGAAAGCTTGGTGAAGTGAAACTGCAAAAGATATGTTAAGTGGAGATTCAGGAATGGCTGAGGAACAGGCTTTACAAAGGTTTCCTCAAAATACGAAGAAGCAAAAACATGGGAAGAAATGAGAAATACGTGAACAATTTGTTCCTAAACCAAAGTCATTTCTTTTAGTGTGATATCTGAGCCTCTTGAATGTTGATGGGGAAGGAGACAATCAGACAATTGTTTCTTTAAAACAAACTCCATTCTGCACTATAACTCTTTGCAATTCACTGGGAAGCATTTGACTAAAACAAACCAACACACCTAAGTCACTTGACAGCAGGGCAAAGGAGCTCATGGATAGCTGCTTATGCACGGGTTAGACTGCTGCCAGTACCTAAGCTGCCTAACTTGAAGCTCATTCAGGCACCTCCATGCTGCACTGCAGTCAGTTTGTTACTACAGAGGTAGCACAACTAAAGTCTGAGAAATATGAACCTCTACAGGCACCTGCATGCCTTCAAATCCAGAAGGTTTGCCATCTTCTCACTCCTCTGTTATACAGGCTATTGTACCTCACAGAAAATGAGGAATTTGGGAAATGAAAATGCTATTCGCTGTCATAGAAACAATAAGACTGTGCACTACTGCGTAAGCTGATTGTTTGTCTTTTTCCAGGCCTCTACATTGAGAAATTCTAAAAAGCATTTTAAAAGCCCCTGAAATTTTGCCAAGCAACCAAATCTACAATTTCTACAGACACTTTCAAATATTTACTGATTGTCGTGGATCAATTTGAAAAGACATAGATATTGGGGGGGGGGGGGGGGGGGATTGCTTTTAAAAAAAAAAAAAAAAAAAGGTATATTTCTGGCCCTAAAAAACAAAGTAGCAATTCAACTCTTTTAAGGCTACAGGAAATTTGTCCAAAAATATTTATTCAGCTGTGAAGAAGCAATTAAAAAAGCCAGTCAATTGTCTTCAGTTCCCACCACTTAGTTGGGGCTTCTATTTTAAGAGCCTAGCTAGGGAATTAAGGTAAGTACCATAAAAGAGGACACCCCAAGGGCATAGCAGCTGCCAAGCACTACTAACTGAGAGGAAGGTAACACGTTTATGACTTTTCCTTTACTTTATGGTCTTTATGACTCTAGAATAATGGTACCAGAAAATCATTAAACAGAATATGTAATAGTGACCAAACTTTCTAACAATCTAAGTGTGTTCCCTTAATGGCAACTAGGGGAAGCCTGGTTTACACCTGACAGCTAATAAGCCATAGAAGCGTAGGGCAATTGGAAGCATTTTAGATGGTCTCATTTGCTTCAAATTAAAAAAAAAAAAAAAATCTTTCACAGTCTTTTACAGAAACATCTATTTTTTTTCCCATAATTCCTAAAATATCTTCCTCCTCCACTTTCAGAGCAGTATTTCTTCGTTACAACAGAGCGGAAGATAATTCTGAAGACGTTATTAGTTCACAGAAGGGTGCGATCTTTTAACTACTTGCTTTGTCAAACAAATGATTATGACTCAGATTGATTACGCAAAAGTATAATCACAGGCTGGACATAGGTGGAAAAAGGGCAGTCTAAAGCATAAAGGTGACCTGTTAATCCATCTGCATGGAAACTCTCCATTCTTATCACAACAGTCTAATTTTCTCTCCATCTGTTCCAAATAGTTCGAAACACCATCCTATTTAGCAAAGAAATCACCGCTCCCCTGCTGGAAGCCAGACAAAGTGATCCAAATGGCCCTGTTTGTCCCAAGTGAAGAAAAAATAGCCCTGTGGCTTGCAAACAGCCTGTCTCTGTCACACAGAGAATTGGAATACAGCTATGAGTTAATGTCCAACTGTTTAATCACCCTATAAAAACATTCTTCACTTTTGCAGATTCCTTCAGTTTCTACTACAGAACAGATTTTACTCTTCTATCTTCACATAAACAGTCAGAATGCCTCAAGAATTGTAAACATGCAATTATTCAATTTTCAGCTCTCTTAAGCCATGAAACTGAATATGACACTAAACAGAGCCATGAGGAAAGTACAGTAAAACTGCTGGAGGACTGGTTCAGGTGGGAGTACTCTTCTTATATTTAGTGCCTAATTTCTCCTTGGACAGCAGCCTAGTAATATAGCAAGTCAAACAACCTCCTCCTGTGCCAGTTGCAGCATGCATCCTCTATTCCAGCCTTCGTCTGAGGGTTTGGGCCTTGCATTAATGGCTAGCTTCAGGAACAATCTGAAATGCAATGCAGGAAGGAGCAAGTCATTAGGAAAAGAATAGTTTGTGAAAAAACAACATTGTCAGTAAAGGCCTAGTGCTTCACACTGTAATTGTTTATGTATTATGAGTATAATTACATGAAACAAAACAACAGAAAAAAAACAGAACAAAAAATTGCCACTTTCCAGACTCAGTACTTCATTGACTATTCAGACTGAAGCTACTTAACGGAGCTCAACAAAAGAAGGCAGGCGAGATGCCCATGGTGACACTATTTCTGACCTAATAATAGATTAGAATCACACAGTGACTTATAGCCTACACTCTCCTTCAATAGCAATCCTGTGTGACCATTAGCTGTGGAAAATCCAGCCCAGGCCTTTTTTTATTTCCATCTCTATGTTGTGTAAATACTTTATAAAGACAAAGGAAGTTCGATCAGATATGTTGGGGTTTTTTTTCCCCCTCTCCAAGAGGGGAGAAGTAATGACTTTCAAAGTGCCCATCAGTTTGGACAAAATACTTGATCGGCAGGATAATCAATTTGTTGTCAAAGCCTCTGATTATCTCAGTAGTCACGGATATGCTTCTGTATCTGTTGTTCTTCATTGACTTCAATGAAGACTATAGTTCTTCTTTGTCCTGCACCTAGACAGAGATGTCTGCCACTGAAACTTATAGATATTATGATGATATAAACAGTGACATCATCATGTAGGTAAACATGGCAAAGTCCAGCTGGTTTTAGAAATTTCTCTTTTATCAATATTATAAGAACAGCTATTAATCGATGTGACACGCTTTTACTTCACAGAAGGTCACAGAATTATTTCCAATTGATAAAATATAGTCTGATCTGGAGTCCCTGCACACTACTCGGGAGATGTGAAATGCAGTGCAAGTACAACTATACTGCATCCAGACATTCAAAGGGTTGCATGTCAAGTATCTTCCTTCTTATTGTGATATGCTTATTATCAGCTGAATACTAAGAGGAGAGGGAAATCAGATCTATTTCAAACACACAAAATGACCATATGGGCACTGCTATATTATCACGGCTCTGAGAAATGACAGGGCTTGTGTCATATTTCAGGACATACGAAGCAAACTGCAGCAGCCTGGCAAAAATCTTAACGCTCACATTGTATGCGTTCATACCACACCTGAGTATGAGACATGGTCAAATTTGTTCAGATAAACACTTCTTCAAATTATTTTCCCTCAAAGCTAAAGCCAAATTAAAGGTTGCACAGTCTTTGCACTAGATAACAGGAAAATGAAGGTGGTCTGTATGCAAGAGACAATGACACTGACTGAGACATAAGCATCCAGTATTGCTGGGCTTAAATGAACTCTCTTAAATTGTACTGGCAACTCTGAAATTCCTCCGTGTGGCAATTTGTACTGCAGGCTTGTGAAACATCAATAGCTACAGATTTTTTTTTCTTCAGGATCAAATGGTAGAAGGGATTTTGCCAGTTGGAGAAACTAGGTCTTCTGCAGAAAATAAATGGATTACATGGCAGAGTGGTGTCCCCGCACTCTCCCTGAGGCCCCAGATTGGTAGACTGGAAGACGATAGGGCTTATTATACAACCAGTCTGGTGAGACCTGGAAAGGACGGATCAGATAAATTGTGTATAACTAAACAAACTGAAACTCTTGTATCCAGAGACTTCTCTTGAAGATTTTCCTTCAGGAAAGAATAGGTGTCCGAGTGGGCAGAATAAGCTGTGTCTGGATCATATGATGAGTGCTGCAGCACCAGCTGGAAGAATTCTGGCAAGAAGCTTATAGATAAGCAGAAACTACTGCTAAGAAAAAATAAAAAGTAGACTTTGCACAACAGAGAACACTGACAGCAGATATAATTTCTCTTTATCTATCATTTATATAATGCTAGAACATTATAATACTAACTAAAAAGGAAAAATCTGGAAAGAAAACAGCAGATATCATGGGTTAACACATCAAGAGAGAAAGGTAGTGAAGGATGATGTCAAAGCATCAAGTGAAAAGCTGATGTTGCAAGTTTTGGCTTCTCTTTGGGTTTCCTTTTATATGAAAAGCTTGTTTTGTTTTGATTTTATTTCTTCTTTTCATAGATTCATAATTTATTGTTGCAATAGATAAAACTTGCTGCTTATGTTTTTACAGTTCAACTTTCCTTTGCAAATATTGCAGAAGCCAAAAAAGGTGTATTTATCTGCCCTCTGCTGGCAACACATAGTAAAGATACAGCACCGTCAGCATTGTTTTACATGCAAAAAACAGAAATGGTGTCTTTCCTTTACAGCACACCAACTTCATGGATTCAGCAGTTACATGAATGGTGGATTATGATGTATATATCTAGTCAACATAAACTTTGCTTAATTTGTCCAGTATCAGTTTCACCCTACTACAGAAATACTGATGATTTCAGTATTTCATGTGGACCCAGTCTAATCCCACTTAAATCACAGTAAATAAGTACCTCCATGAAAGTTAGTGGAATTACACTGTTACAAAACTTACTAAATGAGAGTAGGATTGCACTGTTAGAAGTGAATTTGGTAAAACATGGATTGTTATGTCGAGTTACAGGCATTTTACACAGACTATGTCTATGTCTGTGAAAGAAAGTATTGATCGAAGTAGATGAAAACCTAAGTCACCAGAAATTAAAAAGAAAAAAAAAGCTGCTAGAAATCTGATTATTATTCACCAGAATTAAAAAAAAACACATATATGTATACACACACACACACTTTATGCAGACACTCTGTGTGTCTGAGCCTAACCAGCTTGTTCACAAACATGTCCACATTCATATTAGAGGATCATTAAGAATGACTAATCAATTTAAAGATGAAGTGAGATCACAGGAAAAAAAGAGGACTCAACAAATCTACATTCAGAAAGGAACTGTTCTGTTAATCAAAATCAGGTGAAGATGGGCCTATGCTATACCAGCTATCCCTAAGACAGTGAGGAAACAAAGCACCTGTCAAAAACAGTACACATGTCCAGCCCTACTACCATGTTGTTCTATTCTTCTGAAGTCATTCTCCTCATGATCAGTGTTACTAAAAGATGTTATTTTTGCTTCCTTAAGTGTTTGCTTTTACTTTGTTGACTTCTGTAAGTTGCTTTAGCTTTTTCTTTTTTTGGTGGGGAGGCTTCACCCAGTCCCACCTTTTGTGTTCTTTTCTTCACTGCTGGAAAATAGTATCGTATTCAAAACTAACACAATTGTCTCCTAATTTTATTGCTTTATTATGTGATGCTTTGATACCACCAGTCTTAACATCTATGAAAGAAATTCTTTTTAAAAAGTGCTCTCCTCAGTGGAACATTTCATCCCCATGAAGGTTCTGACTAAATTGCATCCTATAGGCTTCACTTTCATAACAAAACCTAAGAAACACAGGACAGCAAAGCCATTTAAAATAAAACAATAGCTTGTCCTTCCAACTTTCATGCTGTTATTGTAACTTAATTTTTAATCAGTTCCTACCACAGATACATTCCTCCTTTAAGCACACGCTTATGTACTGTTAAAATCCTTTCTGAAAGAGCAATTTAAACACATTGCCAAAGCTGCTTCTTACAAGCACTTTTATTCCCATTTGCCTCCAGCATCAGCTTGCAAGTAGGACGTTCTTTCTTTTTTAAAGGCTTACAGATGTGTTCTTGAACTAAGTTTTGGATTACAATCCATTTTCACCTTCTGGGCTTACTGGAAGGGATTTCTGTACTCCGCAATAAGTTTTCAAAGCTGCCAAGAGCAGTTAGGAACACATTTCCTACATGTATTTTAGAAATTTCACCCTAAATTTTTTTTTTTTTTTAAATACAGGTATCAAAAAAACAGCTAGCTACAACGCTATAAACTTCCGTCCTGTTCTGCATGACTGAATATGACTGAAACTTTCTGTTATAATACAGAGAGGATAAGGTCCCTGATTCGTAATTCATAAGCAAAAAAAGTCATATATTATACAACCTACATGGCTTTGCAGTTGCCTTTTCATTGCAAACTTTTCAACTGTTTCTCAGTTGCCACACTTCTGCCACATTTTGCCTTCATTTAACATAACGCTGCCTGCCTCAGGCTAACTTTCTTTGGAAAGAGAGCTAACCAAAATCAACCATTTCTCCGAACTGTAAATTCATCGCGTTCACTAGGAAGTTCTACCAGTTCTACCTTTGAAGTAGGTCCAGTTAAGGAGTATACTTCTGTCATGCTTCATTACCAAAGTCTGGCAAATCTTCAAGAACCTTAACGAAAGCCAGCTCAATAAAGATTTAACGGACTGTGGGAGCTAAATTATCTGAGGAGTCCATCGTACTGAGCACATACCAGCACTTCATGGAACAGAAGAACAGACAACTGAACCATGAACACACCAGCCTACAGACAGAGCTGCAACATCTGAGTGGGAATTCCCAGCAATCAGTCCTCAAAAGCCAGGGGCCCTCTATGGTGCAAGGGGTATTCTAGGCTTTCTGAATTTTTGAGTGTTTGGCTTTACAACCTTAACATTATTTCAAGGTAGCCTTTAATATGTATTTGCATAATACTTGATAGCAATATAAAATGCATAAAAACAACATGCATATATTTTGAAAATTAATTCTTTAGTTATGAGTAATTATGTAAGTTTCACTATAAGGTCAACTACCAACATAAAGCTTCTAAAGCCTTGCCAGTAAAATTAACACTAGCAAAATTAAATAATTTCAGCTTAACAACTGTTTTAGAACAGCAAAACCCTTCTACTGAATCTTTTGACACGGCAGATTATATGATACACAGATGAATATACTATGTTCAATAACATGCTGCCATCAAAGAAAAACAAAATGGAAGAAAAGTCAGTTAAATCAGAGGCATGGCGATTAATGACAACGATGAATCAATGGAATCTGTGTGCCAGTTAGGAATGGCGAAAGCCCTCAACTCTTGGTTGCCGCACATTCCAGGAGTGCGAGAAGCACAGCATTTTTACAAAGATCATGTGATATTATTGTGCCCATATTATCTGGATAATAATTTGGAGCAGCTTGTCTGAAGGAAAAGAAAAGGCATCTTATAAGATGTCCTGCAGTAGACCTCCTTTTTGGAATCGTTTCTCCCTTTTAGTGAATTACAGCATAAATGTATTAACCTTCAGGATGCGATGCAAACCCCATCTTTATCCCTGCAGCCAGTTGGGATATGACTGAGGGGTGAGACTGAGTAAAAAATTTGGGGCCTTCATAGAAATTTATTCCAATGCTGTGAAATACTTAACCAGACTATTTATTATAGCAGTACATTTTTAAGCAATAGCCAAGGATCCCTAGGCCAATTAAATTGTACAAATAAAATCATAAGAGGGATCCAAACGGTAACTTGACAATTTCAGACCAAAGTGAGCATGTGCTGCTTACAGGCTGACTGCATCCAGGAAGGGAAGGAAGGAGAATTTTCTTCTACATGATAGTGACTGAGGCTGAGGGCATACCCTTTCAATTCATGATCAGCTGACAAAACCTGATGGTTCCACATGCAGCCAAGCATCATTAATCCCAGCCGCTTACTTATCTCCCGTGTATGCCCTGTACTTTAACAGTTATTGCTGTTCCAAGAGGAAAATGAAATAAACTCCAGACGCATATGGATTTTTAGTGGCATACAGTTTCAGTTGACACAAGCCCTGTCCAGGATATTCCAGAGATTTAAAATCTTTTAGACCAAACCATAGATGTTAGAGATAGAACTGCTGGCTTAGTAGATATCATCTATTTCATTGCTAAGGCAAAACTGTTCCTAATGCATATTTATTTGATTTTTATATTAGCTTTAGATACTCCAGGGGGTGAAGCTTTCACCCTTTCCCTTGTAAGGTTGGGCTCACTACAGAATACACTTTGCCGGCAAGATATTTTTCCTGCTGTTCAGCTTAAATTTCCCCCTTTGAATTTCATGCTACGACCTCTATTGTCCTCCATTTGTGCACATGCAAGTTTCTATGTTTCAACTGCTCTGCACACAGAGAACAGAAGTTATACACATCAAGCCCTGTTATGTATATAGGTTTTAAATGAGTAAATGGTACATAAATATACAGGGTCTCAGTTTTATAAAGTGGAGAAAATAGTATCTGCTCTCCTCACAGGGCAGAAAGACAGAAAAGTCTTACATTTGTGAGGTATTGGCTATAAATAACCAATTTAGGATTGTCCAAAATTTCTAAGTAGCACAGGCCAGATACTAGTTTCGGGACGCCTTCCCCTACTCCTTTCTTTCGGGTCCATATGAAAGCAGGAGCAGCAGCTTCCAGGTACAAAGCTCTGCGCAGGCACAGAAGGCAACACCTCCAGTCCTTTCTTCTCCGCTCAGAGAGGATGGAGCAGGAGATGCTGCCGAGGCAGAGAGCTGGAAGGAATTCTCCCATGTCTATGAGCCATCAGCCTACTTTTACTTAGTGCAGACTAACACTGACACAGGATCACACTTTCTGTTTGACATTCTGATAGGGTCTGAATCACAAAATAAGCCTACATGATTGTTGGTCTGTATGAAATTTGTAGACTAGCATTTTAGCATACCATTTTTGTTTCCTGTTGTTACACGTCTACCTTCCTTAAATTTGGAGTAGGGGAAAAAGGATACTGTGTATAGGATTTTGTACTGTTGTATATCTGTGCTGGCTACTTTCTTCTCTTCTCAAAACTGATTAAAATTTGATATCTTTAATGTCTCCCCCCTCTTTTTTTTTTTTTTTTTTTTAAACCTTTAACTTCTTTTTCCTGTGCATAGGCTGTGCATCAATGTAAAATACTTTCCTCTGTATTGTGGTTAGCAATGAGGGCTTTCTCACTTAATCAGCCTCCTACATACTTACTAATTTGAAGTTAGTTAACTGCAGTTAATCCAGTATGAAATTCAATGTCTGTTTTTGCCATAAGTGATTTTAATAAAAGCAGAATAACCCTTCTACACAATTAAATCTCACTGAAAGTCTATATCTGAGCAATACTTAAAAGCAACTTTTTACTATATACTGAATCACTTTTTCTACATAGGTTGTTTTTTCCCCCGCAGATGAGGTGACGAATTTAATTTCAAACAATTTCACTACAAGTTGCCTTTTTCAAAATGACCACGGTCTCTGACTATTCCCAAGGGGGAAATAATAAAATACATTACTTGTTTTCAAGGAAGACAGTGGCCCATAGCAATATCGAGAATATCATAATCAGAGACACGCAGTTGATATACACACACACTTTTTTTTTTTTTAACTTGCAATTTACCACTAGGTTCTAGGTTATATATATTCTCCCTAAAAATCCGATGGATCTGGGACAATTATTATCTCCAAGAAGATTCAGACTCCATAAGTTTCAGTAGAAAATTTTGACTAATCTAGACATAGATTTGTAATCTCAGTCCCATAGTTCAATTATATAAACCCTTATCTCATCTTTGCTATTGTCACAAACAAACATTTAGAAATGGCATCCTCTCTAGAGGAGGGGATGGAATATTTCTGTCTAGCTACCCACGTTCACTTCAGTTACAGCCCCTGAGAAAGACCTAAAATTTATGTAAAGTAATAAGTATCCAGGAGACTCGTGAAGATACATAAGAGCCTGCCATAAAGACTGAAAACTTGACTACAGTAACGACACTCCTCTAGCTGTCTTTCCATACAGCAAAGGAACAAAAAACAGAAACAGGAAAGTCTAATCCCTTATCAGAGTGTTTCCCCACGCTCAGCTTAACTATGGACTTAATGAATTCTATTAATATTCAAAATGTATTTTCTGGCTACGTTTTCCAGAAAACACATCTCTAAAATTTAAACCAGGCTTCAGTATCCTTTTGGCTGTTCCCTCAGATCTTCTATTCACGCCTTTGTTTCTGTTCTAGCTCTTTTTCAGAGCTGCACAACAGAATATGCTGTTCATCTTCAGACTACAAGAAACATTCACTGATTACAGTGGAAAGTGGCCATATCCTGTCACTGAAAAACAAGACGACTCTAGTATCCCAGTCATTACATGACCAGACAGCTACTAGCTGGACAAATAAATAGTTTTAACTTAAATGCTTAAGTGAGTAAGTTCACATAAACTATTTGCAATGGGCTTTTGCTTGCAGTAGCCAATGCTATAAGGGATATATGGTACACGACCAAAACAAAAAGATTAAAAAAAAAAAACTATCTTCTTTATCAATAATTAACTCAAGGGAAGAAAGACTCCTGGGAATCTCTAAGCTTGTTTAAAAATATACCAAAACCGTGCCGTGAAAGAGCAGTTCATTTTCTAGTTCAGTTTTCTAGCTAGAACAAAAATAAGGCACGTCCAATAAAGCTGCTCGCATTATTTTGATTTGTTTTTTCTCATGAAAGTTCTTTGCAGCCATGAAAATTTGTGCTTCTGCAAACACTCACTGAAGATCAAAAGCACAAGCACATGAACTTTAAATGGCTGAGGTAATTTTAAAAACTATTATTATTTCCATTGAGATAAAAAAACCACTTTATTAGATTTTTTTTCTCCTACAGGAGCAATGAGGCTGCAAGTATCTGGTTTGAGTGGAGGGAATTGTGCCTTTCAAGGTCATTTGACAAGGAAGTAGCTTACAACATGCCATTAACAGCAAGCGTTACATAATCCATCTTTCTTCAGTTTCTAACTCTCTTCCATGGATACTTTAGTACATAAAGTAACATGACCGTTCTATTCTGCATGTGTGAGCAGCAATTCATGTCGCACGCCTGTGTGCACACATATATACACAAATATGCTGCAATATGAATTATGGCAGATGTCAAAAGGCGATGCCGTCATCCCTTAGTATGATGTTCATGGAAATGCACAGACAACTTAGAAGCTAGAGAAGCTGTCATAGCCACCACACTGACCAGATAATTCAAGACATGTGGAGATGAGCACAGATCTCCTTCCACATGAAGGTGAAGGCTTGTCCTTGGTATAGTCTTAGAGAAAGAAAGTGGAATATTTATGTGCCTGCACTGCATACTGGATGCCACACACAGTGATCTATAGGCTTTCACAGACTTGCACCAGACAACCGTCATAATCTTTTACAGCTTTATAATCTGATTTTCTTACTCAGGTTATTAAACTCTGTGTTCAGTATTCATTACATATCTAGCTCATTATCTACCCAATCTCCCAGTTTTGGCATAAATGAAATTTTATCAGCAATAACCATAGGTTTTCTGCCAGGTCATTAACAAACATAAATAAATAAATATCGTTAGTCTAAGTCTATTGTATCATACTGGTCTTTACCAAATTGTCACTTGGAACCAAGTTACTGCACTACAGAATTCCTTGTCTGTGGCATTATAATTATTGATTATCCAAATTAGGGGAAGGAACAGTTTAAAACTCCCATGTCAAACAGTTAGCCTAACAAGTATCCATTCATGAAAGTCAAATAATCCAAAACAAAAATCGCTTTTTGTGTTGCTTTCTTTGAACAAGAATCAAGTGAGCAGCCGCTAGATGGCCATCTTGTCTCAGTAACAGGGGAATTTCTTTATTCCGGAAACCTGACTAGAAAGTATCCTTAAGTTTGCAATAAGGTCTAAACTTTCATTACTTTGTAACAAGTTTGGAAGATGGTTTAAAGCCAAAGGCATCACTGTTGTCTCTCCCATATACAGCTAGAGGCTGGAAAGATATACCAGGAAGTATCCTTAAATACTTCTGCTCCTACACAGTTTCCTAGATACCAAACTGTTGACCCATCACACAGACTACGGGACTAGTTGGACCTCTGGCCTGACTTTGTATGGTCACTCTAATCGGCTTATTAAAGTTAAACTTAGTCTTTCTGCTGCATCTGTGGCACTGCTCATGATAGCCGCTCCTATCACAGCACAAATTTGTTTGAGGCATTATGACTACAGCACCTATACACCCTGGTAAGCGATCCTAATTTTTAAGTGAACTAATCGGGCAATCACTGCAAAGGCAATCATTGAGATTCAGAGTCAACAGTACGTTGAACATGATACTTTCACAATTACCACTGCAGGCATTCTGTTAACTCACGCTGTTCTCAAAGAAAAAGTCTAGATGTATCAGATTTCCTAGGGGGATGTTGCCAGGCTATTCATAGCTCGACACCCTTTAATCCCACCTCCAATGTTTTGATCCTGTTGTTCTATTTCAATAAAATATGAAGGAAATGTAGACATCCCAGAAGCATTAATTTCTCCACAGGTTTCATAATAGAGGAGCATGGGAGGAAGACCCACAGCTAACAATGGCCCAGCTAAGAGAAAGACTGCAGGTTAGACTCAATAATTAACAGTTCTTTCTCATTGGATGCGTACATTGGCCAGTCAGTATCGAAGTAAGTCCAAATTAGTTACTGTATATACTATTCTCACTCAGCCAGAACTCAGGCGATGTGGGAAGAAAAACTGGGGGTGCAAGAGAAAAGAGACAAGGACCACTAATAACTGCTTTAGGCCCAAAGGAAAATGACCTTTTTGAGTAGGATCGTTCCCCCTACTCCAGGATGTCAATGAGCTTCCTTTTTATTTTCCCCCCCCAAAACCAATACTATTAGTCTCCCTTTCTGGAGGGAAATACATATCTCTTCTACATATAAACAAAGCACTTTTTAAATGGAAAATTAGGAATGGAACAGCCTAGAAGCAGCACATGGGGGAATGGCAGGCGGGTGGTGAACATGGGAGGAACTACTCAATTAAAGAGAATCCAGAGGAAAAAAGTAAAAAGTTACTAGAGGCCTAGAAAAAAAATATTATCTTTGAGGAAAGATCACATGAACTGGGACTGGTTAGTCTAAAGAACAGAAGAACGAGGTGGCCAGCCTGACAGTTTTTAGATACATAAAAGTCTTCTGCAAGAAGAAATGGAAGACTAAGCTCTGCAGGCAGAATAGATGAAATAAGTAGTGATGGGTTTAAACGGTAAGAAAAAAAAATTTAGGCATTTTCATGGTAAGGATAGTAAATTACTAGGATGGACTGCTTGGAGAATTGTTAAGACATCATCAACAGAGGTCATCACAAACAAGTTAAACATTCCTCCAGGATGACTTTGTATAGTTCATTATGATTGAAAGTACAGCAGTAGATTAGATGACTTTCTTTGGTCTTTCCAGGCCTGTGATTTTACACAGCATGAAACTTTCCATATCTCAAAATCTTAAGAAAATGTAAGTTTGTAACTTATGTTGACTGGGCTCTAACGGAATACTCAGCATTCCATATTTCCAGTCATACTACAGTCCTGTGGGAAACCTCATTTCACCTCGGCTTTTGCCATTTCTCTTCCCATTCCCAGCAAAATCAAGAAATGCAGAGGCAGGTTGCAAGAAACTTTAAGAAAAAAAAAAAAAACACACACACACACACAAAAACACAACCACCCACCCAAGTTCTAGGAATTACCTACATCTAAGAATGAGCAAAAGTTCAACAGACTCAACAGGTGGTTCATCTTCTCCAATATCTTAGTTTTATCTAGACTCTAGCACATGCGTTATGAGATTAGGAAAATTAAAATGGATTATGGAACACACGCTCATCTGAGAAGTGCTACAATCCAGATATCTACTCATAAGGGTAACCACTGATTCTGGATGCTTTAGTACAAGTGTGTCCAATTATGTGCCCATGCTTTCCTGCAGATATATCTTGTGAAAAATTAGGCTCAGTAGAGTCTATCCAGCCAGGTATAAAAGATGATATGCTCACCACACACTCTCTCACTTATCAAAGTATTATCCATACTGATTAACTTAATTCGTCTAGTATGCTGAGACTTCTACTGGTTTTAGTGTGTGTGTCTGTGCCTGTGTGCCTGTGCACATATATAGGGTGCAGATGTCCAACAGGAAAACCTTCAACTTGGCCACCTCTAAAACTACCATTAGGTTAAGCATTCAATCTCCTATAAAACATGAGCTGTAAGCACTCTGGACTCACCTTTTTTATTTTCTCAAGGTACATGAAAGGAACAACACCACAGCATTAATTGCCCAGACCTTATTGAAAATCATGGTTTCATATGCAAAAAAAGTGAAAGAATTTGTCTACTAAATAAATCCTGCAAATCTGCAGCAAACTAGGCTATAGTTGTGTGGATTATATGGGAATTTTACCCATACAAGGGTCTATTCTGACCAAGCAGCTCTCTGTTTTGATCCCCCAAAGCTTTCAGCTGCCCCTTTGCCCCCCACCCCCAACGCTGATTTCCCCTTTCTTCTGGTTATGATTTTGTGCAAGTTAACTAAGTTAGCAGAGACTGGGTTTGCTATGGACTATTTTTAGGTGCTGGTATTTTCAGAGAAAGAATCATGTTTTTTTTAAGTGTGCGTTCTATGCCATAAATTACAGCAATCCTTACTTCAAAATACTTCTGACTCTGACATGAATTCTATTTCAAAAGAATGGAAAAAGAGCAAAAGAAGCACTCACACCACTGCCATTCATTCGTTTTGCACTATTCTCGATTCTCAACAATGAGTGAGCAATACAGTTCATTTTCTGCTGATGCAGACTTTCTGGTTTAGTTAAATAAACATCCAACTGTAGCCTGGCAGGGTGGGGCTGAAGTCCGGGTTTTTTAAACAACTTATATTGTCATTCTGAAACTCACAGGCGTGATCAACTTTGCAGGATTTCCCTTTCATGCTGGGAGCAATGACTGAGCCAGCATGCAAGCAGCAGCACAGGAAAAAATTAAGAAGTGCTAAGATCACTCATTTTTAACTACAGTTCTAATATCACTCCCAAGGAAGCTGATGGTTAAATCTTCCATTAACAAGAGGGGCTCAAGGTCTGATCCAGAGCTAGCATCAATGTATAAAGTTGTGACCACTGAGAAGGTCGGATGCAGGTCTAGCGCAAGTGCGCTGAACTCTTAACAACTTTGATGGAATTTCCACCAACTTTCATCAGAAACAAGTTTATCCCAGCATAGTACATATGAGTATTACAGTAACACTTGCCGTCTCCTTTCTGCCTTAAGTTGCTTTCCACCCATAGTCCCATTGCTAATTAATTGGCATACTATAACAAAGACTAAGCCAGCGTGCATTTCAGAGACTAACCAGCAGAATCTGGTAACAGAACTTTTAACAAGAGTAATAGGAATCTTTAGAACGATGCCTGACCTGTTAAAATAGACACACACACCCCTAAAGAAAAGCAAGAACACAGATCTTCTGAATTTATCGTCCTCTTCCAGAGGAGACAAGTAAACAGTGTAATTTCAAGTTCCCCAACGTTTTACATATAAAAGCACTCTTTTGAAATGTGCACAGCAACCACAACGGAACTGTAGTAATGTATCTGCAATCAAAACAGTTCTGGGTACATCTACATGCCTAGGGGCAGATAAATGAGAGTATCTAGGGGCTGGCAGGATGCAAGACATATCAGGTCCAGAAGCCAGCTAGCCATGTTAGCACTGCTGAAACTAGTAAGTCACAACAAATACAGTACATTAGCTTTGGCTGCCCTGTGGTTACACAGCTATATAGCTTTCAGGCTCACAGACGACCAGATTAAAGCACAGACAGAGGAGCTGTGTCTGCACTTGACATACCTTCTGTGTGAATTAAAAAAAATTAAACACCACAACCCCCAGAAAAAATGTGTGTTCTTCCGGTCCCCTTTTGCTTTTCATCTCATCTACTCTTATAAGGTTTACCTTTGTGAACTCTGTAATAAATTCACAGGGTACTGTGGCAGAGTTTTAAAGATTGCTAAGATCAAGAAAAAACAAGTTCAAGCCTTGTTCCTAAATCTTTCTATAGGCTGCCTTCAGTTAACTCAAAGGCAAACATGTACACAGCCATTCAGAAGGAGGAATTAAAGGACTGATGGTGTTTACATTCTCTTCTCATGTATCATCAGTGACAGAAACTGCTGTACCTTAACCACAACTAGTCAAACAGGCCAGACTTTTTTTTTTGGCACACAGAGCAGTAACATACAATCTGCATGAGCATGACTGAACCTCTAAGTATCATTCTGTAAGTGTGGGAAATCCGTTCATGAACTTTGTATTAATTGTGTTCGTGTCCATTTCTCCTAGACCAAAATTCTATTGTAATCGTAAGGCTCACCTCAGTTCTCTACTACCTTCACCTTAGTCTAAAATTCCATAGCTAACAGCTCTATAACAGACTGTTAGAAGGGCTAACAGCAGAGTACGATTAAACTTTAAGGACTGTCAATTCAAATAGAATATTCCCAGCCAACAAGTTATTTCACCATAGGGCAAAGCAGTTTTCTAACCTGAACTCTAGAAGATAATTTTGGATAACAGATAACTTAGTCACTTGATAAGGTTAAGCCAACTGTCAAACACCAAAGAGGCTGGAAGTCACAGAAAAAAGCCAGCACAGCAAAAAGCTAACTTGGAGTAGAAGAAAGCAGAAATGTTTGGTTTTGCCTCCATACAGGGAGTTTACAGAATGTTTCATTCACTAAGTTATCAAACTGTGAACATGTTAAAACCAATGCTGTACTACCTACAAAACCCAGGCAGACATTAGATTGTTCAACATACATAAGCAATGTTCATAAGTAACCAGCTTTTTTTCCAGTTATCTAGGTTGGAAAACAAGGTCTCACGCACGCAACTGTATCAATGAAAATCCTATTTCTGATTTGTGGGAACTCCTCCACTTTCAGTTTCATTAAACTACTGCCAGATTATGATTACAATAAGGAAACCCACTTAATGGTATTGCAGTTGATTGATGAATGGGGGGAGAACTCATGCTGCTGGTTAGATTGTCATTATTTTGTGGTTAATATATTTTTTTTTCCTGACTCATTGTATTAAAACAATGACATTCATTTAGAAGGGAAGGAGAAGTTTTATTAGGTTGATTTCCCATAACAGCAAGAGAGTAGAGGCCACACACAATGCTGCAAGTGGCACAGATTAAAGTGTCTTAAACACAGCTAAAAATACTTTGTTGCTTGTTCCACTTTGTTCTGAAAACAAGTGTGGTTCAGAGTCATACTAATGTTGTTCTGTTGAAGGACCCAGTGAAACAGGATGAAAAGCTTCATCTCTAGGAATACTTGCACTTTCTGCAGTGTACCTGACTGTATTTGATTGTTTACAGTCCCTTCCATCCCTGCAGATGGATGCTTTGATGACTTGAGCAAATCACAAGGAAACTTCTTCAGGAAACCTAATTATTTTATCAATAAACGGCCTCTACAAATACATATGAGATCCCTGGAGATGGGATGATGGCTGCTTGGTAATCTGTATGAGAAAACTGGGTCTTCTGCTTTCCTGTGCATTGATTCATATCACAGTTACCAATGCGTCAAGCTGGCATGATGCTTGCCTGCTCCAGGCCTTGTTCCCTTAATAACCTATTTCCAAAAGGCCGCACAGAGCCAGGTAACAGACCATAATTCAGATACATTTAGAGGATTGCAGTAAATGCAAGACTGCAATAATCACTTTGTGTACAATCCATGCAACAATTTGTGCACTTCCACACTGGATTTTGTGATTAAGTTAAATTCCAGCTACCAATACCTTGTTAGCTCAGCCTTGAGGGTGCAAAACGTCGCGCTCTCTCACCATACTTCAACAGGAAAGCCATCTTACAGCAACACGTATTTACATGAACATACACACACACAGAGCAGCTATTGTAGGTCTACATTTTCCTCTACAAACACTACAGGCCACCATGCTGTGTGGCAAGAAAAGTCAAGCTAGACCCAAGGTCCTCTTTCCTCTTTGATACAACACCCAAGAGAGGCTGCCCTCCTTCACCCAACTTTCCATGTCCGGGCCGCAGCCCTGCCAACTCTCTCCCCGTTACTATCTTCGGAACATACCATTCCCTACGCTGAGCACCCTGAAGGTCAGGAGTACGCTTCCTTTTTCACTCCGGGCAGCCTGTGTCGCAGACAGACCTCTGGGGCTGAGGTACGCTTCTCCATGGCCACGCGGCATGCTAGGAGGCTCTGTCAGGCAGGCCCTCAGCCAAGTCCTCATGCAGCCAGCTGCAAGGTCGGTGCTGCTTCAGCAAAACCAAGATTTCAGTAAAAATCATTTGATAAACAATCCAAGACCTGCAGCAAGCTCTTGCCAGGGATATTCCTAGTTACTTTCATATTGCCACAGAAGCTCCCTATATGTTGTTCTTACCGGGACTATCAAGAAATTACCAGGTGGAGCTGGAGATTTTAAGGGGGAGGGAGGGGACACTCACATTGCTGCCACCTGAAAAGCAGCAGATGGGCTAGAGCTGGGCCCCGCAGCACGGAAATCAGTCGTTCCCCCCCCCCCCCCCCAAGGGCACACCTATCCTTTCATCTCTCCTTTTTCCTCACCACACTTAAAAGGCACTATCTATTTGAAGGTGGATGCTTCAGGTGAAAGACTCAGCAGGACATTAAAACGTTTAAATCCTTCCCTCCGCCCCCCTCAAAAAACAACTACCTACAAGCCTAGTTACTGCACGTAAATTATCACCTTTAGGTTTCAGCCTTCACACCCGTTAACCCAACATTCATTGACGCCGTGGCGGCGTTTCAAGCCTTCTAAGCCACTGTTTTAACCTTTCTAAGGGCTTCAAAGGCCGGTTAGGGGCTGCGGCCGGCGCCAGCACCACCACTGGCTGCCGGCTCCCCTCGCCGGGGCGAGGCGGCGCGCGCCGCTCGGCAGGAAAGCGCCGGAACCGCCCCGCCTGTACCGGCCCTTCCAGCGACGGCCCGGGCGCTCCGTGGCGCCGCATCGCGTACACCAAACTGCGCGATGCGTCCTGCTCTGTCTTACTGTAGGGCCGGTCAGAAATTTTAAGCTTTACCTCTCCATTACAGCATTTCGTTTTGTTTTGTTTCTTTTAACCAAGATAAAGAGTGTTTTCCAGTTATTTTTTTCCCCTGCTGCGGTGCTTAGTAAGCTCCTCGCTCTTATCGCGATGGAGAGGCTGGCCGTGTGAGATGCGCCACGCCGCCTCCTGCCCTCGCAGGGCAGCGGCCGATCAGCGAGCACAGCCCGGCTTCAAAGGCGCCCGCTCCCCGCCGCTCGGGTAAGCTCAACCTCTGCCAACAAAACCGTCCAGACAAAACAACGTTAAGAGGGAAGTGCAGGGGAAGGGAAGTGCAGCGCAGGAAGAGCCTGGGCCAGGGGGCCGGCAGGAAAACCCAAGAGAGAGCAGGGACAGCGTAAAGGAAAAGGGGGGGGGGGTTGAGTTCGTGGAGGCAAAGGGGCGATAGAGGCGGTAGTGGTTTTAGTGGCCTCGAAAAGGACTTCAAGAGGAAAAGAGAAAATGGCTGGGAGCCATTTTTATCTGAAGGTGAGGTAGGGGCCTGCACCCACTTTCTCATGAGTGTTAAAATGGCGGTGACTTACCTTGCGGGCTGGATACGGCAGGAGCCCAAACGCAAAATGGCTGCCGAGGTCCTCGGGGGCGCGGGCGCTGCCACAGCACCTCCGCTGTGAGCGCTTTAATATGCTTTTTATTTAACTTTTGTTTCGATGTAGGAGGCGGTTTTAGTATTTGCAGGCAGATTTTAGGCGCTATATAAAAGATCTCAGGTTCAAATACTGGCCTCGTGCTAGGTAGACGAAGCAAACAATTCTTTCCTAAAACATTAAGGTATGTTGAGTCTACAAATATCAAAATTCAGATAAATTATAATCTGAAATACTTTCCACGTTTTAACTGGTTCTGGTTTCCAAAGGCAGAGCCTGCTTTCTGTCTTGAGGTTTAACTAGTTCTCTTTCTCTATCATTCATCACACTTCCGTAACATAGTTGGTAGGCCTGAATATTTTGCTTCTCTTCTCCCTAGTGGGAAAAGGCTGTGCTCACTGAGTGTTTTCTGATAGTTCATCCTATTAAAGCACCTTGCTTTGTTGTCCTTCTCTGAACTCTCTCTAAGGCTGCTGCATTTTCCAGCAAGTTTAGTGAAAAGCAGAACTTCGTACTGTATCATTAATTCTAACTAGAACCACTTTCACTGATGAATCATTTCAAGTTAAAAGATCCTATGTTACTGCACAGTTTCATTTGTACAAGTTCCTCTCCCTGACACCTCTAAACTATTTATTATGAAAACAAAATATAACCACTTTAACATGACAAATGGACAGCCTCTGAGATGAAAGTTAATCTTCTGAAGTTCTTAAAGAAATGTTAGTATATGACCGACAAAGTAATACAAGAGCTGATATGACCCAAAATGTACCGGATTTCTAATTTTCCAGAAAAATAAAGATGTTTTTAACACAGACTTGTAGGCTGCTTTAGAATAACATCTCTATGCCAATGTAAAGGATTTCTTCAAAACAACTACCCTGATCAGAGAGAGAACCTGCACACCAGCTGCAAACTGTTTAAACCAGCAGTAGAAGTGGGAGTTGCGATGGAAATTCAAAACATCTAAAAGGGAAATAGCTCAAACGTATTCCTTGTGCAACAGGCATTTAAGTGGACCCCAGATTAGAAGAATCTGTTAGACCATAGTTATGTCTTCCCCGACAGCAAAAAAGATACTAATACAGACTTCAGTGAGTTGTTTTTCAATAATAGCTACGCTTAAAGATGTTTTTTTTCTCTCGAGACTTCGATGCTTATTCCAACCATAAGGCTGGAGAGATTTGTACGTGCAGTGAGTGTTACTGGAAAACAAACAAACAAATTATTTTCCCACCCTATAGGAATGTTCATAGAGCAGCATCAGGTCATCAGACCACAAGAAGGTACTGCAAGCAACTGGGCAGTAAATGAGATGGGAGACCATCTACCATAGCTAAAATGCTGCAGAAACCAACTTTTGGAGTAGTACCGCACAATTGAAAATACTCACTTTTGAACGTACTTGTGTATGTAGACCTTTGCAGGGAGGTGAGAATTCATGAGAACTTGCCCAGAGTTGCTGATTTACGGTTAGAGTCCATAACTGAAAATCCCCAGCCATGTGCCTTTACTACCAGAGAACTAACTCTACTACTACCACTACCTCAGCAATCCCAAATTGTTCCTGAAGCCTGTTGTCTCATACGCTCTCTGTCACAGTTGTGCCAAATCCAGTTTTTACATCATGCTATTTGTTATTGCATTTTCTCTGCAACCATATATATTCTATTTCCATTGCTTATATCAATTCATGTCCTCGCCTTCACATTATTCAACTGTAGGTGCTTCATACAGACATGAGACTGTATGAGATTGCTTATATGAGATAGTATGCCAGCAATTTATACCGCAGTGTCCTGCTAAGTCAAGAAGTCTTGGCCTATGCAAAGCATATCTGTGCTTAGGAGAGCAAAACTCCATTTAGTAGGCGCCTCAGATCGTTGTTGTAGTTTCAGATGTCAGCTAGGATTCAAACCAAAGACTTTTCCCAGATAGTGATAATGCTTTCATCAGTGATTTCATGGAACCCAGCAGATAATTTTAACACAGTGTTTATTCAGTGATTTCCCTCTAGCCTGTTATTTCCAAATGTGCATTAGTTAACAAAAATTATTTAGTCTGTATTTTGAGCCTGCTTTTAGGTGAGAAAGAGTGATCTTGAGCAAGCATTGCAAATGCTGTATATGCATGCTAACACTACCTGACGCTTGTCACCTGTAATATACACCTTTTGATGTATATTATTGTATTTTGTGTTTAAAATTAGATCCTCTCCAAATGATCATTCATATAAGCTCAAAATCCATTTCAGTTGGCCTTTGTGCCAGGTTTCCATTATGTAATTACTAAACCGGGCTCAGTAAAATGTTCACAGAAGGTTGACAGAGCTTTGTCAACTTTGCTTTAGCTTAGGACTTTTCCATGCCTGGAGAATTATTGGGTGTGGCTCATCTGGTTTCCTGCCTTTTTGTACCGCGAAGGTAATATTAGGAGTTCTGAATGCAGGAAAATAGTTACCGTTCAACTCCAGCGTAAGATTTTTCAGTATGGTAAGCACTCAGGCAATGCAGACCTCTGTGGGGTTTTGTTTGGAAAATGCTAATTTGCCACAGCATCTCACAATATGTGGATACATACAAGGAATGTGTCATCTTCTCCCTGCACAGCCAGCCAGCAGCAAGGGTCAGTGGAAGAGGATCTTTAACATAGTAATAATTCTCTTCAGTGGATCGTGTAAATCAATACAAGTTACGTTCTCAGCTTTCCCACCGCCAAAAAAATGTTTTTGTGGTTGGTATCTTCATTTATCTCAGATGCTTGAGTTTCAGATCTCTAGACGTTTATTTCAGCATCAACCTCTTACTGCAACTAATTAGCTGTACCACAGACTTACATCCACCTCCTGTGTGCAGACTTGATTTGGTCACTGCCGATTATTATAGAGACAGAATTTTAGAAAATCCCGTGCAGGCAGTAATAGTTAAAGGGAGATCTCTGGACCCAGTGCAATTCTTGCAGATTGCATAAAAAGAAATAATGTTCTACCAGAATAAATTAGACTATAGAGAATGAAGAAACTCTTTCCGTCTGTAGATGCAAAGGTAGGATTAGAAAAGCTTGAGAAAATAGATTATGGGAATAGAACTTAGATGGATTTTTTTGTTGTTTCTTTCTTAAATTCTTGAAGGTTCAGTCAAGGTTGGAGTCATTTCTGTTTTCCAAGAAAAAGAAGAAACATATTAAAATATGTATTTCTGAGGAAATTCAAAATCCCGTAAGTAATGCTGTCTGTCCTTGGGGAATTTCCAGCAGTTCATAGCTGAGAGACTCAGCATAAATCAATTCTAAGTATCCAAATTTTTGGATGCTTAGTCAATACGGCCCTTTATGCAGTGTTAGATAATACCCCAGTCCATATAAAATGCAATCAGTATTAAAATCTTCCATGCCAAATTAGGAATTAAGAAATGTCATGTTTGGGCAATCCCTGTAGTTCTTAGCTGGAACTAGAAGAAGCTGGAAGCTGGAAGAAGAGGGTGGACGCTGGAAGAAGAGGGTGGATAACAGTGTTTTTTACCTTTCTGTTTCCCCTAGTTGTGGTACACTGTACAGCAGGCCCAAGCTTTTGTTCCTCTTTGTGACAGTTCTGATGTGACCTTTGCCCTAAAGCTCTTTGTTGGGGATTTTGACTGCAGCTCTTCTGTTGCCCAGTATACACAGTGCTGTCTACACCTGGACACAGGCATACCTATATTTAGGCAGTTGCCGGGGGAGCAGTAGACAGATTTTATTATCATTTTCCATCCCTGTGCAATTTCCTGTATTAGAAGAACACCTAGGAAAGAGAATGTGAATCAAAGGACCAGGTTACTCCTGAGAATTCAGGCTATTTTATTTCACTTATACATTTGGTATAATGTACCTTTTCAGTTTCCAGTTCATTTTCTCTGCCAGTTTGGCACATGGTCAACAAAAGGGCAAAGCTGTATGCCCTCTCGTTGCATACAGAAGGCACTCTGGAGCCTGGGAAAGGTGCTTTCTACATTACACAGCACAAAACTGAGCGCTGTGCATCTGGCCTTACCTGTTGGTTTAGTATAATAGATTTCAGTGGTCAAGGAGTTGTAGAGTTCTCCTGTAGGAAGTGCAGAGAGATACAAACAGCCTGTCTTTCCTTCTGTCCGGAACCCCATTTTTTATATTATGATTATTCTTCTTCCCTGCCTGAAGCTTTTCTACCTGCATAGATGTGGCCTGGCTATGGAGGAAATGGATCTTGGTCATCTTGATCAAGAGCATAGGAAATGCTTCCCGTGGCACAATGCCAGACTATGGCTTTTGCATTTTTTTTTCTCTTTTATTGCATGGATTGCTTTGGGGCTTTGAGTTACCTACCAAAACTGGGCTCCCATCAAACAAATGCACAGTGGGAAAAAGTCATTTATTTCCCCCCCAAAGGCTTGCACTGCAATTAAAGCAGATAAGAGAGGGATACAGAAACCAAGACAAAGAGAAGGGAAGTGACTAACCTGTTGGCTATCACCTAGAGATGCGTAAAGACTGATAGAGATGCGTAAAGACAGGAGGCTGTGACACAGCCGTTTTGTGACATGGCTCATCCCTTGTTATATGATCTCAAGCCCATATGGGACGAACGTTAATGCCCTTGAGGTTTCAAGAGCGGAAAGGCCCTAGTTCCAAGAGTCCTTTGAATAAAAAAATGCAAATCAGGACTAAAATGAAGACCAGAACCCATGTCCCTATATGTTGCCTTTACTCACCAGTAGCACTTTGGGGGCTTAACTTGGACTTTCATAGTTTATATACTTTTGGTGCTCTGCAGAGAAGTGATTTCAACCCTGGGATAAAGTAGTGCTTTCCCTTATGACTGTCAGTACCTTATGTAAGCCGTCACTGCCCAAATGATGGCCTGAGCCAAGAGAGACTTTATCTTTTACACAAATACAGATTTGACATTTTTTCCAGCTTTGCTCAGGACGCTAATTAAAAGCCTAGGAAGTGAGCACACATGAAATCATTCCTTCCGTACAGGCAGACAGATGGAGAGAAATTCCAGCCTGTTTCCACTCTTTTGTCTTCAGGGCATTTTTGGAATTTCCTTCAGGAAGTGAGGTTATGACCTAAAGCCTTCCTCAGTGAGTAGGCTCTGGTTTCCCACACTAAACCTTGCACGGTGATGACATACAGTACGAGAAGGTGAGGTTTATCTTTACACTCCAACTGCATCCTGTACAAGCTCTGTGAGACTTTAATACCTAGAGGGAATGGCAGCAAGAGAGGAAATGGAAGTCAAACCTTTAGAAGAAGTAATATACTACCTATTCAAATACACAATCATATTCTTTATTGGTGGACCTAATGGAGCTACAGCAGTTACTTAGCTGAAGCCACAGCTCCATATTTTGTAAACTTAATTGGTGCTTGTAATAAAGTTTAAAACTTATGACTGATATTAGTAGTATAGATATTATTCTTTCACTTACTACACTCCAGGCAGTAGTGACAGAGCTTGGCAGGCACCTAATTTTTCTTCTGTTTCTACTTCATTGTTTGTTGGAGAAAAGTGGCTTGCCATCACGCTACTAGCTAGATTCTTTTATTGGCATTTCATCAGTATAGCGTATGTGCTGATGAAAAACCATATTCTAGCGTTCATTTTGTATTTTACATGATCTTGTAAGTGGCATTATGCATCTGTGTCATAACTGGTCAAGAAGATCCTACAGAATAGGCTTATTCCAATGGGTACTGAAATAAGAAATCCTTCCGTTGACTTCTACTAACAAGAAACCAAACCCAGCATGAAACCCCCATAATAGTACAAAACTAGTAGTATTGTGATAACAGAATCTTTAAAAAAAATCAGTTTATTAATGTTTAGAAGTCAATAAAGCTATGTGCAAATTGAACAATAAAAGTCAGAAACATTTTAAATACTATTTTTTAAACCAGAAAAAAAAATCAGTTTAATTGCACTGGAAATCTTACTACAAAGGCAATATATTTCCTTTATAAAAAACACTTCTAAGGATTGCCAATAACTGTAAATCAGTCAATTGCTCTCAGCTATCCCAGATATACCACTTCTGTTACAGTAATACTCTAGGTGCATGAAGTCTCCTGCGTCTTTTTAACTTATTTACATTGTACACATTCAACCCCATTAGCACAGGTTAGAAAAACAGAGGAATAAAAATGATGCTGTAAAACAAATACATTCAATTTAATGAAAGGTACTTCTTCCATGAACTGATAATTTACAGACATCTTTGCTGAAATTATAAACATGAAAAAAATGTGTCAAAATGTGTATTGTATTGTTATGGAAGTGTGTTTATCTACAATCGTTTCACTTAAACTTTCCTTTAATTTTTCTGAAACTCAAGATATGCCTTTCAGATTTCCTGACTAATCTTTACCTTTGGAAATACTATGGACCTAACACTGAAATTACCCTTCAGCATTTACTCTGTGTTTACTTAGGCAAAAATCCTACTATTGTCAATAGTATTTTATACTATTAGATTTACTTTCAGTCATCTTAAAGAGAAACGCGCTTTAGCTCTACCTTGCATTTTTCATGATGATACAGTTTATTTAATGCTACGTAATAACAAATGCTGCTCTGGGGCCAAATGCTGCTCTGAGCTACTCCATAAAATTTGAAGCCGTCATCAGAATTGTATAGGTGAAAAGTAACTGCAGAGTCTGGCTCATGATCTTCAAATGTGATGTGGACCGTCAGCAAAATTTTACAGCTATGATCTTGCTAAATAAAATCCCAGCAACTTTGGACTCTGCAAATAAAATCTTATTACTTAACTAAAAGCTCTGGAAAGTGATTCAAAATTATGGTTGTACTTGGTCTAACTTTTATTTGTGTGATCTCTTTCCTTGCTATGTGCTAAACAAACATTTCTGACCAAGTATACCAGAGCCATCACTAAACTCAGTACAGAAGGATCTTTGTGTCAGTGGTTTGCTGCAAGTAAAGAAAAAATAACTTCACATTCTTCTCACAAGAAAAAAAAAAGATTCTTTCTCCCTTTCTCTCCTCCCCCACTCTCTTTCTCTCACACGCACCAGGCATCATTTCACCAAGGCATCAGTCTTTCAGAGTTACTAAGGAGATTTCAGGATATGAATGCGCCTGACAATCCTGAGCTGCCTCAGTGCAAAGACAAAACATGCTCCAGGGAAAAAAAATTTCAAGCCAGAACAGTCTGTCCCGTTTGTTGAACTCCAGCCTTGCAAGTGCACCGTTTGCCTCATTAGAGCTAATGCTACTTGCTCACTTAGCTCAGCGCTGCTGTAGTGAGCAGGAGGCGTCCCAGCTGTCAGATTTCAGAGGGAAGGTTCTGAAGTAGGCCCCTCCGGTACTCCTAAGACGACGAAGTAACGTTGCCTGAAGACATGACTGTTTCAGGATGGTCACCTTCCTCCTTCTGTGGGTGGGAGGAGTTGTCAGATTTACTCCGACTGAACTCCATCCCTCCGATGATCGGCCTCTTGAATTTGGTCCCAGAATCTGCAGGGGGACATTTGCAGCAGCACAGAATCTTGGTGAAAGCCCTCCTCATTTCTTTGTTTGTTAAGGTATAGATGATAGGGTTCGTGGCTGAGTTGAGCACGGCCAGTACTAAGAAATACTCTGCTTTAAAGAGGATTGGGCAGGTTTTCACTTTGCACCCCACATCCAGTAAAAGCAGGATGAACAAGGGAGCCCAGCAGGCAATGAAGGCACTGAGGACTATAATCACTGTTTTGAGCAAAGCTAATGACTTTTCTGAGCTCCTAGTAGCTTTGGTAATGTTTTTTCGAAATGTCAGCCTACGGCTCCTAGTCCTCACCATGGAATAGATCCTGCAATAGAGGACAACAATAGATAGCAAAAGGCCGGTGAAAACTGTGGTGCAAAAGAGAATATAGTGCTTGTGGTAGAGAGGCAGCACTGTGGAACAGTTGGACAAGAGGCTGATGCAGTTCCAGCCCATAATTGGGAGTCCCCCTAGTATCACAGATATAACCCAGCAAGCACTGATCAGCAGGAAGGAGCGAAAGCTGTTGCTGCCATTGTGGAGTTTCATCTTCAACATGGTGATATATCTCTCAATGGCAATGGCCAACAAGCTGAACACAGACGCTGACAAGGCAACAAACATGCTGCCTTCTCTTACAAACCACTGGGAGGGGGTAAGGCTGTAGGTTTTGTGTCCAGAGAGCAGGAGGTTGGCAGTGTAAGCCACTCCGGCCAGCAAGTCTGAAAGAGCCAAGTTCCCAATGAAATAGTACATGGGTCTGTGAAACTTCTTGGTTTTCCAGATGGTGAGCAAGACAAAAATGTTCTCCAAGATTATAAAGCAGCAAATTATAATGAAAACCACCGAAGTCACTTTTATTCCACTGTCCGTGTTCTCATTTAGCTTTCCTGTGTAATTGTAATGCTCTTTGATGACATAGTTGACATCGGTGTTGGCGAGGTGGCTGATGACCTTCAGCGGGGCGGTGGTGAGGGAGCTCATGGTGCCAGGCTGAGCGGCGCTTCCCGAGCGGCCGCCAGAGGGGGACGCCGAGAGCAAACCCCTGCGGCACCTCGGCCGCGGCCCGGCTGGAGCCTGCCTGGCGCTCCTGGGCAGCCTCACAAGCGGCAGCCCTGAAACAAGAGGCACAAACAAACCCCAGAGTTAAAAGAAGGTAGGCAAACAAAGAAACAGCTTAAGAACAGTATAAGACAATCTGCTAATTTAATTAAATATATCAGATGCGGACGTGTAATCAAAAGGAATAAAGTTTCATTCAGCTGTTAAAATACATTTTAAAAGATGGTCAGGGATATTAAACAGGTAAATAAGATGAGAAGGTTCTGTCATGCAGAATTGCTGCAATAGGTAGGAGTCAGCGAGGACTGGACTTCTTCCAATGTGAAAGATCTCAGATCTCTCCGAAAATAAGTTCCAGTGTACCTTTTTCTTCAACAGGAAACACCACATACACAGCAGCAGAGATTTAGAAAGGGAAAGGGCTTGATTTGTTTCAAATGCAGCTACATGGAAGCCTGCCTAGAAATTACTTGACAGGAGACTGGTATTCTCCTCCCTTAATAAAGTCTGTGTTTTGGAAGGGGGTAATTATGCAATTTACTGATGCCATCTCCAACAGTGGTGAAAGTGATTCACTGATGTATATAAGCAAGAGATCAACTCAAAGCTGTAAACAGGAAAGGTGCCCATACTTCTGTTTAGCAAGCATGTGCTTTTACTAAACC
Organism: Struthio camelus; assembly: GCF_040807025.1. Lineage (NCBI taxonomy): Eukaryota > Metazoa > Chordata > Aves > Struthioniformes > Struthionidae > Struthio > Struthio camelus. The sequence continues at coordinate 15,845,180 of NC_090949.1, forward strand.
TGGAGCAGTATAAAAGTTAAAAAGTTGAGGAAAAGAAATTAGATAGCAAACCTACTTTGTAGGTCTTAATAGCAGAAAATATTTTGCATTTGAAATAATAAGCATTGCAATAATTAGCATTGCAGGCTTTTGAAATGGACATTACTAAGGACTGCAGATACAGAGAAAACTGCCTTTTCATATAAACACTTTAATTGAATGTGTGAAATGATGCAAGGAAGGGAGAACAGGGAGAGCTGATGAAGCCACAAGTGCGAGGCGGACAGGCACACCTTCCCGCAGTGCTCCCAGGTGCCTGCACCGCTCCTGGGCTCCAATGCACTGCTCCTGCCCCGCACCGCTCCCGGGCTCCAGTCTGCACCGCTGCCGCCCCGCACCGCTCCAGCCCCACACCAGTGCCGCCCCGCACCGCTCCCGGGCTCCAATCTGCACCGCTGCCGCCCCGCACTGCCTCCATCAGACGCAGCACCCGAGCCGGGCACGACCCGTCCCTGACAGCCACCGCTGACCCTCGCCTCTTCTGTTCTAGCATCTCAAGGCGGTGCTCGCCGAGAGAAGCACTTCACTGGCATGTTACAGCTGCCCCAGGCTCCGCGGGGGGCGCCGGGCGGCCGCGGCGCCGCCGATCCTTACCTTACTCAAGCGCGGCGCGCAGTTCGCCTCAGCCCTCCGCATCTTGCGTGTCCGCGGAGCAACTCCAGCGGCGGACACGGAGCCTGTGCTTTTAATGTTTCTGCAGCCGCTGCTCTCCACCCCGTTTCCGATTTTTCCTCTCTAACTCCTCCCTGCGTGCGACTCCCCTCGAGTCACGGAGGGGCTGCTGATGTGAAGGACCTGCAAGCCCAGCCCAGCCCGGGGAGCTCGCTGCGTCCCGCGGGGGCCGGGACGTCCTCGCCGCCCCGGTGCTGCCTGGCCCGCCCGCCCCGGCCCGCCCCCTGCGGCTCTGTCCGCCGGCAGCCGGGAAAGGCGCAGCCCCGCGCAGCCCTCCCTGTGGCAGGGCTCTTGTCATCCCAATAAGCCTGTGGAAAAAAGGGGGTCAGAGAAGGAAAGCCCGGAAAAGGCGTGACTCGGGGAAGCTGCCGCCGTAGGACGGCGCAAACCTCGGTCTCCTCTCCCTCCGCAACTCTCGGGTGCCCCGAAGGGAGGGGGAAGGCGAGGGCGGCAGTGGGATGCTCCCGCCGCCTTCAGCGAGAGGCGGCCCCGGCGGGGCCCGGCCTGAAGTGGCTTCCCCGAGTTGAACCTCGGCGCGCCGGGCGGCCCCCACCGCCCGCCCCAGGAGCGCGGCCAGGCTGCCCGGGGCGGCCCCTCGGAGGGCAGCACATCGCCTCCCCGCCGGACGCCCGGGCGGCTCCCCAGGCAGCAGGGGGCGGCGGCCGGCAGGGCCCGGCCAGGGGCTCTCGTCACTTCCCCACCCTGCGGCGCCAGGGCCAGCGGCTCCAAACCGAGCCCTTCCGTGGTGGGAGGGAAAGGCTGGCATCTCTCCTGCCCTTTTCTTTCTCTTTTCCCTGAGCGTGGCCACAGTAGGGATAACACACGTTGTCCTGTGTGCCACCTCAGACCCATCTCAGGCTGGACTTCATAAATAATATTTAAGGAAAGACGTGAAAGAGGCTCTCTCCCCTCTTCTCACCCTGCCAAGCTCAGGGCTGTGCTGAGGTGAGCTTTCGCCATGGAAGGCCCAACAGCTGCAGGAGTGACCGCGGGGGGAGTCACTGCCACTCGTGGCCTGCCAGCTCCTGCAGCACTGAGGAACTCACCAGCAGCTTCCTTGCCCGGTGCACCCCAGCCTGACAGGGCAAGGACCAGTGCTGGGCAGCACAGCAGGAAGGCCAAAGCGAGCACTGGCACATGGGTAAGCATGGGACTCATGTCATTGCTTGCCACCTTATGCCACCATCAATCATTTACCTCTGCGCGCTGGTATTCCCATGTGAAAAAAGGTCTTGGAACGTTCAGAAGAGTCTGCAATATTCCTGAATTTTTGAAAATATTAAGACAACAAATACTTCAAATTCATTTTTAAAACAAAATTGGACATGGCAGCTACTGACAGTGATAATGGCGGTATTAGACAGAGACAGAAAAAGATAAGGAAGTGAGTTCAGATTTTATAATTCCCTCTTTCTTTAAACTTTTAAAAGAAGAAAGAAACACTACAGGATATATGAAGTGGTAACTGTGTTGGTAATCTACAGTTGCTCTTACTGCAGAAGTGTTCCTCTTCCTTCCTTGCTCTGTTCTCTTTAATTCCACCTCAAATTGAAATGCAAAAGAATATCACAATAGACGACAGTTTAATATATGAGGTCGTTTAGTTCACAGCATTATACAATTCAATTAGCAATAGCAGTTGTTACAGGGAAGCAGCTTTTCTTTCTGAAAGATGCTAAGAGTAACTCTACCCTCAGGAAGAGTCCCTCACTTATTTATGCCAATAGTCATGTTTCAATTGCTCCACACCTTTCCCAGAATGACTCAGATAAATTACACTGGCAAACAGACATTTGCTGTTCCACCACAAAGCTAGAAACTTGAAAAGATGTTTAGCCTCCTGAGAGCCTGGAGGAAAATACAGCCGTTAAATTACAACTGTCAGAAAAGGCACATAAGATAAATCATGCTTGAGGTTGACATATGCATCCCCTACAACTGCCTGACATACCCTAGATATTTCAAGCTTTCCCCCCTTTTTTAGCTGATTTATAGAAAATACTAAATAGAAGTGCACTCATCAGGCATTTTCCTCTAGGAAATCATTCCCAAATAGTTAATATTAAGTAAAAGGAATATACTAAAATAACATGCTTTAATTAAAGAATAGAATGACTCAGGGTTTCAGTAATCATATATACAAGCTTTCATGTTTAGCTTACTGGTTAACCAACTGAGAGGGCTATAATTCAGAGCTGTGACATCCAGCTAATTACTCATTAGCGACTGCATACAATGTCTGAGCAATTTCAGTTCCACTCCACACAGTTTGGATATTTGATCACAAAAATCACAGTGAAAATTAAATGACCAACCATACTTTTAGCCTTGTCAACATCTTAGCAGAGAGGAAACTGAAATATTCCTTCACCCTTCTCAGGCAAATGAAACCAAAACACCTGACTTTGCACTGATTGCCACTTAAAAATGCAGAGATGGTATCTTAGTGTGGCTAAGCAGCACAGATCATAGCCTCCTCACAAGGGGTGTAAATTCAGGCTTTTCCAGCCATCTCTACCAAGAATACACTGATAAATGCTTAGGGAGGTGATTTACATGGGGATTATACTCCATCCCAGTTAACAGAACAAGAATTCTTCTCTTAGTATCTTCCTAAACGTAAAATGAGTGCCAGGTCCAGTGTTAAGGAATCTTATACCTCTGTAGACATACTACAGAAATCCAGGGTATATAGCTCATTTGAAAATTATGCTCTGAAATTGCCTACGTTCAGAGTAAGGAGAAAGAACAAAATAATAAAATTCATGCATCATTTCAGAATTAACCAGAAAGCACATTTCAGTGGCATGCAAAAGGGAAGGCTGTGCACATCATGACCTGGAACTTTACCTGGGTTAACTGGTTAAAAAAAGTTTAAACATTAAGTCCCTAAGCATGAAGTGGCAAGACATTTTTGTTCACAGGGATATTATGAACATGGTGTTTGTAGTACTTGTGTTATTGGACAAATCACAACTGCATCAGAGAAGAGTCTGAACATTATCCATCTTCAAAGGCGACAGAAAACCCCTGCAAGACAGCTTTGCACAGGATTTTACTTCAACACACTACATTTATGTGCTTCACAAATCTTCACCTATACATGCAAAAAGTTCTTTAAGTTTATCCAGACATAAGTTAGGCCATAAACCAGAGCTATTTCTCCCTGATGTGCCAGGGCCAAGAAACAACGATCCTTGAACAGTACCACCAGAATGGCCTCACTCACTGAGAAAGAGCACAAAGCGCAGCGGGTGGAATCCCCCCAAAATCATGGGAATCATGTGACTAAGAGACATATAAATAGCTGTACAGAAGTGAGGCATTACTCTAGATTCAGACTTCTCCTGGAAATCTGGAACAAACATAACTTGTTTTGAGTATTTTTTCACAATTTACATCACACAACTGAGAACAGCCCAGTGTCTTGAGAACCCAATGCAGTTCCTTACAGAGATATCAGAACTAATTCTTAAATTAACCTGAGCCCCAGATGATGTGGTATAGATTAGTGTAAACAGAGTGCTAACCCAATACATTTGTACCACCTCCAATACCAAACAAACTTGTTAGAATTATCTTGAGTATAATGGTATAATGTTACACAATGTTTTGTTAAGCAGCACACACTTGATCTTGTGAATTAGAACATCTATGTCCTTTCTCCAGCTATGTTTTTTTTTTTTTTTTATCTGAAAGCCAGTTAACTTCTTAAAACTAAGAGATAATAGAGCAATGGTGATAAGTGCATAAAGCACAGACAGAAATGCCAAGTACTGTCAATCTGTTTTTTTAAGATAAGAATACTATAAATTTGTGCAGAAATACATTAAACAAAGTTAATTTTACTTGTAACAGAAGACAGATGAAGGAAAGGGAAAGGGAAAAAAAAAAACTCGTGCTGTCAGGGACTTCACAGAAATCTAGGTGCTGAGATACACACATAAGCTTCTGCTAGGATTTTCAAAAGGACAAAAATACCTACTTATTCCAGTTAGTGTTTGTCACCTAACTTGTTTTTAACTGTCCTGTACATTTTAACATGCTCCTATCTATGTCGATAAGTACCTAATACCCTCTAAAATCTATCAGGAAAAAAAAAACTAATTTGTTCAAATGGATTAAAATGACACCTTAAATGAAGCATGCACAGGTAGAAGTAACGTAATTAGAATACTGCTCTATATTAGAATACTGCCTATATTAGAATATAGGGAAAGAATATGCCATAAAGCTCTGAGAAAGCAGAGAAAGTGTTAAAAGTATGCAATTTTGTATCTGCAAGAAACATGTAAAGAGAAAAGAGGGAATAAAATAATTTTATTAATTTTTTAACATAATAGTAAATATAAGCCATTGATAGGAGGTCTGAGTACCAAAGATAACCCTTTAGATTTATTGTTCAGTTTACAGTAAATCAAGTTTCAGTTGCATCACTTTAAATTTAGAACTATTTGGTTTGAAATTATCCTTTCCACAATGGATAGGTTAGATGAATTAGTTTTCTGTTGATATTCATGGTGTTCAAAAATTCCATATCTTCTGCTCTCAGATTAAAATCAAAAACCTGGTTTGGAGAAAAAGAGTGATTAGCATTCTCTAATTTAGAGAATCTGTTTTAATTCTAAGTACTGAATATTAATAAATTTAATATTAATATAATGGATCATTATTTTTAAATGCTATTTTAACAACTCTGACATATTTGTTTTTTGTAAGGATTTGTATTCTATTTTTAGATCAATAAGCTGAAGGAGTTCAGAAAGTGACTTGACATAGTTTTACTGGAAATCATTGCTCCCAAAACCATACGCAACTTTAATGTAGCTAACCATGATACATCATCTTTGGTATGTATTAAAATATAGCAGAAGTTCCATAGTGATGAAACTGTATAAGCCAGCATTATCAAAAGTGTATGAGAAACCTTTCTGAAAAGTAACTTTTTATTCCAGTTATACAGAGCAGACAATGAAAGTCCTACTGTACTTTTTCTGTTAGGAAAAACTAAAGACATGAATGGACACGGTAACTGATCTCAACACACTATTCTGCAGTAACAGCAGTCTTGGCTGAAAAATCTGCCATTATTTGGCAGATCACAGATATTACTTATCTGTAATACCGCGGGAAAAAATAGTAAAATTATCATTTCCTGAAAAACAAAACAAAACCTGTGATAATCTTCCAGACTAATCAAACGTAGTTACATCTTGATTATAATGCATTTCTGATAATCATGCAAAATCTCACAAATCATGGGATAAAAAATAAACACTTGATGTTTCATTAATATAAACAGTTCATTATTATTATTATTATTTTACACCAGGGAAGTCAATCTATACCATAGTATATGACCTTCACAGCTATACTTCATGGATTAATCTTTCATCACCCTTAAACTGCACCCAAATCAAGTGATGTACCTTAAATCCAACTTGGCAACAATATACTTATTCCTTTACTGGGATGAATCCAAGTAACAGGGAACCATTAAGAAAGAATGAGTTCACAGAGAAAAGAAAACAAACAACAACAACAACAACATCTCTACTCTTCTTGTTACCATGAAATTGTAAAAGTACTAGTAGCCCCACCCCACATTTCACAGCCAAGTTATGAATTTAACACCAGTTCATTATATTGGAACTGGGAAGCCTCAGCTAGAAAGCCATGGAAATCTGCTTTGCTGGAGGGAAATAAAAAATAATAAATAAATAAATAAAAGGAGCAGCCATTAATGGGATTAATGGGATGATATCCTGCCAAGATACACTCCTGCATTTCCCTTTAGTAGTTCAGCCTCGGACTTGCTTCTTAAAGGGGACTGGCTAGCAGAGCCTTTAGTAAGATTATAAATGATTCCTCTTGGGCACAGCTGCCTTTACTACAAAAGCCTGACGCAGGGAACCACTCTCTCATGCAAAAAACATGTTACAGCCAAGAAAGCAGGGAAGCTGTTTACATGGGTGACTGAGATCTGGTACAAATGAATCTGTGCAAGGTTGCTTAGACAAGTACATCCCACAACGTTGGCCAGGTCTAACAGAGTTAACAGAGCGATATAGGTTATACCACTGGGAAGCAGCATCAACATCATTGATTCAAATTAATCTCAGGCTTTGTGCTCCTTTTGATTTCAGTGGGTAATGACTAGTTTTGGAGATAGTTCTCATGCTTTGGTCCCTTGGAAACTCATAACTATCCTATAATGCTCCGGGAGCTGTAGTTAAGTCTGTGTGATGCTGCAGATGGACAAATGACCACTGAATAAAGACAAACTGTAAGGCTGCAACATATATATCATAAATATTATATAGGCTCACTACAAATACTTCAAATTCTCTTTCAAAAGTGCAGACATTTTAAGGGAGATTGCCAGAAGTGCCAAAGATTAAGTACAAAAAAGACTCCTAGCACAGCAACAGAAATAATTGCCAGAAGGCTGGCTCATCTTTTATATTTACCTAATGCACTATAGCCATAGCTGTGTTCCTCAGAGCTTCCAGGCTTTGGAAGAGGTGTGCTAACATGGGGAGAGTTAACTGCTTAGCTTCAGTTTGTGGCAGCGAGTGCAACTCCATCTTAGTCTTCACTTTTGAAAACATGCTGCTAATGTCACCTTTCGTGTGAAAATATTTCTGCACTGCTATTTTAAAAGAAAATCAGCTGGTGTTAACCACGGTGCAAAAAGAGGGGTAGATATATTTCAGTCTGCTTGGCTTAGAGGGTTTGTGAACTTACTACTACTATAGTTTCCTTATCACATATACTGGTTGGAAAAATAAAATACTTGTCTTCAAATTTACATAAGGGGAACAAATACCGTAGAAACTTCTGCAGCTCAATAAAAAAATTCGTCAGGCATGCTCTTCACAAAACCATTGCCATTATTTCTCAATTAAAGGTTCTTAGGTGCCTTTATTGCCAATAAAATAAAAGACAAAATTCATAAATATGCAAAAAAAAAGGAGAGGAAAATGCTCAGAATCAGACAGGAAGCTACTTGGCTGCACAGAAAGTGGCCTCGCCCTTCCCACTGACTGTTTATTTTTCTTCCTTTCCTTATTTGTTTCAAAAGATTTCCATTCCATTAACAATCAGTGCTCCTGCAAAGAGAGATGACTGCACTTAGGTGGATAATACTGACAAAACTCTTATTTTAAATAAGATAAAATTTATCTTAACTAGAGAGGGGTGCCCTCATGACCATAAATAACTTACATAACATGGAGGAAAAAGTGCCTTAGACTTTCAGTAGCAGTTCCTAGTCCTATCGGCAAGATGATGGTTACAATGATAAAATGGATATATTGCTATATCTTAACAAGTGTAATTGCAGAAAGGTATAAAAGTTTTCTCTTTAGAGAAAGCTTGTATTATGCAAGTAAGGACAGGAGGAGGAGTTTCAGCCCTGGGAAAGAACATGCACTGTATCTTTCAAAGATTCACTTGAGATGAAATCCTGAGTTAAAAAAGAAAGTCTTAAAAATGAGCACCTCCAGGGAACTGATCAAAGAGGAAATTAAGAATGGAGTTAAACTTCCCGGTTTCGTATGTTCAGCACTTCTACATGCCTTTGGTCTTCTAGGTTCTCCTTCTATTACAGGACATCACTGTTCACTGCAACCCTAAATCTCATTGACTTTCATCACTTTCCAATTGCTTATTAGTTGTATTACTTCCTTGAAATTTTGATCAAATTTGTTGTACTTTAGAAATGTTGGTTTAGAAGACTTTATGTGGGCTTATCATTCTGCAGTAGCCTTTATTTAAAAAGAAAACTATCTTCCACATTTGTAACATCAATTTAGTTGTAGAGAGGAGTTTAAAATATGAATCCATTGAGTTAGTCTTTCCCTGTGCAACCTGATCAAAACCTAAAGAGGATTTGGAAGGCTTCTAAATTAACTAGCACAATTGTGAAAGCTGTAATTCAAAGGAAAGCAAGCCACATTGATAAGATGCATTATATTCCAAGCAGGCAGGAGATAGCAGGATTCCAGTCTCTCGAGGGAGCTGCAGCTTCTAGCAGAAAACAATGCTGGTGATTAGTGATGGCACAATGTGTAAAACAGCACAGCACACCTGGGAGAAAGATAACGTGGGTGGGCTGAGTCTTAGCAATTAAAAAGCTCATATTAGCTCAAAATACACTTGACTTTGTACATAGTTACTACTTAAAATTTAACTCTTATGTCCATATATTGGAAATATGGAATATTTCCATAATTCTAAAGCCACTACCAAGTAGCAAAGGAACTGCTAGGGAAAAAATAATTAAAAAAAAAAACAAAAACAAAAACAAGCCACCCTAGAAAAAAATCCTGAAACAACAATAGTTAAGTCTGAAGGTAGTTAGAAAAGTGAGTATTGGACTAAAACTGTAACTTTCCATAACTGTTCCTTAACTAGAACTAGGCTTTTATAGCAAGTACTGTCTCTATCTGATTATTCCTTTCGTTACTCACTGCATTGCTTGGATATAATGTAGATCAGATAACATGGTGGCTTGACTTCCTAGCAAAAGCAGTTGCAAAAGCAAGAATAAAATATCTTTGACAGAGGGAATAATAAAATACGATAATGAGTTAGGAAGCCATCCTCACTGTAACCTACAGTCATCTGTATGGGGGATTAGAATGAAAATGGTTTAGTTCTGTTTAGCTCAGAACATGGGAGGCAAGTAGTCAGAAATGAGTGCAGGAAAATAAGAGCTGTTCAGGCTAATACGGGACATCCAACCATGTAGTTAATCTTAATTAATAGCGTCCTGGTAATACTAAAGCAAAAAACTTATTAGCTTACATAGAGGTCAGTCTGTTTCACTTTGTAGACATCATTTACACTTGAAAAGGGGATAGTATGTTGACATGATAACTACTTCTTTAGAGAGAACTAGAGGTAAAACTCCAACTTCTCCTCTGTAGTTTCTGAACTAGTCTTCATCTTCACTGGCAAAAAAAAACCTCACCCACTTTGGTGAACGCTGGGCAAGTGATTCACTGTGCTATGAATTCTGATACATTGTACGGAAGCAAAAGTACAATAGTATAAGCACTGTATTTTTGTCCTACTGCTAAAATCTGAGCAAACTATTACACTAGGGCATATTCCTATAAAGTGACTTTTCAGAAGAGTTAGCTGATACGCAGAGGTAGAAAGGTTTATCTGTGTGAATTCTTTCTGGTTTTCACCGAGTCTGCCGTCATTTTTTGCAAATGCTACAAAACCCTAAAAATGACCTGAATTTTATAAATATGTATTACTTTTTGGAAATATTGGACCCCACATCACACCAGTTAAGCCAGATACACTGCAACTTTTAGACACCTAAACTTGCATTCCCAGATATTGGAGCACCCCAAACTGCAGGCCACAGTTGAAAAGCTGGAAAATAACCTTTACTGTGTAGATTGCATCTCTTTCTTGGGACAGTACATTATACAGGTATTAGTGAGGGCAGCATTTCATACAACACCTTGTATTTTTAAAATGATACAACGGTTCAAATTTTTCTAGTCAAATTTTCTCTGAAATGTTTACAAATATTAACCAGCTGATTATGCTAAGGAGTTATTATCAAAAGAAAAAAAATTGTCTGTATTTTAGTCAAGTTGTATAGAAGCTCTGCTTTGAGGACAAACAATGCAGGCTAGAATACATGATTGCTGTAAGTTGTTTCTTGATAAAAAACTAAGAAACTTTGTTTCATGATATGACTAAAGCAGAACAGCACTGGGAAAACTGCCTCAGGAAGTCCACACACAATATAAATCATAGTCAGATTTTCCATACCTTTCTAGACACAGGAACTCCTAAAATATCAAACCAATGTGAGTAGAAGTCAAATACTCAGTGGATAAAAGACCCTGCAGGTATATGTCTGAAAACATATCTATAAACAATGTATGTGAGTATACGTGTGTGTGTGTGTGTGTGTGTGTGTGTATACATACATATATATTTATGTATATGTATATACACACACATATTTTACAATAACACCTGGGAAACAGTATATTTGTTAATGAGATTACCTGGACAAATACAAAGTGAAGGCTAAGCTAATGCTTATAAAAGCTAAACAAAACTCACCAGAATTTCAAGTAGGAGAAAAAGATTAGTAATAATGAAGATGCTGCTTTATCTGGCTCTTAGAGCTTGCTGCTCAACTGTGAAGTCATGCAATCAGCTTATTTGTAGATGGATTTCTCTGGAAGGGCTTCTACTTTGTTATGCCTACAGGCTGGTAAATAATATGCATAAAACTCTCTTGGGCAACTCAAATACTATGCAATAATATCCATAAAACTCTTTTTTGTGATGCTGTTATATATTGCTTATTACAGTGGGATCATGCTCTCACTGGAGATTTATCGGTAATAATGTAATAATAATGGTATTCATATATTTTTCTCACTCAGCTTTTCCTTCTTTGTACGTTGTAAACCTCTAACAAAGTACGGGACAACTTATTTTGTAACAACTTATTTTGTACTTAAAACCTGTATTATACACTCATTTTTTAAATTTTTTTTTTTTTTTTTAAGATGTGCTGTCTCCTCATGTTCTTTCTTAAATGACCTGATGCAAAACCAATAATATAAATAGCAGGCTTTGCATGGGCTTCAGTGAACTATGGATCAGGATTTTAGATGGAAATGTAAGATGTCTGTATGAAAGTACTATTCCCAACAATGCCTTTTGTCTGTTATCAGTGTTAAGGATTTCAAATCAGTTATCATTAATACCGGCAATTAAACTTACAATTACATTCTTATTGCAAGCTTCTCTGAATTTAAGTCACATGGGGTGACTCATTGATCTCTGACAAAGGAAAAAGCTCAAACCTTCATTCACACAATAAGGCCTGGGTCCCAGGAAACATGTCTGCCATCATGCATGCCATTTAGAATTTCAACATCATCTTCTGCTATTGCAAAATCAAACACCTATAGGAATGCATATATAGTTAACATAATGGAGAGAGAAAGAGGTAGGAGCGTTCATATTATTTAAACTCACCAAGATTCATTTAAAATTGAGACAGGATTTTTCTAATATTTTTTCCTTCTGAAAATTATTCAGATTCTTTGACATAGATAAATATCATTCTATTAAGTTGACAGGCTCCACCGGGTCATTTGCTCCTTTTGTGACTCTCATTTTCATTTGTAGATTCTGGTAGATGATTTCATAGCACTCTGGCCTCAAGCAAAGGTCCAAGAAAATGGTAATATCAGAGCAGTTTTTGACAGCACTCTGCATGGCCATTGGCAAAGTGTATGAACACCCGGACTGCAATCCCCCTGGACACAGGAGCTCCGTGTTTCTCTGTTACATTACGTTCAGTTCCTCAGAACTTCAGCCAGTCAAAGAATTATTAGAAGCATCAGGACTTTCACAAAGCTAGCAAAAAAATGGCTATATTTCTCTTTACCTTGTCTCTGCCTAGTTAGAGGAAACACTTTTGGATCAGCTACTACAGAAATAGATGGAGTGCCATAGTTCCTCAGCACTAGCTCTAACTTGAAACCTGTCTTCATGCATAGGTTCTTAGAGCCACTCAGTTCTCCTGTGGTGAGGCCTGCAACATGAATGTTAGTGCCAGTGTTTTCTTAGCAGGTGTCTTATTCAGATATTATCACTTCAAAACTGAGGTTGCTCTGAAGTCTCTGTGGAGTTTGTCAGAGCTCCTTCATACCCAACCAAAAGATCCTGTGGAGCCTGAATTGCTGCCAAGGGAGCTCCTCCCATCCCGCATTAGCCAGCGATTGCTGGCGCCAGCGATCGCTGGCTGCTAGCATGCGTGCCCCGTTGTAGTCAAACCTCAGTGCTCAGGCTTTTTAAACCTAAACCAGGGACCAGCCACTGAACTAGAAATGCTCAGCCACTGAACTAGAAATGCTATATAGTATATTATATACTCAGGGCTTAACGATGTCCATGCTTTTCCCAAACTTGACCAGAAATGGTATAGACTTAGGGCAACGTACTGGGGTGGGGGAAAAAAGAAAAAAGAAAGGGAGATGTGATAAACGACACCAGATAACTGTGCCAGTTTTTTCCCCTTCTAAGTGTTTTAGGTTTTGCCACATTGCAACCCCTCAGTTGTGCTAAACCAGCTAGTGGGGCCGCACAGTAAACTTTGTAAAGCACACAGAATTTATCTGGGTGAAAATTAATCGGGCGGGGGGAGGGGGAAGGAGGGATTTTTAACTTGCATTAGTTCTCTGATCTGGTTCACAATACAGTACCACAAACAGCTGTGCCTCAACCACAGAAGGCAGTGTGGGTATCGGAATAAACAGTCAGGGTAGGAGCTATATAGCAAGCATAGCCACCAAAAGAAAAATTCATTATAGGTGTGTTAATTTACACATACACACAGTCAGTGACTAACTAGAGGTAACAAGATTCCTGTTTTCTCACAGAGTTTGTTCCTGATTTGCAAAACAGTTCATACCCCTAAAATACTTTTGGAGGTAACAATAAGGTTATTAGGGGACTTTTTCCCCACGAAAACACTCCTTCAGGTTAGAGAAATGGAGAGAAGGAAGAAGGAATTAAAGACATTTGGTGTAAAATGGAAAAAAAAAAAATGGGGAGGAGGAATGCTGCCAATCCCCTTTCCTTTCCCACTTCTACTTTGTCCCTCACCTGCACACTGGGACCTCCCTGCAAGTCAGTGGGAAGGCAGCAGGGGAAGAGTCAGCTCTGCCAGTCCTGTGACTTCCTTAAAAGGTCTCCCGGGGTACCCTCACAGAGTTTTACAGCTTCGATACAGCGTCTCTGTGCTTTGCCTAGCATGCAAACAAATTCCTTCCTTTTGACGCTTGTGTGCCTATCACAAAGGACCTATCTACAACTGGAATATGTTGTTCTATCATCATCCAAGTAATAAATATTATTAATACAAATCAACTATGAAAGCTTTCTTTATGGATACCTTTTTCATCCATAGTAATTAAAATCTCATTTGATTTCTGAGATTTGTGGATTATGGTATTCTACTATACTGCAGTAATTTTATGCTACTACAATTTGCCAAATTTAACCAACTTGCCTGATGTAAAACTGGCATAGGAAAATGGGCAGGCATACCGAAGTATTAAAAACAACAGTAATTCTGATATTACTCAGACTTGAGCGTGTAACCAAAACTTACCTTGCAGTTTTCCTGTATCCTTTCTGCTCTTATGGACTTTGGAACAGTCACAATCCCATTCTGAAAAACACCTCATCATTAAAGCTTATAGATGTTTCAAGTAAAATAATCTCATTTTCAAAATACATCAATACATTCCTCAAGCCTTCTGAGGTTTTCATTTTACTTTTCAGATGTCAATGACATTTCTATATGCAATTATTTGTAATTGCAGTTACACACACTGCATTAAATTCCAAGACTGATTACATGGTTTACATCAACTCAGTACACTATTTCCCTGCTTACTGCTTTTTGTTGAGCTACAGAAAGGGAACGATGCCACACACTGATTGCAACATTTAGTTGGAAAACATCTCTTTTATCAGTAGTTCCTTTTATTTTCTACAATCAGATTCTTCACATCTGTAAAATACTGCCATGTTTGGTGTACTACATTCCAAGCTTTCAGTAGAGCACAGTTTGTTCATGGGACATCTGCATATTAAAGGCAACAATCCTTTCTGTATAAGTTTTGGGTTGATGTACAGAAAACAAATTATTTAGATTTTTTTTTCCAAGAGGGGAGTTAGGTTTTTACTGCCATTACCTGTATACTCCAGCGTATGCAAATCTGTGCTGGAGTTCTGCCATATTTCTTTGCCAGGTGAATGACAGTAGGATGAATGAGCGCTTCACCTTTGGCTAAAGGACAATAGCCTTCGAAAATAATATTTCTGCTCCTACAATAATCCACCAGCTCCTGAGGTCTTTGGAAAGGGTGGTATTCAACCTTAGATAAATAGGAAGAAATCATTAATAAAAACCTTGACAGTACATTTAGGATAAAATGTTACCATTAATAAATAAAAAATTTTTTGCCCCGTCTTCTTAAAAATACATGAATGAAATCACTACTGCTCAGATACTTAGGTAAGCTATTAATTTTAGAAGACATGTGGAAGGTAACAATCCACAAACATTTTGTCATTAACTTACATAAAAATTTGCTACATGTTTTATGCTTCCCTCAAGGAAGAGGCTGCATGGAGCAGCTGTTTTCTCCCTCTGCAGTTGGATTTCCCCTCCTGTTCAAAGGCAATGAAGACTGCGTGGTGTTCGAGGAATATAGGTAAATACATAGTGGAAGTCAGTCTCAAGTCATTTTTATTGGTGATTTGAGGCTACCTTATCTTCCCTAAATACTTCCTTTCCCATTTGTTGATCTTCTGAGTTGTAAAGGCTTGTGTGTGTATGCACGCGGGTGGGTGTGTGTATGCACATGCATGCGTGCAACAGACTGACCAAAACAATTTGTCCAGGACTGGGGCATGACCTCTGTTTGGAATGGACGCACAGAAAATCCTGTATCCTGGGTCTGCCTGGTGTCACAGCCGACACGCAGCAGGAGTGGCGGCAGCTGTGGAAGGAGGTGTGCAGGAGACCCTTGGTAGGGAGGAAGACCGTGAGTTGCCAAGAACCAGTTGAGAGAGAAAAAGTAACAACATACAAAGACAGGGTTGTATGAAGCAAAAGAAAACAAAGGTTATTGGAAAATAAAGGGGGGAGGGGGAGAGGGATTTCAAAAGAGCCAAGCAGCCTGGCATTTAGCCAAACCAAAATTGAACCTTTTCAATATTCCTTATCATGTTATTTTAAAAAATATTTCACAGAGTGTACACTGTAGGAAACATACCTTCCTCTGCACTCAGACGAAAGTGAATGGTGCTTTCTTTTATAAAATAAAACACAATCATGTGATGCGGCTTTAGCTCAACCAATGCTCCAGTGATCTAACTCCTGCGCATTTTGAAGAAAAATACTCTTGAACAATTACCTCAACACATGGAATCTGGAAATTTTCTTCTACCATAAAAGGGACAAATGAACATTTCCTGTTTCTCATCTTTAGTACATGTTGTCTTTTCAGACAACAATAGCCAGGAACAATAGGCTGGCACTCATTCAATATACGCTGAGAAAAAACCCTGCCCCTCGAAGGCTGGGCTGAGTCAGCCTAAAGCTGCTATGATCTAAATTACTAGGTGGACTCGGGACCAAGGTTCAGGCAGCAGACACATCCATGTCTTCAACCTTTGATGTTTCTTGACCTTTGAGTGGCCTTCGCCTTTCATGTTTCTATTTGTAAGACCAGCGTTTAGGTCATACATTTATTCACTTTTTGCACCCAAGTCGACTAGAAAATATTCTAATTGAGTGTTATGCAAAACAGTGAGGAAAAGAAAGAGTGAGCAAGCAGTTCCTTTTAAAATATTGATTAACCAAATCCAACGCAAGTCTAATGTACTTGCTCCTTACCAGACTATTCTATGACAAAACTGAGTATTTCAGAGAAACAACAAGTGCTATCTTGGGTAGGTATAATATACTGATTATTAAATACAGATACGCAATGGAGTGTCTTCAAAAATATTAATAAAATGTGAACATTGGGATCTGATAGAAATGGTTACAAATATTATCTAGAAGGTATATTGCTGAATTATTACAGTATTAATGAGTAATTTTAGTAGAAATTAGTTTTTCACAAGTATAATACATAACACCATCTAGAAAGTATTAAATTACAAGTGACCGATTTAGGGTCAAATCCTGAAAAATTTGGAATACCTGTATGGCTTCAGGTGACTTATTAAACATTGATTACTAATACAACTACAAGCAGAATGTAGCCACTGGTCTAATAAGGTTTCTAAGGAGCAAAGTTCCAGATTACCCCATAAATAGTTAAAGCAGTACAGCACGCTGATGTGTCACCTGCCAGCTCGACGAGCGGAATACAGAGCAACAGCCACTTTTTGCCTGAAACAAATTGTACTTTATTTCCTCCACCGAATCAAGACTCTTAAATTTTGTGAGCTGAACTCTGCACACACAGCTGAGCACTGGTAGGTGCAAGTATTTTTTTTTTTTTTTATTAAAAGCATTACTAAGCATAAAAAAAAGCATAAAGTAATTACTTTCTAATTTGTTTTTTTTTCCTCTTCCAACATTTCTGGGAGATTCTAGCCGCTTCTGAATGCAAGGGAGCAGCATCCTGCGCTAGCAGGGGCGTAGGGTGGGTGGCCAGTAAGTGCTTCCCCTCAAAATAATAATAATTCCTACTTCCTGGCCTGCACCGCCCTTGCTATTTTAGTCCCCAGACTTTTCTCAGGCAAGGACTCCCAGTCAGATGGTGGTGGAGCAAGACCTTGATCTTTTCTAGCACCCTTTTCTGAGCGACTTCTGGGTAAAATCTGGCATATGTTTAGTAAAAGAGCTTGCAGTGCCCATTAGTGACCCCTTCACAGTTGCTTCTGGTTAGCCACAGGGGAAGGCAAAGGAAGGGGAGACTTGGGGCCAGCCAGGGTGCAGCGGGGAGCAGTCGAGCCTGACGACGACCCTGCCGGCCCGACCCCGCTGGAGCCAGGGACAGGGTCAGGCCTTTTTTTTCCACTCTGCTGCAGGTCCCTCAAATCTTTTCACCTGGCAACGTTTTCCCACGTCTGGATTTCAGTCAGCTTAAGGGGAATGCATAGTCTTCTAATTATTTGTCTTTAAAAAAATTAAATTGAAGCCCAGAAATGAGTTTTCTCTATAGAGCAACAGTAGGTAAGTTTATATACAAAGGGATTGTTTCCTGAGGCCTCAAAACACTAAAATACATTTCTACCTTGTACAAATTTACCTAATGGGGTATACAGCTCAACGTTAACGCAGATATTAACAACATTACTTAAATCATCTGATTTTCAAAAATTCATCTGAACTTGTTACACAGCAATTTGCACTTCTATAAAAGTGGAGAAACATCGACAAACGCTCCTACATGGAATTTGGAGAGTTACAGTTTATATCTGGTTTCAGTATGTGGTCTTATTAAAGGAATTGTACACATAATTAAATTCCTGGGAAGATGCAACTTTTTCCCTAATGAGTGACAGGCACAGGAAACTTCAAAGAGGCTGTATCCTCCTCGACCACAAATCCAGACTTACCACTGTCAAGTCAGTTAACAAATGCTGGAAAATAACCTTGTAACTTCTAGGTTGTATGCTTCATTCTATATGATGCTAGAATAAAATCTTTACTGTGGTTTGTACAGAGTGATTCACAGTATTTTAATTGTAATTAGTCATCTTAGAAGCTGCTTACTTACTACTACATGCCTTAATAAGACTATATTCTTGAAAAGCCTGGTCTCTTCCACTTTTTTAAAGAACATGATGAAACTGTGTCATCTCAGAACCAAAAAGAGAAGCAGCACTTACTACCTGGTTTATAAAACAGAAGCAGTACTTAGTGCCTGGGGTTTGTAAAGATCACAAAGTCTGAAAAAGAACCTCTTTTCTCCTGCCTTCCTACTTCCTCCTCACCACAGAAAAATAACTTTCACTTTTAACATAATGCTAAGAACTGCTGGAACTGAGAGAACACCCTCAATTCTGTATGCAATTTTACCAGGGCTAATAGGGATGTGATTTTCCTTCATTAGTTTCTTAATAATTAGTTTCTATACAACAACTGTTTGCAAATGTTTTGTATTGATAAATAAGGTCCATTTTAAAAAGTAGGCAATTTTATGCATAAATATAGCAAAGATATTTTGGTATTACAGAATAGTGGTAGCTAAGAGAAGCATTAAGCATAGCACTTCTATTCTCAATTTCAGCTTAGGAATTCATTAGTTACTTGGTAGTGCTTAAGTAATCTCTTTATCAAACTCAGCAACTGAAGTGGCTCCTCTCCAACACTAAGAAAGAAACAAAATAAAACCTATTTTGAGGATACTCTGATGTACAGCTCGTAAGATTCCTATAACTCTGAAAAGCGTAAATGAACGCTATACGATTTTTTCCATGAAAGCGTTTAAAGTGGAGCAGTTTGCAGTGATATGGTTAATTCATTGCTGTTTTTTGTTTTTAACTTGGAACAACGCTGTGCATCACCTGAGGTAAATGGCCGAATGCTTAAAAAAAAAAAAAAAAAAAGGATCGCTTTCTGAAAAACAATTTTTTTATTGAGTTTGGTTGATGACAACATCTAATCAGCTACAAGTGACTGTTAGAATACAGCAAGGAACACACACACACTGTCACTATCAATCTTGCAGTATCACTACTGTCTCAACATTTTGTCTCCTTTTTTTCAGCCACAGAACAAAAAGATGCCAAACTATACCAAGAAGTAACTTTTCTCTGTTACTATTTCTGACACATAACGACAGTGTAAGACTTTGACATTGTGTGGAAGACAAAAATCTGCGAAACAAACCCAAGGCTTTGATTACTTTTTTTTGGTCTTATAGTTATTTAATAGGGCATTGAAAAGCTATTGTCATTTAAAAGCCAGTAACAATTTCTGCAAACTCCAGTAAGACTTTGGAGATGTGTATTTCTCAAGAGGAGACACAGTTGAACCTTGGCAAACTCACTAATTCTTTAACAGTCATCAACTTGCCTGTCTTTAGTCACACTTCAATGACTTATTTTGAATAACCGAACCTAAACAGTTTATTTGGTTTTTATATTTTATTTGGTTTTAGGTTAATTTAACATTACCCACAACTACCCTTTAGTAACCCAACTCACACTCTCACACAGTCCAGAACAGAATTCCTTTACCTGCTTATAAAATGTATGATTATTTGTAAAATACTACAAGATAATCTCCATTTCAAAAATAACACGTTGTGGTATTTCAGCTCCACTAGAGAAATGTGTTACAACCACCAGAAATGGACACATCTCCATCAATGGCCAAACACAAAGAGAGGGAGAGACAGAAAGCCTGAACCTGAAATAACCACTATTTTTTCCAATTTTGTTTTTTCTTTTCTTTCTTTTCCATATTTTGCTGCTTTGTAATTGTCGATATATGACAAAAAGCTCCAAGAAATTAAAAAAGGCAAGTGCAGCAGGAATCACATCGCTATACAGACATGAACAGAAACAGTTATTGCTTCTTTTTGGCTACAGCATATGCAGAGTCTAGAGGTCAGCAAAAATCAAGAGATTTTACGTTCTGACAGTCATCTTCTAGGCAACCGTATTGTGGCCATTTATGACATTACACCACAAACAGCTGCTAGAATTCCTCACCATCTGTGGCAGGGGGGAAAATATGTGTTTGCCCTTGAGCCTTTCCAGTCCCCCGTTCTGTGTTAGCATAAAGACACTTTCCCTGGCAGTAGGCGACAGGAACTGGGGCAGAAATTTCTCGCACAGCTGCGGGCAGACAACTGCAACAAGGAACCAGTTGCCTGTGCCCTGGAAGCCCGCTGCTATGTAAGTGGCAACTTTTTATCTGCATAGAGCAGCAAAAAACCTTGCCTGGACCCTGGCAATACCTTCCTAAATGAGAAGTTCACTGAATTGAATGTGATCTTGCTGATGAAATAAGGGGGTTGGGGGGGAAGGATAACAGCACCTACTTCGACAGACACCTAGCTCACCTCAGGGTTTCAGTGTTGCTTAGAGGAATTATTTACAGTATCTGAGCACAGGCTCTCAAAAAGCTCATTCACTCTGGAGATGCTAGATGTTTCATGCTACTGGAATTTTATTTCTCTGCTGTTGGCATCAAAACCTGGCACGCTGACCTTTCATTTGCTTGTGCCTCAAAACCAACCACAAGCAAGTAGCCTAGGCAGAACAAGGGAAGCAAGAGGGGAAGCACATATTTTTTTCAGTTCAGGTTGCCTTCCTAAATGGTTTCTAACGTGTATTTTGATTTAGTGAAATAAAAGGGAAAAAATTGCAAGAAAAAGGCTAACGGAGTCTGGTCTTTCAGGCATGGGCTGAGGAGGAGAGGACTATTAAAAAACAAAACAAAAAAACTCAAACTCAAATACTTTAAATATATTGATCCACTCACCTGATTAACATGTGGGGTAACCACACAGTCTTCCTCTAGCTGCTCAAGATGACTGATAAGAAAGTTGCTTACACCGATTGATCTACATAAACCTAACAAGAGAAACAGAACAAGAAAAAGTTCTAGGACAATCCTAGTTATTTGGGAGGATACCTTGAAGAAATATCACTTTCAAGAAACACAATGACGGCACACATTCATTCTGTATAACAGAAACAAGTTTTAAAAAACCCTGAAATCTAGTTTGACAGCATTATCTGAAAGCATGGTTCCGTCAGTCACACTAGGAAACCATTTTATAATCTAAACGTACTGGAAGCTCCCTAGTGTATAAAAACTCTACACTAAATTCTGGGAAAGGCTAATGTAATGTAAGCAAAGAACAATTGGACTTCACCAGAATGAAAAGAAGGAAATGGTGCTCTGAGTAGCTTGCCAAAACTAAAGAAAAGTGGAACATTTGCAGAAGACCAATAAGGTGTGAGTAACAAACACAAGGACATGCAGTCCAAATGAACTATACAACCCTGCTTATATTTCTATTAGATTGTTACTATTACAAAGATGTTACATAAAACTCAGTAAAAAAGTTAGAATTAAATAAGCACAATCCAACAAGAATCGAGAAACTGAAACTGTAGGAAGAAGAATCTACGTTAGAACTGCTAGATTTCTTAGCTCCTGTTGACATGTAAGTGAAAACAAAACTGCACATAGATGACATTAGGGTTATTTTTAAAATAAACTGTAAGCACGTATGCATGCATATCAACTAAGTGCTGACAGCCCTGAAATCGGATGTCTTCTTTTGACTCTCAGATATGATAAAGCACACTTCCCAATACTGGCCTGCTACCACACACTAAGTCTGACTACTCTTCAGTAGTTTGGTCCTTATTCTGCGCTAAGACTGTTAATACGGAAACCAACTGTGGTCAGGCTAGTGTCTCTTTGGGCTGTGGATTCTGTGGACTGCGAATCAGACTTGTTTCTTAAGTCTGTGAACTTTGTCTTCATTGATTTGATCTGGATTTCAATCAGTAACTCTCCAGATGGAAAGTCTATCTCAGGTTGTGTAAACACAGGAGTCCCATCATTGCATTTAATTCAACATTTCTCCAGGCCAGTTCTATACAATGTACGTGCATGCCCTCATCTATGTAAACGCATACAAATATCTATAATAAAAAAGAAAGGAATTAAGCTGGAAGTTATACTGTTTACTTTTTTGGGAAAAAAAAAAAAAGACATTGGGTAATTGCAGACATCTGATGTCAAATAAACTGTGTTTGAACCAACTCTGCCTGCATCCCACAGTTAGAAACACCACTGTCTTGAGGTCAGTGGGGAACTCTGCGGAGCTGCCTTGAAACTGAACCTCAGATAGAGGCTCACACAAAGCACTCATTAATGCAACTGGCACATACGAATACACCAAAAGGAAAAATTTACCCTGATCTAGAATAAAGCTGATGGAAGTGCTGGAGGGAAACGCACTAAGCATGTACTTATTTTTAAAATGCATATACTTTTATACAAAAAAATAATTCATAAGTAGACTATAAATTGGCATTTAAATGAAAAATGAACTACCGGATTACACAATATCTTGAATTTGCAGGTTAGATCTAGCTGGACAAAATAAAGAAATTTAATTGTTCTAGTCTTCTCCATTTAAATTCCAAAAGTGAAGTTACAGTTTACTTATAGTTATTCTAACCACATTGTTAAAGCCCTGAAAACAAGTTTTGTATTTGAAAAGCCACTAACCATATAAATATAGGCAACTCTACTATTATGTTGCTTTTACGTATTTTGGCAGCACAAGTAGTTAAGTCTGTAAAAGCTGCATGCCTGCTATCACTTTTCAATGTGGTTTCTTTTGTGAAATACAAAGATAAAAAATACGTTAACAAGTAAAATACTAGATAGCTTTCACTTACAGATACGATCACTGCTCAAGATATAACATAATCAGGTTATAACCTGCACTGCAGCAATTTGCATAATTTGTATTTAATCGGTTAGAAGGAGTAAAACACGTGCTTTTGACTTCTGCTGACAAACAATCCTGGAGTGTCAACACTAATAAATCATTATGCTAAAGAAATTGGAAAAACATTTTCAGTTTTAACACAATGGTGAACCAAAATATTGCACACGATTTTTGAGAGCTATGGAGTTACAAAAAATAGGCTGTTACTGCCCTTGAAAAACAAAGCTTTTACTTCAGACTAAAACATGACAAAACCTAATCACAGAAGTGAAAGCTGAAAAGAGCTTATCGGGCTTCTTGTCCATTCCCACAAAAAGCTAGCAATTTTCTTCCCTACAGAACACACCACGTCCTGCTTTTTACCTACTTCTAGAAGAAGTCTGTAACTTTACTGGGAATGTTGTTCCATGGTCTCATTGCATTCACTGTTAAGTTTGTCAGAGCTCCTATCAAGGAATTTCAGCTCAGTTATGCTTTCTCTTAAAAGTCATCTGAGACACCGCTACTAACACCAATATCAAGGCACTACTGTATTTAGAGCAATATTGTACAGAGAAGGCTCAATTCAAACTGGCCAAGAAAGTAAAAATATTCCCAGGGAATAAATAATAATAATAATAATAAACGTTTTTGTGGAAACAGCATTTTTTTTTTATCACTTTCTAAAATGGAAGGTGATAGAAATATTTCAATTTCATTAAATCCACATATTTAGTTTTGCTAAAGTTAGAACCCTTCATTTCAACTTCATTGGTTTGCTTTTGGTTAAAAGTCTAATACATAAAAGGTATATTGTAATTTAATACAAGAGTCAAAACAAAACACAATAAATAGGAAAACAGCTACACAGTCTGACTATTAAAACTCTTATTCTAACAAACATTGGTGACATGAATTTGAAACACTGGAATTTCCTGAAAAATTAAGAGTCCAAATTTCAACCGATGATCAAAGGATTCTCTTTCAGAGATGGCAAGAAGTGCTTTCATCTGCTTAACTGAAGATTAATCCATTTGCCCTAAACTGCCCAAATCTGGAAAAGACCGCCTTACTCAGGAGATTAGGTAGAATTATTGCCAAGTTTACGTCTGCTGGATTAATTCCTACGAATAAAGAATCAGACAGAAAATGACTGACAGGAAAATGAAGGACTGACTAGCCCCTGGGCCTCATCTGTCAGACCTAACACTTATAACTGTGTACATCAAACAAGATACACCAAATTACCACATCAACAGTAGAAATAAAAAAAAGAAATACATACTGAGGAACCCAACGCGTTTAATAGTCATCAGTTCTTCTAGTACCACAAAATATTTAAAGCCATATCACAGCCTTCATCATGTTTAATTGCTGTTCTGTGTGCAGGCATCACAAAAATGCCCAGGTTTGGAATAAGCAGCTGAAGATTCCTCTCACTGAAGGGAATACTCACATACTACAACAGGTGCTCTGTCAACCTCTCCGTAGACAGAAACAATGCCCTGATAAGACACAGAGCAGAAGGTAAGGAGGGTCAGAGTGCACTTTATATCAGTTAAGCTTTTCTGGTGTAAAGGCTTTTATCAGCATAAACTCAAAAATTCTCAGACTAGTCTAACTTGCATTAGGGACTAATTTTTCCTCTGGGTGAACTGGAAAAGATGAAGAAACAGGATTAGTTTACCTCAGGACAACACATGTGTGATAAGAACATTTTTGCACCTCTCCCCCAATAAGTTTAGTTTTGCCGCAATTGGAGATTAAAGGTTCATAAATTACGTTACATCTACTTACATAATATCAATATTTAAGCTCTGTCTACTACTTCAGAACTTCTTGTAACACTTGCACTTAAAACAATAGAACGTGTCTGTATTCTTGTCCATCTAAAAAAACAGCCTCAGAGCAAACTTGCTTGAAAGGTTCCCCCTCATTTGCCTTGAAACAGCTGTGGTAGTGAGATAAGGGCTCAGTAGGGGCATGTTTCTTGCCTCTCTCAGGGACCTCTGACATGGTTCAGCTGCCCAGAGTTTGGGTCATGGATCTCAGATCCTTAGAACTCTCTTGAAATGGGAAAAAGGTGGTGTTTATTTTCAATTTAATACCAGTTTAGTGAGCTTTAAAATCTAATTTCAGACAATTCAGGCACAATTCATGTCTTAGCTGTTATGGCAGCAGACAGTTTTAAAATCTGCACTTCCTTTGACTTCACCAATTTAGCAAGTCCTGAAGTTCAAGTCCCCCCGAATCAAACATTTTACAAAGTGCTAGGTAAGATGCCTCTAAAAGTACACTTTTAAAATATACTTGTATAATACCTTATTTACAGAGTCACAGAGCTTTGACTCAGGGAGAAAAAGTATCCTCCTTCCTTACTTGAGGAAATGAGTGGTTTGGCCCATATGAAGTAGACTTTGAGAAAGTGCCAGGTGCAATAAATAGTTTGCAACTCCCCATTAGCTCCTAAGGCTTACTGAAGATTTGCCCTATTCCTTGAGACTCTGACTTCAGAGGCTTAAAAGAAAATTAGGCAGTAATGCTTCTGGTTGGCATGTTAAAAATTGACTAACCAGTCCACAATGGTGAACAGGAATTTTCATCCAGCCTTGAAAAACTGTCATGAAACTATGCAAGACAAATTTGAAAGCATATGATAACTCAACGATAATTAAAGAATGAATTAATATCTTTCTTATTACACACACAATCATCTTGGCCTCCAGCATACAGGTGAGTAATTTCACCCGACTCTTATTACCCCCAGCTGCTGTGAAGCAATACCTCAAGCTAACAGACTGGATCACAATGCAGCAGTATTATTAAGCTTAACATACTTTTTATAGCAACCTAGAGAATGATTAGTTATTTCTTCCTTTACTTAATATACTCTCAAATTATAGAGTTTGATGGGCACTGTTTTCTTGCCACAATAAAGCATAAATATACTGTCCTGGCACCACAACATTGTTTTAGCACAATAGTGAGCCTTATCTTTCTCAAGCACTACTATGGACTTTTATCAGACTTCTAAAGACTTTCTGGAATATTAACTATACAAAGTTCAGATCAAAAAAATTTTTTTTTAGATGACAAAACTGGATACTGGGTTTGTGGAGCCAATTTTCCTCCCCCTCCCTGTTGCTCAACTTCAGCCCAAGCAAAGGAGAATTCCCATGTCCAGCCAGCAGTGCCCATTCTGTTACGGCTACTAGTCAAGCCACAGAGCAAAAACACAAATGCATCCACTTTTCACGAGAGTTCAACTGCAGTAACTGTATCTTTAATAAAGGAGGTTACACAGGTTGGAAAGGTCCACATTCTCTGTGATACGTACATTAAAAGCCTCACTTTAGGCAAATGGTATTACTCATAGAAACCATAGAGGGTTTGATTTCAGCATGGCTTGCTAAATCAAAGCCGTAGGCTGAGAGTGCCCAACATGCAGATTGCAAGCGAAAGCCTTCAGAGAGAAAGCAAACAATTCTTTACACAGTACCAATAAGGCACTGAGTTTTCAATCTATGAAATAAGACTTGTTCCCATTTTACAGACTATAAAACCTAGTCACCAAAAGGCTAAGCGTTCTGTCTAAAGTCACCACAGGAAGACTGGTAAAACTAACAACAGGACCCATTTCCTAACCACAGAAATCATGCTTCCCCCCGCAAAGGGATTTTTTCTTATCCTACCTGCTACAGCAATATAGGTGCATTATCTGCCTCAGAATGACTTTTCTACTATTACAATTCCATTACTCTTACTTTTGTTACAGATCATCTGTAAACCACGACAAACTGTGAGGACAACACAACAGGAGTAGCCAGATTGTCAGCTTCTGTGTCTGAAGATCCATTATAAAAATTCAGTTAACACAGCAGCTAAATGTGCTACTAAAGAGCTAAAGGTAGCAATACTAGCTTGATGTATTCTCAGTCTCTTTGACCTTGGCTGCTCATCCTCACTACTTCAGGAAAACACCATCTCAGTTTTGCTGGCATTTTTCTTCCTTAAGCTGGCATTACAAATCATATCAGATTAAACAGTTAAGTCAAAAAGCTTGCGTTTGGTTGTTTTCAAAGCTGAATCAATTCCTCTGTACTTAATAGACTTCCCCTTCTCTTATGGCAGCTTTACACATGTTGCAAACAGAACATAGCTTTAAAAAAGCCTGAAAACACATTTTTACACCCAGATCATTATTCTGCAGCTCCTATTCAAAGCAACAGCTCACAAACAATTGGGAAGACACAAACTGAGAAAGTGACATCTGCAAAACAGAGATAAATGATGCCTTTTCCCCAAATTATGTGTATTATCTACTGAGATAGAAAGTTTTTTTAGGCAAGACTTTCCTTTGCAGTGGACTTCAATAGTACCTTCTTCCAAGGGTGCTTGTGTCCACACTGGGACCTCTACATCATTAAATAAAGAAGTCTGAGGGCTTATTTTTGCATTTAGAAATAAAGTCCATTACAGAAAACAAACAAAAAAAAAATCAGTAAAATACAACAAGTGAGGACAGTCTTGCAGGTTTAGATTTGTTCCCAGTTTTATAACTGCACCAAATGGCAATTTCTTATTCTTAAATGTTTCACGTTATGAAGGTTTCTTTCTGATCTTTAACATAAAAAGTGAGTAGTCATTTTTTCTGCATAAGTCTTTTACTGCAGTCTTATCTGATAAACAGGGCGTGGTGCAACACCTTCAACCCATGAAAACACTTTTTTCTTAACTGTGTTTCTGATGATAACAAGCCCATCAGACATCTTTATAGATACAGAGAGAATACACTGATACTAATTAGAAGATCTGCGTTGCTATGAAAATCAGTTGTTTGCTTTTACTAATTGAAACTTCAGTGAAACTTCCACAGACACAGACACGTGATTTCTACAAACATACTCACTCTTAAGACAAATGTTCTGTGGAAATATAACACAAGCATTTTCGAAATGTCAGTTGCTCAGCATTTGATAATATAAGCATAGTCACAGAATAATTTCTCAACAGAGTATCATTTACAGCAGAATATGTCATCTAGGAAAGGATGTACTAGAATTTTGCATCACCCACACAAAAAAAATACATTTGGCTTACTCAACCCTCTCTCATACCTTTGAGAACTGACAGATAATGCAGGAAGAAAAGATGACGACTGCACTGGTCTATGCCCAAAGATGAAAAACAAGGATATTAATAAGGGTGATGAGATTTCTTCTCTCATTCGGAATTAGGGAAAACATGACTTCTCCAAGAATACTGCCACTTCACTTCTATTGTTAGAGCTAAACAATCTTTCTTACTTTACTCTCTTCAAATCACATATGGAGATAAAGCACTATTAAAAATAATGATTATATGAAAATAATCTATTCCATTCAAGAACATTTCTCTATATTTAACAAAATCATATATTAACACATTAAGCAATTTCTGGTGCAAGCATGAATATCTCAAGTACGCATAAACAGTACTGCTTACACTAAAAGAAAATAAGCAAGAAGTTCTGCATTTAGCAGAATGGCAACAAGTCCCAGTGGGATGTGAACGGGGCAACCACCATGTTACTACACTTGCCAATTTCAGGGCCAAAAGCTGGCTGGAGGCCCTCACTCTCCCCAGCGTTTTTAGATGGAGGGACAAGTAATCATGTGCATGTGTATGAAAAGCTTTCCAAAATGATGGGCTAGCCACAATGCCATAATCAGGGTCATTAAAGATACTCACTGCACATGGAAAGGGTCATTATGCTAGGAACAGAGCAA
This sequence comes from Struthio camelus, assembly GCF_040807025.1. Classification (NCBI taxonomy): domain Eukaryota; kingdom Metazoa; phylum Chordata; class Aves; order Struthioniformes; family Struthionidae; genus Struthio; species Struthio camelus. Next base: position 15,873,663 of record NC_090949.1, read on the forward strand.
TTACCGGTGTGCACACGTAATGACTATTCATGATGTAAAAGCAGTTACCACACTGCTTTCATCTGCCAGCGGACAACTGCTGGTACAAGAATGTTGCAGCTGTCAAGGGAATGTTTGACTCAACGTTTGTATCTTGGAATGGGCTCTGCAGGCAGCCAAGCCTCTGTCCTGAGGTATCGGAGAAGATAATTCCACAAATGAGAATGTACCAGACCACAAAAACTCAAACCATAGGTTTGATATTACAAGAATCCTAGTTGATTTCAGCTGTTACAACAGGAAGAGCCAGCTATTATACATAAACGTCTCATTGACCAAAATAAGAATTTTTTCTCATTTTTTCCTCAGCAACTGTTTATCCCATAACTCTTTGATGGAAAATGCATACGCAGTCTGTTGAACAAAGATGCACATCTAGAACTCATTACCTCCAAGGGAATACTCTCAGCACTAGACTGCAGATACCGATTTGTTTACTCTTTCTGTGGCTTTGACACCTTGCACATAGAGCAATGGAGTCACCTGGCGGACAATTCACCTGAACTTAATTTTATCTGTTTTTAGGATTAAGATTTTTAATATTCTTCCTGCTCCTGTGAAGCAGGTGCAACCAAACTGGAGGAGATTAACAAATCACAAGAACAACAACAAAATAAACACTATATTCTCATGCATGACAACTTTTAAATAAGCTACTTCTTGAAACTTAAGTTACAAGTACTGGACTAGATCCTCAGCTAGTAAGCATTAGTTAACGATAAGATCTTTCCTACTATGAATAAACTGCTATCAGTTTGGTCTACAGGGCTAAAATTATCAGAAATCACCCAGTATTTCTAAATGGTAAATGGTAATTTTTTAGTGCAGGAAGCACGTTTATCCTACACCGGTAAGATACATGTAGTAATTCTAAAAACTGTGAAGAAAACTGAAGTATCCTCCGTCACTCATTTGATGCTAATTCTCAACATAAACAACTCCAATGACTGTTCAGAGCTTTCCACTAGTCAGTCTTCCTCTAGTCAAGCTGACCACCCAGATGGGTGCCAAGCTGTGGTCCCAGAGCTAGCCCTACACCAGGGGAGAGCACAGCTGCCCCTGGAAGCAGGGCTGGGCCAAGGCATATGCAAATCCCAGGCTTCAAAGATCTGCAGATGACAATATACTGTGGCTGTCATACAAAATGTAACTCTCCGCACTGAGGCCTTTCTTACCAGCATATGAATCTCCCATGCGTATCAAGCACTGTTATAACTGATTACTGTGCAAAATAATAGTTCTAATACAAAGAATTATACATACAATTTATAAATTTTGGTTCATGTTATGGAATGATACAATTGCTATAGCTTTGTATGCTGCTGTAAATGAGTTTCTAACTTTATTGACCAGGATCTTATGACATCTTTTCCTAGAAAAATATTATGGGAAAACAGTAAACTTAATGCCTGGACTCTGGCTATAAATTAGGAATGCTAAAAAAGCTGGCTAAAAGTTTAACTTTGCTTTGTTTGTAGGCAGGAAAGCCTAAAGAGTAAAATCTTTAAAAATTCAGGATAAAGAGGGAAAAACAGTGGTAGGACTTTTAACAGATTAAGAACGTACTGGAGGATATAAAAGACTGGCATGTTTAACCAGCCAAAGAATCTGTAGTTCAAAGGCAAACCAGAAAGATATTGGACCATGTCCCAGACATCAGCCCAGAAGGATAAAAAAAAAAAAAAAAGAAATGGAAAAAACTTTCAGAGTTTGTTATTTTAACATAGATTATGCATTTTTCTTGCTGTGAGGGGCAACAGTAGCTTCAGAATCCCTATATCTCTTTTTATGCATGAATAGACCTGCTCTAGTATCTGTCATGTTCTCCCTTAAGAAAAACTCAAGAAAAACGCCCAGAATTCTAGGAAAATGTGTTTAATCTGAAGTGAGATCTTGAGATAGTTGCTCAGTTGCATTAGGCAGTTGGACCATGGATTCAAGCACTAGCGAGAGAATGCTAAAATATGAAACGCTCTTCCAAGCGTGTGCCTGAGACCCCAGGCTTGGGCCAGTAATTGGATTGTGTTTAGGTTCCAAAGATGTAAAGTATACTGGATCCAAGGAGTGCAGCCCAAGACTTCAGCATGGCAACTAACCAACTACAAAGAGTAATCAGATCTCTGACAAATACTATTCAGATGATCATTTTAAATTGTTCATAGATGTTCTTCTGAAAAATGTTAATAACAAATTCCTTTTGATGAAATACAAAGAGAAGATTCTTAAAAACAATATAGTGGTAAGCCATAGTGGGAATTTTTTAATGATAACAAAGGATAATATCGCTCTCTTTTGTCATCTGAACCTATTATTTTCTGTTTATGAGAAGTTTCTGATGTTACAACTCAAACCAGAACCTTCATTAACAGTATATGGAAGAAGCACTGTTAGGCTCTCAAGGATCAAGAAACACCCAAGTTAAGGATGTACGCACATCTCAGTGAACTGGAAGATGCTTATCTACCAGTTATATATCACAATTCCATTAGCACACACTGCATTCAAATAAAAAAACTTGTTTTCTTCTACAGCCTTAGGTACTTAGGAGTTTTCTAAAACTCAATTCATTATTGTCCGAGGAGGCTTGTTTAACTTTCTACATAAGTTTTCTGTTCCTTAAAATATTTATTCAAATAATTTTGGCAAGTATTTCAGATTTATTTTTAACTGCTCACACAGAGTTTTCATGATTTGGGGGCAGAGTTTTGTAACTACTAGCACATGCCTACCTAGACAAGTGCACAAAGTCAAGCCACTGATCCCTTCTCAGTTAGTTAGGTGAGAAGATGCTTCAGTCCAGAAGCCCTACAAGTTGTGTGCTATTGTGGCCCTGCATCTCAGCTATACGTCCTGCCTCTCAGAAGAGCCTAGTTTGAATCCATCTTTGAGAGAGTTTTTTTTTTCAGGCCACACCTACAAAGCTGTGAATGCAGAGGCACTGTAAATATCAGCAGTTTTTCTCCATTTTAGTTGGTCATTTACTGAAGAGCTAATTATCTCTATGAAACAACCAAGGTGCACATGCCTTATATTCACCTTGGCAGGATGCAATGCATTCTACCTGCCCGTTCTGAGAAACTCTGGGGACAAATTTAAAAAACGAGTTCAAAGGATGAGAGGTATGTAATATGAGCGCCGCATTCTACAATCAGAAAAAAGCTGATGATCCCTTATATCTGACCCGAAAGCCACTAAAGTCAGTAACGCCCTGCAGAAGTGTTATAAGTTACAAACTACATTTTTTTTCCTTTCCTGTCTTTAAAACACCACACAGAAACTTTTGATAAGTGCAGTCTCTGCCTAGGTTTTCTGTTCTTACAGGTACAAACACTCTGCAGAAAGTCATAGATTCTTTGAGCTTTGCAATCAGTGAGTATTGGTGGCCAATGGGAATACACTAAGGAAGGAAGATAAGAGAGTACAGCCAAAATGCTGGTAGCAGCAACAGCATTCGCACAGAACAAGTGGGTTACAGAGGCATATAGCAACAGGTTAAGCAGCAGCAGAAGAGACAGGAAGGGTGGATCTAGGAGAAACGAGACAGTCAAAGATGGGGAGGCTAGGAGGAAAGAAGATATACTACAAAATACAACACAGAAATACACAAAGACCCAGAATGCTCAAAGAGAAATATGGAACTTAGAACTATGCTCTTGTACAAATAAAGTAGAATTTCTCCTAAACAGAACTCAGTTTTAAAGGGTCCTACATTCAGCTTAGTATCACTCCAAACTAATTGCAGCTACAGATTGTAGAATAAGAGGAAAATTAAGGTTAGGAGGAACTTCTGCCAGTCACTGAGTCCAACATCCTACTCAAGACAGGGTTAACCTTCTACATTAGACCAAGTTGCTCAAGGCCGTATCCAGTTGAGTTTTGATGGTCTCCACAGATAAGAGTTTCCACAACAGTCTGAACAACTTTCCTGAGCTTAATCACTCTTGTGAAGAACTTTCTCCTTCTAGTCAACTGGGAATTTTCTTGTGACAATTTGTGACCATTCTTACCAATCTAAAACTTAATACAGGCCTAAAAAAAAAAAAAAACACCTCAATTTAAAAGTTCTACAATCCTTGGTACCAACACTATTTACTCTTCTTCTAGGGTAATGGGTGGTGATAATGATAATAAAAAATGCCTACTATTTACATTACTTTAAAATGTTGCTTGCCCCAGGTAGGTGGAATTTTGCATGACAAATATTAACTCGGATTTAAATTGAAGTTAAAAGATTGAGATTTTCAAATATATGCACTCAAACTATCTGTGAGTAGAAAGAAGTAATTAAAGAAAATCTTGTTAACTTTGGTCAGACTAAAGACTTGGATCCATACAGAGAGCTTTTAACAGTATCAAGAGTCTCTTGCAGAAAGATATACATTATTATTCCCATAACACAATCCAATTTTTCATGGAGAACAGAGTTTATTGTCATTGCATTTTCAGTAACTCTTCAATGTGGACACAGCTGGCTGTTAACACACACTAGCGAGTTGAATAATTTCAATCTTTCCTCCGTGAACTGACGGCACAAGCATATTATTATTTATAAAATGTTCAGTCCTCAGATGTAGAGCTTTTAGTTTTTAAATGAAATTTTTACAGAATAAACATTTCCTAAAATTAAAAAAAAAAAAATCACAATACTGCAAACAGGAGCCAACAACTATCTGAACCAATGCCCAGTGAGGTCCAAAAAAGTTTATATAAAGTTCAGAGAAGACAAAGGTTAAAGTAAATTCTATATTGAACCAAATTTTTTTTTTCTCCCCAAAGAAATGAACATTTTTTTTTCCTCTTAAGTAAGGATTCTGACCAAATCGTATATTAAATTCATACCAAGGCTAACACAGTACTCACATAACACATTCCAAGTCACAAAGATATGCAGCCAGTGTTTAATCTTCAACAGTTTAGTGGTTAACCATGCAAATGAATTATTTAATATTTTCCTCAGGAATCATTGCATTTCCACCTCCAGAGCGGTTAACGTTTGCATATCATTTCAGTAACACATGGTTACTGTTAGGATATCCAGCGACTACAGCCCTTATAGCAAAAATGTGGTGGTTAACGTTCTAAGGCACTTGACTCAACCAGATTAATATATGATCTATAGCAGAAGGCAAATTTAACTGAGGTAAATTAGACAACCCAAGCTGGGAAACTTATGCTTAGCTAAGTGAGCCATGGGTCTACAAAAAGCTTCAAATCAGAAAAAGACTGAAGGCAGCAACATGCAAATTGAAGAACTGTTGAAGAAATGCAATAGCAAAACAAACATGCACCCACATCCGGGATGTCCATAAAGAGGTATCACATACAGGAATGAAAAATAAAAGTAATTCCCTCTCTGCCTATGAGACCAGTATGGATAGTATTTCCAGTGTCTTATAGAAGATCCTTGAGTAATTCGCAATCTTTCCTACTAGGAAGATATATAGAGAAAGAGAGAAAAATAAAAGACTGTTGCGCTAGAAAAGAAATATCACAAATACACATGTGCAAAAGCAGAATAAAGACAATGGGACAGAAATAATAATAGAAGGTGAAAATTATCCACAATTTAAATGCATCAAGGTAGGATGAAATATCTAAGCACAAATGTCCTGCCCTAACTTAAACATTCATCAGAAAACACTTCTCAATGGAAAGTTTAAGTAGATTGTGGAATAATTCATCTAAGGACTTAGTCACTGATGCTTTGAAATATTAGGTTGGTATAGCCATTCTTTAAAAACTGAATGTTGCAATCTGTTACATCATAGAAAACATTTTTGCAACTTCCTATACATTTAATATAAAAAGAATAAAAGCAATACCAAATAAAATTTTTCCAGAGGCAGACCAAAAGTACTTGAAGGGTAAGGAATGGGTTTGTTTATTGCTCTGATAAAACAAGTAGTGGCATACAGCCTGCAATTGCATCTGTGTAACAATTCCACTGTCCTGATTCAATCACTATTTCAGTAACTCTGGGTTAGCAGACAGTCTGCTTAGCCCAAGTCGTCCTCTCCCATTCTACTGTTCACGGAACTTCTCTGGAGTTGTAAATAAGGTGGTCCACTACTGCCTAAAAACATTACTTCTAACAGTATTGCATACTTTAAGAGCAAAATCATCCTCTTAAATTTACATGATAAATTTTGATTGGGGTAGTCTACTCTTTCCTATTGCTATGAATGTAAACTGAAGATTGCTGGCACCAAAAATAAAATTGAGAGTTATCATTAGCATGTGAGAGGATAGGTCCCTCCTTCGAAAAGTTTTTTTTTTTTTTTATTCCTTCAAAAGTTAGCTACCAAAAAATCTGCAGGTCAATATTTGTTCTTCATCCAGCCAGTTTGTTTTCCTGACCTTCTCTAAATCACAAAGAGCAAAGATCTACAAAGTACCACAACATATGATAAAGCAGAAAAATCACACTATACCAAAAAAAAAAAAAAAAGATTAAAAGGAAGTAAAAATAAGTAGCATGATTAGTACTTAAAACAGAGGAGGCTACTACAAAGATGTTCTACAGTAGCATAAAACTTTCAGTGTAATCTAGTTCCTTAAAATAAACACAACATCACTAACCTCAGGAGCACAATCTGGCAATGTATTATTTACAAGCAATACAAAACTCTTTTATTTAGCTTACCAGAATACTAAGGCTGCAATTTTCAGAGATCCGCATGACTTAAACATCCAAGTCCCACTGAAATCTGAGCGTTCAACATAAATGAACTTTTGAACATCTCTCTCTATGAAATCCCAAAAGTCTAAAATGCATTATAATTCCTTCTGCCAAGACAGGCTTTCATGGTTATACCACCTTTCTCATAGAGCTCCTCCATGGCTCTCCAAGTTTCAGCTCGGACCTCTCGGTTGCTTTTACCTGGAACACGTGCATCAGGCCAGTGTATCAAATAAAGATCTAAAAAAAGAAAAATAATCAGACTCTTTATTAAATTCTCTTAAAAAAAAAAAAAAAGAAAACAAAAAACCTCTACTATGCAAAGTAGCACATTTCATCCATGATGACCTCTAACATCTTCACAACAGTTATAATTATTATTCCATGGCCATCACTGTATAATTCCATTCATTTTTAATAAACTAAATCTACAACATTTTCTTAACTAACTAAAGGTGGCAAAGGTTGTACCAGGTGCCTCAGGTCACTGTACTTGGGAGTTTCATAGCCCCATAAGCACTTAAACTCTGAACATAAGGGGATTTTGGTCACTAGAGTAAGACTGGACTACTGCTGAAGTTCTAAAATTCTTCAAGTTTACAGAAGACAAACGTGCTCGGCACTTCTAGAGATATTTTATACAAGCACAGGCAGCAGGCCTGTTTTTGTTTTCTGAAGAACACCTCAATTTCTGCATTTCTCTTGGAAATTACAGCACAATCACACTTTCAAGGAGTTTTTTTTTTTTTTTGCTATAATTTTGTGCTAGCATTTGTGTTTCCTTTTTTTTTTTTTTACCATCACAAAAAATTGCCATTTTTAGGGAACAAAACTGCATTTTACTACATTTTATGAAATGTTAGCACATTTTCAAACACAACTAACATTTACTGCTGGTGAAATTATTCAAGTTGCTACTGAGAATGGCTGTCTCAGGAAAGCATTTTTTGCATCACCTCCATGCAAGAAAAAACTATCCTTCTAGTCAAAAATGAAGTATTTCCAACATAAAATTAAAAAGGATAAGATTACATATACCGGACTCAGAATTCCAACTCCGATTGCCCAAAGCTGGACTAGCAAACCTATAGTTTAGATCCTCAACAGAAACATTCCAAATTTGCAAAATCACAGGACCCACAGATCCTTTAAAGGTTTGTAGACATTGCTTGCCATTCTGAAACAGAAACTTTTGAGCAACTTTGAAAATTACTACATTCCTATTTAAATCCTAACCACAGATTCAGCAGGTACTGCAAGCATTCCAGTCAAATAGGTGTTGATATTTGCCTCATAAATTAGTCTGACACAAAACAGAAAAAGGAAAGAAATGAATGGTTGAGATGTGCATCATTGTGCTTTACAGTATTTCTTTTTTGGCGGTTTATATCTATCCAAGGTTAAGAAATTAAAAAAAAAAACAAAAAAAACCACTGTCTGCAATGAAAAGGGCTTTTTTTCTTTGAATGCACCACAGCATTCGCTCAGAGCATCTCTGTGTGTCCCTTGTCCTAGTTTTTTTTAATTCACATTTAAGGATTACAAATACAAATTCAAACCTTCACTTAAGAGGACAGGGTAACACCAAATTCAATTTTGTATACTGGTTCCCATTTGTGCGCATCATTGCAACACTATCAAAGTGAGTATTTCACTTACGCTACGAACCTACTTAGAACAGTGTAGAATTTTGTAGGTTGAAACATATATTCCAGGTCCATGTAGGAAAAGATATAAAATACATGCCCAAATCACAAGCCATATCCGCACCTACTTACTTACAACAACCCATTAACTTTCAAACAGCATTGTTCAGACAAGTTAATACTGCTCTATGTAAGATCTGCAGCTGGATCTATGTTGCATTCAAGGAGGAAGTTGCTCATTCTTTGCTCTTATATGCATAAAATTCACTCACAAATTCAGAAAAGACTAAAAATTTTTCAGCTTTGTTCATCCCTGATCTGCGAACAATTACTTCTTCCTTAATTATTCAGAAGAAATTAGTTGCATTTATCAAGCATAAATATGAATATCTTCATTTTTACATACACTCACACCTACACCCATGCACTTTCTTTTGCTCAAAACGTTTTCCTCCCTGGGGGATTACATGAACACAAACATTTTACTTTCTGAGACAATGAACTAGTTTTCAATAATTTATCAAAACAGCTTAGGGTTCCAGTAATCAAGAATTGTATAATTTCTATCATTGGAAGCTTTTAATATTCTTAACTCAAAATAAAAAACAATGTTTCAGAGTATCAGGATGCACTGGAAGAAAACCTAAATACATTCACAATCACATCTTGTATTTAGCAACTTTTAGAGCACCCTTTAAAGACAACCAAGCTGTAGCGGTGCCGTGGTAAATGAGGACCTAAAGTTGAAATGTCAAAAAAACAGTGCTGCTGGAAACCTAACATTAATACGTGAACTGTTTTCACATTGGCATTTAAAATGCTGAGTGGCTTGTTACTTCTTAGTGGTTGTGGCACCCAGGATCAACATGTTTCCTATTAATTCAAAAGCACAGGGACATTTTACACATTTAAAAGCAAAACAGTATTTTTCAATGATTAGCACATGGTTATCTCAATGCAATGACCATACTGTCCTTGCTTTTCTCAATCTTCACTGCAGTTAGTATGCAGATGTACTTTTCCCTCTTGCCCTGTCTTTTTTTTTTTTCTTCTTTCTTTTCTTTTTTTTTTTTTAATTCTATTGGAACAAGGATCAACGTGAAATAACTTCCAAATGGTCTGTATTAATACACCATCTGAACTGGGTGTTTCATCATTATTTGGATGCAAAATACAGCCAAGATCTATTATACTGAATATGCTGATATAACAAACATTTGTCCAACCCCAGCTGCAGAGCTGTGATAGGTTAAATCTGGTCAAATCTGATGGATTCAAAGCAGTCACAAGGAAAATAAAATTGTTTATGAATTCAATAACCCACAAAGCACATTCAAGAAGTGGATGTTTCATCCAAATCCTAAGGAACGTATTCTGCTACGGCCAAACCTATAAGATTTACTGCCATTTCATATTGGTTTATTGTGACTGCCAGTTGGAAGATCACGTTTAGAAAATGCAAGCAGCAGAATATCTGCTCTAACCACTGCCCACAAATAACAAAAATTTCCAGCTTCTCATGGATATATAATCTACTGATTCAAATAAAAACCCTGGAACATTGCTCTCCTAATGCCATTTGCCCATAAGCATTTATCGAAAAGGCTTCATAGCAGTATTTTACACGGAACACTTTTTCTCTTAAATCACTGACTGCCTCATATGAGTCTTAACAGCTAGTATTCTTCTATATTGCTAATGCGCAGATTTCTTAATCACTGTTATATCATTCCCCGAGTCTCTAGTTCGGACTGCATGGACGGACTGTATAGCCCAAATGGATCCTCAAGGGGATTAACAGGACTTTGCTTAGAACAAAGAGCTCAGCTACACAATTTAAGTTGCCAGGGCTCTAGAGCCTTTTCTGTTGCAGTCTTCTGAATGGCTGACTTCCTAACATAAAGTTCTAACTGCACAGAAATAAATACACAGAAGTGCTGAGAACCACCACATATTTGGTTAATATCATATGATGAATCAGGAAATTCTGATTTAGAGTTATATATTCTGTTCTACTTTTCATTTACCTTTATTTCACAGAGCTGCTGGCTTTAACGCTATCTTGTAACTATAAATTTACTTTCCCACATAAACTTCAGCACAATTTGCCACGTTATTGCTAAAACCTTTCTGGCTAGGGATTTCATACCCTCTCCATGCCATAGAATGGCTAGCAGAAAGATAACATAAAATGCAGCTGTATGCTCATGAATGAAAACAGAGCTAGGATACCTAAGCTTAGTTCTACAAGCCTATAACTGTATTTGCAAACTGGTCTTCTGCATTGCAGTCACTTTTGTCAGATTTGTGATAAGCCTCAACATCTCCAAAAAAAAGCCCTTATTTTCAGCATTCTTGAAACATTTGGAAAATTTACATTCAAAGACACTGCTAATTTTTTCTTGGAAATCCTGCCAATAGCACCTTCCAACTGGATGTTCCCAGGCCCACTGGAGTTCTGGAAGGAATATGCCTCCCTGAAGCATGATGCTTTCTATAAACTTCATGAAACACACTATAATAGTGTCTCTCCTTTGAGGGCCTAATTCACCAGCACATCTAGGGCTAAACTTAAAACTCAACCATATGAGTGCAGATCATACTGTGTCCATAAAAAATGATTAGTGGAGGTGATCCAGCAGAGCTTAAATTCAAATGGCCAAAATGGTTCCTCTGTTTGCCATCCCATCTCTCTTGCAGAAGTCACCAACCTCATTGATGGACTGGTGGCTGCAATGGCTCCTAAGCTAAAGTTTACAGATTGCCAAGTTAAAGAAAACTGAAATCAGTGTTGATTTAGGTCATTATGTCAGACTGTAAGTGGTGGTTCAGGAAAAGCTTTATAAATCGTTCACACATCCCTACATCAGTGGAAAAGAGGTGAAGAAAAATAGACAGGAAGACAGGTAAGGAATAAAGGAAGCAATATCTGGTAGGAGGGCAAATTGTGCAGGTAGCTTCTTGATTTGTTTGAGTAGTAATGTGGGCAAAAAAGTTTCAGATTTGAACATATCTGACAAACTTAAGTTCTGTTTATGCCAGTCCCAGGATTCATTCATATGGTGACCGCAACAAGAACACTTCTTCCTCACAGAATTTTTTTCCTCTCGTTATATATATTTCTACTTATCTCGTTATATATATTTCTACTTAGCAGTAATATCTAAATTAAGTACCTGCTTAAGCACCTGCTTAAAAAATTCCAGTATCTGAGAAAACAATCAAACTACAGTAAGGTGAAAGGAATCAATAGAAAATGATTTCCTGGAGTTGAGTCAAATTTTCTCTCATCAGCATTCAACACCAGTGCCATAGCAAGCAGGAAAAAAAAGAAAGCAAACAAAACCAAAGAAGCAGAAGAAAGCAGTAAGGAAGAAATATGTTATTTCTTAATTTAGAGGACAAAGTCGGATTGAAACTTTTTTTTTTTTTTTTTTTTTTAAATGAAAGCCTCTTTGCAATGGCCTGCATTTGCAACGGACAGATCAAAAGAGATTTTAACTCCTTTTGCGTTATTCTATACCTATGCAGGAAGCTGAAGGACACGTTTCCTTAAATAATGGAGCCAAACACGTGCATACAAATACCAGTCTTCCCTTCATCTTGCAACATATAGAAGCAAAAAGCTAGTGAACCTAGTACACAGCTGCCATCAACAAATTATTCTGCAAAATTTGTACTTTACAAAAGCTTTCACTTGTTCATTTAAGTGCATTTATTGGTAACAGGAGGACAGGGAGAGGAAGAGAAGCAAAGTGAGGGTTTACAGGACAATCACAGACACTGTTTGATGGTTAGATCAATTATTCCTTGTTAGTCGGCATAAAAACTATCTCAGTGTCATTATTTTAGATTACTACTTTAAATTTATCTTCCTCTCTCCCTCAATTTTCTTTTAATTTCTCCAGCTAGGAAGGAAGATGTAAAAACATCTATTAAAATATTTAAAAAATATTTTTAAATATTTCACATTTATTTCTAGCAGATACTTCCACTGCTGCCACCTAGGTGGTACAAAAAATTAATTTGGGTCATTACTGCAGCTCCTTGTTTGTCTAGTATGGATGTTCTCTCAGTAAGAATATCACATTTTTCAATAAGAGATATTTATGATCAGGGCAAATTCAAGAGCGTCTAAGTTCAATACAGTGTTAGTATGATTTAATCTTCTTAAGTCTTCTAGACTTATAAACATTTTCCACAAATGATTTTGCATCAGACAAAAACAAAGGCAGGTACTGAGATTTTTAAAAGGTGTCAATAGTCCTACACAGTAAGTTTTAGAGGATGCCCGTGCCTTGAGATTTAGAAGGCCAGACAAGAAATCAGGCATCTATCACTAAATCATTTTTAAGTTTCTGAATCTATTTCATAGTTTTTTTTTCTTTAAGCAAAATACTTTACCAGTCATGTAGTTCACCCTCAAATCAACTTAACAATGAAATATAATTTTTTCAAAAATTTAGTTTAAAATGTTTTAAAATATTTGCAACTGCTAAAATTAGGGGTATATTCTGTGCTCTCAGTTACACACACGCAAACTTCCTAGAGAACAAACAGAATAAAAAATTGCAAACATATAAATAACGGCAAAATTTGACTCCTGGGATCTATCTGTACTACAGTGTTGATTCAGGAGTTCATTTACCTTTCCAAGTATTTCTATGGATTTAGGCAGAATTTCTATGGAAGGTGCAGTAAGTGAACTATATAAAGAGTCATACCAAGATATTCAACACCAAGTCTTTTACATGACTCCAGGCAGGCTTTTTTTGTGTTTTCATAGCCATAATCAGTATGCCACAGTTTGGTAGTTATCCAGAGGTCTTCTCGCTTCACACCACTGTCTTTGATGGCTTTTTGGAGAAGAGATTCACAGCCATATCTTTTTGCTGTGTCAATATGACGAATGCCACATTTTTGTAATGCATAGACCACAGCATCATGGGAATAGCCACCTTGATGGGAAGTACCTAAAGAAAAGAAATTAGAAGTCAATTATCAACGGTAAATCATGAGTGACGTATTTCAGAATTTTTGCTATTTTTGTGTTCTTCTTTTTTAAATTGTCACAGAATCTTCTTACTGAATCTTCATTTCAAAATAATAAAGAAATGGGAACTGAGAGATAGTGCATGCTTACAGATCTCCAGGCTGGGAAAACACAAAGCGCTAGTATATTGATGCCAGTCAGAAATATTTCTGCTGAAATCAAATATCAATAGTATTAAACAGTAAGAAGTGAGATCAGAGGTCAGGTTGAAGACCACCAAAGAAAAAAATACATACTTTTGTAAAATTAATGTGTGACATTTTCTTCTAGAAGTACAATATTTACAGATGAAAATATTAACAAGAAGAAACAAATAGATAAAAAGCAGTTTGCTTTGTAGGAGGCATATCCTGAAATCTTTATTCTGTTGAACTCTTGGTAGCTTCAGGTTATTATTGCACTGTATAACCCCACACTGGGCCATATTGCAGGTGCAACTTGCATATGAGTCAAGCTCAGCAGTAACTGAAAGAACGGAATCTTGCACAAGAGTTGGAGAATAGGTGTACAGAGAGTTCCAGTAACAAAGTATTGCAACTCTCATTGTGTAGGTATTCACTGGATGTACAAAGTAGTGCATTTTGCATGTCAAGAGGACGGAAGGAGGAGGAGAGTCAGCAGGAAAAGCAACCAGCAGGAGGACTGTCAGATAAAGAACTGGCTGAGTGCAAGGAGGATGATGTTTCTACTTACCCTTTCCTGTTAGTTGTTTTTCCTGCCATGAGCCCTTCACCCGTTCACCCCCACTCACACACTTCCCACAAACAGTACTTTCTACAGTTTGTCTGAGGAAATGCTCAGTCAGTTCTAGTCAGCTAGAATAGCTAGTTGCTAAGATGACGACTACTACTTAAAGACCCTTCCTCTATAAACAACAGCAAGCAAGCAAATGGCTGCGTCACTAACTTCAGAATGGCCTTCTGCAGTCATGATAGCCAACTTTGTCAACTGCAGCATCAGGGTCCCAAGCCTCTGCTGAATCTAAATAAACAAAGGACTCCAGGTCAACAATATACATTTGAAATTTGTATCCTATCTTAACTATTTCCCTCCAAACAGAATATTTTATTCTATATTGAACACAGCTATCTGCAGATTATTAAGTTAAACTGCCCACTGAGTTTGTCAGAAAAGGGAAACGAATGAAAATAAACACAGTTATTTTGCGCTCATCCTTAGACTCTCCCATAGCTGAACCGGAGAGAGAACGCCCATGGTGGTCTGCTTGATTCACTTGCACAACACTGTAACAACATACGCAGCAACGAGGAGAACTTACCAAAGCCTTATCTGCATGCGTGATAAGCCAAGTTCTCCTAAGTGCTTATCAGTTTTGTTCGTTCCTACACTTAGAAGGAAAGTCAATGGCATCTGTGTAATCTTTCTAAACACTTCCAAGTCATTTAAAAGAAGGTACATCATCTGATATCACATGCATACATATTCACCTGAGGATCATGAAATTCTGCTGACCACAGTGGGACAATCCTTGATTTACGTTTTTGGGTATGACATCCAGAATTTGGAATAGTTAATTCTTGATTCTACTTCATGGATTTTAGAGTGATGAAATGATAACACTATATTTCTGCAGTTTTGACATGCATATCTCAAATATTTTACCTTCCAAATATAAACAAAATTGTTCATGTTTTAAAAAAGAGAAACTTTAAAACTTTTTTCTCCACAGCCACTAATTATGGCTGTTATTATAAACGGCTTTATTCCTGAATCATCAAGATATGAGGTCCCTATATCTTGCTTCTGAAATATAGCAAAGCTAGATGAAACTACATTTCCAAGCCAGATACTGCAAAATCTTCATAACTCTGCTTAACCATTTTAAATCAATACAATCTTACTACACTGCAACTATTTACACAGAATATGTAATTATTACATTAATAAAGTTCCTTTAATATCTATATAAAGAATTATATAACTAGCATAGAGAAATTACCATAGTTCATAACAATTTCTTCACTTTTTTAATAAGCCGGTATCGGTGCCAAAGAAACTAGGTTATAACTATTGTGACTGTGGTTGAATGGACATTTCTAAGCACAGAATGAATGGAGTTCATTTAGAAGTCTTGCAAATGGATTCAGACCCTTTTCATGCATAATGGATTCCAGAAAGAATATTTAGGACACACAATTTTTGTAACCCTTTAAGTTAAAGGGAGGGAGTGGGGAAGACGGAAAATTCAGAATATTTTCATTATTGCTCCCCATTGAGTGATGGCATGCACAATTGTTTCAGAGGAAATAAAGACACAAAGATCATTCCAGAGGGAATTATCTCCACTTTTATGTCTTAAAATGAACTACAACAGTCCTTATGCACTAAAAGAGAGAGAGAGGGGAAAAAAGCTTAACAATTATATAATATTACTACTTGCAAACCAACCTAATAATGAAACCAGTTAATAATGCTACTAATATTACAGTTTCTAGATTCTAGAAATTGCAATTTTGCTGCATTTACTCATGTGACTAAGCAATTTATAATTCATAGATTCAGAAGAGTGACAAAAGAAGGTGAAATAACAAACGCTGAACTTCTTTGCTCATTGATTCTATATGCTTTACATCTTTAGCTCAGACTTAACATCATTTGAATACAGTAACTAACATGCTTACATGTTTGGAATTACCTTTTTTCCTCAGAGATGTATTTCACGCTGTATGCAATACATAGACATTTAAAGACAAAATCTGGACTTGCATTTAAAACTAATATGAACTAGCATTTATTCCATCCTCTTCCTGTTTCTAAAATACCGCATTAACATTTTAATTCTAGAGTTTTGTGATGAAAAAATTAGAAATTCTTTTTATTAAATGAAGTCAAACATGAGCAAGTCTGGAAAAGTTCCATTTTTTTTAAATTAGTATTTTAACTTGTTTTCCTGGGGAAATAAAGCTATTGTCTTCAGCTCTCTCAAATTTTGGTTAAGTTCACTAACTGAGACATCTGAGATAATTACATTCCTGCAGATTTTATGAAAATTAATAGTTGGGGGGAACAAGGATAGTTGCAATGGAAATATGGAGAGGTCAAAGACGCAAATCCACGGAAAACTAGGCTTTATCAGCTCTGCTGGTCACAGAGCAGCTTGTTCTTTTTGTGATGACTACTCATCACTCTCTTGATCTCCTGCAGAACACTGCTAGCAAAATTGGGATGAGAGCCTGTGCTCCAGCAATCCCTAACAAGCACCAGAGATTAGGAGGAGAGGGATCTTGTTCATAAAGCAGTGGCTGAAGGCAATCCCCTCCCCCAACTTTGGGGAAAGAATTACAAGCCAAAATGCTAGCTCCTCTCCTCCAGAGCTTTACACACCATCTCAGCTGTGTCAGCCTCATTAAACTGTAGAACTATGCAAATACTCAAAACATTAATATTACTGAAGAAGAGAATAAGGACCTACCCCAATTTCTCTCTGCCTTTGTGAAGGAGTGTGTCCTCATGTTCTGTGTGAAATGTGAAAATATTATTTATCTGAATATATAAAAATGTTCTGTGATGTGAGTAACTACGGCTACTTGAAATCAGTGGGACTGCTTACCTTAGAAAAGTCTCTGTTTGTGATTCCACAGCCAGGATATTTTTAGTGATCATATATAGGTTAATTCTCTTCTGACATCAGTACCTAGTACTAACTTGAAACACAGCTGATTTAAACAAAACATCTAGAAAAATGTCAATTCCTTTGCTTTGATTGTATGTACATGATATTATATACCATAAGCTTGAAATAGCTTTTTCTATTGGCTTTATTTCTATTATTTATCAATTTGACCTAATAAAAATCTGTCAATATGGTTTCATTTCACTAATATCTTATATGCATATTTGATGATAAAACATGAAACTTTGTCTATACACACAGCAAATGGACATGTTACGCATTTCAAGGTTTATTACTAATCCATTCACAAAATCACATGCCTCTTCTATAGGATGGCCTCAAGGACAGATGATCAAGGACAGCTTACTGTCATTGAAAGAGGCAGCCAGAGTCTCACCTGCTCTTGCATTCCTCTGATCTCCTGACAAGCAGATTCAGATTTTTAAATAGGAAAAAGAAGTGCATCATTTTGTAATTATTCAGCGAATAAGCCCCAAGAGGGGAAAAACACCAAAATAAGGAAAGGGGAAAAAAGGGAAAAAAATGGGACAAGAAAGCTTCCCTGTTTGGCAGCAGCAGTTAGATCTGTCGATGTCTTCAGCGTTTTTAATAATAATAATAATAATAAAAGTTCGGTTCAAGCCAACTGTCAAATCATCAGAAAGCGCTTCTCCAAGAATCTGTTTCCTGAAGCCTTCATTTCTCTAGCACAGAGGTTATGTTCCCCAGCACCATCACTAGAGCTGCTCTCAGAGAACCAGATAACGTCATGTTTACTTCCTATAACAACAGCGCTAGGACCCAGGTTTTCTTGCTCCTATATCCGGGCTTACTTTTTACTTAATAGGGTCAGTTACTCTGAAAATCACACCTAGCATCACATCATAAAGAATACATTGCATCCCATCTTCTCTGGAAGAGCACAGGGGTTTCTTTTGCAGCAGGTGAAATCACACTTGTTATGAAGCTATCATTCTATATACTTTTCATAAAGCAATTATTGAGTATTTCTAGTTACGGGATGTAGTTACACTCTAAATGTAATCACAGCCATGTTAACGATACAACTCAGACATTTTACTCAGTCTGCAAGAGTGGCATCTAAGGTACACATAATGGAGCAGCTGCCCTTGACCTTGATGCAGGAATACAACCTACTGAGATGATGGGCATCTAGAAGAGCTGTTAGGACAACGCCAGTGAGAGCAGAAAGGCACTAAACTGACTTGTGTTACATAACCAATGCTTTGGTCAGGACTAGAACAGCAGACAAGTTATCTAAAACTCAGCCACTTAAAAACTAGGTCATCAGAGCTGCAGAGAAGTTGCAGGAATTAGTCTACATTGTCCCTGAAACTGTTACCCCTTTTTGAGGCTGCAATATCAAAATGCCAATGCAGTGCTGTAACTGCAATAAACAGGTGCTGATAAATGTGATTTTGTGCAAATACGATGCAACGTGAGCTACAGTAGTTGCAGTGTGCACAGGAACTTGCTTCTGCGAATCTCGTGGCATGGTGAGGAAGACTCTGCCAGCACTGCAGCAGTGAGGCAGGTACTTCAATACAGTAACAACACACTGGTACAAAAAGATTCACCAGAGAACTCCCATCAGAGGTCTTAGTTGTGTTTACATGCATTTTTATGGCATCACAGCTATACTGTATGCGTGTGATATTTCAGTGTTTGTAACTAATATTGCTATGCCAATAAAACATTGTTAGTAGACCTGACCTATGTAAAAATCTAGAGATTCCACTCTGAAGTTTCTCTTGCCTTTGTATAGCTGTCTGAATTTTACTGATTTTTTATTTATTAATAGAAGCTTTACTTATGTATTGTTTCAAATCTTCCTGCTAAATATAATCCACTGTTTAGTGCAAAAGGGTCACTCTGGGACTGTTTTTCTCCTTTGTGTTTCAGTTAAAATACTTTCATAGAATTCAATATCACAAGGAAGAAAAGCATGCAAGTGTTATCTTGGACTCTGCAATTCTATTCAGGCACCAAAGAGCAGAACACAGGAATAGAGTCTAGCTGCAGTGGAAGAGTAAGAGGGAGCCATTACATGTTTAACATGTTTCCAGGGAAAGGGAAGCCAGAACTGCTAGTTTTTGCTCTTCCCAAGAGGAAGGAAGAAATGGCAACGAGTCATTGTTGACAGAAGCTCCATCCCCCCCAACCCAAAGAGGGCCTGAATGTAAAGGATATTCAGATCTGCTGTAAAATTAAGGTACATCTCTGATCACTGAGCTAAAACTCACCTAGTCAGAACTTTAGAAAAGGAGATTATAAAAGTCATTTCTCAGAATGCCTCCCACAACAAGTATGGGAACTCTGCAAGCAGCATCTATTGTCACTGGGACGTTATGACTCCAATTCATTAATATATTTCTGGCAGTAAAAAAAAACAGTATGACCCCAAAATGCAAATACTTCTGCTGTAGGAGTAAAGATCTTTCTATCAGGCAATGCCGTCTATTTGAATTATTCAGCTGTCATGTACAAATGCTTATTTTTATTACTGAGAACTTCTCAGTTAAACTTATAGGGAAGGATAGCTCTGAAAACTGACCTATACGTCCAAAAGGCAGACTACGAATAAGTAATCCACGTAAAAACTTCATAAGCAGAGCTGCAGCACACATTTATTTAAATGCCTTTACAGACAGAACGCCAAATCTTGAAGCCTTTTCTTTCACTCAACACTTTCCCACCGTCGTGAGAACTATTTCTCATTAACAACCAAATTGTTTTCAGATGCTCTGCTATAAGATGTTACCTTAGAAACCATTTGGTAAAAGACTGTGGCTTTCTTCCATAGAAATCTCAAGCAGTGAAAAGGCAGATTTTCTGGCATAAATCAAATCCAATTTCTAGGGTTCACTAAACCTTTTCTCCTCAGAATAATGTTTTGTGACTAGATCTTAGCAGTTAATAGTGCACAAAGAATTGCTGGTGTGAACCAGTTTTAAATGATTTTCATTCTATTCCCTTTGTTAACTCAATTGTAAATACTTCCAGTACTTATCATACCTTGATAGAACTTTTAACTTCCTAACGGGTAGGCATGATCATGTGCAATGTGACACTCACAAACATACACTGTATAAAGATTCAATAGACTGAATAAAAATGTTATTTTTTTCCCCTTTAATTAATGCATCATCCTACACTATTCTAATAAACATTACACTAAGTGATTAACGATATTAGACATTTGGAAATAATTCACAATACAGGAGGTCTGTGGCATTTTTTCCTCCTCTACAACAATTTCCAAAAAAGGAATGATCCAAAGGAGATGACTTATTTTTAAGTCAAAATTCACAGCGGTAAGAACTAGGACAACACTCTACTTAAGTACAGAGTATAGGCTTCACATCTGCATATATATTATACCATTTATGTTTAAGTATATAGTAGATGGATAGTAATGTTACAAATTGTAGTTTACCGTGAGATTACTGATTAAAAACACTTAAAATATTGTAAAGAGAATAATATAGAAAGAAGCATAAAGAGAATTGAAACTTATAATGATTTGTAGCTTTTATCAGGAAAACATATGTACAATAACTCATTATAAGATCCTAATTCAACATGGTATTCAAGATGATGGCTAATTTTAAACACCGTTAACAGTGTCCTGCAAACCCACAGGACTACTTACAGATCGTGCAACTGTGAAGCATGACCTAAGGTTCCACTCCTGCAAAATCATGCAGCAGTGCAAGGTCCGAGACTTGCAGAGTTCCATTGATACCTAATTGCATTCATGAGTTCAAAGAACAGCAGCAACACAGGTATCAGTAGTACAAATTAACACTGAACAATAGAGAATGCTTCTGATAAAACACTCTACTTTTTTGCACATCATTTAAGAATTTAAAATATATTTTCCGCGAGGTTTCCAAGACAACAACATTTCCTGCAGCCTTTCCTCTCACATTACACATGCAACCTTAGAACAGCACGCATTAGAATGCAAAGCACTTCCATTCAGGCAGTAAGCCTAGGGAACAGAGCTTACAGTTATACGAAACTGATGTAAAGCCACAAAAATGGCTTTCCCCTTTCTTTTCTTTTCTTTTTTTTTTTTCTTTTGTTCATAACAAGGAATTCGTATCACTGTCTGTGTTGGAGGTACTTGGTATAAACATTAGAACTGAAGAAAGTTTAGGATTCAGTACCTCCTTCCTCCCTAGTTACAGGCATGAGGAACTACTGCAATTTAGGTTACAACAGCATGTGATATCACCATTCAATGCTGCCAAAAACTATGCCAGAGGAGGAAAAAAAAGAAAAAAGGTATGATGATTGAAATCCGCTATATGAACATTGAAGTATAAAAGTCAGGCAACTTTTTTTAAAATAAAGTTTTATACCATTTCTCTACATTACAGAAACATGGTGAAAGACAAAGGTTAAGGACACTGGAGATTTCTTCCTTCCACGTTTCACAATTCAGTCATTCATCTAGTGGGCGCTTATAATGTTTAAAAGTAATGCTCGCAACAGAAAGTTTTAAAGCATGCACAAAAAAAATCTCTGCCTAAACTGATAAAAGCTGTAATTATTAAACAGCCTTTAAAGCCTAACTTTGTTTTCACTACTTATACTTTTAAAATTCATCTGTATCACATATGCAACAGTGTGATTACCAAAAAGAATCCAGTATGAAAGAAAGGAAGCTATCTTTCTGCTATTAAGCCACAGTTAATAGGTCAAATATAAATCAGTGCAAGTGCACATTATTCTTGCAGGTGCACATGGGGCTCTAGCTTTGGAACATAAACAATGAAATGAGGAAATAATTCACCATGATTATATTTTGAAAGATATGTCCTTTACATATTCTTTTGCCCTCTAAAAATACTATTAAAATACTGGTATATTTCCCATCTGATGTCAGCACTCATACCACAGCTTAAATTCAAGTGGAAACACAATTCAGGGCAAAATTTGATAGACTATACCCATTAGGTCTACATTTTATTCGTGACATCTTTCCTCAGAAAGGAATTATGGCTACAATTACTCTAGAGAATCTACAAAGTTCACTTGAATGGTCTGCCTTTATTTCACGAATTACTGTCACTACAATGCACTTAAAATTAATATTTAGGCCATCCATTTCTTCTATGCTGTGTGGGTACCTGCAAGATTCAGACGTCTGTCACAAACCTCTGCCACAAACCTCTGCAAATTAATCAATGCGTGTCAAAGTTCCTAACGCCCTCATCCACTTCAGACCCCTCCAGCGACAAGATACACCTGGGCAGAGCAAACACTTACCGAACACAAAGTGATCATCACATTTCTATTACAACCTTTTATTTCCTTCAGTGCTATGATACGCAAATGTTTTAACAGCACAGACCTAAAACTTTCAGTGTTCTTCCCTAGATTGAGTTTATTTAGAAATAAAACCTTGCAAACAAAAACTCTGTTCTGGATGAAGTAGATGTTAAAAAATAATCTTCTGCAGGATATAGCAGACTTTTCTCTTTTTTAAGCAGTAAACACCAGTTGATTTTTTTTAAAACTTCTGGTATAAAATGGGTAAATCAGATAAGAACAGGTCCTAGTTTTAATATCAGAGAATTAAATATAATCTTCTATGAATGGGAAATGGTTTTTTATCCTCTTTTGCAATTTATAACGAAGACTTCATTAAACTTTTTCATTTTTCTATTTAACTCTCAGGTAACACAAACACTTAACAGGTTTGGATTTTTTTCTGGAAAATGGATCACATGATAAAGGGACGGTTTTCTTAATCTTCTCAGTTTAACATTCCTTCATTTTAACTTCTAGAGAAACCCCCAGCAAAAACATAAAAGGCCTGCCATGTTACTACATAGATTTCTATGGGTATGACAAAAGCAGAGAAAAGGAAGCAGTTTCCTCCAGGAAAAAGCTATTTCTGTGTTATGTCCATTCTGATAAAAGCAAAAAACTTCCCAATGTTTTCCCCCAGATGCACTTACTAGTCCGCTTTAAAAACAAAAGAAACCCAACTAAACAAACAACCCCCCCCCCACACACATTCATATAGCACTCAGTATTTTTTAAAATAATAAAACACCAGGTTGCAACCAGGTGAAATTGGGAGAAAGCAAGGAAGGTAAGAAGTCAGCAAGCTTAGTCAGGTTGGGAGAGGGCACTCATTTTGTTCCACTCCTACAAACATACAGCTACCTGGAATATGTCCACGTTTTGTACATATGAGAGAAGTTAAATATCTGGAGGCCCTCAAAGCTCAAGTACAACTTCTCAAGGTCAGAGCTACTGAAATAGTGGATGAATGAGACAGAAAGATTTACAGCAGTGGCATTTTGTTCATCACAAGAGGCTATTACGGAAACTTGGTAACCATGGGTGAGAAGTAAAGTCCTGACAGAATAAAAAAAAATGGTTGAGACATAAAACAAAAGGGAGAAATAAACAGTCAATTCTTATTAGAGGATAAGATTAATAGGGGGGAGTGCCATAGGGCTTGGTACTAGGACCACTGCTCCATAAATTTCCTTAAGAATTGAAAGAGCCATGAAAAAAAGGCAGTAAAAGTGGTGAATGACAAAAAGTGAAGGCTCGATTCTGCTGCCATTGAGTTGAAAAGCAAAACCTCAATTGATTTCAGTTCCAACAGGACTGGCTTTTTTCTGACCACAGTTAAGTTTAAGAATGACCACGAGCAACCCTAGAATTAATAATTAAAAAGCAGATAACTGGATTACTAAGGATATAGAAAAGGTAATGCATATTGGAAGGAAACCTTAAAATATTTGCACTAAGTTACAAATTATGTGTACCTTTTTGGAAAAAAAAAAATCAAAACATGATGCAATGGAAGTGCAGTAATCTAATTTTATGGTTTTCACCAGAAAAATCCCACTTGTGAAAAGAACTGTGAATAATACAAGAAGTCTTGCATGGTTGTGATGCGAATGATGCTATATCTTAAACGCTGTAATAAGCAAAGACAGTAAAAATTTTTCTTCTATTACTTATTTAGGTAAAGCTACAGCTGAATTGCAGGAATCAGTTCTAAGGAACACTCTGAAATGAGAACAAGAGAGATTTTAATGGTTTCTCTACAGTATACGGAACTGTATGTGCATACGTGTATGTATTATTTTACCATGTTAGTGTAACATACTGACATATGCAGTAAAAATGAAGCATAAGCAAATTAATATTGCCATAAGTTAACTGACATCATATTATTTATTGAAATTGTTTTTTATTCCTCTTTCTCAGGCTTTGGTTATTTGACTGTAATTTGCTCAGGCCAGCACCTGTCTGCTTTCCTACTGCAATGCCTAGCACAGTGGCACTGGCCGTTCTTGAATAATCTTCAGGCACTTCTGTAATGAATGTCATTTGTTGCTAATGTTTGTTTTGTAATTCTTCTGTCCTGAGCCCCCTTCCAAAATAAGCATGCAATTAACTTTATATTTCGATAGAAGGAGATCATTAGAGAACTTTTTTATTTCATCAAGCTGTTACTAATTCTAGCTACTTCAAGGATTACATAGAAAACTTTACTAGAAAACATTCTACGTATTTTTTGTTATTATTTACATATCTTGTCAGGAAATCACAGGCTATTTGACCAAACACCCCGAATTTCATGATTACTGTGCCTAGAAGTGTTTTTCAATGGAACTATATCAATCATATCATATTCACTACAGAAAGCCAGAACAAGCCTTAAGAGATGGCTCTTACTGGGGCTTTAAGGCTCTTTCGTAATAAAGGAAGTAAAAATGTATTTATTTATTTATTTACAACCATGTATGGAGCTTCCACAACTTCCAAGTTTTCAAATGCATAGGAGTACTTACTGCTAGCTTTAAAATAAAGTATTCAGAGAAGCCTATTGGTCAGGTTTGTGAACTCACTGAATACTTTTTACCGCTAGGAGACTTTATCAAGTCACCCTCACACCACAAAACCTTCCAACAAAGAGTAATGCCATACTGAATTCAACCATGCAGCACATGACCTTGAAAAAGTTTCCTAATGTTTTAGTTATAGGAAAAAAAAACTCCTCTTCTACTGAATTATATCCAAATGCTTTAGATGGCAACAGCTTTATCTCACAGACTTAATAAAATAAAAAACAAAAACAAATCTTAATGAAATGAAAACTTTTGTGAGGGCTGCCTACTTAACTAGAAGTAAGCATGACCGGTACAAAGTATATGCATTATTTTTCCAAAGCCAGAAGAGAATCAATTTTGTGTAGCACTTTGAAAAATGATCCATTTTTAATGATGTTGCTTTAGATAAGGTCCAAGTATCTTGTAGTTAAATTAAGACAACGAAAGTACGGGGAATTCTCTACTATAGTACAAAGACTCATAACAAAATATACTGTAACTGGAATCATGTAGCTCCTATGAAAAAGTGAAACTTCAAAACACTGTCATTTTAATTATTTGCGCCATATTTTTATAATGCTAATAAAGTAAATCTTGCAATTATGTAAAGAAGTTATAGCTATTTTATTAGCAGATGTTGAATGGATCCATTTTCTAAAGCAATCTAAAGCCATTATGATGTAATGTATTCCTCTGGCACATCTCTGCACTTGCATCTAGCATTACGGCCAAAACAGTCATTCATTTTAGACTTAAAAGAAGTAGGTTATTTTTCCTTTGTTGATTAAAACTTCAGCTATACAGCATATTTCTAACACAAAGGTGGGCTGCCTTATAATAATCAGTAGGTGTCCCAGGAAAGACAGCTTGTTTTACTAACACTGGTAGATTTGCTTTGCTGCTGGATACCATACAAATACAATAAAATATGAATATACATATAGGTAAATATAGAATTTTGGATGTTTAGATTTTGGCATATTGTTTCAAGTAACCTTTCAGACTGATCATAAACTGTTTTACATACTATGTAATCTTCCACGGTGTACAACATCCATCTTTCTCACTAGCCATTTTTAATGGAAATGGGTCGTCCTCATCAAGAATAGCTTGGGTAAATGAGTGCAAAACACGAGAAAGAGAATGGCAAGTTAATGAAAGATTACTCTATCTCCTTCTTGCTCTGTTGGGCCCCTTTTGCATCAAACCTTGACCAATTTATCACACTTCTAAACAAATCTGAAAGCCAAAGCAGCCCTGACATGAAACAAAGCTCCTGAAAGCTTTAAAAAACAAACAAATCAACTAACCCACACACCAAAGCCCTGGTTAAAAAAAGAACCACTACCAACTTTTGCCATTTGAAGTTCCCCCTCCCGCCCCAAATGCTTTCCTGGACTCTGCTGTTGGATTCGATCTCGAGTAACATGGTCTAGCTGAGAACCATGTTAACGTGCCTCCTATTCCATCTCTCAGCTGCTACCAAAGAGGTTTCATCGCCTGGAAATAACGTGCACGTCTTTCTGCTCTGCCTCCTAGTTGGCACGACTGGGCAGTTGTAACTACTTAAACATAGCATATCTATCTATCGCTGAAGCTTAAGATAGATTGTCCAGCAACAGAGGCAACATATCTGTCTGTCCCCTCAAAGATCATTTTTCATAGATATCAATTAGGTCTGAATGCTGAGAAGGATAAGAAATGGCAAAGAAACAACCAACTCTTAAATCCTGCAGAAATGGTTTTATACTATCTCATTGAGAGAAGTTCTACCCTCCTCTACTTTTCTGCTCAGTAAATTTTTTGAACTGCAAACGTTAGTGCAGTAAGGCTGTAACAAAAATAAATCATTGATTTGTAAAACAGTAGTAAGCAGGAACACCTACCATGGATCAAGGTCCCATTGTGTTAGGTGGTGTATCTTGGTATTTATAGCTTGATCACAAACACAAGTGTCACGAGTCTCGAGCTTTTCTCATCTCCAATGTTTTGCAGCATATAACAAAGATTTCTTAAAATTACCTGACTTTTTCTGTGTTATTGCAAGATCCTCAAAAAACTGCCAATTGTATAAACACCACAAATTGTTACTCTATCAAGACAAGAACAGAAAAGTGAAGTCAAAGAACCAAATTCTGCTGTTTGTGACACCACTGCAAGACTGCAAGATGGTGTTTGTGACACCATCAAGAGAAGCTCCTTGAAAACCATTACCTGACAGAAATTACTGGCCCAGAATATTTCAAACTTAATTTTCTTGTTCTCCTATGTTGTTAGCCCTTCATTGTCATTTGAGTTCAGGCTTGATAAACAACTGCTTAGTACTTGCTGATATAACTAAGGACAGCAGGCAACAGGCTATTCAGTAGAGAACACAAAGGAGTCTTTCTGCCTGGTTTCTTTCTAGTGTACTTCCAGTCATTTAAGTAACGTATTACTTAACAATCTCCAATAGAAAAATGATGACTCTGGAGACAGTTTGGTATACGGTTCAGCATATACTGAAACAATGGAGAGAGATGCAAGGGACAGCTTCATCAAGGTCTTATTAAGGTTAATAAATAATAAAATAATAAATTTCAGTATATACATGCCAAATGTTTATAAATGTGTGTATGTGCATAAATATATGTAAAAACAATAATCAACTTATTATAGACTTTTAAATCCTTTTGTTGATGATACTGGGTTACTATGACTTTCTAAGTCTGCTCAAAACAATCTTGGGTACCATGAAACAAGCATTACAAGCTCTATCTATTCACTTACCGTTTCTGGTTGAAACACTGGCCCTATTAACTGGCCTTATTGACTTAAGCAGCTGAATACATTGTCTCTAAAATCCTCAGCTCCAATTTTACCCTCCTTTGTACTACAGGAAATCCTACGAAACTGCTCTGAAGTCAGTACACCTACAGGACGTAAAGAGCATAAGGGTCATTTGATTTTATAGCTTAGCTTGATATTTGTGTCACTGATTGACTCCAGCGTCACAAACAAAGAGCGTAAGTGCCTTTGATTTGTATGTTTGTTTGCCTAAAATTATGGAAAACCTGGGATATTGAATTGACCTAAAATAAAACTGCATAATAAAAAGGATTAACTGGGAAGGGTACTCGTGCTTTAGAATAGACAGTCAATGAAAGAGACTTCTGGAAAGATTGTAAGGAGATAGAAACAAAAAATCTCCAGGTGGTATATAAAAGAATTTGAGGCTTTAATCAAGAGATAAATTAAGTCCTTACTTTTACAAGAAATAAAAACTAATCAATGCAAGGTAGATACAACAGATAACTATTCAAGGGAAAAAGAAAAATTCAGTCCAAGATATTCCTATATTCTAGGTGGAAGAGGGAGAATACTTTCTAGTGCAAAAAGAGCCATTAAAGAGTACCTACAAGAACCTCACGTATATAACTGCCACTGGCATATGCTTGCTTGCCTCTCCGTGGTGCACCTTCCAGGCAGTCTTTGCTACATCTCCCACACTGGGAGAGTTAATGTTTTTCCATATTCTGAAGACTGAAATGCTCCCTTTATCTACTATGTGTACAGCATGGATGGTAACAACAGAATTACTGACATTTACCTGTTTTTCCAAGTCAGCATAGGAACGTGTGAGCAGGGAGGGTAAATCAGAATAGGTAATTCAGGCCCTTTATTTAGGTAAGATTTTGCCTCTTTTGAATCACCAGAAAATCCACCACTAAGAACAGGGATAGCATAAACCTGATGTTCCTTCATACAGCTAAAAGGAGTATACTACCACAAGACAAGTTTGGGCTTTTTCATCTACAGTTCAATAAACACAAAAATGCTTTTCCCTCTATTCTCAAGCAGCTGATGTGGGGCGGGGGGGGGGGGGGGGGAATGCTTTGTTTGCCTCCCTGGAGCAGGGAAGGGGAAGAAAGGAAGGAAAAAAAATCCTTCTTTCAATTTCAGATACTTTCATGCCTGAATATTCATAGCAGCGGTATACTCTGGTTAGTCTGCAGCCTTGCTTTGCTAGAACTGAATTCAATAGTTTTCCTTAAGAATCACTAGCATTGACTTGGGCAACTAATATGACCTCGAAAGGATTTCTGTTTTTTTTTATACTCACACTAATTAAAAAAAATCTTTAAGAGTCTTACTGATTCTAATGCAGGAGTCTTCACCGCACTGCTAATAACTTGCATCTGGACACGTTTAGTTTTACTATCAATAGAAAATTCATTTCTCCTTCCATTGTCACATTTCAAGCACAGAATCTCTCTTTTTTTTTTTCCTAAAAATACGATTACTATTAAAGCCATCATAAAAACTTGCACGAATAGCAGCCTCCAAACCACTGAAAGGGTTTAGCAGACACAGCATTTGAATTCTTTCAAAATATACAAAGGCCACCTTGTCCTGCAACCATGAGACAGGAGGTTACACTGGCCTTCTGATTCTAAATAAAAGTTGAGATTCCTACACAGGCTTTTGACTGCAACAGCAGTAGCTGAAGAAAAACAAACAAACAAAAAAAACCCCTTGATGTTACAAAACTTCTGATAAGAAACTCTGCTTTAAACAAAACTCCTGAACATCATAAAAATTACTGCATAATACTGGGCGGGGGGGGAGAGGGAGGAGTCATTTGCGCTCCCAAGCGGAAAAGCACCTGTTTCTCCGCTTGCTTTGCCGCAGGGAAGCGGAAGAAATCTCCTAAGTTCCAGCTTCAACTTAACGTGGCCGAGAAGAGCCACCCAATACGCTTTTAGAAGAGGGCAGGAAGCGCCTCGCTGCAGCACAGGCAATCCGGGGCGAAGGCCGGTACGAGGCTGACAGCCGCGTCCCCTCAGGAGGTAGCGCGGCCCGCCGCGGGCCAAACCCGCCTCCTCGCGCCCGCGCCGAGCGAGCCGGGCGGCCCCGGAGCCCTCTCAGCAGCCCCCCGCTATGCCACAGCGTCGCTCAGCGGGGGCGGCGCAGGCGGAGCTTCGGCGGCGCGAGTTTCAGCCAGGCCCGTTCGCCGCTCCTTTGAGAGGCGCAGCCCGGACTAGAGGCGGCTTGGCCGATGGCGGGAGGGCGACGCACGGCACTTACCGAGCCCCAGCACCGGGATGTGCCGGCCGCTGGCGAGCGGCAGCGTAGGGCACCCGTGCGCCCCTCCCCCCTGCCGCGCGGCCATGCTTAACCGCCGCAGCCCGCGCGTTCTCCGCTGGCCTCTTGCCTGGCTGACTACAACTCCCGGCAGCCTCTGCGGCGGCCGCGGAGCGCCGTAAAGTGGGGGCGGCCGGGTTGGGAGCGGCGTGGTTGGCAGGCGAGAGAGGGGCTGTTGGGGGCGGCGGTGGGGGCGAGCCCGGGGCCGCTTAGCGGGGCCGGGCGGCTGCCCGCGCTCTGGCCGTGGGGGGAGGTCTCGGCGGCCGGCCTCGGCGGCCGGCGAGGCGTGAGGCGCCCCTGGCTGATGTCCGTTTCCCTCCCGCGGTAGGTGGCGGCGCTGGCAGCAGGTCCTGGCACCTCTGACGCCCTCGCCTTAACATGCTGTACCTGGTCGGACTGGGCTTGGGAGATGCGAAGGACATCACGGTGAAAGGTCTGGAGGTGGTGAGGCAGTGCCGCAGGGTGTACCTAGAGGCCTACACGTCCATCCTCACTGTAGGGAAGGAAGTGCTGGTAGGTTTGGCCCCTGCTGTCTCACAAAGCTCTAAGGTACCCCACGGGCAGTATTAAGGAGGGTACTGAGTGTGGGAGGTCAGTAACTTCAACAGGGAAAAAAAAGTAGTGTGTGCTTATAAGGAGAGCATATGTGACCTTTACATGCTATGTTTTATAGGGATGTATGTTTTCCTACCTTGTGAAAAGACTGGAACAAAAACAAAACTTTCCTTCCTGCAAGTAGCATTCGTATTTTGATGCTTGCTTTTGTTTCAAATTCTAACAGGATAAGAGTAGCCTGAAATATTGACGAACCTACTTAGAAAAATGTCAGATTTGATTAAAAAATAAATTCTTGTTTTGGTGCCTTGAGCTTGTGTATTTGCCTGAGCTGTTAGGATGTCTGCTGGGGATAATCATTTGAGCACCTTAGATTTTCATGTTTCTGTGTGGGCCAGGCAGTCTCACCATGCTGAATCTCCCAGAACAGATTATGCAGTTTGGTCTGAGGTGGGCTGTGTAATGACGTGGAGATGAGTTTCTGTCAGTAAATGTGCTTTGTGGAAGATGACACTAGGTGTTTTTTTAAAAAAAAAAAAAAAATTACAGTTTTCATGGGTCTGCTGGTCACAGAAAGATAATGTTGAAACATTACCAAAAAAGGAGGCTTAACTACCCACAGAACAGAGGTCCCTGCTCCATATAAGCTGTGTAGTTAGCTGGCTCTTGGAAGCAGTATAGCTATAATGCTTCATGTGTGTGTAGGCATAGCTGTATGTACATATAGTAATGTGAGCTTTTTAGGTTGGAGTCAGCCTTATGTTGTTACCAGACACTGCTAGGCTAGAAAATTTGGTGCCGTTTCTGGTATATCTACTGTATTTTACAATGTAGATACACTCTGTCTACTTCTGTTTAACTCAATACATTGAAGCAGCCTGAGTTGGAATGAATCTGTTCATGACAATTTTTTTTGTTGTTGAATAGCTAGAAAGCTGGCAAAATAGAACTGATTCTTTGAATATTTTTGCTTTGCAAAACCTGCATTTTTCTATCAAGGAGACTTTTAGTAGAAGGCTTCTAGGCAGCTGAAAACAAACCTTTGAGTAAAATATATATATATTACTTAGTCTTTTGGAAACCCTGACTTCCAGAGATGAAATAGGAACGTAAGCAATAAAAACAAAGTAAAACATACTGTCTTACTGTAGGGAGGGAACACTAGGAGGGAATATAGGAATTAATCACCAGGTGTCGATATTACAGGCCACTTCAGATACCAGTGACACTGCTGAATGGATTTTTTGGTAATCTGAAAGTCAGTCTCCTGAGCAACATTAAAAGTTATGGGAAGGCTCTTAAAAGATGGAATAGGTACTTTTGTCTGCAGGAAATTTCTGGAAACCTTCCTTTGCTGATGCTTTTAAATTCAAATCTCAAAATTCAAATGACATGACTTGCTTAGTGTATTTTTGTTGGCCTATCTAAACATGTATTCAAAGCTATTCAAAGCTGACCGTCTAAATCACCCTCAATTTGGTGAAAGAACTGTTTGGACCTAGTGACCTCCTAATCAGCCTACGTTTTTAGGTTAGATCAGGAGAACGCTTTTAATAATCTCACATTAATGTGTCTTGGTTTGCGTTGTGGAGCAGTCTCACAGCATGCAAATGCATTCCTTTGGATAGAAATAAACTGAGAGGTGTGCACTGGGAATGCGCTCCAGCTTCTAAAGAGCATTCATTGACAGTACTGGACTAGAGTTAGTCTGCTCTGGTGGTAAACTAAAGTATATACTAAAATGTATATATCATTGTTACTGGATTCTTAGCATCAACTGTTTTGCTTTACAGATCCGTTCCTGTTGTTCTCCACTACTGGCTAATGTGCATGTAGTGTAAGACACTTAAGAAAAACAAGTAGGGTGTCAAAATTAATTCTTGTCTCTTAATAATAGTATAGACCTCAGCAGTACTCCAGGGTAGTGTTAACCATTCTGAATCACTGGTATCAGATTTGTTTATGTATGTCTTTGGTACCCTTTCTATAGGACTTGAACAGGTTGCAAGTTATTTCACAAGGAGAATAGTACCCTCGTTTTATAGAGGCAGCGAAACTTATCCAAAAATAAGTGAGGAGGTCATCTTTAGAAGAGGCAACCAAACCCAATGTCTGAGGTCCCATGCCTAGTACTCTAGCTTTTGGATGTACTTTTTCTTATGGAAGCCCCACTTCTCTTCTGTACAATTATGGTAGTTTTCTTGTCAATTCACTGTTCTTTGTAGGCAAAGACAAATTTACCACTGAACTCAAAAGAAAAGTCAGAGGAAAGCCTTTTTGGACCATACGTAGCTTACCAGTTTTAACAGCTGGTAAGTATTTGTATTACCATGCAAGTGTGCTGAATATTATCAGAACAAAAACGCTGATTTTGGTCCATGCCCTGGAAAAAACTTTTTATCTAATCATGTAAACAGCATGTGGAATGTATGGTGAAACTTGACTTACAGAGACAGAGATGTTTGAAATAATCAGTAAGCATGTTCTTAGAACTAAGTGAAGTTCTATTACACATCTGAGGTTGTATTCTGCAAATACATTTAAAACATGCAAAGAGATCTCATGATTACTTCAGCTGCTGAAGGGAAGTGTTTGAAGGACAGTCAAATGTGTTTACCTGCAAACGTGGTACGTTATTCCTTACTGAAAGGTGAAGGACTGATATGAACTTACTCCTTAGATGTGGTTAGTTACAACATACTAAGGAAAAATAAAAGCTGGAAAACTGGGTTATAATAATAGCTAGTGTCCTGTTTGTGTCAGGTATGATGTTAGTATTATAATTAGCCTAAGTAGTTAGGCTCTGACTTGAGTGGGAGATGACTTTCAATGGGATGACTGGCCACATTGCTATGCCTAGTGGCCACCCAAGGACCTTCAGCCTGTGGGTGTAAACAGGTTACTTGTGCAGCAGCTCGTGAACTGATAGAAATGGCATAAAGAAAGTCAAACTGATGTAATAATATGACTGGCAGTAATATTTGTCAACTCAGGAGCTGCCTGATGGGAAGCTCAGATGTTCTTGCAGGAGGAGATAGGGTTTTCTAACACATGGGTCAAATGGCTGGAGATATAATTGATCTGGCCCTTCCCGCATATGTGATCGGTGTTCCTGTATTGAACACAGAGAGATGAGAACAATCCCAAATGTCTTATTTTGGTTTTTCTTTTTAATTTCACTTTCTAGGAAGAGTTTTATGGAAAAGAATTGATTTTGGCTGATCGAGAAACAGTGGAACAAGAAGCAGATAGCATTTTAAAAGAAGCTGGTGTTTGTGACGTTGCTTTTCTTGTGGTTGGTGATCCCTTTGGGTAAGATGATGCAACGTTTTAATTATTGCTCTAGCCTGATCACTTTTTGTTTATTTATCTAGTAAAATGGAGCTGTGAAGCTTGCTTTTTTTTTTTTTTCAGAACGCTTTTATATCATACAAGATATATGTACAATTCCCTACTTTTCATCTTGCTTTGCAGTTTCCTCACCCAGACGTCCCTTATAGATAGGAATGTGGAGCTCGGGGATGTATAAATCTCCTTTTCAGCAGTGATTTACTATCATTTCATTCTCCATGCTGGCCTTCACAGAGAACATGTTGTTCCAGGGCTTTTTGCTAACCAAAAATTCTAGGCTATGGCATAATCAAGAAAAGCAATATGTTCTGAGAGTGTATTCTTTTAGTTGTGATTTGTATTTATAAACTGTGGCTTTTATTCTCAGTTGTTTTAGAATGAATGCTGATTCTTCATTGCAGGGTGCTTCTGCTTTGATATATGCTAGTCTTGATGTCACTTAGGTCACTATAAGTGTCTTAGTTTGGTTTATTAAGCCTTTTGTTTCTGTTTCGTATTCCTGCTGGAAGGTATAGCTTTTTTTGTTGTTGTTTGTTTGTTTTGTTTTCTTAATCACCAGAAGGATCTCTTTCTGTCTTCTCAGTCGGGCGTCATCAATCTGTAATGCCAAGCCATACAGAAGAGCTTTTAGTCTCCAGCTGGTGATTCATGATTTATACCACAGTGTTAAGGGTACCACAAGAAAAATCAAATCACTGAGCACTCTATTTGTGGGAGGAGAAAATAGAGAGTCTATGAAAAAGAGGAGCAGTGTGCGCATCTGTCAAAAGTGGATAATTTATGTAAATACAGGATGAAGGGAATTGCCAAGAGAATCTTACATTAAGCTAGTACTGAGGGGCAGATGATGCTATATTTCAGAAATATTAATTATTCTTTCAATGCATGTTAATGTTAGAATTAGCATTCATGTAGAGCTACATTACCTATACTCTTGTGTTATGATCCAGGGACTGATATAAGTAAACATAGAAGGCTAAACAAAACAAAGCAAGAACTCAATCTATGGAGATGTAATTTCTTCTTGTAAGCAGTATCTTCATTCTGCCTCGCACACCAATGGTTTCAGTGACTAAATACTTCAATTTTGATAACTAGCATACTTCAGCATTGTAGAAAACTACCCTTTTTTATAATGAGTTGATACTATCTAAATATTTATGTTCTTAGCTCTTAAAATTGCAGCTAGAACTGTTCTTATCTCTGTGTAGAGCCCTATGGATTTAGGGGGTCATGAAATTTCTAAGAAAGAGGACTGAATGCTTCTGTCCTAAGAGAAGCTGCATGGGAAGTGGACAGAAACCATGTAACTGCAGTTGATTTCAAGTATGTTTGCATGTAAAAGAGGATTTGGCTGAATCTTTAGAAAATCTCAGCTGTCTGTGGCTAATGATTAAGGTGAAGAAACTAGCAATGCCCATGGTGTAGTTCTCCTCACTGTTGTTCACTGCAAATGTTTCCTCTGGAGATGTGGTAACAACTGTAGTTGTGCTATCAGGAACCTAATAATTTTAGTATCATACCAGAAAACCCACTTTCATCTAGCCTGTGCTAATATTCATGTTTTTACTACCCCTGAAACTTCTTGAATGCTATCTCAGTGACAGAAAATATTAGCATAGCCCTGGGTACAGAGGGCTAACTCCATCAGGCCTTTTGTTAGTATTGGCTGAGGGCTCTTCTGCTAGGGAAAAAATACTGGCTGAAGCAAATTTCAGTGAATAAAGCCAGCTGATCCCTTGGTCAGCATTAGCATAACCACAACATCTTCCAGTGCCCCTTGTCCTGTGTGTGTGAAGGGAATAATATAAGGCACTAAAACTAGCCCCCATGTCTCTTGCAGCAAGCATTCTTAAATCACCTTTGCTTATGGAAGTCAGGAGCATATTTTATTTACTAATGGGAGTTTTGTTTTAGATAACCTTACGGAGGTCTACTGGATCTGGGAGTCTGTTTTTTATCAGGTCCCGGATTTCTCAGATTCCTCTATTTGGCTTTTCCAGTGAAACTGATCTTTTAATGATTCATCCTTACAATCCTGCCAGCTGCTGCCACGTTTGTGTTACTATCTGAAGCACCTGATCTGCTGAATGGTGCTAGTCAGACGTGCAGGGTGGAAATTATCAGGCCAAAGATCAAGGGAATTTTGTATGGGAACTGAACCTGGCCAGGGTGAATGCACTCTTCCTATTTAATTACTCTGATCTGCGTATGCTATTTCTTTCTCTGCTTCCTTCTCTGTTATGGCCAGGACTGTGGGGAAAAGGACATGACTAAAGCTGTTGTTTAGATTTGATAAATTCAGGTGAGGGGTAGGTACATTTCCATATTTCATGTGGAAAAATGTAATTCCTAACACTTATCTGAATTGTTTGCAAGCAAGATAAACATTTCAAAATTGCTACTGTTCCAAGATAGACTACGCTGGATCTATGTTTACTTGCCATCTTAAAAGGATTCTGACCCAAATCTTGTTAACTGCAAGTACAGTGATTCTTGCTCCAGTCATTGCAAGATGTTTGAGTATTAGATACCTGGAGCCAAACTGAGCTTATTTATAAACTTAACTAGAACCGTTCGTAATTACTTTTGAATAAACTTATTCCCTCAACAAATCTAGGCATTGTTATTTTGAGTAATTTTGGCTTAAATATTTTAAGAGTTGATTTACTTTAAGGATGGCTTCTCCAAGTACTGCACACAGCTCACCTCAATCTGTTCAAAGTTCTGCTTGTTTGAGTGTTGCTTTCCTAGCATGCACTGGCACAGATGAGAGAAGGCCTGTCTATGCAGTGCATAAGGAAATTAGTACTAGAGTTTTGCTGAAGTATATGCCAAGTAGTGCTCATATTTACAATTCAACAGATGTCCAGCAGACACCTGCAGAAGACAAAGAACAAATGGAATTTTCCTTTTCAAATATTTGCCGAAGTTACTTTGAAAAGTAACAAGTGTGCTAGTGTTGCAGTTTTAATGACACCAGAAAGCTGCAAAGAACAGTAGCACACTGAGGCTGCCTGTATTTTCAGCTGGGGAAAACAAAATAGGGGAGTTCTGTTGCAGTTTTTACTTTCCCATAAAAATAAGTCAAGTTATTGTTGCCTTTTTGACACCTCTGCATTGCCTTATTTGTGAAGGGTTTGATTTTGCTTTCAAAGCAAACTGCAGTGCTAGTAATGCTCGCCTACTGTATATTTTCAGTCTTTAACCCCTTTACCTTCTTACCACAGAGCCACGACGCACAGTGATTTAGTACTACGTGCAGTAAAACTGGGGATTCCATACAGGGTCGTTCATAATGCTTCAATAATGAATGCAGTGGGCTGCTGTGGTTTACAGGTAACTTTTTTGTATATATGCTATTCCATGACTGCTGAACTTAGAATTGGTGAGCTTCCCTACTAATGCAGTAGGGCATGTTGCAATCTAAAGCTTGAAGATCTTTAGCAATTGTACATTTCTGCTGTCAGAATTTGTTAACACTTCCTTTTCAGCATGCTACACGTCAGCAAAACCAGCACAAGTACCTTCTTATGAGTGCATGTGTAAATGCATAGCAACACTTCTCCTCTCCCCTCTAACTTACCCCCCTACAAGACTCTGATATTTAAGTTGCTTTACAGATAAAGCTTTGCCCATGTTAGCTTCCTTCTACTACTGATGGTCACTTGATAAGTTTATTCTGAAATTAGGTTGTTATCCTTTTGAGAAATATGCTGCTCTTGTAATAACAGGAATACGTACGCAGGCCTGGGTAGGTGTCCACCTTGGATCGTAACTAGTTCCAGAATTTTGCATATGATGCATTCTTTCTCTCCTGAGTTGACCAGTCTTCACTTTCTGCCCATCTGCTGAGAGACTGGATTTGCTCTAGCCAAGGACTGAAAGAACAAGTGACAGTTTCGGCGTTTCTTGCATGGCTAAGGTAGCAAAGATCTAATGGCCAGCAAGAAAATCCTTGACTACTTCCTTTTACATGCGTACAACTCATTTTCCTGCATGAAAAATGTTATACCAATGTATGTAGTGTCGCTAATCACATGTAGACTAGTTTCAGCTTCCTCCTCTTGTTCCTACTGATTCCTTTAGCATAAGGTATGTTCTTCTCTTACCATCACCTGTGCTGCCCTCTCAGCATTCAAAATTGTTCCCTTTGTATAGGAAGCCTTAAACAAAGCTTGAGATTTGCTGAGACTATAAGCAAGCACAGGAATGTAAGGGTGCTGCAGAGAGGAGCTGAGGGTCTGAACAACCTGCTGTCATCATTGCCAGAGGAAACATTCCTTCCTAACTTAACAGGAAAAAAAAAAGTCATCTCTTATTTCAACAAACAACTGATACTTAAAATAAACACTGACAAACTCCAGCACCTTATTTCAGTGCTGCCTGGCAACAGAAAATCTGTTGCGATGGGATGAGTATAATCTCTAGTTTTGATCACACCTGGATGACATGGTTTAGAAATGTGAGAGCCCTGTCTGATCTGGCAGTTTAGTAGCAGTGCGTCGATACCCATTCTCGTGCTAGTACATAGAATGCTAGTACAAAAGGGGATGCAGCGCAGGATTGTCACAATCTTTATAGTTCTTCCTCTAAGCACTTTCTTAGTGACACCTGCCTATTGCTGTAAGACTCGCGCAAAATTATCTTTTAGGAAGGAAATTGACTCCTTAATGTTTAAATTCTGCATGTACAGCAGACAGGTGGCAGCTATCGCATGACTGCACTTACTTGGGTGGGTAGCACCAGCGTTGAGGCTGGGACTCACCCTTTCCCCTTTTGGCTTTATAGCGGCTCAAAGTTTGACAAGCGGTTTCTCCTACCCAGCACCTTTTTTAGTGTTCTCTTAAGCCCATTAGGAAAGAAGATGCAAGGCTCATATTCCCAAAGAGTACAGCTGACTCAAAATTTTCTGAAAGCTTGCTCTGCCCTGCAACTCTGGTTAGGCATAGGAAAGAGTGTAGAACTTCAAGGGTGGCTGAAAAAAAGAGAGCAGAAAACTAACTGGGAGTATATCACAAAAAGTCTGTATACATTTTTCATGTATGCGCAGTGTTGGAAATTAGCTAATATTTCCTTAACCCACGCTGAGGGGAGGGAACAGACCATGAAGGAAATGTGATGTTATTCACTCTGGCAATAGTCTCCTTTTCCGTTCTGGCTTGGGAGGGGCTGCCTTCTCATAAGTCAACATTCCTGTTGTAAAAAACATTTTAGGAAATTGTGATCACATTGTATTACCAGACAGGACTATAACCAGCCGTATGCTTAACTCTTAATTGCATCTTATGAGTGTGAACAGCAAATGAAGGGTATCACACTAAAAAGCAGCCTGTGATTTAGTTAGAATTGTGGTGGAGGTTTGTAATTTCTCTCAACAGTCTTCACCTCTGCATGTTATGTGGCTGTCTCCTGCCATCAATTTGGTTTTGCAGTTATTGTGCTTCAAACTGTGAAGTTGCTGTCAAGTATAGCAGGGATTCCTCTTTTGCTTCACCACAGAAAAGGCTTGGCTTTTTTTCTTGTTTTAATCAGATTGTGATACAAAACCTCTTTCTCTTTTACTAGAGAAAAACAGGAAACACCTTTATACGTTATTCTGAAAGCCATGTGCGTAGTGAGCTGTAACTGCTGATTAGACCCTCAGTAAAAGGCAGCTATTGCCCTGTATGTTCACAAAAGAAAAGAACATGTATTTTGTCATCAGCAACATCTGCAATGTTTCTGTGCAGCCAGCAAAGTGCTGGAAGCTGTACAGTTTTCCTGCAATGTAGAGAATTCCTGAAGTCAGGAGAGTAAGCTTTCTGATCCCATATATCACATATATCGTGCAGCAATCTCTGCAGAATGTGTGAGTAGCATAATTACATTTTGGATGTTAAGTTCAGAACGTTAGTTATGGTTTGTTTCTCACATTCAAAGAGCATAAAGACATTTCTTCCCGCTTTGCAGGTATCTAGTGAAGAAGGAGGAATCTCTTTTGCAAAAAACCTCCAGAAACAAATCTTACTGCCTTGCCAATATAACCTAACAGAATCAGTGGCTGTCTTGAGACTGCACGGGTGAAGATTGCTTTCTATAAAGACCTGAGGTTTTTTTAGTTCTAAAAACTAAACTCTTTGAACTTCTGGGAAGTTCTTTCTCTGCTGATTGATACAATGAGTTGCAGCTATTGAAAGCTGCAATAATTAAGTAAAGTGCTAGACTGAGCATAAGGCTCCATGATCTGCTGTTGCTATCCCCTTTATGTTGTTCTTGCTGTGTCTCACTGTGTCAAGTTTTTATTCAAGTCTGAAGAAGATCTCTTCCTTCAAAAATAAATGAAAACAGAAGCAGAGGAAGAACCAAGAGGCAAATGGCCTGCATATGAATTGCCTCTTAGTATGTTCTCTGAAGATGAACCTCTCTTGTCTGGAATCTGACATTTAAGTAGGTTGATCGCTATGACTCTTATAGTTGAGAACAAAGGCTAATGAAGTAAGTCATAAGGTTTGGTATCTATGCACGCTGCTGGGGAAATCGGATGTTGGGGGGAAAGTCCCCAAGGAAAGACTAAAGTTTGCACAAAGCACTTCTAATAGGTGACAACTAGTGGTGCACTTCAGCTTTCATCATTAGCAGCTGGACTCTAGTTCTGTAGGTCTGGAAAACTCGGTATTTTGAAGAGTCACCTTTGTTCTACCACTGCTCGGCTACCCTAAGAGCAAGACGTGGCCTCAGTTTTCTTTGTCAGAGTAGCATTCAGCATTGCAAGCTGAAGATGGAGGAAAGAGTCTAGTCTGTCTTACTCTGCATCATACTGACCTATGATGCTTGCAAAAGAATGATGCAGAAATTGAAATGGCTTGAGATTTAGCGTTCCTGTGTAAAAGATGATTGAGAACTGAAGTGCAAACTTGGAGACGAGCCATGCGGCTGGAGACAAAGGACTGAGATAAGGGGTTTGAAGGAAAGAGATAGGAAAGATGGAAGATCCACAGAGGAAAAGGAAAGAGAAAAGAAAGATGAGACAGGATTTTCTGAAGGGAGATACATGGAAACATCTAGGATAGAATATAGTGAGCAGATTTAAGCTTCAGCAAAGATATCCAATTAGTTAATCCTGCTAGTTAACTAAAATTCTGTGTATATTCTTTGTACTACTCTAAATGTACAAATCCCTCCTTAACTTGAAAGCAGATTATTTTCCTGCTCATAGTATCAAAACATAAGGAATGGTCTGAACTGCTTCAAGATTCTTTAAGTGGTGTGCTCTTAAGTTGTCTTTAGCAACCAGTTTTCTTTTTGTGCCTTAGAGCTACTAAGAAAGGTCTTTGTGGAAGGAAAGAGTCAAACCTCTTCCCCTTGTACAAGGAGCGCCATTACAACTCCGAGGCATTCAGTCCCATTTTTTACAATGAGTTCCATTTATATCTTTGTTTAATAAACATGACTAGATCCAAAGTAATAGCCACTCATTTCTGGGAGAATAGTTTTGCTAGCTTTGTAAGTGTGGGTGTGGTGGGGGGTGTGTGTGTGTGTGTTGGTAAGGTAGCTAGCAAAAAACATGTTATGGCTAAGACTTGTCTTTCTTTTGAAGCATACCCACTTTCCACCTGAATAGCTTCAGAACAAACATCTGCCTGTACTTTCTTTTCTTTCAGTGACTCATCTCACTGATTTTTTTTTTCTTAGCTGTCCAGTTAATTCTTGTAACACGATTACAGTTACAAGGTAGTCTTGCCTTTTAACTACTAGCTGATCATTTGTATCTGAAACACAAAAGCAGCTCTTCTGTGGTGCTTACCATGTTATCTTTGAGTCTTTAATTGTTGAATAAGCTTTCCGTGTCAAGTACAGAAGTATTACTGCTAGATAAGGAACCTGAGGGATGCTATCATTACTTGCCGTGCTGAAAGTCAAACAGAAAACCTGTAGTAATTGCAGGAATAGAACCTCTGAGTTTCACCCTCCCTCTGTGCCTTAACCTTCAAAAATACTCTAATTTGAGAAGCTCTCTGCAAAATGTTTTCTATTCACAAAAACTATAAACCATTTTCTATCACTAGTTGTTTTTTTTGCTGACTAGTTGTTTCTGAGCCTTTTAAAATTCAGTGTTTGTTTCTCAAACCAATTAGAAGTTAAATCATTATTAGTTACACTATTTTATTACTCATATTTGTTGTGCAACTTCGTGTCATTTGTTACCAGTGTAAAAGACCCAGAAACACATGTTTAATCAGAACAGATTGATGTCTCCATTTAGATATCTTTGTTTCAGCTTAGTAACTGAAATGAGTAGGATGGGAAGGAATCATTGTCTAGTATTGCTGGGAAGAGTCTAAGGAGGTTACTAAAGACAAGCTAATGTTACCTTTTGAGGGTGAATCCTATCTTATTTGATTCTGCTTCATGGAATAAGTTTGAGTCTTCTGATAGTTGAATTTGTTCTGCTTCTGAAGTGGCTGTTTCCTAAGTACTGGTACAGGGGGCAGCCAAAAGGGGAAAAAAGTGTTCCTCCCTTCACCTGCTTGTATGTCATTTGTCTCAGCTGCATTCTGAAGACTGCAATCATGTGGAGTGGGCTATCCTCAGCCAGATATCCTTTTTTCCTACTTTTTTTCCCCCCCCCCCTCCTCTCTGGCACTAATTAAGGGGGTTGGAGGTTCATGAGACAGCTGAGCCAACCTGTTGACTTGCCGTATGGAAAGGCGTTCCAGCCCTGTGTGAATTGTAGAAACGTCCATTTCACGTGAAGATTCTCATGTTATGCATTCAGAGCCTGTGGTACTAGATAATATGGCATAAAGGGCTAGGTCTAAACTTACGATTGTTTTGTGTGACCAATAATGACCAAAAATGAAGCTTGACTGACTCCTGCTACCTCTTTGTTGCTGATCCTTCTACTTTCCAAGTTGTTGTCTGGCAAAATATATAATAAATAGCACAGTAGGAACCCTTTAATGTGAGGTAGATAAGATGTGAAGGTGTTAACTGATTATAGAGGATAAGGGGACAAAAATCTGACTTGTTAGGTTGAGGATTAACATTGTATAACATCACAGCAAAATTCTTACAACAAAGATAAAACATGTCTTAGGCTTTCAGTATACGCTCATTGGAATTTATCAATGCACAACCTGGGATGATGCAAGGTGCTGCATGCTATCCAAATTCCACTGGGGAATTGGCAGAGTAGCAACAGCCTCTTGGTGTCGGTGGGATGTGATCAGGCTGTGCTGTGGCTTCATTGGCAGAATGCTCTCGTCCTGCAAGAGT
The DNA here is from genome assembly GCF_040807025.1 of Struthio camelus. Classification (NCBI taxonomy): domain Eukaryota; kingdom Metazoa; phylum Chordata; class Aves; order Struthioniformes; family Struthionidae; genus Struthio; species Struthio camelus. The sequence continues at coordinate 15,916,894 of NC_090949.1, forward strand.
AGTCTCCAATGTAACCTGTGACCATCTCCACACAGAACATAGTTGAATATCATTATAGTCCTATGGGGTTTACAAGCATTTGCATATGTATAAAGGTGCTGAGTCTGAAAAACGTAATGACAAGACTCCTTATTACTTTCTTCCCCTGGAATGTTCCCACTTCTGAAACTATCCTCAAATTTTAGAGCAGGAGGTAGGTTCTTAACTGAAGAACTGCAGTGTCACCATTGCAGCTGATATAGCAATAATTCTGGGAAAGATGCTGTAAAAATAACTGTCTGCATTTTGAAATGTTTACTTCTTGGTTTCTCTGCAGCTGTTGCCCTACTGCCCTTTAATACTATCTTGCATTTTCTCTCCTGCTTGCTTTAGTACTTTTAAGAGGGGATGGGGGATCTTCCTTTTTTAATTTCCCTATTTAGTCTCAACTCCTTCCTCTTTTTCATGCTCTATATTCTCGTGGTGATTGGCCACACCAGTATTTTAAGTGAGCTTCTGGTGATCTGGACAGCTTCAGGTTTCTAATGTCATTCAGCCAGGCCATTAATGAAGTTGCTCTGTAGTTTCCTTTGAAATTTCATTTATGTGCAGGCTTTCTGAACTGAGATCATGATACAGCACTTTTTCTCTCATACTTTATTCTGGCCTCACAATTAGCTATCAATATTGCTTATACAAACAACAAGTAAAGCAAGAAATATTAATAGAATGGTTAAAAATACTGAGAGCAGACAGGCACCTCAATACCAAAAGTTGTCAGATGTTCTTTCATATTATGTATGTGAATAAAATGGAAAGTTACAGTTTCTTCGGAACTCATGAAAGTGTGAACTGAAGAACTCAAAACAACTTTGTGCAATGTTCTGTAAGAGGCAAAAAACAAACAATATGCCTTTCATTGCTTCAGTTCCACAGAATTCATAGACTTTTGGTATACCAGAAAGTTTCCAGTATTTTCTATTCTTTTATTTCTTTTAAAATAAAAAATGTGCCTGCATTAATGCTAGGAAATCTATTCTTCAAAAGTTTAGTTAGTACAAGAGTATAAGTTGCAAAGGCATTTAGGAAAATACTCCCCATTACATCCTGTTGGTGTAGAAGCTACTTCCATGCTGTCTAGCTGCCAAGAAACCAAACTGTATAGTTTTTTGAGACTGTTAACTGTGGTTTTCTCATGATATCCGCACTTCTTGAAGATGTTCTGAAGTTGTTTCTAGTGAACAGACAAGCCCTTTTTGACAGAAATGTTTTCTTGTTTTTTGACGTTCAAACTTTAATGCAAAACCTAGTGCCAATGGTTTTTAAAAAAAAAAAAAAAAGATTCAGTGAATCTGACTGTGGTGCTGCTTGCACAAAAAGTATAACTTAACTTCTTGTTGGCAAAGATGTAGGAAGAATCTCTGTATTGCTCAATGGAAAGAACATCTGAGAGAAAATAACAACATTGGAACAGGTAGTGTAGGAGATACAAGCTGGATATCCAGCCTGTTTTTATGATGTGGCAGTGTGGTTCAAAAGATCTGATTACCTGTAACATTGTTGTCAGGTAGTAATGTTCTGCCCATTTTTGCACACCTCTTCCTTTGTGATAAGGTAGAGGTAGAAGTTTCTCTTCTTCAGGTTATCAAGATGCCAAAGGAACTGTGGTTAAAACATGAGGCCACTTTCTGTACTGAAAGAGGGCTACTTCTTTTTGGGAAATGACTGCAGTGATTTTCAGATGGCAGATAGTAAACTGGTCAGTCAGGCTGGTACTAGGCATGTGTTGATGACTGAAGGTACACTACTGCCTCACCAATGAGATTAAAAGTTAACTTATTCCCAGATGCTCCAGCAGTGGAGGGGAGAAAGGGGAACTCCTTGTTCCAATAGTTGTGCTTCAGATTGCCTACAAAATGGAAAGAGCTCTAAGTAGCCAAATGAAAAATAGGCAAAACAGCTTGTTTTTGCTTTTTCTAGAACCGTAGCCTTTAAATAGTTAAAGAGTTACACCAGGAGCACTTGTTGGTTCAACCTATTTTTAGGTTACTGGAAGAACCTTTAGGTTGTGAAATGTATGCTGCGTGTTCTTGTCCTTGTGCTAGAATGAAATATTTAAAAGAGGAAATGTTTTCAGTAATATTCCAGGAATCTTTGAATAAATGCTGTTCCTCTCGGCATGAGTGGTTAAAATTTGAGCTCTCAATCCCTTGAAAACAAATGTTTCTACTTTGATTCAAATTCTGCTTGCCCTCTCTCTTCTCTGTTCTGCTCTGCCAGCGTAAAAGAGCTAAAACCACAGCCTAATGTCACAGTAGAACAAGTATATACAGGGGAATCCCCCGATGGCACAGAGCTGTCAGAGCTACTTCTAGGCAAGGTCCTTTCCTCTGCTAAGCAGACACAATGCCTCCTGGAGCAGGCTTGGAGAAGCAAATTTTCCTTCCATGCTTACAGAGGCAGTGGGGAGGTCAGTTTATATATCTTGTCATTGCCAACCATTGAGGAACCATGTAGCTAGAGTACAGGCAGAAGAAAATACTGTAGCTAGAGTATCTCCATGCTTTATCAATCTCTGGCAGAACAGGTAGGCTTAAAGCAGACAGAATATTGGCAAGCTGTAAAATCTATCTTGGCTGGCATCATTCCAGAGCTGTATTCACCAAAACTGATGTGCACTTCTACCCTTTTTCAAGTGAGTTACCAAAACTTCCAAGCCAAAATCTGCCTCAGCTTACATCTGACTTTCACGTTTGCATCACTGGAAATAATTGGCAAGACTATTGCTTCAAATGTCTTCACAAATATTAGGGACTTATGGAAATAAATAGTGCCAAAACTGAGGCTGAAGGCAGTGAGTATACTTAGCAGAATCTGCTAGCAATGTTCTTTTTATTATATGTGCATAAAAAGAATTTTCACCTTTCTGCTACATGCACAATCTGTCCCTGTCTTCAGATCTTTAGCTCAAATGCCTCTTTAGACTGTAACATCCCTTGCGTGGTACAGCTTTCATCTGCACCTATTTTAGTACAAATCATACCGTAGCAATAGAATCAAATCTTAGGAAAACATTGCAAGTATTGTAGTATTATTAGAAGCTGCCTATCTTCTACAGCAGTAAGAAATAGTAAGTGGTCATTTTGATTCTAACCTTACAACATTTTGCCTTTATAAGGCAAAATTCAGAATTAAGTCACAAAGAACAGAAGGTAGATTGAAAGTTGATACACAATGAAAGGGAGAATGCAGGGACAGATGAAAACTTTACAGGTAGTCCTTCTGTAAGATGCTTTACTGTTCGGAGAGTAAAGGCATAAGCGAAATAGTTAACTAGTTACAGATTTGGCTCAAATGAGAGAAAGGAAGGAATGCAAAGGAATGCACTAGAACTAACCAAGAGATATAGAGAACTGCAGGGCAGCTTTTTTTAAAAGAAAGCATTATTTTTTCTAAGGCAGTGTTTTGTTAAGTGTTTATGAAAGAGCAAACTTAAGCTTCTCATAGAAGAGTGCTTGCTGTGGTGTAAAATTTCTTTCTTCATTAAAAAGTCCTGAGGTTAGTTTTGTCAGCTGTTCAATATTTTTATATTATGTCTTGTGTTCTCTTCTACTTTTTAAAAATTGTATATGTATGTTACTGGATTTGTTTTGTTTTACAGTTGTACAATTTTGGAGAAACGGTTTCTATAGTTTTCTGGACAGATACATGGCAGCCAGAAAGCTTTTTTGACAAGATCAAGAAGAACAAGCAGAATGGAATGCACACACTGTGCTTACTTGGTAAGCAGCAGCTATCCCTGTTCCTTAGCTACCGTCTTCCACAGTGTCCAGACACAGCAGTGATAGGCATGAGATGAAGCCTATGATTAAACAGATGTTCTCAGCTAATGTGTATCCGTGGAAATAATCTAAAAATTAAAGCTTTAGCGCATGTGTACTCAGAATCAGTTCTGCTACTGTCCGTGCTACCGTGGCCAGGAGTGTCCTCATTCTTCTTCAGAGAATCTGTAAGACATTGTGCAACTGTAGAAGTCAAAACAGGAGCAGGAGGCCTGTATTTGCTTTAATGGTCAGTATAATTTTAAGCTAGATCTAGCTCAGGATCCAGATTAAATTGCAGTAACTAGAGCTATGTTTTATTGACTTAGTTTAGAACTCAATACATTTGACCTTTGAGGAGCCAAATCATATGTTTAACCACACTTCTGTTTTGTGAGGTGGTATTTGATTTCCTAAATCATCTCATCTAATGATGTTTTGGCAAAAGGTGATTGTCATGAGAGAAGCTTATGTACTATAAAAAAAAATCCTTGCTGATCATAGATCCAAAACAGAATAGCGATTCTAGCTGACGTCTGTCCTCAGGCTCTCCCATGGCTTTGTCTGATCTTTATCCTTCCTGCCTAACAATCCTAGGCTAAAAACCTCCTTCTGACTAAGTCTACCTGTCTGGGTAACTTTTTATAGGTTATGCAATTGCCTGAGTATATGCTATAAGACAGTTGTTTATTTGTATCTAGAATTAGATACTCTTTCTGTATGCCTTTCAGACACAGTTGGGATCTGCCAATGCTTGATACAATAATATTTTAAGTAAAAACAAATTCTGTGGTAGCTGGAGTAATCCTGATCAGGAAACGATTTAAATGTGTCAGCATCACTGCACATCCAACTTTCCAATGCCTTGAACGTTGGTTGCTTTCAAACTTGGCTAAAAAGCATAATTTTGATAATTTATTTTAAAGGATAACTTCAGAAATGTTTCAAACGAGGATTATTATGACTATATGTTAAAATTAAAATGAATCTGAAGAATACTTTGTTTTCATAATCATTCCTACTTTTTCCCTTTTTATGTTTAATTTTTTTTTATGCAGCAGGAAGAGTTTAATTTCTTTTTATGCAGCAGGAAGAGTAAAAATTTTGAAATAGTAGAATTTAATTATATATCCCTTTATTCAGGGACATTTGTCATACCATCATATAAGAATCTGATTGTAACTCACAGCTGAAAACAAGTATCAGTTTTCAAGTTAATTGTTTCCTTAACACTAGTTGGTCATTCTGATGTATGTATTGATTGTTTATTCAACTAATTTTTTAAATTTGATTATCGGGTAAGCAAATGTGATGTAAAAAAGTGCTGATAGATATCTGATTTCAAAGCAACTTTATTGACATATAAGCAATTTGGTAGGCTGTGCCCCAGTAGTCTTGCAACTTTGCATTTTCTTTCAGCAAATCTTGCAGAATCACCTTGGTTTAGGAGTTGATCTCATAATCCAAGCGAGACTTTTTTTTTTTTAATTAAGTTTGAAAAAGTGTCTAGCTTTCACTTTGATAGTATTTTAATGGCATTTGAATACAGATCATAATAATATGATTGTTTGTTAGTGTATTTAGGGAGTGTAATGCATACTAGTATCATATGATTTGTCTCAAGACAGGTTGTGGTCTAGTACAGTTTTGTAAAGTTACAGATGTGTAGATTCCTACCTGACCCCTCCTCCTTTTTATTTTTGTATTGTTTTGTTTTTTCCAAAATCCTCCTTTTCCCATAACAGAAGATTGTTCTAAATTTTGATTGGGACAGAAAGGAAGTGCTAATGAAAGTTAGGTTCCTGCATGGTAGTGATGTAATTGTTGTCGATCTGGTCATACTGTTCTACCTTCTGTGACCACAGAGTATTCATAAGAGTAGTCCCAGTACCCTTGTGTGGTTAAACATCCTAGCATTTAGTAACCCTCTCCGATGGTAAATATGCCTGCCATTTTTATACTTAACAATATTTTTTATTCTGCTAATATCTGTGAAACTTGCATGTGATTTTACCCAAGGACAGTGCATAAAATCATAGTGTTTTATGATTAACACATTAAGCGGGATAGAATGGGTTAAACTTTGGCTGTAATCCATATTCCTTTCCTGTAATAGCTAAAATACTGCTATGAAGTTTACAGGATTTGCTAGGTAAACTAAGCTTTAACTATACAGAAAAGTGTAACTGGTAAGTTTGTAGGGAATCTGTGTTTCAATATTACTATTTTGTTCTACAGACATTAAAGTGAAGGAGCAGTCTCTGGAGAATCTAATGAAGTAAGTCATCACTTTGAAAATATATGGAAGCTCACAGCATGTTTACAAAGGTTCTCTGCCCACAGTCTATTACTGAACTCACCTGCCTTGTCGACACTCTTGTACTTCTCAGTGGGCATAGTCTTTTGTTTCTTTTAAGTAAGACTTTTCTGTTGATTACTGTAGGACCTGGCTTTATTTACAGTAACTGAATGAAGCTGTAGCAGCAGATAATTTTTGTTTTAACTGCTTCTATGAGAAGGATTAGGTCAGAGCTGGGTGAACCTTCTGCTTGGCAGATGAAGTGTTATTTTACTACCATTCTGTCTTGTGTAGTGCTGCATCCTGAAATAGATTGATTCTAGCCAGTATAAGGAAGAATTAATAGCTGAAAGAGTATTTTGAATTAATGTGAAGTGCTGAATACACACTACACTTCTTAATGGGAGAATTTTTTAATATATTGCTTAATTAAATCAGTTCATTTAGTGGCATCTGAAAAAAGCTGTTAACCACATCCTAATCATCCCCCTGCAATCTGTATGTTTTGACAATTCGGAATATAAATACTTACAGACATGCTGTAACTCTGGTTTAAATTCACATTCATGAAGTCTGACAGTAACATTGAAGTTTGTTTGTTTTGGAGCTCCAAAATAAAATCTATTTGAATCAATCCATAGTTGGCAGAATAACTTAGAAGCATTTCATTTAAGAATATATTTCTAGTCTATAACTATCTTGTCTACAGGGCACTGGATAGGAAAACACTAATTGGTCCTTGAATTTAGGTCTAATGTGTCTTTCAGGAGCAGTTGTGCAAAACCTTAAGATTTAAATGATCTGCCCTGTTGGAGCTCTGCTGTTTCTCAGGTGTGCTGAGAACACAGTAGACTTCCTTCCTTCCTTAAAAATTTCACTCTTGTCCAAAAAGCTGGGCCTGAGACCCTGGCCCTCTTCAAGTTCAATTTGCTGGTTCAAAGGTTTCACCTGAAATAGTCTGCAAGAACATTAGGGATAGTGGAACAGGTTATATGTTAAATCACTCTAATTTCCTTTCCCTGCAGGGGAAGGAAGATATATGAGCCACCACGCTACATGAGCGTGAACCAAGCTGCAGAACAGCTTCTTACCATTATTAAAAATAGGAGGCTCCAAGGAGAAGAACCAGGTACTATTATTACTGCAACATTTCTAGCTACTACTACCACTCTCTGTTAACACTTATTGATGAGCCTCTGAACTCTCCTCCCTTCCTTTTAATCTGAGCGTTCTCTTGATCTGCAGTGGAATTAGGCTGCTTTAAATCCTAATTATGAGATGGATTTGGCAGAGTTCAGACATCCTATAGGTCAGTGAACACAGCTGAAAGAGTATGAGTGGCTCCTGGAGATTTAGTCCAAGTCTGTTTGGTAACCCTGTATTGTTTCTGTCCATCTTAAACTGTGAGTTCTTTGATCCACTGGAGTTGTGAGATGGTGAAGGATCTCTCTATTTCTATTGGTCACACTCTGCTTTACATGAATACCAGCATTAATTTAGATTAACCCTAAGATGCAGGGCTGTGATTTTTGACCTTGGATTCTTAACACTAGTCAACAACAGATTGTAGAATGTGGTTATTAAGACCAGGGGTGAAATCTGTTTTGGTTCATCCATAGCAGTTATGAAGATAACTCACTTGTCATGGAGGAATTTGTTTAAAAATAATTTTCCCATCTATTCTCCTTCCTTTAAAAGCTTATTCTGGATACGCTGTGTTAAGATGAAAGGAAATAACCCTTCTGTTTTATCCTACGTGTAAATGAATCAGAAGCAGTGGTCTTTTCTAAGTGAATACAATTCCTGAATATATTTCCTATTCTACTTCCACTGCCTTTGCATTCCTACTTATAAGAAAGTAGAAAGCTGTACTGTAGGGATGTTTATAAGAACAGGCTTTTGCTCTCTAGGCCACTCTGCCTCTGACTAAGCCTTAGCTTAAGCAAAGAGTAAAGCATTTTATTTTCTTTCCTTTGTGGTTATTACTCAATAAATCAAGCATTTTTGTGACGGTTTGAACTTGGCCCCGGAAAAGGCTTAAAAGGATCACTTCTTGAATCTCATCTTTTACAGAAATTACTGAAAACACAATTTGTGTTGGCCTCGCACGTGTGGGTGCTCCTGATCAGAAAATTGCTTCAGGCACGCTGCATCAGATGTCCACTGTGGAATTAGGTGGTCCGCTACATTCCATGATTGTAACAGGTTCTATGCATCCTCTGGAATTAGAAATGCTTAAGCTTTTTTCTGTTGACAGCTGTTCTAACTCTGAAAATAATGCATTGAAAAGGACCCTTTAAATAAAAACAGGGGTTTTTTTTATTCCATCTTAGAGCTTGCTTAAATACACTTAGATTGTATGTTGCTGTGAAAGACAACATGACCTGAGGCTACAAAATGCAAGATGTACCTGCTACTATTAGCTTATAACATGTAAAAACTTCTCCAAAAGCCTTTAAACTGCAGGACCCCTTTGTCTGGTTCAGTGTATTTACATCCACATAAGCTTCAAGTTGATGACTAGGGTAAGAAGATGCAAGGACAGACCTGAAGAAGTGTGGCAGATGTCTATTCAGCATCACTTTTGCTACAATGTTAATTGGGCTTCCTGCATGTATTGTAGTAAGTGTATTTTAGGTGTTGAATTTGGTATTTCAGCTTTCCCAGAATCCAGGAGTTCTTTCATTAATGCAGAACAATACAATAGCATGCAAAAACTGAGGTCTGTATCCACCTTTACACAGAGCAGAGTGAGAATATTCTTTACTTTTGTGAACCAAGAAAAACAAACTCACCCTTTGGACAGCTGGGGAAAAAGAGGTGGAAGCCACATAAATTTCTCATTTCAGAAGGCTGCAACTTATAATAGAACCGCCTTTCTCTGTGGGTTAGTGCTAGCATTTATGAAGCACTGGGCTTGAAGTGCAGCAATAATTCTCAAAAAACAAAGACGCTGAGATTTTTCTTCAGAATCATCTAGCAGATGATGGTGGCTGCTATTCAAACTGGTCATACTGAGAAGACAATAGAACAGGCATCTATGCAGGTTTTTTTAAACTGAAAATTTATTGAAAAGAAACTTGATCCCATACTTTCAGTGATATAGGATATATTATATAGACATATTCAAGTAGAAAAGATTACATTACAATTTTCTAATATTGCACTTGGGACAAGTCATGGCTAAGCTACTAACATTAGTATTCCAGAACAAAATCATATATGGCCTTCAGAATTTTAGTGACCTTCCTTGTGTTAGCAGATTTCGTCACAGGTATTTGGACACTGCTCTATTCAACTTAAGCTCACTGCTAAGAGTAATTCCACGTAGCTGAAAGTAACTGCAATTGAAAACAAGGCAAGCAATACACTGTATCCTACCAGGCATGATTTTTAGCAGTTTCTTCATTCACATTATTTCACACTCCAGCCAAAATATTGTAGCAATTCATTTAACTCTTGTACAAGACCCTACCATATGCATGAAAGATTTCAATGCATGTGGGAAGTGAAATATGCAACTCCCCTTTACACATTATTTCCGCCAAGTTACCACATAGGCAGGAACTTTTGTGGCTCGCTAAATCACACAAGGAGATTTGTGCAAATGCTGATGAAACAAAACCTGTAGTCTTCACCTGCCAGACAAAACAGAAGCACAGGTACCATTTTTTTCATGTTACAGCAGTCTCTGGCCAATGAAGGCCCAACATGGATGGCCACTGCAACAAAGCCTCAACAGGGGAGAAAAACCCCAAGGGAAACCCAGGAGGTTGCAGAGAGGGATTTTAGGACAAGTGTAAAGGAAAAACTAACTGGTGAGTCAGTATTAGGGAGTCAGAAAACTGGATTATGAAATATATTTATGTATAATATATATCCCTCTCTACCCACACCTAAAAGGGGGGGTGGGTGGGATAAGAGGAATCATAGTAAATGACATTTTGATAGCTGCTGGAAAAAACAAGACAGGGCTTAATTAGTAACTAAAAGCATTGCTCTGAACTGGTATTTAAAGATATTGTTAGATGAGTATTGATTAGGACTTGCATATAATAAAGAGTAATGCCCAACTTAATTCACGTTTCACAAAAGCATCAAGCTTTCTGCAACTTAAATCTGCACTCAGTACGAAGGAAAAGCCATGAACTTCACAATTTGATTGAGCGGTCTAGGTTAAGGGTAGAAAAAGTGCAGTTCAGCAGTAGCTTCTCTCCCCTCTGAAACCTTGTTTACATTCCCAAAACAGGCTTACTTACCAACAAGTTAAAAGAAATACCATTTCCTTCCTCCATCTTTAAACCCAGCTTTACTACTTCAGAAAAAAAATTAAGAATATTAAAACTCACTAAGGTCCATTTCATTAGTAGCAGTAGTTTCAATCTGTATGTAAAGAAAAGAACCACTTATAAGACAGCTAGAAAGTTTAAGTTTAGAAAAATCACAATGGACATTGTCATTGGCTCTTACAAGTGATTAGATTAAACTTTAGTTTCAGTAAACAGGATTCCACAAGAAGCAGTCATTTATTTGAACCAGCACTTTTTGCATTAGTTTAGCAAATCACGTGAGTAGTCTAGCTCTTTATCTGGGCCCTATTTGTACAAAGAACAAGTCTTACCCATAAGTATAAGTTTTCAGAATTAGCCTACAAAGGATTGCTGCTTTTTTTTTTTTTTTTTGTTACTATTTTTAGTCTTAAGGAGAAGAGCAGTTTTCTTCCCCCATTATTTAGCATACCAAACATTCGGGGCATTTTAAGTATAGAACGCTAGAGCACTTTTTTAAAAAACTTTCCAGAAATGCAGTTAAGACTTTTGCAGGTTGCTGCTTAGAAAAGTGAAATAACATTTTGCAGCAGTTCCTGTAAAAAGCATGCAGTTTGCAGGCTTAGCCTTTGAGACAGTACAGTTGTAAGTTGCTGTCTTCAGTCACAGAAGAAAACCCCTTATACAGACCAGTAACCCTACGGTGGGTGATGTTCAGCTCCATAAAAAACATAAGCAAATTGTATTTGGAAAACTTAGTTCAAAATCCAGTACTGGTACAAGAAAAGTCAATTTTAGCAGATAAATAATCTGCTAAGACATTCACCTATCATTGGATGTTTTAGTCATTCATACAGATCTATTCCCTCCCCCAAAAAGCTTCTCCACTAACATGTTATATAATAACATATTGTGTGTTTTATAATAAGCAAAGTATTACATAATTAGCAAAACACAAAATAATGTTCAAGATACAAAGGGTTTCACTTTCAATTGCATGATTTGTAGTCTTGTAAAACCAAGGCAAGTAGGTGAAAAAAAATTAGATGTCACCCTGTTTATTGACCTTTTAGATATGATTATATTTAACTACTGGATATGTTATCTACTGCCTTTTGTAGAATCTATTGATGCTGATCTTTTTCAGAAAGACTAAAAAGGCTAAGTCTGCTTTCAAACTGGCTTCCCCATATGACCCTCAGAATTACATTTAACAAGTTATATATATCGTCACACTTCCTTCATTACTTTTAAAAGGATGACTTGATGTTTCTCACTATCTTGGTTAGAAAAACGCAGAGCTGCACGTGTGCTTCCAACAGTCAGATGAGAAATCCTTATAGGCAATACAAAGGCTTCAAAACATGATTAAAACTAAAGTTTTTTGATTGTAACCAGCTTATAAGCTTTTTTCACTCCATCATCAGGTGTATTAAAAGCATCTGTAGATTTGCATCTTAACAAAACCCAACTATGACCCAGGCAAATTCTGAATGGGAGACTTAGAGTAAATCTTAGCAATTGTCTTTTCTTTAAGAAAAGTAAAACAGTGGCCAGGCCTAACAACTTAGGTGGCACTACAGTACTTTAGAAAGCCTAGACCTGAAATACACACCGCACCGCTACAACAATGATTTAAACTGAAGTGCGTTCCTGAATCATGATACAATTACTACAAAGTTGGCTAGTACTTGCTTTTAAAATGATTTCTGTTGCTATTCTGTAGCCTCAAATAGTAGTAATATTACCTATAAAATCAAGAAATCACACCACCAACAAACAATAACTTACTACAAAAACAGCGTGAGGGGTCCTGGTGCTTATTAGCGCAACTTTGTCTTTTAACTACCTTCCTTGTGATCAGATATACAAATGATATCTTACATTGACATCCAAATTTGTTCAGTGGATTCCTGCACCTCCCTCCCTGCCCATGTAGCCTTCAGATGCCATCCCTCACTCTGGAGCAACAGGCCTGGTGCAGTGTGAGCTGGCTGGCGGCTGCCATGCAGGAGGCCAGAGGAGAGGGATGTGGAACAGTGCAGCTGCATTCCCAGGAGAATGAATAGCATCAGAAACCAGTAACAGGGATAAAGAAGGGTCTGAAGACTGGAATGTGCATGGGAGAAGGGGACTATAAAGCTTCAAAAGGGTACGTGGCTTTTTTTACTGCTCTGTTTCTTCACACTCAATTTTCAGTTCCAGTTACAAGCTAAAGTGCACAGACCCAAGCTTTGTAAAGAATGAACGATCATGTTCCTGCATCTCATCCACTGAATTCAGGTACCAGGTATCAGTTCAGCAATTATCAACATTTTCATGTGAAAAGAGATCAGAATCCAGATACCATATAGGAGCAACAGAAACGAATGCAAGAAACAGCTCATCTCTATCATAATTTCAGCAACATCACAGTAGCAAACAAACCATTTCTGCAAATGAATCTTAGATATTTCCATAGTGCCTAGCACTTACTACACAGACATTGTCAGCTTCAGAGGGCCCTGATTTCAGTATTTCCCCATATCAAATACCAGAAGAATACCTAAAATCCATACCAATCGGTAGCAGCTATGATTTTTCATAAGAATGCTTTCATCCTGTTTTAGTCCACAATTGCAAAACAATTTAGTCCACAATTGCGTTGCTTGCAAAACGTCCATTTCTAAAATCTTCCATTACCAAGTTAACTACTATAATTTAATAGAATCATTAGCTGTAACACCAAGTCTAGCAGATTGTCTTTGAAAACACCACTCAAATCTGAAAATAGAAAATGAAAGTAAATGCTAGAAAAATGATTGACCATTTCTGGGGAAAAAAAAAATTTACTGCATTGAGAAAAAACTTATTTTGATGAAAACACAAAAGGTTACAGTAGGACAAAGTCAAAAATATCACACTTGTCAACTTAGGAAAGGCATAATTTTAAATAGCATGAAAAGTGGTCCTTATTTCCATTTCAGGTATAACCACTAGGAACACCTATTTTCAGTATTTGGAAAGGCAGCAGTTATCTCACCAATCTCTAATAAAAATGTCTACAGTCTATTAAAATCGAGGAGACTAAGTTTTCACAAATAACTTAGTGATTTAATTCTTTTCTTCCTGCACAATTTGGAAGATAAAAAGCTTCAGGCGTTGCTTCCGTCACCAGCATCTTACCTCAGCTGCCTGGCCTTTTGGTGACTCTGAACATGGGCAGCATCATGTCATGTTTCATTACTGTAACAGGATAAAGAGACTTAAGAACTGGATTTAAGTCTAATACTTTGACTAAAACAATTTCCACATGAGATGTGCAACAAAGTATCCAGTTTGTTTTGGAGACAAGTCTCTTCACAATAGCTTTGCCTTTTACATTTAGTATTTTTCTGTTTGTTTGGTAAGACAAAAGAGTAAGGGTAGCCTACAGTTATGTAAATACACAAAAAACCCACATACACCACTAGTAAATATCAGACTGCATACAAGACAAATTTGTAAAAGTAATGAAACCCTCTGATGTTCCATATCTATGCTGGCAAATACTTCTGATATAAAAGGCACTTTGAAAACCCAATATGGTTTGGTTCATTAAGTTTGCAAAGTACAAACAATTGTACAAACAGAATTATATTGAAGCATGTCAGCTATTGTGACATTATGTACAAAACAAGTTTCCAATTTTTGATAACACTGGTTTTATGGGAATGAGCAGTGGTTTCAGCAGCTTCACTGAAGACATGACAGGGTTTCCAGTACCACAATCTTAGTTTCCTATTGGAACAAATGTAGTAAGTTAAAAAAAAAAACCGCAAAAACTTACAAGTTTCGGGGCCACAAAAGGACAAGACCCAAAGTCCATGACATTCATTCAATGTTTACTCCTTAGAAGTGAACTCCATCAGTAGCCCAAAGGCAGAAGTCTATTCAGTCAATTCCGGAACAGTGGTGGAGGCAACTGTCTTGAGAAGTATATACAGTACAGAAAACTTTGGTCCAGCAGCACAGTTTTAGAAATTCACTACATGGCTGCAACATCTATCTGTACATAAAGCTGTCTTACTCCTGCCTGTGGATAAGAAAAGGAGAATTTAAAAGAAACTGAAAAACCAAACCAATTTAACTGTTCCAAGCACTGGTTCACACCAGCAAGTTACCTCACAGGGAACTTAGTATCCTGTTATTCTGTAATGCACGCCCCACATTTAGTGAATCATTCATTGAGTTACTGGCAATTTGTAAACCTACAAACTGTTGGAGAGCTGCATATCATTGCATGTCAGCTACAAATGCTATCAAATACATCACTATCTTTATAAAGAGACTCAAGTTTTGTAGGAAAATAAAGGAGAATACACTGGTCTTATAAAAGGTGACAATGGCTGGTTAAATGTTGACTAATGACCACCACAGCATGGATGTTACTAAAAGGCAACATAAAATAGGCAAAAAATGTGAATTCTTAGGGAACAGCAACGAATGACAAATACAGCATCAGCACAGTGAACAAAAAGAAGCAGGTCCTCTCTGTGGTCAAAAACCTTACCTGGAGGGAATCCTCATCTGTTTTCTTGGTTTCTCATTAGTCAATATAGAGCTTCACCTTCGTTTGATACACCTCAGAAAGCTACAGCTATTATCTCCAGGAAGTGGCATCAAATACTAATGCAGAGAGGTACAGAATTCTACCTACACTACACAAGATTTTTGAGATTGTTCTTTACAGCTGGAGCAGAAAAACTTTTCAACAGTTCTACTGATAGCAAAACCAGAAACACTTCTTTTTTAAATCAGAATTGTGTCACATCATGAGAAAGGTAATACACACTTTGACACGTGCACAATTTCCACTGATGAGAGACATACCTGAGTAAAAATATTATGAGTCTGGCTTAGAATCCACCTTGCATCAGCATCAGGAGCTACTAGTAATTTTAGAGTCCCTATGTAAACATCTGTACAGAGGGTCCAGAAATGCGGATCGTGTAAACTGTAAACTCCTTGCAACTGCTGCACCTGAAAGACAAGCAACTTTTGAAAATAATGTATTTCTGAAAACACATGTACTGTGTTTCTCTAGAAAACATTGTAGAAGCTGATGTATCCTTTTACCTCCACTAGTTTGCTATGTGGTTTTTGATATTTCACTTAAATTCCTTATTGCTGCCTCAGTGTTTGTAAGGAAAATGAAAACATACAAAATCATTACGTACACATAGAAGCTGTATCTAGCTATATTCGTATTCTACATATATTTTACTGAAACCTGCTGTGCATTTCTGAAAACAGTTGTCCAAGAGAGAACAGACACAAAATTACTTAATTGAATGCCATCTCAAAATTAAACAGTAATTTTTGCAGCTGGAGAGGTTAGCCAGGAATTTTCCCATAAACACTCTGTGAGAGATTCTAACTATTAACAGAGATCCTAACGTATTTCTGTAAAAGTTTTGCAAGGGTTTAGGTCTGTCCCAACAAAATTCTTTTTCCTCTGTCCCATTTTAGTAAACCCTGCATGTGACAATTGCAATTTGGAACAATGTCACTCCTTCTATACACACATTTTATTAACCTCGCAGAGACACATTGAATGTTCAGAAATGACACAATAATGGATAATTTAAAGAGGAACAACGAGAGAGGTCAAATGCAGAATAACCTACGTAGTCTGATGCAGACTTTCAGTGTTAAGCCACCTCACTTTCCTAAAGACGGAAGGAGATTTTAAGGAGAGGGAGACAAAAGCTACCCTGAACAAAACAGAACAAAAACATCACGGGCTACTTAACAGCACAAAGTACTTTGAAAGGAAAGGCTTTGGGATCTACTTTTCTAAACCAGTGTAACATATTTTAGGACACAAATTAAGTTGAAACTACAGTTTGGGACTTCAGAAATACAAGAATGAAAACTTATCTCCATTTCTACAATCTAAAAAACATTTCATGGGCGTTACTGGCAAAACATTGCAACACATCTTCAGAATACACAGTTGAGGCTCAATCAGTCAGCAGTTAGATTTAAGCAAAAATGGCCTAAGTATAAGAGCTCACCCTCTGATAGCACTGAGGCAGGGCATTTTCCAGGGAAGGAGGAGTTCGCTGCATCAGAATTCCAATGGATTCTTTTAGAAGTGGAACAACACTAAAAAGACATAAGGAAGTTAGTTACTACAACATTTTCAAAACATGCAGAATAAGCAGTAACATAACATTCCTTCATGCTCTTGAAGAATTTTTTTTTCACTAGAAACTTATAAAATTGCCATAAAAACCTGCTACAGAAAATTAAAAGTTTGACAAAATTGCTACGCTGTCTTACTAAAGGCAAGATTACTGCTCCTTCAGATTTCTCACAGACCACCAGTGAACCATCACAGATTAACAATGTAATTATGGGATTTGGGATGGAATCTCCAAGTGTCTTAAAACTTACGTGACAAAGCAGGTGGTAAGTATAGCTCAGAAGCAAAACCTGCTTCAACGGCAATCACGAACAATCATAAAGATATGCAAGTGTTTTTGCTTTTGTGTCTGGCTTAAGGCATATTTTTCTTATGAACTAAGATAATAATGGGGAGATCATGAAACAAAATTAGTATGGACCAGTCCAGCTGTAACAAAGTTATTTTGTCAGAAACAGATAGCTTAGCATATTCTTGCAGTGAACTTAAGTGTAGGGCCTCATCTATGCTCAAGCATTAAACATTTGGAAACAATTAGAGGTTCCCTCCTGGCTGCATGGTCTTGTTTAATCAGCAAACTAAGAGAGAACTTTCATACTTTTTCTTTTCTTTTCAGGAAACCCATAGGGCTATACCATGAAGCTAAATACTAAACATTTGTGCTTTTAAGTATTCAGTATGGTGAATTTTGTTTAGGATTAGCATATCATGTTTGGTTCAGTACAGCATCCTATAGTTTTCAGGAGGATAATAAAAATCTGTAGCCCGATGTTGAAAGTTAAACAGCAATCTAGTTTCAAGTAAATATAGAGTCACCTAACATTGTCCAGCAAAACCGATAATAAATTTCAGAAGCTGTAAGCTGAATTTCACTGTCCAATACTGGCATCACACCTGGAGTACATGAGCAGTAAGATTTAAAAAAAAAAAAAAAAAAAAAAAGCCTCAAAACCACATGCAGCAATGGAGAATGCACTGCAGAAAACAACTACATACTCAAAGATGGTGAAGAGCATGACCTAACCACATTCCCTTCTGTCTTTAAAGGTATTGTTCCGTTTGTACACAGATGCAGTGCCAGTTCACAAGGCCTCCAACTCCTCAGCTCACTCCTCAGCTAATCCCCAGCGGGGCAGGGAGTGCACGGCTCCTGTGCAACAAACCGGGCTGGAGAAATGACCACCCTCCATCCAAGCAGGCCTCCTTGCACCTACGCCTGCTCTTCCAGCCAAATCCACTGCCAGATGCACTCCCCCACATGCCTCATGGAGTTGTACTGCTACTGAGAATCAGTTTAGAAATAGGAAGGTGCAATTAGGGGCAAGCAGGGGATGCTTAAGATGGACCTGTCACCAAGACAACTGAACATGTAACAATGCCCTCATTGACCACCTGTCCAAAGTAAGTGTTATTGGAGCGTACAGTGGATTAGAGGAGTTTAGGGAAGAAGTTGCTCTTATCAGTGGTCCCCCCTCACTAAACAACGTCTTGGTCACAAATATTACATTAAAGGAAGCTAGAGTGCCAAATAATCCATTGCTTAATTGATTTCAGTTTAGCAAGTTAAAACATAGGCTTGTTTTTTAATGAAAACCTTGAAAGACGAACCCGCAAGTTCAGGATGCAGGATCTTTGAATAGTGACATTATCCCCATAAATTTAACAAGGCCCCTCTAACAACGTGCACCCAAAAGCTTCAACCGTACAAGCACAGGCTGCATATTTTTTTCCCAGGGAAATGAATGAACAAACGGAGAATGCAAGAGGTTCTTTTTCTATGAAGGATACCCCTAACTGGGGAAAAATATCCATGAAAAAAGTCTGACCAAAACACTTCTAATTTGAATGAAATATTTAGAGTATCTGATAAAATTGATGTACATTATCTGATCTAATGGAAGTTAATCAAGCGGGAGATGCGGAGAGAGAACCTACGAAAACCTAAAACTAGCAGGTGGTGCATGTTAGCCCATTCCAAAAAACAATGTGATCAGTGAAACTGGTTGATTCATTCTGGAACAGGGTGCACACTGAAAAGGGGAAGTTAAAACCCTGTTAGAGAGCTATTCAGCTGAAGAGGTACTTCAACTTAGAGTTGCTTAATTCTGAAAGGCTTTTACCTTAAGAAACTGGTCTTCCAAGGTTGAGTCTACACCATTGGTAGGGTGTGTGCAAGCACCAAATACTGTCTCTTCTTGCCAGGCAATGGTGTTCACTTTCCAGCAGCGCTTAAAGTCTGATGGAACCATTAGCTCAAACTCAACTAATACAGAAAAGTGCATGAGGAAGGATATTCTACTCCTAGTATAGGCAGTATAGTTTAAAAGTTTGTCTCCTTGCGGGCAAGACTCCTCCTATTTGTTTTTTTATAATGGCTCCATACTAAGGCTTTAAGAGGGACTTCTGTACGTTTTTTTGGCAATAACGTTCCACAAATTACAATTTTTATCCAGACTTAACAAGAAACCCAAAACCATGGTTTTTAATTAAAACAGTAACATCTTAAGAGTCCAAATAATACAGATAAGTCAGGAAGTGGCTTGACACTGTAGATGAATGCTGAAGCGTATCCCAGGTCACATCTTTCTCAGGCACAGTGTTCAACTAGGAATTTACCTCTTGTAAGGCTGAAAAGACCAAAGGACAGCTGCAGTGATGGGATATGACCTCACAAATTTTACAAGAGCACACAAGCCCATGCACACATCTCTATACCCCAAGGCACATTTTTTCATATAAGGTACTCTTTCAGGGTAAGCCAAAATAACACGACAAATTACAGAATCCAGAGTTTTCTGATATCTCTGATTTTCCATTGTTTCAAAAACAAAGCCCACTTTTCTTTTCAAACACAAACTGAAAAACCAGTATCACTTAATCATCAGGAGGCACTAGGAGTATTAGTTCCATCTCATGTGACTGAAAATAAACCACTAGGAAAGATGATACCACTACGCAGGCTGAAAATGTGGTTAGAGTTTGACCAAGCTTTCCTTTTTTTTTTTTTTTTTTGATTAGTCAGTAGGGCAAAATACACATGGTTGTATCTGCAGCAACTACTGCACTGATACTTCCCTCTTTCTTTTTAACTACAAAAAACTGTTAAGGAAAACAACACAATTTTCACTGAGGTTTTTTAATGCATAAGCATTCCATAAGCTTTGCTACTAAAGCAGATAAAATTTTTCTGCAAGTTTCAATCACCAAGCCCTACTGTATCACAGTATTACACAGGACAATGGGATTTGAAAGAGGTACTAACCCACAGACAGACATTAACGCATCCTCTACAAAAAGCGGTAAAAAAGGCTACTGGATGAAAAAGGGGTTAGCAGCAAGAAAGCACATTACACTTTCACACACAGCTACAAAGAAAATGAAGGTGCTGAAACAGGTAAAATCCACTGACGTGAATCTAACGAATCTAGTTTGCAGCTACCACACACGGCTTGAATAACAATCAAAACCAAACACTGTATGTATGAAAAAGTGTTAGAATCACAACCAGTCTGTATCACACTCAGATAAGACACACTTCAGTCCGTTATTGCTTATGCCACTGTTCCTGTAGTTACAGACAGCAATACTGTCTAGCATTGGCATAATCTTAGACAGCAAAACTGAAAAAAGCACAGGGATAAAGACCCCTTTACATAATCACTGTAGTCAGATCACAAACAGGAAATTCATTTACTGCTGTCAGCACTATGAAAAATAAAGGATACTTGTAATAGATTTTGTGGAAGGTAAACAAACCCTGCTAGGACTTGAGGCCAGCTATGGTTCTTCCTTCAAGTACTGCAGCCCAAAACGTAAAGTGAGAATTCAAAATCATTCATTTCCAGCCACCACACAAGTCTGCAGTGCCAGGAATGTCATCCTATTTCAAAATTTAAGGTCTACTGGGAAAAAAAAAATCCATTAGGCAATGGCAATTTAAAGCAAAATGCAGGCTTTCCTCAAGACAAGGATTACTACTGAAAAGTTTAGTATTTACTTTTCCAATTTCACATGATCTATTCTCATAATTATGCAGTACTAATACTACAGTAATACTGATGACAAGAGGTACTGTCATTATCCCTAGTATTACCAGATTTTTTTTTTTTGGGGGGGGGTGGGGTGGGGGTGTAATTTTGACCTTGGAATGAAAGCTAACTAAAATCTAGGAACACCTTTGACTGCCATTTTAACATTAGCACTGATTTTTACACAGCCATGTACTGAGCTGAGGAGGAACGTGCGCCTTTCTTTGCGAGTGGAACCACCTCAGTCATCAAGGAAACAGACCTTATTCTTTTACTCAAATGAAAATAGCACCTCTTACAGCTATGCCATTTTCTGAGTTGCCATAGATAGCTAGCATGAAATTTCAAGAAATTAAACTGCTCCCATGGGGGAAAAAAAAAAATCTGAAGCTTATAAAGGTAAGGAAAAATCTCCGTAAGGGACAACACAGTCGGCAGTTAATGCATGAATTATCAGGTTGAGTATCTTAGTTTCCTCATGAGGAAACTATCTGAGGCACAAATCACCTTTTCAATTGACATACTCTTAGCAAAACAGGGCTCTGATCCTCAACTGAGGCTGGCAGGTACCACTACCCTGTAATTAAAGGCAGTGCATGCCATTTAATAACGATGGCTCAAAACAAGTCCAACTACAAACATGCTATTTTGGGGGAGTTTTGCTGCAGAATATTCCTTCTGAATGCTAGCGAATGCAGCACTCCATTTAAAAGTTGGCATAATCGGCTTAAAATTGCATACCAAACAAAGCATTAACTAATGAACAAAGTCAAATTTCATACTTCTGCGCCACAAATGTTACAGGTTTGTTCTCCCCCAAAGCTCTTTTGTATTACATCAGGCTAAAGCAGCTCTAGGCTTTATGTAAAAATGACGTAACCCAAGAAAACGACTTCACCAAATGACTGAAGTTAATTGCTTCATTTCTTTGACCGCTAGTATGCAATCTACATGCTCTACCCAGTCGAGTATCATATTTAGTTTACAGTGCCTTTCTAGAAACATGTGGCTTTAATAGTGGTTTCTGACAAACTTCTCGCTTTATACTGAAATCATGCTTTTTGCTTGATGACAAATTTCACATCACTGATTGAAATAGTAAAATTGCTTCAATATTTTGGAATATTTCTACCTAAGACTAAAAGAAATAAACATTCAGTTTTAAACATTTAAAACAGTTAGACTTGGGTAATTGTTTATTGACTCAAACAGATTACATTATGAAAAAATATCTTGGCAAAAATCTGAAAAGAATTACGACTTTTTTTTTTTTTTTAAAAAGACGTCAAACAAAATGACAATTAAGCATTTAAGACCAGATGCATCTTTTGTGCATGTCCTACTTACATTTTTAAATTAAATGGACACCTCTATAAGATAGTACAAAAAGTAATTGAAAACAGATTTATCAGATATTAGCTGGAGCATCTGAGAGCGCTCAAGAGCTCCAAAAGAACCCCACCACATCAACCTCATCCCTTGGAACTGGCCATGGATTTATAATGCAGAGATTTTAAAAGACTGCAGGATATTGCCCTCCAACTGAGGAACCACAAGCTACCAAGCTCTCTGCTTGGTAATAGATAAATAAACAAATGGAGAAAAAGCAACTTCATCCAGCAAGTAATACAATAATGAAGTTTACAAAGTGGAAAGTACCTGATTTCATGCCTTTGCTTCTCCATATCAGAACGGTAATATTTGGGCTATTTTAATTTCCTCCAAAAGATTAAAGTTATTTAATAGGTTTTAACAATATTTCTTAGAAATCCAGTGAAGACAAATTTTCAGTTGACCGTGACTGTCCACATCCCAGTAAAGGGAAGTCCTGATCTTACCTTGCTATACTAGAGTAAGAACTATTCAGGTTCTGCTCCACTAAACTTAAAAAAAATTCTATTTGTTTCTCAGTGAAAACATAACCTCAGCAGACCGCCAAACCAGATTTCCATTGCATAGCCTGAACATCCTATGGTAACTTGAGAGGAGTTAGACAGAACATACGTCACCTTAGAGCAGCCTTAGTGAAGGAGCATAGGAGCAACAGAGAGCCAATCGTGTCAGCAGTTGACTATACTGATTAGAGCTGTTGTCTACAGGAGGACTCAACTATTTGAATTCAAAGCACTGCTTCGTTTCTCTGAAGAGGCATTTGTTCAACTGTGTGTGCATCTGCACATTACAGAATAGGTCACAAACCAGATGCTGCACAGCTTTCTCTGTATTGCAAGTGAGATGTTCTTTAGTCAACCTATAGAGGTATTTTTGTGATTTCTTTTGGGAAGCGTTGCCATCATTTCAGAGAACCGAGCAGAGCAGAAGACCCACTAACAGAGCAGGCACGACTCCAGTAAACAAGTTAGAGGACTGTCCTACACTGAAGTAAGTAGACATTTCAAGCATAACAGGAACGAATAGTTACTTCACCTATACATGAGCAGTTCTAGATTAAGATCAACATCCAGTGAGAGCATCATTTCCCCTCCGCACTCATATGCAGCTGCTTAGATATCCTACTGCCCTATTAGACAGGTCCAAGAAAGGAAGAAGAGTTTGTGTTCTGCCTTTATTCTCTCTCTTCAGATAAACAGGTAGGTTAGAAGGGAGATAGTGAAAAAAGTCCTGGGTCAAACCTCCCACCTACCCATGTACCACACTTTCTATAAATCAAGCTAAACCAGACCATTAAGTAACAACTTAGAGGATACATTTTTGAAGCCAAATCTCTAACAGATTAAGTGTTATAGCCACATTTTACTCAGCCAAAAAAAGCAAAATATAACCTTCATTGCAACCTCATTCTATTAAAAATGTGCTAAGTGTCAAACACAAATTCACCAATTACACAGTAGTTTTCTTCTCAACATCTTAGTTTGCCTTTTGTTCTTCAGCTAACTTACTTCCTTGAAAAGTTTCTTGCGAAAAAGCAAACTATTAAAACGCTCCTCAGAGTCTTGTGTGTCTCAAAAGGCATTATCACCATCATCATCTTCAGGTTTTTAATCTCACACTTTAACTATAAATGAGGAATCAAAATACTACTAATATAGTTTAATTAAATAAACTCTAAACTGTTTACAGTTTTACCCCATACATCTGAATTACACAAAATGCACATTCTATGCACATGCCTAAGATTTAAGCAATTTGCCTTTAAAAATCTAATAACCTTATGAACACAATATTATCAGACATTCAACTAAAACACAGCTTACTGCAATATCAGAAGTAAATTGCGACAGTTACCTGATCTTCTTAAAGTGCATTTTAAAAGGTACGTCCGTTCTCCATATCCATATTTTACTTAAATATTTGCTTGGACATGCAAAGTGTAAAATATTAGTGCAGATTTCCTAGTATATATTTTTAAATTAAACTACATGTAATCACCATTTTTAGGAAAATTATGAAATTGAATTGCATAGTCTCTCATTTTGTGAAGTTTGAGATAAAACTCAGTGAGATAATTATCCGTAACTTCAAGAAAACGTTAAAAACATTCCCAGTTAGTGAAGCAGCTAAGTTCAGAATTCGGAAATTCTTGATGACAGTTTTGTTAGCCCACTCTATTCACTTGCTTATTTCAAGAAAGCATGAGCAAAATACCATTTGATTTCATAAATACCATCCTACGTTCAGGAACGGATACCAAATTCAACTATTCAGATGTATTTGTTAGTCTTCCATTTGAACGTAATTACTTCTCTCAATTACTTTGTACTGTTACATCACGTATCTTTATAAGACATAACAGCTGTGACTACTTTAGCTATACAGTCACACTATGCTGCGTTACTTACCTCTTCCTATGACAAGCCAAAAAAATATGCCAGTGTAATCTGCTAAAAGGACAAAACAGGTTCTCACTAGTCTCAAACCCGTATATCCAAATGCTTTCACACCTTTGTCTTTGCTGCTCCTGCACCTACTACCATAAGAATTTGTCCTTTTAATATGTATGTTTAAAGGTTGGCATAAGAAAATAAAACCATTTTCATTGGGAAAAAAAAAAGTCAAAGGTACACCTGAATACATACTTCCACTAACGCCTACCATACTGCAGCAGTATGATCTTTCCGAATCGCAACAGTGACACAGTCTCAGAACATTCAGCTAATTTTGAAAACAGCTTTTTAAAAAGTTACGAATCCAAAGACTTCTTTCATTTCTTATGATACTATTTTACAAAAATACTGTTTGTCCTGTAGAAGACTCTGGTCTCTGGTTTACATCTACAGCTCTGCCCTATGCATCTCTAAGCAAACTCAATCCAGCCAGGAAACCTACTAAGTATTTAGACTAAACACATCCAAAGTAGTACTATAACCTAAGTTTCTCTGCGCATTCTTCCCTTAGAACAGAAAGCCTTCAACCAACAGGAGTAAAAATTCATTCACTAGCTCATATTTTATTGGGAATTTTCAACTTTATGAAAACAGTTTGCTCAATGCATGCTTTATTTTGCATATAAGCAGTAGGTTTTCTAAATTATAACGTTCAGAATAGTTTACCCCTGTTATCTACAAATTAACAGAAAAGATTCGAGTCTGGACAACTCTCCTACCATGCTTTCAGAACTGCACTCATATAGCCATTTGCTGTATTCATAATTTGCTTCCTAAGATATTGCCTGATGATAGAAAAGCATCTGTGTTTTAGACACGTCTTAATCCAATATGGTAATCTGACATATGAGAACAAGTGACAGAAGGCCAGTGCGAGCGCTCAAAAACAGAATTTTCTCTCTCATTCTAATACAGTAGACTGGAGTTAGATAGTAAAATCAGCTCCAGTTAGCTCTCAGGTAACCAATACTCTCCAGAGAGTAGTCAAGGGAGATAAAATCCACACTGCAACCGGAACAAGAAGAAACATGCCATCAACACGGAAAACTGACACTCTCCTAAGAAACAGGTCTCCCTTCCAAGTAACAAGTTGATAGGCAAGAGCAAAAGCATTCCCATACAGATTTTGAAATTGCAACTGACTTATTTTAATGCTTCAGAGTACTCAAAGACAGAGGAGGATCCAAGCTCAAGGTTTTGCTTTCACTAGCAGCTGATGGTAACACCAACAGCAGTAGTGAGGACAGTATCACCTCTCTAGTTCAGTTAATAACTAACACACTAAATGTAGAACCAGCGGTTTAAGCAGGCAACTAAAATGGAAACAACTTCATATACTTATAACGTAGAGTTGTGCAAGACAGCTCTCAGAGATCAGCAATAAAATAGACTTTTCAGTTTTAAACAAAACAGCTAAAGCACTTTTGTAGGGAGAGAAAGCACTTTGGGGCTTTTACTCAGCCCTACTTGAAACAAGCAAATCTTTATGGTTCCAAGCCGGGGGAAATCCCCAGACAGCATTAAGACTTTTGGATAAGAACTTTATTGGACCTGCTTTTGCATCTCTTCGGCTCAAAAACGTGCTTGTTTTATTCCAGCTACAAAGAATAGATCCTGATCTTTAAACAAATATGCATGTTCCCACATCTGGGGGCACATACGTGCTCCCACCCCACCCTGTCAAAGTCTGTTTAGCTAATAAGAGGGAGATTTTCCAGATGAGTGGGTTACAACAAATCTTTGATTGGCTGCTCTGCACAAGTAACATTGATAAACATTCCTCCTAAACAGGAGGCAACTGTTTAATTTAAAACCAAACCTACTGGAGAAAGACAGAAATCCCCCCCCAAATTCATTTGTTGAAGCTGCAGAAAGGCCCACAAATGCAGGGAGGAATCGCTGTACTAGATACTGAACAACTATTAAAAAAACTTATTAAAAAAATTAGAGCTAGATACAGCTCTTGCAAATATCAATTTAACGTTGCTTACAAGCACATATCACAAAATTTCAGTATAAGCTTCTCTCTCACGTTTGTCCTAATTTTTTCAAAAGTTATCTAAACCTGTTATATATCCTAACAATCATTAGTTGGGCCTCTGTATTGTTACAAGAAAAGAGCATCTTCCAGGAAAATCTGAAAAGCCTTTTGGGTTATTTCTAGAACAGCACATTACGTACATGTGGTAGTGAGGAATAAAGTACAGTAAATAATGGTCTCATGTCCAAAAGTACCAATTTACATTAACGTAAAAGAACACAAAGGGAGACCCAGACAGATATTCTTTGAGAGTTGGAAATTGCAGTCATCTCATCTTGTTTAAGGTACATTTCAAGCAAAGTCATCAATAGTCAAGTCTACGATAGTTGTACTGTTTATTTAAAAAAAAAAAAAAAAAGTAGTTAGCCTTTGCACCGCTGCTGTGCCAGGATATGCCAGCCTGAAAGACATATGAACTAGCCTCTGCTAACTAAAATGCAAATGACTGCACTCAGAGTTATCATAAAAATCATACAGATCATTTACAATGATCCTGGACAAACAAAATCACGTTATAGGACGAGTTAAACATTAGATCTGTTATCAGGTCAAATGACACATCAAACTGGAATCCTCCAGCCTTTTCGGCATAGAACACAGATCTCAGAAGTCCATCCTAACTATGCTAGGAGACCTATGATTAGCTTTACTTTAAAAACTCTATTGTGGAAGCTACAGCCTTCTTCCAACTTCCGTATGTATGGACGAAAAACCACAAACAAATGACATTCTCTTTCACGTAATATTTTCAGCACTCTGTGTGTGCTTTACTGTACACAAAGCTGGACCCTTTAAAATACAAAGCGTACAGAAATCAGTGTCCCAGTCACCTATTACCTCAACAATAGCTATTTCCCCATGGTTAACCTGCACATTTTATTTCCCATTTTTGAAGATCTCATTAATAAAATTTGTTTGTTAATGATTTGTCCTTTATGAAATTTAATTACAGGATGCTTATTTAAATCAACATGTTGAGTTTATATGAAAGTGAGAATTTAATAGTGACCTCTACCATGGGTTTCTGTGGGCATTCTTCAGTGGCTGAAACAAGCTGCCCAACTCTGACAAACAGGGAGATTCACATCAGTAACTGTGAAAGCTGCCATGCATACGGTATAAACGTGCCATATTTGGTATAAACACTGTGTGCCCACAATTATTCAGATGATATTCACCATTGTTAAAAGAGAGAAAGGTGTTCAGCTGTAAGTTTGTAACTGAAGTTGTGGCACTCTGCCCTCTACCACCATTGAAGCTGTTGCCAGAAAAGCCTGAACCACAGCATCATTGAATGAAATGTCTGCTTGTTTAATCTAATCCAAATAGCTTCACATTTACATGATCTTGGTAAGCAACATCAGGGAAAGCACACAACTACTTGAAGTATTTCCAACAGATCTTAAAAGGAATTGGGATGGCTCAGAAAATAAATACAAAGGAAGAGATGGTTCTCCCCCCCAAAACAGAATAGTCTGGATTCATTAAGGACAGACAAGGGCACATCCTGTGCCAGCCGGCTCAACTCTGCTGCACTGAAGCCATTCTGCTCCACTTACTAATACAGTACATTGGTTTATATAAGCATGTGCTACATACAGAGAGCAAACTTTCTACGGCCTGAGCCTGAAGGACGTTTTTGTAGTATTATGCCAACAGGACTAAAATGTGCAGATTTAAGAGGAAAAGCAGTAGCTGCAGAAAAGGAAGAACAAGACGACTCAAGTTAGAACCCACCAAAACAGCTGTACAGAATAGAGGAAACAGTACTCTTAGAAGAAAAGCAGACATGGTGAAGCATTAGTGTAACTGCATCTTTAAAATAGACAGACCTGTTCTGAGCTGTGCTTTGCGCTATTGTAACTAGCATCAAAACATACTACCAAATATTACTGCTATCAGTGCTTACCTTACACCTATAAGTAGTGCTATCAGCATTGAACAAATAGGATCTGCTATCATTAGACCATAGTTCTGCATCAGTATAGCAGATATGATTACACCAATACTTCCAAGCGTGTCTGCGACAATGTGTAGAAATACACCTGTTAAGAGATTATGTATCAATACAACTTGGTATTCTTAAAG
Organism: Struthio camelus; assembly: GCF_040807025.1. Taxonomy (NCBI): domain Eukaryota; kingdom Metazoa; phylum Chordata; class Aves; order Struthioniformes; family Struthionidae; genus Struthio; species Struthio camelus. The sequence continues at coordinate 15,945,432 of NC_090949.1, forward strand.
TAAACAGAAATATTTCAAGGACAGTTTGAGGAGAAGAGCTGTAAGAACTGTAATATGATTTATGCTTGTTAAATTCTTTCTCTTTTTTGGTCAAATGCACAGAAAGTGATCACAGGATTTCAAGGCACCCTTAAAACATAAAGCACTTAAGAATTTATATTATTTTCTTTAATTAGCGTTAAGTGATATTTCATGGCATTGCTATCAACTTAAATAGTCATTAACAAATGAAATTAAAATTTGTCATTCAACATCCACTATATTACAGTACAGACAATCTGATCTTGAAAAATAACACATCAGATTACAAGACAGGGAAAGCAGCATTTTGCAGGTAGCCAAAGTCTAGCCTTTGGAGCTCCCTGCTGGCAGGGATAGCAATAGCCATTCAGAAACAGCTTTCTGAATAGTTTTTCAGACTGAAATAATCCCACTCAGGAAGCAACTCACAACTATAAATCAACTCTTCACTGATTTTTCTAATAAGCCTATATTGAAAAGTTAAAATAAAATGACAGAAAATTGAGTCTTTCTGATATGCTTCGGTTAAAATATGCCTTTCATTTGAAAGTCAGTCTTTTCATATCTACTATCAGAGTAATGAGTACATATACACAGAATATAGATACTATAAATACTGGAAAGAGGTTGAAAATGTTCCCTTGCAAGGATTACAAACAAGAGGCAAAGTATGACTTCTAACCCAGAAAAACATCCAACAAGAGAAGAAACAGTATATACATTGGTGTATGTCAAATAATTACTACTTCTTACACTGTACATTTCTCCTCCACTAACTTTTGAACACTGTGGGGGGGGGGGGGAAATCAAAGCTAAAAACTGACAACTACATCATCAGTCATTTATTTATACTAAAGTTCAGGATATTATGGCCTCCAATTATCCATAAAGAGATTACAGAGAGCATATGCTGGAATTAAATACCTTAAGTTTCTGCTTTTAACCACTCTTTTCTACACTTCTATTACTTTAATTTTTCAGTGTTAGCAACAAACTGAATCCCAGCTTTTGGGATCTCCTTTTTAAACTGTGCTGACACAGCGTTACGTGTAGACTTGAGGGAATGTGTCAACGCCTAGTCACGCACAGGGTACAGCACTAGTCTGTTCATGGGTAGAGGGGACTTGACAAACTATCTCCTCTAAGAAAAAGATGGCATTTACCTGGAAGCACACTCCAAAATAGATGTGTAATGAAAACTAATAAATTACTATTCCTATTTCCATCATACCTTGTAAAATCTGCTTGCTGGATCCAGTCGTCCCGTCAAGAGAATGGTCATCTGTGAAGACAATTATTGGCATGTTAAGCTACACAAAGTCTATCAAGTGATATATTTTGTTGCAGTCTACCTTTCTGAAATTTCTTTGAACTCATCTGCAACTAAGAATGATTAGCGTTTGCTCCAGCTGTTAAAAATCCAAACTAATCTGGAGTTTTCAATGCAACAATTTGGTTAAAGGTCTTAAAACACAGGTTTTTTAAGACAGTACCACGTTTTACAATGGTAAATATATACATATATATGTAAAGAAGATGAACAGTTACCTAATGAACACAATTTAGGAAATAAACATCTTTCAAATATTTCGCTAAAGAAAGCGCCTCAAGAACACAAGCCATACAAACAAGCAAGAAAGAAGAATGAGGTCAAATTAATTCCCTACCCAGAAAAATAAGGCACTTGAGCAAGCATTCATACCTAATATACAACAACAGGGACAAGTGTGGAGAAAGAAGAACTAAGTCAAAAAAAATTCTCCCATCTAGGCACATTAATGCCTCTATGGAACACGTATCAGGAGGGTGGGGTGTTAAAGGACAGTGAATGACTTCTAATGAGGATATATAATACTTAATTTATACAAAAGTGCATTCATATTTGTTTTTCAAAGCGCACAAAACAGATATAACCTCGTTCCTATGGAACGGACGACGTAACAGTTAAGTTAGGGGAGGAGGGAGTGCGTGGAGGGCAAGGAAGAGGCAGGAAGGGGAAGCTCCTGCTTTCCAACCATCTTCAGGAGAACACTTGGAAAATGAGCACCAGTTTTCTACTAAAAACATCAAGGAAGTGACAAGCCAAGATATTATTTTTATACTATCTCACCTCCTGCCTGCAAATTAGCACTCTACCCACTCTGAACGCATACATTCTCAGTCATATCAAACTTTGGTTTATGGCATAGTCAGGAAGGATGGACAACCCTGTACTACAATAATTCTTTCATTTGTATTGTTTCACAAAAGTAGTAACCACATTGTCTCCTCTCCCACGGCAAGGATTACCTATGGTATTTCGTGGGCCTGTCTCTTCATACATTGTTTCTCTTTATACAAAAGATTTAAGCATAGCCAAGATGCAGAGTACCTTTTTCATAGCTAGCTTTGAAATAGATTACAACCGGAAAGGACAAGGAAAAGCTTATATTTCAGTTCACAAACTGAGTACCATCAATATCCCTAAGTACCCAAAGTGAAATTACTCATTTATCTTCCCTAATTTCTTGATCTGTAAAATTATCCCAATCAACAATATTAGCAAAGCTGCTTAATCTATTAGTTTGTCAAAAACTGAAATAGAAAACAAAACACTTGGTAACTCATTTCATTATATTGCTACAACGTTTGTTTTATCTTTCGCTTACACACAACATATTAAGGTGAACATTCAAAAAAAAAGTAGGTAAAGCAAAACCTTTAAAAACTAACGCTATACTTAACTGCACAGATCACAAGTGAAACAGCATGGACCAAAAGAAACCACAAGACACAGCACTGTCATTGTGCACCTTATATTTAGCGAAATTACTTCCATGTACGCTCACTACAACAAGCTGCCTGCAGCTTCTCACCTCTTCAGAAAAATCAGTAGCAGCGAATTTAAATTGAGGCAAGATGGTCTATGCCCCTAACTAGGTACTTACCATGACAATAATCCTGATGATGAGAGTGTCCATGACTATGGCCATGATCGTGAGTGTATCCATGGCCGTGTTTATGTTCATGGCTGTGACCATGACCTCCATGACTGTGTCCATGGCTGAGACCACCATTAAATAGAGAATGGCTGTGTTCATGCCCTATAAACAAATACCACTGTCAGAATATGAATTCAAGTGCTGAATAAAAGTGTGCTTGCATTTATTTCAGATACTTAAAATCTATTCATTCTTCAGGTCATCTTAAGGTATGACTTACATAAGTTTATTAGAAGAAAATTAACACAAACTGTTGATAATCTAAATCTACGCTGGGCAGCTGTATAAAATATTTACTTCATCTGAGAAGCCAAACGCTTTTATACTTTCCTACTTTTGAGATAAGTTATGCTAGAGTTTTAATACAACTGGAAAAAACGTTTACAAAATTTGATACAAATCCATTAAAAACAGCTCTTTTAAGAAACTGGAGGACAGCTAGTGTTCAAACATTATAAAAAAACACACATGTTTAAGATGCTGCCTAAGGTTCGTGGACTACTTTCTTCCATCAGTCTATATCACAGTTGATACACTATGCTGAAATAGATGCATACAGCTTTTCAGAAAGAGAGAGGAAAAAAAAATAGTGTTTACCATATACATTTGGCAAATAAATTCTGCGTTTAAAGTTCAAAAGACACTAAGTTTAGAAGCACCTGAAACCGAATCTCCATTTCATATTTAAAATTTAGTTCAGACGTTGTTCTGTAAAATCTCCACTATAGACTATCTCTAACTCCAGTTTAATTTTGTCCAAAAGACATTCTGCAAATCTCTTCCAGTAAGACGGGAAAGATCACATGTTTCAGAAAGTATACTCTGGAGTTCTAAGTCTTCCAGATAGCGGGTGTTAACACAACAAATAGAGCAGTGACAAACCAGGTCTAGCAAAAAAATTAAGAGTCAAGACCACAACAAGTCACGTCCACATTTTGCTAGGCTCGCCCCTAAGAAGAAAAAAGTCCAGTATTGAGGCTGTCATTGGAGGACGATAGGGTCCTGGAACACAGACTGCTAAGAAAGGAAACAGTACTGAAAATTATAGGCATCATACCAGAGCCATGTGAATGTCCATGACCTCCATGTTGAAAAACAAATATTCCTATAAGATTTACAATGAATCCTAGTACAGAAACAGGAAGAAGTCTCTCATGATGCACATCAGGAGGCTCCAATGCTCTCTAATAAATAAATAAATAAATAAATAAATAAATAAAAGAGAAGCAAAGGTAGAGTTTTACAAGCCCAAATTATTAAAAGGTACTAAAAAGAAAAAAGGAAGCAGTAGCACAAAACTGCTTAGATACAGGAGCATTCTTATATAAACAGGCATATATAAAGACATAATTAGGAATTACTTAGGACCTCCAGTTCTGAGATGGTACACAGACTGATTCTCATCATCTGAAGCTGAAGTTTCGTTTTTATTAAAGCTGTGAAAGTAGAGTACAATGATCTAGCATTACTCCTAGCTTTGGTCATGATCATTTTCACTATGCTGTGAGATATGGCTCAACACCATATGAAGACATTTAAGTTCATTATAATATACGGATTGCACAAGTCATCCAAACAATTTGCAAGAGTCTAGAAGGCCTTTTATTTTCTTCCTTTCTTCACACAATTACAGAATGGTTGAGGTTGGAAGGGGCCTCTGGAGATCATCTAGTCCAACCCCCCTGCTCAAGCAGGGTCACCTAGAGCATGTTGCCCAGGATCGTGCCCAGACGGCTTCTGAATATGTCCAAGGAGACTCCACAGCCTCTCTGGGTAACCTGTTCCAGTGCTCAGTCACCCTCACACTTTCTTAGAAGGGTGAGAGGATGAAGGTAATGAAAGCAAGAACAAGTTGTGGCAGTTCTGTTAAACTCCTAACATCTAGATTCAAAAACTTTGGGAGAAAGCAGAGTAAGTGCCAGAGACGCTATGGGCCCTATAGTTTCTACTGATTTTTAAAGTACTTACAGCCTCATCTACATAGAAGACATCTTCCCGAAAGCTCTTCCTAATTGTCTGCCAGCTCAAAAATCAGAACTAACTTATTCTGAACCAGAAGTCTATAAACATTTGTAATATATCTCCCACTAAAAGGTAAAAGCATTCACACAAGCTGATCAGAATCAGTTATCAACTTTAAAGCTGTCTTAATCGTAACACACTTCGGTGCAGACAACCTCAATGTCTAAATTTTAATCTCCAAATTATTAGCTGAATCATCTTATAAAAGAACATTCAAGAAAAGTGCCCCGGCAAAAGTTAAAACTGTTACTACTTCCCATTTATAATCTGACTTCAAAATTCAGAGAATAGTGTTCTTTCTTTAAGGAGTTAGTTCAACTTCTTCAGATAATATATTTCCATTTCTTATGATTACACTTCTCTCCTCTGAGCGACTAGTTTTGGTTTTTCTTTCTTGGCCTTATGTCTTTTAACCACGAGAAGTAAAGATCTTTCTATGAAATCCTGTACTGGCTGAAAAGATAACAGAGTAAATCTGACAGAACCTTCATACACAATCAAAATACACTATTTAAGGGCTATTACAGATACTCTGAAAAAGCTGTTTTTCTGTGTGTGATGGCCTTATTTTCTGTTCAGATCTCAGCTTTTTAACTAATTATGAATATAAAACGTTCCCCTGCAATAATTGTAGCCCTACTAAATATACACTACAAATAGAAGCGTGACAATTAACAAATGCAGTTGAACTCATAACATACCTCAACACCTTCAGAAAAAATAAAAAATGCTGTAAAGATGAGGAATAAGCCATTTACAAAACCAGCAAGTACTTCTGCTCGAACGTACCTGCAAAAAAAACAAAACAACAACATCAGGTATTACCACTGCTATTTAAATGCTAAAAATTGAAAGTGGAACTAAGAAACTGGGGTACAATCTCCCAGTTCTCAAACACCTGCATTACACAAGAAATTTTTAAATGAAGACATAGCATATAAACTAGAGAAACGTATATGAAATTCACTGTTCTGGTTCTGGTAGAAGTTTCAGAAATTTCACCACAGCAGACTTTTACTCAGCTTTCATAGTTGTATTAAGTGATGCACCTCTGAGAACTTTTGAAAGGTAACAATAATAAAACATTGAAAGAATAAAGGGATGGAAAGCAAGGGAGGAACAGAGAATTAAGCAAGTAGGATACTATCTCACAACAACCCTCCTCCTCAACCTGCCAGGCTAGCAGAACAGTTCTTTAAGCCCACAGACCCAAAAGCAAGATCATTCAGCTTGCCTCCCCAGCCACTACTTGACCTACGTGAAAGAAAACTTCCAGTACTTTAAAATCTTCTCATTTAAAAACATCTCTACAGGAATTTATGGCACAAACTTATATTTGGAAGCCACAGAGTGAGATAAGTGGGTGGCATGTAAACATCCAAGCCTGTGGATGTCAAGTTTTGTTGATGTAAATATTAAAAGTGATATATTAATTTGTTCCTCCTTTAGTAGGAGGATTTTTAAAATATTAATAGAAGTAAAAATTAATTATTTCAACTACTAATTTTTTCACATGAAATTCTAATCTGACTTTTTTCATTGAATTCCAGTATAGCAAACACTAAACGTAATAAATTGCAGCTGTTCTCCAATACATTGAATGCTAGCTGTTTAAATTTAGAGCAGTCAATATAGAGTCTGCCTTCACTGCAACTAGTTCATGATATAACCAATTCTTCCTCAATTGATTCCTAGGCACACAGGAATTTCTACTTTAATTAAACAGTGCTTTAAGTCTCAAAACATATGCTTAGGCAAGACAGCTGAAGCTGAATGCTGACAATTCACGTCAGTGATGCTGTATCAATAAAGGGCAATCCAACACTATGGGAAGATATACTCGCCTTGAGGATAGCACCAGGATAGCACAACCGTGTTAATGATGTTAATAGTAGTCACAGCTATTGAATTCTGCGGGTTCTGACAGGCACGGTTTATAGTCTCAGATGCAGCATCACTGAGATTTAGCTCCTTTCAGTTATATAATTGTTCCAAGGCAGGCATGGCGCACCAGCAGCCTGAGACTGCCTACAACGAACCTCACTGCACTCTGATGACAAACCCACAATGCAGTTGCTCTTACTTCCCTGTGCTATGAGCACATGACAACGCAGGGCAACCTTTGGCTCTGCAGCTTAATTTGTTTCCACTAGTATCACCACAGAGCTCTTAGAAGTGATACACTTATTCCCCAAAAGCAGTCCTTTTAAACGTTTACCATTTCTAGGAGGGATACTCACTTTAAAGGTTTAAATATCTCATCCTTCATTTGAAGTTCAAACAACTCACCTGAAAAAACACACTTTCAATACAGTTTTTTCATGTTCTACAGAAAGTTTTTGTGCATACAATGAGAAATTACCACGTTTGTTTACTAAAATACATTAAAGCAACAGCTTGAAGTTTCTTACCCATATGAGAAAGCATCATTTGACCTCCACTTTGAAATAACTGAAGCTGCTAATCCAGCCAAAAGAGCAGTGCAGTCAAAAAACATATGAAATGAATCTGATATTAGACCTAAACTGGAAAAGAACAGAAAAAAAAGTTATGTTCTGAAGCTATATGTTAGGTATGGGGGGAAAACAAAAGCAAAACACATACATAAAAAGAACATTTAATCTTTTACACGCTAACAAAGCAAACAGTGTCTCTAAGCTTAACCTTCAGACACGGTTCTGCTAGAACCAAGGAAAAACCGCACACTGCATCGCCAGCGTAAGCACCCTAACAAAATTGCTTTTGTCAGCTTAGTGAAGGTTGCTTAGGAAGAGCACGTCGCAAAACAAAAAAAGAAAAAACCTCCTAGCACATCTTTTTCAGGAGTGGATTCCACATACACAAGCCGAAGCCACTTAAGTAGATGCACCCACAGACCACAAATAATTGTTCCTCTGTTCATCACCTCGTAACCATGGGATGGTGGACAAGCCACGTTCATCCATTTTCTCTATTGCAGAGCTCCCATACAAAGCACACAGCATTACTGCAACATCTCAAGAATTGTGGAAATGATATCAAAGAAATAAACTTGTATTCAAGTTTACTGCCTCAAAGCAGAGAGCTGTTTAGAAACCAAACCTTACTTTAATTACACACCACCTAAAGAACTTCATTTATTTCACCTAGCTACAGACTCTTTCAGCTCTTAGAGCAAATACTTATGTCTGTATGAGGCTGTTTCCTATAGCTTCTTAGATCATCTATTATATAGGCATGGCAAAGACGACCTAGTTTTCTTGACACAGAATTAGATTTAAGCTCACTTTCTCACAGCTCTACTGGTTCCACTTTCTGACAAAAATATCAACACCAGACCAATTAAAAAAAAAAGTTAATCAGAATTGTTGCTGTGGATGTACCAGAGGACTCCAAATATTAGGTCCACAACATACTGCTCAAAAATCAAGGCAGCGTCTCAGCAAAATCACAATCTAGATGATAAGTTTCCAGTTGCCAGAGAACATTCCAAAAATTGAGTTCATTAACAATGATCCAAGGAGTCAAAATCCTGACAGTTGCCAGAGAAAATATGTTGAGAAACATGCCTTTAGCATATGAGTATTTTTCAAAATAGAAATTTCCTTTTATATTGTGACCAAACTTATCTTTCTAATATCAAGAATTAAAAGCCTGTTTTTCCCTCAAAGTACATGAAAGATCTGGGATATCCTAGGAAAGCTTAGTCTAATATCTATCATGGAACAAAAAAGCTTACTCATAAGAATTATTTAATTAGCATTAAGTTATGTGCCAGTTTCAAAACACTCCAACTGAAGAAGAGCTTTTGAGAATGCTCAACTTCTGTTAATTTTGCTCTTGTGACAACAGTTTGTTAGTTCTCCAATTAGCTTGTCCAAGTAGCTAGGGCATGAATTTATACCCTTAAAAAAAAAAAAAAAAACCACACACACACACACCACACACACATAGCTAAGCACTTAAATATGCAGAAATTAAAATATTTATCTTTTCAGATAAATAGGCCTCTCCTAAATAGCCACCTTTTATGTTTAGATCTGTTTAGGTAACACGGTTGAATAGATTTGTAAGTTATTCTTACTTACACAGGTGTGTGTTAATACAGCATGGTGAAGCTACACTAGCTATATCAAAGGAAGCGACAATAGTATTCCTAATAGCACAGAGCTGTATCAAGGCTTTTCGTTTTATGATCTATAAGCTTCATCCAGGAGGAAAGAACAACAACTTGGCAAGCAGTCAGCCCTGCCAACCAGGTCATCTGCAAGTCTGCCTTTTAAAAGACGAGCTGATTAATCCTGCAGAATGCACACCAAGCGCTAAGTTTGTACGGAAGGCTGCTACTTCATTTTGGTAAGTTTAAAGATGGCAGTCATTTGCTCCTTTTGCTGGGGATCACCACATCTTCTTCAGTTCGATTGGAATATGTCCATACAGGAATAAAAGCAAACAAGTACCTGTTCCACCTGTGCTTTCAGTTAAATGTATCCAAGCCAATTCTAGTTCAAAAATGATACAGTGGTCTTAGAACAATGCCAAGCCACAACTTGCAAACCTCACCAACGCTTAAATCTTTGCCTTATCAGCTGCAAGCCATTGACTAGAAGACATACACTTCTCTTTAACCTAGAAGCTGAAGGAAGCAGAGGCTGAAAGACCACTTTTTAAATGGTTTCTTTCAATGACCGATGCACAATCACAATCTTGACTGATTACCTGTAATAACACAGAAAAAGTTTAGCATGCTGTTTCATCCTACAAAGTTCAAAGCAACTTAAGGTCAACATTTCTGAGTTAGTTACCTAGACAGTAGAGTTCCCGTCAGTTTGTATTGTGCATGTAAGTGGAATCTAAAACAACAAAACTATTGTCAAAATCTGTCTAATTTACTAACCACGAACGAGCACTTCTGTACATCTGCAAGGAAGTATGTGCATCAATACCCAAAAGTTGTTCCATATTTGAACAGACATTTGGTAGAGTGGTACTGATGATCATTGGTTATTACAGTCATCCTTGAAGTTCCACTTTCCGAAATCCTTTAGTTGTTTAAGAACAATTATGTACACAACTTGCTTATTGGAAACTAAAGAACAAAGAGCAATTACTGGTGGTAAAAGTTCTAGAGAACAGCTAGATTTCCACATTGAAGTCAAATATGAAGTTTCATTAGAAAAACTTTAATTTACTCAGCATTAACAAACCAATCCATTTCAGCCTGACTGAACTAGTTCCAAGACTAATCTGAAACGCCTCAGATGAAAAACTCAGCTCTGGAAGAAGTGCGTTTGGAGGGCAGCAGAAGAGAAAAAAGAAGTCTTCTTTTATATATGAAGAACATATACATATGCACATACATATGTATCTAAACACATAGGTATAGATACACATTTATATGCATGCTTATATATTATATATAAACGTAACATGTATTACATACAAAGGTAACATAAATAAATGTTTGTACACATATAAGATATTTAAGGAAGGGGGTAATGTCATAATTAACTATCCTTAGGCACTACAATTACCACAGTAAGATAGAGATGAATACTTTCTGAAGAAAACTTTAAAGGAAAACCTAAGGCAATGGGAGACTGTAGCTAGTTGCCTGCGAAAAAGCAGAAGTGAATTCCCTATCAAATTCTTGAAGCATATAGGTGACAGTTTCCCAAAAAACAGGTGATAACCCTAGGGGAAACAGATCTTTGTAATAGTTTGATTCTGACTAGTAGGGAAGATCGACTGAAAGAAACACACAGGTAGGAGGTAATTTGAGAGGGTAAAAGTATATCTTTCCAAATCACAACTGAAAAAAAATTCTATAGTCTATGGAAGCCAAGGGAGGCATCATCTGAATAATCATACAGTCTTTTAATCTTGTTCATCTCTTTTGCTCACTTGCTCCATCAAGGACACTAGAGAGAATGGAATTCAAGATCATCTTCAACACACTTCTAACAACTGCAGCATCAGATATTGGCCATATCCAAGATAGAAGCACTTCCTTTATTCCACTGCGTCCTAATACGATATAAAAACATTCCCTTTGCAACCATTTCGTTTCTGCAGAGGGCCTAAGGAGCTGCGTTCTTCGAACTCAGGAAGTAGTCTTCCCTATATGGTTCCGTGTTTGCTTGTCACGTGTTTATTCTTCCAAGGTATGAAGCGTCTGCTCTGACCACAGGCATGCCTCATGATATTCTCTGTGATCCCTCTCTACTAAAGGTACACTGACAACCAAGTTATTTTGTACTAGCCCAAAACCTATGCTTACCATAAGGATATCTGACTCTTCAATTACTTGAAATGTAAGAGGTCCAACTAATGATTAATCAATAAATCCTAATTCTTAACCCTGTAAGGAACAAAAATATATAAAAAGAGTTCTCAGTTCCAGCAATCACAGTTCTTCAGTATCAAACCTCTGGCATGTGTCACTTCAGTTTCTTAGTTTTAATTACATATTAGATTTTATTTCTAGTTACAGTACCAAAGAAAATTATCATGCTTAAGAGAAAAACATCAAACCAAATTAATGTCAACATACAGCTCTACAGAATATGTAATATACAGCTCTATATACCTGAACCATTCAAGTAAAATTTTGCATATTCTGAGCTAGTCAAGACTGGCTGTGTATACAACAATCCCTGCACGATTTGCAAAATGAACCAACTACAAAGTCAAAACCAAGCACACCCAAGACAGTTTGGCACTGTGTTCTGACTAGTGCTACAATAGCAGTTTTTACAATTTAAGTTAAGGATTTTATCATATAGCTTGAGTGAGAGATTTAGAAAAACATGATAAATAAAAGGATGCAACTTTTCCCAAATCCATATTACTGCTTCACTTAAGACTTTTAAGAGGCCGTTAATCCGCATCTATACTACAGCTTTTGAGAAAAGCTGTTTTCAGTTCAATGGGCAAAGACACAGTGTTGGGCTTAAATGACATTTTCACAGCAGTCCCTCTAGAACTCAAGTATCAACTTAGAGATCAAATATCATCATAAAGCAATTTCTCTACCAAGAACAAAGTATGATGAAGCAAGATGCTACTATCGCTGTCCGTCCTCTACCTGTATGCCACACATCAGTACTAAAGTCCGTTTCCATTTATGATTTACTATAGGCTCTTCCACAGCGTTTTAACTGTCAAGGCCATCCTATTTCTCACCTACCTTTGTGAATTTCCACGTTACATAAAACACTGCTTATCTGCACCAGGATGTTTTAATGCCTGCTAGTCATCCAGAGACAAGGATGGTCTGTGCAATGCTAGTTTTTGCCACCCAGCTCTCAATTTCTCCACACAGCCGCATTCCCGGACAAAAGATCTCCGTGACCAGGAGCAAGAAAGAAACGGCTACAACCCCTGGGTCCCGTAACCCACTGCCGGGCCAGGGCGCCTGCCCAGCAGCGAGCCGAGCAGCCAGGACCTGCAGGACACCCGCTTCCCAGGGCTGCCCTCCGCAACGCGCGGCGCCTCCCTTCCCGACGGCGATTCCGCCCGGGGCCGGACGAGGCGGTCTCTGCCCACGAGAGCTCCCGGCCTGGGGGAGCTCCCAGCCACGGCCCAGACCCGGGCCCGGCGGCGGGGCGCGGACGGGAGCCCCCGCTGCCCTGCCGCCCGCGCGGGGCCCCCCCGCCGCGGCCCCGCCGAGAGGGAGACGTGGCACTGGCGGCGGCAGGCGCCGCTTCCTGCCCGCCGGGAGCCGCCCCCGCCCCGCCGCCCCGGCCCGGCCCGGTACCTGTTACTCCAGATGCCGTAGAGCAGCTCCACGAAGGCGAAGGAGAGATTGAGGCAGAGGAAGAAGAAGAGGTTGCGGGAGGTCTTGTCCGCCAGGATGGACCTGAGCGCGGAGCACACAGCGCGTCACCGCCGCCCCGCCGGCACCGCGGCGGGAGGCGGCCCCGGCGCCCCCCGGCCCCTCCGCGGGGCTCCGCCGCCGCCCCGGCCATCGCGGCCCGGCGGCTCCCGCCCCACCGCGCCTCGCTGCGCCCACCTGAACCAGCCCGAGACCTTGCGGAGCAGGTTGAGCTTGGGCGGCTTGTACTCATCGTCCTTGATGGAGAGGGGCAGCATCGCGCCGGTGCCGCGGCGCGCCCGGCAGGCCCGTGCGGAGGCAGGGCGGGGGGCGGGAGCGGCGGGAGCGCGCCCCCTCCCACGGCCGGCCGGCCCCGCGCGCCAGGCACACTTCCGGCCGGCCGCCCCGCGCCTGCGCGGCGCTACCGCCCGACCGCGGCGGCGTGGCTTCGGGGCGCCTCCACGCGCTGGGGGGCGGAGCCAAGAGGTCGGGGGGCGGGGCCGCGCGGGACCCGTGGGGCAGCGGTGCGGCGCGGGCCCGTGGGCTGCCGCGGCCGCTGCCTTCGTGGGCGGCTGCGGCAGGAGCGCCGGCAGCGCTTCAGTTCCTCGCTGAGTCCGGGTCCGGTTTTGTGTTCTGGTTCGGTTGTTTCGTTGAACGTCGGGGCGTTCTTCAGCCCGAAGCAGGCTGAATTAGAGCAGCCGACTAAAAAACAATAAATAAATAAAGTTGAACGTATTCGTGCGAACTTCTTGCCCCCCTAAAAACGCGACGCTGCGGCGCCCGGCCCACCTGCGCGCTCCCGTGGACCGGCTGCAGGGAGCTGCGCCGGGTGCGCGCAGGCTCGGGGCGGGCGGCGGCAGCAGCAATCAGCGGGAGGGCCGGGCGGAGGGACACCGCCGCCAGCGAGAGCCCGGCCAGAGCGGCGCGTGCCGGGCGGAAGCGGAGGGCCGCCCCGCAGGAAGCGGGCGGAGGGGCGCGGCGCCGCCGCCGCCGCCGCCGTAACGCTGCGCCCGTCGCGCCCGGGCCGCCCCTGAGTCAGCGGAGCGGGCGGACGGCGGCTGCCCCGGCGCGGCCCGCGCTTGCGGCCGCTCCCGCAGCTCAGGCAAGGGCGGCTGCTGGGGGCCTCCGACCGCGGGGGGAGCGGGCGGTACCGCTGACATCGCCTCGAAAGCGAGCGACGGTATGCGTGACGGCGGGCTGGGCTGGGGCGGCGAGCGGGGAGGGCGGTCTGCTACCGCGTTTGCAGTGAAGCTGTTCGTTTTGTTAGGGGGCAGCACGTAATGAGTATGAAATGGGAGATGCTGTCCACGAAGGGGCGGACAGGAGAGGTGGTCCCTTCAGAGGAATGCCTTTCTTAGAATCAGGATTAAAATACTGTGTTTTGACTTTGAGTATTTGTTCTCATCAATTTTCTTTCAAGAGGTATTCTCTACAGGGAGTATTTCGACAATTTTTTAAGTGGTCAATCTTGTATTACAATCTTGTTACTTAATTGGCTAAACTAATCAGCACGTTTTTACTAGAAGGTGCCATGAGGCTAACTCTAAACATTTTATATAGGGACTCATTTTAAATAGAGACTGTATAATAATACCAGCCTTACTTATTATTACAGCCCATTGTAAGCAATTGAGTAAGCGCAAGAATGTATGGAAAGCCAGGACATTTTATTACCACAATAAACAGCATTTACATTTTCATCTTCAGTGTACTTTAAAATTTTAACTAATTGTTCATCACAATGATGTTGGTGAGCATCCTTCTATCTAGTTTGCAAACGAGGGAAGAAAATCTAAGGCTCACCTTTTTAAAAGCGCGTGATTTTGGGTCTATCAATTTGTGATGGAGATGTGCTGGACCTGACAAGTGCTGAACAGCTGCCACTCATTGTTAGAAGTTAGGCATGACAGCGTCTCAATTTGTACACCTGTACAATGAAGGAACCAAAACCTGTGACCAGCTTCTGGAAGTAGCTCCCATGACTTCTCTGGCACCACACAGTAAGTCAGTGGTAATACTGGAACTTAACCTTGGGAAGTCCTGTATTTATGGACATATTCATATGGATACATAATTGGTATACACACAAGTTGGAAATTCTGTATTTTAAGCACAAAGTTTATATAACCTCAAACAAATTGCTCTCATGAAGTTTGAAATGGGTTCAATTATTAAATTCAAGTGCTTACTTTCTATGTTTTCATAGGTCCACTCCTAAATCAAAAATAAATATTCACTTTCTTTGTTCCGCTAGTTTTAAAGAACAAAAATCCCTATAATAACCTAGGAAACTTAACAAACCTAGGTTTCTTAGGTTTCTTAGGTCTTGCATCTTGTGCATCCTTACCTTTTGTGCTTACACTCCTATTTCTATTCCCTTTGCCTTGCTGACAGACCAGATAAGAAAAATCAAAATACCATGTTTTAAAGCTCTAATGCAACTGGTAAACTTGGTGGAGAGAGAATTTGAAGGTGATGAGCCAGAAAAGAAAGGAATTGTTACTGAGACTACTTGCTTGGCTGTGGTAGCCAAATATGTATTTTATTGGTGCCTAGCGGACAGGACACTGGATGGAGATTCGAGAGACCTATTTTACCTCTGCAGTTGACCCTAGGGATGGAACACATAAGCATTATGATAATACAAAACAACAATTTAACAAGAAGAGAAATATGCTGTATTGTATGTTTGGTCTTCTTGGGTTTTTTTGTTTGTTTGTTTGAACAAACTGGTTTAACAACCTGTTTCTGTAGAGATCATTGAAAGGCAGAGACAATTATTCAACGGGGCAAGAGCAAAAAGGACCGGATACTTGCGAAGAAATGTGTACATCCGTCAGTGACTGAGAAGAATGTCTGCTTGCAAAAGGATATTGGGTACCATGTTTGATAACTGTTGATCTTCAGTAATAAAGTCCCTTTAATTTCCAACAGATTAAAATATCACAAACAACTGCCCTTTTGTAAAACAAAGCGAGGGAAAAACAATCCTACTTGGCAACAATGAGGTAAGATGAGCTCTTTTAGACTAAAATAATTTACGTTCATATTTTCAGGTATAGGCACTGTGAAAAGAATAATCAAAACTGACATAATTGATGAGGCTGACCTGGATCACTTAATTTAAGCAGAATTTCCTACTGAAATCCTAAAAATCACTAATGGAGTGGCATGAATAATATTTACAGATGAATAAGCTTAGACTTTTGATCTTGATCTGATTCATACCTGTCTTAGGAGTAACAGTGAAGAACAAATGTGCATGACACATCGTTTGAGGAGAAAACTATGCAATGCAATGGCTGCTGGATCCTGCTGAGTTTACAATTTATAAAGTTCTGGAGGACTGGGAATGCTACTGAGAAGAGGCACAGCAGTCAGCACTACCTTTGTGAGAGCTCCTATTCAGTCTCCAAACCATGAGGATCCAGAAACCCCTGCCTTATGCTAAGACTGTCCTCCAGTCAGCTGATAAGATAGCACCTAGCCTCTCACGTTTCCAGTTTTTGCTGATCTCCAGGGTTAGCAGACTGGCTCTGATACTGTTGTTGCTGCATTCCTACGTTACTCCCTTTGGCGTATTTCTTTTGCTCCACCTATGTTACAGCCTCAGTTAATGTGATCGGGATAGTATTTCCCACATTCCGTAACCATCATTGAGCATATAAAAAAAATATTGACAGAATGTCCAGCAAACCAGTGACCGAGATTGTTCCTTCTGAATATGGGGCCTGAGCAGTGAAACAAGGAGGAGCGTTTTACTTCCTCTTTTCTGCCAGTGCTGTTGAGGAGGTACCTTCTCTCCCTTTTATTTCCTGGCTAAGGCAGAGTTCCTGCAATGCTGAAAATACTGAAGTTAAGCTCTGTACAAGTTTGTTTTCTAATTTCAGCTGGATGGGTTTGGTGAGGTACCTCAATGTTTAGTTAAAAATGCAGTATTGAGAAAATGGAAAGAGATGATATACAATCTAGAATTAAAGTATGACTCTAGATTCATTTCCACATATCAGTGAAATTCAAAGTTAACTGTAGAATAAAAATAACTGTGGAAATGAAAATCAAATGAACATTAGAAACTGAGTACCAGAAGTATCTCTCTTGATAGATGAAAGTAATTGGGCCAAGCCCCCAAATCCTCCTTATTTATTTACTTAAAAGTCTACTTAATACTGTGGGATTTTTGAGTAAGGGAGGTATGTATATGGGACTGATAGTTTTTTCCTTTCCTGTTTTTTAAGGTATTTTCACTTCTGTAAGCTTCCAGGAAGAGTTATGGGAATCCGCCTACTTCGCTTCACTTCTGTGGTGATCATTGTCTTGCTTCTTGTAGCAGGTGCTTTAACAGCGTTGCTTCCCAATATCAAAGATGACAAAATGCCCAATTCAAGAAGGGAACCAAAAACTCAGAGTCAGTCTGCCTTGGATTCATTTACTCTTATTATGCAGACATACAATAGAACTGACTTACTGCTAAAACTTTTAAATCATTATCAAGCCATTCCCCACCTGCACAAGGTAATTGTTGTTTGGAACAATGTTGGTGAGAAGATACCAGAGGAAATGTGGAATTCCCTGGGGCCTCATCCTGTCCCTGTTGTCTTTAAAGTTCAAACTGTAAATCGCATGAGGAACAGACTCCAGAATTTCCCTGAGCTGGAAACAAAAGGTAATGAGTAGCTCATATTGCTACTAATACTTTCACACTTAAAATCTGTATGCGAAAAGAGAGATGGTTTTGAGTTATGTTAAGGAAAAATCCATAGATAAGCGGGTTCAAGGGGCCCAACAGATAATCAACTTAAAATAATATGGGTAATATAGAAGAAACCTATGTGAGGGTAACAGACCCTAAATGCATAGCACCCAGCAGCGAACTAGAGCCTGTCAATAAAGGGTATGGAAAAAAAGAGGGATGTGGAATGAATTTCCCAGGCCTTTGCAGCTGTGGCTGCTCTTAGGCAAACACAGGTAGTTCAGCCTCTCTTCCCTTTGTAGCGTGAACAGAAATTAAAACTCCATATAGCTGTCCAGTCTCTGCATTAATTTGGACTTAAGCAAACTGGTGAAGATTTGATTTAGTCCACAAACTTCCAGACAAAGTTCACAAGAATGTGAACTCCCTTCTTCAGGTGTTTGGCTTTCTAACTCAAATCATGCATCCTGTTAAGAGTATTTTCCCCAGTCTTTGGGCTGTACATCTAAATATTCTTCCTAAGCTCTTTCCAGGAGAAGCACAACAATAAGTCCTGTTTGTTTCAAGTGAGCAAAACCCGTATGTTGCATTACAGACTTGGCCTTACTCATGATTAGTAAAGGTAATTCTTCTGTTTCACTGCCCTCTTCTCAGCATGCTACTCAACCCATGACTTCTAGGATGATGCTAGCAACTTCAACTCGAAATGTTTTGTTGCTCTTAATATGATTATACTGACTGTAAGCTTACAATCCTTAACACATCTGGAATTCTCATCTAAGAACGTCTTCCCTTCTCCCCTTCCTGACGCAGTCTTTTGCATCAAATTCAAGGCAAAGCTTCTTCCTGCTATAGTTAATTATATTGAATGTTACCTGTGTAATTTATTAAGCTTGCTTATTTAAAGCATGCAAATAGTGAGGAGATAGGTGAGGTCTGATACTAGAAATTTCTTATACGTAACTAATCTCAGGCACTAAAGAACGATATCTGATAGATAGCTTTTTGGATTGTAGGCTGGCTTAAAATTCGTGAAATTTTAAGTTTCTCTGCCAAACATTCCCCCCGCCCCCCCCCCCCCCCCAAGTCTTCCAATACACAGTTGCCAAGCTATACTATAGACGATCTGAAATTGCTGAGATGAGTTTTGTTACATCATGGCAAGTAATCTAAAATAAACATTTGGTTCCATTTATCACAAAGCTGAAACCTTGCTTTAACTGTGATATCTACGTATGTTTTCTCAATCTACTTTCAAGGAATTATGATTCGGTTATGCTGTTCAGCCTAGTGGTTATAGAAGTTTCACAGCTACCTTGTCAAATGTTGTACTGCATAATGCACTAATGTATTTAATCTTTTGACAAGTTTAATTTTTTTTTCCTTCCTTTAGCTGTTTTAATGATGGATGATGATACTCTAGTCAGTGCGCATGACCTTGCTTTTGCCTTCTCTGTTTGGCAGGTAATGTTTTTTACTTTGGTAGATGGCATTTGTGAATTATAATTGAGAAGAATGCTTTTAATTATAAAAAGTAATGTAATATTATAATGTTGGTGTTGAACTGTATTACCATTGTTGTTCTAGCTGTAAAGTTAAGTTTTAAAAAGCTTGAAGCATTAAATAGTAGAAATTGCACAGATTTTCTTCAGTGGTAGTTATACCTGTAGTCTGTAACTTTCAAATTGTTCAATTTTTCAAATTCTTATACATGAACACTGAAGTCGTTGACTATTGCCTGTATTTAAATTGATTAGTATTAGTAGGCTGCAAAACAAAAATCTTTTTTTCTTCTATTTACCTATTAAAGATTGTCTGTAGACTTATTCTGAGTACCAAATTTACAGCTGCAAATGTTGGTTAGATGTTTTTTGGCACTATATGAAGTAGAATGAAGCATTATTGCATCACTTTTGTAAACCTGTATTTAAGGAGCATATGCTGGCAGTTTCATGCTCTGTGTCTTTCTTGGCAATGATTTTGTGCTTCTGTCATTTAAAAAAACCCAAAAGTCTCATGACACTATTTAAGGTGTATTTTGCTTTCACAGTCTGGGATTCTTTTTTTTTTTTTTTTCTTTCAGCAATTTCCAGAGCAGATAGTGGGATTTGTTCCTAGAAAGCACATTTCTACTCCTTCAGGTGTATACACTTATGGCAGCTTTGAACTGCAGAACCCTGGATTTGGAAATGGAGATCAGTATTCTATGGTTCTTATTGGTGCAGCATTTTTCCACAGTGGATATCTAGAGGAGTTTCAAAAACAGCCAGAAGCTGTTTATGCCTTAATAGATGAAACTCAAAATTGTGATGATATTGCCATGAATTTTCTAGTGGCAAAGCATACTGGAAAGTCTTCAGGAGTGTTTGTGAAGCCTGTTGATATAAGAAATTTAGAAAAAGACACTAACAGTGGCTATTCTGGAATGTGGCACCGAGCAGAGCATTTGTTACAGAGATCTTATTGTGTAAACAAACTGGTTAATATTTATGATGGCATGCCCTTAAGATATTCTAATATCATGATTTCTCAGTTTGGTTTTCCTAATTATGCCAATCACAAAAATAAAATGTAAACTAATCTGGTTAAGAGGGCAGATGTTAAACAATGCTCAGTGAATTGTCCTAAGTGCAAGGATAAATAAAGTATAGATCACTGCCTCTTGGTCATCCATATTCATAGCCTCTGAATTTTTTCCATATGGCTTTTTATGTATTTTTTTTCCTTTCTTATTAATTCTGCAAACTAACGCCTGTATGTTAATGTTTAGGTGTAATAAAATTATCCTGTTTCCTTAAAACCGGAGAAGCTTTTACAGTTAATTACAGGCCAGCTCTTCAGAAACATGCACACAAAAATGCACTCTTAATTAGGAGTTTTGATTTACCTTTTTTTTCTTTTTGTAATATAGGTATCTAGTCAAATGATGTCTAGGAATATTTTTGATAGTCACTTGTTGAGACAACTCCTGCCTTTTCCCTTCCTCTCCCTTCTTGCCTCCCTCCCAAGTCCCCATGAAACTACAGAAGGGCTACAGTAAGCTGTTGGCTAGGCTTCGAAGCTCCTGTACAAAACCCCTTTGAAGTTTGTATATAAGCTATTATTCTGTATTCTGAGATGTTCCTGAAGCTGATGTGAAGGCAAACCAGAAGAGTACCACACCTTAATCTCAGTCCTAAAACCACTGCCTACAACATCTGCTATTGCTAGGATAGTGGATAGTGATCTCTTTGATACAGCTTCTTTTCCTAGAGTTGCTGAAACAATGCTCATCATTTGAAAAGTAAAATCTAGCTGATGGCAATGTAAGAAAAATGAATGCACAAAATACGAATCTTATACATGCAGCCAAAAGAAATAGATGTCACGTTGCTTATTAAGAGTCCATTTAGTACTTAGTTTTGTTTTGATATTTTGCATGTATATTGTTACAAAAACGTGCCCCAAAAAATCCTCAGTTTTAAAAATGTCTTATTTAGAACTCCAAATAGGAACAAGCTGTTTTACATTTAGTCCAGAGTGTACATTTTGTAATATAGGTCTACTTTTTTTTAACCTCTCTTTCAATGGAATAGTCTCTTTACTTTTTGGTTCCTTTCATCTCTGCTTTTGGTGGCTATGACAACAGAATTAAAATGTCCTGCAATGAATGGGTAAAGCGTTATAAAAAGTATTTTAAGGTACAGTGATACTTGACAGGGCCTGACTATTATCAGTCTCTGACCTCACCTATAGCAACAAACAGAGCTATCATTAATAGCTTTTGTTAGGTTTGGACTCTGTGTAGTCTGGAAATCTTGTATTAAGTTAGACAGGACAAAGTTGTTCTCATTGTTATTACAGAACTTGTTTTGTAGCGTGGAGGACGTGAACCAAAGGCAGTGATTTTGTTGGATCACAGAGTGTAATCAAATCTGGCATCCAAAGCAGATGTCAGCACCAGCTTTTAATCGATTCTCAATACCAGTGCAAAGGAATCTGTGGTTAATCAATAACATCTTATTTCTAGTACACAAATGGTATATAATTTTATCCTTTTTTTTTTCATAATAGGCTAGCTGAACAAGAAGATTATTTGAAAAATGTAACAAGTTCTTTACAGCTAGGCTGATTCTGGCTGTTGGGTCTTTGATTTGGTGGGGAGAGGGGCTCTTTCGCCCTGTTCTTTCAGTATTAGAGGATTTGTTTTATGTTCAGTGAAGTCTTCCTAATACTTTTGTAAGATTTAAGGGTCAAAATCTAAACATGGCAGTGTAAAGTCTGCTTAATTTTGTTGTGATAGTGAAAAGTAGATTTTAATTATCGTATTGTAATGATAAGTAGTACACAAATAGATCTACAGTCTCTTCAGAAATGCAAATTTCCTAATGATAGCTTACTGCATTTCATTTACTTACTGGTCTTCTGTAATTTCTGTTCTGTGTAGTATCAACTAAAATTGTGAAGACTCACAGATGTTGTTTACGTGCTCTTAAAATTTGAAATGAATTGTCATCTCAGCCAAATCTTAGTACTAGGTTGTTTGTTTGGGGGTGAGTTTTCTTTTTTTTGGGGGGGAGGGTGTTGTTTTTCTGTATTAGTCAAGGAATTAATAGAACAAGTTTTTATTATACTGGTAAACTTAATTTGTACCACTGTCAAATAAAATACATAAACAGATTTGTTATGCATTTATTTTCAGATTATTGACCAGGTTTTCCAGTGTTAGATGTCTGAAGTATGTTCGCAATTTGCATACACATGAGCAGCACTAAGATCTCATTTTTTAAAAAACACAGGTACTTGTTGGCACATATATTCACTTACAGTTAGTTAAGGCCCGCACACAAGGCAAGGGAAGGCATCAAAAAACACAGCCTCGAGCAGTTAGGCTTGAATATCAAAGAAAATTCAATGGTAAGATTGCAGTTTTAGCCCTAGCTCAACTCACTGTGTTCAGAAATCAAGGGTTTTGGGTTTTTTCCTGTTTTTTTTTTTTGGGGGGGGGGGGGAGTTATGTGGGGTTTTTTTGGTCGGTTGGTTGTTTAAGGTCAGCAACTTCTTAACACTCATCATCCTCAGCTTGCAGGATAACAGGTTCCAGTTGGGAGTTGAATAACAAATTGTCTTAGGCAGCATGTAAAATACACATTTTTAAGGGATATTTTAATGTCAGATGCAGCCCACCAATACAAAAAGACCGGGCTACTAGTTAGGTTCTTTAACACTAATTTAGATGCTCCTTTTTGACAGGAACAATAGAAAAACGGCATCACTGGAATCTGTTTTATTTTCCCCAACTTCAGAACTGAGCTATTATTTATTTCACTATAAAAAATTAAATTAGGAATTACCCCTTGATGATTATAAAAGTGCCTCAAGATTCTTTAATGGGCTCAATTAATGATAATTTAATTTATATTTTTAACAAAAGAATATGCACGTGATGATTTGTTCTAAGAGATTAGCTAGATGTCTTTTAGAAATATCTTGAAATCTAAACATTCATCATCCACTCTGAATGTTTTATAGAAATCAGTGATCATCCAACACACAGGAATCAAAAGATATCTAAAATCATATTTTAAAATCTTTTTTATCATTTATTCAACCCAATTTGCAAAGTTTAACAAAAAGTTGATTTCTTAAATCTATAATCATTTAAAAGGATATAGTGTTAAAATGATGCAACAGGACAAGACTAAAGTTAAAGACTAAAGTTAAAAACTAAAAAAGCCACAAGATGTCACTGTAGCCTAGATATTTGCTATAACCAAAAATGTTAAAAATAGTAATTACAATTTATAGTAATAACAAAGTAGTATGAGGTGAAAATATTCTGAAAGCTAGCAGTTTATAAAGTGAATTTTGTTAGCTCAATCACGCAAAAAGCTATACGAGACAATATTGGAACTGATAAAGCATGGAGGCTGTTTAGTAGTTATTTTTACAGGGAAGAAGAGAAAGGTATTTTCTGTGCTTACAAAGGCTCTAACTAATTGCCGCTAATGAGAACTAATGGGCAACTAAAAGCATTTATAATATTATCAAAGCTATATAAGCAATCTACAAACAACATTTGACAGTGGGGCTTTAGTTTCTAGTCATGTTGGCCTGTTAGATGCATCTCACTAGATATATTTATAAAGCAAAGGCTTTAAAAAAAAGTGTACGTACCTAGGGATTCTAGGGGCTGGGTAGCTAGCCTGCTATACTGCTCTATTTTTGGTTTTGTTCTCCCAGATACCTTAGTTAAAGTTATATATATGCTCATACAAACTCCACTCAAGTATACTTACAAATTTGTGTTACATGGGCCTGTAATGAAAGTTTGAGTAAAAAATGGTGTTAGGAGGCCAAGGTTCTGTAAAGAATATATTGATATCTACTTTTATACAGGATATGTCACCTCTGAGCTTAGAGAATTTCTACTTCAAGATATTGCTTGTAAGTAAGAATGGTATATTTGGTTTAATTAGGAGTTGAATACAAGTGAAAACAGTATAGAACAACATAGGAAAAAAGGTAAGCACATTGATTTCCATGAAAATAAAATAGCCTCCAACAGCCCTTATTCAATTTGCTATTACAGAAGACTCAATCTTGCAAGCATCTTACATGGGATAGTACTTACTACTGAGAATGAAAGTCCTTACCTAAGTTCATAGGACTAGACCCAAAAAGACACATGTTTAGGACTATTAGTTCTGGAGCTATGAAAAAAAAAGGAAAAGGGCAAAACATAAGAATGTGGATACAAATAATTGAAACCAGCACAAAAAACAGAAAATAAGCAACAAAAAAACACAAATAAATGCATGAGAGAGAAGTACTGTAGTACTTCAGCCTAAGTGCACTTGCAAGGCTTTCAAGGTTATCTTGTACTTACGATATTTGACTAATAATGATTCAAAGTGTTTTACTTAAAACCTCACTGTAATTAAGGTGAACTCATAGTCATGGTAGGTTCAGGTTATGAAAACATGGTGGTAATAATGTGGACCTCACAGCTACATATTGTTTTCTATCATCATGTCTTTCTAAGATGTTTCAGGGTTTGTTTGCTTTTCTTTTCCTTCGGGAAAGAATAGCGTCCTTTTTCTTCTCAATGCAGTACCTCTGCTCTGTTACCTTTTGTTTGTTCAGCTGTGAAAATGAGAGGGGCAGGCTGCTCTGTGTGGCGCTAACTCTTTCTGAAGGGGGGAAAAAGAAAGGTATTTCTACCTAACACTTAATGCTTTTAGCTTTTTGGCAATAGGTTAATTGCCTTCCCGACCACCAGGAGTCAGTCTTTCACTTTCTAAAATAACGAGCTACAAGCAATCTCGTGTAGTGTTACCACAGCCTTCGAGCGTATGTGAAATGTTTCATCACTGGGTAACTTTTCCAAGAGAGCCCATAGCCTAAACCAATGCATTAGTGAGAGTTTTGTGCTGGATAAAAGAACATTACTGTACTATAACACAATATTAACCATGACGATGTTTGTTATGTAAGTACTTAAAAATTACGTATTTTCCTGCTTTTTTAGCATTTAAGATTCGTGCTTTGTTGCTTTCGTTTATGATTAACTGAGTAGAACAGCGCGTACAAACTACTGCAGCCTGCCTCCGCCGTCCGATGGCTAGCGAGGCGAGGGCTGAGGGGAGCCGGTGCACCAGAGCGCAGGTGAAGATCTGGTGGGGGAGGGCTACATTTGCGATAAGGACGACCGTCCTCTCTTTCTTTCACAAGCTTCTTCCTTGAGGGTTTGTTTCTACCTCAAGTTCTCCTCAGGAGACAACATTCACCGGGAGAAACAAAACCTCTCCTGCCTTGAAGGAGCCCAACAGCTAGCAGAAACCCTGGACCGCGAGGGGGGACGCGTGCGAGTGACCGTTAGAGGCCGGGGGGGGGTAGGAGGGGGCGGCAGCCAGGACTCAGCTGAGGAGAAACCCTGCTCCAGACGCGCGCCCGGCAGCAGCCACCTCCCCACCAAGAACTGATCGCTCATTGGCTACAGGGGTGGATAGGCAGCTTTGGATTGGCGGGTCAGTTTGTCCATCACGCCACACCGTGGTGCAGAGCCGTCCGGCCCGGGATCCCCCCCCCCGCCCACCGGCCCGAGTAACGCTTCCAGGCTGGGGCGGGAGGAGAGAGCTGGGTAGGCGCTGCCCTCCTCCCTCTGGTGAGCTGGCCTCGCCCGCGTGGCTCGCTCACCTCCCTCCTGAGCTGGACCTGCATGGTTGAGGTACTAGCTCCGGCTGCTGCCGTCTCAGGAGCTCCCGGGTCTCCGCAGGGACATTCTGCGACGGGCAGCCCCAGGGGAAGGGAGGCGCGGCCGGGGCCGTACTTCGAAGAGGGGGCGGTGAGAGGACGGGGCGGCGGAGGGCGGGGCTGTGCCGGGCGCAAAGCTCCTGCCCGGCGGCCCAGGGCGCTGGCGCGCTGCCCTGTGGCGAGGCGCTGTGAGGCGGAGGGCGGAGCCGGGGCGAGCGGAGCGGGGAGGGGGCCGCCCGCCTGCTCGGCCGCGGGCCGGGTGTAACAAAGCCGTGGTAACGTGGTTGCTAGAGCGCTGCGGGGCGCCTGGTAACCGCCCGCGGCCTCTTTAAGTGCCCGGGGGCGTCTCCTGGCCGGGGGCGGGGTGGAGTCGAGGTCTCTGCGGGCGCTCGGCTGCTCGCTCGGTCTTTCGCTGTGTCCCAGAGCTAGTTGCCGTCTCCGCCGCTGTTCCCATGCGGTTTCGGCGGCGGCGGCGGCACTCCCGGCGGCGCGGCCCCAGGCGGGCGGCCCCTGCGGGCATGCCCTAAAGGGGCGGCATCTGGCCGAGCGCGCCGCGGCCCCGCGGGCACCATGAGTTCGGAGCCGCCCCGCGCCTCGCCGCTCCGCGCCCTCTTTAAGATGGAGCCGGCGCCAGCCGCCTCCGAAGTGCTGGGGGGAGCCTCCGAGTTCGTGAAAGGTGAGAGGCGGCTGGGGAGCCCTCCCGCTCCCCCGGCTAGGCTGCCCGGCTGCGAGGGTCCGGCTCGTCGCAGCCTTCCTTAGCGGCGCGGGCTTCTTCCCCCCCCCCCCCCAAGCTCTGTGGACTCTGTTGCGTGCCTTCCTCGCACCCGGTTTTGCTTTGACCCCCTCTGCCTTGCGGTTTTCGTAAGCCGTCTGCCCCTGTGCTGGTGTGGGGAACGCCTCAGCAGTTCCTTCCTGCTCTCTTTTCCGGTAAGAAACGGGGCCGGCACCTGTTGCTATGTATTGCCCCGGGTCAAAAATCCCCCCTCTAAAATCCTTTCCCGAAGGGTGTACGGCCCGGCAGCCCCGAGGAGGGGGGGACCCCACGCTCCTGCCAGCTCTCACGCAGCAAAAAAAGGATTTGGCGATGCCCCTTCCGCTCGCGGGCCGGGGCGGGCGGGCGCGGCGCGCCCTGGGTCCGCGTGCCGGCCTTTACTTTGTTGCCCTAAATTGTCTTTCAGATCGGTTGTATTTTGCTACTTTACGAAATAAACCCAAAAGTACAGTAAACACGCACTACTTCTCTACTGATGAGGAGCTGGTCTATGAAAAGTAAGTGTTTTGATCTTTAGCCGTTTGTATGTTCAAAATGATCACCTGAGATTCTTTGCAGCACTCTTGGTTATTATATAGAATAACTTTCCTTCATTTAGCTAGGTGTACACAGCACCAGCACCAATATAAAGCTAGCCAGAATATAGTTATAACTTAGTTGAAACTAGTTTAACAGAATTACTATTAGAAAAAAAAACAAGACAAGACCAGTTAAATAACTTTAGGGGTAGTTGAACTAGGGGTAGGATATCTGAGCTTTGCAGGATTTGTTTATCAAGTAGGAAACATCTCTTAAGACTACTTACATCTTATTAAGTAGTGTTTCAAATAGAAGATTTTTTTGAAATAAAACAATAACTTTATACTTATGCAGAAAAACTCACTGAAAAAGTAACCACCTTTCATATACTCCTTAGGGTTCTGTAAAGCTTAGATTTGCTTTCAAAAAACATCTGTAGCTTGCTTTTTCAAGTGTTCAGAAGATTTTGAGAGAGCTTTTCCTATTGGCCTTTGTAGCTTTAGAACAGCAGAAAAAGTATTAGCTGTGAAGTAAAAGCTTCACGTGTTTAGAACACACTAGCAGCACATAAAAGGTTAACAGTTAAGTTGAACGTAGTTTGAATAGTACTAAGGGACACAAAGCAAATGCACTTAAAGGGTAAAATAATTGCCATATTTGATTAAGTAAAAATTTAAAGATGCAACATCTAAATATTTCTGTAGCAGATGAAAGTTGAAAGCATATTTACCTATTTTAAGTTGTCTTGTTTCAGTATCTTAATTAGATCACTCTTATACTGTTATCAGATAATCTCTTTTTTATTTACATGATCTGAACTTCAAACCAAAAGATTTAAACACAAAATTACTTGCAGTAAAATGAGGTTATAAACTTTAGGCCGTGGGTTGTAAAATAGCATTAAACAGCTAAAGGATCAGCCTTGCACAGCTTTCCTTGCTTCAACTTAAGGCTTTGATGGACAGGATCTTGTTTTTAGCAGAGGAAAATTGACAGTTTTGTGCTATCTTGGCAGGAATAGCAAAACTCAACAAATATCCAGTCCTCACTTGTTGCAGTTCATAGTCTGACATATTACTTTAAACTGGCAGAGAGGCTGATACTTGGATGAGACAGGAGCCATGTTTACAGCTAATGTGGGAGTGTTCAGCATTTGGGCTGTTTAAAGCCTTCCAGCACTGCTTATCCAACTCACAGCTCTATTTCCTGTAAACGCTTGAGTTGCCCTGTCAAGAAAAGGACAGGTTTGGACAGCCTGCAAGCATTTTTCTGATGCTGGTGAGCAGTCCTGGTAAATAAGATCCTTTCAGGAACATGTTGGGATTTCTGAGAAGTGTCAGGTCTATTTCATGTGAGGGGTTTAGCTGATCTGCATGTAGTGGCTCTACACTGTGTTGCTAGATTGACTGATGGTAGATCTATGACAAAGTGTTTGCTGCAGCAAACTTCCTCCCTCACCCCACTTTAAAAAAAAAAAAAAAAAAAAGCTATCTGGTATAGTTTAAATACAACACCCCCCACCCCCCCCCCCCATGAGCTGAAGTACTTGTGAGCATGAGCTGGTCTTCCTCCCCTCTTCCAGTGATTTTTTTTTTTTTTTAATATTGCTTCTGTTAGGGTGGAAAGTAATCTTCCTTGACTCTTAGCTTACTTCCTGGGCAAAACTTAAAAGTTTTGGAGGTTCTTCTTTTCTGCAAACCCTTCTAAGTCTTGATTGTCTTCTACTGTTGTCTTCTCATGATGTTTTCAATGATCCATTCTCAAAGTTAACTTTTCATATTTAACTGTTTGGGTTGAGAGTAGGTTCTGTAATGATCATAGAGTAATTCAGGTTGGAAGGAACCTCAGGAGTTCCCTAAGGTAAGGCTAATTTTAATGTTAAATCAGATTGCTCAGGGCCTCGTCCAGTTGAATTTTATATTATTTGAATATGCTTCAGTTTTTAATGAGAGAAAAATGTGACCTCGTATGTCATAAGACTTTCATGTTATGTTTGAGGTATTTTATTTCTATTTCTTAATACACTTCTAGAAAGGGTGAAGAAAATTTTTTGTAGCGTTTGAGCTTACAGGGCTCAGACTGTGTGCAAGTGATCTGTGCCCTTACAAGGCAGGGGGTGTGTGTGTGATTAGGTACAGATGGTTGTATTGACTAGGGATTGTAACTGGCATGTTTTGTGAAAAAAATCTTACAGGAGAAGTCAGTAAGAAGACATTTGTAATTATTAAAGTTGTAGGAAGAAAATTCAATTAGGATACTTCCTAACTGCTGTAACTGGTTAACCACATGCTAGAATGTAACATGATACCAGAAATATTCACAAGTTAATGGAAAGAAGCAGTTTCTTTTATCTTTTGGGGCACTTCTAAAGACCTTGGAACCTTGGATTAGGAATGTAATTTGTAGTGGTTTTTTTTTTTTTGTATTGATAGTTCCTAACCTATTTGGGCTTTTTTAAAGGTGCCGTCCTATGTTTGAAACAGTATTAATACTCTTCCTGTTGTCCTCTCAAGCTAAAATACATCTACATAACACAAAGTAGAAACTAAGTGACAGTTGCCAGGTGGTATGACTGCGTATTGCATAATAACCTAACTAACCCTCCAAGATAAAGGGTTCTAAACTTTCCATAATAACATGCTGATAATGCTTGATTTTTCTCCTCCCTCCATCTGCAATAAAGGTTATGTTGTCTTGGGGAAGTAAAAGCTGATGTTAATAGTGTCACCATCTTATTTTTGTTAATATCTACCTGAAATGAGAAGGCTAGTAGCAAAATGAAGAATAGAATGCAAGTTTTCTGGTTCTTAGGGAAATGCTATTTCTGCTATACTTCCCTTTTCCTCATGGTCATCACTGAGCTTGACATCCATCTGTTATATTTCATATGCTCAGCAAAATGAGGCCCTGACATCAGGGGTTATCGCTATGTAATAATGAAGTGTAACTTTAATACAACAAATCAGAGCTGCTCATTTTCCCAAAAACGCAACCTTCTTTTTGAGAAAGTGACTAGAAATATTTATTACATGATAGCAAAATGAGTATTTTTCAAGTGAACTTTGAAGTGCTGTAGCTCAGAATATATATATGTATATATATATATATTTTTTTTCCCAGTCTTTGTTTAAAATGGCCTGCTAAGATCAGGATTTTATGGCCACTTCTGCTTGCCGCCTTTTTTTTTTTTTTTTAAATCAAGTGAGTTGTTCAGATTTCCCCAAGTAGGGGTTTAGAAGGCGTCTATTCAAACAAAATTCTTGTCAGCTATGAGGTAGGTAAGTCATTTTGTTAATATGACAATTTATTGACTTAATTTTGTGAGGATGCATCATTCTAGTAACTAGATAAAGATACTTTGTTGTGTGAGGAAATAAGTTGCTTTTGTTTGAGCTGTTTTCTACCAACTTTAGTGATAGCTCTAAGTATAAAGTGTATTACATAAACTGATTTAGCAAACTTCACTAAGGCATTAGTTCTCATTCGTTGAAGCAATATAAGATGTATAAACTAATGAATATGTAGGTCTGGGGTTGTTAGTTTGATGATCATAAATAGCATATTATTGGATTGCTTAGTACTTAATCTGTTCCTTGCCTCATCTCCTTTTTTTACTCTTGTAAACCATTGCATCCTTATTATTCTTCATTAATAGTGTACCCCTGTTTATTAAACAAAAGCACTGCAGTGCTAAATCTGATGGTTTTGGAAGTTTTGGTCTGATAAATGCTGACTTCCCCTTGTAGTTTGTCACATGACTTATTGCTAAATTATACACAAAGTGTGATTGATTATACATGGTCTGAAGTATTCAGCCTCTAATTTTCACTTCAAGTTGTCAGCAGTTCTAATGAATTCATAACACTGTCTTCACTCAAACAGTCACGCTTTTTAAAATAAAAACAAGGTAGGGTTAAATACTTTCAAGAACATCTTGGAGGTTAGCTGACTAGAAACTCACGACTAGAACTGTCACTGTTTCAGTTAAATGTGCTGCAATTTAACCTTGAACTAGGTTAAAGCTAGGGAAGAGCTTACATGCAAATCCTTCAGTTGAGAGAAGAAGAAACCTGAATGGTTCTATCCAGCTCTGAATTTGTAAGGAAGGCTCATCTTTTTTGAAATGGATCTATTTCTGTAAGATTTTATGTCGGTCTCATTCTGAAACTCTCTGCAGTCCCTCCTGAGGAAGTCTGCACTGTTACTTCTAAGGGAATATGACCTTTCAGGGTAACGTAGTGCAGGTAACTATTATTTCAGGGAAATGGAGTTGATGAGACTAATCCTGCTTGATGAAGGCTCTCATTTGGCAAGTAGACAAGCCTTGCCTTGGCGAGACCTCAGTTAATGAGTTGGGCACCAGTAAAAAGCTTTTTCTTCTCTAAGAATGCTGTCTTTTGTGTTTCACCTTTCAGTAAACAGATCTAGGTTGGGAATACTACACTTGACTGGTTAACTTGTAATAGGCTGTCACTTAACTTTAATCAAAGCAGCTTTTTATGTTCTTTCTATGTTGATTGTGTTGCTCAAATACAAGAATAAAACTTTTGGATAATGAGAAATGGGAATCTCGTCTTCTTAATTAAACTATAATGGCAATTTTCATAAATTGTTATGTTCTTATATGTATTTATTCTGACTTCAGATCTCTTACATAAGCTACTCTTTTGCAGATTTAGTCTCTCTGATATTTTGTGAAGGGCTGTGAAAGTAATTAATGTGACATCCTTTGTGTATATGATGTTAAACGCTAAAACTTTTTTCTTCTTTTAAACCATACTATTTTACTTGCCCATTTCACAACAATCTGAAGAATGTTAGCTACTTTTTTGAGTTCAAGAAGCAATAGAGTTAATATTCTCAAATCCTTAGCTACAACAAAATTAAGTTAGAACTCCTTAGACCTTCACTCATAGGAAATGTTTCCTTCATTGCATGTATATTCAAAGAAGCAGATTCTCCTTCCTGTAAGAAGAGTAAGAGTCAACTTGTTTTTTTTGCCCGGAGTAAAATGCTTCCTCCCTTAACTATGGCTATCTAGTAACAGCATTTGCATAAGAAACTTAACTTCTCCATCGTTCAGTGGCTGGTGTCACTTGAAAGGGAAAAGAAAACTTAAAGTAGCCTTGTTACAGCAAACAGCTGTTACTTCACGCAGAGTACAGTGAGTTCTTTGTTTGCTTCAGCAGTTTCTGAAGATTTGAGCTTGACTATCAGATGACCAAGATAACTTGGTAGGCTAGAGCCTACTAAAAAAACCCAAACAAACTTGTTTGGAAAACTTTTAAATTCACGTTAATTTTTGTCAATGCTTGTGTAAATACTGAGTAGAAAAACCTTCATATACTAATAGCAACTTTTGTATATCTAGTTGTTACAGATAATTACTAAGAATAGTACTCTAGGTTTACTTTGTTTTCTGACTTAAAGGAGGGATTTTAAATGTACTTTAAACCAGAAGATCTCTCTGAAATCAGAAGACCTCAGAATTGGGAGTGTCAGCTCTTGCTTAGAACATGGATTACTTGTATAACTTTACATCTGAAACTCCTGAGGTGCTATACCTTAACACCTGTGGTGTTCTCTCTAGTTTAACATTAATAAATCTTATATACACATTATTTTAGAATATCTGTTCTCACTTATTCACATGGAAAAAGCAATTGCCAAAAATATTGAAGCTGCTTCTTTTGTTTGCCACAAAGCAATATAGGAACAGAACAGTTCTTCTGTTTTCTGGGCCCCCACTTTATATTGGACAGGAGGGTAACTTTCTATAGAAAATTCCTTATAAGAAACTTGAATTCTGTTAAGAAGACCCCCTCCCTTCTGCAAAGGGAGGTTTCTGATATGCTCTGAAGATTGTTCTATAGGCAAACTCTTAAATGGAGAATCTGTTTATTAATGTTTTGTTTTTGACCTCAAGGAACGTAGTATTAAAAATGCAAGCTTTTGGAATGCCTATTTCATTGTCTATAATTTGGAGCTATGACCTGTTCTTGGATTTTGAAGAACCAGGTTTCTGAGGAGAGCTTGGAACAAGGGGAAATGGAGTGAATACCTGGTGCTATCTTCCATAATTCAGAGCCTCTGCATTATTCCTGCCTCCAGATGCAAGTAATGGAGTGGTTTATAGCTCTTATTGTTGTGTTCACTGTATTTTCCTTGGTCTATGCAGAAGCATGCAATTCCGAAGCCATAGCAAATGTTGAGGATTGTATCTTAGCCCAGATAAGAAAGCTCTTGACAAATTACATGTTACTGGAATTGCTGGGACTAGAGCAGGGACACTACTGTTGTGCTTCCGGCCTTGTTTCCCACGCTTGAGTAGTGGGAAGGAGGGACAGACCTTGGGAAATGGTAGTGGCAGAAAGATGATTGAGAAGGTAAGTGTGTTTGGATGGTGGGTGTGGGTTTGTTTTGTTGTTTTGGGGGGTTTTTTATTTCTTTTTTTTTTTTTTTACCGGAAGAGTTAAGTTGTGATGAATGTGTGGACTTATCCTTTTGACTTTCATCCAGAAACTTTCTGGATGAAACTTAATATGGAACTTAATATGTTCAGTCTACATTTGATGCATGTATTTGTAGTAGCCTGTTGGCCACTTCTTCAGTGGCTGATTCTTCTACTGCTTAATAGCTAGATTCAGAGCACATGCGCACATGCAGAAAGCTTTCAACATTGGACTTTTAGGGTACAGTATAAATAGCACAGTTTCTCTCTGGTAGTTAACTTGACACCTTGGCCATAAATAAGTTGATTGTGATGTGAAGATGGAGGTTATCAATTAAATTCAAAGACTGAATGACTATAATACTCCTTCTTCACCGGCTATAAGCAGGTTCCAACCATTCATTTAATGTGTGGAAGCTGTTTATCACTCAGCGACTGTACTAGGGTCAGTGGTTTTCGAATGCTGACTTAAAAAGTGGATTTGGAGGTCAAAAGAGATGCCCAAGGCTTGAGTTGACATATGGCACTTTCAGGTGGCATCCCTGCCCAATAGAGGTTTAGTGGTTAGTGGAGTTGCAGTCAGAAACAACTAGAACTACTGCCCTAAGGAGTTCTCAACTGGTCTTTCACCTTTAAACTCCCTGGAATAGTGTACGGTAATTGCTTGTATGACAAAATAGGTGAATAACAGTTACTGCAATACACTTCAGCAAATGCCTCAGGTGATACCCTGTCAGCCCTCGTAGGAAGGGCGTAAGTCTTAAGAGTCAGTTCTAAGCAAAATAGAGATACCACAAACCTTTGCTACCACTCCTGGGAAGCATTATGGACTTTCTTTGAAAGTAGAGTATTTTAATATTCATCTGGAGTATTCTGGGGTTTTGTTACTTCCTAGTGTAAGAAATATAAGGATTGCAAATTTCCATGGGATGAGGGCGAAGAATAATTTTCAAGCTATCGTCTAAGTACTCGATTAAAATATAATGAAAAGTAGATTAATACCATACTCACCTTCTGTTCCTCAGATCTGGTTCCCGCCTCCATCATAAATGGTTGTCTCAAGATCTTGACTGGTTTCTTATTACATACAAAAGCCTGGAAAAAAACATCTAGACACAAAGAAAAGCTATTACCTATAAAAGAGAGAGAAATAAGCTAGCAATGGCTAGATTTCCTTTCTATCAGTGACTGTCATATAAACAGATTTGACTTCTGCTATGATTTTTAACTTTAACTTTTGCCAGATAGAAGTCTTTATGCGGAGGATGGCTTGGTTCTCCCTTCCCCTCTTTTCCATCTTTCCACTTATCTTTAACTCTGTGAAAACTCTCTTCTTAAGAAGAAAATCCTCTGTCTGAGTTAGGATTAAGTACCAAATGAAAGTACAAAAATGGACTTTTATTACTAAAAATAACAAGGGTGGAGTAGATAAACTGTTGTGTTTAAACATGTCAGAAATTGTATTTAGTTTTAAGGATATAAATTGAAGGAGTTTCTAGATCAGAGTTCATTGACTTAAATACAAAGCCTTTTATGATTTCTCAGAGAACTCTCTGATTGGGAGGATTGCAAAGCACTTGTTTTACCTAGCCCCTTAAATTTTTATTTTCAAGCTTATTGCTGTTCAGAGGTTTTAAGTAGAGAAATTCAAAGTTATTCATGTAACAATGTGACACAAATAATCTTTCACCCCTTCCCCTCAGTGTCACACTGTTATCGACAGAGATAATGGCTTATTTATTCTGCCCACGTGGTGTTGTGTAAAGGAATTGGGGATTGCCAGTGTGTTTTGGTGTATGGGTGATGTTGAACACTAGTGACCAAAAACGCCTTTTCTTTCTGATTGTGATTGGATTCTGACAAATACCTTATTTAGGCAGCATAGGCAAACTGATAATACAAGGCTATCAAACATTGGTGCTTTTTTTTTTTTATCCTCTGTATTAGGAAAAGCATTGCATACCTAATAGTAGTAACAGATGGAGGAATAGTCAGTCTAAAAATGCCACATTCTTAGCTTGGTTGCTGAGAGACTGAATAGCTTTATTTTGTCAATTCTGTGTACAGGTAGAAATATACTGTTAGCTCATGGGTTGACTGATTTAAAAAGTATTTTATCCTCCCCTCCACCAAAATAGAAAGAGAAACCTTATTGCAAATGTTAGGACAACTTAATCTTATCTTGATTTGTATTTACAAATCAAATTGTCCGCGACAGACCTCTGAATGTGTTTTTCCTACATTTTTGTTTGAGCTTAATCATGCAGAACAGTAGAGGTAGAATATATGACTGCATGCTGATGCACTTCTAACAAGTGAGTAGTAATAAAAACTCGTTATCCTAAAGCATGGCTGTAGTTCTTCGATGCTTTACATACCTGTGTATTCAGTTAGTTTTTTGAGGCTGATTAGAAAAGGCCATGTATACACACACTGGTGAACAAAGTAGTATTCTGTATTATAGTAACTTTCATGTTCCACACGTCTTCCAAAATATCTTTTCAAGTATTTTTCACAAAACAGTCATCAAATCCTACTCCTCCATCATCATACATGCAAGTGAAAGAATACTTTAAAGTTAATAATGGGGGTAAAGTGAGTTTTCTCTCTTTCAGGGAGAGCTAGTGCAGCAGACTGAGAACGTGTTGGTAATCCTTCTCTGTGCCTTTTCTAGAAGCCACATTCACTGTAGTGTCATTATAACTCCAGTTCTAACTTTGTTTGTAGTAACTCATACTTGCCCCTCTTAGAATAATTATTTTGTTTTTCACCTCTCTCTCCAACCCGGTATAGAGGATTTTATTTAAAAACATTTTAAACTATTGCTTATGTTTAGCTGTCTTCTCTAAGAACAGGTGAGGAATTTTTAAGTTAACCCCTGCTTTATTGCCACTAAAACCTTCCCTTGAGCTAGCTAACTTCTGTGCTACCCACCCATAGTGTCTGAAGAGTAGGACAACTTGGTCTTTAACTCAGCTAGTGAACTTCTGTAATTAAGGATTATTTCATAATTCTTGTACTGAATGGGATGAACTGAATCTTAACAAACATTTCATATTGTTGTTAACGGACTTTGCAAAGTAGATAATATTCAAATAGCGTTGTGGCAGATAGGCTGTTCGTTCTAGACATGCTAATATAATTGGGTCTCATATGCTGGACTTGTCTGTCTTGTTTGTTTGCATGTTTCTTGTCTCCCACTCTTGTCATCTTGTTTGCTTAGAATCATAGAATAGTTAAAGTTGGAAAGAACCTCTGGAGATTGTTTAGTCTAACCTCCCTGCTCGAAGTAGGGCGAACTGGAGCAGGTTGCTCAGAGCCTTGTCCAGTTGGTTTCTGAGTATCTCCAAGGAGGGAAACTCCACAGCCTTTCCAGGCAACCCATTTCCAATGTTTGACCACCCTCACAGTAGACGATTTTTCTTCTGTTTAAGTGGAATGTAATTAACTTCCTGAAAAGTAAACTTTCTGCCGTATTAAAAACAGTCCTTTCTTGCTCAAGCTTTCTCTCCTCAATCTTAGCTGGCAGCACTTAAAGGTTGGTGCTACCACCTGATCTTTCCTGGGGTCTCAGTAAGTTTTCCTTCCTTCAAAGCCCAGAAGTTGTAAATGTAGTATCCTAAATAAAGCTAGTTACTTTGTCTTTTTTGTCCTCTGTGTTCCCTAAGTAAGATCCCTTCAAATGCTGATGGTCTCTGTGTTTGCTGATAGTCAAGAAGTGTCCTGTTTCTCTTGTCAAAAGACGTAAGGCAGAACACGTTAAAACAGTTCAAGTTGTAGTTTGTTCTCACTGGACTTCATAAGCTGTGCATCAGTGGATTTCTGTAGACTAATAAGATAAACCTTTCTGTGCACAAAAAGGAAAAATAGCGAGCAAAGCTTGCAACTTAGTTTTTGAGCTATTTAGAACACTGGCTGGGGAGGGAGAAGGCTGGAAGGTGTCATAGTAGAGTAAGATACTTGTGTTTTAAAAAAAAAAAGTTACGAATACTTGTAAAGGTGCCTATATGAAGGATTAATAAGGAAGAACACTGAATCCCTTCCAGCAACTTCTGTGGTGCAGTAATTTCTCTGTACAGATTATTCTTGCTAGTAGCTCTTATGCTAAGGACAGTGGTGGAGCTACTTCTGAAGAGAATCTAGAAGGTAGCAACAAGAATGGTTTGAAATGCAAGAAGCAAAATAAATTGGAAGAATTTAGCATAGAGACAAGAGGACTGGTCAGGAAAAGGGAAACTTAATGATATATAAAGTTTATGCATAATATATATAGCTTCTGAAATCGTGGAGGATGGGATGAAAAGCAATAGCTTTAAATTACAGACAGGGATCAAGACTGGATATTTTTAATTACAATTTCCTATTGGTAATAAGATTAAATTTAATTTAGCTTATTCAAAATAGTATGATATTAGGTAATGATAGAGGCTCTATAACTGCTTAGGATGAGTATATAACAAGGACAATATCAACATGGCCAAAAAGGGACTAGATCATGTCTTGAAGTTTTCTATTCTGTTCCTCTCTAATCTTGGCCAAAACTAGACTGGGTTTTCTGGGGTGAAGAAAAAGAATCTGTAGTTAGGCTGTACGTAATGGAAAAATGTAGTTACTGAAGCTACAAATGCTTTCAAATACAGTGTGTTTCTATCTTTCTCATAATTCAATTGGTAGAGGGCTTATCTGGTACACTGTATATATATTGCCATGGTTACTCAGTTTTGCCCACAGGTAGTTTTAACTATCAACAGAATGTTTGTTGAAATTTGCTTAGCTCTTCTGTATAAATAACAAAGATATTTTTGTTCTCTTTTCTCCCAGTTTCTATGGAGATTTTGGACCTTTAAATTTGGCGATGTTGTACAGATATTGCTGTAAGCTGAATAAGAAATTAAAGGTAAGCTTTGTTTTAACCTTTGTTCTAAATTTGTTTCTGAAAATGCAGCTTCAAAGACAGTTTGAAAGCAGATATGAGCTATTCATTAAAGCTTAACAGTAACCATTTAGATAAGGAGCTCCTTCTTTGTCCTGAATTTCTCCCCTCTGAAGGATGTAAAAAGGAATATGCTCTCTTATTGCTTAGCAGCTGAGCTACTGAAGGATACGCTCGCTATTTTTTGTCTTTGTCTCAAGACAAAATAGTGAGTAACAAAATAAAAACCGGAGTCTGGGATTGCATGCATATTTCATGAATTTGCTGCTAATGAAGCAGGTATGGTGGTATGAGTGAAGGAAAACCAGATACTGAAAAAGGGCACGAACAAGAAGAAAGCATGGACCCAAAATTGCACTATTTAAATCTAGTCTCTTTCAGTGGAAAAGTTGAAACTTCAATCTTTTTCAGTTTAGTGTTGCTTCTAATAACAGTTGTGTGGAAATGTGTCATCCATATAAAAATTGTCCCTATTTCTATCTTACTTGTAGAAGTGCCATTCCTATGAATTTCTCCAAAGGAGCTTGCTTACTTCCTGCCTCTATATAGTGGTTGTAGATTCAAGAGAGAGTTTTGAATTGCTCTACGCAGAAAGATACCTTTGGTATCTTCTTTAGATACCACAATAGCTTTTCTCTCAACTGCAAAGTATTTGTCTGTCCTTTTAAACATGCTGTCTAGAATTTGTAAATGCAGCAGTTAAGTCTGAGATGGCGGTGGTTTAGTTCTATTCTAACAACACTGTCCTATCATAAAACCACAAGCTTGATCAGAAAGCTGTAGATCTAACCTCATCCCCAAATGCCCAAGAAAAAGGAATTTGTAGCATGTATAGAAAGTTAATTGCAAGAAATGAAGCAGATGGCTTTAATTCTAGTAGTACTAATTAGTATCACTGCTGTGCAAATACCAATAAATCTTTCACTAAATATAGGTGTCCCCTCCATTACTAACAGGTCTAATATTTTGTAATATAAAGGTTTTAAACTGTAGAAAGAAACAACAGCAATAGCACTGGCCACTGTTAGGAGGATTCTTATATTGGAAAAGGTATTATATTTTGGGAGTAATGTTTGCTGCGTAAATGAAACCATTATGCAACCTGATCCATGCTATCTGCTGCTCCCTCAGTCATGCTGACTTAGTCTCAAGTTGTCCTAAGAGGAGGTTCTGCAAATGTGAGGATTTTGAAGAGTTGTACTATTTTGCAAAAAGGCTATAGTTTCTAGTGAAAACTTGCATTGCTTCTTAATACAGGAAATTAATTTAGAAGTACCAGAGTTGCATTTATTTAATGTTGAATGACTAAGCTCATACTGGAAAAGAATTATCATTAAGTTAGTGTGTGGGGGGGTTGTTTTAAATTAGTTTCTAAATACATTATGTTATATCATCCTATTTTCAGGTGCCACTGTGCCGTTCAAACGTGATAAATGGTGCTCAATCACAAGGAAGCTCTTTAGTTTTTTTTTTGTTTTCTTAACCTTAATCCTTCTGTTTATGACTTTATATCTGAGTTGGTGAAATACTCAAATCCTGCTGTAGAGAAAGCTTATTCTGAAGCAGTGACTCCAGAATCAGTTTAAAAAAAAAATTCTTTCATTGTGGCTATGAGAACTAGAGAGATTAGTCCTGATTCTCAGATTCAAAACTGAGGCTGTGATCAGTGTTAGGCATGAGTACAGAGTCTCTTTATGCTTTGTAGTTGAGCTGTAGCTTGTTCAAACTGGGCCCTAAATACTGAGATTTTCACCTGGAAAATAAGAACACAACTAGCAAATACCTTAGAGCTTGGTTTTAAGTGACTCAGTGTTAAGCAGGAATGTCTTTGCAGTCTTTATTTGTGTTTGAAGTCTGTCATCTGCACTGGATGAGGCAAGTTGCTAGTCATATATGGTTTGTGATCATGACGTTATAGAGATCATACATTCTAATGA
The DNA here is from genome assembly GCF_040807025.1 of Struthio camelus. Lineage (NCBI taxonomy): Eukaryota > Metazoa > Chordata > Aves > Struthioniformes > Struthionidae > Struthio > Struthio camelus. Next base: position 15,985,791 of record NC_090949.1, read on the forward strand.
ATAAATACACAAGGGAGCCAAATTGAAACTGAATGAGTAACTCTGACATTTGCTGGGTTGATTTAGCAAACCTTAATGTTATGATGTAACTTCTAGATTTGGGGAAAAAAGCAAACTGGAAATTGCACCAATTGGTAAGAGTCTGAATTGTCAAGAACAACACAGACTCTCAGGCAGATCAGCTCCAGCCTCAGCTGGGAGGAGGTGCTGTTTGTTGCTGCCTACTTAACCAGAGGCCCATTCTAAATGGGTTGATTTAAGCTACTAGTGTGTGACAGAAGAGTAATGTGATAGTTCAGTCATTCGGAAGCAACACCTGAAATCAAACGGTTTAAGCTTAGAATGCCAACTGAGCGGTGTAAAGACTTTCACACGAGTAGATCCCTGTAGCCCTGTGATTTGCGCTTTGCCTTTCTCATACCTGAGAGATACGCCAGGCTCTGCCCCAATTTAAATATTATCAGCAGTGGGTAAGTAGGCTTGTAAGACCAAAGCTTTGGGCTGAAGCCTGCATCCAGCACATATTGTAGACATAGCTTCAGAAGACTTTACTGCTGGGCTTCACTGGTTGAGAACTGTGGATTCACGGTTTCTGCCCTTCTATCCTTCACCTTCTCATGTCTCTCCTTCACAAGTGTCCCTCAGGGGGTTTTTTCAGCCTAAGGCCTGAACTAGTTTAGGACATTAAGTTCACGACCTCTGACTTTCCCACCAGAAAGGCGTGGATGCAGTGGACAACTGCAGCAGCAAATGTGTGATAATTTTCACCTGGCACTAGGGTGAGATGTGAGCAGAGTGCTTCACAGATAGGAAATGCCTATTCAACTAACTGCATGCTGCTTGCGTACCCTCATATTAAGGGCAGCTGCAGCCCCAACCAACAGTAGGAGTGACAGGCACCCCAGATCTTTGTTCTCTGGGAGTCCAGTTGGTTCTCCTCTGAAGCCCAGATGACCCCTGCCAGGCCTTGGTACCCACCTAGTTGAAGGGTGTGCCTGGGCCCCCTGGCTAGGCCTGGAAGAGCTGTGAGGGCTCTTCGTTTTTGCAGGGGAATCTGAGAGTATGTCTGTGTTGTATGTGTGGGATGTGTGAATGTGGTTAGGCGTCATCTCCCTTGCCATAACCTCTTTCCCAAATAAACAATATTAGTTACCTGTGAATTGGCATGCCTTAAGCCTCCATTGTGTTACCTATGACAAGTGTGACTTTTCTATCTCTTCTCCATTGGAGCTCCTTTTCTTCATTGCTTTGCTCAGGTCTTAATATATTTCAGTAAGCTCACCATCCAAACCCTGCTTGCATATCTGCATGCCTGTCCTACTTTGCTTCCTCAAATCAGTTAGCTTTTTCCTCTGCCTGTTCCTGTTTGTCCTGCTGTGTTTCTTGACTCAGTTCACTTTTTTTCTTCTCCCAGGCCTGGATTGCTTCCTGTACTGTGTTGCCTGGTTGTGATACTAGCGGAGACCAGCCTCCTTCTGTTCCACGCTCCTTTTCTGTCCTAGCCTGAGGCAGCTATTCACATAACTTTTTTTCAGTCTTCTAACTTTGAGCTTTTTTTTTCTAAAAAAAAGTATGAATTATTGTTTCTTCGTAAAACTTTAAAAGTATGGCCCTGTGCCCATGGTCCGGAAAGCCTGTTAATGCAGTTGGATTAACATAGGACATTAATAGGTCTTATAAAGATGAAGCCATGCTTTAGTTGGCTGTGGTTTAGTGTCAGAGATTTTCACGTATGGCTTAACTTGTGTCTTGACACAATGGAAAGACCTGATGAACTGAGTTCACGAAAGTGAATGGAAAAACAGCCTTACTAATGTCTTCAGACTAAGTCAAATCTAAAACTTTTCTGTTTTAATCTCTAATAATCTAAAACATCACAGCTGGATGATACAGCAACAAATCTGAAAGCAGTCTCTTGAGACAGGTAGTTTATGCATGTTAAAAGGAGTGAACATCTGAGACATCTTATTTTTAATGCTTCATCACGTCATACACAATTTCTTAATCAAAATATAAAAACAAAATGACAAAAAATTGTGCACAAAATGTTGTGATTATATTTGTGTTTAGATGTGATATTTCAAAATTTAAGGCTTAGGGTTTTTATTAGTTTAAGGTTTCTATAAATAGAGACAGCAGAATTGTGAGAATAAGATCTCATTTAAAAAAAAAAAAAAACTCCTAGCCCTTCCCCCTCCAAGTCCTAAAACCATGTTTATTTCTGTTTCTGCTCTGGGAGAGGGTTAAACATGGAGGCAGTTTCCTCCTTTCCCCTCCCCTTTCCTGAGGGGGCGGGGAAAGGGAAGAGGGGGTCCTGATTTGTAGTGTACTAAAGGCAAATCAACGTACTAAAGTAAACTATTGTAACTATGTACTGACTAATTAAAATGGTGAATGGTTCTGTAGTGAATTATTGAAGAGCTTTTTCAAATATATTCCTTTTTTGAGAAAGTTGGAGGTGAAGTACTGAAGTTACGCTGTACGAGAAAGCCCTACTGACCTTGTTGCAATTGTAATGTTTTGATTGCTATGGAGATGATCTGCCACTATTTTGACTAGCTGCATCAACAGCAAGAAAGAGTACTTGGCTGTGTTATCCTCCTACTTGTTTTTTGGGTTTCATTTGGTTAAAAATGATTGGCTAAGCAATTGATTCTGTTATGAAGTGATTTCTTTTTCCTTCTATTTGAATAAGTCTGACCTTATAAAAATACTTTAACAAAACTGTGTTTTTTGTGTGTTTAACCTTAGCCTTGGACGACCTTGATAGAAGCAGGGGTAATCAGTAAGAAGGAGAGATAAAGGATACAAGTTATGGAAGATCAAAGGCAGGAGAGGGGAGGTTCTGGAAGGCTTATAAACTGTGGGGTTAACATGCCTCATACCCTAACTGTATTGTTGCTGAATCAAGAGATTTTTCTGTTTGTTTGTTTTGTCTTAATACAAATAGCCTGCTGGTCACGCACATTAAACTATAGTAATTGCAAGCCATCTCCTTAGCATGGCTTAGGTTTTGGGCGAGATTGCAGGTACTAGTTTTAATACATCACTTTCCATGACAAATTTGCAAACTGATATTCACTTCTACATATGTAGTATTTATGTTGATCCAGATTTATTAAACACACTACGATAACTTCTTGCTGAACCATACAAGTATATTAAACCATGTTCATTAGGTAAAACACTGACAAAAAAATCTAATGATGGTTTTACAGAGGTTTTGAGCTAGTAATTGACCACGCTGGCACTTTCTAAACCTGTTGTCAGTTTCTATACAAGTAAGTCTGTTGATGGGTTCAAGAAGCAACACCTGGTCTATTTTAAAATGGAAGTAACCTTAAAATGAAAATAACATGTTTTGGAATTCTCTTAATGAGTTTACTTCATCTAAAACAAAACCTGCCGCATTTCTTGAACTATACATTATCTTTAATACATTATCTTTAACTGTAGCTATTCTTTAAACAGACATTATTGTACAATTTCTTATTAGCAAGTTTTTGGTCTCACTTTTTCTTCCCTACCCTCATTCTTCTGAGTTGCAAAATATTTAAGGGAGCTAAAGCCCTAGTCCATTGAGATGGAGCTGTAAAAACAGTTACTTTAAAAAAAAAATTGTGTTTAACTCTTGTTCTAATTGAACATAATCTAAGGACTAGACTTAGCTTGTTAAACATGGTAGAAAAATCAATATGCTGCTTCTATATTATAATATAATTTGTATAGCTTACCATCACTTTTGAAAGTGTAACTGAGCTGAGCAGAGAATTTGTTTTAATGTTCATAGAAGCATTATATTGTTGTAACTTCAGCAAACATTTACTTTAAAATCCATCTGAATAAGGTTTTTCTGTAGCTTATGCGCAGACAAAAATAGTCATTCACTTTGTAGACTTCTGAAATGTAAAATCCTAATGCAACTTTCCTCAGGTTCGTATGCTACGAGGTAGTTCTTATTGCCATTCGCTAAATGTCAGTTTTCAATTTTGTTAAAGCTTTAGTCAGGATTCAGAAAACAATTAAATATTTGGTATAGTAATATGGCTCATAAGGATTTAACCTTTACGTTTTGAGATTAAATGGAAGCAATGAAATGCAATATTGCTGTCATTTAAATGTTTTGGATATTTTTTTAAGGCAGAGTGTCACTTCCTTCGACACTTCTGGTACTAAATTCTCAGAACTAGACCGATTTCATCTAGTCATATGCTACAATGAAATCTATTCACTAAAACTATGTAACATGAAATGTAGTCCCATTAAATGGAACTAACTCTTGACTAGCTAGCAGAATATGCTTTTTGCAACTTCAAGTAATGTTTCAGGTGAACTGTTGCCAACAGCTCCTCTTTAAGCAGTAGTCAACGAGTTATTATTGAAGTTCTGTCACTGTTGGAGACCTACTGTAATCTTGTTCCACCTATACATTAGGGGTGGAATTTCAGTTACAGAACACTAAAATGAAGAAATTAAGGAGAGGAAGGAAAGGAGAGATCTTCAGCTATTGTGATTAATTTTATCAGATTTTAATATTAATTGAATGCTTCACTAACAATTACTTATACTCTGTATGTTTGTGTATACACAGAAGATGTTGCTGTTGGTCTCAAGATATGACCTCTTCCAATCAACAAAAAAATCTGTTTGAGGGATTATAGTCCCATTTAGATGTGCTCAGTTGCATTAATTCAACTCTCACTCCTTCTCCACCTATGGAAGAAGGGGGTGATAAGACAAGCTTGCACAATCAACTCTTTGAATAAACTCTTAGTTTATAAAGATTGTCACACCTTTTTGTTTGTCACGCCATTTCTAGGTGGTGTAGATATGTGTTATTTAACTCATAAAATGCCAATAAAATTGAACTCTTCGGGGGTTTTTCCTTCATGTATGGTGTCTCTGTCATCATCAAAGACTTGGGTGCTAAAGAGATTTAACAGGTAGGGTTATTTTTTTAATATTTTGGTTCAACTGCATTTTATAGGATATTTTCGCACAGCAGAATGTTTATGGTGAGAGTGCAGGGAGATATTCACTCTCTTAATACAGATCTAGTCAATCTTCTTGATTAAGGTACCACTACATTTTTCCTCCTATAACTTTAAGAATCTCTTTATAACAATTTTTTACTGACCTATTTTTCAGTTTCAGAAAAGTGACTTTTTCAAGTACATTCTTATCTCAGTAAATATGTTGTCTAATTTTTTTTTGTTTTTTATTTGCTTCACAGTCTTTCAGTCTATCGAGAAAGAAAATAGTTTACTACACCAGTTTTGACCAGCGGAAACGAGCAAATGCAGCATTTTTAATAGGTGCATATGCCGTAAGTAACGTTTACACTTATATGGATACCTCTAACCTTCTGTAAGAGATGCTCATTTTGTTAAAGTAGCATCTGAGGGGATGCTCCTTTAGGGAAGTAGTCAGATTGTCATTTAATTCTTCTCTGAGCTATCTCTGAAAATGCCGATATACGAGTGTTAGGGAAGTCCTATCTTTGGCACTTAACCCCAGTTATGTTTCTTCATCAGATGAAAAAGTCTCTCAGACTTGCATGCGTTACCAAAACAAAACACAAGAAACTACTTTCTTTCAAGAGACAGTTATTGTTTTTGTGATGAAGGGAAAAGGAAGTTTCAGTCATTCCATTCAGATCACTCTTTCTTTTCTGTTTGCATACTTGTATCTCCATTCTAAAAGTTGTATATTTATAAAGATCCCCTTCACGTTTTAAAGCTGGTCTAATTAAGCCTCTAGCTAGAGAACACTCACTTAGTACACATGTAGATTTAGAGCATCTGATTGCCTTCACTGGATTGCCCTTGTCTGATCCTGCCTTCACCTTCTGATACATCCTAGAAGCCCTGGAAGGAGTAGGGCACTGGCATTCTCTTTGTCTGATCCTTGTTATATGACTGTCTCAAGTAGCTGTCCTCTTTTGGATGGGGATTTAAAAGGACCTTATGGGTATTAGCTAGGCCCAAAGAGAGAGAGCTACTATTTATGAAAATAACTTCTTGCAAAGCCGAGTCCTCTTAGCAACAGAAAGGTAAGGCGATGTGTAAGATGCAAGACAAAACTCCAAGCAACAGACTGACCAGCTAAATAGAACTCCCAGTGAGTGTGTTATACAAAATGCACTAAAAATAGAGTTGTAATTCAGTTTCTAGTAAATTGTGCAGTATTTATGGTATCTTAAGACTAAAACATGGGCAGGGTCTCGTATATTTGGTAGTCCTTACTTGAATGAGCTGCTCAGCAGCCATAAGGATACACACTAAGGGGGCGGGGCGGGGGGAGGAGTGCCTCTGAGGGCAACTAGGTGGGAACATGTAGTATGTATACCCTGATGTGACTGTGTATGTACTCTGTAACATAAGAGGTGGCGCATTACACACTAAGAAAAGGTAGCTTATAGTAAGGTAAACCGCTGTATGACAACTGCGTGCACACTTAATCCTTGTTTAGCCAGTGCTAGTGTTGCTTATAGCTCTTAATTGCTAGCATGTGAGGCGGGGAATTATCTCGGCAGTTGATACAGTAACTCTCCTGGAGGAGCTGGTAGATGGTTTTAAAACCTTCTGATTATTAGAAGCTACTGATGCAGTAAAGAATTCTTTAATCAATGTTACCAATACTAAAAAGTATTAGCACACTTGTTGAGCATTCCTTATTTATATGCAACATCGTCATTTTCCGATTTATCTCAACTAAGTAAAACATTGAATAGTAGGTTAAGAGATAGAAACATATCCAATGTATTTCATATTTACCTCTATAGATGCTTATTCCTAAGCTTGCAAGTGTTATACATTCACATTCTTTTATAATAAATTGCAACAATGCAGGTAAATAATATTTTTGAACAATACTTGTTATGAAATTATGAACTGCCTAGTATCTGGTTTTTTTGTTTGTTTGTGTTTTTTTGTCTTCTTTTTTTTTAAACTAACAGAGGCTTAGCTTCTGTAATCCAGACATACTCATTTCACACTTGGGAAATAATATTTTTATTTTATAATGTTCTGCCTGTAGCTGCTACGTTGTCAGATGTGACAGATGTACATTGTTGGGTTATGTTACAGCGTAGTTTCTGATTTGATGGAGTCAAGTCATATTCTTTAGTAGAAGAACTGTGTGCAGTTGGCAGTTTGAGCTATTACACTTTGGAATATCCCCATCAGGACAGATATGTATGTACTCTTGGATTCAATGTCTTCTATGTTTTTGTCTCTTGTAGACTTTTTGAGACCAGAAAGTCTTACAGCTTTGAACTCCGCTCATGTGTGTAAAGATGGTTGAGAAGATTTGTTTAATTTGTCCTGATGCTAAAATATTAAGTGTAAAATGAAACGTGGAAAACAGTGGATCAGGTTCTAGGAATTGGTTTCCAGTGGCGATTATGCAACTTTAGATGTTTCCATTAAACAGCCTCTTAGACATGATGAACTGAAATATCCTAATTACAGTATCTTACTAAGAGTCATAAGTTTAAGAGAAAGCTAAGTCTTAAAACTTTATTTGCAACGACTTTTGCCTGTTTGTTAATTGCATCTCAGGAGAATGTATTTTCTAAATTCCAATTTTTACAACAGACTTTAAACACATTCAGGGTAATCATTTCCAGTTGCTAATTTAATCTCCCAGTTCTTAAGAATTCTGCAAGGATTGCTTTGTCTTTTAAAAAACCAGTTTAGGAAAAAGAAAACAAAGTGTCACAGGAACAGATGAACATAAAGATTTCCCTGATCTTACAGAGAAGTTATGGGGTGCTTGAAGTCTTGTATTCCTTCCTAAATTGTTGGGGCTACAATGCAGAATGTTCAGTGACGGTAAAATCTAGTAAAACCCCATTTATGACAAGTGTTACCAGATGCACAGAAAATATATTGAGGTTAGCATTGCTGTATTTTCCCCTTTGCCTATTCAGGGACTTAGTATAGGGGCATTTTTTTTCCATGTAGTCTTCTGCAATAGTTGATTATGAAAGTTACTCTTTAAATTGTTGTAAAATAGTATTCCAACAAATAGTTTCATGCATACCGAAATTAACGTAGCCTAGGTTGAATTGCTTGTCCCTAATAATTCTTGTCTTCTGGAGATGGAGAAGGGAAAAGAGTCGTTTAACTGAATAATACTGAAGTGACTACAGGAACTCCCCTCTTCATCAGAGAATCCATGCTTAGAAATCTCGAAGGACAGTGTATTTTATCATGTCTAACAACATGGATGAGTTGAAGGGTTCCCCATCTCCCTATTTCTGAGGCATTTGTTAGTTTCGTTCTTGGCTGGGAACAGGGGCACTCCTTCCTGGTTGTGCTCCTTGCTGTCTGAGGGTTGATCTCCCTGGGGGAGGAGGGCAGGCCAAGTGCTAGTCAGTTTGTGCCAGCAGCTGTTTGTACTTCTAGCAGAACCAAGGAGAGAAAAAGAGAACAAACATGCTTTCATATGACTTTTACTCCAACTAATAAGCCTAGAGCTTTAATTCTGTCCCATCATAGAAGACGTGTAACAGGTATCTATTCTGTTCTTCAAAGATCACAAGTTGATTTGTGGACCAAAATCTGACTCTTCAGTAGCTCTAGTGAAGCATAATACTTTAATGCTATGATAAACTCCAGAAAGAGATCCAGTGAACTCTTTTCCTTGCAGATAGCAAATGGGTTGGTCATATTCCTTTCCAGTGCTAATGTAATTGCAAGTGTGCATTTTTGTACTAAGAGCTTTTTATTAGACTCTTTAATGCTAATAAAAAGGAAAAGCTGTCAAGTTTTTAAGTTAGTAAGTTTTATCAGATAAAATGATTGGCTAATAGTGAACTATTATGGCATGTTCAATCATTTGTGTGCACGAATAGCTTTCCTATTTAAATTTAATAGAATTTAAAACCATAAAGTAGACTTCTCAGCCCCTGCTTGCAGCTTTAAGGGTTTGTTCTCTCTTAATCTAAGCATGTCACGCTACTTGGATCAGGAGTCATTCCCTTGGAGGATCAGCAAGTACAAAAGCTTTTCAGTTACTGCAGCAGATACAGTCTCTTTGCTGTTTAAAGCAACATCTTTCTTCAGGTTGTTCTAGAGTCGCTTCACAGCATTCTTGTGATAACAAATCCATTCCATAACTAAGGTCCATGTAATTTTAATGAGAAAATGGAAGGCAGGGGTGGGAACAAGGCAAAAAGCAATGAAATGCTTGAAATGTTGTGGGCGAGTGTTCAGGCAGACTTGCAAAATACTGACTTCCCTTTTTCTTCTCTAAACTTTTCAGAATGTGTGGTATGCATTTTCTTGGCTTTGTGTGTATGTTGCTACATGTTATGTGCCTACATAGTGTGTCAGCCATGGAGAGCTTTATCCTGCAGTCAGATCACTATTCAGGAAGTTGAGAACATAAAAATGGGAATGCCAGAGCAAATATATTTTAACTTGCAGTATTTGATGCATCTGTTTTCACAGGTAGCAGGCCACATGGTGTATGTTACAGTAGTGGCAGTGGGGGAAGAGGGGAAAACCCTACCTACTGTAAAATGACTCTTGTAAGAGAATACTTGCTATCTAGAAAGTGGTGCTGTTTTGTTTTTTTTTTTTAAAAGAAAAAGCTTTTACTCACTTCTATTGTTTCAGATATGTTCAGTTACATGAGAGATTTGGTACAGGTTTGTGGGGTTTTTAACAATGTTGAATGAAAGCATTCTGAATGAAAGCATTCTGAAGATTAATCATATTAGATTCAAAAAAGAGGCTACACTTTCATTGATAAGATGAGTCAGAAAACTGACTGCTTTTTTCTTAATGGATTCACTTCTCTTCAAGTACTAAAGTAGGCATGTACTGTAGTGTTTCCTTCTTTAGATGATCCTTCCTCCTTCAGTTTTTAAATTATTCTCGACCTCTGCAATGTTTTGTTTTCCAATAACTTTTTCAATGTTTCTTTATTCTCACCCTGCCTTTTGTGTTCTTAACATCTTCAATCCTGTTTTCATTCTGGTGTCCATTATGATCTTTGTAGTTGGACAACAAGCAGTGTTTAGTTCAAAATTTCATGTGTTAAAGTTCACGTATTAGTGTCTTTGGGCAGAGGTCTTTGAGTTGCAGCAGTTTTTCTGTGAAACTGAAACTGCTGCAGTGGGAAACGTTCATCTGTATGATTTGCCTGACTATGTAGGTGACTCCTATGAGATTCCTGACTATGTAGTTGTTTGAGTTGGAAGCTCATCTCTCTCCTTTAAGTTCTCTGAACTGCCCTCTAAGGCTCTTTTGAGCCTGTAAGCAGTAATTTGGGCTTTAAGTAGCTAAATGACCTAAATGTTAATATTAATCAACTTGAATAAAATCATTTTTCTCTTACCCTTTCCCCCATCATTTGAGAAGTCTTTTGCAAACGATATGCAGTCTTCTAAACCTGAAGCACTTGTGGCTTTCTTCATAGGCTAAAAGAATCTTTAACAAAGGTCTATGAAAGCAGAGTAACATCCCTGCTCTGCAAGAGTTGAAAGCGTGAAGCTAATGCCATTAGTTAGCAGTCATTGCTGAAGGAAGACTTTACAGCTTAAAAATAAAAAGTGGGCTCCTCCACTTCTTGAAGTAAGTAAATACATATAGCCATAAGAAAATCTCTGGATCTATTTAAATACTAGTAATGACTGGTTTGAACCCCACCATCAAAGAATACAGTAATTGAGTTAAACAAAAACATTTCCTCTAATAATACAAAATAAGTGGAATGATTATCATACAGAAGTTGTCCATTTTGATGGTGGAAAGGATGCATTGCTTTCAGAGGCTGGGGAAATATGGATGCTCAGACAAATAGAGAAGCATTAGTTTGAGAAATTTAATTTGAGTACTCTTGCTATAAGAAACAGTAATATTGACATATTGCAATATTCAGATATAGCATTTGAAGATGAGCAATAGTACTTTTTTGTTGGTATTTATTATGTTGTTTCATGTTCTTGTGACTATGGTAACTATAGTTGTTGGAGACTGAGACTGAAATGCAGTTCCCTATCATAGAATTGACCTTCTGAAGGTGATTCAGTATTTATAGAGCATTTTGGCCCTAACTTAGGCCAGTTGTTCAAAGCAGTGAAACTGGTGATCGTTGGGAAATGGGTGTGATGGCATGGACCCTCTTTTCCTTGCAACAAAAGAAAGAGCCTTTCAGATAGTTTTATAACTTTAGTCAAACTTTTTTTGTTTTCTTGTCTTTCTGTCTACCTTGTCCATGTTTGAGGAAGAAATGCAAGAAATTCTACCTACCATTTTCTGGTATCTTACAGAATAGTAAGAATTCATTAACTTGAGATTATGACTGTAGATATAAAAAGGCAAATTGCAAATACCTGGGCAGTAACCACCACTTACCTGTGTTCTAATGTACTTGAGATCAAAAGGTGAATAATAAAGCTTTTGGATTGGGAAATAACCTATTTTTTGATTTAGAAAATAACTACTAGAATGCCTCTTATTCGGCACTTAAAATACATAGTCCTGAAAAGTAGAGACAAAGTTGTTGGTTTTAAGGTGAGTTGGAGAGAAATGGATAGGAAATCTGTGGCTTTGTTCACAGCATGTTTATGCACGTGAAATGTTTCACTCCAAACTGGATGAAGCCTTTATTTATAAATGCTTGTTTAATATTAGTTTGTATTCAAAGTTAGATATCTTTTAGGATCAGTTTTCCTATACAAATAGGAATTGAAATACAGCAAGATGTTGCAGTGCTCTAATTTCTTACTCAATATGAAGTCAGTGCAAGTGATGGTGTTCAGTGATACTAGAATAAGCCTTGGCTTAGGTTGTTACCTTAACTGTAGGTAGGTCTCATATAGTAACAGATTCAGCTTGTTGAACCTTGTTGAATTGGCCATCATTGATTGTTAATAACTGGTTTGATATTGATAAATAAGAATCAGAAAATATTTGTGTTAAAAAAACTTCCATTGAGTTGTGGTGGTGAAATATTTCCTGTGTCAGCTGCTTTGATAGTACTATTTATGAATCAATCTAAAGTTGAACAGAGACCTCCTAATATAGATTAATTTTTTTTTAAACAACAACAAAAACACATACGCCAGGCCACAACTGGGAAACACTAAGACAGACTCAAAACCACACAAAGATGAAAAACAATTTGGCTGATATCTGACATTTTTACTTCATGTGTATGTGTATTTTCTGTCCTATAAATGGCATAAAAGTTTGTCATAGAGGAGTATATTATGCATTCTTAGAGTGTAGTGGTGGCAGGCACATGGGTAATGATTTTCAGGCTCAGGGCTGATGTTTTGTTTTGTCTGTCTTCTCTCCCCCCCTCCCTTTTTCTTCAGGTGATATACTTGAAGAAAACGCCAGAAGAAGCTTACAGGACACTTTTATCTGGATCTAATCCACCATATCTTCCGTTTAGGTATGTGGCGAAGTGAAATGGGCTTAAATGTTGTGTTTTCGAATTTGTTGTATATTAAAATGTTTTAGATCCCTCTCCCTTTCCAGAAAATGTTTTAATGTCCGATACAGACAATTTATCAAAATGACTAGTTCTCAAAACCTTCATTTTCAACTTTGGGTGAAATTACTTGCTCAGTGATGGAATAATAAAGCCATTTTGATTTCACTTGTAAGTTAGACTGCCAGTCTCACAAACTTTCTAGTTTAGAAAATTGATGTTAGCATGTTTGACTTAGCAATTAAAATCTTCCTTTATGATGTATCCTGTTTTACTATTTGGAAGTCATTCTTAAACTTTCATATTAGCTACGAGCTGAACAGCTAGACTTAGATGAACAAAAGGTTTTTGGGGCTGTTGAATTTTCTCCATTTTAGAAAGAGTACTGAAGTTCAGGTTGTTAAAGTTGCTTTGCCTTTCTCTCTTCAATAAATAATAGAAAATTTCTATCTATACTGCCTGTGGTGTAGGTGTGTTGTGACTTGCATCTAAGGAGTTTTAACTGTCATGTCTATCTAAAGAGACTTTCAGATTTCTTTTACTTCATGATATGGACCATGAAATGTCCTTCTGCTTTATGAACCAAAATACCTCACACTTCTCTTACAAGATGTGTTTGCCTAAAGCAACTGTCGGTAAGATCGTCTTTTCCAGGAAAGTCAGGATTTTAAAAGTAGTGTTTGATGTTACAAAAAGTACGTTTTTGTAACATAAACCTACCTTGTTTATAGCAAAAGCCTCATCTGATTCTACAGCCACTCAACAAAGGAAGACGAAATTTCTTCTCCTCTCCTGGCTTGCATAGGAGTCAGGTAGTATATGAACTGTTGAGATGATAGATGTGTATGTGAAGACCAGTTTGACTAAAATCTTAAGCTAGTGATGAACACACTTGAGGGGTGTGCGTGGTGGGGGAAAGCATCAAATTAGTGATGGCCTTTTTCAGCAGAGAGTTTATACATTGACCCTATCTGAGGGGGCAGGGAGTGGTGAAACCAGTTGGCTCCCTGACTTCTTGTGAGGCTGATAAGACCACAACAACACATTTAATGATCAGGGAAAAACTTATTTTTAAGTGTTAAATAATTATTCAAAGTAAAAAGCAAATCCTCTGAGTCTGAATTCACAAAACTTTATTCTAAGAGGGGAAAAAAAAAAAAAAGCATTCTGTGTTATGCAAAGGAGAGAATACTAACCGAAAACGTTGAGGAAGACAATGATCAGCAACAGATCTACTTGATTTTTTGCAGTCTGGATTGTCAAAACGAATACAAAAGTGCATTCTTCGTTCAGTTTGTCAACGTCGGGGAGGAGGGCAATAGATGTGTGCAAAGTAGGTAGTCTTCTGATACAGAAAGCTCTTTTGCGTTCTCTGTCTGTGTTTTCCAAGCTGCAGGTTGCTGGCAGATCAGTTGATGGTGTCAGATTTCTTTAAAGCAATGAATATTATCCATAGCCATGAACCTGTTCTCCTACCTCGTCTGCCCAAGGTGCTCTTGTACCCATCCATGAGAATTCATGAATTTTGTAAAGAAAAGTTTCCAGGTTTCCAATTCTACTGCACATCTTTGTGTGTTAAAATCTTGAATTTTAGAATATCATACCTGACTGAGGACAGAGGTGGTCCTTCGTTTATTCTGGACAAGAAAAAAGGATTTAGTTAAGAACTAACATGGAAAACAAAGCAGGTGCTGCATGTGAAAAGGTGTTTCCTAAACAAAATGAGTATGTGTAAACTGAATAAAAATCTTTTTTCACATGCATCATCCAACTTATATGAAAATGTTTAGAACTCTTACAGTAATACAAAATTTAATTGTGCATAAACCAAAACCAGAAGGAATGAGAGGCACATCAGTACAGTAAGTGAAAACTTTCTAAGCAAGCCATGTCAAGTGTTTACAACAGAGTAATCGCTAGAATTGATAGGTATACTTTCATAGACTTACAGATTTACCCTGCACTGTACTGGCAAAAAGGCTCTCTGAGCAGTAATCTCCTATCAGTGTGTTGCTTCTAATACATGTCTAATGCCCATGTCCTTGTCTCAAGCTTTTGAATTGTGTTCATTTTGGCAAATGTTGGCTAATTAGGACGTTAGTGTCCTAATAGGCATTGCCGCTGGCAGAACGAGGTGTCGAATGTGCCATGTTCAGATGAGATCTGCATCCTAACTTAAACTGCTTGTTAAAGTAGCAATCATTCTCTTCACTTGACTCTTCTGCAGGCAGGAAGGGCGTGTTCTCATTTCCACTGCTGCTGCTAAGCTTGCTAGAAATCATTTGTCAGGACTGTGACTTTTTGCAGTGTTATTTTATTTCATCTCAAGCATGCTTGAATGAAGTAGTGTACTCTAGAATGTAAAGAAGTTAACCATAAGATCTGCTTTGAGACAACCCTTACAACTTGAAATACTGATGCACCTTGAAATATTTATGTAAAGGCTATATTAGTAAACAATTTATTGGTAAATCACTTATTCTTTAGACTTTAAGACTAATGTATATATGGTTTTGAGGGGCTTAATTTCACTTTTCGTGTCCTGTATCCAGTTGCCTGTTTTCATATCCTAAAATCACATTGGCTAAAACATCTGCTTTTTTAGGAGGTTGTGGTTCGTGGGGTGGGTAGAGGTTTGTGTTTTGTTTCGGGAAGGGGAGTGCATCATCATTTTCTGTCTTTCATTCTTATTTGACATGGGACTGGGAAATGTTTCTTAAGCTTCTTTTGGAGCTGCTTTGGACTGTGTCAGATCTTGGCACTGGGTTAGAGACTAACCACGCTTTTACCTGGGGTGTAGCTTGTCCTGCTGGGAAAGAAAGTTGTCTAATCTAGCTGTACAGGAGGTGAAACAAAGAGGAGTGAGGAAATAAGACTGAAAGAGTCTGACATGATAGGAGGTTAGTTAAGAAATGAGGAATCTGATAGGGAGGGGATATTGGGAGTTGAATTTGTAGGGAGAGGCTGGAAATAGCTACCTAAGGAGCTTAGGAATTAGTGGGGTGAGAGAAGGGCAAGTAGATCTGATGAGGGCCTACAGTGGGAGAATTAGCTGGGGATGAGGAAGAAATAATTCATTCTTCCTTATCTGGTTCTCCAAGACCCTTGATTGAGATAACTTTCTCCCCTGTCCATTCTAAGACATTTTAGATATACCTGCTGCAAAACGGAGCATGATACAGAGGCAAGCAAACTGAGTCTGTGATGTCACTGGAACTAGAGGTCTCTTGTCACAGCAGTGCTGTGCGCTATACTGTTTTTGGGCCCAAGGACCGTATCTCCTTGGCCTCAAGCTATACTGTGAGGAAACAAGCTGGTGCTAGGAGAAAGTTCGTATTCCGACTAAAATGATTCTTGTATACAATGAAAAAATATAATCCAAATGTCTTGCCCCTTCCCTCTTACTTTAAGGTCTAGGAAGGAGATAATTTGGGATATTGTTGGTATTCGGTACTTTTTGACTTGAATTGATTCCCCTCCACACACTTTTTTGAGCCTAGAACTTGAACATTATATGACTTTCCTGGTATAAATAATCTCTGCTTAAACAACAATGTAACGTAGAGTAATTTAAAGTCGAGTAAAGTAAATGTAAAAGTTTATCAGTATGTAATGATCAAAGGTTCACTGTTGCAACTAGAGTATTTAGAAAGTTTGTTAATTTGATATCTGAAGTCTCTTTTGTTTGGGGGGGGAAGGTAGACTTTAATAGGTACAAGTTGCAGGATTGTCAAGTTTTTTTTTTTTTTATGGGACACTGAGGTATGTTTACATGAAGCTATCGCTAGGAAACTGATCTAGTTTTATCTAGCTCAGTGACCTCAAAAGGCTTTAATCGGCTTAGATCTTCAGCTGTATTTTGTTTAAAGACTGCTTCAATAAATACTGTTCAGGGATGGATGGAAATTAGAATACTCCCCTTACTAGATATGTGAAAGATGGGGGGTTGGGTCTTCTATGTCGCTTTTTTTTTCTTTTGTATAATGGAAAATATGTAGACAAAGCAAGGGGGTGGTAAGACATTACTGCCTCTGAGACACTGCCATCTTATTTTGGGGTGATTCAGTTTCCTTGTAATGGGACCATCTAGTCTCTTGAAGAACTTGTACTGTATCTTCTTAATTCCACATAATAAATCAGCACTAACACCCGTTTAAACCTTCGTAAATACCCGTTTTCCATTTTAAAACTAAGTTTTAGATTTTTCACCTCAAACTATTTTGTATTGACTTGATATTAAAGAGATAAAGGTACTTTAGTATTATAGTGTTCAATCTAAATATGACAGATTTCAGAGCTAGATTTTAGTATTTGTTTTGAGTTTTGTTGTCTTACTGCAAAAGCTGGGGAAACAAGCTATTTTGTTTTTGAAAGTGTTGAGAGGGAAAGCCTTGTGCAGTATTCGGGTCAGCTACAATAATTGTGAAATCTGATGTGGGATTTGCAAGTCTGTAATACCAACTCAGATTCATACTCTTATCTGTAGCTCACATTTTTCTCTATTTGGAAACCAAATGCAGAGTACTGTCAAGTAGCAGTTGGTTTAAAAAAAAAAAAAAAAAACTATTTAAAAACCAAGATGGTAAAGCATTTGGCCATTATAAGACTAAAAGAATACCGTAATGAAATACGTGTGGTCAGTAACAGAAATCGCAGCAGCCACACTATAAAGCTCTGCAGGAGATGTCTGTGTGTGCTCTGTTCCATTATTTCGATATCAAATGAGGCAGCCTTTCTTTTCTTGGCCTTTAGCGTAGACTTCTGAGTTAAACAAAAAGGTAGGACACTTAAATCCAAATAGCTGTGATTCTGTCGCTAAAAACACACACCTAAGTTTTTGTGCCTGCATAAATAGTCCCAGTAAGTTCAAAATGACTAATCTCTTAAACCTAAGCACATACATAAATTTTGTAGGATGGAATGCTGACTGTGTACAGTGGTTGGGGAAAAGAATAAGCTTACATAGGAAGAATGTCTGAGTTTAATCTTAGTTTCACCCAAAATGCTGTTTCTCTGAGGCTAGTGGAGATGTCTTTTCCTTACAGGGCCCTTTCTCATTAACTACTAGTGCTTGTGTGATTCAATATATTTGGTTTTATTGTTGTACAAAATGTGATCCACTTGGAATTTCTTGCATGTTATCCAAGCTAAAAATTAATCATCTTAAGTGTTATTTATTAATTATTGTACCAAAATGCTAAAATAGCAATCTTGAGGAGCAAGGAAATGCATGCTAATGGCTCTGGTACTAGCTAATTGACTCCTCAAGTCACTTTGGCATGCAAATAGCTGTATTTCTAACAGAATTTTTGTACAGGTTAGTACTAGTTCTGACAGTAGCCAGTATTTTTTTAGTGTATGATCTAGAAAGTAGCAAGAGAACAGTAGGAAGAAAGGTTAATATAAAACATGGTGAAGTAGGGCCAGCTGTTCTGTGTTAATTTTTTTCTAGCAAATACATTAAGTTCAGGATTCAGAAAATAAAATTGATTTTATTTTTAAATATTTAACAAAGTTTCTTAGTGATTTGACATGACTTCTGACTGCAAGTCACATGTAGTATTTTAGATAGTATGAAAAGTGAAAGTTTCTCTGGGCCACTCAACTCAGCATAGGCATTCATCCTCATTCTGGAGAAAGTTGTGTCTTTTAGGCATTTTGGTTTTTTCTTTGGGTTTTTGTATTTACCAAAGAATCAGAATAGTTACTGACTTATTTCCTTTTAAAGAAAAATATTTATCTAAGATATTTTACCCAAGTAATTTATCTAATAAATTATAGGAAGTTCTTTCAAGAGAAACCTTTAACCTGTGCCTGTTGAGTATTCCAGGGCCTTTTTAGACATGAGATTGTGCGTAAGACTGACGTTAAGCATCTGTCCTCTGAGTAGCACTTCTGTGAAGTGATGTTTGACTGCAGTCTGAAGGAATATTGATACTTATTTTTGGAATCGTAATTTATGAAATAATCTATTTGACAGGAAGATTGAGTATAGAAAATTTCACTTCAAAAGTATACTACTACTTTGTAAGCACGTTTTTAAGTTGTTTTAATATTTTTAAAGGTTGTGTAAAGTAGGTTATGTATATTTAAAATTTCTTCCTGTAACTTCTGCGCTATACTGCAGTTCTGTTGCTTGATGTGTGTTCTGAAAACTGGTAGCTTGGGTTTTGTCTTCAAATATTGGTTCCACAAGTGCTTGCCTGATCTGTACTTAATTCTCCCTGAATTTTGACTGTTGGTGCATACATGGGAGGAATAAAAGATGCTTTCTAGTGTGCTTTCTAGCTGACGAGCAAGTTTAGAGGCTTGATATAGATTCTTGGACAGGCACAAAGGTGAATTAGGTGATGCACAGAGTGATGGGATTAAGACACGCTTACTTTCAGAGCTGAATTTTCTTTGTTTTAAGTTAAGCATTAGTCAGTTACTGGAGATGGTTCTATCTAAAATGGAGTGTCTAGATTACTATGGTCAAATTCTTTTTTTTCCCCTAGAAATAACTAATATTAACACATTTTTTTAAAAAAGATGCTTTTATAGTGTTAATTCATGTAAACTGTGTTTGTAAACAGCTTTTAAACTGAAAAGTGGCAAAACTTTTCTCATACTTTAGCAAAAAGTATCTTAGTTTGACGGAGAGAAAGAACGAGAAAGATGCTGTTACTATTAGCATGTAATGTAGCGATCAGGATGTGTGCTGTTTAAGATTACCCTGGGGATGCCTTTCTACAATGTGAATTGATAACGGCATGTGGAGTCCTAGTTGATTATACATGCAACTTCTGCCAGAATAATTTTCTTTCTTTCTTTTTTTTTACACCTACGACTTAATCCCTGGAGATAGTTTACTTCAAAAGTCCAAAGTAGAAAACAGTAAAGTTTCAGAAAGGGATTTGCAGCTGGAATTGATTCTAAGCAGGTAGCTGAATTTTTGGAAACCAAAAAACATTCTTCCTGAGAAAGAATTGGTAACTCTAAAAACGGAATGCCTGTGAAGAAGCTTAAAAACTTGCAGAGTTGGTTATTTGTGTTTAAAGCATTAAGTTATATTTAGGCACAGCTTCCAGGAATTCTATTGTTACTATGTTGTACTGTTATTCATATGAAATGTGACAACTTTGTCACATTTTATCACAAAAGATACATGGGGATATGAATTCAGTTGTCCATGTAGTGTGTAGTATTTAAAAAAAAAAAAAAAAAAGCCTTATAGAATACTGCTATTTGAATTTACGGGAATTTGGGATTAGGTTTCAGCAGTCATATTTGTTCATCCAAAGCTCTACCTCTTTGGAATTTTCCGGACTCTTGTTTTTTGTTGTTTTACTGCATGTGGATGACATGCATTAGCAGAGCTATTTCCTGCAGTTAGAGAACACCCACCTTAATGGCTAGGTGTGCAGCAATGGAAATAAGACATTTGAGGCTTGATGCAGTAGATGTGAGTTGCCATCATCCATGCGCACTCACTGAGCAGGAGCAGGAACCTAGGATCTATGAAAGGATTGCTGAATGATACTTGTTTCATGGTGCTACTCTGACTGGTAATAGCTGTGAGAATTTTAACTAAGAAAACATATACCCGAAAATATGATAGGCTTATCTTGTGCCTCTCATCCAAATTCTGTGTTGTCCCTCCCTTAGAGCACTTCTTATTGTTGTTTTAGGGATTGCATGGCATTTTCTTTTCTTTCTAGTATTGTTTTATATACTGTAGTATCAGATACTTTATCAATTGAAGGAGCAGCTATATTCATATGAACAAAATCAAAATTGTTATTTTGATTCATCAAAATAACAACATGTAATACAGAATGTCTGCTACCATCATACCTTCCCTCTGTATTTCTGTAAATATTTAATTTCCTGATTTGCATTGTTTAATGCTTTATTTTGTTTTGTTACTTCTATCAGCCCTCTCATAAAACTGTTACAGCTTTTAAAGATTTTCTGTTAAGCACGTATTCCCATGTGGTCTTGAAGATTTTTGTTCAGAAGACATTTTTCTTTACTGGAATTGTTTAGCACCACAATGATTTGTCATCACATTTTCTCCTGTCAAAAAATGTATTATGTTAAGGTAATATTCTACAGCTTTAAGTTCTGTTTATTTAATGAAAAAACTTGATAACTTCACATTTTGGAGCCTTCTTGTTACGTTTGGATTTCTGAAAATGTATTCACATTTTAAAATTTCCACTTTATAATATTGTGGATAAGTTGTGGTGGTGTGGGTGGGTGATTCTCTCTCGCGCGCTCTTTCTCTGTCTCTTTTTTTTTTTTTTTAAATAATGAACAGTTTTGTTTAATAAGGAACAGCAAATGTGTTCTGGAGTGGCTTGCCCATAATATGACACTGCCAAATTTGTAGCCTTTAACTTTTTATATTAAATCAATTTTCTAGGAACACTGGTTAATTAAAATGACTCTGTGTTCTACTCTTTAAAAATTGAGACTACTCTACTCTTAAAGGACTTCAGAATGAGTGAAACTTACAGTACTGACATTTATGCTACATATGGCTAGTAGGCTCTCCAGAAGCAGAAGTTGTAAATGTAAGATTGAAATTTTGAATTGATTGTGGATTATTGATATATCTGACTTACCCTAAAATTTTTGTGCAGTTCTGATAAACTGGTACAGAACTGATAAACTGCAGTTCTTAACATTCTGCATAAGATGGTTTAGTGCAGAATTATAACCGATTTCGTCAGTGAGTGATTAGAAAACAATCTGCTCAGGCAGAATTTTGTTAATGCAAGTTGGCCTGAAGCAGTGTTGTTTGTTAAAACTACTTTTTAACTTTTCCACAAAACATTTGCTGTGTAAACAATTTAATTTGGTGTCTCATACTACTTGAATGTGTCTTGCTTTTGTGCATCCTGTCATCTTTTAAAGAGAATTTATATTATTTCCATAGTGGCAAAACTGAGGTCAAAATAACTCTCAATTTCATTATATCTGGTTAATTTTTAACCACATCTGCAGTCAGGCATTGAAGTGAAAGCCTGTAAGTGAAAGTCAAATGAGTGAGCTGCTCACCTTTACTATTAGACAGTATAACACAATTAAAACATGATAATAGTTAAGGAATTTTTGCTGCTTCACTATTCTTGCACAGCTGAAAATGCAAAGCTCCCTGTTCCAGGAGATGATAATTTGGTACAAAGCTGTGCTGTCAGCTAGGGTAGAAACATGCACTTAAAATAATTTGCAGTATCTAATTACACTTGCAGTGAGTTGCATCCTCTCTAGCGTAGTGCTTTAGCATAGTCAAGAGTGTCAAGAGATGTCATCTTTGAACTTTGATTTGGAGTTCTCAGATGGGATTGAATAATTTTAAGAATGTATTCTATTGTGTGCTTCCTTTCCCTTACTACTTAAAATAATTTTATGTATGTTAAATTCATTTGTATTAAATTTATAGGGATGCTTCATTTGGGAACTGCACGTACAATCTCACGATCTTGGACTGTTTACAGGGAATAAATAAGGTAATAACACTTTTCCATAGCCAAACAGGTTTAAATTGACTGTAACAAAAAAAATAATAATAATAATTATAATAATAATGAAGCAAAATACTCTTAAATACATACAAAAACTTGGTTTCAAAGCAGAGTGTATGTGAATGAATAGTATGCTGTCATGAAGCCTAAGTTATTGAGGACTGTGTTTGAGTAGTGAAGTGGAAGAAGGTTGCATTTTACCTAGCTGGCATGGTCTGCTTCAGATTTCTGAAGCTCACCTGATGTATTAGAATGTGCAAATGTACCTGGGTGGAGTAGTGCAAGATAATGCATTAGATCTGCTAATAACTAGTTTTGAAACATTGGTGAAGTGGGGGGCAACATAGGTTGATGCCTTTTGGTGTCCATCTCACTTAAAGTTATTGTGATTTAATTGGAGCGCTGTTTTTATGCAGTTTTTGCCCATACTTGGCTCCATCTGGTTAGGTGTTTGACACGCTAACCTTTTCAGAACTGTTTAAAAAGAATGGAAGCGAACATAATCTTACCTAGTGTTCTGGTATATAACCTTATCAAGCAAGCTGACTGCTGCTGAAAGCACTGCATTCCATCTATGTTGTGGTTTCCAAATATGTTTGTTACCCAATGTGGAAAATCCTAAACTTACTGAAGAAGTTTGTTTAAAAAGGTTAATTTAGATTGCTAAATATATTCCATCATGATGGTGGTCCTGGGTAAAATTAAGTTACAGTTTTGCTTTTTTAAATCTTATGGCCCATCTTCAGAATTGGCAACTGTGTATTTTAGTATGTATGTCATACTGTAAGCAAGGATCAGATTTTGTTCATCCAATTTCCATTAATATAACCTTCCCCCTTCATCAAGATCTCTAGGTTCTGTACAGGCAGATCCTTTAAAGACCTTTTATAATTCTTAAGAATATGATAAAACAAATGTTTCTTAAAAATTGAAAGAGAGCAGTTTAGGCTTAATATTTTTAGTTCCATGTGGGTGGGAAAGGAGCTACCAGTTAACAGTACAACTATTAACTTGTGAGGCATTTTACAGATCCTAAAGCTCTTTGAAGCAGTCCATGAAGTTACAGTAATTTATTTGCAACGAACATGTGCAAAGGACTTTGCGAATCATGTTTCTTCCTCATAGTTCCCATAAAATTTATTACTGGATTTTTGTCCAGTTCACCTGCAGAAGTAGAAGCACTTCCAGTAGAAACTGTCCCTTACCCTAAAGTAAAATCTTGGGTTATCTGGATAAATTTGGTATGTATGTGCATATGTCATCATATATGCATATGGCCTACAAATTCTGAAGTGTGGCCAGCCAGCCATTTTTAAATGAAATAAATTTTATAAATCTGCTTTTCAAACAAACAGCTCAGTATCCTAGATTTTTGTGACCAGTCCAATAATTAAGCCTGTGTTTATATAAAAAGAAACTTTTTTAAAGCCAAAACA
Organism: Struthio camelus; assembly: GCF_040807025.1. Lineage (NCBI taxonomy): Eukaryota > Metazoa > Chordata > Aves > Struthioniformes > Struthionidae > Struthio > Struthio camelus. Next base: position 16,009,192 of record NC_090949.1, read on the forward strand.
AAGTGCAGATTATTAATGTTTTAATAGATGTGTGGACTGTTTTTAACACATGTACAGTGTTATGCGGTATCTGTACTTCTCGGAATGCAGTAGATTCAGTATAAATATATGCTGCAAACACTTATTCCACCTATTCCACCTATTCCATAGAAGAAACTTGTGCTATTGATACCTTATTCACAAAATTTAGTTTTCGAAAGGGTATTATTCATAAATATTTAGTATAAAATTGATGTGTAATAGTACAGTAATTAGGTACAACATAATTTCTTTCAGCGCTGTAGTAAATCTTGTTCAACCCAGTTTCGTTCTATCAGCAAATTGTGTTGGAAAGTATTAACACGAAATTACAAAATAAGTTATACATAGTGCTGTAATTCTTTATGTATCGTTTTGCCTGGATATCATGAAGATAAAATCTGAACATCATATTTCAATATATAACATTAAAACTCATAGTACTGTTTTATGCCCAACTGCATGAAAATGTATTCATCTTTTTAAAGAAAAAGAAAAGATTGAATGAGTATACAACAGAAAGGGAATGGCTTTTAACTTTTATAACCTGCCTTACAGAAAATACATCCATACTGGGGAGGGGAGAGTCAGTCTTATGTAATAAGCAACAAAAGCTTATACCCCATCATAACATCTTTATGAAGGGGGAATAATGAAACCAAGATGCTTTATTGCCGTTGTCTTAGTCTTTTGTTGTCCGTGGTGTTAATCTGTGTAAAACTTAATGTTGTCTTAATGTAGAGACTTTAACAAGCCACAAGCACAAGCCTGTCGTGATATAATTTTGATTCTCAAGAACAATATTATAAAATGGGATAACATATCGTACCTAAAAATAAACTGACGCCTTGTTGCCTTTTAGGCCTTGCAGCATGGATTTTTTGACTTTAAGACATTTGATGTGGATGAGTATGAACACTATGAGGTTTGTACATCTAATACTGAGTTAAATATGTTTCGTTTGCCTAAAATGAGTTAGAATATCCAGTATTTCACAACCTAAAACCTACTGGAAAAGCACTGTAATTCAAGTAAAACCCAGTGTTCATATGTAAGATATGCATGCAAAACCCCATTTTTTAACTTGGTTAGATATTCACTGGAAACTTTATTAAGATCCAGAGCTGTATGTTGTATATCAGCAGCGCTCAGGATGAGTATCTAAACCTTGTCTTTTTAGTGCCCTCACTTTGTAATAAAACTGAGCTGTTTTCTCCTACCCTTCCTGGTTTCTAAGGCCTCTTTTATGCTTCCCTGTCTTTCTGCTAGTATACATATCATGACTCAGAATCTCTCCTAGCCCATCCACAGAATCTGTGTGTTACTTGAAGACTTGCAGAGCTGCTTCTTAAGGTGCCATTAGTCCCAAATATAATACAATTTTTTTGATAGCCACATGAATTCAGCAAATTCTGAGCTGTTTTAGTAGCATTATATGGGGTTTCTAGTAGTGAAAATGCATCCAAAATGTCTTCCTAATGGAGTCCCAGGAAGCTAACAGAAGTTGTCCATTGTTCTGCCACCCTCCTCAAAATTTAGGAACAAACTCTGGATGTCTCTAGGGTCATATTCTGTAACTTACACAGACCTAAACAGTTTAAGTGGTTCTTGCCTCTATATATTCTAGTAGCAGACTGTCATTTCAAGCTCTATTGCTGCAGAGAATCTTTGAAGTAGCCCCACGCTGCACCTGTGATCTGGGCTGTAGCAGAGAAAGTCCCAGGCTCAGATGATGTATGCATATTTGGGTCTTTCTCTATTTCCCCACCTCAAAGCAAGGAAAAGATCTTATGGAGTCAGTAATAACTGTGTAGTTGTATTGGAACTTGTCTTTGGAACTCCTAAAAGTTCTTGCAATTGCACTGGTAAGCAAGGAGAATATATAAGGTATATGTGTACTAAATATTTGAATATATACTAACTGTATTTTAAAGACCAGTATTGCTTCATTGTAGCCAGTATTCTTACCCCTGGTTCCCCCTCTCTTGATATTTTCAGAAAACTTGGAAATGATGAAAATAAGTTTGTTTACTTAGTCTAAAAATGTCAGTTTTTAAATTTGTTATGTTAAGTTGAATGTATCTAATATCTAGTCTTAGGGATGTTTATTCTTCTAAATGTCTATATACCATTTGTTGTTAACCATTTTGCTTTTACAAGTGAGAAGAAATGGGTGATTCAGTACATATCCCTGAAGTACACACAACTGTAGGAAATGCTTCATAAATCCTCAAGGAAGAGGGAAAACCATGAGAGAAATAAACAGGGAGCAAGATTAATTTACAACACAGAAAACTGTACTGTAATAATTGATCATAATAGATACTGCAACATATGGCTATTCATAAAGCTTAATTATTTGTAGAAGAATTTCTAAATACAGTCATGTTCCACGGTGATTGGAATGAGAAATCTGTTCTCTATGACAGTAGCCTTTGAATTACTTAATATGAAGTTAAACAAATTAAGTCAAATAAGTGTTAAGTTGTTACCTTCTACCATGTCACAGTAAAATGTTTGTCCTAAAAAACAGGTGATAATAGGTGGGAATACTGTAGGAGTGTGTGTGTGTACATATATATATTTAGTATGTGTTGAGTAAAGCTGCTTGAGAAATGTATGAAAATAATTGACTAGAGCTATATGCAAAGCTGTCCCATTATCTTGATTAATGCTTGCATTAGTTGACTTTGTGAAAAGCATATGTATGTGAATGGTGTTTTAAGAATGCTACCCGCTGTCCTCGCTTAAGAAGCGAGAACCTGGAATCCTCTTTAAACTTTTTTGTCTCTTTTTTGTATAATTTTTCCACTATTTCACACATGGTAGTCAGCTTTTATACATTTAGGTATGTCCTGTGCTGTAGTTCTAAAACTTTAAATGTTCCAAGGTTTTGCTGTGGTAGGCCTTCAACTTTATAGTTATAGGGAGAAAAATTGCATAAGACTTAAGGGAGCAGGCTACAGAAAATTCTTTTTCATGTTTATAGTTCTTTCAGCTTCCTACGTTATCGAGGCAGTTAATTCCCCTTTTGTTGATTTAGATGTAGAATACTCAGTGTGTCTGTTTCTCTATTTTTCTTTTAAACAGTAATGTCGTCTGTATGCAGTGCTGAACGTACATTGTTCAGATAGGCTAAAATTTAAATTATCCACAATAACCCTTGTAAATATATACAACTGGTAAAATAAAAAGAAAAATACTTTCAACTCACTGAACAGGACTTTCATTAAACTTGTGGAAGTTTGGAGTTGTGGGGGGTTGACTTGGCAGTGCGAATCAGGTCACTAGTCATTATGCAAGCTTGTTAACCTACAGTTTTCACTGTATGAGGACATTGGGAGCAAGCCTAGTGGGATTAGTCAGGCAAAAAGCTGATGAATTGACTACGGTAATATCTGTTATCAGACCCCATTACTCATTAGGGCATTTTGAGCTGAGAGCTAAAAACACAAAGCTTCATAATGCAATTGAACCAAGTGCCATGTCCTTAAATCTCATATTGAGAATAATTACATTGCCAATGTAAATTTCCGTTTCTATACAGAAAGTATAGCTGTTTCTGAAGGCTAATTGGTCTTCATTTGTTTTCTGTGACTTATGTGTGTGGGGGGTTTTTTGTGTGTGTGTGGTTGGTGGTTTGTGTGTCGTGGTGTGGTGTGTGGTGTGTTGTTTTGTTTTGTTTTTTCCGGCCAGTGCTTCATGGGGAGGCGTTTTTCCATGCTCTTTGCTAAAACCTAAAAGAACACTAGTGCTTGCCAGTGTTATTATAAGTAGGTGTCTTTTGAAATGCTGAATCCTTAAGGGAGAAATACCTTAGATGATAGGATCTTTCTCCTTTTACTTGAAAACGTTAGGAAAGTGGTTTATGTGGGGTTTGGGATTTGGGGGGGAAGAATTTCTGGGAAATGGCTTATGGTTAATTAGCTTCTCCCATATATTTTTACATCTAAAATGTTTTATTTAATGCACTGAAAAAATAGTTTAAAAAAAGTCAATCACTTCTTTATTTTTAATGAGCAGATATTAAAGTGCTTTCTTCTCTCTCTCCTGAAATTTTCCTAGCGAGTAGAAAATGGTGACTTCAACTGGATTATTCCAGGAAAATTTTTAGCATTTAGTGGACCACACCCAAAAAGCAAACTTGAAAATGGTATGTGTTCTAATAGATATTTTAATGCTATTATTTGATCTTATTTCCAGCATGTTAAACAGTTATAGCAAATAAGCAAAGAAGGTAAAGACTTATAGAAAGGTTGGTTGTTCAAAAATAATTGTACAGTGAAGGTTTTGTTTAAGATCATAGAGCTTAATTCCAAAGGTCTCTTCTAACAGTCAGTGACTTCCAGTTGGTGACAAAGTGCCTGAGAAACTTAGGTTCCTTACTCTTCTTCTGAGCCAGACAATTGATATGATAAACATGCAGAACTAAATATAATCTACATAAAGTAAATGAGAAAGTATTAAGGGTTTTGCAAAACTGTATGCTTCTTTACAAGTATAAAGGATCAGAAACTTATCAAGAAAGACCCAGGGAAAGAAAGTAGTTGGCAAGTTAAAGGTAAACCAAGTACAGATCTGTTGATAACAGCATCAGACTCCTTTCTTCTCATTCTACCTTTCTGACCTCTTTGAAGGCTTTTTTACTTCATAGTGGAGGAAGAATATTTCTAGTACTATAATTTCTCCTTTAACTGTTCCTCTTGTCCATGCTATAGATCACCAACCAAGCTTCTTTATAAAGTCTCCTCCTAAAGTGTCCTTTTATTCTGTGTCTTCTGATCTGCAGCTTCTGCATTGCAGCTGCTCTGCAATGATGAATTCATACATGTACCTAGTTTTAATGTATGTATAAACCCCTACTTGTAGAGGGCATTGATCTAAGCAGGATACAGTACAGTGCTTCAGATATGTTGTGCTTTAATTTTCTTTTTTTTAAATGCTAGTCTTGATGAAAGCATTTTGTGGACAATGTCTTTATGACTTAATATCTGTGTGTTGTTTTGAATAAAATATTAAACCATTTGCAGCCGGTTAAAATTCTGAAAAATGTTTTCTGGGGGATTTTGGTTTTCAGGACTTGAAAATTCATCTATGGCATGAAATGATGTATTTCTTATAACAGATTTTGCTTTTTTTTAATTTTATTTAATAGGTTATCCTCTTCATGCACCTGAAGCCTACTTTCCTTATTTCAGGAAACACAATGTCACATCAATCATAAGACTAAACAAAAAAATCTATGAGGCAAAACGCTTTACGGATGCTGGTTTTGAGCATTTTGACCTGTTCTTCATAGATGGAAGCACGCCAAGTGACAGTATAGTTCAGAGGTTCTTGAACATCTGTGAGAATGCTGAAGGTGCTATTGCTGTACATTGTAAAGGTATGTTCACTAGTTTATTTCTCATATTGCAGTTATTCCAGAAATAAAATTTTTTAAAAAGCACCGTCTGGCTTTGAAAGTAATATTGCTTTACAGTATTTGACTAAATGCATGACAGATAGTTGATATTTTCATGTATGTGTCAAATTCTTTAGTGTTGCACCCTACCCCTTAAAGGATGTGACAATCTGTTGTTCATTGTTTTGTTTGTCTTAATTTTATGTAAAGGTGTGGATTTTTGTTGACAGACATTTCTCTTTTGCGTTATGCTTGCAGAGTTAGCATTATAATAATTGGCTAGGAAATGCTGAAGACAAAAGGGTTTTCTTTATACTTCTGGACTACTGCTTTTACACCTTTCTGTTTAGCATGACTTCTGCGTGCTCACAAGCTAATGTGAGTTGAGTGTGATGCTGGTATTTTGAACCAGACTATTTCAGCATGTCAACCGAAAAATAAGCAAAACTTCCTTAGTGAAGGAGGAATAACAAAGACTTTATAGATTTCAGCTTATTTTATTTAATAGAACTGCGTAAGGGCATTGTTGTAGAGACAAGTGGCTTGCTGATCTGAAATAAGAGTAGTGCTATTCATTCATCGCTTCTTCCCTAAGCACTACACAGGCATATCAAAGGTAAATAAGTTTATTTGCTGACAAGTTGTTAGTTGCAGCTAGAACACAGAACTTCTGGCATTAATAAGCTGACTATCTGCTACTTGACTTAATCATGATTTAAATTACTGATCAGTGAGAGTACTCTTGTTACAGAAGTATTACAGGCACAACTTCCACGCTGGAAATCACTCTTTCCAGAGTTAAAAAATGGTTTAATGCAAAAGGTTGCTATGAAAGGTTTGTACGTTAGCAGGAACTTGCAGTAAAGAACAGAAGTCTTGGTGAGGTGCGCAGTTGGTAGATACTGCCTGCAACTTTCTGGCACCATTTTCTTACTCAGATGTATGTTCAGCATAGTACAACCTTTTGGTAATCTATATGCAAGTTGCATCCCTTTTGTGTTTAAAACAAACAAGCAACTCCCAAACCCAACCTGTCTCTCTAAGAGTACTTCTTCCCACTCTAAATGATTCTTCTGGCATAATTTTATATGCTGGTCAGTATTTATTGCTGTTTCTATATTAAACCATTGAATAATCATACAGGTTAGCCTCATTTACAACAAATTTGAATTAAAAAAACCAAGCCACTAGCACACAAGACAGTTAAACATGCTGTTAAATGCAGTGATGTGCGCATGCATTTGCACGTATCTGAGTTTTGACTTGTAAAGGATGCATTTTGGCCTTTGTACAAAGGTACTTTAACTTGCTCTGTTTTTTACTGGGTTGATAAATACGAAATTTTTATCCAGCTTTTTCACAGCTTTAATATCAGAGCCTTACAAAAAATTTTTAAGTAGAATTACACAAATGAGAAGGATGACCACTGTTGTGCTTTTCTTAAACGCTATTAACTTTGTATGGTAAATGGGATACTGAACCAGAAGTTCCTTCTTCAAATGTCAAGGTAGTGAATAACATTACAAAGTAGCCTTTTCCTCATGTCCTGTACTCAAAATTAATTTGATAATGGTGAACGGCTCATGGTTTTGTACATGAACATGTTCATATGTGTTACTATAGCAGGCCTGGGGAGAACAGGAACACTGATCGCCTGTTACATAATGAAACACTACAGGTTCGCACATGCCGAAGCCATTGCTTGGATAAGAATATGCCGACCAGGCTCTATTATAGGACCACAGCAACACTTCTTGGAAGAGTACGTATACCACGTTTGTTACTAAGAATCAACTGCTTCTCTATGTTTTTATTCATCTTGAACTATTTATTTGTAGGATCTACTTTCTGTCTTGAGGTGGTATATTATTGCCTGTTGTTTTTTATATATATACACATATATATGTGTGTGTATATATGTGTGTGTGTGTATGTATATATATGTATGTGGTTAGTTAATTTGAGATTGCTACTGATTAAGTATGATCTCAATTGTCTTTCTGGAGTGCTAGGCACTTCGTCATCTTAAGGGGCAGAGAGTCTCAAAGCTCAGCTTGAATGTTTGTGTTCTGGGAAACTTAGGAGGTAAAGGCAATTAGTGTTGGGAGCGCAAATTCCAGGTGTGGACAAAAGATTAAATTAACGAGCAGGGTTTTATTAAAATCTTAACACATGGGATTACACTTGATATACTTGAAGCCTATGCTGGTGCTTCATAAAATGAATCTTATTGTAGTGTAGTCCATATGTTTCTTCTTGTAACTAAAGATGAAATGAGTGTGTGATGGACAGCTTATAATCTCTGTCAAACTGCTAGCATAATGTGTGAAGCAGTTCTAACTCAGAGCTAATACAGTTGTTAGCAAAAGGTAAATGCATGATTTAAATATGATCCTTCTCAGAATGGACTATATACTTCTGTTTGAAAACATTTCACATACAGATAATTTAAAGGAGTGATTCACAGTTTGATCCTAGGGTGACTGGCAGTGAATGACAAAATTCCACTGGCTTCAGTGGTGTAGACCAATATCCTTACCGAGTTTAATTTCATAGGCAGTTTCTACACTGTATTTCCTATTACAGTGGTTGTCATGATCACTTCTGTGGGTTGTATGCAGGACTGATGTACTTTTGTGAGCTCTGAAGCAAATGCTTTTTAATTGGAGACAGTTTCATTGTTATGAGAAAAATCACTGATAAAATCCACTAGAAATTTCTGAATCTTTTGGGGGAAAAAAGAATGTAACAGTTCTTCTAGACACTGTATAAATATAGTAGGATGTTTTCTGACCTTGTATTTAAAATACATGGGATATAAAAGGGAAAGGAGGAGTATTATTGGAGTTCATAAGAGAAATTGAGTCTGAAAAGAGGGTTCATTTTTTATTTCCAGAGTAAATGAATGGGAGCTCCTTTAAGAGGTGTTCCACCGTCATTGAAAATACAGTGCGAATCAAACTTTGCACAAACCATTAGTCCTCACTGAAGATGGACTGAACTTCTGCCTACCATGCTGATACTTGGGTGATGCACTCTTTTAAGAAAAACTTCCACAACAGAGCAAAATTGAGAGAGGGAAGATAGTAGGTAGTGTGATCAGTAAATACTGTTCACTTAAAAGATGTGAGAAACAAGACCAATGTCTGCTAGTTTCTATGGTGGCCTGTAAATACCTGTTCTGAGACTTTCTTTCCCTGTTATTTTGTTTTCATTCATACCTTGCTTATTTATGGCTAGGAGATGAGCATCAAAAGCGAAATACTGTTCTGGAAGTATTTTCTGTTACCCTAATGACAATACATACTGGGTTTGATAATCAAACAGAAGTCAGCTGATGTCACTGACAGTGGCAAAATGCCTCCCTTAGGAGGGAGAAGGAAGAAGCTAACATCAATTGCATCCATGTAATTTAATCTAAAATACAGAGGGCTATAAAGTTGCATTTGGAGAAAAGGTAAGATCTTGCAAATTTGATCTCCCCAGCTTTTGTGGATGTGTGGGCTTCGTTTCTTAGGTCCTTTGAGTTTTATTGAAGGAAGTTTGAGCAGGTTTTCTGTAGAGGCCTCGCTTGGTAGGAGGGTGTCAGATGAGTTGGCTACTGTGGATGCGTTAATTCTGAGAGATTTCTATGATGTTCAAAATAAAAGCATATCTTCCAGGCTTCTTCTGTTAGGTGGAATAAATGATGTGTGCACCTGTCCTCTGCACTCTCTCTTGATCTTGGGATGCAGAGAAGTCTTTCTGGAAGTGCTTACCTTTCCTGTTTATTGCCGAGGGAGTTTGAGCAATTGACTAGGAGTACCTGACGAACTGCACAATGTCTGTATATACAAAACTCATGTTAGTAATACACTGTACAGCACCATAACATTTATTCTACACATTAAAAGCGCATTATTATTTTATGTGTGCTTTTAAGATTTATTTTAAGCCTTTAAAATATTGTTCTAAATTCCTCTTTAGTTATTCTTTCTTTTTCCATTAGGATCTTGTAAAATGAAGCTTTATTATCTGCAGTATTTCTGTGATTGTTAGAGACATATTTGGTGATCCTGATTTAATTTTACCATTCAAGAGGATACTTTTTTGTGATATTCATGCAGCTCTTTCTTCTTCCACTGAAGAAGATATACAGATAACTCAAGTGTTGACAAGCTGGAAGGGTAGCATGTTTTCTTGATAGTTTTTATCTGTGTGCAAGTGTGGTGATATTAATTTAGGTTTGTATCTGACAGGAAGCAAGCAATGTTGTGGCTGCAGGGAGACCTCATCCGATCAAAACAGAAACAACGAGTAGTCAACGATGGAAACATGAACAGAGTTCTCTGTGGCTTGGATGACATTTCAATCAGTGGCAGCTTTAATAAGGTACAGGAGTTGGATCAATATGGGGAGGTAAGGTTTCAGAGGAAAAATTTCACATAAGCAGAGATGAAGGTGTTTTTCTAATAACTACAATTCTAACAGAGAAAAACCTAAAAATGATCTATAGCTAGTTTTATTAGCTTGTTTTCTCACAGCTGAACTGCTCTTCATTTTTGTTTTTTTTAAAGAATGGGTCTTAATTAGAACAAATCTCGACTTTCTCAAACTTTGAAAACTTATAAATCATTTCACACAATTCAGCAGATTTGCATTATTTGAAGTCATTCTTCCGGGGTTTTCAGTAACTTATGGGGGGGAGGGAGGGAGGGAAGGAATTAGTTTTCCTACTGGAAATCATTTATTCCAAATTTCTAGCTACTAATGCATGAATAGATAGATGTCTATCCCTTATCAAAGCTTTATAGACTGACACAGGATGTGGTGTGTGCATAATAGGGTGAGGACCTGACAGTTATTTAGCTGAAGTGTGAGCTGAAGTGGTCCTAATTCTGCTACTGAGCCAGTAAAAATTATAAACTGTTGTTCCATCCTACAATATCTTCCAGGAGCAGTTCAGAGGAACTGTTCAAAGTGCCTTTGATTAATCCTGTCTTAGCTCTGTAATAACTGAAGAGCTTTTATTTTGCCAACGGAATCCTTTTTGATGTAAAAGACCAGCAAACTCTACTGGGCACCTTTTCCAGATAGTACCTCTACAGAAATGTATATAATGTGGTCTTCTAGATTATGATAGATCAGTGATTATTTTATGCTGATAACTCTTTACCTTTTGGAATTTCAGTTTGTGGCTTGGCATCCGTAAAGGTAATTATCGAGATTAACTGGAGAATACAAGCCAGTGTGGAGATGCCTGGTCTTGTATACCTAATGAAAACACCAGACACATGGCCATATAGTTTAATGTTTTTGAATCTGAACTGCTACAACTTCACTGCTTCCAGTGTTCAAGGCAGTTTATTTGCACACAGCTCAGCTACCTGAACACTGTGTAGCTGCTTAGGTACAAATTCAGTGTAACTCCACTATCGGTGATTGTTTCCTGGTGCCCTGCTGTAGCTTCTAGCATCAGCTGGATCAGTGCTGTGGACTCTATTGAAAGGCACCAGAAATAGCTTTTTGGAATAGGATTCATTCCTTTTGTCTTCTGCAAGATATTTCCTGTCACTTAAGTTATCCTATCAGGACATAGGTGTTCACACTGCCCTTTGATCAACCATCTTGATAGTCATGGATGTTGTTTATGAGGACCCCAAAATTAAGTTATTGTTTTTATTGCTAGTGCTTCTTTTTCTACTGTAACCCTCTCTAATATGACCATTTCAGGCTTTTACAGATGGGATATTAAAACTGCTAGCGTTTAGTCTGAAAAACATTGAATTTTCTTTATCTCTTTATATCTTTGGTTATACTTCAAGACGTCATTATACTAGGTTCTTTAGAAACTCAAAACAAAGGAACATTCCCAGTTCCAAAATGTGTACGTTCTAAGAAGGAGAGGACAGACAGCTACATATTGATAGCTGTTGGGCAGGTAAAGACAGGGAAACAAAATTGATCAGCATTGAGGCTGAATGATAGGTAACAGCAGCCTAGCATGTAGTCTTCAACAAAATCTAGCTACAATATTTATGTTCTCCTATAATTAATGCCACACTTATAGACCGTCACACTATTTGATTAATTTCTATTGTATAGACTCTTCTGTCAATCTTTTGTCTCGACTAAAGGCAGAAACTCTACTGTTCTGTTTTATACAGAACCATGAGATCACTTATGCTCAATAGGAACTACTATAATACAAACAAATACTTTAATCTGAGATCAAATGTGTAGTGTAATTAATATTTTTTGTAATTGCCAAATGAAAACTTATGGCAGTGGTCTTGCTACTTTAACTTTCATATTTTTCTGCTACGTACTCAAGATGCAGTCTCTATTTAATATTTGAGCCTTAGGAACGTCTCTATTCTGAGACCAGTGAGAAAAGATAAATAGGCACTTAAAAACAGTGTTGGCACACGTTTTTCATATTTCTTAGCTTAAAACATTTTCTAGTGCTGAAAAAGTAGCTTAAAACTCTGAAATCTGTTCACCCTCTATTCCTTATTAAGTTTTTGAAGGAGAATTCTTCCAAAACTGTATTTTTCTGGAGGTCATAGGAACTTCTTATTTAAAAAACAACCTTCTCCCTCCCCACGCGCACACACAACTTAGTAACTTAGGAAAGTATATTTTTAGCTCCCATTGCAGAACGCAGACCTTTAACTAAATCTCTTTCCTCATCTTCTGCATATCACATAATCGGATACTGCTCTTTCCTCTCCATATTAACAACTTTTAAAAGTGATGCAGTATTGAATTGGAGTTGAAGGTCCATAAAAACAGACTAAACAGACTTAAGAAAATTTTTATATATGCTGACACTAGGCTCGAGCATCCTGAACTAACTTTGAGATCAGGTTCTGCAAAAAGCATCTGTGAATATGCACTCACATTAAATTCACTGGAACTTTGCAAAGCAGAGTACAGCCACATGAGTGTAAAGATTGTAGGATTAGCCTTTTAAGTATTAATCTTCTCACTCAGAGATGCGCAATGCTTTGAAACTTCACTGTGCTCTTAAGGGTTCTGTATTCTTCTTTGTTTGCATATATGGTGTTTTCCAGAATGATTCTGAAGACAAAGCAGGTATGGAAACTAAAAACGGCATGACACAGGGAGATAAACTTCGTGCCTTAAAAAGTCGGAGACAACCACGCTCTGCTACGACTGGAGCTCTGAGGTAATTTGCAGTTCTAAATTCAGTCTGTGCTATCAGATCTTTATAGCAAGTATACGGTCTTATTTAAGGCAGTTGTACTAGATTTGTGGTAGCAATCTAGTACATATAATAGCTGCAAAGGCAGTTGCACTAGATTTGTGGTAGCAATTTATATATATATAATAGCTGCACGCTTGTTAATTTCTTCTTTTATTTCATGTCGTTCTATATAGGGATAGGTACTTGGTTTTTAGCAGTAAAAGTAGAAAAATGTCTCAGCCTTCAAAGTCATGTTATCTAGCGTTTATGTACTTAACAAAATATTCTTCAAAGAACTTGGTTATGTTTCTAAAATTATTTTTCTGTATTCTTCGTATACACTTTGAATCTTTCAAGAACAGTAAAAATGCAAAGTCTGAAGATAAACCTGAAATACTTCTGTTTAACTGTAAGTTAAAACTGTAAATTGAAAAAGATTGTCAATAATTCTTAACTCTTTCATGAGTTTCCTACTTTAAACCTTACATACGTGTATACTTCAACTAATCAAATGATGATATTTCTTTAAATTTCTGCTTTGGTTTCTTTAGGCTGGAAGAAATGAAACTGCACACCAGGTCAATATCGCAACCTCTCAGGTATTAATTTGAGAGAAATCATCCAGTATATTTAATAATAGTTCTAAATGCATACCACTCAACTCTTAAATTGTCAGCGCTTGTGTTGTATTTATCACATGGATTGATTAGCAGTTTCAGAACACTTCTCAGGAGTGGCAGGGAAGAACTTTTTTCCTTTGAGCTAGCGTGAAAAGTGTGATTTTTTTTTTTTTAAGAGCTATAGGAATGGTAGATTCAAATCTTTTGTTTTTTGTAACCAATGGTCCCTTTATCACTGCATCTAAAATAGAGCATGAGAGTTAAAATATTTGTCTTTATAAAGCGTTAATATGAAAAAGAATACATTACCATCAGTTTTATTGCAACACGCATTTTTAGATGGGTTATAGAGAAGTCTAATTTGGGATACTTCTGTTTACCCTTTTTTGGCACAGAGTTAAATCCATTTCTGCTCAGTGTCATTGCTTCTGTGCTTTCAGTTGGAGCCTTGTACCAAGGCCTGTCATCCCTAGGAGCTGATCATGGTAATATCCCGGCCTAAGGATGAAGAGAATTTCACTCTGCTGATAGGGTATTAAGTATAGTAAAAGATTTAATAAACTAACATGAATGCCTGTGAAAGCTAATAGCATTTTGGAGTAGCTCAGTGTACCGTACTTAGAGCTCTTTAAGAAAGTAGGAAGAACTTGGTCCTTGAGTCACCCTTTAAAGAGCTGTATGTTTTATGCAACTTAGCAAAAAATGTTATTGCTGTCATTTGGAAAAGAGAATTTTTTTTTCTAATCTCATGAAAGCTTAAATTTAAGTTTTTCTACTCATACATGCTTAATAAGCACAAAAAGCTTTCTTTTTCATGGTAAATTTAATGCGAAATGGACACTTACCTCCACAAAGTGTTTTTTTACCTAATCAAGGTGAGTAGCCTGTAATTATATAATATCCCTCTCCCAAATTTTTCCCTTGCTATACCATAATAAAGTTATTTTCAGAACAGGCAAATTATGTGCTAGTTGAGTTCTCAGTACCTGAAACATGAGATTCCCACTTCTGAAAATCTTAATATTTAAAGCCTGTTTGAGATGTATATTTCAATTATAATAATCTTGCTTCTCATTAAAACTCTGCACTCCTTTTAGACTGAATACTTCAGGTAGTACAGAAGGATCCATGTCTCCTCTGAAGGCCTCCAGAGTGATGGCAGTTATTTCACCATCTGCAAAAAGAATAAACAGGACTCCCACATCCTCAGGCTCTAACCTTAAAAGGTTTTTGTTTTTCTTTTTTCATTATGGTACAAATGCTTATTGTACAGTACAGTGGTTTTCACGATGTGTGCTATCTATAAAGGGGTTGTTGTTTTTAATTGCAAGATGGCTTACGTTTACTTACAAAACTATTTGCTGTCCTACTAGCTAAATGTTAGCTATTTGCAGATCAACAAGAAAGAAAACTACTAGTTTAAGCGTTAGAGGGGGATTATTTCAATTTAGAAACAGTATTATGTCATTCAGAGGTTTTTTTTAAACTCATCTGAGTTTATAGACATGTAAGAATACTTACAAAATTTCTATGTGCTATTGATCCTAGAATAATACTGAATTGCAATGATTTTTATGAATGCTTGAGTTACTGCTATTTAATACCATTATTACTACTGTAATAAGTAGTAATAAGTGTAACTGAATTTCTATCATAATTTCTGGGTACAAGCATTTATTTGAAGAAAATAATTTTAGAACATCCTATTTTATTCTTGGTTACTTGAAGTCTTGTCTTATGTTACGGCTTTTAAGAAACAGAAGTTCCCAAACTATTATGTGTTCACAAAGCACTTCAGTGTGGATAACCCACTGCCTGAACCTTTTAACACCATTTCTGTCGTATGTGTGGGGTTTGACACAGAGGTGGAAGTTGGCAGTGATAGTACTGGAATAAACCAAGTTTGGGAACTCCTGACACAGAATTCTGATTTTTCATTATTTGAGAGAAGAAAAAGTGAAGCTGTGTGCAAGCATTAATTATTTCAGAATGGTCCATGTATTCCCCTGATGTCTTCTGAATTGTCTGTTAAATTGTCACGTATCTATACGTACATTGTGTGTATCTTTTTCCCCGCATGTGTTTTCCATTCAGCGTTTCCATAAACTCCAGGCTAGCCAGTTCTCTAGGGAACCTGTACACTGCTTCAGATGATGATGAGAGCAAAATGACATCATTGTCCTCTAGGACAGGTTTTTCTGTAAGTCAAATCTCCAGCCACTTGAATGGCAGCTTGCAGCTGCCTCACAGAAATAACCGTGAACTGAACAACAACTTGTACAACAGAAGCAGCAGTAGTGGCAACAACCTGAGCAGCCAAAGCAGTTCTCACAGCGCCGTGACAGATGAGTACAGCATCTATCAACCCTCCTTTACAAGGCTTACAACTCCTCCAGCACGATACCTGAGTCGATCAATTCCTGTAAGTTCACAGTCACAAAAGCCCTTTCAGGCATCAGACCAGTGCTTATCCTCCTTGCTTCTGCAAGAAAAGCTATCACCCAAAACTTGTAACCCACCATAACTTTTTGACCTCTTTGTGACCTAACAGCACCTTTGGTTACTTTAAGTAAATACTACTTCAGCTGCTTTTTTTTTTTTCCTGCCTCTTTCAAGCTTCTAGATCATGAAGATTTCATGAAAATAAATAATTCCTGAAGTTAAACCAACTTTAATACCTTTTCTTTTTCCTTTTTACCACCTTCTGCTTCAGACTTTTATTTCAAGTTAGCTGTAACATAGTAATTTTATGTTTACTATGTAGCTTAATCTTCATGAGGTAGCAGTTTTAAAGAAACTTTTGCATGTGTCATACTAAATGGAAGATCTTGCGTTCTGAAAGAGGATGCCCATCTCAAAAATGGGTCCACTTGACTTGAGATGTAGACCTTTTCTAACACTGAGTGAAAAGTATTTTAAGGCAATATATTTCTGATGCTGTCAACGTCTTACCTTTCATAACTTCACAATTTTACTGCACAGGTGTTATTTTATGCCCTTTCTTTCCTCGACGTAAGAATCTGTATCAAGAAGCTGCATGGATAGTTCAGCGCAACTTGAAAGTGGGTCTATCCAAAATCCAGAGTAGAGAGACTAGGGAGACTTCAGCTACAAAATTACAAGTAACTTCAGTTATAGAATGTCACTTCTTGGGGGGGGGGGGGGGGAAATGATCATATATACAGTCAGCTTCTAAAAGCAGTTTAAAATATCTGGGTATCCAAAGGTTTGATATCCTGCTAATCATAAAAGTTGCTGCAATGTTCTAAACAAAATGTTCTCTGTAGTTAATTGAACCTGTAAAGTAGCACTGCTTAGTGCTTAGTAGCAGTGACACTCCATATTTTTAATTTTTGTTTGTAGTTGCTGAAATAAAATAGCCATCATATAAATTAACTTCAGAATACTATTAATTTCTTCTGTTTTCTTACCTGAGTATATTATACCTGCAATTATTTTCCAGAAGGTGATGAGGCTGACTTAAAACAGGCAGTGCACATGTTACGCTATTTGGATTCTAACCAAAAAGATTGTTCATTGTGTTTTTTGTTCTTTTCTAAATGCATTTTCATGGAGAAATGAGGGATATAGTCTATCATTAACAGCTAGTATGTGGCACCTCTTAGTTCAGAAGCCACGTTTCTAACTTGGAAGGATGAATTGCACTTCCTTTGGGGATAGACGACAGTAGAAAATTAATTCCACAACTTGAGTATTTATTTGGCTCTGTGTGTGTGACTGGAACCTAACTAGCATAAAAAGGACATGCTGCTGCTTAGATATTTTGTATTCTTACAAGTTTGATGGAAACTTTCACTGGAAAAGGAATAGAGTTGCTGCACTAGGTTGTTTGACCTGAAATAGCTCTTAAAATACGTTTAGCTTATTATTCACCACAACATACCTGCGAATAAATGTTACTATTCCACGATCTTAAAATCAGTATGTTCTGCATTGAGTTTAAAGTTGCATTTAAATTTAGTTTAAACTTGAGTTAAAACTAATCATCAGTAAATTATTTGCTATGGACCTCTTGAATATTAGCTCATCCTTTCAGTTTTACGAAGTTGCACTTTAGCTGTTTAATTTGAGTGTTTTTTTCACATGTTATGTGGAACCCTTATGAGACAGACTACTTATAGTTGAGCTTTTTCCCAAGTCGGAAGTAAAAGCATCCTAGTTATCTTACGAGGAACCTAGTTCTAGAGCAGTTATATGATACTGTTTTTAGTTCAAGTCACTAATTTGATTTAATACCTCCAGGTGTAGAGGTGAGGAGGAAAAAATGAAGCTCTATAGCAGGCTGAGGATGTTTGATTTAAGACACAGCCATGAATCTTCTATTTGGTCATAAATTCTGATTCTGAAAAGCCATCCTTGTTAGGTGTTCCCACTTTTTTCATCCAACATGCTTACAGAAGTCTAGTCTTCAGAGAAGAGCAAGACTGACAGAGGCTATAGCTGAGTATATTGGAGTCAAAGTCAATATGCAAATGAAGAGAGAAATCAGTTATCTGAATAACTAAGTGATAGTGTCTCTCTCTCTCTCTTTTTTTTTTTTGATTCTTCTCCGTCAGTGTTGTCTCTTATTTGACATATTTAGACAATAATTCTCTGGAAGGTCGATCCGTTCCCATTCTCTTCTGTTGTGCCTTGTGTAAATGGTATACTTCAGCAGCAATTCTTTGGAATTTTCTTCCATATTTTAGTTACAGCTGTGTATTTTGTGTAAATATGTGCACCTATACACAGAGCCCAAAGAGGGAAGAGGCGCCATGCAACTGTAATGTGACTCAGCCAAGGAAAGCAAGCTAACATTGTTCACAGTAGGTCAAAAGTTCCAAGAGTACCATAACATAAGCTATTGGAGAAACAATAGACACATTTTCTCAAATATCCAAACCTTAAAAGGTCTAATGAAAATGCAACATCTTAAAAATTAAGAACTGTCATCTCCTCTGGAAAGGTGGAGTTGCTCTACCTTTATGCTACAAAAGCAAGGTTAATTGGTTTGTTCTATCAGCATAGGCTAAGAAATGTGGTATTAGTGGACACCTTGGTTCTTATATGTATCTAGCTATTAGGTATCTAGCACTATGTATCTGTTTGTTCTGCTGTGGAACAAAGGTTGAAAGTTTAGGTGGAATTTCCCCAAAAAATTATGCAATGCGGGGGGCAGTTACCATGTACGTTACTGTCTCATTTTTAGGATAGTGGCCACCTTAGATAAAGGTGACTAAAGTACTTGGAGAAGAGAAGAAAGCAAAGAGCACTGGCTCTTATTTTAAGCAAGATGAAAAGAGCAGTAAAGCAGGTGAGCAGTCCTCTGGACTGTAGAGAGGGGCTGTAGTTATTCACACCTTGGTAAAAGGGGAAACAAATTCTTGTTCCCTTGCAGTCCTGTTCAGTGACTTGGCTCTAGGCAGAAAAAGGAGCTTTTTAGAATGCATGTTTCTCCTGTTCTTAATCTTTTTCCTACCTATCGTAATGACTTAGTAATGTATGAAAGCATGCAGTTGTGTAAGCTTTCAACAGTTTTTGGCTTAGTGTCATTTGCTGATTAGGAGTAGAGAATACACACAGTCAAACATAGCAAGATCTTTAAATGAGATGCTATATCCGGTCTTCTCTGAAAGAGTGAGCTGGGAGAAAAGGGGTTTTACGTGCTGTGAACTGAGAAGCAGCATTTCTTAAGAAGAATCATGCAATGCAAAAATCTCTGTAACAAAATACACGTTTCTGTGACTTATCTGTAAAGTAGTTTTGTTTTGAAGTAATAGTGGTTAAACTGCTTTCCTTCTCAGATGATCTGCTTTTCAAGCACGTTGTGAATGTTGCATGTGCTTCCTTTAACTAAAATGTACCATATGGCCTTGTGCCTCTGTCACAATCAGTGGAATGCACTAAATTGTTACCTCTTATGCACCATTGACTGAGTTGCTGAGTGCAGTCACAGAAATTATATTTGTGATGACTCAGTGTTTAAAATAAGTAGATTTTTTGATCATCTAATCTGTGCGTGCTCTTTGTCTGGTAGTGAGCACGTAACTTACTGGCTAATGCAGATCCATCTTGGTGGTGATTTATTTTGAAGACAATATCACTTTTCTTGATAGTTTGTTCCACTGGTTGAATACAGTCACACGCAAAACATTTCAACTTTTAATCTAAAACTTGATATATCCTCTTTTATGCCACTGTTATAGTCCTTTATTACCTTATATTTTCCTAGCATGAAATACCTTCATGACAGTCATCCCAACTTTTGTCTTCCTTTAATAAGATAAGTTGAACTCTTTGCATCTGTGATGCTTTCTCTGGCCCAAAGATCATTTTTGACAGCTTTACAATTGTCTGCAGTTTCTGAACATCCTTTTTCAAGAAGTAGATACAGCACTCAACACCCATCTTTCAGATACAGAAAGCTGCTACTCTGCACTGTCCTGCTTATAAATCTATAGTTTGTGTTAGCCTTTTAAGAGTAATGCACTGTAAGTTCATTTGGGGGGCTGGGGGAGGGAGGAACAGAGTTCTTGCTCTCCACGATACTGACTCTCATATTTTAGTTTAATGGCCTACATTCTTTGTTCTTCTATGTGGAACTTGCATTTGGCTATATTAAAACTTCCTTTTTAATGGAATCAATTTACCTGCCAAGGAAGATTGTTTTGTCTTACCACTTCCACTGCTGTCATACAAATATTTTGTTTGTGATGATTTTTAGCAGTGGTCTTAAACTCATGAGCAAAATGCAGAGTAGCATCAAGGCTTGGTACCAGTTCTGGTATAATTCTGTTAAAAGCAGAACTCCTCTTAATGATTTCCACCTCACTGCTTGAGATGTGGAAATTATGTGAAGCTTTGTCAGCCAAACCTTAATCTTCTGCAGTAAGTGTTTATATTGCGTATTGCATTGCACTCTTTTCCAGTTGGAGCACATCAGATAATGTGACTGGTAGAAGTCTGTCACATTTACCTGTGGTTATATTTATTAACTTATCCTGTCTCAAAGAACTCTTAAATGATAGGAATTACGTTCCTGTTCCTTTTATTAGTAGAATTTCATTTACCAGTGTTAGATATGGAGCTAGCCATCTGTAAATGTACAGATACTCTATTTAAAAAAAAAAAAAAATCAAAAAGCTTATCACTCTTATACTCTTCTGAAGTTTGTTAATAGTTAACACCAGGGGAGCAGGAGCTTTTTAAGATCGGTAGGATTCTAACTGTTCATCTCTAATGAACATTCTTTAATCTCATCAGTGAGGAAATTGGGAACTTTATTTTTATGATGCGAATACATCATTCTTTTTTCCAGTATGGAAGAGAAATAGTTGCTTTGTACTGTGTGTGGCTTTTGGTTTTTTGTTTTTGTGTTCTGTATCAGAAGATGTTACCATCCATTTAGCAATACCATGTTCCACATTCTAATTAAAACAAATGAAAATAACTATGACCATATGTCGTCGTTGTCGTCTTTAGTTTTGTCAGCCATATATTTTCCCTAATGGCTTTTTTTCCTTCATCAGTGTAAGTTTAGAAGTTAATCCATTTACTACTCTGTCATGTGTCTTTATGCTGTTGTATGATGATGAACCAGGTAGAAAGCTTGGTTTATATGAACAACTTGCTGTTCTAGCCAATAAGTATTTTATTTGAAAATCTGAGAAACTAGGTATTTTCATCAAACAGATTTTCCTAGCTCTAATTTGCGGAAATACCTTATCAAATATAAAAACGTTTAAGGTACTACAACAGTTTTTATTTTACTTTTGCAGTAGTAATAAATCTAAACATCACTTATTTTTAAAAATATTTTTACTGAAAAGTATGTATCTACATAGTTTTAAGATGAGTCATTTTTTGCTTCTGTAGATGTCATAAAAACTGACAAGATGGAAAAATTTCAAAAAAGTAGTATAACAGTAATTTTTAAACTCATGTACCCGATATTTATACCTCTAGGATAATTTTTCTTAATAAAACTTAACATTAGTGACTACAGCACTGCCTTTGCAAGAAAAGAAAGACAAACTAGTGTCTTTTACTGATATACCAATCTAGCAGACTCAAAGGATAGCTTCAAGTGTGTGTGTAATGTACATGTCTATAAATAATTTCAAATAAATAGCCAATATGCATTTCCTCCATTATGCATTTGTACATATCAGTTGTCAGAATCAGTCAACAGTTTTGTTAAACTATAGCCACATTATTTTAAAATCCTAATTTATTTTAGTGGCTGTTTATGTATTCAGAGTAATTCTTGCCTGCTGCAACATTCTTGTTGCAACATATGTTTTTGGGAGAGTTGATGCACAGTCAAAAAATTTAAATTACTTACAAGTGAAGATGAGAGTTTGAGTCTAAAAGTCATGACATACCATTAGAATTTTGCTATTGTCTAGAAAAAGTGCATGTTCAGGTCCTAACAGATAAAACTAAATCCTGTAGAGTTGTGCCTCTTAAAAGTTAACTTGTAGCTGAGTTGGTCCTGAAGTTAATGCACGTGAATTCAGTTTTAGCACTTTGATGGATCTGTGCCTTAGTTTCTCTTCTAGGAGTCTTTCGGTGCCTCCTACCCTACAAGGAGAAGAAGGATGCTGATCTATCCAATTGCTTCAGCATGAACTTGATTAGAAAGTTGTTATTGATTGTAGCAAAACTGTCCAGTTTTTAGCTGTTTGCTTAAATGTCTAATATTTGGATATAAGATGCCACACTTGATGTTCCATGTAGTCACTGTAGGATTACAAATTGAGCTTTCCCTTAATTAACTGTTTTTATTCTCTTATTATGGTAATTCAGCAGTCAGTTTTGTTTTATATTTCTTTTATTTTTTCCCTATATTTAAAATAAGGTTTTGTTAAATATTAGCATGCGACTATGGAGGTGGTTTTTGGGTTTTGGTTTGTTTTTAATAAAGCGTTCAGAATGGCAAGCCATACTTTGAGTCTCCACAAATAGGAGTTAAGAATGTAAATTTGAAAAGTAGGGAAAAACTCTCTGAGATAAAACAGTTACTGGGTTTGAAAGATTACAGTCGGTCTCTTGGGACGATGTGGAAAGATGTAAGAGCACAAACTGTTTAAATACAGAAGCCAGAAAAACCCACCCCAGCTTTAACTCTTCCCACTTAAAAATTAGTCCATACCCTTTGCAACAATTCAGTTGCTATAGCTGCCATCACATTTTTAGGAATAAGAAGTTTATGGGAAATTATAGCAATTAAGTTTAATCTGGAGAAAATGCTGCTTAGATTTAATTTGGCCCTTTTCTGCATTCAGAAAAGGCTTTGAAACTTCAGGAGGCTAGGGTTAGGGTGGAAGTATTGAAAAACGTATGTTTAAAAAAAAAAAAAAAAAAGCCTACCCATCTGTAACAAGTTAACAAAACAAGCTATCTGGTGTTTTCAACCAATCTGTGCTGCTTGGATAGTTGTTCTTTTTATATGTTGCCATTAATTTTTCTTCCATATTTGTTTACATCGTCCTGTGAGAAGACTTAGGAATTTCTAATAATTTCATTAATTTCCATTTAAATTCCAGAATGTAACAATATTTAAATTGAGGTAGAATCCCTGGTGACTGTTGCTGTTTATAGCTCATTGCCAGCTAATGCCACCTGAATCTCAGATCACCAAAAGTGTACAGTGCTTTCGGATCATCGTTCATCTGTCCAGGCTTGAAAAGTAATCTAACATAGTAAATCATATGAGAGTATATAATGAATTTCATGCATTCTTTTGTTGGTTAATCAACTTTACTTGGAACTCAGTTTTCAATGATCCATTTCAAAGACTGTTTTAGCTAGTAGAACAATCATTATAATTGTTAAAATACACCTCTGAAAATGAGAAAGCCTTGAGGGGCATTTAAGAGAGCAGAAATTTCAGGTTCTCATTAATGAATTAATGAAGGGATATTGCTTCTGGCTCCCTCTTAACACTTGTAAGAAACAGCTTGACAAGTGCTCTCAACAAAGCTAATAATCCAGAATGATTAGAGAACAGAGTGGAGGTAAATAACCTTATGTGACTGCCTATTCAATGGTGATTCTGAACCTATAATGAAACAAAAATAGTAATTAATTGCGTCTGTTTAGTTTTACAGTAAATCATTTTATATTAAATGACTGCCTTCATGTTGAATCCATTCAGTACTAAAGACTACTGTAGAGAATAGTACTCAATTCTTTATATTCTGACAGCACTTCTTTCTTAACCTAGAAAAAAATATTCAGATGTTCTCAGACCTTCAAGTTGTGAAAAAGTGTTTAAAGACATCTCGAGAATTGTATCTCGGTATATGCCTCAGAGTTTAGGAAAAAAATATTTTTTATGATACTAGTTAGAGGGTCTAAAGGCTTATCCATTTACTGTGCACTGCTCTTGGTTTGGTAATGGATGCCATAGAGCATTTCTATATGGACAAGTTAGGAATAGCAGGAGAATGGAAGAGAGGAGTTCACAGTTTTGAGCTACCTTAGATTTCATGTTGTTCTCCGGTAGTTCTCTCTAATCCTACTGAATTGATGTTATTTTTTTTAATATAGTTTGATGCTGTTATAGTTGTTTGCTATTTGTTTTTAAAACCATTCTTGTACAAAGAGCTTTCAGATAAGACTGCTCTTAGTCATTAAAATGACATCATTTAAAATTTGTAAACATTTATGAATCCTCATTAACTACAAAACTGCTGACATAAAAGCTGTCACTGAACACATCTGTGTAGGAGGAAATAAGATGGCTGGATGCTGCCTTTTTAAACTGACAAATTTTTTTTATTACAAAACAGACTGCAGTAGAATTGGAAATGCATATGAATACAGAACATGTTATGCCTTACTCCTAACTACGCTTACTTTCTTTGCTAACCTAAATTAACCATTTAGAGTAACAGTTTCACTTCTGTCTCTTTTCTCTTATTTTTAGTAACTATCCCTACATTTATTCATGTGCCTAATTGTGCTGTCATTTTTCCCTCAATACTTTAGCTCTTATACCATACATGTTTCCTGTGTCATCATCTGAATCAACATGTAAAGTATGCTGTATTTTTATACTAGCACTTTCATTCTTACTGTTCAGGATAAATGAAAGCAATTCAATTACGATAATTGCAGTCATATGTTTTCCCAACACATTGTGTTAAGGCTGTGGTATTATCTGTGTTGTTTTAAAGGATCTGTAAAACTTTCATCAAGAATCTATAGAATTTCATTTGGAAAAGTAAGTGTAGATACAGAAAAGCTGAGGGACTTTAATGTATCCCGTTTTTGGGTTACTTGTATTTTATTGCGTTTTACATATGCACACAGATTATCAAATTTCTCCCCTTGCCACCCAACACTCTTATTTTTCTACTTCCTGTTCTTCTTCTGCTCCTTATTTTTGAGTGTAAAACATGTGTTCTATCCAAGTATGACCACCTGAGGGGGTTTTAATCAGTTTCTGTTTCTCCTCTGCACAGTCCCTTCAGTCTGAATATGTTCAGTACTAAAGCCTTGCTGCTTCGGTGAAACCTGCTGGGCTCTTAAAAATATAAGTCCATTGTGAAGAACTAAAGGAAAGAAACTGCTCATTCAGAGGAATAGTCTTCACTCCAAGATATGTTAAAATCTTCAACACCAAGACGAGACTTCCTAACAGCCAGAAATTTCTGGTTAATGACTACTACAGATGCACTAAAGTTGAATTTATGGCGATTACTACCCCATGTTATACACAGATTTAAAACTTTAATGCTGAGACAGCTTGAGGATATTTTTAATGAGTTTAATACATTTATAACTCATGTACAGTGTTAAAATATGTATTAAGGGACTATTTTGATAAGCAATACATGTATAAAAATTATGTAAAAATTAGAATATATTTTAGCGTTCCTCAATTCTTTGCTACCAAAATGTGTATTTCAATGATATTTTAGGTATTTATCTAGAAGATATGAAAAGTTGTTTTTATGAGCAAGAAGGTTTTTTTGTTTTATGGGTCCATCATTGTTGCTTAAAGCCTAATGTAATTACTTTTTCACTAGTTGGTCTTGTGATAACTTAATGGAAGTCTAACTAGTGAGACACTAATTACTATATGATCAACTGAAAGCACTTGAGACGTAGTCTGCTTTCTACTTTCAGCTGCTGATATCTCAGAAGGAAAACAAAGGGAAAATGTTTGAGATATAATGCAATTTACATCTTCCATTGTAAAGAGAAAGTAATTTAGCTGATGGTTCTTTGATACAATTAACGCTTCCCTTAATTTGTCTTAAAGGAATGTTTTAACTTTTCAATGTACAATGTAAAATTTTGCTGTGCAATATATACAGCACCAATAAAGGAAGATGAAATTTAAGCTTGATAAGAATGTGTATATAGAGTGAATTTGGCAGAGTTGCATACTTACACATTTCTAAGCTACGTTTGGCAGGATATGTTCAGTTTCATTAGCAAAGCATATGAGAAGTTAATGTAGAAGTATATTAAACACTTTCACTTTTCAGCTGGACACTTCAGAAGCCTGTTTTTTAATTGGAATAATATTAACTATCTAGCTAATCATGATTAATCTGTGTCACAGAACAGTTTTGTCAGTAGTAAAGATGGTCTTGAATGCATAGTTTAATTGGGCTCAATTAGGGATGAAACTCTGAAAGAAAGTGTTGTA
Organism: Struthio camelus; assembly: GCF_040807025.1. Taxonomy (NCBI): domain Eukaryota; kingdom Metazoa; phylum Chordata; class Aves; order Struthioniformes; family Struthionidae; genus Struthio; species Struthio camelus. The sequence goes on from NC_090949.1 coordinate 16,035,090, forward strand.
GTGAAGAACTAGAGATCACCTGCTAATCTTTCAGAACTCTGCAAGTGCATAGTCAGCAAAATTTTCTAAACAGCTGTGGTAACTTGATTTGTCACTCTAATTCAGAAGGCAAAAACAAAACAGAATTGTTGCCTATAAGTTCTGCCAATGTTTTTACAGAAACCTGAAAATAAAATTTGGTTGAATTGTCAGTCTTTGTTCCTGAAGACCTGTGAATGACCTGTATTTGCTCTGCAACTGAAGTTAAGATAAAATGGCGCTTTGTTTTTGGAAAAGTTCAGGTCAAAATTGCCGTGGAAAATTGCACTGAAAGTGGTAATAAGCAATACTGAGAGCAGCTATATAAATCACTGAATAAAATTTACATGCAATACTGTACTTTATCACAACTGTGTATATGCAACATATACACACACTAAGTAGCATATGTGTGTGCATATATATACAATATACTGTATATGAATTATAGTTTAATGGTAAGGTAATTCTACCTCCTACAAAGAATTTTGTCATGTATTTTGTTATAAATAGCTTTCCTTGATAAAGTATTGTTTTATTTTGAAATGTAGATACATATATATATATATATGACTAATTGATAATAAAATGCATATATCAGCCAGATTCCTATCTTGTTTCTTGGCCGTTCTTACTCATATCTTATGTTGATGTTTGAAATCTAATCATATTAATTTACATCAAACAAAAGCAGTTCTTTCAAACACCTTATTTCTGCTAAAGCTTATAAAGTGCTTATGAATAAGATGAAAGGTTGCAGAAAATAGTTTGATATCTCTTATAACTGATCTTTTTAGCTAAGAGTCTCAAATTTGCTTTGTATAGCATGAAGTCTGGCGTATTTAATCAAAGTGGCAATATTATAATGTAAAAGTTACGTTTCCAGATACCATAATTTAAAATCTGTATCTGAATTTTCTTGGACAGGGACCCTCGAGTGTCTCTTGAGCACGTGCAACAGTTTTATTTAGTCTCGCTAGCAGCAGGGTCTTTGTCCATGATGATCTGAAAGATCATGTTTTCATTTGGCTTTTTATCCTTTCTTACATGAAGAATTCATTTGATTTAAAAACTAATGACAAATGGTTCTAATGTGGTTTTGCTCTGCTGCATTTTCAGCAAATTTGTTGTGTTGCATGATTATTTTTCTACAGTACTTAATATTTCTGTCAGATAAGCCTGGACTGCAATATTTTTCTTTCATAATGATGTTGGATGGTGTACGTAACTGTTGCATAGCCACTCTAAAGGAACGGCAAAACGAGGACTAGAACAGAAGTTGCTGAAATGACCTAAATTCCAGTGTCAGTCTATTCCAATAGCACAGTAAAAGGCTTGTTCAGTTAATGGATACTGATTTGGATGGGTATAAACATAGAGCAAAAACAGCTTAAAAATATCTCTAGTTAATGTTGAAAGCAACCCTTTTATTCCCTGTTCCCCTCTTCTTTTAGACTTGCTTATATTGATTCACTATGATAAAAATGTAGTAAGTGCCAGCTAATGCGTAATGGATTTTTTGGGTTTTTAAAAAAATGCACGATAAATATAGTTAGTACCATCATGGAAAGAGTTTGTGGATGGTCAAAGCTTAGGAAGGTACTAGTGTCTTTAGAATCTTCTCACTCAAAGAAATGCCATGAATTTTGTTTTATATTCTCCGGTCACTCATCCTTGAACTTTACCTTTTTGTTGCTTCATGAATATATTTTCCCTTGTTATGTGAGAACAAGCTGTAGCACGTGCGGTTTTTACAAATCAGTTTGATAAACTTGAAAGGATGGACTAGATAAATGTAGAGGTCCCTAGGCCTGCAATTCTATGGCTAATGACTTATGAAACTCTTAATCATCTCATTAAAGTATTTAATGAGACGAAGCTTTTCAGTCAGATATTACGATTTTAGAGAATATTTTTTTTGAATTGCAATTCTGCAGAAAGAGGAAGATTTTAGTTTCTTGTAATAATGGTCTCTACTGACAACTAAACAATGAGAGGCCTCAAAAGGTTGACACTTGAGCTTTACACTATGAAGTGCAGCAGGAAAGAAATACGGTAATTAAAGGCCTTGTCAAGTAAGTCACTTAAGAATATCCTTAACCTGAAGCATAGGCCAATCTAATTAATTAAAAAGACCATAGATAATCATGACTGTAATTCATATTTGGATTGATTGTCCTGTCAATTACAAACATGAGCCTTTCTGTCAAATAAGATGTGCTGTTCTGCAACAAAATAATCCAATGACACAAATGAATTTCATTACCTTAATGAATTTATATTGTAATTACTTCTTAACATATTGGTGTTTTCATGTGTTAGTATCGTAAAATTAACTGTTATCTAAAAATACCTCATGTCTAAATATGTCTCTGGTCAATACACAGGTTATTCCTTATTAGCCGAGATTGATTACTTTTGTAGCCCATATGTAATCCCCATATAAAAGCAGTTTCTCTCTTTAACCTCTCTGCAAAACTAATTGATCAGAGTTCCTTTTCTGGAATGCTTCTGATAGAAACAAGTGTTTTTACTCAATTTCTTATTAAATCTTGTCCAGAGTACGGACAACTAACCCTGTCCCTATTTCAATAAAGCACTGTAGAGTATCTGGGGGACCCAACTCTTCTCCATTTGAAAGTAACTGTTAAGTCCTCTTTTTTTTTTTTTTTTCCCCTTCTCTCTTCCCTCCCCTCCCTCAATCAGCTTTAAGTATATAACCTTTCATTCAGCCCTATGGGAACTTAATTTCTGAATAAATTTTGGTGTGGGACTGTTAGAAAGGCTTCACTGATTTCCTCTTATCTGTGTACTTATTGAGACCCATATTCAACTCCAGCAGGACAGCAGTGCAGGATTTCCTGTTACAGAAGTCATGCTGACTCTTTCCCAACAGAAGTAAACTTGAGGTTGTTAATGAGCAGCTCTGCCATCTCGGCAGCTAGTGACAGACAGTAACTTTGTGTTGCACAAGCCAAGGTGTCTCTGTTTAAGTAAGAATCTTTCAGGCATGTTGTGATTGTCCTTTGTTATCCTTTCCACACAGAGCAAGTTAATGTATTTTGTGACAAACAGCCTACCATCTACATGAAGAGATGGTTTGCACTGAGTAGGCATATCCTTTTTGAAATGTTTGACTTTCATTGATGATGATGACTTTCATTGACTTACAGAATCTACAAACACATAAGCAGCTATTTGAATGAGATATGCCCCACCTAATCATGAATAGATGAATAACTTACTCCTGAGTATGTCTCGCCAGTCAGAATCAGGTAAGGAGTAAATGGTCTCCTACAGTCCTTTCCCATTTTAGTTATTTCATACTTGCCCTTGTGCAGCAATATATTCTGGGGAAAATGTTTCTCAAACTGCAGTGCTGATCCAGGTAAAGTAACTTCTTTCTCTTATCCAGGAAGAAAGAGCCTCTTTTTTTTTTCTTCCATTTAAAAAAAAAAAAAAAAAAAAAGCTTGTTTTAAGAACTGCTCTCATTCTGTTAATAATGTATTTTAATTTGGATGTTACTTGTTTAAACTAACAAATTTAAACAAACACAACCTAATATAACCCTTCTACCCATGAGGCAGAAAATCTTGAACTCCAGTCACTGGCAATAGCATTGTAGTGAATTGTTTTCTAATGTTTACAGTTTCTAGTGGCTCCTTGTAGCCTCATGCCTACTCATTTAATGTGTTCAGAGAGCTTTAGTTTTTCATACATAGTTTATTTAATTGCTGTAGTGAAATGGTGCCATAGCTGCTATTAAACAGAAAATAGACTTACTGGAAAACGAGTTCAATCTTTATAGAATTCTCTTCAGATGTGAGTTATGCATGTTTTTCCCAACTCATTAACCTCAAATCTTCATCATATATGTATCTAAGAAGGCAATGCCTTTTGGCTGCTAGGCAACGCAGCACATTCTTCAAGGTTGCACCTTTGTTAATGGTACAGAAGTTACCAATATTGAGATTTTAATATGTGTGCTCTTTTACTGCGATTTAGCTGTTGGAGAGCACTGCATGGGAGCGTGGTAGTGCAGATGGACTTTCCGATGATTATTCACTGGATGCATATCTGAAGGTCTGAAGTAACTTTAACATACACATCCATTCGTTTATCCCATCTTTCAGGTGGGACAGTAGATCAACAAGACTGAGTACTGTAGAAAGCTCCAGAAGGAAGACTGTTTCTTCATCTGGTGACAGCAGATAAGCTGTCCTCAGCAATGAAGAGGTTTTAGTTTTATATTCTGACCTAAACCCAAATTGTCCTGGGTATATGATACCTGCTCAATGTAGATGAACTAACCTCTTTGGGTTTTTTCATTGCAGGCATACCTCAGAAGAGGTAGTTGGATATCAGATGGCAACTGAATTTAAGTGAAGGGGTATGTCAGGTCTTTGAAACTGGTTTATGTTGTCCAGCCTCTGTGCCTCAGTGGGAGGAAAAGTAGGCCCTTCCTCTTCAGGAGACTGCTCCTTCCAGATCACCTATCCAGGTGATTACGAAGTAGCAATGTGACTCTCCCTATAGCTGAATTTCCTAGACTCAAATTCTCACATGCATTATACAGCCAGCCTCAGCTCTTTTTGTACCAATGTGATAGAGTCTGCCTGACCTTGTATGTAAGGATTCAATAAAGAGTGCTCTCATAAGCTGTGGAAGTGCAGGTTCTGCGCATCTCAGATGTTTAGAAATGTAAACAGTTTGACCTGTTAAGTGCATCAAGATGGCAGACCTAACAGATAAAAGACCTGACTTCTTCTGACAAACTCCTTTCTTTTGTGATTCAAAGTTCATCTAGACTTATGTTTGTTCTCGTCGCATGGAAAGGCTAGGAGACAGTGCACCTACTTATAAATCCTATTGTATTTGTGCATTGATTTAGGATCATAAGTCACTAGTAAAAGAAAGCTCTGGCTGAGTAGGAGGCTCCTAGGGCTAGGAGGGGATTCCCATATTCAATAAATGTTTTATTTGTGCTGAAACCCGAGTGAGTCATACACTGGGAATATGGGAAGGGGATTTTTTTTTAATATAATTACAATACAGAGAAATCTTCTCTCAGAACAGTCAGGTTGGCAATTTGGAGAGAAAAAGACAAAGGGAGAAGCAAGATGAGGGTGATCTTTTTGATCCTTCAGTGTTTTGGGTTTTAATCTGAGTGATTTGCAGGTTTAATTATTGTTACAGATTATTTTACCTGAGCTCTACTGTAAGTGCATTTAATGAATTAAACCATTTCAGTATTGCTTTATGTAAACAGCCTTGGTGAGATTAGATTGGCAAAAGGAGAAGCTGCGCTGTTTAGGCTTGTCACTTTAAACTGCGCTCATTGCTGTGCTGCAGGGTGGGGGCGGCAGAACCTTCTGAGCATCAAAAGGGAAACCGAAGTGTATTTCTGAAGTGACAAGTAACTCAGGCTCTTGCCTGAGAAAAGAAGGTATTTTAAGGGAGTCTGAACAGGCTTTGCCATTCGGAGCCTTGGGATTTCTCAGAAGATGGCTTCTAAACATAGTTTGTCCTTTATGGACAGTTTTGTTTGTTCGTTGGTTTTGTTTCCTTTTTGGCATGCACAGATTAGCCCCTTTGCCCACAGGTGTTCGCTTAACTCTATCTGCCACATTAAAAAGCTCCAGGCATCTTTTCTCATTCTCATGCTGTTCCTGCTAACCACCTGCTGGATCTGGCAAAAGGCTTTAGGGAACACACGCTGTTTGTGACAGCGCGTGTGGAACTTCTGACATGTTTTTATGTCCGATTCCTGCACCTGAAAGTCTAGTCAGAGGTCCACAGTGTTACTCATGCATGTAAGGACTCCAGCGTCATGAGTTGTCTCCAGTGAAAACCAATGAGTGATAGCTCCAGGACGGAAATAAACTATGAATTTTCATTTTATTTGCCATTCCCATTTCTTCATGTATTTACGAAGAAACATAAAACACGTAAGACTTATCAGCTCCCTGAAATAAGTACTGTCTTACCAAGGACCTGTATATCATATCTGAGAGAAATTTAATTTGGAAAGCATGTTGTTATTATAGACCAGTTCTAAAAGTAATTTTGAAAAAGTTTATAGAAGCATAGAACGCTTTCTAATAATAAAAATAAGATTTAAAAAACAGCTTAAGTGAATATCTAGGAGAGGAGTTTCTACAGTAAATGGATTGTGTTTGAGACAGAAGTGACGGAAATTGGTATTAGTTTGAAAGCTTGCATAAATGAAAGTTGCTGTGTAAATGTGTTAGAACCAAGAAAATGGTAAGGCAAAGAGAAGAGAGTCAGACTATAGTTGCAGTATTTCTGGAGCATGGTAGGGTTTTGGGTTTTTTTTCTTCTTTATTTAACAAGTTGAAAATCTGCTGAATAATTCATGAAGAGTGGAAGGGCTGAATCTTCCTGGAATGATATACAGTGTTCGTGGTGTGGCACAGAAACTGCAAAGCTTTGTATCAGTTGCTGCCGTTTCTGCTGCTGATTGCAAGGTGCTGCTGCTTTTGGCATTTTCACAGCTACAAAATCCTCAATCCTGCTGCTGTCTGCTAACAGCTCTCTGCGTCCTATGCACCCACTTACACAAGCTACAGTCTGTGGGATCTCTTGCTAGCTACCTGCGCTGGGCACTGCTGTTTGCTGGATCTTTGCTGCTAACTGCATTTTCTGGACCTAGCAGCTCGTTTGCCTGAAGCCTGCCTTTAGAGGCTGTTGATTGCACCTTCTCCCTTGTGTTTGGTGGGGCACTTCTGCAGCAGGATCTTCTGACCCAGGTGAGGATGGGATTTATGGGGAGAAGTCAAAACTGAGCCGCATTCAGCGAGATGCCCAACGCCTCTTCCTGGAGCGCTAGCTCGCCACTGCTGCTGCTCTGGGAGGACTCCTCCGGGACCCGCATCTTCCTGTCGCTGCTCTATGCGGCATTAGCTATCTCAGGGACCTTATCCAATGTGGTGGTCATCTACTTGGTCTTCTCCTTCAAGAAGCTGCAGACGACCAGCAACGCCTTCATCGTGAACGGCTGCGCCGCCGACCTGAGCATCTGTGCCCTGTGGATGCCCCAGGAGGCCGTGCTGGGGCTGCTGCCTCCCAACTCCTCTTCCCTTCGCTCGGTGGAGTACCGGCTGCTCCGAGGGGGGCTCCTCGGCCTTGGCCTCACCGTCTCCCTAGCCTCTCACCTGCTGGTGGCCTTCAACAGGTACGTGCTCATCACCAAGCTGCCCAGCGTCTACCAGGCCCTCTACCAGCGGAGGCACACGGGCTGCATGATCGGGCTCTCCTGGGTGCTCGCGCTGCTCCTGCTCCCGCTGCTGCCCGGCCTCTGGGCCCCGGCCGCTGCCCAGCAGCCGCCTCCGGGCCGGCAGGCGGACGGCGGCCCCCGCTACACCGCCCTGCTGCTGGCCCTGGCCGTGCTCAGCCAGACGGCGCTGCTGCTCCACTGCTACCTCGGCATCGTGCGGCGGGTGCGGGGCAGCGCCAAGCGGGTCAGCGTCCTCAACTTCCACCTGCTGCACCAGCTGCCCTTCCCTGCTGCCCCGCCGCCGCCCCGCCGCGCCCAGCGCCGCCTCAGCACCGTCTCCGTCCTGCTGCTCTGCTGCGTCTTCCTGCTGGGCACGCAGCCCCTGGTGTGGGTGAGCCTGCTGGGCTTCTTCCTGCCGCCCGCGCCGCCGGCGCTGCAGGCCGCCAGCTGGCTGCTGCTCTGCTCCCTCTCGGCCCTCAACCCGCTGCTCTACACGTGGCGCAGCGAGGAGTTCCGCCGGGCGGCGCGCTCCGTGCTGCCCCGCGCCGAGGCCGCCGCCGCCCCGCGCCCCGCCGCCGCCAACGCCAACGCGCCGCCCTGCCCGCAGCTGCCGCGGCGGCGGGGGACGGCGGCCAGCGCCGCACCCCGCTGAAGGGCGCCCCGCGCGGGTCCCCGCCGCCCCGCCCCGCCCAGACGTGGTGGCTGCGGAGGCGCCCGGGTGGCGGCGCTCGCGGGCCGAGGCCGGGCGGGAGGCCGCGCCCGGCCCCGCCCCCGCCTCGGGCCCGCTCCCGCCTGAGGCGGCGCGAAATGGCGGGCGCTGCCTGGCCGCGGCGGTGCCCGCCGTCGGAGAGCCGAGGCTTCTCCCGCCACGCCCGGTTCCCCTCCCGACTGAAATCCCGCAGTCCTCCCTTCCCTCCAGTGTCTCTGCCGCGATAAACTTCTTGCCGCGGCTGCCTTTCCGGGCGCCGGGGAAGGCGAGGGCCGTCGGTGCTCGCTGCCTCTCGGCTCCTCCGCCCGCGCAGCAGCGCCCATCGGCGGGGACGAGCCCCAAGGCTGGACTGAGAAGTCTGGGATAACTGGTAAATACTGCAGCATACGTAACTGCTTTCATTTTAAAGATTTCAATACAAGATAGGCAGCTGAACATCTCTCTTGAGGCTTAGTGCAAGTTTGTCTTTATGTAATCTATGTGATTCTTTCAGTATCTCTTTAAAATGGGCTCCCTGAAACACAAGGTTCACTTGTGAACAACGGATGAATGTCATGCCACCAAAAAAAAAAAAGAACTCTCCAAACAAACAAAACCCACCAAGGAACTATTTCCTTTCCCCCTTCCTTTATCATCCCTGCACCCCATGCGAGACCCTCCTTGAGCTTTCCCCTGGCAAACTTCTGCGTGATGCCACCTGTGGAAACTGTTACAAACAAACAAAAAACCTACCCTTTTAGTAGTTTTTTTTTTTTTTGGAAAACTCTCTAAATGAAACACACTTTGACAAAGGCCTCTGTCTATGGCAATGAACTAAGTGAAAAATAATGCAATATGGAGACTAGAGTTCTCTATCTAACCTTATCTATTCAATTACCAGTTTATGGTGTTTCCATTAAATGCATTATTGTTAAAGTGGGATTTCACAGCCTCTGCTAAATATAAAACGACAGATTCTCTGTAGCATTTGGAAAGGCATCAACTCCTCCCACTCAGAGCGGTGAGGGAAGTGGAGCTGCTCCGTGGTGAGTACTGCAGCCTCAAGATTTCTTTCAGGAATGGACCTGAAATTCTTTGGTTTTTTCTTCATCACTTGGCTGCTTGCTTCCTCTTTTGTGACACAGCTGATGCTGTTTCCGTGGTGGTGGTGGTGGTGGTGGTGGTACTTAGCACTCTTTGCCTTTTGTTACAGAAGACTGGAAGACGCTAATCCCACCCTAAATTCACGGGCACTGCTCATTAAGGCGATCAGAGCAGTAACATCTAAATCACGTCTGCTTGAGAAGGAGAATAGGGATGTGGGAGCATAGGAATTTGTTGCGTTGGGTGACCAGAATTATTAAAAGTTAGCAGCTCTCCTGATGATATTTGAGTGGTAAGACAATAACAAGGAAGGAACAGACGTATCATCCTCCACAAGGAGTAAACCTTATAGTCATAGGGCTGTATTTTAAAATGTTCTATGCTTTGCTTACCTTACCTGAAGTGGGTAAAGTTTCAGCAGAAACTGCTTTAAGAGGAAAGGAAGATTTCCTCTTTTCCTTTTTCATTTTTTTTTCCTTGGCCTAAAGCCTGTTGCGCAGCTGTGATGTATTTGAAATCCCCATACCACTGTTTTATTTTTCTAAATAACAAGTCGCCGTCATCACAGAAAAAATGCTGCTTCAAGTCAGGATTAAACCAAGGCAAGAAGCTGAGGCTTCAAAATGAAAACAAGAAAACACGTTTTGGCACGGAGAAACAACAAGTGAAAACAGCTTTTTATTCACTTTCAAGGACCTGGGGAAAAGTAAGAGAAGTTTCCTAGAGTCTGAAGTTCATGGAGCTTTTACAATCAGGTGTACCACCTGAGTGGCAATATCAGAAAGATTAGGAGGCCTAGCAAGGTAACATGAACATAGAAGACTTGCAAGATTTATTTTATTAACACTGTGCACGTATCTTGGAGAGTGGAGGATCGTCGTTCTAATTGCACCTCCTAATCAGTGACTGTGCTTTTGTTAGCTTTGTGGTGCAAATGCAGAAGAGGAAGAGCTCTTCCAGCCACCCCATTCCAGTTCTGGAAAACATTCAGAATTACTGCCAAAATAAAGCTAAACTTGGGGACACCCAGGGTTAAGATCTCATTCTACTATGAAGTAATTTTTGGGCCGGAACCCACCAAAGGATGAGCATTACCACTTCTCATGTGTCTAAAGGAACTGAAGACGTTTGGCAACCACAGTACTTGGGCCCATAAGCAAAAGAACAAACACTTAAAATGATTAGACTAAGTAACTTATTTTTAGCTATGAAACATGTTAGTCAGGAATTAAAGCAATAACCTGTTTCAAACTCAATGTCTGAACAACAGATAACTGGAACTTCTGGATTTGGTCCCTTGCAGAAGAGCATGCAAGTTAAATCTTAAATGCCTGTATTTTATATAGAAAATATTTTAAATGCAAACATGTATAAAATTGCTATTGTGTATAAAACTTCAGTCAGCTATCCTTATGCTATGCATTAATTCCAGAGACCAGCTGGAAATCTTTTGGAAAGTTTGATACAATTACATCTGACTGTAAATTTTTGACTGTTTTAATATACTCAGGTGACTTTAAAATAGCATTACATAGAAAAGAATTTAATTTAAAGTAATTACGAAAGAATAATTATCTTAACTTCAGATCTCAGTCTCTGAGGTATTACTGCTCAGAGAAGTCCTGTATGCCTTGTTCTACAGCCATATTCTTTGTATTTCCACAATATAAATACTCTATGGTAAATGATAGTGGAAGCTTGGCCTAGCTCAACTTCTTTTGGCTCTGTTACCAGCACCTCTTGGATGAGAAAACTATCTGATTCTCAGTTTTTGGCACCTCTGCTGTACTTTGTGCAGCTCATTCAAATGTGCCCGCTGCGGTTTGACTTTTCTGCAGTATGAACTTCTGTTGTGTTCAAACAACTAATTTACGTGTGCAGGGCTTATGTTACCAATTGTCCTTTAAAATGTTTCAATCAGCCAGTCCTTCAGGAGGTGTAAATGAAGATGGTGGGAGATGCCATCAGCCATTTAAGCAAAGTCCTCGTTTGCTCTGATACTCTGCCAAGCGAGTTGTTTTGAGCATGGCTTAAAACTTCCCTTCTTACAATGGCTGGTCAATTGGCTTCACATACTCTAGATGACGGGTGTAATCTAATCAAAACATTGGCTTTCTTTATACGATAGCGGAGCAGTCACGTTATTCACATGCAATAGGTGCCTAGTCCCTTGCTGTTTTGTCAGGGCCTCTGGAAAAGAGAGCAGCTATGAGCCAGCAATAGGCTGCACGAATGGTAGTGGCTACTACTATGGCTTAAAACCATCCATTTGGTACCGTGGCCTAAATAAGTGTAGTTCAGCCACTCCATTTCTGGTTTGCCCCTGCAGAAATACAGCCTTTCCCTATGGGATCTGTTCTTTGGAGATAAAACTGCGATGCATCGGAGTAACATCCAAAGACAGAAATATAGTTATTTGTGAAATAGTTTGAAGAGGGTGTTTGTGAACTTAGTTTGGATTAAATCTTTTGAAGTTACCCATAATTGAAAGTAGTTGTAAAGAGCTACTGAACGCCTTTGTGGAATCAGTTAACTACAATACTCTAAGGATCTTCACCAAAACTGGACAATCATTGCCCAAAGCAAAGGCACAGTAAAAATGTACAAGCAGCAAAATGAAGCTGGGAAAGCATGATGAAAGGAGACAGAGGTGTCAGGAGTGGGGCACAAACAGTGTGATGCTGAGAAGCAGCACAGAGAAAAAAGGCTGAAAGAAAAAGTTACCTGGGATAATTACAAAATAAACCATCGGTTTGACTCCGTATATGTGCTAGGAAGTAGGATTCTTTACTTTCCTTCATAAATCAAAGTTTCTTCAACTTTATTCTCAGTGTCTTTTAACACAGCATTCCACACACCAGCAACTTTTTATTAACCTCTTGAATCCAAAAGGCTCACAGTATGAATTGCATCAGCATGCTTATGGAGACTTCATTCAACATCATTACTGACATTATAAGCTGGAATAAGATCTTTGTTAACCTCCAGATTCAGTCAGCCATAAGCACATTGTGAACCTTTTTTTCTAACCACCAAATTGATGCTATTTTTAAAAAACCCACATACAGATTATTTTCAAATGAAGACATTTAAGTGTAGCATTTCATTAAAGGAAAAAGTGACAACATATACTTTACCCTTCTATTTCATCTTAAATCACATAACTAGATTATTGCAGTATTCTTTAAATTCAGAAGTCCCTTTTCCAAATGGGAGCGAAAATAGCTTTTCTCGTGACTTTAACTTCTAAGAAAGCTACTTTTTTTTTTGATCTTTTATGCTAGTCCTTTCCATGCGCTGTCACCGTTTTACCAGAGTAATAGTTTCTTTACTCTCCTTCTTTTTCTCTGAACTTCAGTATTTACTGTAAGCCCCTTCACTGAGGGACAGATGCTTGATCCTGCTGATCAGGGAATGACTCCCTGAGCAGTGTGAGTTTTGAGAAACAAATGTAAACTAGAACTGAAGAGTTGAGGGATGGATCCCAGATACTTAGATGTCTATCTAAGACTGAGTAGGAGTTGAAGGTGGTGGGTTTTTTTTTTTTTCTTGTGTAAAGCAGTGGTAAGACTTATTGCAGATATTCTCTGTGTTACTGATATTCCCATCTGATTAAGGCTGTTAAGAAGCTGGAGGTAATGTAGGAAAACGCCACACACAGTCTGACAACTGGAGAAGTTAAAGAGCTTGTTGTGATTAACTTTTAAAAAGTGACGTTGTTATGGAATGCGCGCCTTTATGCAAGTATTCAAACCAGTACGTTACTATACAAGGTGATCTGTTGGTCTTTTCTGGCCTGAACTCAGAGGAAAATAACTCTGGTTTATGGATGTGGACCACCTCTTATATATCGGCTATGAGTTCACTGTGAAAGAAAAGATTTCCTGTGTAGTCTCTGCCCTATACCTAGCCCAGACAAGTATTGAGGTCATTCATGAAATGAACTAGAAACAGAATAACCCTGGAAAAAAAACCCGCTTGTGGCTGCTTTCTGGCCTGAAGCTTTGAGCTTCTGAAGAAAAATAACTGCTGCAGGAGGATTAACTGTTTGGCAAGCTATAGGATATCTTACCCTGCAACCCCACATAAAGGTTACCGTAAGTATAGAGCCAAGCTTTTTAGACTCGTTCTGAGGGAGAGCAAACTACCTGTCGGAAGGGGAGCTCAACCCCAGCAAGGGAGCCGTGTAGCACCACAGGCCTCACCGTGCTGAATTGTGCCTCTGTGGGACAGTGGGTTGAAGTAACGAATAACAAAAATGTCTCTGCTAAAACTTACGGCATTCTTTAAATGCCTTTTTTTCCCTGTACTCTTGAAATCAACCTCTGCTTCAAAGTTTTTCGTGCTTCTTTAGAAGTGACAGCAGATGAAACCCATATATGTATTAATTAAAAAAGAAACACCGCAGCAGAAAGAAATCTCATTCCTACTGAACACTACCAGCTCCTGTGATTCAGGGACCAAGGTTACTATTTAAAAGGTTCAGGCAAGAGCAAGGTTGCCTTGTGTTCGGGAGCAGGCCTACAGAGTCGGCCATCTTAGAGCCCTACTACAGGTGGATGCGGCATTTGTCTTCTTTTCTGAATGACGCTCTGGTTGTGTTCGTCTCTGACACTGCAGCTGGAGAAGGTGTTAACATTCATGAAAAACAGCTGTATGAACTGTTCTCGGTGAGGCCAAACGTCTATCGTTGCCGCAGGACTTGGCCGCTACGTTCCCTATGTCCCTAGGGACTCAGAGCAGCTGAGTGAGGAAAGTGGAAGTGTAGCGCTGGGGGTGAAACAGCAGAGGCTGCCATGCCTGGAAGAGATATCTTTGATATCTTGTTATTTTCTTCATGGCTTCGTGAAGCTAACACTTTTGATGGGAATTTCTTATAGCTGTCTTAAGGCTGTCTGGATTCTTCACCTGTCCTGTGACGTTCTCACAAATATGCAAATGCAAATATGCTTTAGGCAAGAGCTGTATCCATCCTGATTTTTCCTGAAACTGATGACATGATGAAGATGCAACACCACTCTCAAAGTAATAAAGTGAACATTAACAACAGAAGCAAGCTATAAAAGAGGCTCGAGAGATAAAAGTTAGTGAATCAAACAATAAACTGGAGTTTTGCAAAGTGTTTCACAACTTTTGCTTCTTTTATGCTTCAGTGAGGTATCAGTGAAATATTCTCTTTGGTTTTTTTATGCCTCCTTCATCTTTCTTACTTCACTGTACCTCACTGCCGAAACAACCTCTTTCTTTAGCACTGACCTTTATGTTCTTCCATAAAACACTGTTTCTGTGGTTCCTTGTAAACTTTATCTTTCATTCTAAGACAGTGAAATTACTTTGATTTCTGCAGTAGTGTTGTAGCTGTGCCGATAGGAGCAGTAAGGTTTGAACAGAGGTAATATCTAGAAATAACGTTGAGACATTTGAGTAGTACTTCCTCATCTTTACATTTGGATGCTATTTCTCTGTACGGGTTTCCTCCTTTTGTCTTCCATTGTATTTTATAGTGTCACTGAAGGAGTCTCCACTTCCATAAAAATTTCCCATTCAGTTAATACTTTTCTACAAAGGTAGTGGAAAAACCTTGCAGGATTTGAAATATGCAACTATGTTAATTCAGTTCTTCCAGTCAGCATAACTGCCTCTCTTTCATTTAAGAGGACACCTTGCTTTACTGTAGGTTAGGTTTTTTTAATTTGTGGCATTATCTCTCTTAGGCTTATTAAATCAGAGAGTTGGTAGACTGCAACGTAGAAAAACAAGAGGGCAGCCTCACTGCTGCTTTCAACTGGCTTCAAGGAAAAGAGGGTTTTCATAGCTCTTGCTGTGACAATCATATTTTTTTGTATGGTGTTAAGACAGTGGAATTTTCTGTCATGTTAAAAAAACTAATATAGCAGGAACACAAAAAAATTATTCGCTGTACATGAGGGATAAATGTAAGCTCTCTGGATTCTGCAATAGATATCTTGCTTGGCTCTTTTGCTGTTTATTGTAACTGTTATGTACATATTAACAGAATCAGGAAGGTCACATTCAAATATAACAAATGATGGATCTGAGCTGAATTAAAGGCATGAATTAATTTTCTTCCATCTCATGCATCATTAAATATTGCTATTGTACCTTCCACTGATTATCCATATTATACCTGTCACCTGATAGCAACCACGGTCGTTATGGTAATGTCAAGATTATAATTATAGTCCCTTCTGCAATGTAGTCATGCTATGCTAAAAAATGTATCTTTGAGATGGTAACATCCCAAGCTTGGTCTCAGCCCAAACATAAGAATGCACCTTGAGATTTTTGAGGAAAAAATATTTTATTTCTAATTTATTAACAGTCAAGGAAAACTGTATATATGTACATATGTATACATATATTAAAACAATATAGATATATATGGCCTTTCTAACTACATTTTTACTTCAGTTGAGATAAGCAAATTTGTCCAGACTTCTTATGCCTTGCTGAATATCCCTTATCCCTGACTGAGTTTGGGAATTTAAGAATGAAAAAAGCCCTGCAAACGACTCAGGGATCAAAGAACTCGCATAAGGACATGCTGGGCAGCATGGGTCAATGTATTAGACGAGGCTGACGAAACCAGACCTCGTGTGGTTTCTGTGATACAGCACACAAATGCCCCAGATGTTCTGACTGTAACTACTGTGGCCTGTACCGCAGCAGGCCTCTGAAGGCCTGAACCTCGCCAGGGAACCCGAGCCAGGAGCTCTGGGAGTTGCGTGTTTGGGAGACTGCAGATTGCCGGTAACCGTACAGGTAGACGGAAGATTTACCAGAGGATAAAAGATGCAATTTCAGAGAATGATTTGATTTCTGTAGAGCCTAAGGACAGAACTCTGAGAATAAATTTAAAGTCATTATCTAATATCTTCTTCAGGTTTTCTTACCATTTTCTTTTAGATTTGGCAGACAATCGCTCATTCAATTCTGAAGAAAAAAATTTCTCTCATATGTATATCAATATATAAAATAATTATCTTCTCAAATGTAGAAAGCCTCTAAGGAAACCATATTTAAGACTCTGTGTGCATGCAACTCTGGGGGCAAATAGTTCAAAAGGAAAAAGCCACAGAAAGTAAAAACTAAAGGTCTTTTAATCACCTTCTCATTTAGTGACATCTAACACTAAGTATTATGTTAAGTTAATGAGTAAAATAGCTAATTATTATAAGAAGTTAATTTTATCCCTAATTTGAAAGTTATTGTGATCCCTTTAGAATGATACATGCACGTTTTTATCTTTAAATGAGATATCTGTAGAAATACTGGGATATAGTTCTGTTGCCTGTTCCCATCACTTATACAGTACTATATTGAAATATTACTATTTATTAATTGATTTTGAAAACAAAGAAAGCTGGTGTGGTTTTTTAAAGTTTTTGGTAGTATTTTGACATCAAATTTTGGGTTCAAGCATTAACGTACAAAGCTATTTATGTACGAGTTACTCCTCAGCTGGCAAGATTACCTGTTATGTAAATACTTCCATTTGAATAGTTTACGAACAAACACTTGAGGAGAATATCTGTTAAAACTTTCAGTGATCATGAGTTTGTCTGCAGATGTTAAGCAAGGGTGTCTGATGCTAGTGGGTGCTCCCAGCCGTGAAAATAGCTGTTTCTGTATACTCTTTAGGAACAGAAGGATGCTAGCCTGCGACCTTCCCTTTTACAGTGGCCAGGCAACCAGTATGAAAAAAAAGCAAACTGACTGAGTCATTCTGCCTCATGCAAGCCAGCTGAAAAAGGCTACCACTAGTTCATCCCTTTAAAATCTGCATATACATGCCACCTTGACATGCTGAGTTGCAAATTTTCCTCGTATACCTTCACAGATTTCAAGTGAGTTGTGTGAAAAGGAATAAGGGCAGTGGAGTCTCAACGAGTTTGTTAATTATTTAGGTATTTATTTGTAATTATTTAGGTGTTATTTTACCCTAGTCATTTAAGAAGTTATGTTGATTAATAGGAATTCATGGAAAACCTTTGTTTTCAGAAGCAAGAGTCTGAAGACTTGACTGTTTTACTGCTATCCATTGCTGTGCGTTAGCGGTGAGAGGTTTGTGTAATGGTGCCAGTGTCTATGGAAATGAACTTTGTTCATGAGACACAGCAGGAAGTACCCCTTTCCAGCTGTAAAGAGCGTGTCAGTGAATTAGGAAGACAAGATGAGGAAAATTAGAATGGATACTGTATATTCTTGGCTCATGAGAAACTGCCTAGGGCATAAGCGAGACCCAAACCTGAGGAGACTTTGTCCGCTGTTCTGCTGCAGCCTTTGCAATGAGAAGACAGCTTTAAGAGGACTGGATTTGTTGTTACAGGCTTGCATATAGGCAGGTCCTGTATATATTTCAAAGACAGATGAAAGCCAGACACCTGTGAGTATGTCTCAGACTCCAGATGAATACAGGGGAAGCCATTACCTCAGAAGGGTTCCTGTTTGAAGCAGCCTCTCTCAAGGAGATGTAGTGGATCATTTTGTGTCTTCTGCTCTGCACCTCTCAAAAAAGAAAAAAAAGAAGAAAGAAAAAAGTCTTTGCTACTAAAGGAAGAGATACAAACAAACAAAAACCCCTCATATGCATGAAAGGTGTCTTCCTCTATCCTTCTTCCTTTCCTGGCACATCAGTGAATCTACCTGATCTTTTCGACATTGCTCCTTTGGGAGCAGGGATTCTTCTTTAAGAGACAACTGCATTTAGCAAAGTGAGAGGATGTAGCCATTTTTCCCTTGATGCCCTGTGAAGTGCTGTAGTGGTAGTATTGATACCACAGCTTCTGCAAAGGCACAGGTAGCTTGCCTAGAGCATCAGGATGGATCCATTTTGAAGGGAGGCAGTAAGATCTATTTCAAAGGGAAACATATACTTTTGTCTGCCATTTTGAATGGATGATCAGAGAGGCATTTCATGAGAAGCTCCGGAAGTAATTTCTTCCCCCTGTTCAGCTGTATGTCCAGATAAATATTCAAGGCTACCATGACAATATATAGTACAATAGTTCCTTGGGACTATTTCTTTTGTCATGTCACACAATTATGTTCAACACAGAATAACTGAAGTCACAAAAAGAGAAGCTAGATGGCACTATGCTCCAAAGAGATCATGTGCTGCTGTAGGCGAACAACGTGAAAGCTATGAAAGTTATCTGGTCTAAAAAGCCTCTAGAGTTTAATAGGTACCAGCAAAAATGGGCAGAATTCTTGAAGTCGGATTAAGCGGAGAGCAGGGTTTTCTCTGATGCAATTATTTAACTTTTGTTTTTTAACACTAATGCCAAATTGAATTCTTTAGGAAACAAGCTTAAACTTAAGCATATGGACATGAAAGAGAAGAGAGATTTAAAATGACTCTTAAGATTGCTTGTGCAGATAGCTGAGAAATAGCTTGTGCATTACCTCAACATAACTTGCACATATTTGTGTTTTTAAACGTACACTCAGATGCTTGCACTCAAATATGTTTATATATGAAAGTAGATAAGTTATACAGCACATCTGTGCAGTTAAAGGAAACCAGTGGATGCATCTTAAAATGCTATTTGGTGCAGGAAGCTAGAGGGGAAAAAATCCACTCTGATCCTCTCATGAAACTTTTCTTTGATCATCCTTTAAGGCTGGAGATAGAGGGACCTTCCTTCTTTGCTAGAGTATAGATTTTACACCATTAAATATCTGGGATTTTTACTGTAAGACACTCATTAAATCATCTTTATATATAGATATATTTTAACTTTCATGTGCTGATTTTCCTAATCTCTATTTTTAGAACAAAATGTTTTTTTACTAAGTTACACTAGTTTTTAACTTAACTAATATGTACAATTCATCTATTGTATTTTTATTCAAAATAAAAATCAGACAAAAATATATTAATATAATTTTCACTAAAATTCTAAGGCCAAGTAAAGCCTTTACCTGACCTACAGTTAGTATTAAGGGTACAACTAGGTAATATAAGGTTAAGAATTCTTTATAAGAATGTCAGAGTTATTAAAGAAGAAGAACAAACAAAAATATCCCTAAGCTTTGCAAATCTGGAGAGGTCTTTCTTAATACTGAATTTAAAGAGGGTCTCAACGTTTGAAAGAAAATAAATTCCTGGTAGGCAGACAACTTTGTCTCTGTAGTGAGGCCGGCCTCTAGGCTTCTTCATGAGTATATTTTGCTTGTGCAATGAAGAGGCCTGCATTATGACATGCTATGTTTGAACTAAGGTCCTTTTCCAAAGAAAGTTCTTCTTTTTAAAGTAGTTCAGTAGTTGTTCATTTGGAGCTAAGGTATTGTTATACAAACTGAGTGTCAGAAAAGAGATGTAATAAATGATTGATTTTGTAGTATTTTATCGTGGTAGAAGGCAGCCATTTCATATTGTGCTGGTCCTTCAGGATTCAATATTTCATTAATGTCCCAGTGAAAGGTATAGACAATGATATAACAAACTTGGAAATGCTAAAAAAGCTTGGAAATTAGTCACTGCTGGTGAGGTCTTTGAGGAACTTCAGGGCAACCTACAAAGAAGAACTAGCAAGATGAAATGAAAAGCTTAAAATAATTATGGAATTGTAATGCCTACTCACTTGGGAAATTAGACCTGCAGTACTACAACGACAATGTTAAGGGACAAGCCGCTGGAAGAGAAACAGAGCTGAGTAGGAAGAGGAGAAAATGGGGTCATAAGGAACAGGAGAACAAATTGCCTCTTTGAAAGTGAAGATGACATTAGACCTAGCCAAGAGTGAAATGCTGGCAAGGAACTGGGAAGATTATTAAAAGTTCTGAAAGAGAGGAGAGAAGAGAGGGAATCACTGTAATCAGAAGGCATAGTGGAAGGAAAAGACCACAGATGCATACCAAGTCACTAGAGAAGCAGGTCTATGGTATTCACTGCAGGACTGGCAATATGAAGAACCAGCTATTGGAACAACCATGTGCTGGGAGAGCTTTCCCTGGGCATAGTACAGAGCAAAAAGTCAATTACTTTTAACATGATTCTTCGTTAAAAAGAAAAATAGTAAAAATAATTTCACAGTAATTTTTTTTGAGATCTCCCTCCCATTTTAAGATGCACTGAATTTATCAGCTCCTGCTTTACTGTGGATTTGATGATTCGGGCATCCTTTTCAGCTTGCTGTGCTTATTATCCGTGCGTTCGGATGACATATTTCAGGTCTAAATGGGAAAAATAATGCTTTCTAAGAGGTGAAAAACGTCAGAGTCCGAATCATTACCAAAATTGCTAACTAAAGGGAGTTGGGAAGAAAATTCAGAATAAATTACGACAAATTACAAAATCTTTTCCTCCTGTCTACAGCATGTGAAAAACTGTAGTTCCCATTAACGTCTTCTAGAAACACCACCTACTTGCTGATCTGCCCTGCGCATGTGCATTGAATACACACCTACCATGGACTACACAGAAAACCAAGCATCAGCCAGTGAGTTGTATCGTTCCTCCAACTTAGGGTAACACACGAGAGATCTTGAGCCTCATGCTTCGTTAACCATGGATCTCTGACGCTCTATTAAACACCAGTATTTAACTTTATATTTCATTTTAACCCCATGGGAAACCTACACAATTATTTCCTTTATGGGGACTGTACTGTGCAGTTTCTCGTTGAGCTCCTGAGAATTGACTGCAGGATCCAGCCTTCAAAAACACTAAGAAGTGTGATAGTGCTGATACAGTACTTACATAACTGTAAGTTTTATTTTGTGCTGCCTCAGCAGCAAGGACTGTCCACAGAGTACTATCTGACCTAGCAGTGTTTCTGTTCTGTTCTGTTCTTTTTTTGTCATTCAAGCACTCTTCCCCCCTAGAATTCAAGGAAACTCCAATTTTCTTTTTTCTGATGATGTATCAAATCCATTTAAAGTAGTTTGGATGTTGGCTGAACCTTCTACAGATTCAGTCTATAATGGCTTAACTGAATGAGAGCCAAAAAGTTCTCTAATGTCTCTTGTAAGTCAAGGGTTGTGTTGTATATGGAGCAAAATACACATATAGTGACAGGAAGCAGACTTTTCCCTAAGTTTTAAATAAACAATAGCAGGCCCAATTTCTAGCTATTGGTGATAGGAAGATTTGCTTGTTGCATCTGATTTCTGTTTCCTGAAATACGCTCTGTATAAGGTACATCACGTTCATGTTTGCTGGTATTATTTGTATGTTTTAAATGTGTGATGCAGCTAATTCTTAAAAATAACCATCAACTTTGTATTTGTTTTCAAGAAAGTGCTGATGCTAAATAAGGTACTAATTTTGGATTGCAGTAACTGTCCTAAAATGAGCACACTCAGCAAGAAATCCAGCATGCTTATTTTTTGGGTTTAGTGTTATAGGTGAACTGAATAAAGCAGGAGCTGGTAAGTTCAATACTCTTTAAACCTGGCAGAACGTTTAAAAATAATTGTTGTAAAAATTCATTTCAAATTTTGTAGAAGTTGCTTACCATGCACTGGAACTGCTCATTTCACTTCATAGAGTCTCATTATCTGCACAGATGAATTTATCTGCAAGACATTTCATGAAAACAGTATTTTTTAAGGGGAAAACTGCAACATATTTGTAAAATACAGAAAGCAATAGGATAATTAAATTTGGTTGGTGACTGTTCACAGCAGGTCCAGATGATCTGTGAAAATCTTTTGAAGACTTTGTCAGTTTTGCATAAGACTGAGAGAGTACATGAAAGTACTGACATTTCTTAAAGGTGTTAATTGCTGTGAATTAATGAACAGTTATTTATTTCAAAAATTTTGGAATTAATTTCTGAGCAGCCCTGTGCAAGTATCTGACATTATGAACGTATTAGAAATATGACACTATAACATAAGGATCTTTGAAGAGACTCTGCAGTGACGTAGTATTCTGCTCTTTACTGATTTCAAGAAGAACAAATTTGAATTTCAGAAAATTATTATAAATGCATATATATTGCAATAGTCACTTTAAAATTACTCTTTTGCTCAAAAAGTTTTTCTGGTGAATTCATTAGTTGAACGTTCTTGGAAGGTGCCAAATGAATTAAGATTTCTTATTTTAATCCTCTGAATATTCACTGCATTGTTTATTCTATTGTATTGCAAATTACATGACAAATTGCCATCTCTGCCCCACTATTTCCAGAGATAACCGGAATCAGTTGCAGTAGCTCAGCTACGACGTCTTCCAAGCTAGCTGTGGAATTCTGCTTCCCCCATTTTAAATGCAGACTTCAAGCCTGCCACTGTATTTGCAGATAAAGAGATGGTTTGTGAAAAGCCACACATCTTTCTTTTCGTCTCCTGTTTAAACTTAATTTTGTTGGCTTACGTGCAAGCGACTCCAGTCTGTCTGCCCAAGCGTCTTTCCTTTGCAGTGATGAAATTGACTGCAGCCACAGCCGTTCCCATGAGCAGCAGCCTTCCTTCAAGGCCCAACATGTGGTGCAAGGATGCACCTTCCCCCTTGCTTCTCACTTCTGGGGTCTGCTGCCATTTGCTTCTATTCTTTCCCTTTTTTCTGTCTAAGCCTTGAGCAGTTACGGCGATTTAAGCTACACTGTTTCTGTTACAAGCAGGAATATCTAAAAGCGGCTGTGCTCCAGCACAGATGAGGTCTGAGGAAGAAAGACAGAACATCCAAAACAGTGGAACAAGCTCAAGTAGTAAAGAGCCTTAGCTCCCTGTCACAGCTCTACTCTCTGTGGGATTTGGAGGAAGCAAATTTCTTTCTGTTGTATTTTCTTTCTGTTATATTGTCACCTATTTGTTGTATCAGGGTAAATACAAGAGTGATTCCAACAAAAAATAAAGACGGGGCCATCATCTGAGAGGTTAGGTTTTTCCCCAGGAAAGTATTAATAGTTATGAGCAGGAGATTATTGGAACAATACAGTCCCCTGTAGAACTCCACAAAATATCAGAAATGCAGGAAGGTGTCTCCATACTCCTAAACATTCAGCTCTTCAGTGTCCATGACTGATACTAATTTTTATATAGTTTAATTTATAAAGTAGTAATTGCAGGGGCAGGATTTCCTTTTCCTCTCTTACTAGGATATTTCCACGGCTTTCAAACCCACATGAACAGCTGTCGTCTTAGTGCGTGTGTTCAAAACGTATGTTCAGAATTACTAAGATATGGTTGCTATAAGTATGTTAAAATTCTTTTACAAAAAGCCTATGTGCCACAGTTCATTGTTTAATGCTTTAACAACTATGGGGAGCCTCCAGCATTTTTACACCTTCATGTGCACTCACATTTTATGCTAGTAAGGGCTCTTTTAGCAGAGCTCTGAAGCATATATGAAACTTTAATTATATAATTAGCTGGAACTAATCCCATTGCTACTGTTATGCACATATTTCAGTATTTTGAAGAATCAATAACCAGAAATACTTACCTAAAGTGTCACATCTAAATACTATTTTTTTCAGTTTTGAGTCCACAATGTGTTGAGAGCCTATACTGCTTACTCTGAAAATGTTAAAAAAAATTAATAAAAAAACCCTCTTGTATTTTATTTCACCGATAAGAAGAATTTTTATCTATTTTTTCTTTGTTCTTTCTTTTTTGTTTTACTCTTAGAAGTTTTTAGTTTCACTATCTCATCGAAATGTTTTTTCAGGTTTCTGTCTGTGTAGGTGGGGCATTTCCAATAAGATAACTAAAAAAAAAAAAAGAATAGTAGGAAATCTTAGTTAATTTAATCCTACTATTTTTGTACTAGAGAACTAGCTTGAATGTGAGATCAGGAACTAGGCAAGAAAAGAACAATAGCATGTTTACTCAATGCTAGTGAGTAATATGGGGCTAGATATAGGAAGGATTTGGAAGTGAGGATTTTGAGAATTCAGCTAATGCTGAAAGGTATAAGAAATGTTAAAAGGTTAAACATCTGCAAATACTATACAATAATGCATCTTGCAGATTTTTAATAGTGTAAGCTATCAGCAATCGCAGGCTACCTTTAATGGTAGCTTGAACCATTAACAGCTTGTGAAAAAGTAGTCAGCTGAATGGTCTTGTTAACTCTTTTGAGATAAAAGTGAGGAAATGTTTACACAGGGGTAAGAGAGATGTTCAGCATGCTGAATAAGAGATTAGTTGTAATTCAAAATATTAGAAACTGACTTTTGGTAAACCATATTGGAAAAGAAACAAGAGAGTTTGACCAGTGATCCTGAGAGGATTCGCACAAGACACAAGAACAGTGTGTTATGGTGGTAGAAAATGTGAGAACTGTCACTGTAGAAAACAATCGTTGAATAAAAGAGCAATGGGTCTCTAAAGTTAACTTCTGCAGAACTGAGAAGAGAGAAGAATATGTAAGGGAAGTTGGATGTGTTGAAGCTAGCGTATAAAGTTGCAGATGTTTTGATAATTAAGGGGAAAAATAGTCAAAGTGAAGGACTATGAAAATGAGATGAGAAATTAATTACTAGCAAGAAGAAGTTTAAAATAACTCTTAATTTTTTGATCACTGAAAGGAAATTTAAAGCGGAGAGCTCAGATACTTAGAGAGACGCTTCTGCCAGAAACGTTCAGAAGTTTCAAATACCTGATGTGAATTCAAATGCTGGTACTTGCAAATGTTCCATCTAAACAGAATAGCCATGGTTTGGTATTGTACAGATTTGTGAGAATAGAATGACAGAGTTTACCTCTGTCAGCAGGTTGTCATCATCATTTTAGGTTATTGCTACTTGCTTTGACAAAAGTGCTGAACAGTTGCAAGGAACCAGAAGCTGCTCAGGCATGTGATAATCAAGAAGGAAGTATAGGCACGTGATAGTGAAGGAAATATTTTACGTTCCTTTGGATCTGAGAACAATTTTATATACATAGAGAACTATAATTATGAGAAGTAAATCTTCCAGTCACTTCTCAAACAGTAGTGTTTAAGCTGTTTCAATGCTTTACATGGTGGGAATTCCCCGATATTGTACTCTCCAAATTAACTTGGGGCATTTGCCATCACGTTATTGCAGAAGTACTTGGCAGAAGGGCAGCTTTCTTTCCAAGGGCCGTTTTCTCTTTGTAGCTTCCTTTTCATAAGATTATTGGTTTCTTTACATGTTTGTGCTCCTTAGATATTTATGCCATGACTTCTTATTCCCCACTGTATGAGGCTATTGGCGTACTTGGAAGGAGTTTGCATCACTTCTAACCATCCAAAAGCAAAACAAGAAAGAGGAAATTACTATCAGAGCGTGCCCTGCAGCTGTCTCTAAGTAAGAAAAACTAGGTAGCAATTCACATAATTACATCATTAGGGGAAGGAGCCCTATTAACATACACCAATCTATCAGCAAGTTGTTAGTAAAAGTATTGTTGTGGGCTGTTTTAGTTACCCTGGATGTAGTTAGAGCACCTAAGAAAAAAAAGGAGTTTAGAAAAGATTACGTGAGGCTTCTGTATGCTGTTGACAAAATACATTATTATGCAGATAATGTTTTAGTAAGAGCACCAAATGATGTCAGTTGTGAATGTGTTAAAAGGCAGACAGCTATTTTTGCCTTGGTGTAATATAGGATGCTGTGAATGGAACATCTGACTGGGAATGACTTATACCTTTGCTAATTTAAGTGTAGGACTTCAACCTGAGCAAAGGCTTCCTTCGGTGGGCCCCACCCGCATTTGAAAATGAAGATGATAATGGTAACTTTCGGAAGCTTTTCAGACCTCAGGATTGTATATTTGTGTATATTTGTTGTAAATAATCTTTTTAAGGTTACAAGCAATATAAGATTAGATGTTACTAAACAATCTGCCAGGTTTTTTTTCCATTGTAACTCCCTACTGTAAGTGTAATATCGTATTAAATTCCCCAGAACTGACCCTAACATTAGGAATCACTGCTGAATCTAAATTCTACATGAGATCTTTTTTTCTGGAATACAAATGTTGTTCTTTCATTGATAAATTCTCTGAACAGATTCTTCATGGTCAACTTTAAGACAATCTTGTAAGAGGCAGCTAGAATCTGTGGTGTGAAGAGGCTCCAGGTACACACTGCTGGTTGCCTGGTGTCTGACTTCCTGGTTCTGGGTAAGTGCTGAAGAGCTGTATTCCACTATTTGTGAGTTGCTCCTCATCCAAGCTTCACTGATCTCAGATTTGTTATTATGTTTAATAAGATAAACTGTAACACCGCAAGTTGTTAAGCAGGTCCCTTTCTAAAAAGGAAGCCAAGTGTTTTCAGTACTTTCCTGGTGTAAGTGAAAGGATGTGTCCTGTTCTGCATGTCTCCTGTTCTGCAGATTCTAAAAGCTCAGTATCTGTTCCGGGGTATTACTTCCTGTGAGTTTCCTGGAATTTAGCCATACTGAGCACAGGAAAAAAAAGTGAATTTCTGGCAGGAGAAATTGTTATGAGGATCCGGGTCTTGTTTCGTGTTCTTTCTTTATAGAAGTAGATATGTTTGTGGGAAATGGGACAAATGGGTGTTACTTTCCATGTAAAAAGAGTGTCTAGAAGCTGGGTGTAGCCTAAAGCTGTTTTTTCAGTTGTCCGGTTATGATGCCTTTTCTTTTTCCTTTGTAATCTCAAAGCATTTCCTCATGATTGGAAGCATGTTATTGTGATTCCAGTTAATATCAAGATTTAAAAGCTTTCCCTTCCCTTGCAGCACATTCAGAAGGCACTAGACTTACTCATTCGAACATGTTTTTTTTGGACCTACACCCACATATATGATGTTAGTTAACAAAAATGGAAGATACTGCCACTGGCTTATTCATTGCTTCCCACCACCACACACACATACACGCACACACTTCTCTGGAGCATCCCAGCTCCCCTGACAAATAGGCAAAAATGCCTAATTTGAGCACCTGAGTTGTGCTTGAATAAGGCACAGGTACCAAGAGCCTCCCTTGTCATCCAGCTCTCGTTCATTCCCACAGTCAATCTGCCTTGTAGAGTAAACAAAGGTTTCTTGGGAATAAAAGTATATGAGCACATAAGTAAACTTTAATTCTCTTCTTTCCCATTGTAGAGCATATGGATTTGCAAACAATAACATTTTTTTAAATGTAATATCTTTAAAGGTAATTTTCAGGATTGCAGAAATTCCATGATGCTGTGTCGTATTGACACAGAGTATGGGAATGCCTTAAACTCACAGCTCCACCAGATGCGGCGCTGCTGCTTGAGCTATGATGTATTGCATTTAGTCCTATCCTGAGTACATGCAAGCAAGAACTGAAACATGGGAATCTTTTGCTCTGAAGGTATGGCCTATGTATGACCTGTTCATGCACAATATTTACAAGGGAATAACGTCTCCATGAGGAAATAGCTGAGCTGTTTTGGTCAAAACAAACAAAGAAATCAGGTTAAGAGTTTGCAAACAAAATTTGAAGTGTTCAAATAGGATCTTTTAAGGACCATATAAAAATAAGAAGTGTGAACAATTATGTATTTTGGGGTGCAGGATGTTAAAAATTATATTTTAAGAGCAACATATATACTGTGCAATCCACTAGGGACTTTGCTATTTCCAATCTGTTTTATATGGAAGTTGCTAAAACACTGGTGGTGTTTTAACTACTTTTAAGCTTCTGCTGATGTCATCACCTAACTGCCTCGTACCATCTCTCAGTAGACTACTTCACACCAAAATGAAACAAAAGCTTGGACATTACATTTAGAAAATAATATTTGAAGAACAAAGTAAATTGCTGTAGCAGATGGAGGAAGTTCAGCACGCTCCCATC
Organism: Struthio camelus; assembly: GCF_040807025.1. Lineage (NCBI taxonomy): Eukaryota > Metazoa > Chordata > Aves > Struthioniformes > Struthionidae > Struthio > Struthio camelus. The sequence goes on from NC_090949.1 coordinate 16,062,872, forward strand.
AGAGTCAGTTCTCAGTACAGCTAATCCAGGGCAAGACTGGTTTGAGAAAGGAAATCAAGAACTCTTTCATCCTAAAAGCTGCCCTGAAATCCGAGACTGAATTAACTCTGCTTCTGGGAACTAGGTGTATGATTGTTTTGTGGGTATCCATTCCCAATGATAGCAAACTAATAAAAAACAGCCCGATTCCAAAAGTAGCCATACAGCAAGTTGACTTGTCCCTAAACGTAACATAGTCTTTTATCCTAATTAAAAAATACTTAGAAACTGCTCCATTCCACATAGCAGGCATGGCATGGCATGACTGATGCTGGAAGCTCTGTGATCTTGCAACATACATAAATTTAACCATGCATTTTGTTAAAATGTGTCATACATGTTCCTATGTGCTATTTATTTTATCAAAACCTGTTTTCCTTTTTGTGTTTCGTATGGAATAGCTCCTCCTGAATTCTACACACGTTATCCGGGGCCATGACACAAGTCATAGTGCAGGTATGCAGAAGTGCCCCACATGCTGCCCTCCATAGTAGAGAAAAAGTCCTTCAGCACTACCTGTTACTCCCATTGCAATAGGTCTGGAAGATTTTCATTTGATTAAAGAAATACTGTAGGTTTGGCTAGAGTAACATTTCTTGTGAATTAAGAGAAGAGAAATGTAGCAGCCCCATGCTACATAGTAGTAGTTAATTTACAACTGTCCTAGCAATATTCTGCCTTTGAGAAAAACCTGTCTTTTTTTATTGATTCAAATGAATCCAGTGTAGGTCCCTACATCGCCCTGCTCTCCAAAAGGTCCCTGTATGAAAAATGTTATAAGGAAACTTTCAGTGACCTATTGCATTGTTTTAACGTTATTTTTCCCAGCAAAGGCTGTTTGTCTTGGCAGTCATTTGTAATTTTGAAGACCTTCCAAATGAAGATGAGGCTTTATCCTCTTTAAATTAGTCCAAAAGAATCAAAATTCAAATCTAGTACTAATCCTTACCAATAACTTTCTGAAGTTATTAAAGAACTTGCCACAGCTGATTAGTGGCAAGATTTACAGGACTCCCATGAAGAAGATTTTATGAATGCTTGTGTGACCAGATCACTCTGGCCACATATTTCTTTGTGCAGAGATGCAAATACATAAAACAGAGCAGTGTTCTCATTTACCTTGATTTTTTTCCAAATGAGAAATATCTTCAGTGTTATTATTGTTATTACTGTTGATGTTGTTATTAATATTATATTAATAACTAATCTTTTATTACATAACAATACTGGATGGACATTTATAAAAATATGAGTAGCATCTCGACTCACACAAGCTATAATAACATGGCAAGGAACAGAATGTATTACACAGAATAAAACAGAAGATCAGTCAAGATATTGAGGGCAATTATGTACCTGCTTCAGAGAGTGAGGTGTCCTGCAGTGAGCACACATGAGGATTATGTCAAAATCAAAACCAGATATGGTTGAATTGTTATTTTTGTAACAATTTGTTTTCCAACTATTTTTAAAGAAAACTAAAGTTAAAATTGAGTTACCTATTTCCTTGTGTATTGAATCCATGTGCCTGGTAGCGAATAAGGTGCTTCTGAAGACTGACGTGATTCTCTAGAGATACATTGGTTCGGTATTTTAATTGTCTAGAAGGATGCACTTGGAATGTTGTATTTTTTTCTCTCCCTTTGATATTTCAGCTTGGTATGTAACTTTCCTGTGTAGTTCGTTCACAATGACTATTTTCCATCCCAGCTTGAATAGTGGCACAGATTGCCACTGAGCTTTTTAGAAAAAGTCAAATAGTATCCATCAGAAACAGGAGTCCATGGCCTCCACTTGTGCACTTACATAAAACTGAGCAATAATGACATTCTCCAGCAAAGTGAGAAAAATGTTTATAAATGGGATTAAATTCCAAAAAATTTGAGCTTACTTAGTCTATAGATTTCTAATCGTAAGAAGGATTGGCCTGATATGTTCATTGATGAAATGAGTTAAGTTTCTCTTTTTGCTGTGTAGTTTCTTAGTGCTGAAAACATGAATACAGGTATAGCACTCTGCGGCACTAGGAGACAAATTATAAATATTTTATATTGCTTTACCAAAAAATAGCTTGCAGGCAGCAATTTCAGTAGAAATTTGCAATACGTACATAAATCGCTAAGAAAAAGCTTATTCTGAAAGAAATGATAATATATGGAGATACAGATGTATATTCTTTTCTCTTTTGCATGTCATTTAGTATGTAGGTCACGTAGAGCTGCAGTGCATGTGTCTACATGTAGGCGCTCACATGTGAGCTAGGTGTCTTAGTGCTCACTGTAATCAGTGGAGATCTAGTTAATGGGGTAAGAATTAGCTATTTAAATATAGGTGTCTAGTGCTGTTGGAGGTGGCCTAGGGTATCCAAAACATTCACACAGGACTCATAGCTACTACACAAGATTTACAGGAGACCTCTGCCCTTCTGGACTAGCATCTGAAGGCCAAGCTCGATACTCCATAGCAGGTAAGCCTATGTTAAGGCAATCGTACACCACCCTCATCTAAGAGATCAGTTTGTCTAACTAGATGTAGATATCTGCTTTAGGATGAGAGGAAGCCCTCCAGACTCCACTGAGTCTCCAAGACCCTCCAAACCCATTGACTAAACAAAGCACCTAGACACCTAGCTCATATAGAAACCTACATGCTAGACACCCAAACTTAGGTGTGTGGATCTGGAGCAGAAAGCCACTGGTAAGGTTTGAATCCCTGCTTTAAACATAGGCACCTAGTGCCAGGTAGGCATCTGGGCTATCCCTCCTGGCCTTCAGCTGCTGCTTCAGAAGAGCATAGGTGCTCTGTAGGTCCTGGGTCTTATCTGCCCAGCCCCTGTGGGTGCTTTCCGTAGCTGGAGGTATTTCAAATGGCACAAAACACACCGGTGTAAGCAACTGAGTTGAACCCATAAGATGTAATGACAAAAATGCTACTAAGTGAAAAAGCACATGTGCTGGTTATATGAAAGCTATGTTTTTCAAGCTCTGTGATTTCTTGCAGGGTTCTTTAGAGTGGGTATTTTAAATTGGCCAATATGGAACTCTAAATGGAAATGTAAAATCAAAACAACAAGACAGTCATTTCCATAGACATTTTCAGTTAATTCTGTGTTTCAGGGCATAGATGACTAAACTGCTGTTGTCTTTTCTGATGTTTTTCCATGCCTTACCCTAATTTTTATGTGTTTAATTTACATTCTAACTGTAAATAGTTAGTACTCTTTTTTTCTCTTAATTTGTTGTCATTTTATTCCTCCATTTGATGGCAAAAGGCACTTTAGTTATTCAGGTTTGGTAACACTGATCTAAATCGTGCAGCTACATTGAACGTATTTATATAATATAATAAAAAATGATTAGTTTTTGCATAGTAATTATTTTAAGTTCTACACCAGCATGAACCTTAGGTTCTATTTTTATATTTTTCGTTCCTTCTTTCTGTAAGTTATTTTGATTAAAGGTCAAATACTGAACTCAACCTAAGCCCAGGCAATTCCAACACAGCACAAATGAAATGTGGAAAGTTACTTTTCTTATCAGAAGAGTTGTATGTGCTATGCTTTGATAAGTGAACTTTCCTCTCATTTCCAGTCAAAGGTTTCAGATTTCCTTGAATTAAATAGATTTTGATTTCAGGTAATGATATTGTCTGATTATAGGATACTTTTTAGCTGGGAAACTTTCAGGAAGTTCCTTGCTGCTTCCAGAGATAAAATAGTGGAGTTTGTATACAAACTTAGGTTCACCAGTATTCACCACTCTTTAGATGTATTTTTTATTCTGCTTGGGTTTTGCCCTTTCTTTTCCCTGCTAAAGTAATAATATTTGCAGTAAAATAAACTAAGCTAAAAAAGGAAGTCATATCTCAAGTGAGGGTACATAAAATTCTGTGCAAATAAGGAAATTATTTGAAGTCCTGCATGATAAACTTGGCCTGTTATGTGCAGTCTTCATCTTCTGCTGAAGCACCCGCTGTTGAATAGTGCTAGAAGCTAGACAGTGGATCAGTGGTAAATGCTGCTGATGTAGCAAATGATCTTTTCCTCAGGCAAATTTTGCCAAAACGTACTATAGTCTTGCACTTCTGGCCCGAGAGCTATGGGTCTCTCTGTCCAGGTGGCCAACTTTGTCAAGACAATGAATTGATGTCCTTTATTCTCTGCCCCAGAGGAAGTGTGGAGGAGGGAAGATGCTCTTCCTTCCAAAGGATATTTGCCTTTGCCATAGTGATAGAAAAAGCTGATGAGTAAATCAACCAGAAAAACAAAACAGACAGGGCAGAAAACTTATGGCAAAGGAAAAAAACAACGAGAATATTGTATAAGTCAGGACTCTGGTTGGTGTTTCGTAAACAAACTTCTTCCTATTTTTGTATATTTTACTTGGATATCCTGTTTCTTTCTTTATCCTGTGTTTGACAGTGGGATTTTGAAAAGGACTGAAACCGTAGAAAGGCTTTCCCATATAATATGTTTGGAGAAGGTGGAGATTTTTCTGCTAAAATTGAGGAATGTTTAAAAAGGGATAATAGATCCTACTGAAACAATAAATGCCATTTTCCCCCAAGAACAGAATGAGAAGAGACACATCATGAAAAAGTGTGTTTGACTATATGCCTTAGAGATTTACTGTGCTATGTGTTCCCTTTGAAACCTCCTTGTATTTTGAAATCCGTTTTAACATGCATTTCTAAGTTGTCTTGCAGAGCCAGCTTTCACTATTACAAGATAAAGACGTTTATTGTCTTGCAATAACATCTGCAAACAGCCTCCTGAACAGCAGCCACGCTTCATGCTTGATCCAGGGCTGAGTAGCCAATCGTACTGGCAGGTACCCTATAAAGTAGTTTAAAATCTTGTTCCTGGTGGCTTCAGTTAAACAGATCCTTAGGAATAAAGTTGCTATTAATTTTTCAGTCTGTCCGGTTTCCAAAGGTAGTAAATCAATGGTTTCAACTGATAAGTCATAACACAGATATATGGGACAATGCAAAATCTGGTGGTATCTCTAAGAGATTCTCTCTTTGAGTTCATTGGGTTTTAGATTAGGCCTGAGTGAAGATTCAGGCAAGAAGGTGACACGCTTAGTTTGGGGAAAACTTATCTTCAGAGATGAAAGCCAACAGGCAGCTTTGTAACAGGACATAGCGCAAAAAGTCAGCCGATGGTGAAGCTGTGACACAGAAGCAAAATTGAAATGCTCAGAAGAGGTCATCTGATGTAGTTCAGTGGCATCCTAGATTCAGGAATGACTGAGATTGTTTTGCATCTACGTGGAAGAAAAAAGGATTTTGCAGGAGTAGTGCAGAGAGGAGTTGTGGAAAGCAGCTGAATTGATTTTACAGCAGGAGAACCTAACAGGTGAATCCTGAGTTCTAAATAAACAGGTGTTAATTACTGTTATTAATTTCTATTTTTATAAACTGTTTTAAGATAAGATTTTCAAAAGCTACAATTTTTTAGGAATATATGACAATACACTTGAATTTCTAAATCTTTCAGTCATTTTCTCAAATTTCTTTCCATTTCCTCATAGGATTTTCCTTATATTGAATTGTGCTCTTAAAAGCACATACTAAAGGCATAGAAACCATCTCTCTGAGTCTTTGTGTCATCAGTTGTATCTCTTATGCTTCCCCTGTTCTTAAGTTTTTCTCTTAGCGTTTGCTTTTGGCCGCTGTCAGAGATGGGATTCTGGCTAAATAAAATTCTGAGACTGATCCAGTGCAAGTGTTTGTATATTCGCATAAAAATCTAAGTCTGATGAAACAAAATATCAATGGTGTGTCAAACTGGATAATACCATCTTACAAATCTTGCGCTTATCCTTTCTCTCTCTTGCCCTCTCTCAGAAGTAGTCAGATCTTGAGTACAAGCTGTCCTCTGACCCCCTTTTCACAATTATTAAAAGATATAGAGGAATATCCAATTAACTAAAAAAAAAAAAAAAACCTCTTTCTCTTACATAGTAGATCTTTATTTCGAAAGTTTTGGGGTAAGGTTGTGTTTCTTCCAGTATAGTAATCACCATGAGAAGATCACAACAGATGGTTCTGAATATGAGGGATAAAAGAAAAGAGAAGCAGTAGCAGCTGAATTCATAGATAGAAAAGGTTCCTTTTCATCTAAGAAGATAAAAGTAGATGAAAGAGTGTAAACTCCAACCTAAAACACATTACATGACCTATGAAAAGAGTATTCTCCATAATGTATTCTGCTTTTTGAAATGAATATGGTAGCAGCATTTGTCCTTTGATTTAAACTACTTTCGAAGACAAAACACTTTTCCTAAACTGTATGAGATGCTGAAGAATTAAGATTATTTAATACCGTTTCAGCAACAGCCTGTTTCTGAGCATTCATTTCCTATTATCCATTTTTTCTCCTTTTTTGTTCTTTTATCCATTTACATTATTTATTGTTTTGTGAAGCAGCTCATTTGTAAATGAGCTTTCCTGAGCTGAAAGCTGGTATTTGTCAGAAAAGATGTTATTTTGTAGAGTAGGACGATCTCATGGTATTTATAAGAATTTGTTTTACTACTCTTTCAAATAGCTTCCCACTGTGTGGATCCTAGAAATTCCTAGAAATTTTGCTAAGAAGTTAGTGACAGTCTGGCATTCATGCTTACACCAAGTATTACATTTCTCAGAGAAGAGCAACTGTAGTTTATCTCTGTGTGAGGCATTATTCCCCATTGGCAAGAGTGGTCGATTTCTTTTCTCATTAAGTATAAGATTTTTAAAGCTGCCTAGAGGTTTTGGACACTTATTCCATGTTCATGTGGGAAGCTCAAACAAAGGCATTAAACACTTCTACTGAACGCTTGTATGTGTTGTAAACCCAGATGTGACAGTACAGGCTATGCTGTCTTTCATTCCAGGCTCTTGAAATGCCATGTACTTGACAGAGCTCTCTGAATAATCTAGACGTTTTTCTTTTGAGAGACAGTGGGCAATTCAAGCCAAGATAAAACTGAAAGTTCTCTATCACATGTCAAGTCAAGCTTCCATAGTTTCACCTTCAGTGACCTTAAATAGCAACTATGAAATTGTTACAACTGATATAACAACTATTAAGAGATTACCAAGAAATTTCAGATGACTTCTTGCTTGTTTTTATGGCCTATTTCTTCCAATTCAATCTTGCCAGGATTTCCAGTTATTCACAGTGGTTTGCTTTAAAGGTATGTGCCAGAACAGTGCTATTCCCAATCATATCCAATAGATAACTTGTGTCAGTCAAAGTGCTGAGCTTGGTTGTGTGAATTTTTGTCATCTAAGAAAGGATCAGAAGCATAAAGTGAACCTTAAATGACTGATTGTACAATGCAAATCCTGATGAAAATAGTCAGACACCTTAGTGCAAAAATCATTCATTAATACATTTAATTTAATAATGAAGAATAAGAAAATCAAATAGCAAGGTAAGTTTATAAGACAGTTGACAAAAGTGTTGCTAGCTTTGCAATGACTATTATGCACAGTTAATAATTCAATCATCTTTATAATAATCTGCAGCTCTAATCTAAATTAATGATATTTTTCAAAAGTCTTGTCCACACCTTCTGATGACTTAGAAAGCATTGTTGGCACTCATATTAAAATATTAATTATGATGATATAGTAGGTGCTAGTAAATAATTTAGATTAATTAAACAAGATGTGTTTCACATGTAACATAAAGGAGGACACATTTTCAGCTGGAGTATATGGTACAGAATGGTTACAGGAATAAACAGAAACATATCACAAGATTGAAAAACAAGTAGTTTATTTTAAAATACATAACTATTTCAGGGGGAAGCACTAGCTGAAGTAGTCTTATGAGTTCCAATTTCCAGCATAAAGGGAAACATTTTTTTTTGTCTGAGACCCTAAATTATTAATAGAATATATTTGCTATGTAAAAACAAGTGTTCTGAACCGAGAAGTTACAGCAGGAGCCCTATGCTGATTTTGCAGGTAGAATAAACATACTTTCATGCCACATAATAAAATACAGTCATAGGACAAGACACCTGAGCAGTGTGCAAACAAACAAAGTCATCAGCTGCATGTTGGTATCATAGTAGGTGAAAGAGCATAATTACATATAGTCTTAAACAACAAATCAGCTAAAGGCTGATAGTTTTATATCAAATACCTGACCTCAGTGATATAGAATTACTAGACTATTTCTTTTCAGTATGAGATAATTGTGTTGTATTAATTTAAGTAATCTAGGAAACTGAGTGCAATATAATATGGACAAAATCTTAATGAATTCACCCTTGAACACTGCCTTGGAATTCCTGTGCCCTGCAGATTCCAAGTCACTGTACTACTTGATAACCTGCATACAGAAAGATATTACAGAGGTAAGACTAATCTCAATTTCATGAGCCTACCAGAACTTAGCTGGATTTGGTCCTTCATCCACAAAGGGATTCAGCACTGTCTGTGTCATGTTTAGGTGTCTTATCTTTAAGAAACAGAGCTGCACAGAAGTGTTTCTTGTTAGGATATCCATGTGTCTCAGCTTCCAACTCAATGCCCTAGCACTGGTCTGCACTGCACTCTGTGACCCAGTGAATAGTGGTTTCATTCAGCAGGGAGAGGGAACCCTAACCAGAAAACCATATAGGTAGAGCATTTATCTGGAGCTCAGCTATTGGAAGAAAGGTACTGATAGCTCTTCCTTATTATGCTACAGAGCTAATTATAGCAAGAAATGAAGTTAAAAAACCGCAAAATTTATCCAACTAAAAGGGTCATTAAACTGTCTGTTCCTCATGAATTGGTATTTATATATAAATCTGGGAAATTTCAGAAAGGACCCTTGGCCAAGAAGCATGGGAATGGTGAAAGTCGGACATTTCTTGAGTTAATTCAGCACAAAGCTTTATCCTGCCTGCCAGCAATTTCAAACATGTGTTGCATTTCTCAAGTTGCCTTTCTTATCGCTACAGAGTAACATGGTCTATGATAGCAGGTGACACAACTATGAAAGTCATTCTGGCTCAATTGTCTGTCTCAACAAGGATTTAGGCTTTGATGCCTGGCCAAGTAATTCTCTTGAAAGGGGAAATAAATCCCAGCAACTCGCATCTTTTTTACCCTTGCTTGTCTAAAAAAACCTCAGCTGCCGGTGGTTCTTATCACTGAGCTATTAGTTACTCCTACATTAGCATATTCCTTCCGCGGAAGGGTTAACAAAGCAACTAGCTAAGATGATACTTACCTTGGGGGGCCCAGGAGGAAGAGAAAGAAATAATAAAAAAATAGTAGTCTGGGTAACAAAACAGTATTTTGTTGACTTAAGGTAGAGCACATTCAAAAGCAAAAAGTTCTTGGTTTAACAGACTGGTTTATCTGACTTAAAATGTTTCTCTATGTATTAATATATGTACATATACGCGTACACAAATGCATCTGGGAACTGGCAAATGCTTTCTCATGGGTATTTGACATTTTGACTTGACAGAAATAAAAATTAGTTGGTTCATTCTTATTTCTGTTTGGAGTGTCATTTCCTTTACAATTGGCAGTTGATTTGCGGAGAGAAAAAGTGACAATATTTAGATGAGAAAAGATTCCCATATGTGTCATTAAAAATAAAAAATTGAGCAATCCCCATAATCCTCTCTCATAAGGAAGATTTTAAAATGATGATTCTTGAGCCATGCACTGTTAAGTCATGTATTTCTCCTTGGATATCCACATAATATTTCTGCCTGTTGGTGAGCCAGTCTACTGTGGGACTATAAAGGTCCCACATTTATACGACTCAGTGCAGCAAAAATAACATCCATAAAGCAAAACATAGTTCTCCAGAAAAAGAATCATTATAAGAGAATGAAGAACATAGTCTGTGATACACAAGTTACAGGATAGTTAGCAGCTCTACAATTATCAGTAGCATATCAAAGAGTGTCAGCGTTCTGCATTTGTTTCTGTTGTTTGATATTTGCCTTGTGATCCAGCTGGCATGGTTTGTTGTGGGACTTGTTCTCATCATTCCCCTTTTTATTTCTGGGTCTCTAGAGATATGCATATACTTAAAACTGAAGAGCAGGAAGACAGTGAGAAATGAGGGACGTGATTAGTCTGTTTTCCAAGTCAAGAATCTGCAGGTTCCTTGGAAAGCAGCTGCTGGTGAGCAATTACACCATTTCATCAAAAAGTTCTCCTCCACCCTCTCCTTGATTGACTTCACCTCTGATGATGTGAAATACTGGCCTCCGTGAGGTACATAAGAAAATTTACTGGTATTGGGATTTCACATGGAACATTGTTGCCCTGTGGAGCAGGTAAATAAGTAATTTGTTCATATTCCTTTTTACATGTTTTCAGTTTACTTTATCTTGCCATATCCCAGGTCCTAGCCAGTGATCTGCGCTTTGACCCAAATCCCACGTTATTTTTCTACTCTCACCAATGGGTTTTGTCTAAAAAATTCCGGTAAGAAATGACTTTGGTATGTCTCAATTTATTTGGCTCAAAATGAATTCTTGTGAGGAGATCTGTGCCCTCATTTCAGAATTCTCACTGAGAAAAGGAGATTTCAAAAGGAGATTTTTATATATATATCACCATGAAGACAGTGGAAGCTTAGCTACTCAAACGGATAAAGTTTGACTTCCAGTGCAGTACTTCACACTCTAAGAAGTATGTGAGTTTAAAGGACAAGTGAGTTTCACTTTTGGATCCAGCAGCATTAAAATCATACTTTCTTTTTCAGAAATAAGACTTGGAATTTCCACAGCTTGTTTTTTGCCAGCAACAACAGACTAAGATAAAAAGTAGGGACTTTTTTCTCTAGTGGCTCCTATTTGTTTGATAGAGAAACTTTTTGTTCCTTCAGTTAAGTGAAATAGACAGTGCCTCAGAATAGAAGAAAATAAGAAGTAAACTGTTTTGTAGTCTATGCAAGTTACCATACTTCTGTATTGTTTTACCTGGCCTCTTTTGTGGTTTTTAGAGACTATGCAGTTAAACTAACCAAACAGGAAGTGTAATAGCTGATGCACTGGTGCCCGAGAAAGATAATAAAGAGATACATTCATTTTTGTGTAAAGTATTTCAGAAATTCCAGAAAAGGAAAAGTAGATAAAACTTCTTGAAGTTTTTTTTTCTTTTTTTCAACAGATGACAAGTTAGATGTGGAGTACAATTGTAAAGTGTGAAGTGGGTTACATGGTAGTGCGTTGGTGTTCTTTTTGTAATGAGGAACAAAGTTAAAATTTCTGAAACAGACACAATCCTTTAAATAGATTTATATGTAGATCTCATCCCTCCCATCCAGGGGTGAAAATTATAGGGATTCAGTGATGCTCTCCTCCTCCTCTTAGTGGCTATACAGAGGTTGTACTATTGTCAGGTGAGGAGAAAGAAGGTGGTGGGAGTTAGGGAAAGCAAAGGTTCAGGGAAGCACTGGGAACCAAGAAAAGCCAGTAGGCATTGAGGAAGGAAAGACAGTATATAACTCATATAGCGAGTTACTGAGGTTGCCCAGAAGAACGGAAAAGCTGAGGCTGGCATGTGAAATATCTGCAGCGTAGGCCTTATAGGCAGCAATATTCATAAGTTTTGGGACTTTTCAGTATTTTTTCAGTTACTTGGTCAAGATGTGACTACGTTGAAGTTTTTGCCTAGGATGTAGTGCCTGTTCTTTCTTTATTGACGCAAATATGTTTTCCCTGCAAAAATAGTTCTCATTTGAGCTACAGGATGCTTCTCTTGCTCATGTTTTTTAGGCAAGATCATACTGTAGATATATCAGACACTTCTGTAGGGTGAAAGCTCTTCATTCCAGCTGCTTTCAGTGCGCATCCCAAGAAAGAGATCTTTCATGAGATGGGTGAGGGCTGCAGTTAGGATGGGAGACTTAAGTTTGAACTTGCTGAAATAGCTCTGTGGTCTGAGGTCAAAGAATTGTTGAGTGAAACCTAGCTGTATCTTATTTCTCATCTGAATGCCATTCCTTCCACTGAAAGGTTCTGCCGTCTCAAGCTGATGGGACACAAAGATGCTCGGTAATATGTATGGTTAAGTATGTTTCTGGGTTGGGGTCCTATATAGGAGTAATTATTCCAGCACTGTATTTTTTAGCAGAAATCCCAAGTGGAGGCTCTAGATACAGGTATTGGTGTGAAGTGCTGTTAAGTGTTTTATTGGTGGCACAGAAAGCAGTAGGTCAAATTAGGCCAATTTACTTCTAACATTTTTTAAAGTTCCTCTGCCGAAAGAAGAGAAGGATTAGCCCTCCTCTCAGTAGGTCCTGTCCCCTAAATTGTGAAAAATGTTGTGGAGGTTTTAAGGGACCAAACTCTGCATGAAGTTTAGCCTTTCTGCTTTCCCCTCATAGCCTCCACGAGACAATGCAGCACACTGACATTTCTAACCCTCTTACTGCATATTTAGATAGCTAATACATTGCATAATGCACATTTTCTTCAAATCATAAGGGTATCAAGAACTTGTGATCTCTTTTGTCTAGAGGAAATCTTGAATTTCATCATATAGCTATTTAGCAGGGCTGTAGAGTATGAATTAAAGGCAACGCTTAGCACAGTTCTGAAATAGTTTTCTTTTCTTCTTACATTCCGGAAAAGTCTAAAGTAAGTTTTGTTTTCCTGAAAGAAATCTGTTTTCTGATGCCACGCCAAAAAATGACGTGTTCAGTATTTGTGAACATCTCCTGAGACTTGCAATTGTTTTAGCTCGGTTTGTCCACCAAAGTCTTAAAGAAGTATCCTTTGATTCTTAAATGTATTGGAAAACATGTATTTACATCCCCAGCACCTAATTCTTTTAGTTTAAGGGTTACTGTTTGAGTTAAACTTGTCTGATCACTCAGCATAATAATCCCTCTGGTTAGGATCCAACTCCAGCAAAGTTAATGGCAGCTGTCCAGTTTAATTTACTAGGATCTAGGTTCTATTCCATGTTTCTAATGAAAGATTTAATTATAGGATTTCCAGCATGCGGATATTGCCTTCCATGTTTCCTTTCTTATATCTAGAAACTGACTTCCCAGAAATAGAGAAATTATGCCTTTCTCCCCCAGCTTGAAATATGAGTATTTAAGCAGTCAAAACAGAGGAGTTTCATCTGTTGTTTGATTCTCTTTGTGATTAAAAAAGTATTTATTCACAACTTAACTAAGAGAGTGCGCTTTACTTCAGAAAAACACTTTTCTGTGGAGTCAGATGACCTTCTGTAAATGCTGTTTACTTCTGTAGATTTTGGTTTTCTGGATTTAATTGAAAAGAAAGAGAAGATGAAGACTGCAAGCCAGCAGGAGTCTTACATCCTTTGGTAGTACTCTCACCTGAATATGATATATTGGAGCCAGCATTAGTGTCTTAACCATAAAATCTATTTGGCTCAAAAAGTATTAGGTTGATGTAGTGCCAGCTTTTCAGCAGTGAAATTTGTTCAGCATTCATAGATCTGTTTTTATTTTTAGCATTTATTTTTCCAAGTTATTACTCAGTTAACAGGTAGTTGGATCTGTGCTCTTTATAAAATGCACAAGACAATGACAAGCATGATTTACAGACCAGTTAAATTATTACATTCCAAATGGTCTGGTAGAGACATTTTTAAAACGTCTTTTGTTTTGAATTTCTTGCTGCTTTTATTTAGCAATTCATATTTGACCAGTTGCAATTAGCAATTGAGCAACTAAGCAATTGAGATTTGTAAACCTTTATCTATTTCTTGCTCTCATAGCGTTTCCCAATTTAAAATTAAACACTGGTAATATATTGCTTTTTTCCTAACATTGTCTCTTTATCAGCAAGTACCTAGTAGTACCAGTAGTAGTTATCTTTGTTCCAAACTGCATTTGTGTATCCACTGGAAACCAAACACTGAAAATAATCCTAGAGTTGTATTTTCATCTCTCTACTTTAATTATATTTAAATAGGACAATGTGAGATCTCAGAGATGTATCAGTAATGTAATACATGCCAATAGCATTTCACAAGGGGGACATTTGAGGGCCATTTTTGAAGTAGGAATCAGGAAAGTCTATTCATTCCATTCATCTGAACGTGACTAGCCTGGTTCAAGCTAACGAAGTCCGATCTCCACACTTCTCATCTGACTTACATTTCTTGATTTTTAGGGTTCAAAAACACTTAAGAATGTGAATAACATCACCTCTTAGAGTGGTGGCGCAGTTTTCGAAGAGGATTTTTTGCTCACAGAAGTGAATATTGTTAGGACTTTTCTCAGAAGACGCAGTCCTACAAAGATATTTGCACTGAAGGTAAACTTGAATAACTTTTCCATCTGAGACATAGTCCTACTGAATTACTTGGAATTACCCACATTTATTCATTTTATCAGACGTTCGCAGAACCAGATCTTGACTTGCCCTTTGCAAGTACAATAGACACCATTTATTGTTTTCCTGGGCTTCAAATTCTGTTTAAAAAAAAAAAAAAAAGGCAGCAGAGGGCGCTGAAACCACCTACACAACCATATATGGATGCCTTCCTCTCTGCGCTGGAGTTCCCTGTCCAGGGATTTCCCACTCAGCCTGGACAGAACCTTTATAAAAGCACGCTGGAGCTATTGGAATAAACAGTTGCAGAGCAGCAGGCTCTCACTGAACTTCTTCACAGGAAACAGAAAACAAGGCTTTTGAATTTACTGTCTTTACCTAATAACAGCAGTTCCAATCTCAAAACAGATGGGAAGAACAAGCCAAGCTGTGATAATAATTTTGTATGTGTTCATGACTGGTAAGTTGGGGGGCTTATTTCCTTCATTTTGCTTAAATTTCGGTTAATGTCAACTGACCTGCAATTTGCCATCTGATCTTTATTTCATTTTATTCCAATTGCTTTTACATTTCAGTGAATGCAATTCTCAATTAAGTAGTTCTGTCAAAATCTTAAGAAACTTTTTTCAACATTTACTTTGAGCTTTTTTATGCTCTGCAATAACATGGTCCTTTTCTCATTCAGTTTACTAAAAGATAGTCTAGGAGAGAACTGCAGTACATCACTGCATGTTTGATTTTACTGTCATGCCTGAGAGTATCAGCCAAGTTTTGTACTAAATGACCTGTTGGAAGTGATTCTGTAATTGCCTTTTTTATCTTTACTACCCCTCCTCTCAAATCTTACAAAGTTTTAGAAAGAAATCAAGCTGGCAATAAGCTGTATTATGCTAATACACTTATTTTCACTGCCACAATTGGTTTTATGCCAATTTGCACATCAGAAATGTCAGGATCATTAGAGTCTGAATTATCTTTACTCCATAAACATTGCTTTTTTTTTTTTTTTTTGACAAGTAAACCACTATATGAGCTTTATTAGTTTAACTATTTTAAACTTGAAAAGTGATGAGCTCATGTGTCACAACAGCCCACGAGAAGAAGAGGGAAAATAAATGTTGAGAATGCTGCTGAGTTTATGTATATTCTCCCTATTGTAGTTAAAGCTTTTGAAATGGAGATTACACCTGCTAACAGAATTGTAGCACAGATTGGAGAAACACTTACGCTCACGTGCAATACTACTGGCTGTGCATCACCAAGTTTTTCCTGGAGAATCCAAACGGACAACCCCCTTGGAGGAACAGTGAGCAACCATGGGACGTACTCTACCTTGACTATGAGTCCAGTTAGCACTGAGAATTCTCATAATTATCTGTGTACTAGCTTCTGCGGGCTTGTGAAAAAAGAGAAGAGTGTCAAAATTGAACTTTACTGTAAGTGAAAATGTAAAATTTTCTTTACATTAAGTAGTACTCATTCATAAGAATTCAATGAATTGTTCTTAGGTGGTGCAGTTGATGGTTAACTGATTACCCTAGGATAATGAGTCTGCTATAGCTCAGCATATATTTCCTTGTAAGATTCATGTTTCTGTTCAGACCTCTCTTAGCCTCTTTCTGCTAGCTTGTCTACACTGAAGGTGCACACACTGCTCTTATTTTCTCTTATTCTTGGTAAACTCTAAGCTTCAAATCTGGATCTTGCGCTTGTGTTTTCTCTAGGGCCTGTCTATGGTAGACTAAATAAATTAGTTTTGTTCTTTCAGCTTTCCCCAGTGATCCTGTCATTGAGATCAGCATAGTTGCTGGGGAACAAGCTACTATCATCTGTAAAATTCACGATGTATATCCTTCTGATCGCCTCGAAGTACTCCTAAAGAAAGAGGAACATATTCTTCTTGAGAAAAATTTTTTTGAAGATGACAGCACAAATACAGAGACCAAAACTGTGACATATTCGTTTAACCTCACCACTGAAGATATTGGGAAAGAGATTACTTGTGTGGCCAAGTTACCAATTGCTAATATGGACTTTGAACCTAAAGAAAGAGTAACTTCTCAGAAACTGAATGCAAACTGTAAGTGTTTTTCTATTAGGGTTTTCAAATCAAACATTGTTTTCCATTAAGGTTCATGGAATGGGTTTACAAAGTATGTGCTGTAAATCATTTATAATCCACACTTCTTATCTGCATTATCTGTTTAGATAATCTACTATCTACTATCCGTATGATAGCATTGTTAGCAACTGTATTGCAAAAAGATCAAAGCTAGGACATGGCTCCTTTTTATTAAATGTCATCTCTGAGACATTAAATGTCTCTTGTAACTTCTTTGTGCAACAGGTGACTGATGGCTTCAGGTTTAGAGGTGAGGGCATAGAGGTTGAGTGGGACTGTATTCAATAACTCTCAGCGAGAAACTTGTGCGTGCTGCCTTACACACCCTCTGTTGTTCATGACAGAAAGCAGGCAATCCTGCGGTAACTTCTCTCTCACTTTCTTTCCTTGGGCACTGGTAAAGACCAGAGCAAAAATAACAGCACACAGATAGACTGTCATTTTTAAACTTACCTTTGCAATTCCTAGTTTATAGCCCCAGTCAATAGGGTGACAACAAATTTAAGAGTTAAAAATTGTACACATTTTGTCCAGTTTAGCTTTTAAAGCTGCAAGTGTGAATACCTTATCAAGTTTGGAAAAATTGTTCGACTGTATTACTGGTGCACCCACATTGTTCATGTGTTCTCAGTATTGTGTGAAGTGTCTCTCTAGAGAAGCTAGCCTTAGAGATGTGCATATCATTCTTCAGCAACATACTGATCGTATTCTCCTTTTGTTCTCTTCAAGTTGGTCCAAAAAATACTATCATTACCGCATCTCCAGACAACTCAGCAATGGAAGGAGACTCTCTAGAACTCACTTGCATGACTGAGAGTAATCCACCACCACAAATAGTTTGGAGAAAACAGGTGACTGACAAAAGCATTCAGTATCTGGTGGAAAACAATGTCCTTTCTATTCCTCATGCCCATTTCACTGATTCAGGACGGTACATCTGTGAAGTAATTAATCTGGTGACTAATAAAACAGAGGCAGCAACTGTGGACATTGTTATACAAGGTACAAGTCTATATGAATTTTACTTGTATTGTTGAGTACCCATTCTATGGTTGTCTGTTGGGTTGCAGGACTCTGGAACACAGAAAATTAGGAAATTATGTGGCCTTCCTTACTGTGTATTCAGGAGTCAGATTTCGATTTACTTTTACTCTTTGTGGGCTATCTTTTACATTTCAGTGCTTAATTTTCAGCTAATTGTTTTTCTACTGGTGTACATGCAGACTTGAAAATATTTCTTGCTGTGCAATACTCAGAGTCATAAAGGAATCTGAGAAAGGGGTGTTATGGGGGACACTGTTATTTCCTTAAAATAGTAATATACATAGCAATTTCACAGGAACATCTTAATCTCCTACTTAGCACATGTAATCAATAGTAATACATTTAGTAGTCAATTTAGTCATTTAGTAGTAAAACTATATCGGACTTTAATTTATTGTCATTATTATTATTATTACTATTTCAGTGGGGGCAAAAGTCTCAGTTGGAATCTGGGACCAAAACCAAAATGAAGAGATCTTTGGGCAAACAATTCCTGCTTGCTTAAAACCCTCTTCATCTTTAGTATTTCTTTTGCTTTAGTATAACATTAGCATTTCCTCTTGTCATGCAGGCGCTCCAGATATTGCAGAGTTCTCCATTAAGCCTTCTGCAACAGTTCGGGAAGGAGAAAATATTTCCATACAATGCTCTGCTGAAAGTAACCCTCCTCCTAAGATTGTTTTAAGGAGAAAATCTGACAGTGCAGACGTCGGGCTTTACAGTGAGGGCGGAATTCTGCTTCTTCCATCTGTGACGTTCCTAAGTGGAGGAGACTACGAATGCATAGCAGAAAATAAATTTGGGAAAAGTAGAAGTGCAATAGCTCTTAATGTGGAATGTAAGTGTCCATAATGTAATCCTTGTCATTTAAAAATAATTAGTTATGTCAGTTCTCCACTTACTTCAGCGATAGGTATAACCATCAAGCTAAACAAAAACCTGTGAGTATAAAACCAGAGTCATAGTTCTGCCTGTTCCCTAACCATTCCAATCCTCTTTTGAGCGCATTTTTCCCTTTGTAGAAAAAAATCAGCCTAATGCTCTATACTTACCCAAAGAAAGGAGCAGTGCTGATGAGCAAAACAGAGACGTGAAATCTTTAATGTAAAGGTTAGATGTGGCGTTCTGGCAGTCTTAAATCAAGATCTGAATGAGCGAGACAGACCTATCCTCTTAACGTTCTTGGTTTATAGGTAGGATGTTTAGCCAATGGAGAATTTGCACTGAAGCTCTGAAACTGTGTCCTTTGCTTATTCTAAGGATAAAAGAGAAATTAACTTTGGGATGCTGACAACCTGGCATTCAGCAGGAAATGTTGATCCTTTTCTAAAAATTTTATTGATAATTAACTGCAGGATTCTTCCTTTTAGATGGACCAAAGAATACAATCATCTCTGTAATCCCTGCTGCTACTGTTAAAGAAGGAGAAACTGTGACAATGAAATGTACTAGTTCTGGTAATCCAACTCCAGTGATCTCTTGGAAGAAAAAGAAGGCCACTGGGGAGTCTGAGAAAATTTTTACAGATGCAACTTTAACTATAAAGAATATCAAAAGTCAAGATTTGGGGCTTTATGAATGTGAAGCATATAACCAATTTGGCAAAGAGGAAAAAGCTGTGAAATTGCTTGTTCAAGGTTAGTAGAACAAGATGGAACGTATTTTTTTTTTAATATATTTTAGGTCCAAATCTCATTCTATGAAGGCCAATGAGAATTCTGCTTTTGATGTCAATGGAGTCAAAAGCTGGCCCTATTCCATTAAATCATTTAGGTAGCTCTAAATAATGAGGGGTGAAATCTGCCTTAGTGCAGATAGCTCATGCAAGGTTCTCCATGTCAGTTTAGCTTCCATCACTCCTTTGCATTGGGGAAATGTACACACGAGGCAATGAAGCTGTGAAGGGAAGCATCTGTATTTTCCACCAACTAAGTCTCAGTGTAGGATCCAGATACTCGCGTAGAAAAGATTCAGAGAGAAAGTACATGCTGAAAATTCCCTGTGGAGGGACTGTTTTGCAGCCCCTTGGCTCTCCTTTAGGTTTCAGAAATGTGTCCTGTTCTCAGAAGCACCATTTAAGCTTATGTCAAATATTGACTCTGCAAGCTATGTGCAAGGATAGCAGGGTTTCATTTTTCAGAGAATGTTTTTTTCAGTTGTTACTCGGATTGCCTTTAGAAGACAAGATCTGCTCTAGTTTTCATCCAGTACTCAGAGCAAGCTAAACAAATGTTTCTGAAGTTGAAAAAGATTGAGTTACAATATATAGTCACAACAGCACATACACACATGTGCGTTTTAGTAAATTTAATAATCCTAAAAGAGGTCTGATTGACAACACTCCTATACAGCTATGCAGTATCTTTATCTATAACTAATTAAGTAAACAATGATTAGCATATTATTATTATTAGACTATTAATTTATTTTTAAAACGTAGCTTCACTAATAAGTGAATTTCCCTTCTTTAGCCAGTCTGCTTGTGTTTATTGCATGGCAATAATGTGTTGTTTAGAGGTCCCTCTTGCCACTAATCAGTCTCTCTTCCTTATTCTTTTCTTGTAGCTCCGCCAAAAAATACAACGCTTTTAGTTTTCCCTTCAAATGTAGTGAAACAAGGAGAAAGTGTTGCCATCTCCTGCACATCTACAGGTGTTCCAGCTGTTCAGATTACTTTGAGAAAGAAAGTAGGTGATGTGATCACAACCCTTGAAACAGAAGGTGGCAAATACACCATAGACAGGGTTCAGCTAAAGGATACAGGAACATATGAATGTGTGTCCGTTAATGAACTGGGAGAGGAGTCTCAGTACATAGTACTTGATGTCAAAGGTCAGTTAAAACAACTACTGTATAAAGTTAATATGATGATTTATTTTTTAGAAGGATGAAATTACATCTTCACTTCTATTTCCTTCAAATTGCACTGTTTGGGCTCTTTTTTTGTTGTCCATTAAGAATGAAATGTCTTTTAAAAAAATTGTCTTGAGATGAATTGCGCAGGTTCTTGTCGTAAGTAAGTGATAGGATCTTAGTGGTAATGAAAACTGCTGACCAAAATGACAGATGCACAGAACAATTGCTTCTTCAAAATTTTGATAGTTCCACTTCCCGCAGACTGTGAAAACAGTGGAACCTGATGATAAAAATGCTATTTTAGGACTCCTTCCTTTGTCTTTTCTATTTCTCATCTGTTGAAAGAGGACGTCAACCTTTGGGGTGTAATATATGTAAAATATATAATGTAAAATATATGCAAAATAGTCCATCAGGTGATAAAATCTTCTGTCAATTGCTGTTGAGTGCACTATGTTAAATATAGGAGAGCTTATCAGCTAGTGACCAAGTAGCATCTAATGCTACGTGCTCAAAAATTATGGTGAATCCATTAACTGAATTAATACTTTGTGTCTACAAGCTGCTGATATCTTGAGATTTTTTTTTGCTTTTGTTTATTGCTAAATCTTACCCTATGTTTCTTTTCTTATCAGTTCCTCCCCAAAATATCACTGTGTTAGTACATCCATCAGAAAATGTTAAAGAAGGAGAAAATGTCACTATTACATGTAGCACATACAGTAACCCACCATCACAGATGGTCCTGAAAAAAGTCCATCCAGAGAAAGAAATTATTCTCTCATCAGTGAATGGAACGTTTATACTCTACAATGTCACCAAAAATGACACAGGCAGATATTTGCTTGATGTTTTCAATGAAGTTGGAAACAATGTTAAAGTGATTGAGATAGCCGTTGTAGGTAGGTAGATCTGTTACCTTAAACTTATTTTGTTCTTTTCTTCTAATGAATTTTGTGTCAAGGTGAGCACATCTAGTTCATTGCTGATTCTTGCACAGAAATAGTGTGGTTAACTTTAAAAAACACAAAAAACAAGCCAAATAATAAAACAGCTGGTGAGAATCATCTATATATAACCTCCTTTCAAAATGAATATTATCTTTCTTACCTGACACGGTGCAACAGCTCTAAGAAGGGGGTTAGAAAAAGGAGGATGCTGGCTACACTTCTGTGCACCTGCATGAACAGTGAGACTAATCGATTGGACAGAGCAAGCTCCGTTTCACCAAAAATTATAAAGAGTGGGCTCTTTAGACATGGTCTTCTCCTGAAGTGCTATGCTCCCAGGAAGCAGAAATGTCCCAAGTATTCCTTGGGGAAAATGCAGGATATTTTTCTTGTATTCTACATGAACTCCGTGGTATTCTTCATTGTAGATGATACCAGATGGGTTTGAACTTGCATAATAAATTCAGGACCAAGATTCTGGCTAAGAATTAAAGTGGGTAGTATGGAGTTGCTAAAGAAGTAACCATACGGAAAAGGGTTTGAAATGTGTTTTATACATGAAAACAGAAAAAGTGGTCCAAATAAAGGTGATTAATAGCATGGCTTTTACAGTAATGTACACTTTTTACACAAGTTTAAATCACTTTTTACACAAGTTTATTTTCTCCTTTTGTCTCAATTTTGCAGGAAGAGTGGAAAAAACAGATCAACTGATGCCTGTGATTATTGCATTCTCTTGTGTAACAGCAATAGCAATACCTGTAGTTGCGCTTTTGATCTACGTGTCAAGACAAGCAAAGATAAATGGATCCTACAGTCTTGTAAAAGCACTGAGGCTAAACGTGTGATCACGTGAATATTTAACAGTCTAAGTAGTTCATAATAGCAATATTATTTATTGTTGTGTTGGCTCTGCTCCTCTTCCATACTATGCTGTGACAAACAAGTGACTTAAAATGCTATCATGTGATAGCAAATGGAAAATGTTTTGTGTTTGGATGAGTATTTTAGTATTTAAATGAAAGCAAAAACTAACATCCTGTCTTAGAAACAGCAAAACCACTTCTATGTTGAAGCATGCTCAACAATGAGTTCCTGGGAGAACTAGGTTTGTATATAGTGTATAATCTGTATTATAAAGATGTTAAACTGAATATCAGTTTGTAAAAATGCAGAGTCTTACTGCAAATGTACATAGAAATATTGTTAATTCAGAGATAAAAATCAGCATTCTTTGAGCTAATTAGATGATGATATTTTATTTTGTATTCTACGGAGTGAATGTTTTTAATATAAATTGTCTGCTTGTGGAAATGTTTGAAAAATGTTCTCTTTTCACTTACATTGCCATAAACCTGCTTCCAATGAAGTTGCACAATCACTGGGCCGTACCTATCTAATTAATTTAAACCCAATTAAGACTTATTTTTGAAACATTGTATTTTAGTTAATATGTTGTTATAAATACTATTCAGAAAGTGGCTGGGAGTAAAGTCTAGTTAGTTTTAGAAAAGCTAATATATTTTTGTAGGGTTTAATCATTCTCAAGTCAACGGTAGAATTCTGCTATTTCATGATGAGCAAAATCAGACCCTTTATTTAGAATCTAAGCTGCCGATTAGTATGCTTTGCAGATTTCCACTGCAAAATAAAACTGCCAGTGGGTTTCTGTTACTAAAGCCCCCTGCTTACCAAATCAAATGCTAATGCAGGTTTCTTTGGAGAGCAAGAGGGTCCACACTCAGAAATTAGATGATGTAAATTTATTGGTTGCGAATATAATTATCGATGAACTTGGTCTGATATATGTAAGCTTAAACAGGTCTTGGGCAAAGACTGCCTTGTTGAGGGGAAAGCTTGGCTAATTCTTGTGTACATTCCTATAGAAGGCACGAGTGAAAACTGTTCTCCTTAATAACAGTAGATTCAAGCATTGGGGGAAGCCCTAACTTTAAAGGCACAGGCAAAGCATGCAGTTGCCTAAGGCCATAGGCAAATGAGGGAAGCAAAATCTAGGCAACCGCAGCAACAGTAGCTGAATTGTTTCCTGAAACAGTGTCCTCCCAAGCTGCCCAGAACGTGGAAAACCAAAGCACTTGCCTGACAACTTGCTGCCTAATAGACAACCAGGGCCTGTGTGTTTTACCCTGTTGAGTGCTTATTTTCACTGCCCACCCCCTCCAGTGCTGGCGAAAAGGCTGTGAAGATGGTGGGCCTTCTGCACAGAGGCAGCGATGGGAAGGGATGAGAGGTGGAACTGAACAGCATTCTCCCTCATATCCCTTCTTCAGGCTGGCAGCGCTGCTGTAACTCTGCTGGTCAGTGAGGCCTGGCACTGATTGAAGGCACAGTCAGCTGTGGGAGGTGCAAAGCAAGACTAGGTGTGCTGGACTGTTTGCTAGGGCTAGAGTTTGTCTCGTCCCAGCAGCTTTGAGCCACTCTGTGTTAGGCACAAGAAGGTGGGTCTGGCTCCTCCAAACTCCCCCCTTCCCCTCACCCCCAACAAGCTCAAATAGATATGTGAAAGGAATTTCTTTATATTATACCACATGGTAACAGCCACCTCCAGGAGCAATACAAAAGCAGCTGACTCTCAGTAGCTAGTTGCAGGATGAGGCAGGGATGCATATCTCCCACATCACAGCGTGTTCAGCAGTATTTTGTGCACAGTGAATGAGGTCATGTGGGGTCTATGCCTATCTGCATTTGGAATGGGAGGCTTGGGAAGTGGGGGTGTAGCAGAAAAATGGGAGAGCAGTGTGGACTTGGCTTGGAGGAATGCGAGCATGCAGTAGGAGGGTGAAGAAAAGACTGAAGACAGAGGAGGAGGAGAGCTTTGACAGGCCCATGACACAAATTTCTTGGAGGAGGTACCAGGCAAATTTATTCAGAATAATGACAGGCCTGTCTCTGTGCAGTTTTATGAACAAACCAGAAAGCATAATTTTTCCATTATGCAAAACATTTTGCATACTGTATATAGTTCAGGTCTTTTTATTGCAAGGACATAGTGTAAGTAGAAAAGATACAGGGAAGGAACTAAAATGATTAGGTGGCTGGAGGAGCTGGAGAAAGGAGAAATTAGAAAGGCTGGGACTTCTCAGTTTGCAGAGAGCATTCTGAAGGAGGAGGGGATATGACTGAGGTTTTCAAAACTGTGGAGGTAGCTGATAGCAAACAACAGATGCAGAACTGTTTGCTACATCATGCAAGGCTAGAACTACAGGACACTCAACTGGGAGAAGACTAGCTTAAAACAGGTAATAGAAAGTACCATTTTACATAGTGGGTGGTAAACTACAGGCGGCCGCTGCTGCAGGAGGTTGTGGAGGCAAACAGATCAATTGGCACAAAAAGGGAATGAACAAATTAATGGATGACAGGTCCATAAACAAATACTAAAGGAAATAGGCATGGTCCAATGACCAAGGATGCCAAGTGATCCTCAGGGAATGGACTGGAGAAAGTGGCCAGGCTTACACACTCTCCTTAAATACTGTCCCCTTGCTGGAGACATACTGGGATAGCCAGATCATTGGCTAGACCCAGTAAAGTATTTCTTGTATTCTTATGTCTTCTCTGAATGGTGTATGGCAAGGCCTGCTTGGAGAAGGGGCTTAGCAGTTCCTGTGTGTTGTTTTTCCTTCCTCTTCTGTTTTAGACAAGTGGGAGAGGAATACAAGTCATCCTGCAACAGCACTTTGGTGCCTGTGCAAGTTTTTCTTGGAAATTCCTCCTCAAGCTCCTGGTATCTTCACTGCACTTTTGCTTTCACCAATATCTGTGGTGTAGGTACAGACTTTAATGTCTGCTTGACTTGTCTGCCCTCTCAGAGTCTCCAGGGATGCCATTTTAGGAGACACTGTTCTTGTGTGGGCAGCAAACTTCCTCTCGATGAAATCATGAGGAGAACCTTGCCAGGGGATCTCCTCCCCTATGGCCTCATTCTTGGGATTTTCCAAGACATTTGATGATTTGGGCAGCAGCTGTGGTATGGAGGTGAAAAGTTCACAGTCGAATAACTTCTCTCCTTATTGGAAATTCTGGAAGGAATATAATTTTCCGTACACTGTTGCTCACTAAGCAAGGTGCAGAGCCCCTGCCTTGGCAAAAAGGCATTAACAGCAGCTCCAGCCCAGCAAACGCTTTCAGAAGGGGTCACAGCCGCCTGAAGGCTTAGACATGAAGCCCTGCTGGGGACTTGTCTTTGGGACCACCAGAGGAAGGCAGCTGTGGAGCAAAGGCTTGTGACGTGTTTGCTCAACTTTTCTCTGTAAAGTTACTTCCTAGGTTATAGAATTGCTTTTTATCCTCTCTGCCATTGAGGGACTGCGCTCAAGCACACCGTGTCCTCTGAGCAAGGGTTTATCCTAGTAATAACCCTGGGGCAATGCTAATGCTAACATGAGGTTGAATTTTAAAGGGTGGTTACAAAACCTTACTCCCCACAGCTAGCACAGGATGTGCTCTTCCTTAAAAACATAAAGCTCAAATGGAAGAAGATAGCTTTTCCAAACTTTCTGGGGAATGCTTGGGAAAATTTCTTGGGAATAAGGCCAAAGAGTCACCTGGGGGGGTCTGGCTACTGCAGGCCATTCAGCCCCATCCACCTCCCACTAGACTGAACCAAGTAATGTCTCTGAGCGAAGCATATTGCTGTGTAAGGAATCCAATCTGGAGTGGAGTATCCTCACAAAATGGGGAGTGCGCCGTTGTCTGTGATCATTAGTTCTGCCTTTGCTGTTGGAAATACATGGCCTGTTTCCTACTTCTATTTGCCTGGCCTCAGCTTCGAGCTATTTGCTTGTTTCGTGCCTTTCTCCTCACAAGACAATTTTATCCTGTAATCAAGCTGTCTCTTAATCTTCTTTTCGATAAACTAAACAGATTGGGCTGTTGTAAGCCTACCTTTCTTTATAAGGCGTTTTCTACAGTCCGTAAATAATTCTTGTGGCTCTTTTCTAAATCCCCTCCAGCACTTCAACATATCATTTCACATGTGGCCACAAGAACTGTATACAGTATACCAGTGCTGGTTCTGCTAAGCCAGAACTGATTTTACCTCTTTATTCCTACTGCGTACAGCTCTTTTTTACATAAACCCTTTTCTGTCAGAGAATTGCTGTAGAAGCTATTGTTCAGTTCCTTTTCCCCGTTATGGTTTCACAACCCTTTACAGTCCCTCAGAGGTGTTCTTAGCACTTTTTTTGTGAAACAGAAAGCTATGTGATATACAGTTAAATACCTCATAAGTCCGAATACCTTAAACCTAGTTTGTCTGATGAAGCCTACATTCGTAAAACTGTGCTGAATGCCTCTAATTATATTTTCTGTTCCTTTACTTTATTCTCTGTATCAGCTTTTCCCATTATTTAAACCTTTGTCATGCCAACCAATTTCACCCTGACCATTCAGCTTACCATTAAAAAAACTGACAAAGAGTTTTTGACTCCACATTCAGAGTCATTTCAGAGGTACTTCACAAATTTGAAAAAGAATCACAGAATCACACAGAATCACAGAATCGTTTAGGTTGGAAGGGACCTCTGGAGATCATCTCGTCCAACCTCCCTGTTCAAGCAGGGTTACCTAGAGCATATTGCCCAGGATCACATCCAGACGGGTTTTGAATATCTCCAGGGAAGGAGACTCCACCACCTCTCTGGGCAACCTGTTCCAGTGCTCTGTCACCCTCCCAGTGAAGAAGTTTTTTCTCAGGTTCAGGTGGAACTTCCTGTGGTTCAGTTTCTGCCCGTTGCCTCTTGTCCTGTTGCTGGGCACCACGGAGAAGAGGCTGGCCTCATCCTCTTGACACTCCCCCTTCAGATACTTGTACACGTTGATGAGATCCCCTCTCAATCTTCTCTTCTCCAGGCTGAACAGGCCCAGCTCTTGCAGTCTTTCCTCAGAGGAGAGGTGCTCCAGCCCTCTAATCATCTTGGTAGCCCTCTGCTGGACTCTCTCCAGGAGTGCCATGTCTCTCTTGTACTGGGGAGCCCAGAACTGGACACAGTACTCCAGGTGAGGCCTCAGCAGGGCTGAGGAGAGGGGCAGGATCACCTCCCTCCACCTGCTGGCAACACTCTGCCTAATGCAGAAACGAGAGAAGCTGTGAAATCAGGGAAAATACCTCTGTTGTCTTGTTGTTCGTTGTGCAGCTCAACAACCTTTAAACCTCACAATCTTTGGGGGTCCACATGCTATATATCCTGCCACCGAAGTGATGGAAGTTATGCTAACAGGAATACGGAGGTATTTGCTTGTAAGAAGAGCAATGTGCTTTGCTATTAGCTCCCAAGTGCCTTAGTAGTTATGATTTGTCGTTCTGAGTACCTGGGCAGCCCCCAAGTACCGAAGCAGCAAATCCACTGTCTATCCCCTCTGCCTTTTCCACCTTAGTAGTTCTTTTGATGTTGCTGAAGTACACAGAATGGCTAAATGGGTGTCTCTGAGATGCAGGTGTGTGCAGTTCCCCTTGCAAGCTCCGGTCTTTGTTCCTCTCAGTGATTCTGCTGTGTTTAAGGTTTGTTGTGATTGAGACAAAGGCAACAGTGTTTTGCTGGTTGAAAACTTAACTATACAAGGTCACTTTTTGCTTTTTGCAGATGTGAGGAAATTTAGCCATTTAAATCCTAAGATTTGTGCCAGGCAGGACTAGCTGAGAGTTTATTTAAAAAAAAAGGTATGTATTTTTCACACAGAAGATAGGACAGAGGATCTGTGAATCTAGGGGAATTTGAGCTCCATGGCTGTGTGACTGGAAGTGCGACAAAAATGAGATACAGATGAATAATTTCTTCTGAAATGGATACCAGTTGCTTCTCAAATATATATTTTTTTCATTGAAATAATGAAACCGGTAACATTATGTGTTAACTGAACTGGAAAGGAGCATATGAGGAAACCAGAATGGCTTTATTGCTCTTTTTTGCATTTCATTGTAAAAAACAAAATATTGTGACCTAATGTTATTGATTTTTCACTTAAATATTTTACCTTTCATTTGAGTGAAAGCCAGACGTGGGACATCTATTTTCAGCAGTTGAAAGAAATGGTGCCGCAGATGTTGAATGAACCCTTGTTCCCAATGCAGATGGTGTGTCTCAAAGACTTGCTGAGCTAGGAATTATTATATTCTAGACAGCAGAGCAGATGTGCTTCTGTGCAGCAAGGAAGTCCTGTGGTTTATGTACCAATAGGGATGTAAGATTAGGTTTCAGTTGTTGGACCTGCAAGAGACCTCTTGTCTGGCCCCAAACAAATCACTTCATTGAAATTTTATTTTTTTCTGATTTAAGTGCTTACATACTTCAGTGCTTCATACTTACAGTGATGGAAACGTTAACAGTTTTAACAGTGATGTGATTTTGAGACATTTCTACTAGCTGAGCCACAGAGCCTTTCCTCTGTGTCTAGTCAAACCTAGTAAATTACACTAGCTTTTTGCATGTCTGTGCACTTTGGTATGTGTGAAAAAAACAGTGCCAGATCCTTTAGCACTACTTCTAACATGCAGCTGAAGAGAGCACTACTGAAAATGGGCTTAGGGTATATCTTGCTATCATATCTTGTTCTACAAGTAACAGGCTTAAGCCACAAAATCGTACTACAAATGATAGCTTCATTTGCTTGTTTCAATATCAGAAATATAGATAAAATACAGTTAAAATACAATTGCCCACATTTTTTAAAATGACATTGATAGTTTTTCTGCTATTGTTTCTAATGGTTCACTGTTCAGCTAAAATTCAGGGATATTTTGTCCCTCCATATATATCCAAGCATCAAAACAATAGGATAAGGCAAGAAGGCATGTTTCTTCCCTGTTGAATAATTCACCTAGGCACTCTTATCTGAAAAGTGTACAGAAATAAACAATTTATGGAGATAATCTAAGTTTTATAGATAAGCTCTGTGAGAAAGGAATAGAAAAATCTCTTCTCACATACAAAATGCAATTCCAGCACCACACTGTTATTGAGTCTTTTGTTTTCATTCATAGACAAAACGGCCTTGGTGCTGATAACAGAGCTGGATGGAGCAGATAGCAAGATTTTTTTTTGCATTTATTAAGGAACCTCACTTCTTTTGAGAAATGGTGACGATATTGGCATAAAGCACTTTTCCCAAGTTTTGAGTTGAAGCGACAAGCAAAAACCTGGCAGAATAGTGCCCTACTTGCTTTGTTTAACAGCTGAAAGAGTGGTGTGTTTATAGAAGCAGCTAAGGAAATGTACAGGGAACATGATACTTTTATTTCCTCATCTAGAGTCACACAGCTCACAGGCTGAAAGTTCTGTGTTCAAAACATAAATGTCCTGAAGTGCCCTGTTTATTAAAGCTATAGACATATTTAGAGAACTTAGTTCTTCTTTGCCTTGTTGCTTGTTTAGTAGCAGGTATCTGTAGTAACAAGTAGCTGAAGAGCACTATTACCAGTAGTCTGCATATATGATTAGAGGTGAACACAACTACTCCTTTTTCTTCCCTATCTCTTGCTCACTGTTAATTAAATAGAACGAGGCTGTAAGAATCTCCAAGATCTGCGCTTCTTTGGATGTGAAAATCCCCCTCTGAAAAGCTGTTGTGGTTTTTCTTTGCAAAGCCCTCTTGCAGCAATGAGAAACAGGTGAGTAGATATGGGTGTGGATCCAGGCACCTGTTGAGCCTTGAGCATGATTAAATAGAGAAGTGGAGGCAAATACTGGCTAAAATTAATGCTGACTCATTCCTAAGGTTTCTGCAGTCTTTTGTGTGTGCGCACGTAATTTTGGAACCAGACCCAGGTAATGAGGTAACAACACAGTTCTAGAAAAAGCCACAGCAACAAGGGAAATGAGGTTCACCATAATGTGGAACATAAGAATGACTAAGTCAGACCAGCATTTTTTTTAACCAGCAGTATTTAAAAGTTAATGCCCCAAAAAGGCAGTACAAACAAAAAGCATATAGTAATACCTTCTCCAAATGCACTCCCAGCCTCCAACGGGTTTGCAGCTCAGGAACTTCCCGAGTCAGACATTGCTTCTCTGTATTTAGTAAGTAGTAATGGATTTGTTTTCTGTTCACTTGTTCTGTCGCTTGAAATTATGTAAATTCATAGTATTCGCAACATCCTTGCTCACAGGGAAGTTCCCCTTTACTGAGTTTGACAGCCTGTGGTGGTACCTCTGGGAGCTTTTGGAGGTTTTTTTTACCCTTCAGGTTTTTCTAGCAAAGCTCAGCTAACCTATATCAAAGTTTTGTTGGCTTGTTATGGTTTTTGTTTTATACTGTTTTGATTTGTATTCTTTTCAAAGTGGAAGAAAGCAGGAGTAAGTCTGAGGAATCTTTCGACACTGAGCTATCTAGATTTCTAGATAATGTCCTGGACTGAAGAATGTAGTGTGAAGAACCCTGCACAGTATTGCTGCAAGCTGTCAGCAGCAGGAGGAAAGGGTTTGGCAGTGATCCCGTAAAATATAGCTAGAAGGCTGAAAGTGCAAAGTCTATTAAGGAGTAGTTCAGCATACTGTCTGTAGATTGCTGATGCCTGTATTTTATGTGGTATAAGTGAGTAATAAACATTACTTTCGCATTTGAAGAGCTCTCACTTAGATATTTGACATTCAAATTATTATTTTTTTTTAAACAAACATAAGCAGAATGAATAATAACAGAAAATGAAGGTCAAGTGTTTTCTATAAAATGAGAATTGGAAACAAATCTGAGGAAGACAGTTCTGAGGTGGAGGAGGTTTTTTTTTTCTTGACTGATTGAAGGACTGAAGAAGACAGTAAATGTTGGGTTTATTGTAGGGAGAGTATTTGACTTTGTTTTGTTTGTTGGACTGAACTATCCTGTTCCTTTTGTTGAATTTAAAACGAAGCATAGAGTAGCTGTAACACTCATGTTTGTTATTACAACAAACTTTTTGTCATGTTGTTCGTTACAGACAAATTGAAAGTCTCCTGTATGCTTTTTACAAACTTGATAAGAAATTTTTATATAGATTATTTGGATTCTAACAGAGTCTAATGCACAAATGTTTTTGCACCAGAGACTGCTAAATTAAGAATAGCTAATAGGTTGTTAAATGCCCCAACCTATAAAATAAGAGTAATAATAAAGCAGGGATAGACAGTAATAATATAACAAATCTGAGAAATACTGGGGAGCTTACTAAATTGGTAGATTTCTAAATCTCACTGAATTTTGTAAAAGATTGTTTACATAGAAATTATTTCCTCTCTTAATGGCAAACTCTTATTGACAAAAGCTTAATTTCAAGGTAGTGTTATTTAGCAGAATGAACACTTGAAAAAACAGACCAACAGCACAAAGTAAAGATGAAACGGGAGCTTCCTTTGTTGGAGCCTGTGAACAGCATGTAATCAGAGCTCAAGTCTATGACACTTGAAAAGAAAAACTGTCAATTCAGAATGGCAAGATTAACATCCCTGCTTGTATTTAAAAGATGAATACTTCTTTTTAGTTGCATCTTTCTGCAATTGAACTCTCAAGCATAGACATCTTGGAAGCGTGCGGTGCAAGTGTCTTTTTAAAAAAAGCCATCTTCAGACTCCTATTTTTTATAGGAAGAGATGGAAGTTTGCAGTTTAAATAAAGGAATGTAGTATGGTGCATCTTCTGGGTCACACCGAAATTATGTTCCATGCACAGGTCACATAAGGAAGCACCTTTAAATTTCATATGATGTGCATGATAATACATTTCTTGGTAATTTTATTCAAATTATGCAATAGGGTATCCTACCTTTAAAGAGGTCACAGAAGTAAATTGAAATAAAAGCAAAGACTTTTTGGAAAATGTACTTTGAATGACTGCAGTTTTAAAAGCCAAATTATAAGAAACTTTGTGGCTAATATAAGCCTCCTTTTTCATCCCATTTAATCTGTTTTGCAACTTACAAGTTTGTAGTCTGGTGATGCATCTAAAAACCCTTGCCAGATTAAAAAAAAAATGGATGTTAGAAGAGCAAAGTGTGTTTCTGGTCTGACTGCAGTCTTTTCATATCCCTCCACTAAAGAAGGGTTAGAGAGACCACAGAGTCAGCCTCTTCTCAGAGGTGCATAATAAAAGGACAAATGGTTATGCTCAAAATATGTGACAAGGGCAGTTCCAGCTGGACACAAGCAAAAATCTCGTCACAGCAAGAGTGGTTAAGCACTCGAGCAGGTTGCTTAATGGTGTGGAACCTCTGTCCATGAAGATTTTCACAATTCAGCTGGATCAGACCCTCAGCAACCCAATTAAGGTAACCTCCCTTTGAGCAGGAAGTTGGAGTTGATGACCTCCTGTGGTCATCCCAAACTAAATTTTTCTGTGGTTCTGTATAACAGGCACTGTTGCTTGTCTTGTAAGAAACAATGGAATTCCCATACAAGGTCAAATAAAAAATACTGAGACAGTTCAGTATACTGTTCTTTGGCAATAAGCAGCACCCAAAGTTTCCCAGGAAGAAGTACGAAACTCCCTAGAGACAGATTTAGGAACAGTTGTTTCTATAATGTGGGAGGGTGGGAGGAGATTGATATCTGATACAGATTGCTTAAATTTAAGTCTGCAGATGAGAGACTTGGTCTCTTTTCCAAATACTTGCAAGTTGCAAGTCTAAATATACAATCCCTTCATGACTCCTTTTAAAGTACTGGCTCAAATTACTTCCTGTGGAAAAGAATTGCATAGTTTAATTGCATACTTTTTAAAAAGTGTTTCCTATGATTGGTTTGAAATACTTCAATACTTTTTGTCCCCTTGTTTTTGAGATATGACGCAGGAAGAACAAAAGTCTGTCATCTAGCTTTTTTTACTATTGATTAAGGTATGTAATTTTGTCTTACTCATCTCCTTTCTAAATTAAAAAAAAAATCACTAAAACATCACTCTTTTTGTAATAGTTGTAATGCTTTTCACATGTTAATAATTTCTGTCACCCTCTCCAAAATTTCTAGTGCAGCATCGCCTTTCATAGGTGGTGATCAATCTGGTACTTACTATTCCAGATGAAGCTCCATCATTTTGTTACCTTAAAGAAATTACAGGGTTTCTTGTATTATTTTGCTTCTCATTGCTTGCAGATCCTAGTATTGTGGGATATGGTTGCTTTAAGCTCACAAAGTCTGATCTGAGAGGATATTCCATGCTTTCCATCCCTATTCGCCCATGGTAAGCCAAAATGAGAGCCTGCTCTTTAATGAAAACTATTTCCTCCTCCATCCCCATCCTCTTTTGGTCTTTTTTTTTTTTTCCCCCTACTGGGTTAATTTTTGGATGAATCATGTCCTGAATCCAAATTGCCATAGGGTCTTACTCATATTTAGGCCAGTGCAACCAAGCTAGCAGTGTGGATGACCAGTGTAGTGACAGAGCCACCTCTCCCACACTTGCATTAGTTGAAAATGACGGTGAAACCAGTTAGTTGTGATAGCTGACCTTATTTTAACCCTAGATGCACACAGAGCAGAGGTTTTTACTGAGCTCAGAAGAGTGATTGTTAATTGTCTACTTAGTAAAATGCACACTAGATTTATAGTGAGTTTAATAACCTTGTCTAAATGGTCGTCACTCAGCATGTTACCCAGCAAAAAATTCCTGTAGGAAATCAGAAGCGGTTAGCTTCTTTCTGGATGTTTTTGATATTTTAAAGCCTGACCTGGATTTTCCAAATAAGTTGACTGAGGAATATTTTCCATTTCCCTAAACACTTGAAATGCATTTGATAACCACATCAGGGACTTCTTCTTGAGTATCCTTGGTTGGAAAGTGTATTAAAGTAAATCTTTATTACCAGAATGTCTTAATATTATTTTAAATGTAAAGACCTGCACCATAGAAATAAATGAGACTTGTCAGGGATTACACAGCCTACAGGATTTAATCCTTGCAAAGGAAGATGTGGTGATGGGCTGTTTGTCTCCTACCATTGCCCTGCAGTGCTTTTTGCAGACACATCCCTTTCCTGTTTTAGGATATTGTGAATAGCATTTAGGATCAGCCATCCATAAATCACTGATGTCATTGGAAGCCAATTAAACTATATATTTTGTCACTATGGAAGTTTATAAAAACTTTGGGGTTAGGGGAATATCAGCATATCTTGCTTTTAATAAATAAGCACTGAGTAAAACGGAGAAGTTCTCACTTCCTATTAATATTAGTTACAAAAAACACCTCTTTTGACCCTCTCTTGTTTGAAAGCTCTTGTACGGTGTGGTGAGTGTGTATCTATTTTGAGTTACCTGTTTTGTAATCACACCAGTCACATCTCAGGAGCCATGAACTCCAGTAGGTGCTTCCCTATGTTCCTAAGATACTACTTACTAAGGCCTTCCACCGCAGCAGTGGCACTTACCTGAGGGATATGTAAAGGGGAACGGCTGGACGCCAGATGATGAGGGTGAACCCAGGGCTGGGAGTCACACCAGGATAGTTCAGTGTTTGCTGCTCCAGGGGAAAGCCTGTAGTTTGGGAGCAGGCACTTTCCCTAGGGAACCTGGTGAGTAGATCCGAAACTGCCCGGGAATGTGCTGGCTGAGTTACTTTCAGCAGTTTTGCTGTGCAAGTGATACATATTGCATATTGGTATGTCAGCAGCTTCCCAGCATTGTTTGGAAAGAGCAAGTTGGTTAAGAACACATGCTATTGCTGCCATCCTGTAGTATCACCCACTTGCTTGACAAACAAAATTTTAGAAATACTTTGTGTCAAAACCCAGGACTCAAGAATATAAATCTCACGTGTTAAACTGCTGCTGTTGTTTGTCTTCCTACTGTCTTCTCACAGATAAATTGCTTAGGAAATATTTTCTCAGTTATGTCTAAAGTCCGTTGGTATAGATGCATATCTGTGTAATATCAAAATTCGTAACGTCAACCAACAGATGCTCTTTTTTAGAGAAGCATGACTGTAGTATGAACTGACAGCCATCCTCTCAGCTATTTAATCTCCTGACCTAAATTTGGCTAACAGTTTTACTATTTGCTTCTAGGATTAATGGGGGAAGTAACATCTCTATTCGCATGCAGTTGTAAAGCTGTGCCGGAGCGGTTTTTAATCTGTTAATTACTAAAATTTGTAAACTGCTTAAGCAAAAGCTGGTGCTATGAAAAGCCTTTTTACTAGTGAGTGTTGATTCTCTTCATTGTGTTATGATTTTTGGGGGCGGTAGCAGAAGGCATTATATTAATATTGCTAATATCTATAACTTAATTTACATCTTTAATTTAACTTTGTTATCAAATTTGTCTCCTTTCTGAATGATTGCATTGAAATGGTATAGACAAGGTGAGAACTAACTAAATCAAGTTGACCTGTAATCTTTTTGCATACAGACATAAGTCATCTCAAAGGCTAGTATCTGTTTTGTTAGTCTGTAAACATTATCATGATACTCACATGAATTAGTGATCCGAGTCCGCAAATCATGTATTAACAGAACATAATGCTTTTTAAATGTGTAAGTAAATTCATTTCACTTCAGTAAGACCATTTACAATTAGAAAGCAGTTTTAAAGTGTTTTCAGGGCTGCAACCCAAGGCTATGCCACATGCAAGATGTGTAACTATACAGCGGTACAGCTGTACTTGCAGAAATGTTGTGGGGAGGAGACCAGGTAGCTTGTGACACAGTGGGAAGGATGGTGATGAAAGTGCCAGGAGTCATGGAGCAGTGACTTAGGTTGTCGAGGAGCACTGCAGGTGGAGAAGAGTTTCCCTGCAAAGATTTCGTTCCTGATTTTTTGGATAAAATCACAAAATTGCCACAAAACTGCAGTTGATCCTAACGTGAGATTCCCAAAATCTCATGACTTTGAGTTGTTTCTGAATTATTCTGGTCCTGTTCTCATGCTGCATTCATATTTGTACAGAGGCATTAAATAAATCCTGTGTGCTTGTGAGTGTTAATGCTCTGCTGGGACAGCTGTGGTACAGCACGCAAGCTGGGTGTGAGTTTTTGTTCCAGAGGAGAAAATTGTGCCAAATGTGAACAGTATATGAGACACTTTGGGACTTTCCAGAGATCTGGTAGCATGAACATGAAAAGATGGTTGTGAGGTCCTATATTGGAGAGATTTAAAATATCACTATCATTAGTGATGTGTAGAAATCTTTAAACATAATTATGAATTTCACAATCATTACTAAATTGCAGTCATGCAATGCAACTAGGCACGGAGAGCTAGAGATCCTGAGACCCACTTTCTGACTCTGCTTTTTCCAATAAGCCTTTTAGCAATTGATTTCACTTGCCTCTCTCTGTCGTACATCCCATCTGTAACACTGTTTTATCTTACAGGCATATAGTGAGGCTTAAACTACATAAATAATTTTGAAACCATTAGGAGAAAGATGCTGGGGCTGAAGAGTGCTCTTCCTCATATGGTGGTAGTTTGAGTGCAGGGCAGATAAAGCATATGTAGGAGTAATAGGCTGGAAAAGAGAATTTTTTGAGATTCAAAAAGCTTGATCA
The DNA here is from genome assembly GCF_040807025.1 of Struthio camelus. Lineage (NCBI taxonomy): Eukaryota > Metazoa > Chordata > Aves > Struthioniformes > Struthionidae > Struthio > Struthio camelus. Next base: position 16,099,631 of record NC_090949.1, read on the forward strand.
AGTTTTCTTTAATCTATTTTTCTCTAGGTTTTTTTTTTTTTGGTAGATTTTGCATATCTTTGTTTTAATCAAAGGATAGTCTTATGCTGATGTGAGAAAAGCCAGTCTTGTTCTTTTCCTGTATGAAGTTGGGAAACCTCAGGAATCTCACAGAAATAACATTGTGAAATTTCTATCCCAATTTCCCAGCTTCAACAGTTTGGATGCAGTTTTAGGCATGCTCTGAACAATATTCTGTCACCTAAACAGGTGGAGAAACAAGGTGAATCCCATATTCTGGTACTCCTTTTATTTCATGAGATATCTTGAACCACCATTTGCTGTAGCTCTGTCTGCAGACACAGGCAACCGCTACGTTCTTGGGAATGCCAAATCGTATCTCCCTGTAGCACTGAGCCTCCATCCAGTTAGACAGTAGGAAGGGCTTGCCAAGATGACCTTGAAAGTTTTCTGCATTCTCAATTGTTGTAGCTTGCAGGAAATAAAATGATTTCGCAAGGACCAAGGTTAGCTGGAGCCAGACTGTACTTTTAATTCTACAGTTTAACAATACTGTGATGTTGTAACGTTCTGTAAGTAAATACGAGCGTGAAGGGAGAGAGAAGAAAGGAAGCACATGTAAAGTTGAAGGGAAGGTGAAGAAAAACACATGGAATAGGAAATAAATTAACTTGAAAGCAGGACACAGAAGATCAATGTAGAATCAGAAGGGGATGGGAAGAAAAAAGGAGGAGGCTGTTAAATTTGATCTCACTTGTCGTAAGTACTCAGTTCCACTGTAGCTGAGTCTGCAAGCTGGAGATGTGGTTAGTCTGCTGTTTAGAAAATGGGCTTTGGGTTGCTCACCCCTTCGCAGATTCAGTTGCTAGAGCCAATGATACAGGGAGAGAGAACAGTGATTAGGGAGAGAATGAGAAAGCAGGCGAAAGAAAGGGCAGACGCAATAGGGGCAGACTGCAGTTGAAACCTGCTGAGTTTCACACGTTTTGTAATATGCTACAAGATCATATGGAAAACTGTGCAATTTTTGCTGAGTTTTCCCTATTTGCTTCTGCTGAATTTTGGCTTTATTTTATTTACCTTACTCAACACTACTAGCATATCCAGGGGGCAGCAGCTTCTGGGAAACAATCTGCCTAAAATTTACTGGAAACTTGTACTTCATGAAGTCACATGGGAGAAGCAATCTTGGGAGCAAGGTTAGGTTGCAGCTGCTGGCTCTGAGACCCAAACTCCTGCGGGTGCAGCCCAGGGGCCTGTGTTTGGATCCAAGGTGCAGGGAAAAACCCTGTGAGGATGGAGCAGGAAACCATCCAAAGTCACGGTGAACGCTGATGAGACCTAATCCAGAGGGAGCAATACTGGGATAGGCTCTAAATCCAGCTCTTACCTCAGGCCTGCAGGGAGGGCTTTTGGTCCATTTGCAATCGTTTCGTAGGGTGAGAGACCTGCAGTCTGTTCTTCAGAGAGACAGCAGGAGTCACTTAAAAATCAGGACGAGAGGTGTTAGTGTTTCCTTCTTTTCACAACGCGTGCAAGTTAAAGCATCATCCAGGAAGCAGAAGATCTATGTTTAATTTCTTTCTCTGCCAGAAAGGATTTAGATAGTTGTCTCTCCAGACTGCTGCAGCCACTAGCTCCCCAGCAGGCTGCGAGAGGGGCCCTCCTCTCTGCCTGCGTGCGAACCCGAGCAGCTGGGGCGCTCGTGTGGAAGAGGGCTTCGTTGGTTCTGTTTCAGGACCATTAAATAATCACTGGGTAAAAGACGTACCGAAATTCTATCTAAATCTGGGCTTGCCTCTGATTCTTGATTGAGTGGGAAAGCATTTGAATTGTGCTTATTTTACAGAGCACATATTAAATAATAAACAGGATACAGAAATCTGGCTTGCAGTCAGAGGATATAAATCCTGTAGTCCTTGAGGTCACTGTCTTCTAAGAGGGAAGCAAATAAATCTGTCTAAAAGCATTATTTCGAAATTATCTCTGCTGACTGGCCAAACTATGTTAAAAGCAAGTTAGCTCAAATTCGCAGCAACCGTTTCTTGCTATGATAGTGATTATCATTGATTCAGTTACCCTAATTCCCTTCCTAAAATACAAAGGGTTAAGTAATTTCTGACAACATAAAGTATTCTTATTTAGTATATGACATTTTACTCATTCTAAAGATCCTTTTTCATTATTACAAATCACATCTGTTTTTGGCTGTGCAGGTTTTACAGCTCATAAAAAAGGAAAGAAAACTTAAATATGTTGTCATAGCCAGAGGTAAAACAGTAGTGTCAACATTTTCATACCTTGAAGGTGTTAGGCCTCAGTTTTAGAGGAGCTGAGCACACTGCAACACTTGTAAACGTCAGTGAGAGTGCAAGTAGTTGCTACCTCTGAAAATGAACGTTTGTACAAGTATGTAAGTATGCTTTAGGTGACCTGGGAGCAGGCCCTCTCCTACTGAAACATAAATACTTCTAAATCCCTTAGGTGCTTTTGAAATGTCAGGTTTGAAAATTTTGTTCCAGTTGTAATTTAAGGTGAAGTAAATTAACAAATTTAAATGATTTAATCAGTTGCACAGGTCTTAGCCTTCTTGTGAGAGTAGCAGTTTAGAATGGTTTTAGGTTTTTTTTTTTTTATTGTTCTTTTTCCAGCACTAAAAAACAGAAAATGCAAAAATACAGACTGCAAAGGCTTTTCAGATCAGAGACTTTTAAATTTTGGAATGGAAAGAGAGATAAAAAGGAATTACAATATTAAGAATGTTTAAGTTGAGAAAAGTAGATTGTATCTAGCAAAATCACTGGTAAAGCTGAGCAGCTGAGGGTTAAACTCCAGAGCTATAGTGTGGGGGTATTGTAAATATGGGAGATTTAGGCCAGAGATTTGCTGGGCTTCATGGAAAGTAATTAATTTGTAACTCTATTTTGAGCTCATTTAGCCCACTTTACATCATATAGTCTTTCCTCCATACCGTTTTACATCTGATAATTTGATTATGAAAATGAACTCTCCCACGTAGAAGAGAATGCTAGCAATCTTGTTCTGATAAGAGATATTTATACAGCACCACCAAATCACTTAAACATACAGGGGCCATGTGCTTATCCTCGTTTCTGATGACTAGCCCACTGTACCTATCTAAGGTCTGTCAGCACATGTCGATATTCCCTGTTCAGCATGGGGCTGTTGCTCTCCAGTGTTACTTCAAAGTAACTTCTTTGACTTATTTGGAAATTTTGTGAATTTACATTGCTATAAATTGAGCATCTTTTTTTTACATTCCCATCTTAAAATGGTACTGATAGAGGACCTCACTTTTGACTTATTTCTTCGTCAGGGAGAAAGGCAAAATCTAATGAATCTTTGGAAAGGAGGCTGGGGAAGAGAGGGCTAACTTATAAACAGCAAAATAATTGGTGAATTTGAATAGCTGAAAGATAACTGAGTGTGTATAATTCATTTGCTATGGAGTACTCACTGGCAAGCTATTAGAGCAAAGTTTAATTTAAAGTCAAAGTAGCCTGGCTGTGGAGGGAGGGTGATGGTACAACAAATGAGATGGAAATGCTGTTTTGACTTACTGCGTACTCTCCCCTCCTTTGTGTGCCAAATTATGTAACCTGACAGTCTTTTCGATTTATGCTTATAGGCCAAATTCTATCTTCATTTACAGTAATGTAAATCCCCGTATTTATGGTTTCATCATATTATAAGTAACAGCAAAGTCTTGACCATGTTTCTAAAATACAGTATATTGGAACCTGTCTTAGCCTGCATAGCCTTTGTGTATAAGGCTCCATTCTGATAAAAAAGGGAATGCTTTATTCTTCACCCATTTCTTCCATGGAATGTAATGTCGGTAAAGGAGAGCAGTCTAGGATCAAAACAGCCTGACTTTATTCTGATGCTGCACACATTAACGGCTGAGAAAATACACAGTCTACCTGTGCGTTCCAGGATTACAGGAGTTTTATAAACTTCAGGTCAGCTAGAGTTGTATAAACTATAACAGTGCAGTGTGTGTAAAATTTTCTGTTTATACCAAGGCTTCCATGTGGAAAAATCATTAAATGCTTTCACAAATTGTCTCTTTACAGAGCAATTATTCATCTAGTAATGGAAGGCTTAAGTGGCTAGATAAATAAATATATTTTGAAGGAGAGAAAAAGAAATAATTCTAGATGTTTTCTGAGCTAATAAGCTTTGTTTTCTATGGATTTTTAACACTAGTATGGTGTGGCAGAAAGTTTGTCTAAAGATTTTATTCTAAAATACTCAGATATAAGGGAAAAGATTCAGTTATTATGTGAAAGTGGGATTTTCAAATCAGAGTTCCCTGTGAGAGCAGATATCCTATCATCATGGGATTATGGTATTGAGTTCAGAAAGGGCTCCTGGGCAGAGGAGAGGTTGTGAAAAAGTCAGGAAGCAGCTGAGTGGTACAAAAACTCAAAATCACACAGCTTCTACTCTGAGCTTCTCCATACTTCATAAGAGCTTTTAGCTTTTAACTTACTGATAAGTCCAGTAAGTTTCCTAAACCCTGATCTTTGGTCTTGAGTGTACTAGTAAATCCTGGATTAAAGAAAAAAATTTGGTTCTGCCTAGGTTTACAGAGGCCTATGTTCCCACTTGCTTTACCTCAGTCTGTGCAGACTTTTCTGTGGTCAAATATTAGGAAGGTAGTAGCAATCCTTTCCAGTTGATCGATCTTTCTTGATTTTCACATACCAATTTTACTTCATATTTCCTTTAATCACCAACAGATAGAATTTCTGTGTTTGCATTGGTTTGCTTCTAATTCAAGAAGACATAGGTCTAATTCTAAAAAAACTTTTTCCATTGTTAAAGCTTCAAATAATTTTACTTGGCATTTTTTCTGTATGCACCTTTATTTGGTATGGCGTTCTATATAACGTATGGCTCCTTTTAACAAACAAAGTGAGCTGTGGTTTTACAAGAGCAAATAACTTCTGCTGGAATATCATTGTAGTGAATTCCTCAACACAATGTTCAGATGATCGTTAGTTGCCAGATTTGACGTTCAGGATCATAGGAGAATTCAGAATAATTCCCGGCAGGAGGGCGCCCCAGTCCAGCCTCCTGCTCCAAGCAGTCTGAGCTGCAAGCTTGGACCGGGCTGCTCAGGGCTTTGCCCGATCTGAGCCTCTCTTGCGTCAGCTTTTGCCCGTTGTCTCTAATCCTCTGGCCATGCACCGCCATGAGGTGCCCGGCCCCGTATCCTCGAGATCCACCTTGCAGGCTGGCAGGCTGTTGCCCTCGGCTCCCCCTGTACAGCTCCAGGCCTCCTATCCAGACCCTGAATGCATTTCTTGTATTGGGGGCCCAAGACAGGGTGCAGTACTCATGTTGTGGTCTAGGAAACAGTTGAATATTGTACTCATGTTTTACTGAATGTTAGAATGAGATGCATAAGCTTAGGAGAGGAAGAGTTACCAACTGAAGTAGATTTAAGGAAGTGAAAGGAAAAAAGATTCACAGATATTCTTTAGGGGAGTTCAGTCATTTCAAGCTGCAGGGTTTTCTGGGAAGCTTCTTCTGACTAGCTGTATGTGATGCCCTTACTGCTTGTCTTGGGACTTCAGTCCCCACATAGCTTAGCACGATGCCTTTCTCTGATCACCACGTCCATCTAAACATAATACTCTTTCAGTGGAAGTGTGCTGGAGACACCTAGTTTGAGAGGATTAATCTTATTTCCTTGGTATATAGAACTTGTGAGTCATTGCCACTAGTTGTTTGAGCAGTATTAAATGTAAGCATCTTAGTTGTATCTGTACACCCACATCGAAGTTTTTATATAAGATTCTAATGTGCTCTCATTAGCATAAGAAAACCTGGTGCATATTTGTAGAGCAGGTGCAAGTGATGTCTCATCTCTTCCTGAACAAAAGGTTAATACATTCCCACAAGAAATTTAATCTAAGTCACTTAATCTTATCACTAAAAATGATCTGATTGTAAATTGATATAAATGGAAGTTAAAAAAGCTTCAGGTAATGCACTATAATTATTAGTTAATATTCAAAAAGGGCAGGAAGTTTCAAAAAAAGAAAAGTTACACCACTAACTACTAACAATTAATTTGCACGTATTGCATTAATTTTTAACTTAATTATGCTGTAAAGTTTAAGCTGAAGTACGTATGGCACGTGCAGTGTAGGAGTGTGATGTAACAAGAACTATAGCTCATGTTTTGACTTGTGGATTTAAAATCTAAGTGAATTTAATGTAAATGTAAATCCAGAGGATTTAAGTTTTATGACATGAAACCCTGTTGTTGAAAAGGAAAAATAGCAACTTGGTAGACTATGAATGATATTAGTAGCTCTAAATCCATTTTACAAATTTTATTACCTCAGTTAAAATTTGTTCAAGTATATATTTAAGGATGAGTAAATAATTATTATATAAAAAAGCAACAGGAACTGTGGTAAACATTTCTTGGTAAGAGGTCACCATGAGGAGACAAGATGTGAATTGGGCCTGGGTAATAAAACTCTGTGTATGTGTGTGTGTGTGCGCGCGCACACAGCAAAGGGAAAGAATTGTCTGGGGAATTTAACCTTACTGAAGAGTTTGTTTGTTGTGGATATCTCCCATCTAGAGATTTTCTGTCCTGTGAGGAAAAAGCTTTGCAGTTAAAGCCTGGTCGAATCAGCAGTAGATTCCTTCAGTCCACAAAGCAGCACAGGATGACAAGGGGGACAGACTTAAGGATGACAGAGTAGAGGAAGGGCGGGCCAGTAGGCCAGCCCAGGTGTCCTGCAAGGCCCTCATCTGCTTGGTGGTGGCCCAGATATTCAAGTCTCAACAAGAGCAGGCTGAACACTCAAATAGGATGGGAACAAAGGTAGCCAAGGACTGCCAACCATCAGTGCTATGCTGCACTTTGTCACAGGCTTATCGGAGGGAGGAAGGGTGGAACAGTGGTTGTCAGTTTTGTTGAGCTTCTAGTTATTGTATGTGTACTAAGAGGAGGTTGAAGAAAGTCGTCTGGTAACCTGGGTTTTGTTGATCTTTAGTCAATAACGTTGGCTGAGCATTTATACTCTTGTTGTAGACCTGTGTGGAAAACAGGAATTGCATTTCAAATTTTCAATAGAAAACTTTTTGTTTGATAGATTTGTGTTCCATTCTGTTCATTTTTGTTTACTCTCCTTAGAAACAAAACCTGCATACTTTGAAATTATTTCCAAAAGAAAGATTTTTAGTTAGATAGACCTGATTTCACAAAATATTTCTACTTGGATAGAACTACAAATTCTAACAGAAGATAGTTCTATTGAGATTTCTCTAGCTCTTCTTTTTTGCTATAGTTATTCAAAGACAGACTTAGGCATTTGTGAATGTGGGAAAAATTTTGGTTGTAGAGATCCTCTCATGTGTATAAACTGTCACAGTTTTCCAGATACAAAAACATGCTCAAGCTTATCTTTCTTTTTTTGTGCATGAATGCAATCTGCATGTGTACAGATGTATAGAAGCCTACATAGATCTAAAAAAATTGAGCTGTGCTTTCATTCGTAAGCTTTTCTTAACATGATAAGGGTTAGTTTTGTTGGCTTATTTAATCTGTCTAGGCATTAACATCCTCTAAATATAATTACCTTCCACAAAGAATCTATTAGGTGAGAAAGTGGAACATTCGTCTTTGATTGCTAAAGGGAAGAAGTGATTACAGGGCAAGAAGGCCAAGTGTGTAAGAAAGACATTTGCTGGAGATTGTAAAACCTAAAGGGAAGGCATTACTTGCTGGATTGTAATTAATTTAAAGAGATGTACACAGTGTTGGTTTATTTTGAATACTACTACAGAGAATGTGGTTTTTATTATTTCTTGGGGTGCGTAATTTTCACAGAGGTTTGAACTGCACAACAAGAATTAAATTTAATTATCTGTATTCTAGGACAGCTCTTTGATTAGGTATTCGTTAAAAGCTATTAAATTATAGAGAATCCAGTAATTGAACTTCCATGGCAATAAAAAGGAATACTTCAACTATGTTTGTTACAAACTTCATTTAAGATGCTTTTCTGTGTTAATTTATTTTAAGCAATGTCATATAACTTTCTGTAATCAATTTTTGGTTTGGAGTTTTAAACATCTTAGTTCTAGGGCTTACTGAAGTTTCCTTGTTCTTAGCTGCCAGAGCAACCTGAGGATTCCCCGCACACCAGAACGCTGATGAACTGATTATATCATTGTCTTCTGCCATGTTTGTTTTCTTCTCGGGAATTAGAAGAACGGGTATATTACTGCGCTCACCTTTCTACTGTTTCCTGTAGCAGGAAGTACCTTTCATTTAACACACAGTTCTTTAACTTAAAAAGAAAACTAAAACAAAAACAAGCAAATAAACAAACAAAACCCCCTTTTGCCTGCTCACATTGAACGCTGGCTCTGAGAACGGGTAAGCTCTGTAACAAGTTGCCTGGAAATGTTGTAGAATCTCCAGCTTCAACAATTTTCAAAACTTGGTTGGGCAAGGCCAACATTTGAGCAACATTTGATCAGGGTGTTAAACTAAATGACTGACTAACTTCCGACCTAAAGCTTTCTATGACCTAGCCAAAAGAGATTACCTTTGTGGTTATTTTAGCAAGAAGTAAATACTTTTTTTCTTTCCTCATTAGTTTCTCATCAATCTATATTTTTTGAGAAGTGTGAAAATTCTTCATTGTCTGTCTTTTGTTTTTTCAGGTTTTTCTGTACCATGCTATTGCTGTAGCAAAACATTGTTAACAGTTCAGCAGGAATCTCTCCATTAGGTGGAAAATTAGCCAGGTACATTAATCTTTTGAATTGTGAAAACAAGTAAAGATCCTTTAAAATTTCTGCTTTAGAAGAGCTTGCTTTCTTAAGCACAAACAACAACTCTTTGGGAGCTTTCTTGCAAATTTCTTTGAGAAATACATTCTGGATTCCTCCCAAGGGAATCATGGGAAGTCATGAACAGCATAGACTTGTAATTCAGAGGTGCTCCATCTATCAGCAGCAGTTAGAATGCCAGTGTTTCAAACGTACTGCAGAAGGTATCTGCTGCCCCACTCAGGCCATTCTCGGTATTAGAGAAAATAATAATTTTTAATCAGAAATTAATAGCATCTCATTCCTTTGCACTTGTTTTCAAGGAGGAGGGAAAGAACCCTAAGAAGAAATAGAACAATTGTTAAGCAATTGTTAAGCAGTTGTTATTGTTAAATGTTAAGTTCAATAGTCACCACTGAGAAAAAGATGATCTTGGAGCAAAGGCTGCGAACTAGGATATGGGAAACCTAGACAGCAATTCACGCTTCTAGAGCACATTTGTGAAGTTCTGGTTAAGTCATTCCAACTCTGTGACTCAGTCCTTCATATGCAAAATAGAAGGATGCCCCATCAGAGCCTTTGTCTTCCTTGTAGTTCAGAATAAGGTTTTGTAGCAAAGTCCAAGGCCAGGTCTACAAAAGTACTTCCCTGCCTAATCCCCACTGGGGATAATGCAACTAGATTTATATGCCTGAATACGCTTGTGTGTATATGCACTGCTCAGTGTATGTATGCATATATACATGGGTATATATGTATATTCAACAACAGTTGCCTAATTTCAGGTGAAATAAAGTACTGCTTTTAAAAGAACAAACAGCAACAGCTTGGGTCAATGTAGATCCATCAGTAAACTAACCAGATCATTGTTGCATTTCAGGGCTGCTAAGATGGTACTACCATAGGCTTGTACTGCACAAAGTATAAACAGCTTTTATTATAAAAAAACTCTTCATTGCAGATCTCTATTACTTTGTATCTGGCAGTATGCCTTCTCTGGAAGATCTCAAAATCCCTTGCAGTAATATAGAAAGTAAGTCTTAATTAATTTGTAAGCTGTAGATGTAACTCTAAATTGCACAGGCATCTCATTTATGTCTCCATGGTGTGATTTCTTCCAGGTTTTCCCACTTCTCCTTTTTAAGACAGTAGAACAAAGGTTCTAACACTTCTTTTCTATTATTCAAATAAATAATTACAATTCCTCCAGGTTACTACCAACTGACTTTTATGTAGTAACATTTTGGTTAATACTCCAAGTCCTGTTGTTGCTTATAATACATAACTGAGATGTAAGGAAAACTTCCATACAGTCAGTATCTCACAGGGTAAAGCTATCAGAGCAAAAAGTTGGTATGTCATGTTTGAGATTTAACATGGTACATTTTTAAGCTCATCATCTTCAGAAGATTTAAAAAATAGATACAAAAGAAAAGATTTAAAAGCAGATTACTTCAAGCATTGACTGGTTTTTACTGTATGGAGGGAAAGAAATTTCACTTCCAAAAAGTTACTTTGTAACTCCTACTAAATGCTGAGATGTTAACAGCAAAAATAAATACCAGATTTTCATATAATGACAGTGCTTTATTTTTTCTCACAAGCAATTTAAGCAAAATGATTACAGGAGAACAGAGATACAGATTTGATGGTGCACTTCATTCTATATACCTCATAACATAAAGGATCCTAAAGAATAAAATTTACATACTCTTAAGGGGAAAGAATGTATAATCTAAGTATTTTTTAGAAATGAAATAATGATATTGTACTTTGGTGAATCTGAATTCTTAAAGCTTCTAATTGATACTATCAGCTGCCCGAACGCATGCATTTTATTCTATTTGCTGTCCTGTCTGTACTCATTTTGCTGTTAACAGTAAAAAAAAAAAAAAAAACATTTTCAGCAAGCCAAAGGAAAACTAGACAGCATCCTTGAAGTTAAATCAAATTAATCAATTAGATGTGACAGAAGGGTCCTCCTGTTCACCCGCATATTGCACATCCACTGAAATGTAGTGCAATACATCACTGAGGTATGCTGAGTTTTGCTTTTGTTAGCTTGTTCTTTTTCTTAAACCCTACAAGTTTGAGTTTATCATCCCCATTCCTTGGCACTCAATGATGTAAGCATCTTTACTGGGATCTTCCTCTTCTGATTTTGTTACAGTAAATTTAGCCTAAAATGAACAGGATTTAAAATATGTCACTAAACATGTTATAGTATTCATATAATATACACAAGTTATAACATACATATACATAAATCTTCAATATCTGATGTCCGGTAATCTGTTAATAATTGTTTGTGCATGTTGAGAGATTTAACTGATTTCATTAAAATTATTTAAATAAAGGTGGTAAAGGTATCTAATCACTCTAAAGGCATTTAACTATAAAGTATGTTCATCTTCTGCTGATAAGCTCCCATATAAATATTTTAACAACTGTTTTATTATCACTTGTCCTCCATAAGGAAAAATTCAGTTCACAAATCCTGCTAAAATCAGAGCGAGTCTATACAGCTCACACTTCCTAGGGTACAGGATGACAACTGATTGGTAAAACTTCCTCAAGTTTTGGACTCACCTTCGTTAGCTGCTCTGCAAAGTGTATAGCAGTTTGAGTATGAAGTGTGATTGGTCCACTTTTCACTCTGGACACCCCCTTTGCTAGTGCCATAAAAATAATCAGCTGAAAGGGTGGATAAAGGTAATTATTAAATAACTATTCATATCCTAGCAACTTACTGAGGAAAATCAAAAAAGAAAAGTGAAGGAAAAACATGCAAAACATGTGTAAATGAAAATATCGTTCCAAACTGTCAGGTTGTGGTGAGTAGTCCACAACTGATCTAAGTCACTGCATTTGCCTTCAGCGTTAAAATTTCATAAAAGTACATGGTGGTGAGTATTAAGAGTGATCTAAGATTCAATAAGCTTGGGAATTACTACTGTGAACGCATATCACAGAAGGGCTGCTACTTCTCCACAATCATCTTTGCCGCTGAACTTCTGTTATTACATTTAACTTCAGCCCCACTCTAAATTTCACCCAACTCACTTCACATTCCAGACTGGTAGATTACCTTGGGGAGGACATAAAACTCAGGAGGCGGTTTCTACATTATAACACTTTATGATCAGGTATTCACCTGATATTAAAAAGTCTCATTTGATTTACAAACCTCACCATGACATGCACTCTGTAAAGCTTCATATAACTCAGAACAGTCCCCACACGCGCTGCATCTAGCTGTGGGATGTTTCTACCAATTATATTGCACACGCTCCAGAAAAGGCAGGATGACTTCAACACCTAACTACTTCCTGTTATTCTGCATAATAGGAACGCGTGGCTGGGTGCTTACAGCTAAGAGCTAATGTAACCCTATCTAGGATAGTCCATACTTTTTCAGACACTGTCATTCAAAACATGATAGTGTGTGGCGGGGAGGGTCTCTATTCTCAAATGTAGTTAGGCAAGGAAGTTAACTGGAACACCTCCTGGATATTTTCTCTAATAGCCTCTCTTAGTCTAGTCTTTAATACATGGGAAGAGAACTCTATTCTTCCTCTACTATACGGCATGCATGGGTTTAGACATAGCAAGTGCCAAATGGGAGGGAATTCCTACCCCTTTCTTTCAGATAGAAATACAGTCTAACTTAGAAATCTACATTCCATTTTTTCACTGTTCAGATTTAAATGATTTACAAGTAATACATATATCCATGTGGTCCTTCCTGTACTTCAACTTCATCTGAACATATATAGGAGCCTTACTTGGTCTTGTAGAGAGTCATCCACAGCTCCACCATGTTTAAGATTTCTAAGCAGTATCTCCGCTGCTTCAATGCCAACTTTGTCAGAATTCTTTCCTAACAGAGAAATCCAGGAGATTAAGTAGTGTCCAATTATTATTTAGCACTTAAAAAAATACAGAAAACTAAGAAATGACAAACAACTTTTTAAACCTTATCTCCATACTCTTGCCTCCAATGTCCACTTGGAAAAAAACTCCTCTCTTATGATGAAGTATAGTTCATACTCCCTATGCAGAGGGAAGCCTGTAGCCTCATGTACACCAATTACAACTAAAATCCTTTCTACACCTTTTAATCTAGATAGACAATTAGATGTAGTGAGTGCTGAACAAAAAGCTCACAGGTAAACCACAGCAAAGACCGTATGTTCTTAAAATGCAGAATTATTTGCAACTCAGTGACCTTTAACAGTCCATTCAGATAAAAGGTGAGTTTAAGAACACTGTAAATTTTGACTATGCAGAAGCAGCTTAGAAATATAATGAAGTGTAAAATTCTATTAACCAAAATTAAAATCTGTTGATTTCTACTGTCCTTTATTACTAAATAACATCCATTAAAAATTAAACTCAAAGCATCAGACCTTCGAACAGATAATATTTCAGATTCCTATTCGTTAATAGTACGTTCAAGTTAAACTTAAAAGAGGTGTACTTTACACAACTCTTACCTCTCTTGCCAAGTGATGACCCAGCTAACAAGCAACCTGTTGAAGTTTCTGCAACAATGCTAAACAGAAAAATCAGAATCAATATTAAGTACAGAATTACTTATATTACATTTTATTTATCAGATAAGTAATCAAGATTATTGTATTTTGTTTTTTAATACTGAATTTTAATGTCACCATCAGTATGGGGTTTGTATTTCAGTGTGTCAAAACAAGTGATCACGCAGGAAATGTTTTCTCCTTTTGCCTTTCTTTCAGATATGAAGCAAGACTGTAATTATTACGCTCTCCTCAAAAAGGAAAAAAAAAATTCCTCCTGCAAATGCCTCCATGCCAGGTCCCACTACCCTCCCCCTTTTTTGTAGCTCAAGAGTTCAGTGAATGGCAGTGCTACTGAGATATTAACAAAGCTAAAAACATTGTCTTTCACACCTTCCACATCTTCACTCAGATGCTTATGAACAAAGGTTAAATGCATTTAACATTTGTAGGAGAAAAGCTTCCCCTGCCTATATAATATTTATAAAGGTTTTTAAACATGATAAGAGTTTTGAAATATCCTAATATATATTCTTGCTTTAAAAAAAAAAAAAAAAAAAAAGACGACCGTCACTTTTTATGATTACTTGTGTGTCTTGAGAAGATATAGCTAATCAATTAGCAAGCTAACAAGGCAGGTATTAATAGGAAGTTTTGGTTCATCTCACATTATTCCACTTCCAGTCCCAACGGCTTGATCATCAGGTTCTCGAACCGCCTGAATGTTAACGTAAAGATCCCTGATTTCTTTTCTGATGCATCTCACTGCTGCTGATGACATGTCTTTTGCCAGCTAGCAAGGTAAGAGAAAAAGGAGCAAAACATTAACTAAATTATACTATTATAATAATACTTTTTCCTCATAAGCGTAATTATTACCACGGATCCTTAAATAAAAGTCTTCCAAGCTACAAAGAGACTAGTTTTATTGACTAAAAAACGCAAAGGGCTGTTATAAACCACGGCAAGCATTGAACAGCTTCTGAAAATTTTCTCCCAGAATTAAGGTAATTAAGGTAATATTAAATACTAAACAACCAATTATAGTCAGGTACATAGAAGCTTGAATATCAACAGAAATGCAAGATGTTTTCCCTATACATATGGATAGACATTTAATTTTAGTCTTGATTACTTCAAGATATTAGATTGTAAAAAAGCAGTTATTATGTATAGGATATACTCTGTAAATCGTAATGTATAAAATAACAGTTTTAGATCATAGGCAGCTGGAGGCAAATGAAGTTCATCTCATCCTTGGGATCCAGTGGAAGAAAAAGAAGATCATAGTCCGTATTCATAGGTTTGGAGATTTTAAGACCAAAATCAACAGTCTAAGGCCCTTCAAGAAGTAACTCAATTTCTTCTCTCCCTTCCTCACATGCTTCCTACCCTATGTGTGTGAGAAGGAATCCTGAGGAGATCCTGCCACTCACTCTCTGTAAACACAAACAGGATAGGAATAATAGAAAGGAGAGGTAAAAGGAAGCAAATTCATCTATGTTTTGTCTTTGCCTGATCTATCCTTAACTTGTTCATCTGATGCCCTTAAAAACATTTGAAAAGTCTTATTTAGTCTGATATCTGTGTATTACCAGTGCACTATAGTTTACCCATAAATCTATGAATGAAGGCCCTCGTTTCAGATTTAAGATAATTTACACAAGTATGAACTGTACTTAAATCAGGTTTAAAATGCCCCACAATCTCTGCTAAGGTTTTCTGAATGGGCATCATCTCATCAAGGACATCGTTCTCATTCCCTGTTTTAGGTGCTATCATGTTGCTATGCAATAAATGCATTTTAGAAACATCCAAAATTCTATTTTATGGCCTACAAAATTGAATCTATTTAATAAGGCTGCTTTAGTTGGTGTGAAAGAGTGCAGAATACAGGAGCACCAGAGGTATGTTATGCAGATTACATACAATTCAAATATTTTTTAAATATATATACACATGTACACACACACATACACACACATATAGTAAAGCTAGATACTTCCAGAGCTATCATCAGCACTCACTTTTATAGGCAGTGCTCCAGCAACAAACGCTCTTCCATATATCTTTGTCACAGTGCCACGTTCTGTTAAGTTTATTGGGCTCAACTCTTTGACTGGTGACATTTGGACTATAACTTCACCACCTCCTTGGGGATAGTAGCCCCTATTTAGAAATAGTAATCAGATGTAAGTAGATGCAAAGATCAGAAAGAGTAAGAAAATAGCAAGAATGCTCTTCACATATTTGATTACACATGTTATGTTCTCTGTTACTATACAAATGAACTTTGTTGATGTGTGCCTTAGAAATACCTAAAACAGAAATATGTTCTCTAACAATATTAGCTCATAACACACATTTTACTAACTGCCTAATAATAGCTTAACACATTTCTTCTTTTCTGAAACTTTACTGTTTGTTATTTGTGTTGAGATATATCTAAATGCAGACAATAACCCCTGAGAAAGGAAAGAAGTGTCTTGTGTATAGCTAGCGTCATAAAAGACATTGTTGTGAGTGTGCTTAGTTTCCTAATGATTGGTATCCTGTTCTCTACTGCAACGCCACCAGCCTCACTACCTCCCTCTTTCCCATAACAGACCTCAGTTCTCCGTGCAATAGGCCCGGCTCCTTCCCATGTCTACCAGTTGCCATCTCCACAAGATGCAGCGCACTTTCTGGCTGGTTCTGAGCTTGGCCATGGACTCACTGACTGTTGTATTTGGCCTGCCAATAAGCCAACTAGTGAGCCTGTACTTCAGCCCTTCCTTCAGTGATTGTGCTTCTTTGAATCTTTTATTATCTTCTCATGTAGGAAAATTATAGAAATGTCAGGTCTTTGAGACTTGAAGATCTTGAAGATCTACCCCTCTGTCAGGGTAATGCTGCTTCTAACAGGCTAAACTGGCCAAAAGTCTGGCCTGGAAGAGGGAGAAGGAAGAAAAGAACAGCTAGCTGGACAGTTGCATACCAACAGTTGACTTTGAAAATAAGATAAATAATGAACACAGTATCTCCTTTAAGATAATAATTAGGATAAAGCCTCCTTTCAAATGGGTAAAGTGCAGCTCAGATGTATCTAACAGACCTGATACAGTCTCTCCTGAGGCTGAAAGATAGTAAACTATCTCTAATAACCATGGCATCAGAAACTTTAGGTTCTGTGGTGCTTTTCTTCTGGACTTTGAAAGGGAACCCAAAACACTTTGTTAGGTGCATGGACTCTCTACAAGTGCAGGAGCATACCCATAACTAACAACTCAGAATAAGCTCTGTAATGAACTGCTTGCTCAGCAGGCACTTCCCTCTAAGGTAGCCAATAGGAAAATTGAAACACAAGCTGAAGATTCAGCAATGAAAAAAGACAAGAACTATATCACGTTTATCATGGAGTGACAATACACACAGGGCAGCTAATGCGGAGTAGTTATTGTATTACAAATTCATCCTTTGACTTGATTCAGGACACCTTGTGCATGTGCATACGTGCTTAAATAATGGCTCAGTCAGGCCCGCTTCTGCCACATGATTCTACAACTCACCTCTTTCTTATGTCACAATTGAATGTGAAATTGAACTTTTCAACGATTGGCTTGAAAACCTGAAAAACAAGCATATATAAAAACACAGGGTGAATGCATTTTGCATTTACCATTTCCCACCATTCTATTCAGTCTTCAGAAAGGAAGAAAAACAAAAAAAGAGATGTTCAACATGAAAATTTCAGTTACACGATAAAAAAAGATAGCCAGTGTCATGCATACAGCTTATCTGAGGTTCTCTGTACTTTACTCTGAATGGCACTTTGTGTTAAAGGATTCTCATATGGAAAGAGGAAGAGAAATTCCTAACAATTTCACAGCATTCCTAGAACAAAGAATCTATTTTAAGTGAAATTATCTTTAGTAATTAAAACCAGCGGACAAGTTGCTATTTCAGGGAATTCTATGAGGCACTGGTTGCTCCCTAAATATAATACATTAATAGCGTAATAGTCCCATGTCAAAGAGATTGATGTCCACTTCAGTAGTTTACCAAGTAAACAGAGATATTTTTCCTTCATTTAATTTCAGTTTAAATTACAAATAAAACTGTGGTAAGAGCAATAGAAGTACAGTAGCTACAGTGCATACATATGCATGAAAGATGCATCAAGCCAAAGAAATTGTTCCCTACCATGACTGTGTAGTCTATCTGAGGAGCCATCTCAGCATTAGTCCCACCTTTTAAATGAAGTTCTGATGGGGAAGCAGCAAACAGCACACAGGGCATTGCTACCTGCATCAGTAGGCACACGCTCCTAAAAATAATCACAAGATACTCAAATGTAATACAGCCATAATCCATGCAGAATCATTACATATCAAAGACAAATGGTTTTCCAGAGCATTTACCTAAGTATCTAACTTTGAACATTAGCTATTAAGTACACTTATTACTCTTAAAAATACTAATTTAAAACTTTATGCTCTTAGCAAGCCTAAATATAAAGGTTTTTGTTCTACAGTAATGGTGTCTTTAATAGTCCTGTTTGAAATAAAAGCAATGTAATTTATTTAAAGTGCTGATGGTATTGAGAACCGTACGCTTAGTTAGCACACGGGAAAAGCAGAAAAGGCTTAGGCAGCAATTCTAACATTTAAGAACAAAATATTTAGAAAACTACAAAATTGCTTAGAAATTGGTCATTACCCTGCACAAGAAAATTCAGGAGCATACAAAATCGTTGAATCCCTGCATATTCCATAGGTAATAAAAAACTCTCCAAAATAAATTTTCCAAAAATAAGTTAGTTCTGCAAACCAAATTGTAAAGTTACCTCACAGGTGTTTTAAGCATTGTTTTGAATTGTGAAAATAATTAGTAATCACCACTAAACTGAGGCAAACTTGTTTTTGTTTTCTTAAATAACCTCTGAATGTTTGTGAACCGTATTGTTATTCAGTTTTTTTGCTTGTGTCCAATTAGTAAACATGCAATGTTGCCTACTCAAACCTTTTTGTGTCATGTTTAAGTAAGAGGTAGTAGTTTGTTTGTTTCTGCTATTGCAGCTTGGAAAAAATTTCTCTTAAAGAAAATTTCAGCTATGTGTAACGTAGCTTATGCTGCCGAGTGATTGCTCACACCACTCTTGCAGAGCTAAACCCATTCTACTCAGTTCTGCAACAGTTTCAAAGACCAAAGGACCCAACACAGAAATACAGAATGGAAAAACACAGAGAGAGAAAATAACAGGTAGACTATGTCCCAGATTCGAAGACGAGTATCCCATATTGCACCGTTATGTGCCCAAGTGAAATCTCAAGACTGACTTTATTATATAAACATGATTAATTCAATACTTTATTGAATATATTATCAATAAATATATTGCTATATTAATTGAACACAAGAGAGGTAATGTTTTGTAACACAGTATAATGTACAGGTTTGTAAGACAGAACTCAACGTAATTAGTTGCATCAGGCTTGATATCTAATGCAATAATGTGAAAAAATAGGGGACAAAGTTTTAAATACATGGACAGCTGTCTTTTGCTTAACATTAATGAAAATGTTCAATTTATGCATCAATCATAGCTTTAAAACTATAACACTTGCATGTACTTTATTAATACAGATCTTGCCTACATTAAGGCAAGAGAACTTAAAGCTTTAAGTAAGGTTCTTTGGTTAGATGTATCAAGGTCAAGCAGCACAGATTAAGGCTCATTACTCATGAATTAATGTTCTGTTATCTTTTATCATAATTTTAAAGTTACCAAAAGCAGTTAAGAGCAGTGACTAGTCAGTCATTATGTAGGTACAAAGACATACCCTGCTGTTTTTGTATCTGCTATGTGGGTTCCACCTTTGATCTTCCCAGGAGTGAAGGTTATTTCTGTTGAACCGATTTCTCCGCCCTCCAGCTTCCCCTCACATAAATCTCGAATCATCTCCAATCCAGACAGATGTTGAGGCCTTCAAGTCATAATACTACATTAAAGATACATGCAGGTAGACTACATATTCTTGTTACATTTAAAAAGTTACTAAATATCAACTAATAAATACTACGATTGCAAAATTCAGGCCAAACAAGGATCAGAAATTCAATCTTGTTCCAACAGTATTTCTCCTAATTTCATGGGAGCCAAAGGAACAGCTTTAATTTATTTATTTTTCACATGTGCAAGGAAACTGAAAATGCAGGTGCATCCATGTCATCAGAATGATCTCACTACTTCACTACATTTTGATGATGATGCTATGTAAAGTATAATTTCATGTAGTAGCCTCCAACTTTCTCTGCATTAAGGGCTGTTAGTCAACTAGTAATATTCTTGTTCTATTAAACAAACATTACTTGTAATTTCCTTACATAAGAGCCATTGTGAAATAAGCTGGAAACCATTCAGTGGTTTCCCCTACTTCCAGGGGAGTTGGGGAGCGTAGCTTAGAAAAGCAGCTCTCTTTCAGTCAGCCTAAATTAACTACCTGGGAGCTTCTGC
This sequence comes from Struthio camelus, assembly GCF_040807025.1. NCBI lineage: Eukaryota > Metazoa > Chordata > Aves > Struthioniformes > Struthionidae > Struthio > Struthio camelus. Next base: position 16,119,494 of record NC_090949.1, read on the forward strand.
CTCTCCTGGACATGTTTTAAAGCCCCAAAACAAAAAAGTTTAAAAATTACTGTTTGTATAAATGTTGAGGGACCAGTTTCCCTTAGCTGTAAGTTAGTTTTGTCCCAAATTAAGTAGAATACGTGCTTCTGACCTTCACACATCTTGGTCTTACAAAGATATGTAAAACGTTAGTAAAGGAGGTTGTCATTAATTAATTGGGTTAATGATGGAACAGAATTCTATGGAGAAAAAATGGTTTTAAATCAGGATGAGGAACATGAGTAAGCTGTTTTTGAGGTTTCTGGTAGCATTTTAACTAAATCTGACCACTCCAAGACATACAGATCACACACAAACTGTTCTAACGCTATATACTCCGTGAAGCATGTTTCAGTGAGGCGTTATACGATCTCAGCCCTATTTCAAGTTTCATACCATGCTTAGCACCTCGAAACATGTTTCTGAGACGCTCTGCAAAGCGGTGCTACCTGCAGGGCGGAGGCGAGAGGCGGCCCCCTCGCCCCGGCTGAGCAGAGGCAGGAAAGGGCGAAAGAGAAGAGGGGCCGAGGTCTGCAAGCAGGCCTCAGGCAAGGCCTTCTGATTAAAAAAAAAAAAAGAAAAGAAAAAGAAAAAAAGAAAAAAAGGTCCTTTCGAAGTAATGAATTCCCCCCTGCCCCGTCCCTTGGACGTGTTTCGGATAAGAGGAGCCCCCCACGCCGGCACAGCTGCGGGCACGCCCCCCCTCCCCCGCGGGGACAGCCAGGAAAGGGCGTGAGGCAGCGCCGCCGGCCGCCCTGCCCCGGCCGTTACCTGAGGCCGGCCTGGCTCCTGCCGGCGCGGATCCTGCGCACCCGCAGCGGCAACTTCAGGAGGCAGCTCAAGGCCGTGGAGACGCGCAGGATCTGCCCACCCTGCAAAGGGAAACAGGTGCCCATCAGGCGCGAAGGCACTCCCCGCCCGCCGCCGCCGCTCCCCGCGGTGGCCCGGGGCGCTCGCCGCTGGCGCTCACCCCCTCCATGATCCCGCCGTCTATCTCCACCCACTGCCCGTCCATGGCTGGCCGGGGCCGGAGGCGCCTCTCGCAGCAACCGGCGCCGCGCGGGCGGGATCCCAGCCGGGCGCTGCAGACGGCGAGCCCGCGGCGAAGCAGTCCCTCGGGTGGCGGCGGCGGCTGCCGGTACCGGTGCCTAGGCCGGGCGCCGGCGCTGGAGCAGGCGCAGAGCGCAGCCGCCTCCCCGCCTGCCCAGGGGCGGCTCCGCTGCGTGAGGAGCCGCCGCCGGGTCCCAGCGCCCGGCAGCCTGAGGCCAGCGGAGGAGGGAGCCTCGCCCCCCGCGTTAGCCAGCCCTCCCCGGCAGGGAGCAGGGCTGAGGCGGCTCGGCGGCCCGGGGGAGCCCCAGCTCCGAGGCTGGAGGGCCAGGCGGCGGCCCAGAGCGGTGCCGAGCCTGAGCCCGCGTCACCTGAGCGGTGACAAACTCGGCACCGTCCGGGCTGGCACCCGGCGGCTGCATCCCCACGGGATCGTTAAAAGAGGCGCGGAGAAACACCGGCGCATTGGTTGAACGGACACACGCTGAACTTCGTTATCTATTGGCCAGGGAGAGCTGGGCCCTTCGCGCAGCCCATCCGGCCCGGGGGAGCCCGCTCCACCCTGCCCAGCGGCGGGGCGCTGCGCACAGGTGACTCGCCCCGTCCTGAGGCGCTGCCCGCTCCGCCGCCGCGGGCTCCCGCTGCCCCCCGCCGCCCATTGGCCCCTGCCGGGGGCGGGTGCCCGCCTCTGCCCGGCGGCGGTCCGCGTGGCTGCGTCCTGATTGGCCGGCCGGGGGGAGGTGTGTGGGGCGTGGTGGGGCCTGCTGTTTCCCGCAGTAAGATGGCGGCAGCTGTGACCGCTTTGAGGAGCGGCTGCCGGACCGCCGGGCGCCTGGTAAGGGGAGGGGGCCCGGCGGGTGGCGGCGCGCCGGGGAGCCGGTGAGGCGGCGGACCGCGCGCGGCATCTCCGCCTCGGCCGGCGGCGCCCGAAGCTCCGTCACTCCCTTCTGCCCGGGAGAGAGCGAGCACCGTGCGGCAGCCCCTCGGGGCGGGCACGGCGCGCTGGCGGAGCGGCCGCCCCTCAGCCTCCCCGCCGCCCCTCGGCCGGCCCGGCCGCCACCCGCCGCCCGCGCTCTGCTCCCTGTGGGGGAAGCCGCTGGCACCCCTCTCTCCTGCTGTTTGGTAGTCCCTTACCCCACGCACCTTAGCTCACCTCACCCCCTTCCCGCCTTCCCCCCGCCGTGTGTACCGTAGCCCCGTGAACAGGGGTGAGGTCATTGCCCACGCAGAAAAGGGACACGTGTATTTCCTTGAGTCCCCGGAGCCTCGATGCTTGTGGATTAAATAGTTGAGACACCTCACCACCCTTCAAGAGGTGAATCCACTTAATCGCTTTTAAAGACACATGCAATCTCTTGAACATGTATCGTCATAAGAAGTTACTTCATGCTTTCCGCTGCCTTCCGCGTTGTAGGCTGGCTGCGGTGTCAAAGCACGTTGGCTTCCAGTTACGGTACTGCCGTTCTGGCATTGTCACAGAAAGAAACGTCTGTTGTGAGATCATCCAAGTGAAAGCAAAATTAAAATCAGTATCCGGTCTGGTTTCTGCTGTTATGTTTGCACTTAGTAATAATACATATATTTTAAAAGTCTAGCAGTGAAGAATTTTTTTTCAGTGATGCTTTTATAATTATCTAGTTTTAAGTTACATACAACTCGTTCTACTAATCAAAGAATCTTGGAAATAGCTGCTTCTTTTAGTCTTCCTTCTAACCAAACTGTCTACTTTTAAATTCAGAGAGAGATTCTGCTAAGATGAAAATGTTCATCCTATCTATGCTGAGTGTCATCCTCGCATCCTTGCATGCTGAGCTGTGTAATTTAGAATTGGCTATTTATAGTGTGCATTATCTGCAAGCACATTTTAAATGTTACAAGAAACTGATTCTTCCTCTGCCCATTATGGTAAAACAGTTTCAAGATCCAAGAAATAAAATTACTATTATAATTTTAAAGTGTCACATTTTAATATTCTCAATGTTCTTGCAAACTCTGGCTGGCAAAGAGAACAACAGCCTAATGGTGGTTGTCCATAGACAGGGCATGGGCTGTATGGATTGTGAAGAACAAAAGAAAGGAGCCTGGCGTCCTTGTGTTAGATGGCAGGGAGATGAGAGTCATCTAGAGACTAGGATATGGTGCCAATTTTTAAGGCTGACTGAAATATGCTAGCAAGGGCATCGATTTTATTGATTTAGTATATAGGCAATTATATGTATGGAGTTATAAAATAGGCGTGCAAAAGGTATTAATAATTGTTCGTTAAAATGACTCAACATGAGAGCAAGTCAACTGAGTTTCATTGAAGACTATTCTTTAACGTGAAGTCATTACCTTTGAACACAACTTATTCAATTTGACTTTGAAATTGAGTGTTACTTCATCAGGTAATCAGTTGCCTGAATAACATAACATTTTGTTCTGAGGACGGCAGTAGATTTCCAGGAGCAGTGACGATTTAGAAGAAGCGCAATAGGCTTCTTCTTCTTAAGGAAATGACCAAAACTGAATCAGACAGGAGCAAGGTAATTCTCCACCAAATAGCGAATGCTCCAGGGTTGCCTTGGTTCAAACCTTAAACCGTAAGAAATTTTGCTCATCATGAATGGTTGATGAGTTTTCAGTATCAGTGAGAGACTAGAGTAGACATAAACCCCTGTAGTCTCTTCTCCCCACGATAACTCTGCACTTTGAAGACTAGCATAGGAAAGGCATTATCTTACTGCAGCATCATTGCCTTACAGCATAATAGTGGTGACATGAACATAACTGGTAGTACTGCGCTGGTTGTTTTTTTTTGTTGCCTTCTGATATTTAACAGTCACATGAATATGTATATCTCATATATACTCATGTATCTACATATATATGAGTTTTAGATATATATAATGGTATGGATATGTATATTGAATTTAGGATTCATTTTGTCTTTTATATGCTCTTGTTATTTCCAGTACTTTGCTTTACACAGTATAGTAAATAATATTATGATGATTAAATGCTGAAATGAATAAATATTGCCTCTTTAGTTTATGGATTTCAATTTTTCAGTTTTTAGAAAGGAACACTTTGTTATACGGAGAGCCTGGGTACTGTATTATTGCTTTAATTTACTAACACACCAACTGTCTGGTAAAGATCAACTACAGACCAAAAAGACAGATTTAGTTTTACAAAATGCGGTCGTTTTGAATTATTCCTGCAAATATAAATTGAAACAGTATTGAAACCCTTCTGTAACAAAAACAGTCTGTTTTTTTGGCAGTGGCGTTACTAATTCACTATCTGCATTGGTTACCAAATGTTAAAATCACATGGAAAGCATTATGAAACTTCACATTTATAGATAGTTCAGAGGTATGATGTGCTGCTTGTGATCATCTTCTCAGGTAAATATTGAATCTTTTCCATGTAGGGGCATTTAAAGAGAAAAGAGTTTTATTGTAAGTTTGGAACAAAAAGATCTTGCTGGACAAAAGAATGGACTCAATTAGAAAGAAACACAGAATTAAAAACAGAAGAAATCTGGCTATTGTGCTATTTTTGTAATTTAATGAAAATTTTAAATGCATCCATAAAATAAGATTTATTCTAGCTTACAATTGCCATTTTACCTGAATTTTTGTTTTGAAAATTGTTTGGAGGACTAATGAAAAGGGATTACTGTTTGTCTGGAGGACTAATGAAAAGGGATTACTGTTTGTTCATGATAGGACTGAGAAAAATACTTATTCTAGATCAACAGATACAATCTTGGTAGGAGGCAGCTGAAAAGTAGCTCAGCCTGACTTTGCAGTGTCCTTTAAGGTAGAGTGTATTGTGTAAATATTTGTTCCTGAAAGAAAGGTAATATTTCAGTATAATTTGCATGCTAGATTGAATAATATAGAAAATATATATGTTTTCAAGTCAGTATAATACGGTCTTCTGGATAATCTACATTTTAAATGTGCAATATAAATGTGCAATGTTTTCCATAGTTCTCGGGGGAGGGTAGGATAATCAGGAAGTTTCAAATGCTTTGCAATTATTTGAAAGGATTATTTTAAAAAAAAAAGGAGTTAAAATGAACTTTCCCACACAGGTGTCCTGTTTTCTGGCTCTTCTAAGAAGATAATTTGTAAATTTTACAGTTTTGAGCTACTTGAGGTACATTGTAGCACCTGATTTTTTTTGCATATCTCTAAATATGAGATAGTACCTACAGATAATTTAGTTTTTTTGGTATTAATTTTATGTCACTCTAGGACAATATAACACCCGAATTAGATTAAAGAAATCTTACTAAACAAGAAAGGGTCTGAACTAACTTCTAATATGTTTAATGATAAAATGTCTGTTTATATCAATGCAAGTGCCACTGGCTGTTGACCAAAATGATGACTGCTGCGATTATACGATGCTTTAAAGCATATAGTTTCTTATAGAGAACCTTTCAGAAAATTCTATTGACCCTTGAAGTTGATTTCTGGATAAACATAATTGTAGCCATGAAGGAAAAGCACCTCGCACCCAATTCTTTAAAAAGTCAATAAAGTTGATGGAAAATGATATTTACTTCAAGATGTTTGTCTTCTATATATTAACAGAAATGAAAGGGCAACTGTGCTCTCCAGTGTGATTTTCCTTTCTAATTCGTATTTCTGATCAACCTTTGATTAGAATAAGAAACAACAAAGAAAAATATACTGATTTTTCCCACTGTCTGAGGGACCTTTCCAGCATTCATTCTGCATGGGAAATATTTCATATGGCTGATATAGTTAATGAGTCTGTTAATAAGTTAATAAGCTTTTGTGCGTGTGTCCTGATTAAACTAATTGCTTAAAGAAACTATGGCACCTATGAATCTGTTGCCAGATCTTATCATGATTCTTGTTCATCATTTGTATTATTGTGGCTTTGATCTCTTCTGTGATGTATTATTACAATTATTTAAGGACATGGCAAAGCTTATGCAAATTTAATGGTCGTTATACATTCCATACCTATTTAGTATAATTGTGATTTCATAAGAACTTCTCTAAATAAATTAGAATTCACCTATTTTAATTATAGTTCAGTTTCTGTTGCATCCAGAATATTAAATGAGTTCTGTCTTCCTCATTCCGATATTTTAACATTTGAGACTTTTCTCCCCCAGGTTTGTGTTCACCGTGTTAGATCGTGCAGCAGCATTCGGTTTATAAAATCAAAATATGTGTGCGTGTTTGACAAATCTGCCCTCAAGTTTAGTCATCAACAGCGATTATTCAGAGCATCCGCTGGTAATCTTTTTCATACTAAAATAATTTATTTTATATTGCTATTTTAGAGTGTTATGTTAGCAATTTGTATATAACTGGTATACAGCATATTTTTGATGCATTTTTCAGAATTTTCTGTGTGATATCATATATTTAATATTAAACCTTTTATTTTTCCTCATTGTCCGTTTAAAGTTTCATGTGGCCAAATTGTGCAGTTTAAGCTTTCTGATATTGGAGAAGGGATTACAGAGGTGACTGTGAAAGAATGGTAAGTTCCACTTTCTTAGAAACATACTAAGTAATCAGCAAGTAACTTTACAGCTGTGCTATTTGTTGGTCATCTGAGAATACATTTTCTGGGTTACTAGTGGAGTTTTTTACATATTAGTTTCCGCATTTTGAAGCCTTGTATAGTCTGAGCTTTACATTTTGTTTATTTGCAATTTGGTTTATTTGGGAATGGAAAAGATGGAGGGAACAGGATGTCCTAACTGCACCTGTAGGTAGACTTTCTTTCAGTGATTCATGTTTTTGAAGTGCAGGAGTCTTGATTATACTTGTTGAGCTGAACTTTAGAAAAAGTGTGCTTCTCTGGAGAAACCACAAAATTTTATCCTGCAGTACTTTTCCAATGAATTAATCAAAGATTGGAACATTTAAATTGTTCCTAAAAGGCCATTGATAAGTGGATTAAGCAAAATCAAAGTGTCCAGTGAGGGAGGACTATTTTGGAATGCTTTGTTCTTTGTAGGAATAATTGAAAATACCTTCTTTGCACTGGAGACAGTGTTTCCCGCTTCTAGTTTCGTGTCTGAAATTGATCCTACACTGGTCCTGGCAATTTCAAATTGAGAGGCCTTCCTTAGCTTCAAACTGAGCAAAGCTCATTCCTCGTTTTAAACAGTTTATAATCTCTCAAGAAAATTCTATTTTTTAACTAAAGTAACAGCAAAAATATAAATGTGATGATATTCTCAATCATTGCTACTTTTCATACAACAAAGCGTTCTGGAGTAGTCTGGCAAGATATGCAGCAAATGGATACATTATGTATAATTTAGCCTCTTACCTAGAATGCGTTTTCACATTGTGTCAATGTACATAATGGCTACTTGGCAAAAGAATACAGAATACACAGCATGGTTTTTTACGTTTAATATGTTTTACACCAGCCTGTGTCTTTTCTCTTAGGTATATAAAAGAAGGTGATAGTGTGTCTCAGTTTGATAGCATCTGTGAAGTACAAAGCGATAAAGCTTCTGTTACTATTACTAGCCGTTATGATGGCATCATTAGAAAACTCCATTACAATTTAGATGAAATTGCTTATGTTGGAAAACCATTAGTGGACATTGAAATTGATGCTTCAAAAGGTATTGTAAGCATTTTTTGTCCTGCGTATTTTATATTTGCTGTCATAAAATCATCAGATTGTCAGTAGAGTTTTTTCCCTTGAAAATGTTAAATCTGATTTTTTTCTTCTATAAAATCAAACAGAAAATTAAGCAGAAAAAACTTTTATTAGTTCTTCTGTGATATTTTATGAGGATTTAAAATCTCAAAAGCTGGACATTTCCTATTGAAAATTTAGCTCAAACAGTCTTTATCACTGCTATGTTCCCATCCACAGTAGCTCAAAGTAAATACTAAAAGCTTTGGCTCTCATAAAGGACAGAATTTTCAGGAAGGAATTAAAATACAGTAAAAGAGAATGATGGAAAGGTACACCTACCAAGGTCTTGGAGGTACACAGTAATTTTTGCTGTGAGTCAGTGACCTCGTGAAGACTAAAATTAGGGGTAGGATTCACTTCAGGACAAGAGAGTTCAATTCACTGCTGGAACCTGCGAGGTCTGTGAGACTAGGATGAGCTTCTGGTCAAATAATGGTTCATGTACAGTTTGAATAGTTCAGAATAAGGATAATAAAAATAAGAATCACACTACAATTTGAAGAACAGTTCAGCGAGGCTTTCAGGGCCATGTTTGAGGATCACTCTCACTTGACCAAAAGCCCCGTTCCCATTTCATCTCATCAAGGAGCCCCAAACTGTTCAGACCGATACCTTATACCATGACAGACGTTGCAGTGCAGTGTGATTGTAGGGTGACTTGACCTCTTGTAGTCGTCGCCCTCATTGGGTGGAGGACCCCCTGCTCTGGTTAAATTCATTCCGGCATGTGCTCCACTCCTGGGATCATTTGAGCCACAAAGATCCTTGCATTTCTGCAGCAAGTCTGTTCTGCCCGGGTACTTTGGGGGAAAAAAACAGAACGATATTACCTGGGCAGATTACCTGGCACTGATCTTAAGGCTAAGGGAGGAAAAACAAAACCTGTGGTCTAGGGTAGAGCCTTGCCAATTCTTACAGGGTGGTGCAGTTCAATGGAAGGCTAATGCTGGCACCACTGCAACACACATTTAATCATTTTAGCATTATGTGCATTTAAAGTCGTGGCGATATATTACCCAGCACTATGATAGGGACCAGTAGCTTCAGAAGAATGTCTTACCGCTTATTGCTAGGATTAGAGTTAGAGGATTCAGGAGTGAGGGGGCTAAGGAACCACACTTTTAACTCCACTACTTATGAAGCAGTAGGCAGCTTTCCTCACCCTCCAGGTATTTGTCTCCCACAACAGATGCAAAAAAGCCTTTGGCTCTGCTCATCTCTCTGTTGGCCTAACAACGGAGTTGCTTGCTAGAAAGGGAAGGTTTTTCAAAGAATCGCTAGAGAGATCATGAGAGAGGAGAAAGTGAAAAAGAAAGTAGAATTGTCTTAGTGATGTTGTGATTCTCAAAGGGCCAGTCCTTAGTTGGAGAACTTCTGATTTAAAGAGCTCTGCGTAGACTCTGGTTTTATTTAAAACCATGTGAATTTTAAATAAATTAAAAACAAATTTAATAAGACCTTATGTAGTTATTTCTGTCATAAAATAGCTGTACCAAACAGTGACATGCTCTCTGAGACATTTTGTTTTTCTGTGCTAATCTTTGAAGACTTTTGTGCCATATCAAAATACAAAGATGACCGATGGAAATAGCTGTGCAATTTCTCTTTTTTCTCTCTATTTTAGTACTAGAGAGATATTTTCACAGGTATGTTTTTCAGGCTTTCAAAAAGGAGAAAATCTGCACTTCTTTGAGATTAATTATCTTTCTTTAAAATCAATAGAATTTTTTACTTTGAATTAGTAATTTTGAACAAATTCTTAAGAGGTACTGTTTCTTGAACTTTTAGGCATAACAAAAGTAGTACAGTTTTTAGGCATAACAAAAGTAGTACACTAATACAGTTTATTATTGTTTTGCAAGTCTTTCTTCAGAGTATTTTTTTGCCTGCAGAAGAGCAAGAAAGCATCCAAGTATGAATAAGCTTGTTTAGAGGAAAAAGGGCTTTAGCGTTCCAAGAAATTTAGCTTTTTGTTGTCTTGTTTATACCTGCTATGCTACTTCTGTAATATATCTGTTAATCAAATATTCCAAAATATATGTCTAAAAAAAAAAAAACCCCGTGATCCAGGTGTCCATGACCAATTTGTTGGTCTTTGATTTCAGCTCTGTACTTGTAAGTATTTTTATGATTTTCCTTTCTCCTTTTTTTCCTCTCTGTCTCCTACATGTGTATTTAACCATGTTTATCTAGAAACACATGAGGTACCCAGTCAGAGGATAGATCACAATTAACCTTCCCTATTGCAGTATCCAGTACTTTGAGAGGTAGCTAATACTTCCTTTGCTGGTTTCTTTTAAGATATTTGAGAATTTGTTCGGCTTTATTTTTTACTGTTCATTTAACTTTTGATTAAATTAGGAATTTTAAAACAAGTTCCCATACTTTCCCTCTGTTTAGCCACTACAACAAATGCTTACAGAGAAATGTAATAAAGTTAATATTTTTCTTCCTGTTTTCAGGTGTTGCCCCAGAAGAAGATGTTGTTGAAACACCTGCTATGTCTCATGAAGAACACACTCACCAAGAGATAAAAGGTCATAAAACATTGGCAACCCCTGCAGTTCGTCGTCTTGCCATGGAAAACAATGTGAGTTCGCTGAATCAGGTTCTGCTGATTTTAATCCCTCTTCTACATACCAGTTTGACTAACCAGGAGAACACTGATCTTAAGGAAAGTGTAGTGAGGAAAGACATGTTTTCAAATGTATTTCAAATGTGTAAAAACTGTTGTAAAGATGAAGAGAATAATGTTTTTTTCTGTGATTATGGTGGACATGAATAACTGCCAGAATTACTGGGCTTAAGAGGCAGCTAGGGCACTTTCGTTTGGAGATAAAGAGAACCTTTTTGGAGGTAAAAAGAAGAAAGCACCAGAACAGATTCTTGGGACAGAGGAGGGAGAAGGGAAAATGGCATCTCAGCTTTAGCTACCTTGTTCTTAAAGTCTTCAGTTTCGGATCAGAAACGATATAGGTGAGGTTAATCTTGCCTGGAGCAGAAGATGGATTAGGTCACCTTGTAAGGGCTTTTCTAATTCTATTTTCTGTGAATCTGTGAATAGTCTATTGTTTTGGAAAGCTTGTGGTGCATTTTTAGGAGAAAAGTGAGACAGTAACTAGAGAAAATTAAGTGACAAATGGCTTTACTCAGATGAATTTTTCACTATTGAGCCTGTGAGGTAATTAAGAGGTAAGCAATATCAATTTTCATCTTTAAAGTATGCAATTAGATATCTAGATGGGCTTTTAGATTATTTGGATCGTGTTCATAGAAAGGGAATAAGTCATAGAAAGGGAAATAACGTTGTAAGTATATGGAATAATTTTTATTTGCAGTTCACTTACAATACAGGATTTTTTTATAATGCTGTAAAGCAAAAGTGTTGTAGGTTGCTGTGTATCTTTCAGATTAAATTGAGTGAAGTTGTTGGGACAGGGAAGGATAACAGAATCCTTAAGGAAGACATACTCAATTATTTGGCCAAACAGACAGGAGCTATTTTACCTCCATCACCAAAAGCTGAAATTCTCCCACCTTTGCCAAAATCCGAGACAGTGCCAGCTGCTCCAAAGGATAAAGCACGTAAAATTCCTGTACCAGTTTCCAGACCCATGGCGTTTTCAGGAAAAGATAAAACTGAAGCTATAACAGGTAAACAATGAAATATAAAATCTTGAAATAATGTTCACAATTACTAACAGCAGATGTTACTCAGCAAACATTCAATTTCTTTTGATGGAAAGTCCATTTTATTTTGTTATTCTGAAAGTGTGCTGGAAAAGTGAGAAATAGGAAAACATACGTGGCAGGAAAGTGATGTTTGAAATTATTATTTTATGAAATAGTTGTTTATGTTTTGGCTGGAGGGAGTGGGGCTGTAAATTGCACTTGTTCATTTTTAATCCATGTTTTTTCAAATATATGATGAAATAAGTAGGAATTCTGAAACACTTGAATATGTTACACTATGAGTCATTATGTAATTAGTTTTGAGGTACAGCAAATATAGGTGTTTATCAGAGCTTAGAAATAGCGAATTTCAGCATTCAGACTTGTTCTGGACAAGAGTGTGCAACAGGAGGTGCTGACATAAGAAAAGTCATGTTAAAAGAGGAAGAAATGGGGTTTGTGCTTGCCTTCAGGCAGTGTCGTCATGGAGAGGGCAGAAAAAGCAGTGTAGATTACTATATTATGATTCCAAATACACGCATACATAGGAGAAATATGGAATAATATAATCTGAAGTATTACAACTGTAAAAATTGAATTTGCATGTGGTGACTAACTGTTGATTCTAAAGTGAGCTTTACCATCTGTTTCTTTTTCCTTTTTCTAAGTTTTGTAATTTTTTTTTAATGCAACCAAATAATTGGAACTTCACCATAACTTCCCAGAAGCTCATTTTGTTGGTGTGAGAATTTAGTGAATATTTTTCAGGTTTTCACAAGGCAATGGTAAAGACTATGAGTGCAGCCTTAAAGATCCCTCACTTTGGTTATTGCGATGAGATTGATTTGACTCAGCTCGTTCAGCTGCGAGAAGAGCTGAAACCTCTAGCACAAACTCGTGGAGTTAAGCTTTCCTTTATGCCCTTCTTCATAAAGGTGAGACATGCAGAGCACTGTGTAAGACTACTAATGCAGATTTTGCCAAAATCTGAGTGATTGCTATTGTGACTTTGAAGCACGTCTCTACCATTTCAGTAGTCACAAGTCACAAGAAAAGTCACAGCTTGTTTATTGAGCCACTTATCAATTCACTGTTGGGATTGTAGTGGGGTTATATAATATCAAGGAAAATTTTTGAAATATTAATGGTGAAGGGTAGAACAGATAAGTCATGACTCAATAAGGGTCTAAGCGTCACTGAATGTTTAAGTTTGAACTAGCAGAAACAAATCTTGCAAACCATCAGTATTTTTTACAACCTCCATTATCACACTTGAAATGCAATTTCTTTTTCTATTTTATTTTGTTGGTAATGAATCCCTCGGATGAATGAGTGCATCTGCTTTGTCGTTGAGAAGACTAGGCACTTGAATTCATTTATTTGCCACAATTCTACTTCCAGACATTTCCAGCTGTTGACATCACTGAAGGCTGAACGTATAGCTTAATCTAAAACTTATGATAATGCTATTTCAGTTAGAGTGCCAATTAAGGACTAATTCCACTACCTCTTTTTCCCAGGGAATTAATATTACTTCCTCAAAATAATTATTATTTAAGCTAAGAATGACGTTGCTGAATCACGTAAGTTTCATGCCAGGATACTCAATTTGAATTGTGAAACAGGAAATACCAAATGCAAATTCAACTTTGATTATAATTATAAAGAGTGATTATCCCCTTCCGTATCTGTTTGTTATATATTTATTTTTTGTAATTTGTCTTTTTCTTCCATTGTCCTAATCGTGACAGAATTTAACACACAAGGAGGGTTTAGGAGAGTTGAGACCAAATTTTATTCCACAGAGGAAATCCAAATTATTACTAATTGAAATTGTCTCCCGCTATGTCTTCCCTTCCATCTCTGAGTAACAATATTAATGTAACTGTCTTAGTTATAAAGTATTAAAATGTATCTCTTTTCTTTTATATTTAACAGGCAGCTTCTCTGGGATTGTTGCAGTATCCTATTCTTAATGCTTCTTTGGATGAAAGCTGTCAAAACATCACATACAAGGTTTGTAAAATCCTGAGAAAAGTTGTGAGCAAAACCCCAAACTAACAGCTAACAAGGATACCTTTTCAGTATGTCTGCACTAGTTATAGGAACTTGTAGCTTGTAACAACGTTATTGTGTTGTGCTGGAAAATAATCTGAGTATCCAGATTCTGTCTGAGATTGAATTAGGTTTAATACAGATCTGATTTCAGCAGTATTTTTTTAGTAATGGCACAGTGGTTCCACTGTTCCAACTCTCAACCCTTATATATTAAAGTCATTTTTTAAAATCACTTCACTAAAATTTATTTAATTTTCATAAAATGTGCTGGATTGATACTCCTCGGCAGTAAATGTCTATTTCCTTAAGGTATGTTGCAAATATAAAGGAGTGCAAATTCATTATATGCTGTTTGATCAGTATCCCTCAGATGAATCCTTAAATATTCCTTCTAGAAAATGCAATGATAATTCAATTTCCATTTTTTAAAGACTAGTGTTCTCTTTTAGACTGTTAGTCATTTTAGGATGTTTATTTGGATAACAAAATAAGAAATATTTTCAGTATGAAACTGAATCCAAGATTTTAGATTTCCTGAATGTGAAATTGCAAAAATTGATTTGTACTTATTTTCCAGATATCAAAAGCTAATATTCTAAAACTTATCTCCCCTCCTCCCCTCAAAACAGTATAGGGGAGTTGCTTAATACAGACAGTACTTCCTTGGTTTAAAAAAAAAAAAAGTCAAACGCATTATTCAAATGCTTTCTTGTGTAAAATAAAAGTTACGTTGACTCTGTGTGTTAATGTCTGGTTAATGAAATTTTTTGTAGGCTTCGCACAACATTGGAGTTGCTATGGACACAGAGCAAGGTTTAATTGTCCCAAATGTGAAAAATGTTCAAGTCTGTAGTGTATTTGAGATTGCTTCTGAATTAAATCGTCTACAATCCTTGGGCTCTGCAGGCCAGCTGGGAACAAATGACCTCACTGGGGGAACATTCACCCTTTCAAATATTGGCACAGTAAGTACAGGAAAAATGGGAACTTACATCTGAAAACTGCTTCAGAAATGAATATCCTAATGAAAGTTTAATATACAAAACCCAAAACCTTTAGCAATTCAGCAATTCAACAAGCAATCTGCTTTTTCAGAAGAATGATATAATTATTCCCTTACTAATATCCTCAGCTTTTTTCCTTGTAGATTGGTGGCACTTATACTAAACCAATGATACTACCTCCTGAAGTAGCTATTGGAGCCCTTGGAAAGATACAGGTATATTAATTTTATCTCAGTGATGTGAGTGTTTAACTGTAGCAAACTGAGGTCATCTTTAATGCATATGTAACATTGTGTGTCCCTTTGTATGTTGTTCTTATTTAAACATTTTCCCTTTATGAAATAGAAACTGCATAGCTTGTGAATTAAGTTTACAGTATCTTTAGATGGCTATGCACACATGAAATGTGTAAATAGAAAACTTTTACCTCAAAAGTTCATATTTATTTTCTAGAATTCTGTATTTAGCCTCCCAGTTATTAAGAAGCAATGTAAATATTTTTTTACCAGTCTTGCAACATGCCTAGAGCATTTTTTTTTTTTTATAATCAAGGAGAAAACTTGAGAGTAAAAAAGTGTTTTTAATAATCAAGTTTAGCTTCATGAGCCAGATAGCAGAATCTATTACAGAGCTCCAAATGGTAAAGGCAGTTTCTTATTTTTGAATTTCAGACTTAAATTCTTTAATACATACATGGAAGGTCAACACTGGAAATAAAATTAGTATTAATTAAAAATACTTTTCCTGTGTTCTTCCTATAATCCTTTTGTTTAGAGAACGCTTTGGGGAAATTGTCCCTTTGAGCACTAATAGCGCAATAAACTAGTCAGGAAGAAACTTTTGAGTCAAAATTAAGATTTTCACTATTTCACTATTTCCAAGATGGTAGAAATAGGATATGTCGGTTTATAATGTAGGTTTGCAATATATTCTAATCTGCAATGCAGACAATAATGGGAAAATCTCTTTCTTGAATGGCACTACTGCTGTCTATTTAATTTAGCAAAATGTTAATACATACTTGCTAATGAAAGTATTCAATATTTATATTTCCATTTTATTCCATTCTCTGATTTTTAGGTTCTTCCCCGGTTTAATGGAAAAGGTGAAGTATTTAAAGCACAGATAATGAATGTGAGTTGGTCAGCTGATCACCGCATTATTGATGGAGCTACAATGGCCCGGTTTTCTAACTTGTGGAAATCTTATTTGGAGAACCCTGCTTTAATGCTGCTAGACCTTAAATAAAGAAAATTATGGCTAGAATATACCTTCAAACTTTGCGGATTAGACTGAATAAAAGCTGGCTGTGCTAGCACATACCTGTTGTTACTCACATTATATAATTATTTTATGTGGTTACAAGTTCTCAGCAGCTGATACCAGTCTATCAATTAATTGTTACACTCTTTTAAATCAAATTACTAGTGCTGTAATTTCTTCTACAGCAACCTGTCAAACTTAATAGGTCATGGTGTGACTCCTGAATATGGTGATGGAAAGTCTTTATTTTGACTTTTATAGTACATACTGTTCTTAGGCTGATGTAATTGAATGACAGTGATCTACATGTCTGCAGTATTTTTAAACTGATTAACCTGTTTCATAGGGAAATACTCACAGTTCTTCCTTGTTGGACACACACATTTATTTTAACAAAGACAGAAGGTTATATCCAAGTTTCTGAAGAATTTATGCAAAAATCATGTACAAATAAAATGCCTTTTATGCTTATATTTTAAGATGTCCAGAGAGCTTTTTGTTGTTTAACTGAGTTAATCTCTTCTCTCATGTCTTTCTCTAGTCTACTTTTTCCTGGAGATGACTTACACAGGTACTCCTTATCAGATGATAAAGGGAAATGTCATGTTTACTCAAATGTTTACTCAAAACATTTACTGACAACCATCAGGGCCTTATAAATATTCTAGAATATTCTATATTTTTATAGGCTGAACGTAGCTGAGGTCCTTAAATACTTTCCAGTTATTTTTGTTTCTTATAGAAAGCAGCGGTCTGTAAAAAGGATGACTCAATTTATTATTCCATCATTAGGTAAGCGTGACGGTAAACAGAATGTGTTCTAAAAGCCTGCATCACCTTGTGTTATTGATGTTTGGATACTAGAATCTGGCAGATTAATCTGATACAGCAAAGAATTCATATTAGCAAAAATACTATATGAGATAAGGACTTTTTAAACTCTGATACAAAGCAGATAATAAATAGATTTCAAGCTAATGCCTTCAGAACAGACAACAGATATGTTGCTTTAAAGTAAACAGATTATGAGGATTGCAGTGGTTATTTAAAAGGAGATACAAATAAAATTCTTGGATATAAATACCTTCTAGAAATATAACTTGCAAATAAGGACATAGAAAGACAGTTACGTGGCCTGAGTAATTAATTTGGGAGGCCTTTTCTCCTTTCTTTAAATGTATCAAAAACTGGCTCTGCAGAAGCATACTCCAAAATTGTAGACCAAAGTAGTCTGCAGTAGTCTCTTGCTGTGAAGATGCAAGACAGGAGCAACCGGAGAAAGAATCTCTTCTGTCCTTGATGCTGACACTGGGCAGGAGAAAAGCTGGTAATGTAACGGGAGAGCATACATGTAAGCTGCTATTTATATTTCTGTTGTGATATAAAGGGCTTTTATATAGATCAGTTCTTGCAAAGTTTGACTGATATATTGTGCTTATCACCTATTTAATTTTTATCAGACTTCTTTATTACTAGTAAAAGTTTTCTAAAACCACAAAGAGTTGTAGTAATACTCTTTTTATTTGTGAATTTCATGCAGGCAATCCTGTACAGGTGACTCAGCCTTCTATTTCTTCTTTTCTAAAAGAACCTACTGCACTTCAGACTTCCAAAAGGACAAAGCCTAATGGCTACTCTCCTACAAATATATTGTTGTGGTAAGGGCTCAGTCTGAATAGTGTATTTTTTAACCTTATGATCAGGGGGGAAAAAAATGAGGAAGCATAAGTGTATAATAGAAAGCAATAAAGTGATTTTAAAATATTTCAAACAGAAGAATTTTGCTAGCAGGAAGAGCTGGAAATTTACGCGGTATCAAAACTCCAATAAAAAGAAAGGGTTTTTTTTGTTTTTGGCCTAGCTCTCTATTTCTGTCAAGGAGGAATAAATTAAGTAGTTAGATTTTTAATCATGATTTTTCAGATTAACAAAAGCATTGTTTAAAAAACACCATGGGAAATGAACGAAAATCAAAAGAAGAAATACTTATACCAAAACCAAAAGAAATAGGTGTTAGATCCTGTTTGCTGTTGGACAACTTTTTTTCAGACAAAAAAAAAACTTAGAAGATTGAAGGCTGAAGTAGTTAGTATCTTTTAAAATATGTATTGTATCGGCAATTGTATCAGCAAACTGGGAAGAGTGGTAAAAGCACAGGGGCTTTGCAAAAGTGCCTCACGTGATACCTTCTATTCTCAGCATAGGTTAAAATTAGAACTAGGCTGATATGACATTGGTGTCTGAGTAAGAGTTCTAAATGGTTTTAGTAGTACAGACAAGATTCATAACTTATCTCTGCTCTTGCCCAGAAAGCAATGAGTCATGGAAAATGTTTGAAAACCCCAAATAATTTAGGTAAGTTGTTCTTAAACTCTCTTGGATGATTGGTGGTGCAGTTGTTGAGAGATCTAGTTACATGGGAGTAAGTTTGCAGCTGTTTGACAGCCGCACTTGAGAATTTATTTCTGAATCATTGTTGTGGTTATTATGTTTTTTTAATTTTCCTGACAAATCCTAAGATATAAGAACAAGAAGCTTTTGATGATAGTCCTGTTATTATATAATTAAATCTCCTTGAAAACAGAAGCCTATCTCTAGGGCCTCTTATTCTAAAGCGGTGTTTATTAAATGATCTGCCTTTCACTGCAAGAGAGTTGCCAAGTGTAAGCTTTCATCAGAGAAAAAGAAAGTACTGTTTTGACTGTATAGTCCAATACTGTCTTTTATGGTTCAAGTATCAAAGATATCTCTTTAGAGACTTGCAGCCTCATTGTCTATTTTCTGTGCAATGTATATAAAAATATAGTTTTCTACCTGAAAAGGCTTATAGTTTAGTAAATGTCTGTAAACAATGAGAAATAATAGATCAGGTAGATCAGTTAATCTCAGTAGAAGGTTACTCCTGAAAAATAAGGCAACTTAAATTGCAACGCCTAACCAGAGCAGAAAGCTTTATACAGTGTTTTAGTCATTACTGCTACATATTGGGATGAGGAATGGGAAAGGTAATTACTGAGTACTGCTAAAGGAGAAATTAATCCCTAAAGTACAGCATGTAAGTGTGATTACATTTATGTAGGGGAAGGAAAGAGGATACAATCCATTCTTTACAGGAAAAACCTCAATCCCTTTTTAGGAATGCAAATGCCAGACTGCATTGTGCCATGCTGTGGATGTCATTTGTGTCACCTGTCAAATCCTGCCACTTTTCCTTAACAAACAGTGAAGAGTTAAGAACCATTGATATCAAAGTATTGGACCAGATGCTCCTTTAATCCAGCGTTGTAATTTAATTTTATACTGTCTTTATAAAGGTAAGCAATCTTGAAAGTTTATATTTCTTGTTATTTGCTTGCCTATACCTTTTTAATTAAGTGATTCAGGATAATCAGGCTTTACAAATAAACACCTTAGCAAGAGAAGTGGTAAGCATAAAAAAGAACGCATGCCAGTTTAAACACAGAAATGTTCATCAAGCTATTTCAATGCCCTATTTGCTTATCCATGGCACTTGAAAATGTAATAGTATATATATGGTGGAAAAATTGCTCTAAAAGACAGCCTTACCACAATTATTGTAGAGAAATATTTGTATGTGAAGACCTGAAATTCTGCGTTTGTTGTTATCCACCTGCTTATTTGGAGGAAGGCTATCCTCACTCTTTGAGTTTTAATGTGTACTTAAGACAATGTTTTTCTTACTTGTCCCCTTTATTAGTAAAAAGTTTGAAACAGAGCATTTAAATCAACAGTGTTCAGACTACAGATATGCACGGCTGCTGGCATGAAGTTTGGCCCTCCAAATTTAGCTGGATATGAATGTGTTAGCTCCAGTCCACTTCTAACACTCCTTGCCCCCCCAACCCCTTGCCAAAAAGGAACCCACAGTACAATATTGCCAATAAGGACACTTTTTAGAGGGATGCAGTCCCTGGGATAACCGAGTATCCTACTTTGCTGCTGTTCAGGAAAGTATCTCACCAAGGAAGAGATGACTTCAAAACCTTAACCTGATTTTTTATTTTAACTAGATGCGATTATATATTTTGTAAAGAGAAAGCAATGGCAAAATTCTATCATCTCTGTACATTAACTATATTTAATAATATAATCAAGTAGGAATGGCAGCTTTTTAATTTTCATGTCACTGTCCCCATCTGGTAGCTGATACAGTCACTGATGCATTGAGCCAGAAGTTCACAATCACACCCTGGTGGCTGAATCAGAATATGTAAGAATCATGACTGAAACTGCTGTTTGTGTTGGATCGTTCACTGCTGTGAAGACACTTTGGGAAGTGAGAATACAGAAAATAAATGATGAATTACGTAAAGAAAAGGAATTCAGACAGAGATCTGCAGGAAGGTGGGTAAATTGTAAACCTTTAGTATATGAAAAGCTAGAGCATATGTTACATTGCAGAAGAACATAACTGGTGTTTTCGAACTCATGGAGAATCTAATTCTGTAATCCTTACTCCAGCAGAATTCCTACTGGTGAAAATCTAATAGTATGTTCAGATCAAACAAAGAATTGGGTTCTGTCATTAAAATATACACACACACATATATACACACACACATACACATATATACATGCACACACACACGTACATGCACACACACACACACACACACTAAATCCACCAAGGTATATATTAAGGAACAGTAGCTTCTTAATGCAGCTACAGTAATGTAAAGAAATCTTTCATTTGTTTTTATAGCCTGGGAACTGCAACTGATTATTTGAAAATACTCTCCACTGAATGCTCAACATATTCATTGATGAACCTGGTGTAAAATAATACAGATTGTAAAATCCCTCTCCAGTGTACATACTCTAGCTAGTGGAGATTGAATTTTGTATGTTTTCCTCTCAGTGGAGGCATTGACAGGGTCTATTGGTCTTCTCTTTGGCCAGCTATTTTGTGAAATGTGAAGAAATTTAACATCTTTGAAAACCCTTCCTCATTTGTCAGATGTGTTCGAAATGGAATAACGAAATCCAAAGTTACTAATGGAAAATGCAAGCAGAAAGAAAGAAAATTAGCATAACTGCATACATTTCCTTTGGAAAACACATTAAAAAAACCCAAGCTGATTGACTGCCTTTGGTAGCATTCTACGTTTGGTGGAATTGGAGGCTTTCTGTTTAGGGGATTGCTTCTAAAATGAATGGCTTTGGAACCATAATTTTGCATAACTTTGTGTTGCCCTGCTGAAATGTGATAAAACTGAATTAAGCCATGCCTCTCTTGCGACTCGGTGGAGTTGAAGAACAATTATGCTGAGCTGCAAAATACTAGAATTCCTTTGAATGACTTCAGCCAAATATTACTTTATATCCTGACCGTCCCTCAAGTGATAGTGTATCTAGCACCCAGATAAAGTAAGTGCTTGTTTGACATCCAAGAAGGCTATTGTTTCTTTGCTGTTCCAGAAAATAATGGATAGTAATTGTTGCCTGTATTCATAGTTGCCTCACTGACAGCTCTTCTTTCCTTTGTAGACTAATACTTGTCTTGGAAGAGAGAGCCACTTTAGCAAAGCTTAAGGAAAAAGTTATTAATGAAGATGGGAGAGCAATTTTAAGGATAGAGGAAGAAGAATGGAAGGTAGTGTTGGTGGGAGTAAATGTTGCTTGGGTTGAATAATTGATGCATTAAAAAGATGTACTATTTACGTCTTTATACTCACAGTTATACTACT
This sequence comes from Struthio camelus, assembly GCF_040807025.1. Classification (NCBI taxonomy): domain Eukaryota; kingdom Metazoa; phylum Chordata; class Aves; order Struthioniformes; family Struthionidae; genus Struthio; species Struthio camelus. The sequence continues at coordinate 16,140,969 of NC_090949.1, forward strand.
TTTAATCTATGAATTGCTCACAGTGTGCTCTGCTAACAATGAATTGAGAGATGCACTGTTGCTGTGACAGTGTAAAAGCAAGCTGATTTTTATTCTCGAATATTAAGCATTACTCTACAAAAATATAGCCCAAAAAGCTTCTCTGCATTAGAACTTGATCACATTTTAAATTATGAGTTTAAATAGGTAAAAATTAATTTTATTAACACGCCAGAACTACTGGAATTTTTCAGTGTGAAAAATCTCTGTGCTAAGACGCGTAAAAACGTTTCTTAGTGTTATTTTCTCTTTCTAAAAATGAGAATTAACCAGTAGATTCCCAGGATACTACTGTTGTTGTTTCTGATGCATGGGAGGAAATAGGTTCAATAACAGAGAGGAATATAAAAATCTCTTTTAAGCTACAGATTGGTAGCTTCACCAACAGAGAAATGCAGAAGTCAGTTCCTATGCAATGAAGAGAATTAGATCATGCTGAGGCCAGTGAAAGAGTGACGGCGCCATCCGGCAATGCTCTGGTGATCGCTAGGCCAGTATAGGGAAGCTCTGTTCCCTGTTAAGAACTTATGCCATACAAACACTGTGGTTTTTTTCTCTCTCTGCACTCAAATACTCACTTTTTGTTATTAACAGAATAGGAAATACCATTTAGATCACCTTTATGAGAAAAAAGCTATTTTGAGCTGTTTCATCTTCAGTTATATTTGCTATGTTAAAAAAAAAAGAAAAGAAAAGAAAAGAAAAGCTGAGGCTTTTCAAGATAGGACAGAAGTGCAGATACCTAAATCCTGGGAGCGAAAAGTGGTCTGCTTAAATCTGTGGTCAGAATAACCCACACTGATGGAGTTCTTTTAAGAATGTTACAATATAGCTTGAGAAGAAGGAAAGATTTATTATTTTTAGCACAATATTAAGCATTAATGTTTCCAGAAAGATCCTACCTAAAAGCCTTTATTCATATTATATACTATATAGATTATATACTATATACTAATTATACACTATATATAATTTCTTCTGATTCATATTCCTTGTCTTAGACACTACCTTCATGCTTACTGAAACTCATCCATCTCCAGGAATGGCATCTCCACAGAGCTAGTTTACAGAAAATACCTCACTTCATTGGAAGATTTCACAGTCTTGTTGTTCTGGATCTATCCCGGAATTCAATTGAAAGTATACCTAAAGAAATTGGTGAGCTGTGCTTTCTTTTATTTCAACTTGCTTTTCTAAGAAAATTAAACTTAGGCAAACATGCTACTTTTGTGCACCTTGACTCTCTAACCGTCCTATTGGGTAGTTAGATATTTTAAATTTGATAGTAAGATAGCTGTCTCAAAGCCATTGAGTTCCTAAAAATGTGAAAATACAGATGGCCAGATGGAGGAGACAGATGTTATTAAAGCTCCCCATGAGAAAGACGCTTGTAGATACAGCAGATACTAGACATGAGAGAATCCAATTAGGAAAGTGATATTGAAAAACAGGCTTCACGTTCTGAGCTCACAGCATGAGTTGCCTGTGCTTGTAACTCTCTCTGTACTGCTCAAGTGGAGTGCAGTTCTGTACTAAAAAGTCCCCAAGTTCTTCCACTTGAATTTCAGTGCATCTTTTCTTCAGTGAGAACACAGAGCACTTGTATTGTGGTACTAAGATAACACAAAACAATTAATCTTTTATTTCAGGTACAATAAATATTCAGGTTCATTCTTTCTGATTTGTGCTCTCTGCAGGCCAGCTGACTAGCCTCCAAGAGCTGCTTCTCAGTTACAATAGAATTAAGTCTGTTCCTAAGGAAATAAGTAACTGCATCAGTCTGGAAAGATTGGAACTGGCTGTTAACAGGAGTATCTGTGATCTTCCTTCTCAGGTTTGGGAAAGATAGGGTTTTTTAAAAATGTGTATTTCGAATTTATCCAAAAAGGATTCTGATTAAAAATTGAACTCCATGTTTTCAGATTTGCTTCAATACCCTAATTTCACAACTACTCCACATGTATGACTAATATTTATATGAATAATCAAGCTGAAGCCACATGACAAGGACAATATTTGCAGGAGCCAATCTTTATTTTGTCCAGATAAATGGCTTGGTAGAGCATATAGAACAGTGATACACTTGATGTTAATTTGTTGAGGCTGAAGGTCTTTGGTGATTTACTCCAGTGGGGATCTGACCCTTCAGCACAGAGAAGCCCTCTTTTAAAGCTCAGTATACAAATTCATTCAGCCATTATACAATTACAAGTGCCTTTACCAGGGCTGCTAGTTATGAAAAAGGTTTGTGTGATTTAGACAACCACCTATGCACAAAAAGTTGATCTAACTTTCTTCTGAGATGTTGAAAGCAATTAAGAGAGAAACAAAAAAAACCCTTGCTCACCTACTACTGGGCTCTAATTTGGGCTGACCTGGACGTGAAAGAGACCTGCATCTCTAAGTTTGACAGAGAGGTCAAATATGTAGCCCATTTACTCATCTGAATTTATTTAAAAAACAGCAATGATAATGGTTGGTAGCACTCAGCGCCTTGCAAAATTGGGTCTACACAGTAAAACCTAACAACAGATCTTCAAATGAAAATATATACTATTAATCAGAATCCAGTATTCACCAAATCCATGTGGATATAGTTTTTGTGATGTAATGTAGAGCAATAGCTTTTAAAATGGCAGCAAATTCTTATTTCTGTCCTGCTGAGACTGTGGTGATTGAATACCTGAGCTATATAGTTTAAATTTAGCTTTAATTACATGTATTTGAGTGGTGTGTGGTGTTTAGACAGTTGGACCAGATTTGCAATAACGCATCATTGCATCACTTCAATAGTGGAGCTGTTTGCCAAAAGGACTTTGTATTGCAATACTGAATCATGCGATCCTTAATTTTTAGAATGTCTTGTTATAATGATAGACTTCACAGCACTGAAAGTACCTAGGCTCACTCTAAAAGTCCATAGTCCACATCATAGTACATGCAATTTGATCCATAAAAACCTGAATGCTTGATTCATAAAAACTTGAATTGAGAATTACCAAGACTGTAGGAAACACTGAGGAATTTCTTTAAATTCCTTTTATTCTCAAGGTTTGGGGTATACCTACACTGTAGTCATGACTTTCAGCTTCTCTGCAGTTAGTGAACTCATGACCAGGTGGGAGATAAAGTTCTTCTGCCTGAGCAGTTTCAAACCTATCTATCTTACCTTCCAGGTGAGTACTGTAATTGTTAGGTAACATCAACTAATGTAACTCAGAAACCATTCAGTTACAAACTCCAGAAAGCTTTTTTAATGCTTTTAAATTGTGTCTTTCTTTCAGTCACCATGATTAAATCACAGCAGTAATGGAACATCTATACAAACCTACATTCAATCTTCCTTTCTTTTCAGCTCAGTGATTTAAAGAATCTTTCACATGTAGACTTGTGCATGAATCAGTTTACTACCATCCCCTCAGCTCTTCTCAATATGCCAAGTCTAGAATGGTTAGATATGGGCGGAAATAAACTCCGAGAGCTTCCTGATACAATTGACAGGTAAATAAAACTCAAATTTTACTCTGAATTCCATTGCATTAGAATTCTGATGATTAAATTTTATTTCAAAAAGTGACACAATTTTGGTGTTGACTTCACAGCAAAATGAGATACATCAGCCCTAATGTGGTATTTTTAATAAGCTGGAATAATCCATTTAATAAATAAAAGTGATGAATTCAGTTTTGGTTATTAAGTAAAATGATTTTGTTACAGAAAATTTCAGCTGGCAATTTACATGATCATCTTGGATATGGGTTTTTTCCTGAAAATTTCTGTATTATTTTGAGACCGTTGTTATGTGACTATCAAAATTAATCAATTACTCTATTAATGATTGATAAGATGAATTTTCTAAATATTGATTGATTGTGCAAATACCTACTTTTACAGAATGCAGAATCTCCATACTTTATGGCTCCAAAGGAATGAGATAAACTCTTTGCCAGAAACCATTGGTAATATGAAAAATCTGAGTACTCTTGTCCTCAGCAACAACAGACTTAAGGATATTCCTGCTTGTATGAAGCACATGACAAATCTAAGGTAAGAAAAAACAAGAAAAATACAGATAAAAGTATGAGAAGCTAAGTTTTAAAATCGCCCTTGAGTTGTAGTGGCACAGCGATATCTAAGGAAGTGGAGATAGAAAAGGCATGTCCTCAGTTGTACAGATGGGCACAACTCTATACCAATCAGCACAGTTACACAAATTTACAACAGTTGAAGGTCCGGTCAATAAAGCTTTATGTAGCACAACCCATTTAAAGAAATAAGCTGTGATCATTACACTCTCAAAGGTGAAAGGAGATTGTGTCATCTCTGAAAGGTCCAAATTCCTGCTTTTAGAAGGCCATTTGATATTCACTCTAAACCCAAGAGCTAGAAGCAATAATATGTGAAGAGCATAAAAATGATTAAAAAGTAGAACTTTGGCACTCTTGGCAAAAAAGCTGTAAAAACCAGGCATTCACAATTAAACAAAAGAGATTAGCTACTAGGATATGGATGAAACTTTCCTGTACTGGAGTAGAAAAACTTTGTGTGTGTGTGTGTATATATATATATGTGTGTGTGTGTGTGTGTGTGTGTGTGTGTATAAGCTTTATATATATATAAAATATATACACACACACACACATATATTTATATATTTATAGACACATATTTATATGTATGTGTGTGTATATATAAAAATATAAAAATATATAAATTGTTACGTCATAGAATTAGAAAGAAACTTCTGTAGTGAAGAGATTATTTTGTGTACTGTGATAGGAAATTTCCTGTTATTTGTATTTTCCTTTGAAGCAGAGAGAGAATACTAGTCTAAATAAATCATGTCTAATCCAGTAATGCAACTCCTCTGTTTTCAGACTGTTTTGGAAGGGGATTCAGGCCAAGTAGCATAGTTTTTAACAAACAGACACCAGTATAGCTGCCCCAAATTTAATACCTAGTCTGTGCGGGGAGAGAAAGAGAGAGAAAGGTATACTTTTTTTGTGGCAACTGTTCCAAAAGATGGGTAGGAGCTTGTTTCCCTGAAGCAGGGACACGTCCCTCTCCTGAGACTTATCTGGAGAAGTAGGAAAGGGGCAAAAACATTATCCTGGGCACTCTGTAGCAAAGAGCCTGTGAGATGAGCATCAGGCATGCAGTCAGGCCTAGGTATGCATGGAAGGGGGATGGTCCAAAACGAGGAGGAGACAGGACTGGCTATTGCTTTGCAAAGATGGGAAGACACAAGCATTTGTATTCTTGTCCTCAACCTCTCATCTATTTGTGGAAGCTCAGTAAGGCTGACAATGAGGTGACAACCTGCAGACAAAATATGAGGCCTGCAATGTTTTTCCCCACCAATCAGTTACTGTTATCTTAAGAAGTCTTCTTAACTTACTTAATAGTACTGAAACATTGTTTTTTTTTTTAATAGAACAAAATAGTTGTAAGAATGCATCAGGAAAATTACCCTTAAAATTATTTTATTTTGCTCCAAAAAGCTATCATCTGATCAATCTTAGTTCAGTTTCAAAAGAGTTCTCTCTGGACAAAACCAATTGCAAGAGTAACTTTTTCGGATGAATTGTCAGGTTTGTCAACTTCAGAGACAACCCACTGGAGCTGGAGATAACACTCCCTCCATGTGAGGACACAGAAGAGGAGGAGGAACGCGAAATGTTTGGCATTGAATTCATGCACTTGTATATTCAGGAATCACTCAAGAAAGCAGGTATGACATTTTTATTAATTCTAATCTCTCTAGAATAGTGAGGAAGGGAAGCATAAACTGGATAAAAGAAAGGATATATATAAAAATGAAACATGAAGAATCTTGTTAATACATTTTTCCAAAATCTGCCAACAGATTTGTATTGAGGGCAGGGGCTCTTTTCTCAGCGCCTGGCAAACTAGGTCTTTATATGAACAGCACATATTCTTGCAGCAATGCACTGCAACCAGTGCAACCACTGTGCCCAAGTTATGTACAACCTGGATAATTGGAAGCTAATGACTAGATTGTATTTGCAATTTAAGTGGAGTCAAATAGTGTGGGTCTTCTGAGATTGTTTGTCCCACGAAGCTCAACTTTCCCTACTTATGGATGATATTGTCCAGATAGGGACGACTGAAGAAGGAAGTGGTAAGTGTTTGTATTCCCAGAATCACAGAATCGCAGAATCATCCAATCATCAACCCAGCATCCAACATTTTTTAGAAATGAAGTACCAACACCTGATAAACAGCTTTTTCCTCACAACCACTATCTACTGCCTCCCCTTGACAGAAATTCTAGTCAATTAAAAAAAAAAAAAACCTGCTTCCAAATTGCTATGACAAAAACAACGGTTCTAGTAATCACTAAGATAACAGCTAGATTAAACTTCTTTTCATGTTCAAAGGTTGCAGTAACAGACCAAAATGAGCACTTTTGAACAGATGTGCAAGTGGCAGGTTTGTTACTTGCAGAGAACTTCACTCACTGAAGACACAAAAACATTTTTTCTCGTCTTCACTGTCTACATGATGGCTTAAAAAAATGAATGAGTAAAGTGCTCGATTTTAGAACTTTATCTAAACCGGTTTTTCTCTTATCAATATTTCATAAATGCAAATTAAAATTAGCAAATTTATTTTATTATTTACATTTATTATTAGCATGAAATTAGCACCTCTTATCAAGATGACAGCCAGTTTACAAATAAGTGTTCTCCCTGAACAGATTCCCCCAGTAGCATGCGCTTATGAAGTAAGTATCTAGGCACATTTAAATAATTTAAAAAGGAAATATACAGCCTTCCTGAACTTCAAAGTGGAAGCAAATTAGGTATTTTAACTTCTCTTATTTTTAACCCCTTTGTTTTTCAGAGTATCTGGGAAGTTGCACTTCTGATCCTTCTCGTACCATAAGTGCTAATGAATAACATGTGAGTTGGAAGAAAATATCAAATATACTTCTTCCTAACAGAGTTCTACAACAAATTTCAAGTGTCCTAAGGGATTTTATTTACCCATTGATGAGAACTGGTTTGCATAGTTGCAATTCCAAGTGAAACTGGGAAATGTAACACCGTTTCCTGGAGACAGGAAAGACTTGAACAGGTTTTTGGTAAGCACTGAATGTATGAGTAGGTTTTTAATAAACTAATAAATTCTGTAGTTTGTTTTCTACCAGTTCCAAATCTATTTCCTGTCATGTAGTTGGCTCTGGTATCCAAGACTACCTTGGAACAGCAGTCAACAGTACATTCTCCAAGGATACAGCAGACTCTGTATAATACTGTAGTGCAGCCTTATATCCTCTTTGTTGCAAATATTCAATCCGTCCATGGTCAATCAACAGTTTACAGAGGCAACCTATCTCCTTTCGCTCTTCAGCGGGAAGTAGCCTAGTTTCAAAAAAGACAGGGGAAAGGAGGACAGCATGTATTAGAGGAATAGTTTTATTAATTAACTTTACTAGTTAAGCTTAGAAGAATGACTCAAATCATTTTAAGTGCATTTCAACTCAGGCAAACCTGGTTGTCTAAAGATTTTGAAATGCAGGTCCATTACAATTATGTTCTTCAAACACAATATTTCTATAAAATAGGCTTCTGTAAAATGAGTCATAAAAATGTTTCTGTAAAATGAATCATTTTGAGGACCCACAATTATTTCATCTAGCACTATACATAATTTTGCTTTTCTGCAAGAGTTCATATGCTAGAAAAAAATTCACATACCCTTGCAGAGTGTCAGAACCACTCTCTGTTCTACTGTCTGTTTGGTCATGTTCTTCTTTGTTGCCAGTTTGATCTTCACTCTCTTCGTCATTCATAGAGGCTTTGGTTATGCTTTCTCGCATGCCACAGGTGGCCCAGCTACTCATTCTCTGATAATAATGAAATTCCACTGGACCAAGTCCTATTGATTTAAAGAACTCTCTGCCTACATAATGTGTCCAGTCACACCTGTGATGGCAACACAGTGCGATAACGATTCCGGCTACAGGCTTAGAGTTTTCTAATGTATCGTCTTTGTTCCTTTCACTATCAATAAAACTGTTAGAAGCCACCTCTGTCATATCACTCTTAGAGCGTTTCAGGACAGGCTCTTCATTTTCTCCATCACAGCAAGTTGTGTAACTTTCAACCAAACATCTCAAAGCAAGATCTGGGGGAAAAAAAAGACGTACTGAAAAAAATCTAGTGATGAACGCTATGCCGTTATTTATATAGGCTGCATAAAGGTTGGGAACGTTCTTCCCACAAAGAAAGCCAAAATGCAACTGTTTAAGATAAATAAAGATTACAAGCATACTTCAAGAACATGAAAACCCTAAATGCTCAATGAATATTAGGAGACCTCTCGATCTAGTAAGGGCTAAGTCCCTTGAAATTTTTTTTTCTATCCAAGTCTATTAGCGATATTTAGGCTAACAAATTGGCTTAATGTAAGAATCTCCTCCCTGTAGAACATGCAAATTTTGCTCTAAAAGTTTGACATCAAGGACACAATCTATTTAATATGTACATATGCTTCTTAAATGCTTGATGGTGCCATCTTTGTAACAGTACTTATATGTGTACACAGCTATATCATATTTGAGATGTATTTTTCCACTTACTAGGGATATAACCTTAGAAAAAAAATGCATTAGCTTAAGATTATCAGGCCAGTAAAACGTTCTTCTAATTCATTTACTTGTCTGAACACATATACTTACATGTATGTGTTCAAACATACCCAATCTAACTTTAGGAAGAAAAACATTTCAGGATAGAGGTGACAGTGAAGGAAAGGATAGTTTTAGCAGTTTATGAATATATGAAAAAAACCTCAGCTATTCTTTAACTCTATAAAACTAGTGAGGTTTTACTCCTGCCCAAAGTAGCCTTGTGACTACTATTATCCAATCAGTGTTCCGCTGAAGTCAATAGATATTTAGAATATGAACTGCTACATTCACTAGCAAAGGGCTAGAAGGAAAGAAAAGCATTAAAGAACTGTTTGGAAGATCATTCCATTCAGATTATAAGATTTAGCACCCTAACTTTCTGTAGTTAATATATATATAATTCATACCTGTGGCAGCACCACACAAATGCTTCCCAATTCCTACCAGGGGTAGTTTTTTTTCCTCTAAAATGGGTACTTTATCTGAAACAAACAAACAAACAAACAGCAAGCCCAGAACTTTTATTATTATAGTTAAGGCAATATTTTTCTGGATAATATAATTTCAGCAATCTTAGTACAAAAATAAAGGTTTAGCACTACTGAAAATACAGTCGTCTGTACAGACAAAGGGCAGACATTTGTAAGCTATCAAAGGGAAAATTAATTTTCTAACACAAGTGAAGACAATCATATGCTGTGCCTGAGAAAGCATATTCTTCTTGTTCTTAAAGAACTCAACACTGTCCAAAGGCAAAGAATGTATCGTAACGCCGTTAGCAAGCTGAACGGTTTTGTTTCTGAGTAGCTGAGCAGCAACACTAATATATAACAGTAAAATGATGCATCAGAGAACTGTGGACTGATTTTCCTTTACAGAATTATCTGTAATCCAGAGATTAGCTCCAGCTACATAGTAATATAGATACTTTGCCTTTTATTAAAATACACTACTTGAAATACAGGATTTTGTATTTATGCTGATTTAAGATGGTTACATTTATCCATTTAACCATTCTAGGCTTTCTATACTACCTACGAAACATAAACATGACTAACATCTCCTGTTGACAGGTGTTTCCACATGTTCTTTAAACGTTCTGCAGTAATATTTGGGTGTTGCTTCATTATGCGCAGCTAAAATAAACAATGCAAAGGTGTGTAATCCTGCAACTTCTAAAAGCCTTAAGAAAATTGTTTTGGGTGTTTTTTACCCATAATTAAGTCCTATAAACATATCCAAGCAGAAATTGGTAAATCCCCCATTCAATAATTTAGAGATAGAAACATACCATTAACCTGTCCAAGAAAACACTGAGAATAATCTTCAAAAACAGATAAATTTATGCATACTACTTAGAAACAGATCTTGGAGTCCGGTATTCAAAATCCGTAATTAAGCCTGTATCTCAGAATTATGCAAGTCAAGAAGGAACTTACTTAAACATAAGTGTTGAATATCAACTTGAAGCCTTTCAAATATGGAATCTCTCCTTTTATGTTTTCCATCCACCTGTGTAAACAGAACGCTATGATTAAGTAGTGCTGGCCACTAAAAATTATCGTTTTGCTGCAGTTATCAACATTTGCCTTTGTCCCTTTCAAATGCGCATTTGCATGTTTTCAACATCAGACACCAAAATTTTTTCTAATAAACTTGCTATTAGCAAAGTATAGAATGTAGACAATCACACTTCCAAAACCTTTAACATTTCAAAGGCTTTATTTGACAAAGGTAAGTCTTTTCATTATTATTTTTGAAGATAAAAAGCAAATGCTACTAGCCTCAGTAAGAACAGTTTAGAAATGATATTCTGCTAATGTGACAGTATTCCGTCTTACCTTGAATCTTGTGGTTGCTCTTTCCACAAGCAAAAACTGAACATTTTCAGCATTTTGCAAGGCAATGTCAACCCAGTGAGACAGCTTTCCTCGCCCAGCTCCAAATTCAACAAAACATCTTCCTGGACCAAGCAAATGTAATTTTTCCATGTTACCTAAAATAGAAGCCTACAAACCTCAAAATATCATTTATGAATCAAGCGAATATATACTGTGTATGGTAATGTCTTCTAGAAAAATGATTATTTCACCAAACTGCAGAATACTTGAAGTTCAAGTTCTAGTCTGTGATAACTCCTTGTCACCTCTTCCATGAGAGGAAGGGAAAAGATCTTGTGTGTACAGATGAAAGGGATTAAGAGGTCTCGCTAATCAGCATTATGCTGCCCTTCCACTTCCCACAGAACACCATCCATAAGTTTTTAGGAAGGATTTTGGGATCGGGTACCCATTACAGTATTGTTCTTTGCTCATTCTCAAAGTGGCCATCCAAAATACGGGTACTGCATGGGATGTCCGTCAAGTATCACTGCCTTCAGAGCCCTGTCTATGCCTGCTACAGTTATGCATTTTTTAGTACAGTGGAAAGGAATGTAGAAGGCAGGAAAGTAGTACAGAAAAAAGGAGACTTTTCTCCCATTTTTTAAATTTTTTCTTCCCAAGGTTTTCTATTTTGCTACAGTATGCCATCTGTCTCCCTTAAAATTCCTACTATATACATAAAAAAGGTCAGAAGGCAAACTCAGGCTAATTCTTTTTATGCATCTGTTACACAACTGGGAAATTTAGTCTCATGTCTTATAGAAAAAGGTCAAAAATTCCTATTACTTCTTCGTAAATACAACATTTTACCTTTGTAGCACAAATTTATTGTAAATCAACATAAAATAAGAATATACAAACAATAATTCTGAAAAACCCCACACAATTTGTAATTTATTTCAGGATCATAAGTACTTTTGTTACTAACACTTAACAACAGCAAAGCAGCTACTCATAAATTCTACATACAGGCTAATGTTTGAAGAGCACAGAAGTATATCAGATTTCCTCTATATGAGGAGACTAGTATTATGCACTCACAACGGTTGCAATTTACAGCTACATGTCTGTATTTTTTTAAAGATATCTATAGCTATTAGTAAGACAATGACCATACCTGTTGTTTCAAGTGTTTGAAAGCAGATTCTCCATTCTTTGGGTCATTTAGGGCTTCTTGTAAAGCCTGATGGGACATTATTTGTTCTTTAAGCTGAAGTTCCAAGCCTGTACACAGATGCAAGCCTTGTAGGTATAGGTTTCCAGTTTCAGGGTTTCTGTTTATTTTTTTTACACGTGTGTTAAAATGTTCAGACACGAGCCTAATTTGTGGAGTAACATGTGTTGGGAGCACAAATCTATCATCAGACGTTTATAGAAGAGCTGCATTGTTATCTCTAATAATATTTGAGTGGAGAGCCGCCGAAAAAAAAAAAGGAGAGGAAATTAGCTACGTGAATGAAAGATCAGTGTTTTACTGTTCTCTCAATCTAGTTTATTCTTCTAAGTAAAATTTAGCTGTGAGGTTTGCGTACATCTTGATGGTAAATATTCCAGATGTGTTAAGTGCCAAATGTATGTAACTCTATTAACCTTTTCTTCTCATAGATACTTAACAGCAAAAACAACAATGAAATATTTAATAATTTCTCTTTAAAACATCTTATTTTCTATATTAAGTAAGCTCACCATTGCTTGCATTTTTCAACTTGGTAATTAAGTCTTCCAGCTCTTCTTTAGATAGACAAGAGATAGGTACCTGTTTAAGAAAAAAACCAAACAGATAAATACAAGAATTATTTTTGCCAGTTCTTTAGTAACATAACAAACTGCAACATGTTTTATGGGGATCAAGCTTTAGAACAAATAAACGCACTCACTTGTATTTCTGGTATTTCTGCTACATCTTTTAAACCTGCATTAATATCTTGAACAAAGTAGACCTTTAAAAGAAAGAAAATAACTCTGATTCTGTTTATTACCATGATGCAAAAAGCTTAGTTATTCACTCTTTTTGCCACGAGGTCCATCGCAATAGGAATAGGACTGCTGTTTTCTTGTTCACGGCTGCCAGCGCCATGATAAATCTATGCAGCGCTGTAATGTTTAGAGTCTTAAATTTGAGACGAAGCGGTGCTGAATTTTCACTGCACTTACCGGCTTTGGCTTCTCTCTTGAATTACATTTTTTTAAATGCTTTTGTAGTTGGTCTTCGTATACAGTGCTGAAATCCAAGCGGAAAGAAACGTAAGAGACAGCCTTTACAACGTGTGCATCGCTGATGAAAAACAGGAATGGCGTGTACATGTACTTACTGTTTCGGATCAAGAGGGCACGGAATTCTTTTTCTGTCACTTTCTTTCTGGTTTTAAAGGAAGAGCATCAGACAACACTTTAGCACGCAGCCAGCGCTGCTGCTCCAGCAAAGCTGCTGAGGGGCAGCTGGCCCCCTGCCTGCCCGCCCGGCCCCGGCCCCGGCCCCGGCCCCGCCTTCCTCGCCGGAGGAGGGGCCTGCGGCTCCGCTAGGCGACCCCGGTACCTCCTGCTGCCCGTGCTCCCCGCAGAAGCGGCGCCCGGGAGCCGGCACCATCTTGCAGAACCGCTTCTTCCTCTCCACGAAGTAGGCGCATCGCCCCGGCTCCTGCGCCGCCATTTCCGCCCCAGCAGCCCCTGCGGCCGCGGGCTCGGCCTCCATCTTGAGGCTCCTCCTCCGCGGGAGCCGACCGCCAAACTCAAAGTGCAAGATGGCGGCGGAGAGTTTGTTCAACCGGCCGGTGTGCGTGCAAGTGCGGTGCCAGGGCTGCGAGGAGAGGTGAGGGGCTGGCTTGAGCAGCGCTGCGCGCTCTCGTCTCTAGGTGTAAGGAAGCTTTGCCTTCCCCTTTGGCAGAAGGGCTGCGGAGCGACGGGCTCATGCCCTCCCCCCAGCTGCGAGGCCCTGCGCGCAGCGCGGGCGAGAGGAGTTGAGCAGCCGCTTGTGTCGCTCCTGGCGCTGTGGGTTGAAGGGAAGGAGAGTGGAAGTCAGCGAGGGTCAGGCTAGGAGCACTGGTGGTAGCAGAGGAAAAGCGCCCGGTGTTTCTACAGCGGCGCTCTGAGGGGCTGGGAGAGAGCAGCCTTCCCCACACGGCGGCCGGCGTTGCGGGCTGGGCCCCCGGCGGGCCCTGGCAGCGCTGCGGGCCGGGCCGGGCCGGGCCGCGGGTTGCCCGGCGCCGTGTGAGCGCGTCTCCTGGGCGCCGCGGTTGCCCGGGAGGCGGCGGGGGGCGGGGGTGCCTCCTCCGCGCCGCCTCGCAGCCCGCAGCCGGCCTGCCGCGGCCTCCTGCAGCGCGTCAGCCCCCTCGGACGTTGGCGCTTTCCGTGCGGTTGTGCAGGGGCCGCCGCGGCCCTCGCGCAGCTTTAGCGGCCGCTCTGGCTAGCGCCGCGCCGGGCTGGGCGCCGGTGGTGGCGATGGGCAGAGCCCGGCAGTGCCGCCGGGGAAGCCCGCGCTCCAGGTGCGGTGAGCGGCAGAAACGCAGCCTCGCCGGCGGCGAGCCCCGCGGCGAGCGCTCGGGCTTGCCGGGGCTGGGGTGGCACTGGGGCGGGTTTCTCCGGGGTGCTCCTCCGGCGAGGCAGGCAACTTCCCGGGTGACTCAACACGAAGTAAATGGAAACTAAGGTAGCGCTGTTTAAATGATAAACATAAGCTCTGGAGGAAAAGTGTGTTGTTTTCATTGGAGTTAGGAAACTAAAAAGGGGCATTCTGCCATGGGTTGTTACGTTGATCTCCAAGTGTTTTCTCTTGCAGGAGGTGTGCGACTAGGGGTGTGACAGACAAGTGGTGTTGTAATTTTAGTTTGGGACAGCTTTCCATAGGGCAGCCAAAAACCTTTTTTATCAAAAAAGTGCCTCCCCGCAAACTTCTCTGCCTGTGACCCCAAAGCACAGTATGGCAATTCGTAAAAACTGAGGATTTCACTCTTGAAATCGTTAATAAATTTTAGCAGAAATTTCCCGAAAGTTTTCGTTTTGGACAAGTAAGAGCAATGGAAACGTCAGCTTTACTATTTAAAATTCAGTGGATGATAAGCAATTGAAAACCCTGAGCTGACTGAGGAGCTGTAATGATAACTGAAATCATGGGGCTTTCAGGTTTCATAAGAGTAAGCATTGTTAGGAACTTTCTTAATATCTTTATTTTCTAAATGTTGTCTGATTCATGTTATGTAACTAGGAACATATGTTATTTGAAGAATGTTTCCTTGATTTGTTAATGTTGCCCCTTTTTGTACACAGGAGACTAAATGTTCGAGTGAATATTGAGCTACTATCAATTTCTAATCCTATTCATAAAAAGGTGAGGTAGTTATGTTTGTGTCGTTCATTTGGTTTTGTATATGTTTCATTGTATAATAGCGATAAAAGGCGAAGGAAAAGCAGAGTAAGATTTTAATTTTTTTTTTTGTCATTTGACCTCATTTTATTTTTGGTAGTGTTTATATAGTGTTTGATATGATTTGTTAAAAATTTTTTTTCCTCTTGCATTTTTAGCTTTCTTCCTTAATTTCCCTGTTGCATTGATCTTAATTTGAGAATTAAAGTATTTGGAGACGCTGAAAAGAAGCAGAGTTTTGCTTTAAATATGCTCAGTTCTTATTTAAGAAGCAGTTGTGTTTGCAAAGTCCTATTCTTAACTAATGAAAATTACGACTTACTTGTGGATCCGATATTTTGCTTTTTATCACCGTGGGTGTTAGCATCTTTTGAATTTTTAGGGTCCATCCAAACATGTTGGGATGAGAGTAGGAAAGAAGTAATGAACTAAATTTGTAGTGAAAAGGATTTTTGTGAAATATTAGGGAAAAAGAACTTATTTCTGTAAGAAAAATAGCATGAAATTGCTATTGGAGGTTATAACTTCTGTTTTGCTGTATGTCTAACCTGTTATTTAAAGTTTTAAACCTTCCATGATGTTAAGATTGTTGATGGTCACTAGTTAGTTGTAGGGTTAATTAAGCAATATTTGCGTGTAAAGCAGTACAGCATTTTTAAAAGGCTCTGCTAACTGCAATGATACGAATATTGAGTGTGAAGAAGTTACGGACTTCAGTTAAGGACTGTGCCTGGAAATCCAGTTGTGTGCGTCCTTTTTAGACTGATAACTTTTTACGGTTGGATCAGTGCATGGGAAATAAAATCAAACAGGCATTCTTACCCTACTCACTAATACGCACTGGGTTATTTCTTGAGACACCTACCCTGGCTGTTTTGTGGTGGTAGGAGTTGCTCATAAAAGTCCCTAACTCTGTTTATACAACAAGAGTTACATCGGTGTTACTGGTATCTGATTTACCTAAACTTGTTTCAATTCATGTGTGTGTGTATGTGCTGCAGTCACACTTCACACCTCTGTTGGAAGAGCTGATCAGGTTTCTACTCCCTTTCCTTCCTCTGTTAGGAAGTACAATATTCTTGACATAGGTTTGAGCTGCATGACTAGAGAACAGGTGCCTGGACCTGATGCTCCAGATGTTTTGCATAGCCCCAGCCTTGTAATGAAAGACTGATATTTACAGAGAAGGCAGCTTTTTCTAAACCCTGTTTGGATCTCTAGTGAACAGATTGTTTTTTTTTTAAAAGCTAAGCAGCATAATGCGACAATTTTTCTGATAGACTTACTGGACTTCAGCTGTATCTGGGTTTCTTTTGTTTTGCTAAGCTCTGTGTTCAAATATATAAATTGTTTAGGAGGTATGTTCTCAAACTGCTAGAAGTCTGACCTAAAAAACTTGTAGTATTAGGGAAGGACAAGAGATGTGTGTTTAAATAACATATATTTTTTTATTCCTTTTTAAATGCCAGAAACAAACTGGGAACAATATGTGTTAGTGATTTATTGTAGTGGGCTAGTTACTCAAAAGTGAGAATTATACACTATGTCAAGATAGAGAGAAATAGCAAATAGTTTTCTTTCTGTTAATTAAAAAAATTTTTTTTTTGAAAACTTTACTGCTGAAAGCTAAAGGGTTTTCACCTGGTTTATTTTTATGGGAAATAGTTTTGCTGCTTTTCCCAATGTAATATTTAGGCATGTTAAAGTTAATTCCCCCCTCCCCCCCTTTAAATTAGTTGTCACAATTGTGGCTTTTGTTGGTAAAAAGCAAGAAATATTTAATATACTGTTTACAATATTAATTTATGATATTTAAACGATCCTTGCAGAATGATTTCTGGTATTTAAAATAATATTTAAATATCTTTCTTTTCAGGATTTAGCTGTCCGATTGACTGATGATACTGATCCTTTTTTTCTTTATAATCTTGTCCTATCTGAGGAAGACTTTCAAAGGTAAGTGAAGTTATAATGTATTGTTTGTAAAACATTTGGAAATAGTAATAAAGAATGAAAGGATTTTTTAAGCTTAGAAAGGTCTAGCTTAGAGTTTACGTTTTAGCATTTTTTCATCTGTAGACTTTTTTCTTTTTCAGTGTTTGGGTAGTATTGTTCTCTTTGACCAGCCAGTGAAACAGCTGAAGTATAGGAAGGTGGTTGGCTCAGGCTTACACAGATGAATGAGAATATCCTGACACTGAGTTCCCTGCGTAGCCACAGTGCCACAGTTTGCTGCGCTGCTTGCATCTTCTGTTTATCCTCACTACTACTTATAGATTGTTGTGTGCTTGTGAACTATTTAAAGAACTCATTGCGAGAGGCAAGACTACTTTGCATGAACAGAGATTCACCGATTTGGTCCTTTGCCTTACGTTTGTTTTGCATTTTAATTGTGATGTGTCCAGGTTTACTGTAATTATTCAAAATTTGGTCATTGCATTTGGGCACTGGGCAGGAAGAGATCAGTTTAAAAAAAGTTGTGATCAGTGTTTGGTCGTGGTCAAAAGGAAAAAGTAAAATAATATTTGTAAAACATGTTCAGAAGAAATGTGTCATTATATAAGGTCTGGCTTATGCACGCCCCGTTGAAAGTCAGTTTCTGTCTTTAATGTATAGTGAAGGTGTACAGAATAAACAAGTAGGCAGATAAAAATCTTTAAATTGATGAATCTCCCCTCATCTGCAAAGCACTGGCCTTTGCTCCTTCCATGTGCCTCCACTTGATAGCCTCACTGTACTGTGCTGTAATGAAGATTCTTACCTGAAGGAATATATCTGTTCTGCCACAATCACATCTTTTGGTGCAGCCCATTTGCGAGAATTATTGAAATTAAAAATAACCTCTGGTGATTTGTATTCCAGACATGATCACATTTCTTCTGTTTTCAGGGTTGAAAATATCATGCTATTAAAGTTTGCTAGCATGTTCAGGAAGAGTCCTTTCTGCTAGTGTAAATAAAATATGTCATAGGAAGTAAATAACACTTATATGTAATGTTAATATTTGTTTCCGCTCTCTTTCCATAGTTTAAAATCCCAGCAGGGTCTCTTGGTAGACTTTTCTGCTTTCCCACAAAAATTTATAGATCTGCTTCAACAATGTATTCAGGAACAGAACAAAGATATCCCAAGGTAGGTAATAAATGGGTTAGGTAATAAACAGATTACCGTGTATTTGTGTGTGTCTATGTGTGTGTTTCAAGGTTTTAAAATACATTTGTTAAACACTCAAAGTCTAAGAATAGTCAGCAGAACAAGGATAACTTAACCTTAGTCTGGAAGCATCTAAACATCAATCAGTGGATCTTGCTGACAAAGCTTAAGTCTCAGGAGGCCTGAGCAGTGGGACTGATGTTCAGTAATGGTCTCCCTGTCTGAGCTGAAGGTAAGCTGGCAGATGTGTGAGGATGAAATGCTAGGGTCTCTGCTGAACAGCTGAATGCTAGAAAGCTAATCTGAATTCAAAGGATTGAGGGGTAAATCTTTCAATTGCGCAGAAACAGGCAAGGTAGAAAGCCCTTATCAGAATACCTTGTATCTCTGTTGCTTTACCCAGTTTGAAAGACTGTTTCTGTTTTGTGGTTTTGTCCTTAAATGTCGTCATGTGCCAAAACCTGTTGTCTTGCTTGGTTTACAGCCCCAGAATTAATATCTGAACACCAGGCGGCTACTTTTTTTTTTTTTTAAATATTAACATGGCAGGGGGAGACCTACAGTCCACTCTTTCCTATGGTAGCCTTGTAATATGTTGTTTTGCTGTGTGTGAATACTGAGAAAGCCCTGTCTAGACAAAGTATGTCTAGGAATTACGCTATTTCTCAAAGTACCTACTATGTGCTGTGAATTTTACTAGGCAATAGGATACACAAAAGTCAGGAGTTTTTCTTGCGAATTTAGTTACAAACACCTTACTTGATTTTTGGGTTCTTAACTCATTAGGTGGGCTTTTGAAAATCTTACAGATAAATTATCTGATCAGTTTTTTTTACGTTTCTTACAAAGCGCAAGCGTTTTAGTTGATTTGTAGTATCAGCTACAACATAGGCATTGAATTTCATGTTTTTTTTCAAACAAAAGACTTAACAGCCTCTTTATTACATGTATAAGATATATTTTAATTGAAAATAGCTTATAGGATCTACAGGTGATTTCAGTAAAGAAATATATACCGAACACGTTGGGTTCTTTTTGTTTTTTCCCTAGGTTTTTGCTGCAGTTAGTTTCTTCCGCATCTGTTCTAGATCACACACCTGTCTCTTTAAATGTGGTGGAGACAAACCCTTTCAAACACCTTACACATCTCTCTCTAAAATTCCTACCTGGAAACGATGCAGAAATAAAGAAGTTTTTAGCAAGCTGTTTGAAATGCCTTAAGGTAAAGTGAAGATTTGTCATAGTTGCATCTGGGCCCTGATAACGTATGTATTGAAGCAGTAAGACTGAAAACATGCTTACGATATATCAAATTGTGTGAATCGTGTTCTGGTTTGTTTGTTTTTTTAATAGTTCACGTATGACATTGCATGCAGTTATTTGGGTATGTGTTATAAAACTAAATCGTTACTGTAGCCATGAAAATATTACACAACTAAGCGCTGTAATTGGAACTGGCAGAAAATCAAGTATTTTACACGTGCAGGGCATGTAATAAGCAGCTGTTGAATGCTTTAGCATTTCTTACTTCATAGCCTTGTGCTGATTGTCAGTCCAACTGCAGAAGTGAAATACCATGAACTTCAGACTCTTAATTCTGCAGCTGACTCGAGGGAAATGTGTGTGTATAGTTCTAAAGCGTTATGGCCTTCAAAAGACTAGTCTCTCTCTAAACAACAAATGAAAATTTTAAAGTTGATGCAGTTGATACCATGCCAGGTTTTGTTTAATAATAAATTAATGATCTCATAGTTGACAACCCCTTTGGCTATTGTCTGTATTTCAGTTTCACAGAATGGGATTTGTCTCTTCACTCTGCTGCAATGTTTATAGCCACCTGATAAGCTATTGTAACAAAATAAATTTACAGTATTTCTGCTCAGGTTTCTTCATGCAACACGTTGTAAGTCTTTATCAGATCTGTTTCCTTATAGAAATTTGATAAGGGTTTAATTCAGGATTTTTTTACCATGTCAGCTAATTACTTTTTTCTCTTACATTTATGAATTATATCTTATTCAATATACAGTTTATTTTTAAAAGATGTTTTGTCACAAATACAATGGATATGTGGTTGCTTAGAAAAGGTATGCTGATACAATGGAAGCTAAACACTTTTTCTGTTTTGGAAGCTAAAATACAAGGATTTGAGTTGATGTCAATTTATATATAGGAAGACAAAGAGATGTTGGAACAAAAGCTTAGAAAAACTGAAGAGGACTTTACCAGACAATTGAGCTATACTCAGCAGGTAATGTAAATTTTATCTTTCCTGTTTAAATTTGTTTGTACTTTACAGTTTAGATGAACTGCGCTATACATGAACACATATGACAAACTGTAGAATTCCAGGAGGAAAATCGATTTAAAAAAAAATTGTATTCTACTTTGGTTTTTTTTCCTATATTTGTGCTTTTAAACCCTGTGGAGAATGTACTTCTTGTGGGCTGGTTGGCTGTAGGGATTAACCACTGCCTAGCCACAACTGACTTGGGAGTAAGGGGGGGAGAAAAAAAGCACAAGAACAGTCTGCTGTCACTTTTCTTAAGTGAAGCATACAACTGAACAAACACATTTAGTTTATATGGGGGGGTGTAGATACACAAATATTGTGTATATGTATGCTATTGTAAAGGCACGTGTTCTCTACAAATTCTATAAATGGCTGGAAATCCTTGTATTTGCAAAAATTGTGAAACCGTGATAGATGAATCGGAAGTCTTGATGTTACATTACTGTGCCGCTGTTTGAATTCATAGTAGGCCCAGCAGTGACTTCACATTTGTGTTTAAAGAGGACAATAGTTACAGGTCAGGGTGATTTTTTGACCACCGTGAAACAGAAAAATTCCATTGATACTCCCCTTTTGTAGCTTTTTTGGGGGGATGGGATATTTAGCTAACTCATTTTTTTTACAGCTTCTGTGCAATTGGAGCTTGTACTTGCTGAATTGGAATGCAGCATCACAATTTTAAAAGAGAAAAGATGCTGCTGTTTTTTTTTTTTTTTTTTTCTATCTGCTAGAGCACTTTGTATTTAAAACTCCTAGACTATATAACGCTAGGGACTCTAGGCAGACTGTTTTTTACTCTTAAGTAATGATTAGAAGATGATAAAATTGGGAATGAAGATTATTTTAACCAGAATGTCAGAAAGATGCTGCTTAGCTTTTCAGTGTCTTACTTTCCTGCTTATAGAATGAACATATATTTTATGGTTCAGACTTTCTGTAATAGCTTCACGTCCTTGTAAGAAGCAACGTAAAGAGTCATTCAGTATTGATACTTAATTTTCAAGGCTCTCTGTGCTTTGTCAAACAGAGCTTGTCAGAGAAGAGCCAAGAACTAGACAAACTGAAAAATGAATGGACAACGTATACCACAGCTCTAACACATACACACACGCAGGAACTGACAAATGAAAAGGAAAGAGCTCTCCAGGTATGACAACAGAAAAGAATCAACAATATTCTTATGCATCAATAATTTCTTGGTTTAATTTTCAGATTCATTGGACAACTGCTTAGTTTGCTTTGCTTCTTACTATAGGCACAAGCTCAGTACCAGCAACAGCATGAACAGCAGAAAAAGGAATTAGAAAGTTTGCATCAGAAGAGTATTCAGCAATTGCAGAACAGACTCTCAGAACTGGAGGTCATCAATAAAGATCTAACAGAAAGGAGATATAAAGGAGACTCCACAGTCAGAGAACTAAAAGCAAAGCTCTCTGGAGTAGAAGATGTATGGCTTATTAATTTCCATAACCAAAGTTACTTTTTGAGCATTATTTTTAGAGCTCTGTCTGCTTAAATGATGATTACAGACATCTAATTTTTAAAAATAGTTCTTCCCAACGTTCTAGGAATGCCAGAGAGCAAAGCAGGAGGTGCTGTCACTGCGTCGGGAGAATACTACTCTGGATGCTGAGTGTCACGAAAAAGAGAAACTCATTAATCAGTTACAAACACGGGTTGCTGTTCTGGAACAAGAGATCAAAGATAAGGATCAACTGGTTGTTAGAACAAAAGAAGTATTAGATGCAACACAAGAGCAAAAGGTTCCTTTAAGTTTCAAAATAATTCTCTCTGAAGCTTTGTAAACCTTGTTAACTGCAGCCTCTATAGATTACCAAATTTTATGAATGTAGCAAATTTCCAAATGCCATTTAAAGATTCTAAATTTTGGCATCAAAAGTATCCTGGATTAATTTTGACAAAAGTAGATACTGCTTTAATGTTTTGCGCTACTTAAGGAAACTTACAGTAGTACATCTTGTAAACAAGAAAAAAATATGAATCAGGAGATCCCTATATCATTTCTTTGAGAAACAGTACTGAATTTGTTGTAAAGACTGCATTAGTGCTCAAAGAATTATTGAAGTTCTATTTAAAATAAGAAATGATATC
Source organism: Struthio camelus (assembly GCF_040807025.1). Taxonomy (NCBI): domain Eukaryota; kingdom Metazoa; phylum Chordata; class Aves; order Struthioniformes; family Struthionidae; genus Struthio; species Struthio camelus. Next base: position 16,163,468 of record NC_090949.1, read on the forward strand.
TATCACGTGTCTGTCACTAGCACTACAAAATCTTCTGCCTTCTTTTAAAGGTGATACTGGAAGAGAGTACAGAAAAGAAACAAAGTCATATCGAAAAACTTGAGACAACAATTAAGTCACTGTCAGCTGAACTTCTTAAGGTTTGTTTGACGTGTCGCTATCCTTGTGAAAAGTCTTCCTTTATTTTTAGGTGTTACTTATTTTCAAAATATCTGATGGTTTTAATAGGCTAATGAAATCATCAAGAAATTGCAAGGAGATTTGAAAACTCTAATGAGTAAACTGAAATTGAAAAATACAGTAACAATTCAGCAAGAAAAGCTGTTGTCGGAAAAAGAAGAGAGACTTCAAAAACAGCAGAGAGAATTGCAGGAAACTGGACAATCTCTTCAAATGAAAGAGCAGGAGGTATTGTGATAGGTTAACCCTCTCTCTGTCCTGTAAACACTTGTGTGTAATGTGTGGATTTTTTTTAAGCTTTAAATATTCATATACAGGAACAGTCTTAAATTTTTCAGATTCCTCTCCTGTCAGTTAACACATTTGTTTAAATGTGTAATTGCGTTTTTTTAGTGATAAACTGATTTATAAAAGACCTCCATCCATATGGAAGAAAACTAAAATTGCATTGCTTGGCGTACGAATTAACGTAACAGAACAACATGCTTTAGAGGGCATGTTCAGGTGAGAGCTGGTGAAGGAGAAAAGAACAGGAACAGTGAACTTACTTGTCTTTCTCCCCTTAAAGATACTCCCCTGCCTGAGATCCTTCTGACATCTAACTATAGAAAAATTAAGGTTGGAAAGGTCTCTGGAGGTTACCTGGCTGAAAGAGTTTATTTTAAAAGAATCATCATGCTACTTTTGTATAAAACTGCGTTCAAATTTCTGTGAATAATTTTAGAAGAACTTTTCAGATTTTTGGCTCTTTAACTTATACTATCATTTTGCTTCAGTTTCTAATAAATAGTAGTTCTTGATGGTGTTATAATAAGTATGGGAACATTGCAGGTTTGCAAGCTACAAGAACAGCTAGAAACTACAATACAAAAATTGGAAGAAAGTAAGCAGTTATTAAAAACTAATGAAAATGGTAAGTTTATATCCCTTCCTTTCTTGTGTAGAACAATGTAATAATTGTTACTGAAAATTAAGGGAAGGTGAATTTGTGTGTGTGTGTTTTTTAATAGCTGTGATTATTGTCAGTTTAGCAAATAAGCTTGTTTGCAGTGGGTGTGCAGCAACCTAGAGCTGCACAAATACTTGTTTGCAGTTGGTGGCTGTGGTTGCTTGGGGGTTGCTGGCTACCTCTGGCCATGGGCTACCTCTGGCCATGGGCTACCTCTGGCCATGGGCTACCTCTGGCCATGGGCTACCTCTGGCCATGGGCTACCTCTGGCCATGGGCTACCTCTGGCCATGGGCTACCTCTGGCCATGGGCTACCTCTGGCCATGGGCTACCTCTGGCCATGGGCTACCTCTGGCCATGGGCTACCTCTGGCTTAGCTTAGCACGGAAAGGAGGGAACAGAATGGCATGTGTTGGGGAAGCTGCTTGGACAAAAGCCTTTTCAGGAGACCAGGACTTCTAGGGATGCTGGAGCTTACAGAGGGAAAAAAAACAGATTAAATAGTCACTTTTTTGAGGACAGGCTACTTGCTGTTTTAAACAGCTTGTATAATAGGTAGGAAGTGAGCTTGCTGTTGTTTGTTTTTTTTTTTTCTCTCCCCCCTCCCCCCCCCCGCAGTAATCACATGGCTAAACAAACAGCTGAATGAAATTCAGACGGCAAGGAAGTTAGAGACTTCTAGCAGTCCACATGGTGGTGTTAGGACTGGCATTTCACCTCAAGGCATGGTAAGATGCAAGTATAAATAACATGTGGTTACAGCATAGTGATTACTTCCGGGAATCTGTGGCATAAAAAAGATGCTTTCATGTTCTTTTGGCCCTGTTGCCTATTTTTATGAAATACTACTTGTTAGTTAATTTTGAAATTTTGAACTGCTACAGAAAACTATTTAGCATCTTGTTACTTTCTTCTCTAAACGTATATTTCTATTTCTCTTGCAGCTTGACCGACCATCCTTTCCTAGCTCAGGAGTCAGTCATCCCGTTTCTCCTCTGTATGCATTCCAGAACTTTCTTGAACCAGCATGCAGCAAAAGTGCCAATCCACAATGTCCAGGACCAAAGGCAGGCATTATGACTCTTGTTTATCTGAAATGTGATAGCATAAAATTTCAAAGTGTGATGTTTGAATTGTTCTCAAAATGCGTATTTACTGCACATCCTAGTTCTGCTGGACTCCATCTCTTGACGTTTTAGTGCTATTAAATAGTAATAGCAAATGCCTGCTTTAGGGCTTTTCTTCATGCTATACTGTACACAAGTGCTATGCAAGGTATAGAAACATTCATCCCCTTGCAAAGCCCGTGCTCAGAGTACCTGCGGGTGCACTGTCATACCTGGAGATACTCAAGTTATCCTGTAACTCTTGCCTTTCTGCAGATTCAGTTTAATGCACAGCTTTCGAAAATGAACCGATGTGCAGATGTTCAGACAGTGACTACTGCAACTGGTCATCCAGCAAATAAAGAGAAGTGAGTAGCTATCTGTTGTAATTATTTTTTCCCCTCCTTTTTCTCTCCTCTCTCTATATAGAGCCTTTTGTCTTCTGTGCCTAGCTGGAACTGAGCAAAAACCATGCACTATGACGCTAGTTCTGTGAACTGCATTTGTCCAGCGACATGTTAATGAACTACTTACTTATTAAGCCTGGCTTATAGATGTCAAGCTGAGGTCTGTGCTTTCAGGAGAAGGACCTGAGGAACAGAAGCTCTGTGTCCCTTGGGATGCTGTGTCTATGGCTATCAGGTGACAGACAAGCCACAAAGGGCTAGTAGTTGAATGCTGTTCTTATCTACTCAGTGATGCTTTGCTTCTTTTGAGCGTTAGGTGTGCATAGGCACTTACCAGTTCCACTTCCAGTTATGTAATTTTTTTTTTTGAGTCGCTATCTGTACTTTTTAATGCATTGCTAACTGTAGTTACTATAGATTTACATATTTATTTATTTTTAATTTTTAGTGGTGATAATTTTGGGCTGGAACCGAAGTACTTCAAGAAAAAAGACGACAGCATTCCTTTACGAGGGCTTAGCCAAAATACCCTTAACTCAGGTATGTGTGAAAACAGTAAAACAAAAACCTTGTTTGAATGTATTTAGCGGACAATAATTATGGCTCTATGAACAGTATCTTTATTTTTGCTCTTTGACAGAGTATTTGAAAGCCTACTTGTCAACCAAAGCACAGCCATCACCAAAAGCAGCAGTAACAACAGCCTCTGCTTATTTTCCTGGATAGTAGACAGTGTTTTAAAGGAAGAGTTCTCTTAACCCATTCAGGGGATTCTTGGATGTCCCAGAACTAAGATGTTAAATAACGCCTTAAAGGTGATGTATCAATGTGAACTGACTTCTACTAAGACTGATTCGGCTTTCTTTCAGAAAGTTATTTTGACTAATTTGGATTACCTTTCAGGATACTTTTAAGGCAATGCAGGAAAGATTAAACTTTTTACAAGCCCTTTCAGCCTTAAAGGCAGCGTCTCTGTAGTAGTCATGGGACCTGCACGGACTTTTGGCTTGGTATTAGAGAACCTATAGTCTTCCTGGAAAAAAAACATGTAAGAGCAATTACTTTTTTGTTCTTGTAGGAATGGGCAAGTGTGGCTCTGTAACAGATGAACTGTATACTCTGGCATTCTGTGCTAGGAAAGGTATTTCTATATGAGTACTTCTCCTGACTGACTGACTTGAGAGGGGATAAGGCAGTAGTTCTCCAGCAGTTTCTGGATGCAACTGTCATTTTTCTGATGCACTAATGTACAGTACTGCCCCCTCCCCATTTTCATTCTGAAAACTTGCTTGATTTGAGAAACGGGTTATTTGAGTAATAAGTAAGTTCATGTAGGCTTGCAAATAAGCTGGTTAACACCAAGGATCCTAAGTAGTGGAATCATGTTACAACTTCATTCTGTTTGTTAGCTTTCATTTGGTGTCTCAATAAAGAACTGGCATGCAAGTTTTTTTTTTTTTAAAGCCCAAAATACATATTTTTCAAAGACTGTTTACATACATACAGTTCCAAAATATCAAACTAAGGTGAAAAGTATGAAATCTTTAAGTGTATCTACCTGATGGTGTACTTAAATTACTTGTTTTGCAGTGTAAAATGTGTATATAGTGATCATTAATGTATATGCACCTGTTTTGAGATGTACAAATTTAAGTAGATATATTAAATGGTTTTTATCAATTCTCTGTTGTAATTAGTTACTCTAAACTAATTGGTTACATTAAACTAACATCTCCATTCTAGTGAAATATCAATATGAAGTAAGTCTCATAATAGTATTATTTATTCACCTTACCTTTCTCTGGAGTTTACTTCCCAGCTCATTCTTTCCCCATGCAATACTGCACTGCTAGACCAGCACTGTGAGATGTACTGCCAGTACAGTCTGCAGCTGACAGCCACCCTGATCTAAGGTCTGTACTTCTACTATTTCTAGTTTTATCTATCTTAGGCAGATGGTAAATATGAATGAATGTGAATTTAGTCTGTTTATTTTGAAATCCATAAGCTGCTATCAAACAGCACTCTAGTAATTAAGATGTGATCTTTTTCTGTAACTCAGTCCTATTAATTTAGATTAATATGAGGACTGGAAAGACCAACACAAATTAATTTCAGTATAAGGGTTGTGCAAAACTGCAGCATACTAAAGGTTTATTATTGACTAGTTTATGTGGACTGTTTATATATATGTATGTATGTGTATAAACAATTTATTCCATTATAGCTCTGTGAGGGAAATACAAACATCTGCAGCCAGTTTACGCTGCTAAATGAAATGAAAAGTCTCTGTGATAGGCACAATCCTGTAATCTAACAAACAGCTAAAAATAGAACACTGGACTTTAGCAGGTGTGAAAAAAGCCTGGAGTACAAAGTATAGCATGCATATTAGATAACTTTGATTAAGGTTTCAAGAGCCATTAACAATTATTTAAAAATTCATTAAAATATTCAACTTTATTAACAGTACATTTACATATTTTTTTTCCTGCTCTTGGTCAACCATGGTAAATGTTCAAAGGTAAAAAAGCATTAAGCAATAACCACAAGATGAAAACATTTCAAACCTATACAATACTTTATACACAAATTTATACAAAGAAACACTTAAATAATACAACTGGACACAAAAATATACACTTTTAGAGAAATTCACATCAGTAATTGTATAAAGCTTTCTTCTGTACTAAGGGTCCTGAAAATTTAGGACTAAAACATTAGCTCTGTAAAGTAAAGGGTTATTGTGACAGTCCTCAAAGGCCACTATATAGCCAACTGACGTATTCAAGGCTATCAGCTTATATTTCAGGTTGTGTATTCAAGTTTTGAGGTCCTTTACAATTATGCAAACATCAGAAATACAGTGGTATATACAATAAACGGTACTTAGGAAAGCAGAGTTTCAGAGCCAATATTAAAATGTTGTAGGCTCAAAACACCCACTTAATATTTAAACAATGTTTGATATTACCGTTTATTCAAAAATAGAGTAATGCACTTACATTAAAAAGAACGTTTACTGTTCAGCAAGCATGTTCACGTGATTCTTATATTAGTACAAACATAAAAATCTGTTGTGTGACTTCTAGAATAAGTGGTACCAATTCACCTTTTCCCTTACTTGAGTACATTTACATTAAGGCTTTGAATCATCTGACCCAAGATTTTACAACATTAAAATGAATGGGTCCACATGGATGCTAGTATGTCTCATTGAGACTTAGCATGAATAGAATTAAAGCTCACTACCTTAAGAAAACAGGACACATGCTCATATGTTGACTATATATATTATTTTTTTTTTATGTCTCTGAACTAGGATGTAAAGTTTAATAGTAACAGTATTTCATGGCAAGAGACAAGTGCTTACCTTTTTTTTTTTCTTCTCAAGAGCAAATTATTAATTTAATGGTAACATCTTTGGAGAAACTTCCAGTTTTCTTGCAATCCCTACAAATTTCATGCAGAAAGATATTTCTTAAGACTACCTTAAGAAATTATATTTTTGACAGAAATGGAATGCATATCCCAAACTGCTGATGAAAAATTCTAAAAAGTCTTCCTAGATTTTTTGTCATACATTTGTGTCTTGCAGTAATGGTTCTTTAGCTTCACCAGGAGCTTGTGGACTGTGGGGATGGCCATGACTGCCACAGTGTTTTTTCCAGTTGCTGGACCGTACGTTTAGGTTGGTGTGTTCAGGAATAAACAAGGCAACAAGAAGAGCCAGCAGCACAGAGCATGCTCCAAAGAGGAATGGGGGTCCAGGAATTATAGAATTCTGAAAACAACAACAAGAAGTACTATGGAGCCATAGACATGTATTAAAATATTAAGCTAATTACACAAACTTCAAAAGTGGAAAGAACTCTTTTTTCTTCCTTCTGCTCTTGGCACTATAGTACTCATCTCTACGTGGGTTCTTTTAGAGGAAGAAATTGGGAAAGCGTACTTGTATATCTTAAGACTGAGGAAAGGCAGCAAATGGTACTTAGTAATGCCTGTTAACTCTCTTAGTGTCCGTTTTGTGAAGCAACACAGCTTCAGCAGTTGCTTGACTTCGTATGCTTTTGTACATTTCAAATTTGTGCTACAGCGAGTGTGCTCCTTGTGAGAAACCTGGAGAAATTTCACATTCTCTCCACTAACTTTAAAAACTTGAACAATTCTTCTCCCTGCTTCCCCCTGCAAAGTACCATTTGCCTTCTCAGTTCTAGCAGGAAGGATGCGTGGTACACGCATGCAGCACAACTGTGTGATACTACTGCAGACTAGTTCCTCTGTAGCATAACAGCTCAGTATTTTCAATCTGGTTCAATTTCACCGCTACTGAAAGTGAGCACTTTTGAAAGACCACATTAAAAAAACTGCCAAACTGAATTCTACAAGGAGGGTGAAAGAAGAGATTCTTGCTCCTAGGTCAACCAGATGCAGCCAGACAACAATGAAAGAGTAGAGCAAAGAAAAACATCCCTTTGCCTATACTGTCCATAGCAGGATATGTATGTTCAGAGAAGTATGTGATTACAACTGTTGCTTCCCTTAAGACTTTGTAAGTAATCTAGATCTCTGCCTTCCTGGTAGGAAGAATGAAGGCATTCTGGAAGATTTTTTTCTTAATTAAACATTCATGTATTATGTTAGAGTTTGCATTGTAAAGTGACTTGCAAACTTGTTCCACAAAGGGATGTTGTAGGTACTCTAAAAACAACAGGTACCTTAGATAAACATGATAATGAGACAGAAAAACGGGGCAGTAACTGATTCAGACCAAAGTCTAAGTATTCTATAGCAGGAGCCTGAAGAGTTTATATTCAACTTCAGGTAGGTGTTACTTTAAAATAATTAAGATGTATTTTAGTAGTAGTTTTCCTGCTGAATTTGCTCAACTAACAAACATTAGTAACTAAAAAATACAGATCTTGGGCAAAAGACTGAAGGAAGACAAAGCCAAAATTGCTCAGTACCTGAAAGGTAACTACAGTGACAGAGAAAACAGCTCAGCAAGGCAGAAGAACAGTGGGATTCTGTCATTAGTAGTCCATCCTTCCCTGTGGCAGGTAAGTGTCTCAGTCTGTTCTTTTTACAGGGCTCAGTAGTTGTCTAATTATCAGCTGTATATCTTTTGAAAGTCAAACTACATCCTAGTATCTAGTTAACAGCAAATAGATCAGCAAGCTTCTAAGAAGAGTGAATCAAGAAGCTCTTTTTACATGCTTCACTTACAGCTAGCTAGCATGGCAAAAGTTAAAATACAGTCTCATGTTTAAGAACTGGCAGGAACAGTGGTTTTTTTTTTTAATTAGTAAGAAAAAAAAAATACCTGTTGTAAATGGTATTGTGTGGCCACACTACCTCCTGGTGGTGTTTCAGGCATGGGGAGTTCATTCAGTTCAACATGAAATATATAGAATATAAAACCATAAAGTGCTGGTCCCAAACCATTACACAGTCCTCGAATTCCTGTTATCATCCCTTGAACAACACCTAGAGAAAGTAAAATATACTGTTATCTACCTATATATTTTCATGTGTATATATATATGATTATTTATAATGCATTATGTGCAATCAGTAAGACTTCACTCATTTCCCCTTCACACTGACGCAAACAAGAAGCTTCACTGAATGGGGTTATACCATTGGTAAAAATAAATAAGGGCTGTAGAAAATTTGTCATTGTGATACATTCAATTTTTTCATCTTTCTATAGGCCTAGAGTAGTATCTCCTGTGCCACGCTCATCCAGGAGGCCAACATATACAATGTCTTTGCTATCACTATCTCATGCAGCAGAGAAAGCATTGCAAGCAACCTGGATAACTAAGCACACCTATGCTACAAGGGAGGAAAAATAACAAAATAAGTCTGCTAACTATTTTGCTACCTTTGGGACCTGTTAACTGCTTTCCTCTGTGCTTTCCACGGTATTCATGTGCCCAAACTTCTAAGTAAGTAGTTTGGATTGTAATGTTTTGTGACCTGTACTGAGGTGTATTGGCTACTTTGTGCCAAGGTTAAGGATGACGCGTTAGTGCTAGTAGACACCCTGACATGCCTGGCTTCACACCATTCTGACTAGAATTCAACATATTAGGACAACAAACCTACCTTGTTGGTCAGCATCAGCAGTTCGGGAAACTAGTGCGCTTACAGCTGGGAAAGTAATACTGGACATGGCTGCAACAGCTCCAGCTGCCCACATCATCCTGCAAAAAAAGACAGACTCAAAGTAACTGCTTTGCATGGAAAGCGTTCTGCATGTAGAGCTCCGAAGTCCTAGCATTAGCATCAAGATGAGAATGGGTTAGTTTTGCAGGTCAGAACATTGCAAAAGCTAATTAAGTTACCACTGTTGTGCTTTTCTTTTTTTGATTTAAAATCCTGCAAAATAGTTTTAGTAAGCTACCAGTCCTACCAAAAGCTTACTCTTTACTGAGAAAGTCTTGATCGTGATCTTTGCTGGAGTAAACAGTACTCAGATTAAGAGGTATGTTTGATGTAGCTTCTGCAGCATTGAAAATCATGCAAAAGACCTCCCATTCAGGATGGGCAGTTTTCATCTGTGCCTAGCCTTCCACATGAGGAAGAGGAGTTACAGTACACAAAACCAAATTAAAAAGCTGCTTTGACCTTACAAGACAGCCAATCAGTCAAAATCTGACTGCGCAATGACAGATTCCTAAAAGCACTTTTTTGGGAAAAGGATACTGCCACATCTGAAATTCAGAGTTTCTTTTCACATGAAAAATCTGTATATTTGAGAAGATTAAAGTAACTTTTTCTGCTGCAGTACAGGGTATGCCATTATTACTCTGGCCTCTTAAAACACCTAGATGGTTGTCCTGACAGTCATTCCTTGCCTACAGCCAATTAACTCAATGCATCTATTCAAAGAGAGTACAGTTTTAAGATTCTTCAGCTAGGACAAATCTCCCTTCTGGAAACAGTAGCGCTGAGGAACAAAACAAAACCACCACTTCTTCAGTCATGGTGCTGATCATTATTATATAATATATATTTTTTTGTCCTCTAAATGTCTCCCTTGGACAAAGGATAAAAGGCAGAGAGATATATTCAAATATTAAAGTGAAATTTACATACCAAGGTTCTGAGCCAAAGCCATACCATGCAAGTTGCAGTATTTGAAATCCTAGACCCAGTAGGATGGTGTTTTTATTTCCAATGGACCGCATAAGTAAACTCAAAACTATTGTCTGTCAAGGGCAGGGAAGTACAAAACCAAAAATTAACATTTTATTGTGAACGTTAATGCATGCAAATAAATTAATGAATTTAAAAAAAGCAAACCAACATTCTCCAGAAGCTGTATTGGCAAAATATGTAGGAGTTTCTACCAAAAAGTTAAAATCATTTAACATGTTATATGAACAAATTATCACTCCTTTCTTGATGTAGAAAAATGATTTAGTTTTCCCAACACAATACACTTTGGCTACTAATAAATCAAAACTCTGAAAAACTTTGGCAGGCTATATTTTTCCATGTAAATTAGTTAAAGGAAGAATGCTAATCAACACTTACAGGCTTAGAAAAACAGCTACAGAAAATGTGAGGTACGTTTCTGGAATTTCAGTATTATGAAATCTCTCCATAGTGCTTAGTTTTTCTTTTTAAGTTACTGAATCAATGAAATACATAGCTGTAATTCACCTGTGCAATAATGGAAAGAATCCCAAGGACTGCTATAAATGCTGCCACACTTTCAGATGAAAATCCCATTATCTATATTAACAAAAAAAAAAAGGCAATTTGATTATTAATAGTAAAGTATATATTGACATATCAGACATCAAGGGGGAAAAAAATACAGAAAATTGATTCAACTGCTACTATTCAACTAAACTCAAACTTGTAAAAACAATTATTCTTTCACTGAAAAAGAAAAGAGAAAACAAAGGACCAAAAACAGAAAGCAAGTTACCAGAATTCCCTCAATAATAAAGCATTGTAACACGGGGAACCTCCTAACCCAAGATGAATGCAAATGATAACAAGACATGAGAAAGTGTTTTATAATGCATTCATCTCTCTCCTGTTTTCCTGTCTCTAAAAAAAGAGGAAAACAAAACAGCAAGAGGACTAAAAACTACTGAAAACTTTTAAATGATACTAGTTATTCGTACTTACTACATGAATTCAGCAATAGCCAAAACTTAACTAGAAATGCACATTTGCTCAAATCCATATCAAGATGTTAAATTACCTGTCTGAGGTATAGGAAGAAGCTGGAATATTGACCTGCCTCTGGGAGGTAGGAAAGAAAGACTGTTATGCAGATTAGCAGCACAATTGAATCCTGGCCGACTTTCTTCAGTGACTATGGCAAGAAAAACAAAGCATTATAAACCATCTACTCCTCATATTCAGAAAAGCATGCCTAGTAAGAAACTGAAAAGCATATAAATTAATGAAGCTAGCACACAGCACCACTGAAACATTTCCTGCACATTTAGCAAGACTGTTGGCAAAAATATTAGCAGCAGTGTGAGATCACCTGTTTTTTGCCCCCCCAGCTGCTCCCCCCCCTTTTTTTTTTTTTTTAAGAACTTGAAACATGGTAAATACAATCTCTTTTTTGTCTCAAAAGCTCAGTATCTACAAATGCCCAAATATCTCATATTAAAATAGCTTACCGCAAAAGGGTCAGCCTGTTCCCAAGAAATAGGCGCTCCCCAGGATGCTGGCCTCATCTTCTCTGGCAGTGATTCTGGTACAGCAACAAGAATAAAACAAATGTCTAACAAGGCTATTGCTGTAGCCAGGACTACGACCAAGCTGTCTCCATAGACTCGACCAAGGTAGGCACCAATAGCAGGGCTGGTAACTAAACTTGCTGCAAAAGTTGCTGAAACCTAAAACAAATAACAGCTGGTAAGATCTACAGTTATATAAGTGAAAATTATTGTTTCCCAATTCTTTTCTGATGTTCAGAAGCCTACTCATTCTACTCAGTGGTTAAAGGTAACTTTTTTCTGCGACTATGCAGTAGCAGCTATATATTTCAGATGGGCAAAGCTTTGAAGAAAAACAGGTTTTTTTCCAACTGGACAATAATGCGAGGCCCACAGCATTCACATGTACTGACATAATTAAGTTTAACTATCCAACAACTGTCTTGCTGCTGTCTTTGGAAGTGATAAGCTGTATTTTCATCTGCATACTGGCAAAATATGCAATGCCTGCTGTTAATCAAGAAGACGTTGCCAGGAAAAACTGTCCATGTATCAAGGACAAGTTAGTAAACTTAATATGCTGGCTAATTCAGCTCATTGCAACAGAACTTCAGGAAGAAGTTTTCAATTAACTACCAGGACTTGTTATGAAAGATGTTAACTTTAAACCTTTAAAGAAACTCTCTCAAAATACCTCAATCCCTAATGCGTACAGGCAGAAAGAAACTATTTAGTCCCACATCCATGTGACAGACTCTGTATTTTGAATGCAACAAAACTGCTAACCCATAATACATAGAGCAGGGTAGGAGGAGCTAATGAAGAAATGGAGGTGAGCTGTATGAACTTATAAAAGGCAAGTTACTCAGCTATGTTTGTTTTGAGCTGAAGCACAACACAGCAGCGTGTTTGGAAACATGAGCAGGATTAGTCAAGCTATACAACGGCAGCTCCAAAATTATCCAGAAATAAAAGTTTAGGTTTTGAAAAGATGACAGTGGCTGAGTAGGACTGATATGAGAAGTAATGGAGAAATGAACTAAAAAGCCCCTCAAATGACATAGTTAATGCTGATGATAACTGCGAGAAAGACAACATCTGAGAGAGATTTTAACATGGCTGTATTATATTTACAGTAGAAACGGAATATTCAAAAGGAGATACAGGCCTGGATGACAAGGAAAACTAAACAGAAGACTCTTACTCCAAACAAAAACTTATTTGCCAAAGAAATCAATTTTGAAAAGCTCTACTAACAGAAAGAGAGCCAAAACCTAAATACATACCAATCCATAGGCCATACTTCTTTCATGTTCTTGGGTTATGTCTGCTACATATGCAAAAACCACAGAAAAAGTCACTGCAAAAACTCCAGAGACAGAAATAACAGCAAAGTACCACCTAAGAAAAAGTAGGGGAAAAAAAAAAAATCAGAACAGCTAAATTATAGAGACAAAAAATTCTCTATTTACAACCAAATACAGGTCAACAATAAATTATCCTGTCCAACTCTTCCTGACAAATAGTAAGATAAACTTTGGTAAAGCCGATGTGAATGTCTCGAAGAGTTGTGCAATTTCTCCTCAGTGCGTTAAGCACAAGGATAAACACCATACTTTTGTAACATCTACAAAAAGCTGCTGCGATTAAGTGCATGTTAAAAATTCTACATCTTAGTATACTAACTTTGACTGGATGCCTATGGCACAAAGCAAATCAGAACCTTCATTTTTTTTGGCGAATCCGGGCTTTGAGATCTCTCAATATTAGTCTTATCTTTACACCCAGACACTAGCACTGATTGCATTTGAAACCTTCATTTACACTTAAGCAGCAAGCTATTTCCCACAAGAAGGGATGAAGAACTGAAATCCATGCGTGCCCAGAGAAGAAAGAGATGCCTCATGTAACTGCTTGACTGGGTGCCTTTGCCCTGTGTCAGTGCTAATGCCACAGTCTCCATTATTTCAGACAGGCCTGCAGGTACTGTGCAGGGGTGGTCGAACAAACATGGAAAATGAATCCTGACTCAGGCACTACCTGGGAATGTACGTGCCAATTAAGAGCTTAATAAACTTCCGCACAGCGCAAAAGCTGACAGATTTTAAAACTTGAGAAACAAAAAAGTGTAGTAAAATTTCAGCATCATTTTAGGTTACGAATGGTTACTTTCACGCATTAGATGAGGATAAATACACAACATAGATCTGTATCAATTCACTGGACCGCATTCCAGTACATTTTCTCCAAGTGCACTGAAGAAGTAAGGGGGCCAATAGCCCAGGGCTCTAAGTCAGCAGGTCTTAAATTCTGATCCAAGGCATTTGGCCTTAGGTCAGCTACTTCAGCTTGACTCTGTTCTCCAGATTTGCAAAGAGTAATACAAAAGCCCCAACATTACTTTGAGGACAAAGAATATCGTATCAGCAATATAACAAATATATTAGCATTCTATAATAACAAGATATACAAGAAATAGAATGTACAGAATATACAAGAGACTATACAAGTGTGTATATATAAAAAATATATTAAAATATATAGAAATAACGTATAGATGAAAAACATAAAAATGTAAGAATACATAAGAAACAGTAAAGTCTAGTCTGAAAGAATTTACTAACCACGGACTAATCTTCATTAGTGGTATTGGTGCACAGGTGAAAAATACCGTTAGCAGCAAGAAGGACTTTCGTCCCCACACATCAGACAGGGCACCTATGAGTGGGGCACTGAGGAACGATAATAAGCCCTGTAAAGTAAAACATTAAGTTAGAACTGCATGGTAAGAAGCATGATAGCCAAATGTACTACAAACTGAGTGCAGACTGGGTTTTATTTTTGCTGAAGTTGATTATTATGTAGTGCAATACATCAAAGGGAATATGGTCAAGCATTCTTGATCATCTGTCCCATGCCTGGTTACCTAAAATTTGAGTTTTATTACACCAGAGTATCCAGAACTCAAAACAAAAATGATCCAGTCATATTAGCAGTTCCAGGAACTGTGTTTTGAAGTTCTGTCTTTACAAGTCACATAAATGCAAGTAATTGACAATGCACTACTTGAGCAACAAGCTCCAAGTGAAAAAAACCCTCAAATTTTAACAGCATTTGTGTCATCTGGGATTAGTAAACTGACTGTTTTTATTCTTTGGTGAACTCAAACACAAGGTACAGGCCAAATAACAACTTAGTGAAAGTAAAATGATGCATTTTAGTTTTATTTTTTGGAAACAAGTTTATTCTCACATTTTATTTACGCCTTCAAAGCTCTACTGAAAGCCTCTTGAACATTTCACTTAACTGGCAGTCATTTGTATACTCCCCACCATTCATTTTACACTGTATGTGCAATTACTTTAACTTTTGTCACCCTACCTTTACTCCTTGAATTAGACCATTCATTAGAAATGTATGTTTTGGGAAGGTTTCATGCAAAACCTAGAGAAGAAATACAAACATTACATACTGCATTGTCATTTACACAATATTATCTGTAAGTGCTGTTCATGATGCACCCAACATCTGTGGTGGCACAAAAAGTACTTTATATTTACATGGATATGTCTCCATGGATTAGAGAGAGAGAGAGAGAGAGAGAGAGAGAGAGAGAAATTAATCCACCCAAAACACTGAGAGGGGAAAAAAAAACCCAAGGTATAAACCATTAATTAATGACCATTAATTTCAGCCTCACTATCCTATGGGGGCGGGGAGAGGGGAGGAATATGTACATAGTCTATTTCCCCACTCCTGCTTTCGAAAGAATGAGTATTTGGGGGGAGGGGCGGGACAGGACATAAAAGTGCACTTTTAAAGACTTTTTGTTCATGTTTACTGTACTTAAAAACTCAAGCTGAGTTTCCCTTTTTCATCATGTAGTATCTCACCAAATACCTAGATCTACATCTTTGGATAAACTCAACTTATATGGAATGCATTAAACATAATATACATTTCTTAACCATCATGTTACAGCAAATGGTGAGTTAGTAAAAAAAACAAAACAAAACAAAACTCTCTTTTTAAATAAAACCTTGCAGCTTCCCTTTCAATAGCTGATATGGTCTACATGTATTCTTTTACTGGTAAGATACCAAAATCTCCTTTTCAAAAAAGTACACACCACCAATATGATGTAAAGCTGTTGCTCTAGCTGTAACAGCACTGACATTTCAAGAAGTACGGTACAATGTCTCGATGCAGAAAAGGAGTCAGCCTTGATAGATGTACAATGCCAAAATCTTACGTGGGGGCAGAGGGGTGCCTGGAGAACCTCCTGAACTGCTGGGTATGTTTGTCTATCAGCTTTGTCATCTAAGTGTTTCCTCCCTCTTTTGTCCTCACTTTGCCCAGATAATTTCTGCCCTGGCTTCTCTCCTTCTTCCTCAATTTGGGGCGTTACCAGAAACACACCACAAATAGTCCATGATGTAACTTTCATTCACGTGAACGTTCCTTGCAGGTTTTAGCTTTGCTAGATAGAGGCCTCAGTTCTCTCAATGCTTTGGGAAGGATTAATTTCATTGAACTCTTAAATTTCGGCGTTGCTGGACAGACCACCTAGAACCTAGAAAATTAGCCTGTGGGGAGTCTGGTTTGAGCTATCTGTCCTCTGCTCGGGGTGGAAGAGAGACATCGGCAGTGCCTCCTCTCAATCCAGTGACTAGACCCTAGACATGCAGGTTAAAAGAGAAACCTGTCTTCAGTCTAGCTAACACTGTAGGAGATGTATTCCGTGTAGTAACTGATTCACAGTTTATATGCAAGAGACTGCTCACGTGCTTAACATCAGGTTACAGAATTGCAGCAAGATCTCATTTTAGATGGACTTTTCTTGAAGATCTTTAAGCTTTTGCTCCACTTTGCTTTCTAAGTATGCGTCATCACACACAAAGATCAAATTCAAATGGAGAGCAACCAATTGTACTAGTAAAGAATTTGGTACAAACATATTGGTGTGAAAGTCTCAGTAATTATTGGGCGACTTTGGTGTTAACAGGGTCACTGTAAAGCTTCTGTTGAAAGCACAGCTAGGTTAAAGAGCTCCCTACCTCTAAGTCACCTCTACCACCTCCCGCTGGTGTAATTTTACCGAATATCAAGCATATCCTTGCCTTTGAAACTCTAATGTGCCAACTTTTTGCAGCATTTTGAAAGGAAAAATAATTTAAGTATTGCAGGTCTTACAGGTTTCACGTCAGAAAACATATGTAAGCTTCAGTGTCAACAGACTTGCACGTAAACAGTTACGTCACATCATTACACAGCTTTAACACAAATAATTCTAAATGTTTGATTTCATATAATAATACAAAACTTTTCACTTGCAGAACAGAGCAGGTCAATGACATACAAATTTCATTTAATTCAGAAATAAGATGTTCAGTGCCTCCGCAGTGATCTCTCACATAGCAAGAAAAAGTTTAAGCATATATATCACTTACCACCAGAGTGGGTGCTGTTAAGAGTCCCCAAGCAAAAAACTCCAAAAATATCACTATGACAGCATGGTAGACACTGGGCGAACCTATTCCTTGAGGCTAAAATAAGACATTAAAAAAAAGTGATTACTATAACACATATGACAAGCTGTCCCACTCATCAGAAATGCATCTCAGCGTTATAAACAGAAGAGTTAAGAAGTGAAGCAGGACTCAACCACCCGAGTCCTTGAGGTACTCAAGCTAATTGGCACAAAGGGAAATTCCTTTCTCAACCCTTTGCTGCCAACGTGCTCAAGTGCCCTCCTAATGCTCTGCAGCGTAAAAAAGTGTTTTCTCATTTCAAATTAAAAAATAAAACACTTATATTGCCACTCTGGGAAACAAGGAAGCTGATGAAAGTGGGAACAAATTCTTAGAAAAAAATTTTTTTTCTGGAGGAAAAACTCACACCATGCTGCATGGAAATCAAGTTGTCATCATTTCAAAACACTGTAATGCTCACACTCAGTTGTGTGTCTAATTACAAGCTTAATTAATTACTTGGTGCATCAGACAACTTTATAGTATTTCTGTTAGTAAAAGGCAGCATGGCTAAGTGCAACACTTTCATAGTTCTAAATCAAGAAAGAAAAATTGAGATAATGGAAGTCAGAAATCAGTCACAGGAACAGCACTGATAGTTTCCCAAAACAGTTTCCCAAATACTGAGTAGCTGCAATGTATTTCACATGTAGCAAGAGATCTGCATAGAAGATTTGAAAGAAGAAAATTCCAATCCTTTAGTGATTTAGTATAATCGGAGAATGGAGGGGAACAGAAAGCAAGAGCAGGGGTGGGGTAGCCTGCTCACTTCAAATACTCTGTAAATACTACCCTGTCAAACAGCACGCCACAGCTCACCCTTTGCAAATTGAGAAAACACTGCAAAAAGTATTTTCATATTAAAGTAGTAGGAGGAACTAATCAGAAATCTCATATGCATTCTTTAATCTTAAAAGCACTGCCTTAACATCTACTTTCCTGGCTTTGTGTGGAGATGAGTTACTTGCTTGATGAGACCGAGCATTCATACTGAATAAACCCATGCAGGTTGCAGTTCTCAGCTTCCTCTGAAGAAAGCTCAGGCTTATTAACATAAAGATCTGATGGGAGGGAGTAAAGAAGAGAGCGCGCCAACTCTTCTCAGAGGCATTCAGTGACAGGATGAGACACAAATTGAAATACAGGAAATTCCACTTGAACATAAAGCAGGGGAAAAAAGGTTTATTTATTTAAACTGTGAGGGCAGTCAAACACCGGAACAGGTTGCCCAGAGAGGTTGCGCAGCCTTCATCCCAGGAGATATTCAAAACGTGCCTGGACATGGCCCTGAGCAACCTAGTTGACCCTGTCTGGGGGGCAAGGGAGGGTGCTGGACTAGAGACCTTCAGAGATGCCTCCCAACCTCAGCTATTCCACAATACTAAGTTTAAGTTAGATAATACTCAAGTCTTTTTTTTTAATTTTAATTAAATTTTATATATATATATATATATATATATAAAACATAAATAAAATTAAATTTAGATTTCTATTTAAAATAAATAAAGATTTCTGCTACTCACACCCAGCTTTTCTTTCAAGATTCCAATTATTTCCAACCCAGAAAAAATAAAGCTTTTGAACAAAAATATACTCTTGTAGTATACTCTATAACTTCAAAAATTATTTTAAAACAAGTCAATTCTCAAAACATATTTATTTATTTGAAGGCAGAAAATATTCCAGCTAAAACTGTTGTTATCCTGCAACAGTCTAACCACCTCATAGCGTCACTTAACATCATAGTCCATTTTTTTCAACACTGTAAAAATACCCAAGTTCTGTATAGTTTTCAATTAAGTTTGCACTCTGTTTTTGAATCTGGTGGAAGGCCTGAATGCAGAAACACAAGTATTACTGGATGCAGCAGCATGACATCCTTTCTCCTCTCTTGGTAAACAAAAGTTAAAGTCTAAAGGGACACCTGGAAGCATACAGTATCTTAATCAATGATTACTCCAGTGAGAAATTCTAAAACACAACACATAACAGCGGTTACTCTGCTTTTATTATTCATCCTAAAATACACACGAGCGTAAAATGGAATCTCTAACCTTTACGAAAAGCAGGAAAACATACCCTAAAAAACATCAACATCCATCAGTGAAATTAGTTTTGCTTCTTACCACTAAGTAAACCAGACAGACAGTTACCAATTTAACAAACAGCTATGGTGATTTCCTCCCCTCCCCCCCACATACTACTGTTCTCAAAAGACTAATGGAATGATTGCTAGGGATTTAATTTGCTAAAACGTCTATTTATTTAACACTCTCTTGAAATCATGATACTCTTTTTACAAAAATGCATATTTAAGACACACAATATTATACAGTGGAAAAAATACTAGTGGCAATGAAAAATATGTCATAAGTGACACTACTCCCCGATTAAGGGAAAAAAAAAAAAAAAAGGTCAAGCTCCAATTGCCAAAACATTCAGAGCTTCCTTTTTTTTAAAAGAAAAAAAAAAAAAAAGGAAAGGAGGAAACAAGGTAGGAGGAAGAAAGTACAACACGCTTCTGCTCGGCTCCCAGCTAACCTTTACAGGGATTCGCTGATGCAGAAGTCTCTCCGACCTGCCGACCTCTCCTTCCTCAGACCCTGGAAGCCGAGACAGAGCGCGACAGACAGCAGGGTCCCTCGACGGCCAGGCAGCCGCACGCCACGGGCCGCTTCCCCCGGGGCGGAACCGCGTCCCACCACCCTCGGCGCCGCCTGCCTCCAGCCTCCCAGGAGGCCCCGAAGCCAGCTGCTGCCCCAAGCGCACGGCGGGTTCCTAGTGGCTTTTCCTTCGGCAAAGATTCAGCTAAACCACTTTCCACGCGGGGTTACGCTGAGGCAGCCCCCGGCCGGTCTCGCGTGACCTGCTGCTAACTCCCGCGACAACGCTCACCCGCACGTTTGCTCCTCCGCACCAGCCCCTCGCCGCCCGCAGAGGGACCGCTCCGGCAGAGCCCCCTGCTACGGCGGCGCCCGCGGCAGAACAGAAACTGAAACCGCCCGCGGGGCCGGGGCCGGCGGGCAGGCCGTGCGGGGCGAGCTCCCGCCGCCGCCGCCGGGCCGCAGCTCCGAGGCGGCCGCCCCCGCCCGGGCAGCGCCCCGCGCCCCCGCCAACCCCCGCGGCTCCGCCGCCCGCCTCACCGTCCCGCCGTCCTTAATGATGATCTTCTTGGCCAGCATGATGCTGCGGTTCACGGCGCGTTTCTTCTTTTTCCCCCCCTGGGTCATTTTACCATCCTACAGCCCCGGGGGGGGGGGGAGTGGGGGAGCGACGGCGGCGTTGGCGCCCCGCGGCGCCGGACCCTCCGCAGCAGCCGGGCCTTCGCCTCCCTCCTCGCCGCCACCGCTCACGCACCCGGCGCCATCTTGCCGAAGCCGCCCGGGGCGCAGCCGCCGCCGCCGCACATCACGCGATCGCCCCATTGGCTGGGCGCCGGCCACGTGCGCAGCACGCTCCGCCCGGCCGCGGGCTGGCGGCGACGCCCCTGGCCGCCCGCCCTTCCCCGCCGGCGGCGGCAGCGCCCCCCGGCCCGGCCGCCATGGCGCGGCGGGGGGCGCTCGCCCGCCCCGGGCCGGCGCTGAGCCACGGCGCGGCAGGGACTCGCCGCCTAGTTCCCTTTCAGAAAATTACATGTTTAGCGCTTAGAAAATATATATCTCTAAACACACATATGATGTGATGATAAAAGCGAAAAAAGCCGCACAGTCTCAGTGTAATTCGGCGCACAGAGAAATAAACTTTTCGTCATTTGTAACGCGGCTTACGACGACGACGACGTCCTGGCTCAGGGCGAGCCCAAGCAGCGGCCCTGCCCCTGCCCGAGCGATGAAGAGAATCGCACCGGCATTTTCCCAAACTAGCACTGTCTTTTAGCACGCCAATCCTTCCCTTATCCTGCTGGGGATACACGACTCGAACAAGTTTTGCCTTACCCAGATGACGCTGAGTGCGCAGCACACGCTATCTGAGACCCTCTTCTCTCAACCCGTCTCTCACGCACCTGCGCGAGCAGCAGCCCTCTGCCTTTGTGCTTGCCCCCTTCCACCCGAGGCCACAGGGTCCTCTCCACCCTTTTTACTCCTTCCGCAAGGCAGCCAAGGCACCTGACAGAATGGAGCAGGGAAAGGCAACTCGGGCAGGACAAGCCTGTTAGGCGTCCAAGCACGTTTCTAGAGCCAAAGTACATAACCATAGACATGATTCTTCTCAAAAATCCAGCTTGGAGACATTCTGTTTCTCACTCCCAAGTTTTTAAGTCAGTCAATGAAAGCTTGGCAGGCCCTTTCACAGATGCTGATGTACCTATCGCACTCAGGCTGCAGGGAATAGGGTAGCAGGGCTTGGCTCCCACAAGACATACGCAAAGCAGAGAGGATCTTTCAGAAACACGTGTCATTATTCTGTGGTTTACAGTTTAAGCTCGGTCACCGCTGATGCCTGGCAATACTAAACAGAGTAATACCTGCCCACGCCAACTATTACATTCACCGTCTCAGACCCAGCTCTCCAAGCCCATATCCACACGCCGGTCTTTTTCTACGCTATTGTATGGCTCCATCTTCTTCACCGAGACCTCCACCCTCCAGCCCTCCTGCTGCATACTGCTCTCTCTCCCCAGCGCCTGCTGCACCTGAATTTCTCCCCAGGCCTCAGCTGCCCGTTACCTGCTCTCTCCCCGCAGCAGCGGTGGCTGCCCTGCTGAACCTCGACCCCCACGTGCACACCTGAGCTCTAGCTCGGTTACGGCACAGAAGGTGCTACGTTAAGAAAGGGATGTAAAGACCTGAACGCAGGAACTAGCTACCAAGATTAATGGCTGTTTCAAGTCAGGAGGCTCACAGCAACTGTACTGGGACAGCCTTTTGCCTCACCAGCAGATCCGACAGTTTCTCTCTCTCTTCTGCCAAGAGCCAGGCCACCTGCCTGTTACTACATGGCACAAAGGCTTTGCCTCCGGACCAGCTGCAGACCGTATTACCTCACACAAACCTGTAGGTAACCCCACGAGCCGCTCATAAGAATTGAGCAGGCAAACTTCGGCCCGCGGGCTTAATTTAAACTATTAGCCTTCAGACCCAACTATCCCTGTTTCTCCGTTGTGATGCAGCTTTTAAGGAACTTACAGTGTCACAATGCATAACCCTATTCAGGTCAAAGGAGTTAATCCGGTCTCACGGCGAGACAAGGGCAAGGGGACTCTACCTTAGGATACAAACTATGGATTTACTGGGCTGCCCATAGGCAAAAAGGTGTCCCAGGCCTGCAGGCAAGAGTGGGCCTCAAGGATAGCACAGCCCTTATACAGCAGCCATGGCTATTACCAGTTGTTTGTTACAAGTCTTAATAAAATTATGCCATGTATGCAATATTTTTGTGGAAAAATCCCATGCTCCAGAATTCCTCACCCCTTTATTTGAAAAGGAAGGAGGACCTAAGATATTGGTATGGTTTCAAGCCCATTCCTTGGGGAGAGTGTCATTTTATTTTGATAGGAAAGTCACACACAGATATATATGACATGTAAAGAACTCAGGTAAAAAAAAAAAAAAGAGCATAACCAACCCTCAACAAGGAGATTTTTTTAACTAGACTGATTAAAGGGCTGTTTCTTTTCATCCATATATTTGTATCAGACCAACCCCTTGGTACTGATGTCATCATCCCAAAATAAATATATCTTAAGAGAAATATCAAGTTTGGTCACGTAGGCTGAGAAAGATGATGATTCAAATAAAAACTCCTAAATGTAAAAAAAAGCTCTAGATAAACACAGAAATAGGTCTCGCTTTTCCTGTCATGAATTTCAACTACCTGCAGCACTTCTCTGATTGAAATTTCAAACTTCACTTACCTAAATAAATCCTGAAATAATCCGTTCTGCTTTTATTTAACTATGAGACAAATTCTTGGCAATCATTTCATTTCCTGAAGAGAAACAAAGCAGTTTTGTCTGTTACATCTAAACACTCAAATTGTTCAACCTTCTATACAAAGTAAATTAATACTACTCTCTGTTAGCTAGAAAAGATACTATCTTTTTGGAAGCAGAATGAAAATAGAGTAATTGGTTATATAGCCAGGGAAAATGTTGCTTCTAGAGAACAGACAATGGTTTCAACAGTTATTCGGACTGCAATTCGTTCCTGCCACCCAACAGCACGAACACTTCCGTGGAAGTCGGACTGCATGTGATCACTATGATCACAGTGGGCTTGACAAAAGCAACTGACAGAGCTAGAGAGTTCTGAAAATTATTGGTGCATAACTGGTGAAATTACCTGATTTTATTATAAATATCTCTGGAAAGGACAGGAGAACATATTCACCATCAATAATAACGTGTTTGTGAACTCTGCTTAGGTCTTCTGATACATTGTATCAGGTCTCCTGATATCTTTAAAGTTGTAGCTAAACAAAACTCAGCTTTTAAATTGTAATATGAACCAAATAATTCTGTTGTATTCTAGAAGGTATATTGTACTTTCTGCTGCTATCAAAATTATTTGAAACGGGAAAAAAAAGCTACCACCAACTGCCCCGGTAATTTGTGGCAAAACACTTTTACTAAGGATTACAGTGTTTTACAATTGCACATCACACTTTAGTACCTCACACCAAAGCTCTTGAAAAATTTTACAAAGAATTTTCCATATTGGAAATTTGATGCAAAGTGACTTGCAAAAGTCACATAAAGAGGTAAGGAAGATGCAAGCCTGGAGTACGAGTTCGCTAATCTGCTTCTCAGATATAAATCAGGGGTATTTCCCTTGGAGTAAAAACAGTGAAATAATGTTCTCATTTATACCCATGAAGCCATGATTTCTCTTTGTGATCTGAATCCAATTAAAAACACCTAAATTATTAGACTCCAAATAAAACTTTGAAACAATACTTGTATCTTGATTAAAAAAAAAAAATAGCAGCCTATCAAGCCAACAAAAACCAGTATCACAGATAACAAAGCAGCCATCAAATCAGTTTAACTTGCTTGCTTGCTTATGGCTAAGTGTCTAAACTTAAAGAATTCAGCAGCTTTCAAGTTATTTCCTTGAAAGCCTTCAAGCTACTGTGACAAAGAATATTGTATATAATACAAGGAATTATTTTATAATAAGTTTTCATGCAGAGGTTCTACTCACCAATTTAATTCCTGCAGATCACAATATAATTTTGTTAATATTATTTGATAATTTTTACCACCATAAGGATGCTGTTTACAGTAAATCTAAGGCATAACAAATAAACCTTACCCGTATCAGTGAGCTGTGTTAGCGAAACATCTATTTGCCGTACGCGATACAATACGTGCCTAGTACAATACCGATCACTGCAACGGAGTCAGGAAACTGAGCAGACCAAAAGACAACGACCTCTGTGTTGAAAAGCTTCCTTAGACAAATTTGCTCAGTACGTTTACAGTTGTACAGCACGTGCTTATGTCACAAACAACATCCTCCCGCGAATCCTCTCACTAGTGGCAGCACCTTGCAGTCTTTGCGCAAGTTACAGCATGAATTTTTGTTCAGGAGCCCCTTTGCAGAGCCGTTTATCCTCTCACACTACACAGCTGTCTACTTAAACATCCTAGGTAATTCCCACTCCCTGTTACAACGCAGAGAACAGACTATGCGCTACACGATCAAGGACAGGAACAGCAACTTTGGCAACACTCTGGCCTCACACCTATACTGTGGGAAATTAGATCAGATGTTCCCTACCAGACCAGAAGAGAAACTGGTCCTGAACAAGGAGATCAGGGTTTTCAGGCCAGAAGAGAGCACAGAGACAGTCACAGGAATACTGTTGGAATGGGGTTCACAAAAAGTCATGATACAGTGGTCAAAAAGAAGCATCTCAGCCAAAAATAAATTTCTGGCAAAACTCAGTAAGTTTTAAGTTAAAACATACCCTTAACAACCATCTAATCATAGCCTTTTTGGAGTTTATAGAGAACTATACCAAAAAATTCTCTTCTTGAATAATAAAAGTTGAGTAAAACATTGTTTCCAGGTTACCAATTTTTTTTTTTTCCTAAAGTATGCATAAAGGCAATCCTCTCCATTTATAAAGATCTCAAACAGTTTTATATCTTATTTTCAATAAAGCTGGTGCTTAATTATAGTCAGTTTGTATATTACTGTAAGTGATCTTATCTACACACAAAAAAGAAGAGATATAGCATTTTACCCTCTTAGGGATAAAGGAAGACTGTATTAGATCACGTAAGCTGCGTTCTATGGTTCAGCAGCGTTATACTGAAAATAACCTGTTTCCAAATTGCTGGGAAACACCATATAAGAGAACTGTATACAGTGTAATTACATAGAAACATTAACAAAAACTCCTATGAGCACCCCCAAATTTTTCAACAACATATGAACATATAATTTATATTTGGGCTCATATATTTAAAACCTCATTTAAAATACATTGACAATAAAGAACAACTTTAAAAAAACGTTACTCATGGCAGCAAATATACAGACTTAGCATATAAGCAATTGTTACTCAGCTATAAAGCGCTAATGAAATCAATATGCCTAATTACTGTCAGAACAACGCTGGAAGGTTCAAAGGAACAGCTGAGAATGTCACAGCCAAATTCTACTCTTGGATGCAAACGTGCAGCAGCCATTCAAGAATTAGCACTGTACTGCACCGCAGGACAGATTTTTCTGCTTCCAAAAGAGCTACAAATTCAGCTGAGCAGGAAACAACTAGAAAAAAAATCATAAATTCAACTGAGTAGGAAACTTGGATTCACAGTAACTGGAGCAGAAGATATCACCTAATTAACACCATGTATTTTGCTGCACTTCCCCTTGCATTTCCATCCCCACAAAATATCTTCACTCTAGATATCTAAAATACTTAACGAGCTCACCTGGACAGAGTGGAACTCTTTAGTTCTGGCATAACTTCCTGTAGGAAAAAATTAACATTAAAAATGAACAAGACAATCAAAACAAAGTCAAGGAAACATTTCTTGGACTTACTTACAAGAACTGAACACTAAAGGCAATATAATATAATGTTACACTACCATATATATACATAGTATAATGCCATGCTATAGATAAACACTACCTTTTAAAAAGCACACACAAAGATTATTTTTTTTAATCTCATTCTTACAAAAATATGTATTTAAGAGAAGAAAAAGTAATAATCTTCCTCATTCATGATATCAAGCAAGAAGTACTGTCAACAGAACATAAATTAATGAGTTCAAACTGGAAAATGGGGATTGCTTAAGTACAGCAGAACATGAATGGCTGATAAGGAAATATATGGTAAGATGAAATTTACAGACAGCAAAGAACGTAAGAAATTTATCAATCTGGAAACAGCTCAACAAAATCTATTACATTCTTTTGAATTGCAGCCAAAAAAATAAGTTAGGAACACAAAACAACTACATATTCCTAAAAATCAATGAGGACTGTAGGAATAACTGAAACACAAGCATATGCTACCAAAATAACATCCATTTCTTGAGGAAAAATAAAGCAATGTTTTTAAAGAGTTACAGTAAAAACAGACATTATTTTGTAGAGGTAGGAACTAGAACTTTAATCTACCCATCATTATTAAAGCAAACAAAAAGGGAGCAGCTATGTCAGTTGGCCTACAACAAAGAAGTTTAATGGAACTATAAATTTATCTGAAGTCTTTGAGGGGAAAAAAAAAGATTAACGGGTACTTATGGATAGCACAAAAATACAATGTTTAAGGAAAGATTTACCTTACTTTATTACACTCAAGATTTTTTCACCACCAAATTGCTGATTTATTTTGCTTTCAAACATAGGTCTGACAGCTTACTGTTATTTGAGCATTTACCATGTATCCCAGAGATTCTCAGGTAAAATTACCTAATACCCACGTATTCAATAAATACCAGTACTCCCATTATGCAAGTCTTTTAAAAAAAATCACAAAATTCATGTTATTGCAAATAAATAGCTTGCTATAACTTTATAAATATTTAAATAAAATTATGATATGCATAGGTTAGCCTCCTAGACATACAACTAAACTAACAAATCCATGGTCCTTTTCTTCTTTCAGAAAAGTAGTTCAGAAAGCCAGGTTTATTTTTGGAGAGTTAGGACTCCTACAGATTGCCTTTACGGCAAACTCAAAGCACGCTATCCTCTGCTTCTAAACATTTTGTACTAGCTATACGACTTTGGTTAGCTAATGAGTGGTAGAATTAAAATTGCCTTTTTTCCCCTCCCTCTCTCCCAGATCTGAAGGTATCCCTATGAGAAAACATGCGTATGCTCTCAGATTGCAGAGGCCATGAGGCTTATGAGATCAGTACATTCTCCAAATCCCTTCCTTTCACAGAAAGCATATAGTGGCTTCCCTCTTTTGTAGAGCATTGCTTTTCAACCCGAAGTGCCTAAGACTATTTGTAAAAGGCTAAGGAGGGGCAGCTAAAATAACGCTAATTCACACATCCTTCATGGCAACAACGCTCAAAGTGTTTAAAGGCATCCACACCTCTACTGGAAAATGTAATGAAATTGTAAATTGAAGAAGTGGAGGAGTCACTGATCAAAAGAGAGGATTCCCTGTTCCTTACTACAGTAGGTATATTGTTTTCCAAAGCCAAGAGATGCTTATTCTATTGAAAGGCAAAAAGAACACGTTCCTGTTTCCTTTAAACTGATGCTTAAGTACGTTAGTGCATATTTAAGCTGGGTTATATTAAACAGCACTCCAGCAGCATGGCGTCTTTTTTTTTTTTTTTCAGCCCATTTACTTCCTTACTGTGCAACTGGTTTTAAAGTGTTCTCAACCTGTCCCTTCCTCCCCCCTCCCTTTTTTTTAAAAGAAACTTCTCAGGTAAGTAATCAATTACTATCATCTGAACATTTCCACTACTGTGATTCATGAAATTGTAAGTATTATTGTCCAACCCAAACTCCAATTCAGGTAATATCGCTCCCAACACTTCTCAGTCATTTCCGGGAATACTGCCCTCTTCCCTTCCGACACTACGCTTTCGCACGGTGACGCGGGCCAACATTCCACCTCACATTGTATTCCAGTAGTAAAGTGACTATACGTAATTTGTGATAGATTTTGCCACATTGAGTGTTACAGGTGAAAGGTTTAATATTTAAAGTAGAATGTCTATTTAATGTAACATGGGAGAGTTTTGACCACCTATTAACATAGCTCCTGCAATTATGGCATGCCAGAGTAGATTTGCAGTTCAGAAAGGTTAGCAAACCCTTGGCATAAGCCTGATTATTTTTTTTTTAAAACTTTCTTACTCCAATACTACGAACAAAAAGTTGATAACCTATGTTAGCATCAATGGAAGAAAGTAGTATTCTTACTTGGCTGATGTACGTGGAATTTTTCCTTCTGTATTTGCAATACTTTATTTAAAAAAGAAAATCTCAGCACTTTTATGAAACTGTCTCTTGCCAATCTATCACTAAAACGTTCTGGAAAGCTGGACGAGATACTTCAATAAACTTTTAAAAGCACCACTTATGACAAGATTTTCATTAGCATAAGAAAGAAGTGAGAAAGTGTAAGGGGAAAAAAAAAAGAATTAAACATTTGCACCACTCTTCATTCTACAGTTAAGGGACTGTTGATATCTTACTGTATAAACTCATACTTTCACAAGTGTAACACATGGGTGATAAGTCACTTTACATTAATACCCGTTGTGAAAATGCCTCCTGAAAACAAATGATTTTTAAGATAGCTTTTTTTGTTCATTAGTTCTGCCATTTTTTTTTGTATGTGCACGCGCTTCTGGCTCAACTGGCTACATGCAAATACTTTAAACAAGCAAAGTGTTCGTAACAGCCTCACTGGTTCTAGGTGTTGGGGTTTTTTTTCTTTTTTGGTTCAAAACAAATGGATAGCATGCTTTTACATTAACCTATTGCACAATAAATTACTTTTCCATTAAAGTAATTCCACCACTAGACTGAATAGCTCTAGAGAACCCATTTTGGTCTGCTGGCTCACGGACTCTCAGAATAAAATAATTAAAAAAAATCTCTAGTTAAGCAATTACATACAAATGTACTGAAACAGCCTCGGGAAGTTCATGAGTAAACAACACTTAAAAAAAACCCCTCTGTAATAAAGTACAGTACAGCATACAGATGACATACCATAATGGCTCCATATGGAGCTGTACAGACAACACTAATGCATTTCAAATATTTATTATGGGCCTTTTAAAAAAATTATAGTTAAAAAAATCCCCAGAGGATATTTAAAGCATAAAAACTACTTTCTACCAACAAGTTGATTTATAATCAAAAAAAAAAAATAAAGGAATGAACATTGCATCTGAGCAAGCACTCCATCCCAACCCTAGCCATAGCGCGAGCTTCCTGCAGTAACCTCTGGCCTGTGTTCATAGGGTTACAGGATCCTTTGGAACATTAATGGCCGTCCTGATGAAGGTTGGAGGATCGTCACAGATTTCTAGCTTTCACTCTGAATTTCTCCCTTTGTGTACTTAGGTGAGAATGTTAACATTCTTAAAATAGTTTTATATATGTAACAGAATACAGATTTCTGTTATTAAATCAGCCTTCTAAAAATATAAAAATATTTGATATTGTGAAAAGGTCTTTCAATCATACTTCAATTTTCACAGTTTTAATAAAGAATATCTAATTAGAACCATCACTTTAGAACTAAGATGTGTATTCAGTTGATTTCATGTAAATAGACAGTTAAAATTTACTAAGATTAAATATAGTCAAATTGTGAAAACATACAATCCGACAACGTTGTCATGTGCTCTTTCAAAGAGTGCATAGGACCTTTCTGCAGCAGCCAAAACAGGAAATTCTTTTGATGCAATTCCAGGTCGAAGCTGTAAACATTCCTAATTGTGGTTTCTTGGAAACTTTTGGTTCCTTTCAAGTTTTTATTAGCGAGTTGCACTGGACTTTCCCCCGCCCTTTTCTTCATCAGTTACATACAGTATCATCATCCATCTTTAACTCCTCTGCTTGTTCAAAACTACTCATAAGCACTTCTTCATTAGACTCAGTGTAGTAATCCTTTCCCTCAGTGCACAATGCCCTCTTCCACACGTCATTGTTAGCGAGGCACCCAGTACATGATCTTGAGAAGCAGGCTGATAAGGAAGTCTGCTATGCCTTAATGGGATTTCCTGCAGGTTTTGGATCGTAACCGTATAGGAAAGTAGCTGCTATTACAAGAACGGCTCCGAAGAAAAAGACGCTGAATAGAATAGGGAAGAAAAAAAAAAAAGTTAGCTGTTTTCAGTTGATCAGTTGATCAAATTTTATGAGGTAATAAAATTCAAAAGAAATAATATAAATATTTATTAATAATAAAATATAATTTAATAATATAAATATAAACAGGGTAAGTTATATTTGTCCAATTTACAATGAATGAAATAATTTGCCTTGTTTTCTTGGAGAATGAGATAGGAAAAAACTGAAAGGAACTAAGAAATTTTTGTCTATGAATAAGCAAAATAATGTAATATTTAATTTTCAGAGTATGTCAGTAAAACAAAAGTACAGTTTAATGAAGCAACTGTCAAAGGAATAATCAAACCAATCTTATATTCCTTTCTTTTGACCTAAGTGCTATGCAAAATGCAAGCGGAAGCTAAAGAAGTGCCACTACTGTGGTTACCTAACCATTTTCAAACGGTTATGTGCATCACGTCAGAGTTATGTTTGCTTAGACGTCTGAAATTTGTGTCAAAACAAACCACTGCTTCCCAAGAACCAGTCTGCAAGTCAGTAATTCTTAAATTTTGGACTAATATGACAGATGCATAAATATTTATGTAACAAAAAGATAATAAAGGCATCTTTTGTATTGAAACATAAGGGCCTTTCAAGATATTTAGGTAACTACAGGTCTAACATAAAATATCCAAGGCCAGTAGACAATAAATATATACTTTAAGATAAAGAACCCTATCATAAAGACATGGCAATGTTAACGATTTGATTTTCTGAACCAAACACAAAAGAACAGTGGTGCATTATATGATAAGTCTTCAGAGAACAGCTAACCTATTTCATGTTTCACTGCAACACATTCAAGCACTGAAGTACTTATATCTATTACCTCAATCATAAATGTTTGTTGAAATGGAGTTTCTGTTCAAATAAATACAATGCGCATAAGCAACATAAAGATTAATTCTAATTAACAACTCAAGTTAATCAAGTTTTATTAAATGAGATAGAGCCAACTAGCAGCACACAAAACTTGGCTCTATCTCATTTAATTCACCAGCGTTTCCATTTTGCTCATGTTTGCAGGGGCTAACAAGTTACTTATTAATTCCCAGTTGATCATAAAAAATTCTTAAGCTACATTCCATATTTGTTTTTATTTAACAGGATCAGTGTAGGCGACTTATGATCTAAAGTCTTAAGTGTTCCTTTTCTAGCCCCCAATAGCTGTTTTAATTCCTTTTTTTTGAATGTTAAAATAAATATAAACTCCTGAGAACTTTGCAAGTTTTTTTGTATCAGAAATAAAAGTAGCCAATATTATTCAATATATTTTTACGCTTTGACTCAGTGTAGTGTATTACAAAAGGTAGGTCCATTATAAGTAATGGTAGGTCCTACTAATGTACCTGAAAGTTGGCACATTACTTTTATACTCCATACATTAACATGCACTGCCAAAATAAAAGTCATCATTCCAGAATCTATCAACGTAGACAATAGCAGTGCATGTAGCTACTAAAATCAGATCACAAAATGTCAGGTTACAGTGTACTGGGCTTGGAAGCATATACTATTTTTCTCTCCTGTCAAATATTGTAATTAATAAATATGGTATTGGCTTTAGGGGAAAAAAAAAAAACCAAACTTTGTCTTTGGACTACTGGACATCCTTGGAAAACTAATCCCTGTGGTGTAATTTCCACATTTGTCTGATTGCAATTACCTTTTCCAGAGACTGTTTTGAGATCAGATGAAAAGCTACACAGAAAGATTATCATCCCTATCGTTATTCAGCCATAACTCATCTTGTGCTGAGATGAGCTGTGGAAGATATATGTCCATTTAGCAGACAAAGAGGAAATCAGAGACAGGCAATCCCTTTTTCACAGTCTTATCCAGAAGAGCCAGCAGAGGGGAGCCTAGTTCAAAGTGTAGAGCCATACCCATACCAGCTAAGTATCAGACCTAAAGAGAAGTGGCTTCATCATAAAAGCGAAGTAAGACCCAGAGAACAAAAAAGGGGAGACGGGGTGAAAACAGGGTTAGAACAAGGTCAACTAGAACAGAGAAAAATACAAGCTGAACAAGCTGAGGGAGAACAGGTAGAGGAAAAGAGATTTAGGTACATTAAAGAACAAACAGTAACAAAAAGATAGAAGAGAAAGGAAAAGTGAACTAAAACACAGAGACAGTAAGAGAGCGGTTCATTAAAAACTGAGCGGAGAAGCTCAATTATTCCTGATCTATGGTGGAATGGATCTTAGGAAAATTAAACTTTGCCATCTATACTGCAAAACTTAAGCATAAATTATGACATATTGTAAAACTAAACTTTTATGTGAAGGTTTAATCTAAGTCTTTTATGAAGTGTAGCCAGGATTGTTTTTATTTATTTTTGCACTTGTGTCTGGTAAGCACTGAATTTCCAATTTTTTTTTTAAATTTTTTTATTTTTTAAAGTACACATGGAAAATTGCTCTTACCTTGTCGGGACAAAATCTTGCAGCCAGAAATAGGAAATCAGTGTTGACAGTATAATAGAGAGAGATGTTGCAAACCCCTTTAAAATGTTGTCTGCATATTTTATAACAGCAGCAATCACAAGGCCTCCAAGTGCCTGAAAAAGACTGAGGTTCAGATGTGCAACCCAATAGTTTCAGTGAGAGCATCTATTTTAACAACATGCACTTACTTTGGAAAAAGCTTTCGTCTATCTCTAGGAGCATTACATTCGTTTCATGTGTTACAGATAGGCACTGTTAAAGGTAACTATCAGAGGAGTTCTTCATTCCCCAACAAATAAATTATTGATCATATTACCAATATTACGTTGGTGGAAAATGCTTATATACACATTTTTAGCCACAGAAGGAAGAACATGTATTTTATTTTTTTAAATATTACAAAAGAAATAGTATTACATACTTTTATTTTGCACAATGCTTAATCATAATATTTGTTCAAAGTTTTCTAGATTTTTATTTATTTAGAGGTTTATTCTAATAGTGATGGACCAGACTTTTGACTACAGAATTCTCAGTAGCTTTAAGTGCAATCATTAGTTCCCCCCCATCATTTATACGGGAACAAATCCCAAGCGTCTTCACAGAAACATGTGATTTTAGGTACCTCACCTGTAGAACAACAACTATCCAAGTGAGTTTATTATATCCTTGAAAAAATCCATTCTTTGACAGCTGCTCTCCATCATAAATATATACGCCCATCAATCCAAATACGCTACCAAAAAAACCTGAAAGTGAAAGATCGATTGATTTAAAAGTTTCAGATGAAAAACCATGCAAACAGGTTTCTTGTCATCAAGGTCTGCTCACCTACCTAAAATTTAAAAATAGGACTGGCATTTGTAATACCACCACGTTTACATGCAATCAGTGTTCAGACAGTAGCTTTCTTTTAAAAATAAGTTTCCATACTTATAACAGCTTTGATTGTTTCCATTAGGACATTGTCATACACTTATCTTACATTGCTTCCTACTGGAATGGGTTGATTTTTTTTTTATGGCACATAGTCAAATTCACTTAAACACAGTTTCAGTTCTCTTGAAACTAGCCATGACCGTAGGCTGAAGTCACAGTATATTCTGGAGGGAAAAACTTGGTAAGATTTCAGAGGAGAGGATGGCCACTGACATAGCAAGAGAGGGACATGCATCATTATTATTATTAATGGGAAGTGGGAATTCTCAGATTCAGTCTCTGGCACAACAAATGTTTACTAGTAGAGACTTAATCATATAAAAAAAAGATATTAAGCTAAAAGTAAAGTTTACTGGGTGGGAAGGGTACTCTTGTAGAAGATGGGAAACTGGTTCTAATCTCCTCAGGCTCCTCCATGGCTGGTAGAGGCTCTAACCCTGAGCAGAGAGAGAGGGGGAATCGTCTATGTCCCTGAACTTCTGTGAAAAGCTGACCTCTATTTTCATTGTGCATCTTTGCACCTGAAAAGAAGGGCATTGTTTTGAGCTAAATAAAACCTTTCACTTGACTTGAAACAAATCTGGCTGCAGACAAAAAAAAAAAAAAAAAAAAAACCTTTGGTTCAAAGTAAACCAATTGCTTTTACTTTCCGATTAATCTGCTAAATTCAAAAGAAATCAACTATTCACAAATCTCTAGTGTGAAATACTGGTACTTATTAACAATTGCATATGGAGACTACTTTCCAAAAATTATTCCAATAATTGCGTTTCAATTTATTTTGCAGGAATTCTGAAGGATATGAATATGAAAACCAGGTTAGATGTATATTTTTGTTGCTTGTGTTTTAAGAAAAGCTCTATTTAAAAGCTCTTGCTTATGACAGACTTGCCCCTGAATGATACATTGTCTTGAGTGGGTAACTCTATCTTGCACTTGCAGGAAGGAGACATTCAAGTATTTTTGAAACTGTGATCTCATATTTTAAATATTTTCTAAAAGCTGCATCGAGAAACTCTCTACCAAATATGACAAAATTCTTCTCATTTCTCAGCTGAAAGCAAACCTAATAGGAAGCAGATTCTATTAAGTTCTTGGTTGGGGCAAATTAAGATCACTGAAAAAGTAAAAAATGCTTTTCCAGAACAAACGAACAAAACCACCAAAAAACAAGTGATCTGATTCTCCCCATCACATTCATGTCTTCAGACATCAGGACCCCAGTAATACACTACCTTAGGCAGTTTATGTTAAGGGTTAATTTGTTTTGATCTCATTGTTTTTACAAAGCAATTACTGGAACATTCAATATATGACCAGGTCAACTAGCAAACTAGTAAACTCATTTGATTTCATATATATGTTTGTGCACTGTAGAAAAGAAGTCTGAAGAGTGTTTTGTAAGAAATCATTGATTTTTCAACGATTATGAACGTTTATTTGGCAATTATTTCAGGTATCTGCGTTACCATGTGCCAAAATGTTTTTGGCACAGAAATTCAGAGTAATAATAGTCAGTAATAGTCATCAGCCTCTCTCCAAAGTTATCGGATTGGCAGCCCATATTTGAAAGAAGCAAGAATTGATGCTTGGGTTTTGCTTCTCACTTGTTCCAAATTCAAAACCATTCAAATTATATGGCAAACAGGCACATGGGACTGTGGAAAGAGTGGAGCATAAGGGGCTCTGTTCAGATATAAGAGTCAGGGTAGCCGGCTCTGGCTGCAGGGGAAACGGTCACAACACTGAGGCCAAGGAGAAGCAGTACGGCTCCCAGGGCAAGCGCACTTCCTCTGTTCCTGCTCTTGGCTTTCCTTGGCGACAGATTTTACATCATAGCTTCAAACTAGCACCAAATCCTGCCTCAAATCCTGGACCAAGCCCCAGCTACCTGTCCTTCCCTGCCTCCAGACATCAGGAAAAGATTCTAAGGAGTGTATCCCTAACATCTTGTTCAAGAAACCTTAAATATACACAACTTCAATAAATACTAGCAGTTATTAAGTAGAAGTTTGTATTCCCTCCTCTACTCTCAAGTTTCAAAATATTGCAGACATGTAAATACATTAAAACATAATAAAAAAACACAGTTCTGCATGTTAAATGAAACCCTTCATAATTAAAATATAGAAACAGGAAGAAAAGGGGACAAACATCTTGCTTTTAATCAGACACTTTCTACCATGCCTCCAACTATCTAATTAAGGTGGTGGGGGGGGGGGAGGACCATCTCCTCTTGTTATGGCACT
The DNA here is from genome assembly GCF_040807025.1 of Struthio camelus. Lineage (NCBI taxonomy): Eukaryota > Metazoa > Chordata > Aves > Struthioniformes > Struthionidae > Struthio > Struthio camelus. Next base: position 16,199,261 of record NC_090949.1, read on the forward strand.
GCATTACATTCTGCCAGCCTCAATACACAGCTCCCATCCAGTGAAACACCTTTATGACTTAATTCCACAGCGCTGTGGATTTTTGATCAAGAGCCTGTAGCAAAGCGTTAAAAGCTCAAATTCTGCCAAAAGCATTTATTTAAATATACAATAAATATAATTATTGCCTACATGGAAAGACTAGAGGGAATCCATTCAAGGAAAAAGGGCAACTCCGACAATTGGTTATCAGCAATATCTTTTTGTTCCTCTTTTGCATGTGGGATTTCCAGCTCATAAATTGGACAAGATTGCTTTGAGGCGAGCAAAGGCCCATTCAAAAGGGATCAATTCTGCCACCATTAATGTCTATGTCTTCTAGACCAGACCCAGAACTACAAGAAGAAGATATTTCCTTATCAATGAGTGCATAGTAGGTATGGCTATTAGAATAGTACAGTCCCGACCTTTACACTGAAATAATCATGAAGTCCTTAACTCAGTTTTGTTTACACAGGAAGCAGGGTTTTTTTCTAATTTGTATTAAAAGTGACAACCTATAAAAACTGTCTACCCAGGTATAAGAGAAAAAAAACATTAAAATGTCTCAAAATATTGATTTAGAAGCATATTTTGTTTTAATGCTCCTGCATTTTCCAAAAATTTGTCAGATGAATTGTCAGTGCTTTTGAAATCTATGGGAAAAAATGAACTAATACTATTGCGCATATATATCTAAATACAGAGAGAGACATATCAATGCATTAGTTCAAAAGACAATCCTTTTTAAACATAAAGGACGCATAAAATCCTGCATAAGACACATTCTATAATGCATTTTAAATATAAATTCAATATAAATTCAAAACTTACAACTACTCAATAATCAAGTTAAATCAAGCACTAGGCTGAGATCAAAAAGCAATTCTTACAATTCCAGCTAGCAGAGTTTACACTACTCTTATTCCAAGCCTTTAAGAAAGTGCATTTATGCAGAACACTGAAATGTTTGTGGTATTTTTATAGAAGTTTTCTGCACGTTTATCTTAATTCTTCTGAATGCAATATTGCTCTAAGAGATGACTAAATTCAAACTTACCAAGCTGAATGTTTCTGATCCACACAGACTGTTTAGTTTCCTTTAAAATTTTCTCAAAATAAACCCCAGCAAATCCACTAGAAAAACATGCTATAAGAACTGCCATCAGGCCTACAAACTGAGATCCCGCTGAATGTTCCTTAGCGGCTGTTGCTTGAGAGTCTGAAGGCCACTGGATGCAAAAACAGTTATACAAACTTCACTCATAAAATTAAGTCGTGAGCATTTATAAAAGGCAAATTAGTTTTCTAGTAATTGTAACAGTTAATAAATACAATCATATGCTAGTACAGTTTTACATTTTGCACTGTACATATTTTAAAAAGAACTGCAAAGCCACCATTTTTCTTTCCATATTTTTGTAAGGAGTAAAATTGGCCTTAGCTGAGAGAATTCCCATTACCTTACACAGGCCTAGGATTTTCTCCAACGTGTTTTATAAGCTGGCACTGTTTCTCAGATCCAGGATGATTTTTATACTGGTGATGCACAGTAACTGACTTTTGCCATCTGAAAGCTACCTACCTGATCTCTACAGAAATATAGGCACACTCAGAAAACCACTCACACCAGCTGTCTTAAGACAGGATGAACTGTCATTTGAATGTGCCTGTCTTCAGTGATTATACAGGCAACTAAAATAAACTGAATTTTATGAAGCTAAATCTCACCATATATCTAAAGCTTGCAGAGTAAAATGCAATGCTGTGGACAAAAACATACTGAAGAGTCTAGAGTTAAGTACTATCAGAATTTTTGGTTCTTAATTTTGTAATTATTAAATTTAAAAATTCTTTAAAATTTAATCTGTACAGTTTATTTTTTAAATCCTTACATTTTAACCAAAAATTTCTAGGACATGCTAAAAAACTCTTAGAGCAGTCTCCTGTCTCATGATCCTGCTCTCTGAAAAGTCTGAATTGCTGTACCTGTTTCAATTCAGAACAGAGGCCAAATTTTCTCTTGAACAGGCTCAAATGAATTTGCCATGCTGAAAGTACGTCACGTCATAAGACGAGCAGCAGGCCGCTGCTGGCACAGAAGGTCTGGGAACCCAAATGCTTGACGTCAGAAGAAGCGTGCTAGTAAACATTGCGATCTGTCTGATTGTCACGTTGCTCTGGATGCCACCTCATTTTACAGTAGAACACCAGGACCGCAAAGAGGTGTTTCTTTTTGCCTGTGAGGCATATCTGGCATTCTCTAGCCTTGGCCAGTTGTGATTTGTAATTGCTGGTCATACATTGGCTTTGGTGTGCAGATGGGAGAATCAGGAAGCTGTACAATCATTATAAAGCACGTTCCTTGAATAAACACATTCAATAAATACAAACCACCTGTTAAATTATTTACCTGCACAAATGCCACTCCTGTCATCAAAATTACTAATGAAAGCCATTGGTATATACCCAGTTTCTTGCTTAACATGGATACAGAAAACAATGCTGTGGTAAGAATTTTCAGTTGATATGTAACCTAAAAAAAAGCCAACCAAACAAAGAGAAGCAGTTATTACCACAATATTCAAGTTCTTGTTTGAAACCTGCAGAGAAATCCAAATATACAATACCTGGTATGTGGCTGCATCTAGGTTTGACAATGCTACATACAGCAAGTTATTCTGAAGAGTGTAAATTCCTGATGGAATAGCAAGTTTAAGAGTTTCCATCGGCTTGTTAAGGATTTCATCATGCAGCACTCTGTTCAGAGTCCGTAAATTGCACTCTACCCAAAGAAACAATAAAAGAAATAGATATTCACTAAATGCAAACCCTTCCTCCTCCCCTAAAAAAAACCCAAACATAGCTGTATTCTGTTCTTTAAGATTGTTGCCCCCTTTTAATAGCTATCATAGCTATTAAAACACCAAATACACATGTGAAAGAACTGGAAATTTCAGTATAAAATGTACAAAATAAGACCTAGAGTAAATCTGAATATAACTTTTTCTGAGCTTAAAACTGTGCTGCTTTCTGTAGTAATACAATTGCTTCTTCCCTTCCACATCCACATGACTCCACTCATTGTAGGCTTTCACATTATCATTCATGCTTTGGACACAAAGGTTCTCATTTTTTCCTATTGCTACTTATGAATTTCATAAAATGCCTGAGCAAACACAAACTTCAAAGCTGTTAGCAGGAAACTTATTCTTGCATTGCTCAGTATCCACACCCACTTGAAGAGTCAGCAAATATACAACATGTATAGCGCGTTGAGAAGTGAAGTGTGATTAGAGTATTCCCAAGACTATTTCCTAAATGAGAAGGGAAACGCTTTGTTACGCCTGTACTCACATGTACGTTTTGCAGTTGCCACTACAATACAACATAGCAATTAGGAAAATTACTTGGTGCAAAGTTTGACACATACTACTGTCTTTGTAGACCAATAAAACACAGGTCAAAATCTTCAGAAGTTCAGCAATGACTACTGCAGTGGAGGATAAGTAACGAGGTCCTTCTTCTTTCAGTGTCCGAGAGTAACGCATGGTCAAGACTAAACTTGTGGTCTGAAAAACGAGGATGCCCAAGGAAAGGTATTTTAAATTGGTAGACATTTCTCGACTTTCTCTTTCCTGAAACAGAACAAAAAACCAAAACACGCACTTAAAAGTATGACAGACAATTCCGTTAAAAATTGGCATATTAAAAAAGGTATCCAGGGAATTCAGCCAGCAAAGCAAAACAAATACGAGAATAGTGAATATTTACTTCTTCAAAACAAGTTACCAACCATTTAAATCAGTAGGTCATATGTAACAAGACAACTCATCCTCTCTCCCCCCCAAGAATAAACCTTATTATATGAAAAAGATGTGCCAATGGTTTGTATTTTCACACAGTACACTGACAGAAATATTTTAAAGCTGAATCCAGAGGTGAACAGACACTTTGATACTTAAAATAAGCAGAAGAGAAACATTCCATTCAACAACAGTCAGAATTGCAACATACCAGTTATGAATAATCAGTTATTTTCACACTCAAAGATTTGGTAAGAACAACAAAAAAAACTGATATAAAAAAAATTAACACTTTAAAAATGTTTTTCAATATCACTATAAATGTGGAACCACATTACAACAATGGGAGAAGTGATTATTAATAGAGGAAATTAAGTGAAATACATGCGTAATTAAAAGTCAAATAAGGATGCTAACTGACAACTGGTTTTCCAACTAATGTGAAACCAAACTGCTTTCACAAAAGAAAGAATGCAAGTTTAACCCTAGCATCAAGCCTAAATTGTCCCAATAAAGTTATGAGGACTATTCTGTGTGTTTTAGGTAAAGCACAGGCTGAATCCTAGGAATTCAGTGCGTCTCAAAGATAACCCTGTTAATTCTTACTTCAGGTGTTAAACTAAAGTGTGTCTCGAAACTCATCCCCGTATGGCTAGACACGTCTGCTATATAAAATGAAAAGAGATAATAGCAAATAATAGAAATAGCACTGAGAAAAACTAACTACTCAGCGTCACCCAATGACATACATAAGTAGAAAATAAAACCTTATCTGCACGTATAGATTAGCAAGAGCAATGCCTTAATGCATTGACTATACCACAAACCTTGCACTAATAAAGCTGCGTCACCATTATCTCTACCAGGAACTTTCATAAAGTTGACGTGGCTTCCTTCACCTTTGGCCAACGAATTAATTACTGACTTAGTACAGGAGATCAATGCAGAAAGCAATTCTCATTTTAGAGGTACGATATATTAGAAGGAAATCTGAAAAACGTTTTGCTGCTATTCAGAATATTATTTCATTTTCTGCTATTCTTCCTATTAAGTATGAAGAAGTCCCATATACACAGAAACGAACACTATCCAAGAAAAATTAACAACGACTGCCTTCGCTGCCTAAATATTCAATAACAAAGCAATGTTTTATAATTCCAAAGTGAAAACAAATCAATAACTACAAGTTAACAACTTGTTTTCAAGTAAAAGAAAAACAGTGGCAAGTCAAGACAACTCTCGTGCTTATGATCTCAGATGTTTAACATACACAGTACTTACTGGATGCACAAGCCAGAGCTGTCCTTATATACGCTGCACATCTACACTTATAAAAATTTTTACTCCGAACTACCTAGTTTTGTGCATACACCTGAACAGCATGCTGGTACTGCTAAATATTTGCAGCTGAAGCTGTTTTTCACTGTCTGCGTTTCTCCAGCTCAGGAAGGATTTCATATCTATTTTTAATGCTTCTTTTTCCCCCTCCTCCCCCTGAGATCTGGAGAGCCATATTGTTCAAATATTTTTGACTTGCATTTATCGTGTTTCTAAGCTTTGATAGATATTTTTCTAGTCAAGTATATGAAGTTAGCTGAATCTCTACATGACACGGACACTTAAGAGATGTGGCAGTAACCTGCAACTAATTGTGAATCACAAGCAGACATAAAAATATGAACCATGTATTTCTTTCCTACACAATAAATTTGTTTATAGCAAGAATTATAGGGCTGCAAAGACTTTTGTAAAAGTCTATTGCAAAGGAGAAAAAGATGCCTGGATGCAGAAACACATAGCGATTCTTTTTAGGACTCTTAATAGAAAATGTTTTTGTATGAAATATGATCTCATTTAATACACATGAAAAATGAACCCTAAAGATGCAACTGCAGAGGATGGTATAAATCAGAGATTTGGAGAAGAAAAACGCAGACAGAACTCAAATTGTGTTAGTATTTGTCAAAGAACAGGTTCTGGTAGAACAACTCGTCACATGAGGACGGTAACTGTGGAATTATGTATCCCCAAGAACAAAATGGAGAAGATTAGTATGTCAAGCAGAAATGTTGTTGAAGGATAGGTTTGCTATAGCTGAGACCGAGGAGGAGAAACAGAAGAAAAGAATGGTTCCCCTCAGGAGATGAAGAAAAAGTCACACGATGAAAGAGAATACCAGCAGCACAGAGAAGACGGGGGGGGAAAAAAGAGAAAGTCAAAAAAAAAAAAAAAAAACCATCAGAGAGCCAACTTGCACAAGCAATTCCTTCCACTTTTGCCATCTACCTAATTTTTTTCAGTGTCGAGAACCAACAATTACACAAATTACGATATATAGTTAAATTTCATAAAAACACACTTACAGATAATGAAGTTTTTAAACTCTTCATTTTTCAATTTTCAAAACTGAATATTTTTCAAATGCAAATAATGGGAATGCACATCTCTGCTTAACTCTCTTGACCCAAATTTCTGCATTCAGCAAACCTGTAAAGTGTCAAAGGGTTTTTACAAACCTTCATAGTTCTCAAGAGGGCCATTCCTTAACCTTCAAAATAGGTCACAATATCAGAAAATAACATTCATATAATACAACCATCTACTTACTAAGCAGCATAAAATGTAATTTTAAATATCTATCACTAACAGCTTATTTAGGATGAGCAAGTATCAAAGTATTCAGCATCAAAACATACCGATTGACACAACAGTTTTATTAAAAAACCCACTAGCAAAGGTACAAGGAATACATACCACAGCACTGTTTTGAACTGTAGACACGTCTTCATTAGCAATCCTAATCATGATTCCAAAAAATAAAAAAAAAAAGAGCAACTTTTCCAAAGCAACACTATCAATTTAATCTTGCTTCCACAGACCAATCACAAATGCATCCTCTCCTATTCAAATCAAGCGGTTGTGAAGTCACACAACGCATCTCAAAAAGCTGCCAGTAGCACAACACTGCATTTCTTTACCAGAAGTTAGTAAAGCAGATTCAGAGTTTCCAAAAGTCACACAAAATGGACTCCAAATGTTGAGTTTAATAGCTGAAATAGGGACATTCATTAAAAGTTGTCTTATCCGTGGTCAGCAAGACAGGCCTGTAGAGAACAGGTGCTTCAGGTTTCATGCTCTACTTCAAACTAGCTGGGGCACGGAGCAGGAACTGCACAGTGGTGCAGCTTACATATCCCAGGCCAATAACCACCCTGTGCTAAGCACACGCAACTCCTTATCAGCTTCTGCTGTCTCTTTCCCTCCTGTAAAAGAGCTGGCTATTACTTCATAAAATACAATGCAAACTGAGGCTGGATCCAGCAAAGCAGCCAAGTACAGAACCTTCCACAGCTGAGTTGGCTTCAGCTGCTGTTTCACAGCAGGTTTAGATTCACAGATTATTACCGGCAGAGGTGTAATCCCTTTCTTCTAGCCACACGAGTTCCTGCTACGCCTGTTGCAACAGATTTAGCGTATGGCCGCACAATGAACCAACCTTCAGTAACAACCCACACTTTGATCGTCTTAAGTCAGTACTGAAAATGAAAGTTCCTGTCCTGTTTCTTGCACACAAGACTATAGCCAGGCTTAGTTTCTTACTGGCCTTTGGACAGATGTTTGCTATGCCACACAACACAGTGCTAACCACAGATGCACAAATTAGATCTACATTCACTATTTCAAACACTCGAAGCTGAGCAGTCACATTAATACAATGGCTTTACTAGGCTCATTACACTTTCATCTTATTACCCCGAGGTTTAAAACAAACAAACAAAACCCCCCTGCTTCTGCCTAGTTGTATACCATGTAGACACACCCTACAGTAACAGCAACAGCCAGCAACATGTAAGGCAGAGGAAGCGGTTAAGGGCAGGCCTACGTGGAAAGTCAATATGCATTAAGCTAAGGTGGTATTTACACTGCAGGTAACATTCAGTTGACGTTGGTGGATAAAATGCAGATACTGCGATAAAGTATTGTTCTCCTTAAAAGTATAAGGGAAAAGAATCCGGTAAAGGTTTTCCAGCATCAGGAAACAGGGAAAAATACATACAGGAAGTAATAGTTTCAGCTGATAAAGTAGCATGTTATGCAAAGTTTGAAAAATATCTGTTAAAATGAAGTAGATGTGCTGAGGTAGAGAATCACATATTTCTATTTCCAAAAATTCATTCAGACCGAAGGAATTAGTTTTGGACCTACAGACTTTCATCTCCTTTAGCAACTTCTCCACAACAGGCTAAAATTTAATATTTTATGTTTTACTGTTATATCATCCCTACACTCTCCTTCCTGAAACACTGGTAAATTCTAACGTTTTCATATGTATTAACATAATCACTTTGGCTTAAGAAATAGTAAATATACCATGTATATTTTATTTTCTCTATCTGTTCTTGAACAAAAATTGCTAATATTAACAGGATTTTTGACATAAGCAATAACAACAAGGTGACAGGACTTTTCTTAACCTTAAGACCTTTGTCTTTTAAAGATCTGATGGTATAAATTATTGATCCTCTCAGCTCCTATCTATCCAGTAACAGAATCTTGTGCAAAATTGAGCTTTTGGTTACGAGTTTATTCTATATTTGAGCTTGCAGGAGGTCTCATAAGATCTGACAAAATTACTTTAGTTTGAGATATCCAAAACACAAAAAAAGAGAACTCTGGACGGAAACATGAATAAGCTCCTATTTTAAACTGAAATAACTCATTAGCCAGAATTCAGAGACTAGAGAGTCTTCTGACATTTTCCAAAGGAGGTTGGAGTTATGCTGCATATTATGGAGAGCCTTTCAGCAAGCATAGCCTAACACCTTCCTGCAAGAACAAAAGAGCAAGAGAGCAGCCACACAGGTTCAGGCACTCCCAACTTTTCACACGACGCAGATATAAATATATATTGAGATAAAGCGAGCATAGGAGTGCGAGGTTCAGTTTTGTCTAGCATAAAGTTATCTCAGTTGATCAGCATGTTTTAGATTCAGTGAAATATTTTAACGGTTAGGGTGCCTTACATTCTCACACATTATTTTATAGTAACAAGTCAGGTTACAGTGGATGCACAAATTATCCAAATATCATTCATTTGACTTTGCATTTCTTCTGCAATCACACAAAATTCTTTCATTATCCCAACTATCCAGTATTCTGCCTTATATTTCGTTAATACAACCCGAATTCACAGAAACTTTTTCTTATACTCACTGCAGCTGGCTCACTTTTCATTAAATTAATTCAACTTCATTTTCCCTAAGTTTCTGAAACTTCCCAAGAGAAGCCATCACCCATTTGAGAAACACGACCTCAAGTATATCAAAAACAAACTTTTTTTGTACATCACGAAAACTTGAAAAAAAGAATTTAGCATCCATCAACAACAAAAAAATCCATGTTACCCAGAGAAGTAGATAAAAAAATTAAAGACGAATTCCAGTGAGTTGCATAAGACAGTGCAAAAGAGCAGATTAAATTCACAGATTTGACCAAGCAATCCACAATAAAGGTTATGCCTGCTATTAATTTGCATTTTATCTATGAGGTAACAAAAAGACGTGATAGGCTACATTAAAGTGCATTTAGGGACTATTATTTGCAGGCACTTAGCACCTCTCAGAGTAAGACCCAATTCAAAAGTCACGTACAATAGTTTTTGTACATCTCTTGTCATGCTGTCTATCAAAGCGCGTTCAACAGTTATCACCGATACGTCTTTAGAACGTGCCCCTATCGACTGCACCAGAGGAACTCAGGAAAGAGGGAAGGTAAAACGTACCAGTGTTTCAGGTTTCCATCCTGCAATTTACACCTCACTGGCAGAACCTAGGATCTACATAGGCAGGAAAGCAAAAACCTTCCCAGATGGCGTCCTAGGGATGCACTGTATTAAGAGCAAAAGCATACAGAGTAACAGAAAATGGTGAAATAAAGCCTTTCCACATGCTATGGAGTTGAATTAATGCTTGTATTATTCTCTACCGATTTGCAGAAAGATTTGACATGAAAATAACTTCTACTGGCAACTATTCCGTTACTCCTCCCTCCCCTCCCACAAGCAAAGTTAAATTTAAAGAAATTACTAACTATTCTTATGCTTCCAACCTTTAAAGCATTGGCATTACTTGAACTGCATTCCTCCCAGCTCAGCTGTGAAACAGTCTCACTGCTGATACTCCTCCAGAATAAAAAGTTGAGTTACAGGTGTTATTGCTGTTGCAGGCTGCTATTTCATTTTACTATTAACGAGTATAAAAATGCTTAACCAAACAAAAGGCACTTGCACATCAGTTAAAATATAAAGCTAAAGAGAATTAAACAATCAGGCTCTTGAAAGAAAGAGGGAAGGAAAAAAACCAAAAGGCGTAGTTTATTAAGTTCTGGGTGCCAATAAACCAAGTCCTGCGTCTGGGATCTGCCACAAAATAAACACTGATTGAGTCTGCCTTATACAAAGGAAAAAAAAAAAAAAAAAAAGAGAAAAGTCAAATTTATTCCAGTGGAACAGGTAGGGACACACTTCCTGGGCATTGTCCTTGAAAGCAAGACAGCAGATTAAAGAAACAAAATATGTTCTAGTGTTTCTCACAAGAAACAGGAGCCTAGTGCTGATGTTATGCATAGACCAATATAGTAAGAAGCTGGCAACAAGGACGAAAAGCAGACAAGAAAGATGGAGTAAGAGCTAGCTCACTGAACTTGAAGATCCTACTTTTATAAGTCTCTTTCTTCTACAGTGTAGCACTTGCACTGCTCTTCCCTATGCTGGATAGCACACAAATAACACTCTACTTGTTAAAATGCAGCTACATTTCTCAGGGGGAAGTTCTATCCCATAAATCTTTTTGCAGAAGCTACTGGAGTCAGTATAGTCTTCTTTATACTTAAAAGTAGAATCTAATGCAACAACAACAGCTTATGTATGGGAATTAATATCCCAAATGGTTAATGAGAATGCACAGACCTTTCAGGATCTAGTAAGTGCTGCTGAATTAATTTCTGAATAGGATTTTGCATACAGTCTAGTATTTTTTTAAGTGCCAAATTTGGACCTCTGACAGTCAACAATGCATTTTCCTTACCCTTCCTTCCCCCCCACCAACACATGTAATCTTTCATGTCTATGTTAAATCTTTATAAACCATAATAACGTTCTAAATATTTGTAATAATCTCAAAAATTCTCCTCCTCATTTTAAAACGTTTCAATGTGTTCCATCTACCTCATATTTGACACAGGTTTCTTCCCTGTTCCCTCTCATAAGTTACCCTTAATTGTCAACTGTCCCTCCCCAAACACATGACACTTTTCATCTAAATCACTGCAAATCACTTGATCATTTTAAAGCTTACCTTGCTCTTTCTTTTGTTCTTCAGTCTGTTACTCATTCTCCTTGCTGGATACTTTACAATGCGTATTAAGTATGCTATGTAAAAACAAGCTACGTCTTTCTTAGCCCTTGTATTCTTCTTCAGAAGTCATTAAAAGCAATTTCTCTAGCAAAGTTTTTCCTTTCTCTTCTAACAGAAGCTGAGCAATGAAAGTTTTGTTTTCAAATGATGGTTTCGTTACGGTACTATTTTCAATTCCTCCATACTGGTGAGAAAAATTAAGAACATACTACATTCAAAAAAATAACTTTCACAATAAGGATATCAAGCACAACACAGTTAAAAAATCAATGGACCTTGCACCAACACAGCTATTTAGTTCCCTAAACACAACTCTGTCTTGCCCTTTTCAAAATCATGCTGATACTCTTTCAGGATTATATACAGAATGGTTACACATTTAAACGCAACTACTAAAGATCAGCCAATGATTTCTTCTTAACTTTGCTCCAAAAACCTAGGCCTTTGCCCAGGTCAGTGGAGGCTTTATCAGTGATTCACTGCCATAGCATTCAATTGAGAAATTCCAACGTTGCCAAGTCTAACAAACAGAACCAATTACATATTAACTCATGCCTAATTTCAGATAGTGCTATAAGTTGCTTAGGGCTCAGGTAAGGTTTTCTTACATGTTTGCAGAAAACCTAGCAGAAAGCAGACTTAACACTTTTTTTTTTTTTTATGATCTCACAAAGCATTTTTTTTGTGGAAAGAAGTTTGTTCGAAAAAAATCTCTTTACTTAAAAACGGTCTCACAGTTCTAAACTATACATAGGATAGGAAAAGTTGGAAATTGTGAATCTTAAATGTGACATTTAAAGTTCCCTGTGACTATATATTTACTTTATCCTTTACACCAAAACTAAAAACTCCAAAGTAAGAGTTCTTTGACTGATGAGCATTTGATTTGGTTTGATGAGTGCTAAGGAGTCAGCTACTGAATATAAACCTTCAGTGTTCAGGCAACTTGGGCCCTCATTGAGCTAAATCTAACATCAGTACTTCTTACAAGATGAAGACTTCCCGTACGTGCACAGTAGTGCAATAGTTTTATATTGACATAACAGTCATTGAGCCAAACTCTGCCTGCCAACATAGAAATTTGATACAACGTGCCTTACTGCCTCTCTCTTTCAAACAGTACATACACTGTGTTCGTTGTATAGATCACAGTACACAAAGATCCTAGTAGCCACGTTTAGACTCTGGGAGCAAGAAGTCATTCTGTTCTCAGTTTTAGTCCAAGTTTCCACCCCTCCCTCTACAAGCGTACACATGAGTACAATACCAGGCCGGGCATAAAACGAGGCACTGCCCTAATGCAACGCCAGCAGATGTACCAAGCCACTGATGTACCTTGAATTAAGGTGCTGAAAGACCGAACATTGAATACAGCTGCGGTTCAGCTACAGTTTACACTAACAGACTTTATGAATTACTAATCAAGTCTTCACGCTTGAGGCAGTGCAGCCACCCTCAATCATAGTGACCTAGTTTGAGTGGACTAATACAAACTAGATACTACAGTGGAGATAAATAAACCTGAAGACACTTTTGCAGAAAGCTAGCAATTACAAATAAAACTAGACATCTAAACAATATACTGAAGGGGTCTGAATATAAGACAAGAAAGTTCAGAAATTCAAATAAGAAAACCCAAACTCCTAACCATCTTACATTCATTCTTAGGCTGCATCTTAAGAGAGAGAGATCTTTTTAGAGCCCCTCCTCCCCCTCAGAGATACCCTCTACTGGCGTAATCCAGCTGTGCAGCCTCCTGAGTTCCTATGAAGGCATTGATTCTACACAAGCAGCACGCTTATGGCCCTGAGCTCAAGTATCAGATGAAGAATAAGCCCAGCTTGCAAGTAATTCAAGAACATTGAGAGAGGAATAACTGTATGTAACAGGCCTGTCCCAAAGGTGAAGAATGCATTGCCCCTGCCTAACATTGCAAATTTGGAGCTGTTTTAAGCAGACATATGTGATCCGATTCCCCTAGGTACCTGGTTAAGATGATCCCGACCTTGTGCCCGTTATTACAAACGGCAGCATAACCAGTATAAGGAAAGCAGGCTATGCAGGTACCCTGTGGGACTAATGGTTAAGAACATAGAACCTGTCCTAACAATACGTTGCTCTAAATAAACCAAGTCTGTCTACTTACTACCATCACAGCCTTTTCCAAAGCCGGCACTTTCACCACATATTCTACCTCTACAAATCAGAGTATTATGCTTCTTTAACCCATGGATCCTTATCTCTCAGAATCATGTTTTTACGATGGGTTCTCGCTGTACCTAAGAATATACAAGGGAACCATGAACTGCAGTTTTCCAAAGGAACAGGTTATTGTAAATCAGTTTCTCCTCAACTACCATCTGCTTCAAACTCATCCTGCAGCCTTTAAAGAAATTTGATGTGGCTTATCCTTTTACAAAAGACAGGTTTGCGTCACGGAGCTATGCAGAGACAGTTTTCGTGGAGTAGGCCCTATGTACTAACATAATAGAGAAGGACTAAATAGATCAGGCCCACTAGGTCCACACACGTTCAGATCAGTCATCTACAGTGCCTATGGGGAAAGGCAGCTCTGCAGGTTTGGGAAAAAACAATCTGTCAGGATGTCAAGCAACATTCATTTTAACCTCCATTTTGTCTGCCTGCACATTTGTTCTTTGAGAAGTGATGGCTTTCTCAGATCCCAACCCTCCCATGTAGAGGCCAACATGACAGACAAGCTTCACGCTACTGTCTTCACTCAGTTTTAAAAAGATTTGTTGCTGTGTTCTTTGTGCCTCAAACAACACATCCCTGTCACTGCAGAAAACAATCCGTGTTCTCTACCAAATCCTTCCTTACGAGTCTCCCTGTTTTCCAAGTCCTCCTCATTTTCACTTACGAAATAGTTTACAGGATTCACTAAAATACAATGCAACTTGAAGTATCCTTTGGCATTTATCTTCTACCTTGCAGTTTATTCCATAATATGCATTATTTTATCTACGCTTGTTATCTTTGCATTTTTTTTGTTTTCTGACTTCACCTATAAGCGTTTGACTACTATTATCATATTTCTAATTTCAAAAGCCCAGTACGGAATTGCGGTGCTACAAAAACACCTATGAGGTGTGCATTTCTGGTAACTGCACGTACAGCGCTGCACTAACCGCAGCCAGCGCCTTCTGAGCGGCGCACCCGCCAGCACCCACGCTCAGGGGCGCCCAGAAGGTGAGCCACAACTATCAGCAGCAACGACGCAGCTGCTAACCTGGTCTTTATCCCTTCCGGACTTCACAGACAGCAGCTTCCCCACGGCAACCCGACGGTCTCCCCCCTCCCCAGACCGCTCCATTTGCGGACATTTCTCTCAGTGCCCCTTTAGTCCCCTCCTTCCCCTCCCCCAGAGCTCCCTCCCCAGACCTCTCAGCCCCCCCACACGCCCGCCGTTGCCACAGCCCCGCTGCCACACACCCCCAGCCGCCTCCCCTCCCACACCAAACGCCCCCCTCCGTGGCTTCTCCCCTCACCCCTCGCCTCCGGGCAGCCCCGGGGGGGCTCCGCCGCGCCCGGCCCCCGCCCAGGCCTCCCACCTGCACGGCTCGGGCCGCGGCCCAGCTCGCCCCTCGCTGCCGGCTCGGCTCGCCTCAGCCACCCGCCGTTTCCGGGTGCCGCGGTCCTGTCCCGCAAAAGCTCCGGCTGCAGCCGTGGCCCCGCCCGCTCCGTTCCTAGGGCGGCGCGCAGCGCGCCCGCCCGCCCGCCCGCCGCAGCGCCCCGAGCCGCCGCCCGGGCCGCGGGCAGGCAGGGGCTGTGGGGCCGGGGCCACGGCCACGCCATGGGCGGCAACAGCGGCGCGGCGCGGCGCGGAGGAACGGCGGGGCCGCCCCCTGCGGCGGAAAGGGGCGCTGGGGCCTATCCTTGCGGCTGAAATGAGAGCTGGGGCGGACGGAAGGGAGCTAAATCCCTTTTTCAGATGAAAAGGTATTCGCCCCGGCTGCTTTTCCTGCCTTCGGCCCTGGCGCTCCCGCTGGGGCCGCCGCCGCGACCGTTGGGGCCGTTGGGGCGCGCAGGGGGGCCGCCCCGCCGCTTAGACACCTGCCACTTTTTCTGCCCTTCGGAAACAAAATTATTCGCTTCATTGAAACTAATCTTTTCATACTGGCATTTCTACAGTGAACGACACGGGAATGTGCTGTATGAAATCCATGATGAATTTATTACAGAAGTGCAGCGCGGATTCAGATGGAGCTAGGGAAGGTTTACAGAGAGCGCTCGCCGTGTACGCCAGGGCGCTGCGGAGCGAAAGAACTGCCCGCCAGCTCCTTAAGATCGAATTTGGGCAGAACTCCTCTGAGGCCTGCGTTAAGGCTTCAGGCAGTGAGGTGGATTTGCTGTTTGTTGACCATGCACAGTGCCTCTTGCGGAGCATAGGGCAAACGGCTGGAATCCTGGCCCCACTGGGGGTAGTAGCATAGTTTGAATGTGAAATAGATTTCACTAATTATAACTGTAAACGGCTGGAGAAAATTTTCAGCATATTAGTAACAAATACAATTTTAATACTAGGCACAGTGTTCAATAAAACATTAATTAGAAGTGTGTTTTCAAAGAATGCACTTTGTTAACATCAAGCACTAGCCTACCATGCAGTTGAAACTGTTAAAGTAGTTGTATTGGGGTAATACTATATAACATGTATTATTATTAATACAGTGAACACACTACTATTAACTACACGCCAGTGCACTGGTCAGTACACCAACAGAAGACCACTCGACCAGTTCCAAAAGAATTTGCTGCAAAATGTGGAACTGTTTTTGAAGCCAAAGACTGGCCGTGATTTTCTGCGACCCCATTTACTCTACTGTGTGGCTTTCAGCATCATTCTTGAAATTAAACTTGCAGAGACATCAGGTATCACAGGTTAGACAAAATACTTGAGAAAAGGAGCCAATCCCAGGATTCTATCGGTTTGATGAACTTAATTAAATTACCGTGCATTCCCAATGAAAATGTTGTTTTCCAGCACTTTAATGGCTATCAGGCTAATCTGGATTACACTGCTTTCTATGCTGCTCTACAGAACTCTAGCCATTTGCAGTTGGTTTGAACAGAGTTTAATATTTCTTTGCTCTAGGCTGTCTGACTTCTCCGATGGATGAAGTTTAACATGCTCCCCAAAGTCATGAAATATTTGTTCTGCTTTGCATCCTCCATATTGAACTTGAAGTTAACTACAATAGACTAAAACAACACTCTGATATTATCTTAGCCTCTCCTTCTGTCTCATGGAGGGCTGCTCACCAGAAATTACATCTACCTTCATTTTATGTGATGACGACCAGTGGCAGTGCTCAGTTGGCAATTTGTTTGATCCCCCTCACCTCCCTTTTTGGTTAGTAACCAAATAGTTTCGGAACAAATCAAATTTCAGTTAGGTATTCATCACATTCCTAATTGGAAATAAAAAAAATCATATAGGTAGGGCACAATACGCTCTCTTAAAATGATGTCTAAAATACTGATAAAACTAATGATGCCTACGAATTACTAAAACTAAAGGTAAACTAATCAGAGGCATGGCATGTTAACCGGATGTACAACATAACAGCCAAATAACATATGCCAATTTGACTTAAGGATTTTTTTTCTTACATCAAGTAATTAATCTAATATTACAGAGTATAATCCATGTCTAGCACGCCAAGCACATCTTCAGAAGTTCACACAGACCACTTTGACACAGCAGCAGAGGCAGCAAAGGCACTCAGAACACTGAATAGGAGCAGGAGTCCAGGACTGGAGTGTTTCCCAGCAGAGCTCTATAATTATAAACAGAGAACAATTTGATAAACTCAATTCAAAATAATTCCATTCATTACTACTATTAGAGCATAGAAAGTTTCAGATAAATCTCTTCTCATTAGCTTGCTTTATTGTGTAGACACTTCTTTGTTAAAAGATCGTGTGCCACACCTAAAGTATGCATAACCAACAGGTGCTCAGTTTTCACAGAATCGTTTAGGTTGGAAGGGACCTCTGGAGATCATCTCGTCCAACCTCCCTGCTCAAGCAGGGTCACCTAGAGCATATTGCCCAGGATCACATCCAGACGGGTTTTGAATATCCCCAGGGAAGGAGACTCCACCACCTCTCTGGGCAACCTGTTCCAATGCTCTGTCACCCTCACAGTGAAGAAGTTTTTTCTCAGGTTCAGGTGGAACTTCCTGTGGTTCAGTTTCTGCCCATTGCCTCTTGTCCTGTTGCTGGGCACCACGGAGAAGAGGCTGGCCTCATCCTCTTGACACTCCCCCTTCAGATACTTGTACACGTTGATGAGATCCCCTCTCAATCTTCTCTTCTCCAGGCTGAACAGGCCCAGCTCTTGCAGTCTTTCCTCAGAGGAGAGGTGCTCCAGCCCTCTAATCATCTTGGTAGCCCTCCGCTGGACTCTCTCCAGGAGTGCCATGTCTCTCTTGTACTGGGGAGCCCAGAACTGGACACAGTACTCCAGGTGAGGCCTCACCAGGGCTCAGTAGAGGGGCAGGATCACCTCCCTCGTCCTGCTGGCAACACTCTGCCTAATGCACCCCAGGATCCCATTGGCCTTCTTGGCCACAAGGGCACACTGCTGGCTCATGGTCAACTTGTTGTCCACCAGCACTCCCAGGTCCTTCTCGGCAGAGCTACTTTCCAGCAGGTCAACCCCCAGCCTGTACTGCTGCATGGGATTATTCCTGCCTAGGTGCAGGACCTTGCACTTGCCTTTGTTGAACTTCATGAGGTTCCTCTCCGCCCACCTCTCCAGCCTGTCCAGGTCCCTCTGAATGGCAGCACAGTCTTCTGGGGTGTTAGCCTCTCCCCCCAGTTTAGTATCATCAGCAAACTTGCTGAGGGTGCACTCTGTCCCTTCCTCCAGGTCACTGATGAATATATTGAACAAGACTGGGCCCAGGACTGACCCCTGGGGGACACCACTAGTCACAGGCCTCCAACTTGACTCTGCGCCATTCACCACAACCCTCTGAGCTCGACCATCCAGCCAGTTCTCAAGCCACCTCACCGTCCACTCATCTAGCCCACACTTCCTGAGCTTACCTAGGAGGATGTGATGGGAGACAGTGTCAAAAGCCTTGCTGAAGTCCAGAAAGAAACATCCACTGCTCTGCCCTCATCTACCCAGCCACTCATTCCGTCATAGAAGGCTATCAGATTGGTCAAGCATGATTTCCCTTTGGTGAATCCATGCTGACTACTCCTGATCACCTTCTTGTCCTCCAGATGCTTAGTGATGACCTTCAAGAGGAGCTGTTCCATCACCTTTCCAGGGATGGAGGTGAGGCTGACAGGCCTGTAGTTTCCTGGCTCCTCCTTCTTGCCCTTTGGGAAGACGGGGGTGACATTGGCTTTCTTCCAGTCCTCAGGCACCTCTCCTGATCTCCAGGACCTTTCAAAGAGGATGGAGAGTGGCCTAGCGATAACATCCGCCAGCTCCCTCAGCACTCGGGGGTGCATCCCATCGGGGCCCATGGATTTATGGATGTCAAGTTTGGACAAAAGATCTCCAACCCGATCCTCCTCCACCAAGGGAGAGTCTTCCTTTCTCCAGCCTTCCTCTCTTGTCTCCAAGGTCTGGAATTCTTCAGGACTGGCCTTAGCAGTGAAGACGGAAACAAAGAAGGCATTCAATAACTCTGCCTTCTCTGTATCCTTTGTCAACAGGGCACCTGCCCCATTCAGCAGCGGGCCCACGTTTTCCCTAGTCTTCCTTTTGCTATGGATGTATTTGAAGAAGGCCTTCTTGTTGTCCTTGACATCCCTTGCCAGATTTAATTCCAACTGGGCCTTAGCCTTCCTTGTCGCATCCCTGCACGCTCTGACAACGTCCCTGTATTCCTCCCAAGTGGCCTGTCCCCTTTTCCACATTCTGTACACTTCCTTCTTCTGCTGGAGTTTTGCCAGGAGTTCCTTGCTCATCCATGCAGGTCTCCTGCCCACTTTGCTGGACTTTCAACACCTGACAGGCAGGATCAAAACTATGAAGCACTTATGTGGTCCCACTTTTCCTCATTTTTGTTGAAACTATTCTCATTTATTATGTTGTACATGTATTCTCAAATATTTATTCAGATACAGGAAATTAGGCAGATACCTCACTGCACAAACAATACTTTCAGTTTTCTTCAATCTGTGTAGGAAAAAAACAGTAGAAACAACAAGAAGTACTTACCACTTGGCTGCCCCCGGAGGAAGATGAATTCTGCAAACAAACAAAAAAATCTAGAAGTGTTCCCACACAATGGTTTTGAACACACAGTTTTGTCTGTGATCGATAATGTTTTAATAGCCTAACCAACAGAATGGTTTTAGGTTGTTTAAAAAGCTAACAGCTTTGTGTAGACAAAGTACGTAGCTGTAGTTCTGCACTCTGTCTATTCCATCTTACATGTGAAAAATTTAGCTAAAATTGATGAAAGGGCAAAGGTCTATTTTTTTCTCTCATTCCATACAGTTTTCATACCTATTGTTGAAAGAGGTTGTTAAAAATTGAGGAGTACTGAAAGAAAAACAGTGCAAAGAAGGATAAAGATACCTGTTAGTGAAAGACACAAAAATCTAGCTTATGAAAAAGAAGATGAATGATTACCTGAGCAGAGCCTGTAAAAATCTACACAGAAAACAGGAATTTGAAAATAGAGGACAGCAAAATGTAACAAGGCCAGTAACTCGAATGCTAAGACAGACAGATTCAGGCTTAAAATAAGGTTTCTTCTTTATGTAACAGAGGGGGGCCAATATTGAAACTGCCTCCCCAGGCTGAGCCAGATTTTCCACAGCTATTTCTTTAAATATGCTGCCATACAAAAGGAATTAATACGCAATGGTCTCTTCAGACTTAATCACCCATAAATTGCTCTATTGACCATCCAGGTTCCTTGTTTACTAAAAAAGACGACAATGCTGTGATGAAAGGGTTCTCACCTGTTTACCAGAATAAGTGCTTCCTGAGCTAGAGGAGCCCTGTAAAATTATTAAAAAAACATTTATTTTTGTTGTAAGAGACTCTTAATGAATAATGTTTGATGAGCACACAGTACTTTGAACATGCCCTGAATAGCGGTAGTTCTGAGACTGACTTTCATTTTAATTTTTTTTCCTTGCACTTTTTTTCCTCTGTTCAAGTGAATGGTCTCAAATAAGCACAGCTGTGTCCCCTTTACTCCATGAACAGTGCCAGAGGATTTTCAAAGCAGGATATCATTCTAACTGAACTACAAAATTTCAAACTGAAACAGCTTCTGATTATTTATCCTGTTGTTTAAATACATTATCCTTAATAGAATGAATACCAATGACTAAGTAACAGAGTAGGTCAAAACTTTGTTTTTAGGAGGAATGAATACTGCCTCATCCTCATATTCAGGTTTGAGGACAATATTCTGTTTTAATTTATTGGTCAGTTTTCTCAGACATATATCATTAAAAAGTAATTCAAAATCTCACCCTCATTACTGTTACCTATTTTAAATACCAATATCCACATTCCCAACATGGAAAGAAAAATATTTTGAGGAATATCCTTACTGGCTTTCCTTGATGACTGCCTCCTGAGGAAGATAAACCCTGAAAAAAAAAAA
This sequence comes from Struthio camelus, assembly GCF_040807025.1. NCBI lineage: Eukaryota > Metazoa > Chordata > Aves > Struthioniformes > Struthionidae > Struthio > Struthio camelus. The sequence goes on from NC_090949.1 coordinate 16,220,117, forward strand.
TTAATATCCTTCTTTGACTCTAAGCCTATTTGTACTTAAGATTATTTTTATTGTCTGGAATAAAGGACCACAGGAGAATGAACACTATTTTCCTGTCCAGTCACCTCAAAATCCCAGGGAAAAGCTTATCTGAAAATAAGAATGTTTAACATATTTCTGTTATAGGTGTTCTTTTGAATGATGTATATTAGTCAAAGAGAATTTAATTATAAGTTCTCAAGAAAAAGAGTTGTTTTCTAGTAATAATATGTTTAATATATAAAAAGGAAAACATAACAAGGTCCAGTTAACCATTAATTTGCTTGGAATCAGTCTACAGGTAGATCTGAAAAAAAGGTAAATGTTACAATAGTCTTTACAGCCCTACTTGAAGAAAGTTTTAACAAGGGAGTTATCTGAAAATAAAAGTGGATGCTGAAAAATTAAACATTCTGCAAGACTCTTGTTCAGTTTTTTTTTTTTTGACAAAGCTGCTCTTGTTTGAATGTTATTGCCAATAGGAAACCTTCACAAGCAAAGCCTCTTCAAGAAATGCAATCAAACATCTTACTCAGAGGGTCTCACTTTTATGACTCAACTATATGACAATGTAACAATTTTTACAACGCTTTAATCAACAGGTAGATGAGATGCATTTAAAGTCATTGAAAAGTGAACCTGAATACAAAGTGTGTGACTACTATGGATTAAAACAGAAGTAACTGCTCAGAAAAAGTCCCTTTACAAAAAATAAAGGTCCTGTATTCTCTTCCATGATTACTAGAATTAATCCGGAGAATGACAAGTTGTTCAGTTACCAAATAAAATGCTGGCTCAAAACTATGGAACTGAGTCAGAATAGCAATTGTGTTGACATTTGCTGAGATTATCCTAGATAAATAAATATCTAACACTCTCATATTACTTTACCCTAAGTAAAGTAATTCATGGAAAAACATTTGGTCCATAACTAACTGGATATAATTTTTCTTCAGGCTTACAAGAAAAAACAAAAAGGTCAGTATGAAAAGCTTTACTTACTGGTTTACCATGTGGTCGGCCTCCAGAAGATGAGCCCTATAAGAAGAAAATCAAACACATATTACTTAAACGTAAGACATCTTTATTTGGCCAACAGTCACAAAACACCTGCTAAGTTCATTATCTGACATAAATATACGTATATAAAGTGTCTTCTTTAGTTATAGGTCTGTTCAAGACAAAAAAAAATCTCTATTTTATTTGCTATTTTCTGCTAGGTGAAACATGCATTCAGAGAGCATCGTGCATAATTTTTTCCCCTCATATTTTCAAATATTCTTTTGAGAATAATGTGATTTGTTTTAAAGTATGTAAAAATTGAATTATTTAGATCCTTCCCTTTTCCATAATATAAGAGATGGTCTGCTTAATAGAGTCATACTGCAACTCAAACGCTTGCCTATAAAGTAAAAAGAAATTGAGTTGTTTTTCCAGTATAGCAGAGTGAGACGTTAAGAAGAGTAATACTAATGAAAAATATGTTCCTTCTTCATTATCAAATAGCCATCCATTACATCTTTTAGCTGTCTGTGACAAACAGTGACAACCATTAACCCTACCAAGGGAGATGATGTTCTTAGGAAGGGTACATAGGGAGTTGGTTACAGTAAGAGATTGATATTGCAGCGGAAGATGAGAAAAGAAGTATTACTGTGGGTAAAACCCCAAAATCTTTTATTTTCAAAGCAATATCCATGGATTTGTTTTGCACTAATTTTCCAACAATTTATTCTAAACTAACACAAACATGCCTTTCTAATAATTGGATAATTTCAATATAATTGAAAATGACACAGAAAAGAGGTTTTAAACTAGTGTTATAGTGGTATGAAACTGGAACACAAAAATGGCTGATTAAATTATCACTTGAGTTAAGAGGCATTCTAAAGCAAAACAACTGAAATTGTGATCTATGCAGTTCCTTTAAATGAAGTTTGTTGATGCTACTCCCTTTCAGTTACTCAGAAATATTGATCGTTTGCAGATGTTCCTTGAGAGTAGAATGACTCTTTGAAAAAACTGTCAGTAAACCCACTGCATCATATTTTTCATTTAATAAATAGCTTGTAGGAAGAAGACCTTAAAAACGAAGAGTTGCTTACCTGTCCACCATACTGACTGCTTCCAGAATAAGATGAACCCTGCAAAAAAAATGTGAAACTCAACTTTTGTAAATTATTTTTTTAAGTATCAACTGGCACCAAAAAAATTGGACCTAATTTAAACAACAATCATGACATCAATGTGGAAACATTGATCAACAACATCATGACATCAACAATCATGACATCAACTGGAAAATCCTTACACAGTTATTAATACAAAGGAAAATGGCTACTTATCAGGAAACCATATTAACAGTTTATGCAATGGAATGAATCCGGTGAACTTTCCTTACATGTTATTTCCAGTTAAGCAGACTTATAAAACTACAAAGTAAAATCTGGTCTCTAGTAAATTCAGCAGAGACTTTATAAAAGGATATGACTGAATCTGTATAAATGCTGAAGAAATACTGCTTACCTGTCCACCATGGTAGCTGCTTCCTCCAGAAGAGCCCTGTATTAAACAAGAAATAGGAATAGTTACCTTTTTTATAAAATTCAATCCCATGTAGAGGACAAACATAAGAGAACATCTTGACCTACAGCATTAATCAAGTCATTTGCACTGATTACCAATATACTTTTGTATTTAGTGGATTAAACAAGTAAAGGACTTAGTTTCTATTAGTCCTTATTCCTTCAGATTGTTTCCTTGTAAAAAGAAGCTAGCTACTAATTTATATGTTGTTTCCAGCACTTAAGATGCTAGTGGTATATTCATGGCATGCATTTTTTGCTTGATTTCATAATCTGAGAGAAGAAGTCATCTAAGCAATTATGGCTATACTTAGACAACAGTTAACTGAACCCTCCTCAAAAGTAAATTAGATTCAACATTTATCATTTCAGCACAGTGTGAAACAACTTTTAGTATGTATATAAATGCACAGAAAGAATTATTTCAAGGAATGTAGTTGCTTGGGAATTTTCCAATTACATATACTATGAAAAATATACAGTAAGCAACGAATACTTACTGAACTTCCACCAGGACACAGACATCCACCCTGTGTAACACAAAACCAAACTAATTTTCTAGAGAGTGCATGACTAGAAGAGGCCTTTGAATTAGCAAATCAAACTTAAACCCTGCTATTGCAAGAAAACAGATCATAAAATCTTGCTCATAGACTCATCAAGTTCCATCTAGAAAGTAGTTTCTTTCTCTCTCCCTTCACCTTCCTTTCAGTATAGCTGTACACTTACTGATCTAATGCTTAAATATGGTCTTCTAATTTCTCACTTAAAGTTACGGCCCTACACATCAAAACAGTGTAAAAAGTTCTGAGCAGTACTATGGAACATGTAATTGTTTTTTCCTTAAAGAAGCCAGAGCACCTGGACTACCTGCAGTATTCTTTCATGCCACAGATATTATGGAAAACACTAAAGATGACTTCCAGCGGAGGACTACCAAGTGCTTTCTACCCTGAGGCAACTAACTGAGAGGTGGCCAGTAGCTCACCATTTGGTACTTCACTTTTTACATTCAATCTGCATGAGATGGGTAATCCTTCCTTTGTGAAGGAAAAATGCTCAAGGTAAACTGAGAGTGACTGATATTTGCATAACTGAATGCTGTGGAGAAAGAAAAGCATACCTGTCCACCAGACTGGCTGCCTCCTGAAGAAGGTGAGCCCTGGAAAAAATGTAAACTATTTATTTTTGTGTTACTGAGTAACATTCTCCCTTCTCTGTCGTCCTTGGTGTTTCAACTTGCTTCTGTTTAAAATAACCTCAAAAATGTGCTTCTTGGATCCTGGGTCAGTTTAAGGAAGCATTTCCAATGCACTCATGTCATGATCTGACATACCAGACCAATGCATATTTAGCAATCTTCAGTCGCTTCTGCTTAAAACTATTCTTTCTTTGAATGTTCCTTTTTTTGCCAAAAAGTACAGAAGAATCAGTTTTCTTAAAGAACTGTGTACCAAAACCATATGTACTATGAAGGGAGACGTTTTACCTGTCCACTATACCGGTTGCTTCCTGAAGAAGCAATACCCTAAAGAAATGAGAAAGCATTTATTTTTATTGCTTAGATAGTCTTACAGGAAAACACACTTTTATTTTTCTTCTGTGGATTTAAATGCCACAGGAATGTGAATACTTCATTTGTGAGCATTTTAAAATCTAGCGGCCTTTAAAGTGGCTACAGTTTAAATAGAACAGTAAAGGTTTAAATCACAGCAGCTTCTGGCAGATATGAGTAGAGTGCAGGTGCATTGGATGCAACACTCACAGCAGGCTCATATGTTTTACTTTTGCCCATGCTCTCACACAGCAGAGGGTCTTACACTCGTCTATTCTGACTAAGCACTTTAAGCTACCCTGTAATCAGGTACCCTATTTAGCACAAACAAAGAAAGAGAGAAAGATAAACCACAAAAGTAAACCCCATGAATGAAAAAACAATTCTCACCTGTCCTCCATAATGGCTGCCACCTGAGAAATACGGACCCTGAAACAAAGATATCAATTAGCTCTCTACCAAAAGGCTTCTTCAAGGGTTTTTTTTTTTGAAAGAAAGACAATTTTCTTTTTCTTTTGTGCAATGAGGGATTACAGAAAGATGAACACTCTCCTTTGCTCATCCTATTCCTTTACGTGTTATATGTAAACTAGGGATGGGCTGTACCATATGAATCTTCCACAACACTGATATCAAGGAGTGATCATGGGTTATTAGGATTCTACACATAGGTGTGTTTTGGGAGACTCTGCTGGGACTCAAAGTCTTTTTCTCCTCTGATTCCCTCTCCAATAAATTTGACGATACATGTTTTCAGAGACCAAGGACCAGTCTGCTGGGGACTTTACTGAGTACTAAAGGCTATACTGCAAAGCAACATCACAAACCCTCTCCATTTTCCATTTCAGAAGGGCATGGAACACCTTCCCTTATCAATTCCTGACCTTCTCCCCCTTCCCTCTGAGGACCTTCCCTCCTCCTCCTGTCCACCTCTCTTCGGTAGAGGACTTTCTATCCCAATACAACCCATTCCCTTCCTGAGACATCTTGCTTCTCTCTGATACTAACTTGGATCTTGTGCTTTGCTGAGAGGGAAGGTATTCCATAGGTTGAAGCAGAAGAGGAATGCAGTCTACCTCTGGCCACTCCCTACTGTTTGAGTTAAGAGACCGTGACAACGGTAGCAGAAAGGAAAATGGGTTTGGAATGAGCAGGGCCGAGGAGAAAACAAGGCCAGAACTGTATTTACTGTGATCCAAAAGAAGTACTGGCCATTAATAATTTTGTACTGCTTCAAACCATATACTTTTAGAACCATGATATACCCAAAACCACATTAAACAGAGTTTACTCAAAATAGTACTTTTTATAGTCAATATAAAAGTACCAAGTTTTGGGGTAAAAGGTGTGCATTGGATAAAGATTACACAGAAGGAGATTCTCACCTGTCCACCATACTGGCTGCCTCCTGAGAAATGTGAACCCTGAAGAAAAAGAATTAAATATTCTCTATATCCATTTCATGAGACTTCTTAAACAATGGCCCATTTGAAGAAGAGGTATCTAATTTCTTTCAGAGGAAAACTATGAGTGGGCTGGACCAGACTGCACAAAAAGGCATGAGAGTCTTATTTGCGTTTACCATGATGCATAAGTTTCATCTCCTACAAATTTGCCTGTGGTTTCGTATCATGTACATTTATAACAACTACAAACCTTATAGCAAATAAAATAGAACATGTAAAATCAGTCTACTTAAAATGCTCTTCTACACAGAGTAGAGAACTATTAATTCTCTTGGATGAAATCATAAACACTACCAGGGAAGAATTCTCACCTGCCCACCATGCTGGCTTCCTCCTGAAGAGGGTGAACCCTGAACAACAACAAAAAAAAAATAAAATCTTCTCTACACCTATTTCATGGGGCTTTTAAAAATGTTGGTCAACTTGATGGAGACATACTAATTTATTTCAGAAAGACAGGACATCTTACTCCAGAGAACTGTATTCACACTCAAGCACATTTATGACCTAGTCCTGCAAACATCAGCAGCCAACTGAGACAACCACGTATTTCATATTGTGTTTCTTAATCTTAAACCAAGTTCAGATGAGGACTGTATTTGTTTAAACATGGTAGGACTATAATGCCACAGAGAAAGATGTACTGAAAAGATTTTAGCTTAAGATAAATAAGGTTCAGGTAGACAGCTGGGTAGACAATGAGTAAGATGCAAGATATGCATTGGGTAAAATTACAAAAGCAGCGACTATTAATGCTTACTTGTCCACTGTAACTGCTGCCTCCGTAAGATGATGATCCCTGGAAAAATATTGAAAATCAGACATCTCTGTTTCATGATGTATTTCTAATTCATAGGTATGAGATGCAAAGACATCTATATTTTGTTATTTTACTTGTAAAGTTGTTTTGCTTGTAAAGTTTGCAGAATAAACTATATTTTTGTCTTCCTTGAATTCACAATGATACAGCAGAGAATGGATCAATATAAAGTTTCTTGAAATATTAAATTGAAGTAGCTATCTGGATAATCCTTTACTTGATAACAGTCAAATACTGGTAGAACAAGCAAATCATACAAAAATATTGAAAGTGAAAGCTTACACGTTCTCCATACTGGCTAGCTCCAGAATAGGAACCCTGTAAAAGACATCAAAGCAATGAATTATCTGCCATAGGATCTCCCTAAATCAAAACATGAGTCTCCTAGCAATGGGAACAAGAGAGCAAAATAAGAGTGAATACAAGCTAAAAATTAGAGTTCGGACCTTATCAGATAATCTGGGGAAATACCTGAGCTGCCAATCTATACTGAAACTTTCTCTTATATTTTAGGAACGCTTGCTTCCCTTGATAGCTATAGTAAAGATGACACAGTACTCCTGAAGGCATTTTTTCCCCTTTATTCTGCAGATATAATAAGGAAACCACTATCTCTTTGGAAAGACCAGAACAGAAATTGAATTCCCTTCCTTGCATCTTCACATTCCTCAATTTTCAGGGATTAAGAACAACAAATAACAGTTTTTGCACAAACTAGCATATGCTCCTATGCCTATCAGACAAGTGCTCATGTGATGATATTCTTGTGGAAAAAAATCACATATACATTGATTAAAGGGTTCTTATCTCTCCATCAATATCACTTCCTCCTGAAAATGATAAGGAATAAAATAAGGCAGTATTCACCTTAAACTAAGTTTCTTTTTCGTCAAGCCAAACAGCATGGCTTCCAAAAGTACATCCATGAAACAATTCTTTTTGCCTGGACATGATAATGTTTTCTGTGTTTTTAATTTTTCTTTTTTTTTTTTTTTTTTTTTTTTTATGACACACATCCTCTGTTTCTGGAGAATCACCACATGGTGCTGTTAATGATGATATTGAGCATGGCCCACACCTCTTCCCTGTCACCATGCTTTGTAATCAAGAGTTTGACATTCAAGAGAACACTGCAGCATCATTTGGGACTCATGAATACAGCAAGAAAGGGTTGGTTACCAAACTGGACTCTGAAACCAGACCAGGCAAGTTTATTGAAACCTCCTGCGGGGAGATTGGAATTGTTTTTCTTCTTAATGGAAGCAAGGCAACTGGGAATCCAAAACATTGCATTTTTATTGCTTCCTACACCTATTTCTAGACGAAGCTTCATTACACAAATGTCGCAAAAAATAAAGGCAACTAACTAGTTGCTAAGAAGGCCATTGTGTACCCTTTTTAGGATGTAACGAACTCAAAGAAAAATTTACTGAGTTTTTGCTCTTTAAACAAAGTTTCCATATCAAAACAACAGAATTTAACTGAGTTTGTAGATAACCATCATTTTCTAAAGTGGCAAGCTGACTCTCCCTTTGGAATAACTGCTTACTTGGCTGTTGTGCTGGCTGCCTTCAGAAGATGATGAACCCTGGAAAAAATTGCAATGGGTTATTTTTCTCTAATAGAACTAATTAAATCTAATAGAACTAACTAAATCAAGACTTTTTCAAGGACAGTATTATATACATTTCTATTTTTAATTTTTCTGCTTGGGTTTAAGCTCCACTCAAAACATAAAGCCTATCCTTCATATTTGACTAATCCACCTAAAAATTGTGTACCTGTCTACCAGAACAGCTGCCTGCAGAGCCCTTTCAAAAAAGGATGAACCAGTTACTTCATTTCAAAGGGTATGATGGAAGGATAGGTAGCTTACTTCTTTCAGTTTAAAATCAGTGAACTCACTGAAGAATGGCATACCCGCAAAAAGCGTTGAAAATGCATTCTTCATATTGCTCCTGACCTTTTGAGTACTGCTAGATTTCCAAAAGGTCTGCTAAGCTCATTAAGAAATTAAACTGTTTTGTGTTTAATATGCAATGTTTAGCGTCTATCATAATTGTGTCCCTCATAAAGAAGCCTTACTGCGCAAAAAGGTGTTTCAACTGTATGCTAGACAAGATCTTAAAAGATAACATTCTGAGGTATACTGCAACATGTAGTTGGAAGAACTAAAATCTACATTCGGTACACAAAAGTAATTTTCCCATGATGAGGCACTAAGTGCATCTACTGTAGCATTACAGTATGGATCAGGAGCATGCTGTCAAGACAAATCTGATTGTCCCCACTCACTGTAATTTGGTTTGCATCATGGAGTGATCTCAGAGTGAGTGAAGTGGAGGCCCTTCAGATGAAACTAAATTGGAAGATGCTCTCCAGGAGCACGCTTAATTCCAGTATTCCAGTAGCAAAGGGGCTTTTGGTCCATGGGACCAAATTAGAACTAACTCCCTCCTGCCTCCCAAAATGTGCATAGTTTGGCCATCAGTTCATCAGCATGGACTGCTTCACTCTGTAGATCTGTTCCTATTAGTTTGCAGTACTCATTGATGTAGATAATAGCCACTACGTTCCCTGGTACAAAGCTCTCACTCCTCTAGAAAAGATCCTCTTTATACATTATCCCTGATTCAGAACTGCTGCCTCAAAGATGTCCAAGTCAGTAAAAACCCCAGTCCCAATCAGAAGTTCCACATGAAATAAAACCTACCATTTTATCAATAATATGAAGGATCTTGAACACAGATAAGAAAGGATACTTTCCTAACTACAGATATAGATGTGCTCCTCCTTCCTAAAGGGAGCATAAGGCCAGACCTATTTGTCACATAATATTAATTTTTGTATGGTACATTTATTTATCTGTATCCAAGCCAGTTTTATACTTGCTAGCAGTCTGATAACAGCACCATAGAGTTTGGTGCTAGATACAGAAAGACCCAAGTGTTTTTTCTCCTTTTAATACAACACATACAGAATTCCAGTGACATATGCTGTGTGACCTTCTACCACGTGATGAACACAAGTGGTCTTCGGTACTCTGTAAATAGGTCTCTCCTCCAAGAGTTCTTTTCCATATTAGAGGGCTAACATCATGAAATTACTGATCTATTAAATATTCAACTATTTCTTGAAGTGAACGTTCTGAGAGGAATACAAATATATGAACCCACGTTCTTAGGTGATATTTTGGCATAATTCCATGGAAATCAATGGAACTGATTACCAACCAAGGTAAATATTTATATTGTTGGCACAAACCTGTGTTTGTGCCAAAGAACATTCTTCATTCAAAGACTTCTTTTTGAACGAATACTATTTCAAATGGAAAGAGGAACTGTGAACGCTGCACAAATGTCCTAGGCGTACTTTTAGTTGTAACTAAGGTAGGTTATATTCATGAATGTATGATTTCTATTAGATACTGACTCTTTTTAACCTCTCTAGCCATCATATTGACAAAACAAACACAGGGCACACTGAAAAAGCTGATGAACACTGCTTACATTTGCAGAGGAATCACTTCTGGCTAAGGTAGGAGATCCACTCTGGAAAAAAAAAAAAAAAAGGGAGGAATAAAGTAGTCTCTACTTTTGATCATAAACGAAAAATAAAATTAAACCTTAGAACAGCTCTTCTGTGGCATTTTCAAGGAAAAAATATCACAATCTGAACTTATCTTACACTTCACTTACTTTACTTAACTTCCCAAGATGGCCAATAGTCTTTTTTGGCCTGAAAGACTGTAAATCACAAAGAATTATTTTGCATCCACCTATGGCTGATTGCCTAGAAAATAATAACACTACCCAAAGTTCATGACTCTCCTTTGCACATTACAGGTTGATTCACCAAATACTATTTGCTTTGGAAAGCAATTATTACCTTATTTTTATAGTCTCTAAATAATTTCATATGGACTTTTCTTAAAAGCACAAATGAGAAGTGGCTCTAACAGATTTTTTTCATTTGATAAAGACTGGCTTCTGAGGCAACTTTCTGACACAACTTTTTATGGTTGGCAGTTTTGTAGAGTTGTATCATTTTACTTTCCCTTCGTGATAGATTTTTTCCTCCATTAACTCTGCTATTTAATGCAATCATAGAGAGTTCTGTTCTAGAGCAAAAAATTACTGCTTTTCTGTAGTTTTTTTTTGAGATGAGATATACAAACATTATATAACAACTGAAAATCACTGTTTAGTAAATATAAATGCTGCCAACTATGGGGACACCAAATTCTTCATTTTGGCATAGTGAGAAATAAATCTTGCTGGCAGGATAGAAGTTATGTCATCAAAGGAACACTGAACATAAACTTAACAATACATTCAAATAATTAAATAATGTAATAATGTAGAAATAAATAGGCCTGCGGCTCATTTCCCAATTAAATAAATAGTAAAAGAAATATATAACGAACAAAGAAAACTTACAGAGGTCCCCCCAGAACAATCACATCCACTCTGTAAAGAACACAGAAAATGTGTAAAATCTCAGGAACATAGCACGGAAAGGGAGACTTGTTACAACTCAAACTCCTTTCTCTACCATCATAGATATCCAAGACATAAAATTACATTCATAACTGTCCAAATGCCTTCTAGAAATTGGTTTTTGTTCTCTTAATCCCCTATAACTATTTCTGCCCTTATCTCTCCGATGGTGTAAAATCTTCGAATTTTATTATCTTCAAATCTGTTATCTATAATCTTTATCTTAAAAACCCTGCTGACTAAAACCCTGCTGTAAAAAGTTCTGAGCAGTACTATGGAACATGTAATTTTTTTTTCCTTAAAGAAGCCAGAGCACCTGGACTACCTGCAGTATTCTTTCATGCCACAGATATTATGGAAAACACTAAAGATGACTTCCAAGTGCTTTCTACCCTGAGGCAACTAACTGAGAGGTGGCCAGTAGCTCACCATTTGGTACTTCACTTTTCACATTCAATCTGCATGAGATGGGTAAGAGGAAAAATATTTAGCGTCATAGTGGGTACAGAAGCTCAAATACAACTGCCATCCAGACAGATGGCTACTCCGGCCTCAGGCATCTCTGAACGACACAGAAAAAGAAAAGAACGTGTTGCTGAGACTTTGGGCAAGAAGGACAGTGGTGAAGGAAAACAGTTTTTGTGAAGGAAAAATGCTCAAGGTAAACTGAGAGTGACTGATATTTGCATAACTGAATGCTGTGGAGAAAGAAAAGCATACCTGTCCACCAGACTGGCCGCCTCCTGAAGAAGGTGAACCCTGCAGACAGTTATATTTTCATTTAAAAGATATTCTTTAACTTTCACATATCTTTTACTAGCTTAATTATGTCTGAAAATATCAATTTGGTTAAGAACCCTATTTTATCTATAGAAATTTCAATGAGGATTTATAAAAACATAATAGTCTAGAAACTTACAATCCTCTCTTGAACGATGTACATTGCAAATAATATAATACTGTGAAGAAAAATTTCCCACCTGCCCACCATACTGGCTGCTTCCTGATGAAGATGAGTCCTGAAAAAAAATGGAAACCACTTAACTTCCGTTTCAAAAATACTCCTTATATCAAATATTTATTACTTGCATTTGTTGCTTAGTGTTAGAGCACTATTAATACACGAATGGTATTTTGACCACTCTGCTTCCATTTGGACATTTATATAAGGATATATGAAAAGGTATTTCAGTATCAAACTACTTTTGTTTCAGGATATGCAACATGATGAGTCAAATTTTTGCATAACAGGTACATTAGGTCAAAAATATGAAGAGTTGGTGTTTACCTGTCGACTGGAGTAACTACCACCATGAGAAGATGACGCCTGTAAAAGGTAGAGCCAGTTTATTTCTGTTTAAATGGGCTTCTTGAAATCAAGACTACGTTGTTGAAGTCATATACACACTTATTTTCACTTCTGTTTGCTTTAAAAAAATTGCCATTGGATTTCACAAGTTACTTATGATGCCGTATGTCAGAGAAATTCTAGAAACAGATGAAACTTAGTTGGGCATAATTTACTTGTAGAAGGTCAATTTTTAATACAACAGTCACTTTGGAGGAGAACTGTAAATAATTAACAAAATTGATGCCTACATGACCACCTGACGGGTTGCCTCCTGGGGAATAAAAATCCTGTAAAAAATGTATTGGAAGTACATGATAAAATGAAAAACAGACCCTCTTTTGTAGCGTGGAAATACTATGACAGAAGGTGAACACTCCTCAGCTTTCTGTCAGGGATTGTTTAAGAATAACAAATAACTTCTCTCTGCACAAATTAGCATGTGCTCCTCTGCCTATGAGACAAATGCTCATTTAATGAAAGATATTCTTTTGGGTAAAATGATTAAAGAGCTCTTATTTCTGTACCAGAACCACTTCCTAGTCTTCCACGTTCCATTCCCATTGGAATTAATAAGATGGGGTAAAAATGACAGGAAAATGGAAGCCCTCATAAATAAGTCATAAAGTGAAAAAAGCAGAGTTTCAGTTAGAATAAATGCTGGATGAAACAGAGTATGGAAGCCTTCTGCAATAAGGCAATGAGTCAAAGGGCAGAAACTTGAGTAAGTAAATTGTGGCACTATGCTTCTAACTGTGAGTTTGAATTCAAGACACATCGCGGCATCATTTGGGACTCATGATAATCCTGGAACACTCCAACCATACCCTCTGTGTCTTAATTGAGGACTTTCTATCCCATGCTGGAATCTGCCACACCAGCAGGACACAATGTAATACAGGTGGCTAGCAGCTGCCAGTCCTAACAAGCATTTGGACAGAGACCCAGAGAACATGGGAAGGAGGAGTGCTTACCGCTCCACTATGCTGGCTGCCAGATGGCGTGGGGGAATCCTGTAAAATATTAGAACCCAGTTATTCCATTAAACATTTCTGTTTCCTTTTAAGCAAGGGCAGAAGACCTTCCTTGTTGGGAAGGTTTAAGACATAGGCTGTAGGATGAGCAAGATTCTTTCAAGTTCTCCACTCATTCCTGGAGAGAAGCATTTCTTTATGTGGAAAGATTCATACTGGGCCAAGGCTAGCACGACAGGGCTAGCTGACTGATGAAACCATTAAAAAACCTGAAAATCTGAATAATTAATGGTGATCTGTTTAACTACGTGCAATTTCTTTAAAAAATTGCAGATATTTGCTATGGAGTAATAAAGGAAGGAGATTGCATTGTAATCTACATTAAAATAGTATAGGGGAAGACATCAGCCCTTTAAAAGATGTCCTGGGACACACCAATGTTGTTATACCTTAGTTTCATATGGCACAGGGGCCTTCTGTAGTAGTAAATTTTAGTTTTGCTGGAGTAATACCCAGAAAAAAATTCTGATACAGAAGCCCTGTGAGGAAACCGACAGCGCATAATATTTGTGGCTGAAATGGGCATAATAACCCGTAGTGAAAGGTGTTCCGAAGTACACAGCTGAATTTATACAAATTTATGGAGACCAACGTCCTCACTGACTTTGTAGAAATACAGTTAAGATAGAATCCACTGCTTAAGACTCAGTGAAAATAAGATTTGGAAAATTTTATAAAAACCTATACCAGAATTAATAGGAAATATATTTTAGTCAGGAAAATGCATGTCCTTAAGCAGAAAAGCAAATAGTGCTCATCATACTACATGAAAACAGAGCATCAGTATGCAATATGCAAAGGAAGAAACTTGAATCTTCTCATATATCTGGCATTGGAAGAACACAAAGGGAGTGGGTATAATATGACCTTGGGATGGAAGGGGAGGGAAGTACAGTCTCTGCAGCAGTGACCATAAACGAAGTTGATTTTAAAAAAGAATAATATGAGATGATTAAGGATCAGACAGGATTTTTTTTTTCCAAAAATACATTCAAGAAAACTTTGATTTTAAAATAAATCTGGATGCCAGGAAAAATTAAATTGGAAAATTTTAATCTATGGGAAGACATAACAGAAACAATTATTATGATGGTTCAGAATAATAAACATTTAAGAGGTATACTATAAAGCAAGTTAATTTGAAAAAAATAACCCTATGAGAATAAGAAGGGTTGATCTCATGTGCTGGTAATACTGCTGTTGTTATATTATTAAATTACTGCTATTGAATTAACTCCAGTTAAATCACTGGAAACAAGAAGAATCTGGTTGCTTTGTGTATTGTGGATACATATTGATGCTAAGTTTTAAGGGAAATAGTGAAACAGAGGAAGAGATTCTCATTTTAAAACTCTGCTTCTAATGACCCATTCATAAATGCATGATTGTTACAAGTCAGAATTATCATAACCATACCAGAATAACATTACACAATTTAAATTTGCATATTTTCCTTTAACTTCGCCTATAGCAATAATACTCTTTTAAAAAGTTTTTAAAGCAAATTACTAAACATCACAAATGATTAGAATCTGCTCTAAAAATGCTCTTGAAGATAAGATGATGTGAGATATAAAAAGATCCCCATAAGCACCTAGATTTCTTAAAAGGAAGTAAATTCTCAGATTGATACACTTGAGAAGAAATGCTTACACTTTCATCAGATTCATCGCCTCCTACGGGAGGTGAATCCTGTAAAAAAATCGAAATGCATTTATTTTCATAGGAAAATGACTCTTTTATAAAATCTTACTTGTGGAAAATACAAATAATCAGAATAGAAACAATAAGACACTTAATATTTCCAATTTTACCTAAAACAGAGAATGTGCAAGAAAAGGAAAAAAATATAAGCAAAAGGAAGAAAAAAGGACTTATTGGTCAATTTGATTTTTTTCCTGATCCAAATATTTTGACTGGTAATGATAGGGAAATAAGATTTGCAAGCACTTGAAGAAAAGATTGATAACGAACTTGTACTTGCAACAGATCAGTTTTGATTTGAACATGAAGATAAAAGAGAGAATTGCATAGGAGGAAAGAGCCATAGTAGATTCCTTTAATAAAAAAAAAAAGTGCAACATAGTTTGAACCGAAAAGTTTATGGTAAAAACCTAAATACACATAATAGGTTCATACATAAACCTTCCAAATGAAACTACATTGTCATATGAAAGACCAAGTGAGACTGGGGAGCCGTTCTTTATTTAACAAATTATTTATTATAATAAGATGTTAGCAATAAACTTGAGCACATAGAGCACAAGGCTGAACACAACAACAGAGGCTGATATATGGATCTTGCCTATGATAGCAAGGAAAGGGACGGTAGAATGACATACAAGAGATTTTTTTGGTGTAAAGGAGAGCAAAGGTGTAAGACAACTGAGGATTTTCCTGCATAAAAAGTGAATGCTGAAAAAAAAGTTTTGCCAAACAGCTATGTTAAATGGCTAAATAACGTTTAAATCTTGCTCATATTCTTACTTCCTTGTAAGAACCTCAGTTGTTGCTTAAGCAGAAGCAACAGGTTTTCCTTTGTAAATATGCTTTTTTGAGAAACATTTTAGATGAGGTTGATTTGCAAAATGGAACATTCTTTACATTCATAAATCCCATTTTCTATGCTTGCTTTCTAACACCCTGCACTAGAAGATACGTTTTTCTATGAAAAAAGAGTCTAGGTTATACGTCTTTCATTTTTAATGAATAATGACTTTGGGTGGTTAAAAGGTACTGCTGAACGAAACAGAAAGAAGACGGTTTCTACAAACCGGTTCTTACAGTGAGATTTACATCAGTAAATCAGCAGGTAAATTAAATACAAACTTTAAATATAGCATGTCCAGTCCCCTAGATTTTCAGCTGCTTCTGCATAATTAAGGCATGCAAAGGAAACACCTGAAGTATTTTTCCTTCTGAGTGACCTAATGTATAAACAATAATTACATGGGGGAGGAAATGTTGTACTAATTAATAGATTGAAGAATCACATTAGCACAGTAAGCAGGATTGTATCTTTAGTGCATCACCTTCCCTCCATTATGGAAACATTTAGAGTTGCAAAAAGGTAAATAAAAGTAAAAAGAAACAACAGGTAAAATGACATCTCCATGATCATTATTTAATAACAACAGAAATAAAGAACCCACAGCACAAAAGAACCAACACGCTTAGCCTCGGCATTTCACGTATAAGAGAAATAATACTTACCTCACCATAAGGTCCACCAATATCGTATGTGGAAGGTCCATCCTGTTCAGAAAACATAAATCATTTCCATATTGCAAATGGACACTTCTTTTTGAAAGGTTACCACAGGGATCCCCTTTGGGGAAGATTAAAGAAATAAGAGGAATTATTTAGTTATGAAAATAGCCATTAAAAAAACATAGTTATTTCCTTGTAAAAGATTAATTTACATACTAACAAATCAGGGTGTTTCTCAACTCATTTTACTTCCACTTTTGAAGAGACCGTCATCTGGCTGAAAATTCAAAGCAAGTATTGTTGAGGAGAATAAGCTTTAATAGCTTGAAGCTGTTAACCTCCAAAATTAAATACCACAAACCATAACTGCATTTTACATACTCCTCTGTAAACTTTCATATTGTTTAGTTAGGAGTATATTCAGTTTCACTCTTCAAAGAAAAAAAAACCTAACTGAAATAAAGTGAGAATCAAAATACAGAATATAGCTGTATATATAGGAACCAGGTTATTGGCCTTCAGCATCCTTTATTCAAGAGGAAAAAGAGTATATACCTGACCATAGGATTCGCTGCTGCTGTCATAGACAGAAGACTCGCCCTGTACAGAAAATAAAAAAAAGTTATTATTTTTCCTTCTTTTCAGAGGATTTTAGGAACCAAGAAAATAGGAGTTTGTGTTATCTTACCTGTCCATGAGATCCACCAGGATAGAAGGAAGGTCCCCCCTATACAGGAAATAAAAAAGGTCACTGTTTCGTAGTTGCAGTGTTCCCTCAAGAAAGATTTTTAGACTGCTCCTGTGCGGGGGCAACAAACAGAATATTTACCTGGTTACCAGAGTACGTGCTGTGTGAAGAACCTGGCGCTCCCTAAAAGGAAAAGCACAGACTAGCTATTGTCTTGCAGGCAAGATGGTTTAAAAATAGCAAGGTGCTCGGTTCTGACATTAAGCCAATACTGTTAAAGTAGGGGAAATCTTTTGACAATAACATTCTTGGCTGATTGGAAGACCTCTCCACAGAAGTTATAGATACGATTTGTCTTTTGAGGGATTTCACACTATAGGTCACGTTATGGTTGATTCAACTGCTGGGTGCTTAACGATGGTATTTTATAACAGCTCCTGTATGGGGAGTACAGGAAACGACAGAACAGGAGTCTGTTATCATTACATGGGAGGAAAAACACTTACCTGTCCATGAGATCCACCAGGATAGAAGGAAGGTCCCCCCTATACAGGAAATAAAAAAGGTCACTGTTTCGTAGTTGCAATGTTCCCTCAAGATTTAGACTGCTCCTGTGCAGGGGCAACGAACAGAATATTTACCTGGTTACCAGAGTACGTGCTGTGTGAAGAACCTGGCGCTCCCTAAAAGGAAAACAGAGAAATTGTATTTTCTTACTAACAAGATGGTTATTTAAATACTAATGCATCCAATTTTCACTTTTCACCCTTTGAGCTGACCTTTACGTTCTATACAAAAATTAAGACCAATATTGTTGAAGTGGAAGAAACCTTTTGGCAATAATTTTCTTAGCCTGTTGAAATACGAAATCCCAGTTGAAACCTGCTGAAATCCCCAAGGAAGCTGCAGATAACATTCTGTACTGTGCTCCGTCAAACTGGACACCACTAGGTTACGCGGGGCTGATTTAAGTTTGCTGCTCTAAAACGCAGCTCTCAGGTCCATAATTGCAATACTTCACGTCAACTACAATATCAGGAATCCAGGAACCAGGGTAACAGTAGTCATTGGTTCTCTTTACAAGGGAGGAAGAACGTTTACCTGTCCATAAGATCCTCCTGGGTAGAAGGAGGATCCTCCCGGGTAGAAGGAGGATCCTCCCTGTACAGAAGACAGAATGGGTTACTGTTTTGTAGTCGGCTACTCCTTCAGGAAAGCTTCCGAGTAGGGTGATTTATCAGAAAGTTTACCTGGTTACCAGAGTACGTGCTGTGTGAAGAACCTGGCGCTCCCTAAAAGGAAAAGCACAGACTAGCTATTGTCTTGCAGGCAAGATGGTTTAAAAATAGCAAGGTGCTCGGTTCTGACATTAAGCCAATACTGTTAAAGTAGGGGAAATCTTTTGACAATAACATTCTTGGCTGATTGGAAGACCTCTCCACAGAAGTTATAGATACGATTTGTCTTTTGAGGGATTTCACACTATAGGTCACGTTATGGTTGATTCAACTGCTGGGTGCTTAACGATGGTATTTTATAACAGCTCCTGTATGGGGAGTACAGGAAACGACAGAACAGGAGTCTGTTATCATTACATGGGAGGAAAAACACTTACCTGTCCATGAGATCCACCAGGATAGAAGGAAGGTCCCCCCTATACAGGAAATAAAAAAGGTCACTGTTTCGTAGTTGCAATGTTCCCTCAAGATTTAGACTGCTCCTGTGCAGGGGCAACGAACAGAATATTTACCTGGTTACCAGAGTACGTGCTGTGTGAAGAACCTGGCGCTCCCTAAAAGGAAAACAGAGAAATTGTATTTTCTTACTAACAAGATGGTTATTTAAATACTAATGCATCCAATTTTCACTTTTCACCCTTTGAGCTGACCTTTACGTTCTATACAAAAATTAAGACCAATATTGTTGAAGTGGAAGAAACCTTTTGGCAATAATTTTCTTAGCCTGTTGAAATACGAAATCCCAGTTGAAACCTGCTGAAATCCCCAAGGAAGCTGCAGATAACATTCTGTACTGTGCTCTGTCAAACTGGACACCACTAGGTTACGCGGGGCTGATTTAAGTTTGCTGCTCTAAAACGCAGCTCTCAGGTCCATAATTGCAATACTTCACGTCAACTACAATATCAGGAATCCAGGAACCAGGGTAACAGTAGTCATTGGTTCTCTTTACAAGGGAGGAAGAACGTTTACCTGTCCATAAGATCCTCCTGGGTAGAAGGAGGATCCTCCTGGGTAGAAGGAGGATCCTCCCTGTACAGAAGACAGAATGGGTTACTGTTTTGTAGTCGGCTACTCCTTCAGGAAAGCTTCCGAGTAGGGTGATTTATCAGAAAGTTTACCTGGTTACCAGAGTACGTGCTGTGTGAAGAACCTGGCGCTCCCTAAAAGGAAAAGCACAGACTAGCTATTGTCTTGCAGGCAAGATGGTTTAAAAATAGCAAGGTGCTCGGTTCTGAATTTTGTTCCAAATGGACATTCCTGTAACCATTAGAAGAGAATACGTGCCATTTTTGTTGTTACAGGTGAAGAAACCTTTAGCAGGAACTTTTCTTCAGGGATTAAAGGACCCCTTTTCTTTTCCTCTTTTTAAGTTTAGAGCTCTAAGTTGTACTCGGTAGACTCTTCTTTGTCATAGAGAAAGAAAGTGTTAGTCCCTAATTGTTTTTTTAAAAAATTGCCAAAATACAAGAATTTTGAAAGTTTAAATATGGAGTAAGATTTCAATTCATCACTGGAAGGAGAAAGACTATTCAACCGTAAATAATAGCCATTATTACTGTCATATCCCCTTTACACAGAAAATAAACAAAAAACATTACTCCATAGTTGGATTGTTTCCACAGAGAAGATGTTTAGACTGTGCTCTTGTCACTAGATAAAGCTTTGAGGAAAACTGAAATAACTGCAGCATGAGGAATTTGAGGGTCTATATAAAGGGAACACATGGCTTCCCTTCGAACAAGATGATTTAAATATGAATAGCTTTGACTCTTAATTTACAATCTTTTCCAGCTTTGAAGAGACCTTCATGTAACCGACAGCTTTTAAGTTTAGAAGAATGCTTTTTGCAGGAACTTTCCTCACGGGCTGAAGAATCATCAAGGAAGACATCCGTCTTTTATGTAAAATCTAGGCATGTTTGTTTATGTATGCATATTTATGTATCTATATATGTGACTATAGAGAGATATACATATAGATCCTATTTATAAAACAAAAATATAAGTGTCATTTCTTTCAATGTTTAATAATAGCCAAAACTGCAAATTGACCTAGACATTCAAATGCAAAAGCATTAACTGAGAAGACCTGTTTTAGCTGTCCACGTAAGGGTGAAGAATTAGTTACCTGACCATAAGATCTACTGTTGCCACCATACATGGCAGATGCACCCTGTTCAGAAAACAGAGTCATAAGATTTTTGTATAAATCTCCTGAGCTAAGAAAATATGCAGGGCCTTGGTTCTTCCTGTGTAGGAGAAAGAACCTGCCTAGAGTAGCCAGTGTATTTACATGCTCGTCTTAGGCATTGCTACTGTCATATGTAGAGGATCCAACCTGGACAGAAAATAAAAATGAGTCCTGTTTTTAAATAGGGCTGTTCCTTCAGAAAAGACTATTGAACTGTACTCCTGAGTGAAGACAAAGATCAGGATTATTGCTACCTAGTTTATCCTAAATTCATTCTACTAATTGACACTATCAGAAACTTAAACAGGGAGTTTCCTGTGTATCAAATAGCATCCATCTGCATTGAGAACTCTTTTTTTAACATGTCCAAATTTGATGCCCTTCCTTTTCTTCCTGCTGAAAATCATTGTTTGACAGTACATAAATAGAAAACATGTTTAACAACACCCTCCCAAATAAACAAGCCTAGTTGTGTGGTTTGCTGTTAGAAACTAAGTTTATATTTTTGCATCAATTTAAGAACACGAGGGAAAAGGCCCTATCAAACTGAAGACTTGCATAAAGAAATCTAGCCATTTCCTTGCAAATTAATTTTATATAGTATTCATTTATGATTACTGATATGAACATTGTGATCACACAACAAAGAAAACAAGTTTTTCCTGATGAAATTTCAGTATTAGTTACTATACAGACTAGATTATATCTTAAAACTACATGTAGGTCAAGATTCCTGCTCAGCCTCAAGGATATGAAAGAAGCAGTTTTTTACTTGACCAAAGTTACTGTTACTATGTGTTGAAGTTAACCAGAACATGCTCAGAAACCAGTTATTTCTGTACACCATTAGTTATTTAAATAGCATGTTGTTTTACAGAAATAGTAACTCACAGTAAGTTTCTTATTGAAATTGAAAAAAAAAATGTATTACACCCTTCAAAAGAGCTTCTGTGAATACAGCTTCAAGAAAAGTTTCTAAAATAACTTTTTAGGCAGAAGACAGGTGACTTCAAAATCCATCTTATCTGTGTTTTAGAACAGGGACAATTTTAATCTGTATCAAACAAGAATCAGAAGTAACAGATATTTCACACTTTGTTACCCTAAAATATTTCCGACTATTCAAAATGTAGAAATACTTGTGTTTTATAGGGTAATAAACATGATAAATTTTAGCAAATAATTCATTAGTATATGATAGAAAGATGTCCCTATCCCCAGTCTCTTAATGGCTGCTTCACACTGCTCCAATTATAGCTACAAAGTTAAGGGCTAAAAGTACATTGCACTCACTCACAAGGGAAGAATGTTCACCTGGCTAAAAGCCAGTACAGCCATAATGCCCATGTAACTACATTCTTTGAGATTTTCCTGGCATGGAGGCATTGCCTAAGAAAAATCTAATGCCACTGTTCACAATGATTGCAATGATTCTCTTTATAGGAAAGGAATAGTTCAAATATTAATTTAAGAGATTATCTTTTGAAATATTTATTCAATTTTGACATTGTAGGCATAGCATTTTCTTGCACCAGTGAGAAGCATAATGAACCTAAGTAAGCAGGATGTAATTACATTTGTGGTTACTAAAATTTTCTGTGTTGACTGTTTTTTGAAAGCAATGAAGAACTAGCATATAACTGTCAGCTGACAGAGCATTTCAATTACCAAGGGCAGTTACAGAAAGTTAGTGGCCAATAGTTAATTATGTTAATTGTTAATTATGCATTCAGAGTCAACTGAAACTCTCTGTTCCGTTTCATTGTATATAATTCTATCCATACTAAGGAAATTATCATTAATGTTTAGTTTTACACAAGTGTCCATATTTACTGGATAATTAATTCAAAGCACTCAGTTATGCAGATGAAAGTATAAATTCAGGGAAAAAAAATTACCTGTCTAATTCCACTGCTTCCATCAGGACAAATGCAACCACCCTGTAGATAAAAAAGGAAACAATTACTGCTTTGTTAAAGTTTGAATAAAATCTTACTTCAGATGTGAAATTCTAGGGGAAGAAAGACCATGAAATTACAGAGTGGCTGTGATCTTTCCTTTACCTAGAAGGAATAAGAAGGCAGTGCAACTCCATACATTCACTGTTCATTTTGGAAATTAGACTGACATAAAGATCTTCCAATGCTATGTCTCAATGGCAGCTGCCACATCAAGAGAGAACTATCTGGGAAGTCAAAAGTACGGAGAATCACCTTTGTGCCTTTAACAATATAATGCATGTGAAATTGCAACAGTCTTGAGAAATGATTTCAGGGAACCATTTCAGATAAATGTAATCTAAACAAGGTTATTTCACTTACAATTTAGCGCATAACACTATCAAGCCTGCAAAATTACTGGACTTAAACTCTGACTCCTGAGCTTATATTAATTATTGGGAAGCTATCCGGTCAAGACTAGACAAAAATAAAGAAAATCCTGACCTGGCTACTTGATCCACCACCGGTTGCAATAAATGATCCATCCTGTGAAGAAACCAATCATTTCTTTTAGAAGCATTTTATCAGATCTAAAGCTTACCTAGGAAAATAACCTAACATGCATATAATTATGTAGTGAGATGCAAGGTGAGAAACTATTTCACTGCACTAATCAACATGATCTACTCAGACCTCTTTGCCTGAATAGCTGTGAAAACGTAGATTCAGATCAAGCTTATTAGTATAGGTATAATCCATAGAGAACGGTATCAGGAAAACCTAATGAAGAAGAGCATTGCTCACTGGAGCTTGGAGATCTGAATGTACTATTGAATTAGACTTCAAACTGTCTGAGAAAGAGGACTATGCTATTGTTACACCTACATAATGCTGGGCACCGCAGGATGTCAGATCTCTGACTGAAGTTGTCAGGCGCTACTATGATACAGAATTTTACGAAAAAAAAACCCTCAGCTTCCAGTCTAGATCAGTTAAGTTTCAGATAACTCTATAATATAATATACTACTATAGCAGTATGCAAGTTTACTGAATGTGAAGAGCGAACCTACTTTTTGAGACAGAAATACACATTTGCTAAGACACACCTTGATATCAAACTGTAAATGAAATAGAATTATATATTTGGCCATTGCCATCACTAGGTAGGATTGTTTCTAAAACAGATTCTAATACTATTTCTTTGTAATAAGGTGTTTTCAAAATATAAAAACATGATGTAGAGAAACACCTCACTGCTTACCTGCTTAGTGGAGTGAAAGACAGAGGAGAGAGCATATTCTGGGCCCACTATCATTATTTACAGCTGTGCAAAATTATAACATTAAGTGGAAAATGCTGTCTAATCAAAATAGCATTCTTTTACACAGCTAAATTAGTGGAATCTACTTTTCAAAAATTGAAATATGATTTATTAAAAAGCTCCTTGCAATGAGACCATGCACCAGACACATTATTACCTGGAGGTTGGTGTGGTTGCCATTTGAAGTAGAAGATCCATTCTGAAAAGAAAGGAGAAATTACACCTTTTGCTGAGAGCATAATCATTAAAAAATATACTTCTATTGGAAAGGAATCACATAACCCTAAACAGAATGCTCTGTTACGGAAGCTAAATTCTTACTCTTATTTTTCTAGGCAATATACCAAGCAGCTGTAACACCAGCAGTAGTACAGAAAAAGTGACAAGTATCATTTACCTGTACATCATAGTCTCTTTTGCTCAAAACATGTGATGTGTCCTGTAAAAAAACCATAGGAAATATTCATTAAGGCATGAAGAGTCTGATATATATGAAGAGCTATAGGGCTTTTTTTGGTTGCATTTTTTATTTATAGCAACTTCAGACCCTTTAATGCATACACTGAATAGTAATGCCTTATTATAAAAAAAAGTTAATTGTTCATAATTTTTATGGGCTACTGCAGAGTCTGATTTGAAGCTTTACAATACCCTTCTATACCTCCTCCCAGCACACTGAGCACAATAAATTACCAAACACTATTCTTTCTTACTTCATTATTCTATCTTACTTCAGCTAAACATTTTAGCTGTCCTCTGTTTGGATAAGACTCATATAATTTAACTAATCTCAGTTTGGATCAACTGTGTATGTGCTTCCTGAAGAACAGGAAGCTGAGTTGTCCAGTATCTCACAGCAGGATTTTCATGTTTTTTCAAATGTATACAAACTTCCTTTAAAGTAAAAGCATTCAAAGAGCAAATGATAAAGCTCCTTTTCAATTTTGTACTTAAATAATAACTAGGGCAAACATAATTAGGAAAAAAAAGAGCATAATTAAGGCAAAAATCCTATAAGCAATAGAAAAAGAAGTTACTTACGCGTGCAACAACAATCTTTCTGTTTGAACAACCAGAACTCTGCAAAGGAGCCAGAAGCCAGTTATTCTTTGATAGGTGGATCCATCCAAACAAAATACTTTCACCAAAAACCTATCCAAACTTGTCAAGGTGGTGTATGTAGTGTCAGGAAAATGACCAGAATATTCTGATTGACCTCACTTTCACTAGATTACACAGTGGAAAGTATTTGTATTAGAAGTACCTGAAAATAAAAGTAACTAAACTGATAGACTAGTTTTGGAGCAAGAGAGAAAAGTGTCATTTATCTCCTGGAAACCTCACAGAGCATGAATAATAATCAAAATCAATTTAGCCTATTGCTTCCTATGAAACCAATCAGTTTGGACTTAACTGCATCACAACACAGACCTAATAAACTGGGAGAATGCAAGGTCCTCCCTATTTTCAGTGGTTTTTTTTTCAGAAATCAGTATGAGATAGTACAAGCATAAAACATAGTTTGCTTACTAAGTTGTATCTACAAGTGCATTCAAAGGGTGACTCCAATTTTAAATAAACTGGTTTGAGTACTGGTAAGGACGTAGCAACAAGAGCAAAAAATTTGTCTTAAACGCCTCACCTGAATATTAGCCAGTTTCTCAGGAGTTTTGCAACCTGCCTTCAGCTACATGCTGCCACAGCTATCATTTTGTTATCAGGAAGGGTCTTAAATTGCATATTCTTAGGCTGTTTTCACATTATGACTCCTTCATAAGAATTTCCTGCCTAGCAGAGTTTAATGTCTCTGTCAGTGTAACTGTTGTGGTTTAGAGCACAATCTGCGTAATTAACCTTTTTTTTTTTTTCCTCTCTCTTTTTAAACTCTGCCCTACCTCCCTTTGCACGAATGTTTAAAAGCAACTTCTTTTACAGCGAGGTCCTGCAACACACCCTGGATAGCAATAATCAAGGCAATAATAGCATCTTCTGTGGGCAAGGGAGGCTGGGATGAGACTCTCTTAAACAGGACTAGCTGCTGAAGGAATTTTTTTGTAGAACCTTTTGCATTAAACTTAATGTAGTGAATGTAAGGTAAATACAAACAAAAGTGAAAAACATTTTTCAGAAGGCCATACTTCTTATTATCAATGTTTGGTGCAGTACTAAAGTAATAGGAAAGACAGGGAAATAAGGAAGCACTAGAGCATATGGCTAAAAATTGAAGGCAAATAGCTAATGACAGAAAGTAACTCTAGATGGCAGTGGCAGTAAAAGCAGAGATGTATCTGTAGCAGATATTGAAAAAAGCTTTTCTATGAACAGAATAAAAGTATGGAAGATTTTCATTCACTTCCACAACAGTATCTTTGTTTGATCACATTCTGTTCTCATTAATCACAGTTTCTAATTGTAGGATAGAACAGAAGTCTTGAAGGAGAGAATCTCACCAGAGGATAACTACTATCTTAAAACAACACTGGCATATATGCAAGTTCAAATCAGTGTAAGTGACAAAAGCATGAGGTGGCTACTTGTCTCACATATAGAGATGGTTAATTTCCA
The DNA here is from genome assembly GCF_040807025.1 of Struthio camelus. Classification (NCBI taxonomy): domain Eukaryota; kingdom Metazoa; phylum Chordata; class Aves; order Struthioniformes; family Struthionidae; genus Struthio; species Struthio camelus. The sequence continues at coordinate 16,246,598 of NC_090949.1, forward strand.
AATAAGTATCCGGTCAAAGCAGATATACTAGGGTGCCCTTTGGTTACTAAAAACAGTATTGGTATATTGTACTAGCAGTATTGTGCAGCTGTAAGCAACGGTGTAATAGCCTTGAGAGCTGATTGAAGAAACTCACTACAGAGAAATATAGTATCAAACTTTATCCTCTAATTAATATTATGAAGGGTATTACTACACTACAGCTAGAGGCCCACAGGTCTAACGCAGAAGTGTTCACTTACTAATACTGTCATTAGTCACAAGAATCTGAATATTGCAGAGAAGAAAAAGCACTTACCTGACCATTAGCACTATATGTAGTGTCATTCTGAAAGGAATAAATTATTTCCTTCTTTAGGAAATTATTTAAATACAGTAAGCTTACAGAAACCTGATTCTTTCTAATGCTGTGTACAGAAATAACCAAATAAATCTTACACACTTAGTCACTCATATCCTTCACTGCCTTGCATGTTGTCTGTTTACGCAGAGAGAAAGAGATATATATATAAAATATAATATATATCAGATATATATTAAGCAGTTTGAAATGTTACCATTCCACTCCAAAAAGCATTTTATACTTACTCTAACTAGGCAGAAATCTAATGTGAAAAGCAGTGGAATATCTGCTATTATATCTCTTTTATTTTCTTCATTGTAGGTATGGAAAGATTGGATGTTTTCTTTCTTGGAAAATTACTGTTAAATGTATTGCTACATTTTGGGCCAAAATTTCTGTAGTACAAAGCCACTGAAATATTTTTACCTGTATTTCATTTCATCAAGTTAAACGCATTTAAAAGATCAGAAAATGTAACTTATCACTCATATGACAATTTTCAATAAAAACCCAAATGTTTCAAGTGATTGTTGAAACAGCTATTAGCGGACTAAACATTCCTTCTGGGTAATTCTGCTCAGAAGACTGCACCTAGTAGTGCAATAGTTTCCCAACTATATGAAAATGTCGCAATGACAATATACTGGAGAAAGCATACTCACATCATCACAAGCATTGGGATTATCATCTGAAGAAACCTGTGAATCCTGGAAGGACACCAGATACCAGTTATTTCCTCATAAAAATGGATTGCTAAAGATAAGTTTGTCTGATCTTGAACTCTGCAAGATATAATTGAGACTCATGCAAGGAAAAAGTTGCCTAGTTAAATTAAAAGTAAAATAAGATTTTTATAGGGAAAATAAAGAGTTAAATACATGGCTGTGATAGTTGCTCTCAGAGAATGATCCATCCTTCAGAAAAAAAAAATAAAAAAAAAGCTACTCAAGAAGAGCACAGAAACTATTATGCTCCTATTACACTTATGAGGAAGATGATGCAATTTTGAGCAGGGACGACAAAAACTAACAAGAAATAACATATAATTAGGAGAAAGAATGGACTAGTTACCTGATTATCACTATAGCTGTCTGAAGAGGATGATCCACCCTTTAAAAGAAACAAACAAATAAACCAAAATCGGAGAGAATGAGGATACAGAAAACCTGATTTTGAGCAAAGACTAAAGCTTGTATGAAAAAGGTATAAGTAAGAAAATAAAGCTTTACTTACTTGGCCACCTCCATAGTTCTGTGAGGAAAAACAAACAAACAAACAAATAAAAATACTGTATCAGAAGAAACTATGATGTTGATCAGGTACTATGAAGCTGGAATAAACAATTGACTTAGATTCCTTTGGAACAGGTATTATTTTCTAGATAACAATAACCATAATAAGAGGATCTGAATCAAACATGGAGCAGAACAGCTACCTAAGAACGAACCACCATAATCCGATCAGAATTTCTTATCAAACATGATAAAAAAATCCTACCAGGAGAAAATCAAGGTCTACCTACCTGGCTGCCACCATAATGTTGTGAAGATGATGAGCCACTCTGCAAAACAAACAAAATTAGAATAAATATTACAACATTACAGAGCTAATTTTGAACAGAGATAATGGAACCTTGTAAAGCACAACCTCAGTGGGAGGAAATAAAAACCTACTACTTACTTGGCTATCACCATAGTTTTGTGAGGAGTATGATCCACCCTGTAAAAACAAAACAGCAACAATTTACAACACTGGACAACTGAACTTGATAAGAATCCACAGAGCTAGCTTTACTAGGCTGACAATTCTTTCTGTGTAAGTGAAATTACAAAGCTGATACTAAGCATGTTTGAAGGAGATTAGTTAAAAACTGGAACCAGAGAGACTCTGCAAGAGTCTCAGGAGCAAGGGAATTGCACTCTGAATTAGAACTGCTTAAAAAGCATTTACCAATGGATAAGAAAGAGCTACCCACCTGGCTACCACCCTGTGATCCATCCTGTAAATTAGACAAAAAGGATGAATACTTTCAATACTTACTGTTTGACTATCGATTATTTGAAAGAAAGCTATAGGTACTTGCTTAAGGGGAGGGAGCATCAGAGGAGGATACACAACGTAGATATGATTTCTGACTTAATAACAATGGATTGCTAAGTGTAGCAGGAAATGCTAAATGAGACATAGGTCAAGGGACTACAAGCATTTATTTTTTAACCAATGTCCAAAACACTGATGGCTTTCATTCTTAGCAGTCTCTAGAGCATGTATCTTTTCTCCTCCTGTAGAAAACTTGACTTACATGAACAGAATGAAAAGTTCCTCTGGTGGCATTTATACAGAGAAAGTTGTGAGTTTGTCACATAAACTGGCTTTGAGGAGAGGGTTTTACATAAGGCACGAGGTATGTTTCAACATGTTCCCCTTAGAAGAGGAATGCTACTACTCAAAGTGAAATCAGAAGAGACCTTTGTAGTAATACCAGTGTCAAAAGTGCACAGTAAAAGTTAAATCCTGAACCATTAAAAAGAGTGGGACATTTGCCGTTCACTTAAACTGGGCTGAGATTTTATCCAGAAGAGAGAGGTTTTTCATTTCTTCTCACTTTGTCTATGTTTCCTTGTTTTAGCAGTTTTTAGAAGAAACAAAATATTTCCTTTAGTCTTAGAAAGAAATAGCTTTTCTTTACAGAAAAAAGCTTGAAATGCAATTATAAATGATACTATATATAATATACTATATATTATACATTTATAGAATATATATTGTAACATATTATTATTTCAAGTTATAATAATATATTACATATAGCATATTAAACCTTCTGATTTTTCAGTTTCCTGGCTGGTGGAAAAGCAATGAGAAAAATCAAGAGAAGTAACAGGAATTTAAAAAAAAAAAGGATAGTCTATTGTTGTTTCCTTAATAAGTTTTAATATTTATAGAGCTTGTTTCTTTAAACGTAACAGAAATCTCATAAGATAGTGTTCCAGCAGTGAAACTTGCAACAAATGCAAATGTAGCTATTTATACTGTGCTGCACAAATTAAATGAGATTTTAAGCCAGTCTCTCTTTCAGGAAACCCAAGTGGCTATCCTAAAATACTTCTCTGACATTTGATGGCAAAAATCTAGAGGAATGCTGGCTAGCTCCAGCCTTGACTTAAATACTGCCAGTTCAGCAGCTCTGCAAGGGACTTGTTCTTTTCAGAATCTGGCCAAATCATCTTATAGAGCCAGACATTTCATAGCCATAATGCTGGGGGGTGGGAAAAAAACCTCAAGCCCCTGCCACGTTCCTATGTATATGAAGATAGTGAATTCCAGTGCCATAATTAATAAGATTACATGGATTTGCATTCTGTGAATGTGAGGTAGGTACCACCTAACTCAGTGACAAAACTCAGTTCGGATAAATCTTAAACTCAGAGGAGGAAAGTCATTTACCTGGTGGCAGGGATTGCTATCATACGAAGTACCCTGTTTAAAAACAAAACAAAATGAAACAAAAGGTAAATCCCCAAACTTTCATTTTCTTGCAAAGTAATCACCTTTCTTCTTAAAATTTCTTATGTGAGAATTAATGTAACAAAACTCAACATAAGGCTTTGCAGTAGGTGAGTTTTGTTTTATTTAACCTTTTAAGTTTGTGATTCTGCCCTCTGACACTCTCCTACCTACAAACTCACAAGCACCAAATCGTATGCAAAAATAATTGAGGCAGGATTACTTGGGTACAATAAGGAAAGTGAGGTAGGCTGGCAATTGAGGTCTCTCTGTATCATCCTCATTCCTCTTGAGCGGCCAAGATGAACTGTTTTTTTGGACAGTCCTTTTAGGAAGTAGCAATCATTGCAGTATGATCTTTTACCTCAGAACCTTGCTAGCTTCACCCATCATAAATCTTAGGCAAGGTTACTACTGCCCACTTTATTTTGTTTCCTTGTTTGTGGTTATCTTCTGGCTATAATCTATCTTCCTGGTGGGACAACAGGACGAGAACTGACACACACAATGTGTTGTACCCTGGTTGCCATCCTCCTGTTATTATAGCACAGGTCTTAGGCTGATAAGTCATCTGTGACATAGCCTTGGCAGAAGCCACATTCTGCAGTGTTTATCAGTTTCACTGCTGTTAATTGTGTCCTTTGCTACTGATGCATGCCGTTTTTAGACCTTGTACTGCTACTTATGATCCTTTACACAAGTATTTCTATTCATCCTTCATTGATACCAATCTTAATATTTCTGCTACAAATTTCTGTACTTCTTTTTCATTCTCACTGATTTCCCCAACATATTTATTTGTGCTTAGGTTTACTATCATGGCCTCACCTATGCCCTTTTCCTTAGCTAGGATCTCATTGCTGAAGATGCATTCCTTATACTACTGTAGACTATACACAAAACGAAGCAGAACTAGGATAAAAACTACTGATCTCTACGCTTACTCCACAGGAGCGACTCTCTGATCTTATCATATTTTCTTGGAACTAAATGGGGCAACATTCAAAAATCAAGTCAAGCAAATGCTTTATCTATTTACTGAATAGAGAGATGAATCACTTGTACCTCTTCTGTGTGTAACAGCATATCCGAGAAGCCACTTGACTTAGGCTAACATTTTGGGGCATTGTAACCATTCTTGACCACTGGGTTAGATAATTTCATATACAAATGAAAAAAAAAGTGCCCACTAATAGACATTATACAACCTACTGAAAAATAGGTAACTATTACATAGAAGGCTGGGTTTAGTTTTCAAACAGTTTGGAAAAAGGGAACTTACCTGTCCACAACCACTGCTACCATCTGAAGAGGGATATCCACCCTGCTGGAAAAAATACAGCAGCTCAGTAACTTATTTCATTTTATATAGATTTTTCTTTTTTTAAACAATCCAAATATTCCTTTCCCAAATTTGCAATATAGAAGTAAGTTTAAAAGGACTTTAGTTGCCTGACAGCTTAAGAGGAAGAGGACCAGCTATGTCATACTGTGAATTTTCTTCTAAAGTATTGTGCAGGACGGATATTAAATTGGATGGAAAACGATGACACCTACATGTATTCCTTTTCTGTGGCAAAGATCTAATTCAATAAACCTATTGCTCCTCAACTCATAGGAAAACAAAAGTTAATTTCAGGGAGAAAGTACTATATAAATTCAATAAAGAAATTCCACAGAACTCTTAATACATACTTGGGAATACCACAGATAGGCAGTACACCCTTTCATAATGTAACTATGATATGAAAATTAGTTAAAATGTCAATAATATCAAAAAAAACACTCTATACAATTTCAAGTCCAAGAGTTATATACTACCAAAGAAAAGATCTTTTAAAGGTCAAATTCTGAGAGATTGCATGCCATTTTTGCAGGGCCCTAACAGTCCCCTTTCTCAAATGCAATATGCTGACCGGTGCTTACCTGGCCGTAGGAACTGCCACCTTGAGGCTGGTAGCCCTGCAAGAAAGGCAAGAATTCATCTGTAAATGAAGCTGCACTCTTTTGCACAGCTGCAACAGCAACGCCTACTTTTTCCATTAAAGCTTCCTCTGCTCTGCGGCATTTTTCATACTTTCAACGCTACAACTCAAAACCAGGACCATTCAGCAACACCAAAAAAGAAAAACCCAAGCCCAAAACCCAAACATCCATTCACAAAGCAGGCCACTACAAAAACTTTCAATATGTTTCAGCGCACAAAAAGAAAAAAAAGAAAAAAGGAAAAAGGAAAAAAAAACTCAACTGGCCAACCGGCCATAGGACTGGCTGCCTTGGGAACCCTTTAAAAGAGAGATGATGATTATCAATCCTTGGCAAGGAGTTTTTTCAAAGAACATCATGACTGCACAAACACATCTGCACAAGGGCTTTGTGCAAACGCTCTTCCTGGGTCAAAAGAGACAGGGCAGCGCGCTATCATCCGCAGGACAGATTGTCCTACCCACAGCAAAGGTCACGAGTCAAACTGAGGCTCAGAACACCAAATGAAACAAATCATTCCTAAAAATCTGCCAGCCGTGCGGGTCACAAGGGAGATCAGTGGAGAGCTCCCTACTGAAGATCAGGTTTGCTTACCTGGCCATAAGAGCTGCTGCTGCTGCTCCCCGAGTAACTTGGCCCACCCTAAGACAAGGACACCGTCCAGTTACTTCCCTTTCACAAGGGACTGATCAGCTACCAGCCTGCTCTAGCAAAAGCAAGCTCCTATGTCCTACAGCTGCACGCGGCAGAGTGAAGAGCCAGGCTTTTCTCCCGACAGCCACTCTGATGCTGAGCAAGATGATTTCCGACGCCGGGGTTTCAAATAAACAAACAGCACGTGGACTACTCGAAACCGTGGGAGTACACGCTTTCAGAGAAAACGTCCTTTGAATTCCAAACTCGGAGTGACTGTATAGCACTTTCACGGTGCCGCCATGACCCTCCACTTCCTTAAATGCTGTGTACTGACTGGTGACTGACAGGTGCTTACCTGGCCATAGGAACTGCCACCTTGAGGCTGGTAACCCTGTAAGTAGAGAAAGGACCAATTTACAATTATTGTACTGGTGAAGCAGGTGCCTCTCTCGAGCCTCTCTCTTTGTGGCGGAAAGAAACAGAATAAGACAAAGAACGCTATTGACCCTGCTACCAAATTAGAATTACGTTGACATTTCCTGTTCCTGGTGAGTATCCTGACACACTGCACACATTAGACCGCTCGGTACATTTGAACGATCACAGAGCAGTCTCAGACAGGACTCAAGACTTACAAAGGCTTTTCTGCTTCAGGAGGTAGGTGGAGCACCACATTTTCTGGTTACGTTTCTCGTGCCTGCTATTTCTCGTACACTGGGCTCGGGAGGCCAGTCTGAGGCACCTTATTAACGTCTCACATTTGCGTTCTTGGTGGGCCTCAGTTATACAATTCCCTTCCTCTTTGTGAAACTGAAGGTGGCATATATAGCTATATTTATGTAGAGATATATAGATATGTTTATATATAGTTATATAGATATATAGACGTAAGATAAGAAAAAAAAGTATGTAAGGAAGAACCCCAGGGAAAACAGAGATTCATAAAACGGAAGCAAAACCACGCAAATAAAAGCAACAGGTCAAACAAACTAGTCAGGGTTACAGCCTGATCAACCCTGAAATGAAATCAAAGGCAAGGGTCCTAGAAGGACTGCCCTCCACAAGTCTTTCGGCAGTGCAGTTATCAGTTCCTGACGCATTCTGCTTTTGACATAACGCCAAAAAAGAGCAGACATTTGAGGTACATGCACACCTGTGCCACAGCTTGTCTGGGAACAGTTGCAGAGACAGCGAGTCCCCAAAACAGGCTTAAACCACTACACCTATTTCTGCTACCCTGACATTAAAATCCCATCAGAATTCCTGGCTATCTTGCGGCTGCCTCAATTCACACATCGGCTGTAAAAGGATGCAAGGCTTCATCACCTGCAGGCAGTAAGACCAAACCTGTCTCTAGCTGAGAACATGAGCCAGTGAACGCGAGCCAGCTCCTCAGCTCAGTACTGAGACCAGAGTGGACAGCGAAGAACTGATTACGATTTGTCTTGCATCACATAAGTCAGCTACAGCAGGAGCAACACCAAAGAGCCTATTTCTACCAAAAGCTTTGTAGTTCCATATCCGTGGAAAGATCCCCTGGAGACTGGAGCCCGTGCTTCCTACAGACCTCCACTTACAAACGTTCTCAAGGAGAGTCATTTTCACAACAGAAACTATGAAACGCCCTAAGACCAATTTTTTATGATTCAGAACACAAAATGAAACAAAGCATTTAAAAATCTGTTACGTTTGCAGGGCCCTAACAGTCCCCTTTCTCAAATGCAATATGCAGACCGGTGCTTACCTGGCCGTAGGAACTGCCACCTTGAGGCTGGTAGCCCTGCAAGAAAGGCAAGAATTCATCTGTAAATGAAGCTGCACTCTTTTGCACAGCTGCAACAGCAACGCCTACTTTTTCCATTAAAGCTTCCTCTGCTCTGCGGCATTTTTCATACTTTCAACGCTACAACTCAAAACCAGGACCATTCAGCAACACCAAAAAAGAAAAACCCAAGCCCAAAACCCAAACATCCATTCACAAAGCAGGCCACTACAAAAACTTTCAATATGTTTCAGCGCACAAAAAGAAAAAAAAGAAAAAAGGAAAAAGGAAAAAAAAACTCAACTGGCCAACCGGCCATAGGACTGGCTGCCTTGGGAACCCTTTAAAAGAGAGATGATGATTATCAATCCTTGGCAAGGAGTTTTTTCAAAGAACATCATGACTGCACAAACACATCTGCACAAGGGCTTTGTGCAAACGCTCTTCCTGGGTCAAAAGAGACAGGGCAGCGCGCTATCATCCGCAGGACAGATTGTCCTACCCACAGCAAAGGTCACGAGTCAAACTGAGGCTCAGAACACCAAATGAAACAAATCATTCCTAAAAATCTGCCAGCCGTGCGGGTCACAAGGGAGATCAGTGGAGAGCTCCCTACTGAAGATCAGGTTTGCTTACCTGGCCATAAGAGCTGCTGCTGCTGCTCCCCGAGTAACTTGGCCCACCCTAAGACAAGGACACCGTCCAGTTACTTCCCTTTCACAAGGGACTGATCAGCTACCAGCCTGCTCTAGCAAAAGCAAGCTCCTATGTCCTACAGCTGCACGCGGCAGAGTGAAGAGCCAGGCTTTTCTCCCGACAGCCACTCTGATGCTGAGCAAGATGATTTCCGACGCCGGGGTTTCAAATAAACAAACAGCACGTGGACTACTCGAAACCGTGGGAGTACACGCTTTCAGAGAAAACGTCCTTTGAATTCCAAACTCGGAGTGACTGTATAGCACTTTCACGGTGCCGCCATGACCCTCCACTTCCTTAAATGCTGTGTACTGACTGGTGACTGACAGGTGCTTACCTGGCCATAGGAACTGCCACCTTGAGGCTGGTAACCCTGTAAGTAGAGAAAGGACCAATTTACAATTATTGTACTGGTGAAGCAGGTGCCTCTCTCGAGCCTCTCTCTTTGTGGCGGAAAGAAACAGAATAAGACAAAGAACGCTATTGACCCTGCTACCAAATTAGAATTACGTTGACATTTCCTGTTCCTGGTGAGTATCCTGACACACTGCACACATTAGACCGCTCGGTACATTTGAACGATCACAGAGCAGTCTCAGACAGGACTCAAGACTTACAAAGGCTTTTCTGCTTCAGGAGGTAGGTGGAGCACCACATTTTCTGGTTACGTTTCTCGTGCCTGCTATTTCTCGTACACTGGGCTCGGGAGGCCAGTCTGAGGCACCTTATTAACGTCTCACATTTGCGTTCTTGGTGGGCCTCAGTTATACAATTCCCTTCCTCTTTGTGAAACTGAAGGTGGCATATATAGCTATATTTATGTAGAGATATATAGATATGTTTATATATAGTTATATAGATATATAGACGTAAGATAAGAAAAAAAAGTATGTAAGGAAGAACCCCAGGGAAAACAGAGATTCATAAAACGGAAGCAAAACCACGCAAATAAAAGCAACAGGTCAAACAAACTAGTCAGGGTTACAGCCTGATCAACCCTGAAATGAAATCAAAGGCAAGGGTCCTAGAAGGACTGCCCTCCACAAGTCTTTCGGCAGTGCAGTTATCAGTTCCTGACTCACGACCAATGGGTGCTTTCCTGGCCATAGGAACTGCCCTCTCCTGATGTCGAGTACTGGCCTCCTTGCGGCCGTGATCCCTAGAAGTCATACATACCCTTGTGAAAGATTTTCTTGGTTCCATGTAGTGCAAGAATACTGATACATATTTGCATTTCTGTGGCTAAGAAAAGGTAGTCAAAGAGCTTTAACCCTTATGTTCACTCTGGAAATATTCCCATGTGTTACCTTGTAACCACATATGCTATTATTATGTTAGTGTTTGTTAATTTAGCCATTTGTCATACAGACAGGTAGCTTTACCTCCACGTTCTAAATAATGCTGAAAGGTCTCATTGCTGATAGTTATCCTATGTCTGCACTTAGGATTCTGTGTCACCCTTGATATGAATAATCAACCATCCTCCATAACTTTTAGATGGAAATTTGAGTTGTTATATATGCAGAGTCTGAATCTAGCAGTATGGGACTTACACTGTGAGACTGAGCCTTGAAACGTTACCCTCACTGCCATGACTCATACACAGATTTTAGAGGACACATTGAGTGGAATACAGTAATTTCGCTCAAACTAATCAAACACGGAAACGCATTTATTAGTATTTCCAACAAAAATATTTGAACATCATTAGTAATTACAGCATACCATTAGGGTAGATGACAAGTTTATGAACAAATACCAAAGAAATAGAAATATTCACAGCCTACAAAGTACTTAAAAAATATATTTAATAAGGAGGAAATAAATTGTTTCCAAGTTGTACTGGCTTTGTTTTTAGTGAAGTCTACAGGAACATTCTACCTCTTTTTACGTTCACTTACCTGAGCATAAGTATAGCTGCTGCTGTGTTGTCTTCGTCCATCCTACACAGAAAGGAGCAAACAACAACAAAAAAGTTATTTCTTTTTAAGAGGAATTGCTTATGTACTGAGACATTTCAAAAAGCCTCTCTTTTCTTAATTCTACTTGACAGCTTGAAAGCCAGAAAGAGTGAATTCTTATGTCCTTCCTTCCTTCCTTTGTGCCATCTTCACATGCTACAGGATTCAATACTTCAGTACAAGGATCCTTCATAAATAAGGTGCTGTAAATATTTATACATCTTGATGCCATTTTCTTAATGAAAATTCATCATATATTACAGCTTCTGATTAATTTTGTAGTACTTCAATTTAGTTTAAATAGTTCTGCCCTTCAGATATATCACAGAAATCTCCACTAAACTCATATGCATTTATATTCACGTTGTCTGATTTTTATTAAATAAGTACAAGAAAAATCAAAGCTTTATCAAAACAATAATTTTAAAAGTCACAACTGTAATTTAACCAAATGAAAAATAATTGCAGAGAAACTCTCAATTCCCATAAACTGTGTGGATTATGAGAGCAATCAAATATTCTTCAGTTATACATATATATATTTAAAACATTTTTTTTAAACCTGCGAAATCAAATCTCTATATATTTAAATTTAGAAATAAAATAGCAACAAAATCTTACTCCTTTCTCTGCCAACATTCATAATTAATTATGGGAGAGTCTAATGCTATACATTTTGAAAGCAATGACTGCCAAAGGACAAATTTCAGCTACTGTTATCTGCTGCTGATCCTTGCAGGAAACTGAAAATTTGTTGTCGCAGTCTGAAGGACTATCATATAAAGGAAGGAAATTAAAATGTGAAGAGTGGTAGGTATGTTAAACTTGCAAAGAACTGAGAAAAAAAATCTGAGTAATATCCATAATTTAAAAATATAATCTTAAAGAGTGGATTGTAATCTATTTCCAAGCGTTTGATTATCAAGAAGAAATGTTATAAACACAACAGAGAACAAAAGCTTCATATGAGCAGGGACCAGCAGAGTTTCAAAAATATAACAAGGAACCAGTTATTTCCACGTAAAAGAGACTGTTTAAATTAAGTATATAGGTTATGATTTACACCCATTTGATTTAATACTGAATAACACTGAAGCTCAAGTTCTAGAATTTCATCTATCTTCCTGAGCAGATTGAGATGGTTAAGTTTTGCAAATTTTGAGAGCACTAAGGAAATTAGGGTACAGAGGTTTTCCTGTTTTATAACTGCAGAAAACAACAGCAATGATCTTAAATGAGCAACCAAATAGACATTATCTTTCCTGTAGCCACAGAAACGCAACTCCTAGTCCCTGTCTGTAGTTTGTCTATATTTTAATATTTCCATACTGATTGATTCCCAAAGAGATGAATCACGGTTCATTCTCCTGAGATAGGGGTTGCGTTAAAAACTGAAGTTCACCAAAGAAAGAATGTTTACCTGTATTATGACCTTAGTAGCAGAACTGCCCAAGAGCTGTAAAAAAACAGAGACCATTTAATTTGACTTGTTAAAAGGCAACATATTTGAACAAATTTACCAAGTTGTTCTTCTTTGGTTAGGAGAATAAAGGAGCAAGTAGCATGTGTCATGTACTAAGTAACACATTTCTAACACCCAGACAGCTTAAACGTTAGCATATTCTCAGCTCTGCTGGTTTGGGGAAGCAGTCTGATTCTACTAGGCAATTTCCTGTGCTTAGCGTTCCTTCTGCTACAGCTTTTTGCAGAGCAGAGGCTATACCATTTTGCACTGCCAGTCAGCTCAGCTTTTCCAGATGTGCTGCATGAAGCCACGCCATCATCCTGTCTCACTGTCACCTACACTGGGCATCTAGTGATAGAATATCAGATACACAAATTCAACTCCTGACCCAGTCATATTTATTTTGCTGAATTCTAGGGCATGAGGAGCAAATGTAAAAGGGTAATAGACACCATCCTGAGGCACAGAGTTTGGCCCTGTAACAGCTCTATTATTATAGAACTCAGAAGACAAAGTATGCTTACCTGCGGGTAGGTATGACGCTGCAAACGAAACCAAAAAATGTTTAATTATTTTATGTAGGGGCTTGTTTAAACAGAAAACTGCAGCAGAAAAAAAGCCCTATCTTTTGGGCACAGCAAACAATCAGATATAGGGCATTCCCTATTAGGCCTGTCTCCACTATAGTATTCCTTATTATGAAAAGGTAACATATAAAAGGATAATACAGAGTGAATGTACAAAGTATTTTAATCTTCATTAATGCTACAGCACATATGTTTGAGTAGAAATTGGACATGAGGAAAAAAAAATATTTATATATTAAATGTTATTTCATACAAACTCACTTTAACTACCTTAATGTAAACCTTACTTTCAGCAGACCGTATGAGCTCAAAGCAAGCAATCACTGTGGGAAATTTAATAGTTTAAAAATACAAGTGCAGGTGAATGCATTGTTAAATCTGGAATCTGCAGGTGATCTAATCTCTCTGCAATTACTAAAAGCAATCATGTAACCATGAGTCAGTAACAGCCTCTACACAATGTTGCTGGCTGAGACTTTTAGTTATTGCATTATTGACTTTTTCTGAAGATAATTACATGACTAGCATAATGCCTGCCCATCCACAAGAAGTCATCATACAACAGTAATCCTTCTGGACAGTTAAACGTGTAACTATCTGAAAGCTCCCTGAGTCAAAATTCTGAGCGTTCTAGAGAAAAGCTGCTTACCACAGGTGGGAAAGGATTGCTGTTAGCAATGACCACCACCTGTAGAGAAATCAGATACAAGCTGTTTACTCATCCTAGAGGTTATCTGAATATTTAAATGTGTCAGAAAAATGAAGAATTCTGAATTCACAAATGTTGATAATGCTGATGATCGCTTTTTAAAAATACTATTTTTATAAACAGTTCTTATTGTATGTTACAGAGCAAAGAAGAACTTATATAGGTAAAAATGGTTTACACAAGAGTATAATTAGATAAAAGACTTGTTCCCAGCTGCACGACAACTCAACTGTAGAGGCAGGAGCAGGATTTCCTGTAAGGTACTGTATCCACTGGCCCATACTATGTGTATCCTTTTGGATCTCCCATCCCAAGCCCATAATCAATTCCTTTTCTCTATTCAGTATTACACTAAAGGAAGGTTTAATATATAGGTCATTAAAAAGTGAAACCAAATGCAATTGTAGTAACTTCTGTTCAGATTTTTAATGTTATTTTTCAGATTAGAAGCTTTTATTTGTTTAAAGTGAAAATAGTTCATACCTCCAATAGTGTAAACATTAAGAGGAGAGCTGGTTTTACCGCAAATAAAGAATTCTGATATAAAGCAGGGAGGAGTTTTATGTTTTTTAAAAATGAGTCATTAAAAACATATCATTATACAGCCAATTCTTAAAGGAATAGGAAATTAAAATGGAAAACCTATTGTGAGGACATGAATGATTGCATTGTGTTTACTAAACATGCCATAATATTATCCCTCTCTGTTCTGGCAACCATAAATATGATGAGTCAAATTCAATGGCAATGTGAAGTTTATTGATTTCACTTGTCTTGGGTCACACTTATCCTCTGGTGCCATCTTAATAATTAAATAATTTATATTTTTGAAAGTCCTAATTAGGATTCTAGTATCTTGAAAAAAATCTCCATGTGACGTGTGACATGTAATCCCTTTATATACAGTGAATTCAACCATCAACACAAGTGAGCATAGCACAGCTAATTAGTATAATTCATATAATAATTAATCCTATTCAAATCATATGAATCAATCTGAACTAAAACTTTGAAAAGTCTTAGCTGATAAAAGAGTACCATAGTACCACTGAAATAAAAGGAGTTATGCCAAGTTACATCTGTAAGATTTTTTTTCCCTTTGAATTAAAAAGAAAAGGAGTGCTTACCTTCTTACTGGAATCTGAACTGCTTGCAGGGACAGACTGCAAAGAATACAGGAACCAATTTTTTGCTTAGGAAAGTGTCTGCGAAATTAACTATACCGCTACTTTCCATAAGAATGTTTATAGCTAATAACATCTCTCTGGAGTACCAAGCAAAATAACACTCTGAAGAAAAATATTAATGTATACACAATTAATAAATGAACAATAAAAATAAATGTGCCAAACTAGGAAGAGGCATAAATCAATTGATTTCATTTGTTTTTTCTAGTAATCCCTATTATCCTGATAGTTTTACAAAGTATTGCATGAAATTTGCAAATATTTCAAGTAACAGATTAAACTGAAAATTTGTTTATAATAATCTGTTGCTAGAAGAAATTTAACCTCCTCTACCTTCATCAAAAGACAAACAACAGAAAAAACAATCAAAAACCCCTCCTGTTGAAACATAAGCTGGAATAAATGGAACCTGCTCTAAGAATAGAAATGTTTCATTGGAGATTATTTTGCAGCCAAGTTTCCCATTTCATGAACACGCACATACAGTTACATGGGAAGAGCCACAAAAAATACTTCAAATTTGTAGTAACTAGCAAAGACCATAAGAAAAATAACTGATGTTGTTTTAGAGAATAAATGTAATGGAGTTTCTGTATAGAACAGAAGTGAAGAATTTCTAATAAAGATGGTATTACAACATACTATGAACACATTACTCATCTGTTGAAGTAATTTCCACAGCTGATTATTAGTCAACGATTCAAAGACAGTTCTCCCTTATCCCCTCTCATGAATAATTTATGGTATGGTAAAAGTTGGGTGTAACTGCTTCATTTCTGAGTAGTTTATTAAGATAAAACTGAAAATACACTTGAAAATATATACTCACCTGGCCATAGGTAAGACCAGGTCTATATGAGGATGCACTCTGAAAGCAAACCATAAATAAAACAAAAGGGAATTAATGATATCTAGAAGTCACCACTTTTAGCCTTAACAAACGTACACATCAAGTCAAGCTCCAATTTCAATTACACTCAAATAATTCTATGGCAATACTAAAGAATTCTGAATTTACTTCAAGATAACTGAAGCAAAAGTTTTCCTACATTCTACCTTAGTCATAATATTAATATCGCTCTACCACAAATAAAATTTACATTTACATACTAAACTAAGATACAATATATTTAACATTCATAAATTAATATAACTAGTTATCTATTTAAAATTACTCATATGTTTAAGTGGTTTTCTTGGTCAAGGTTTCAGTTGCTGTATGTGTTATCTTTCTGATAGATTTTTTACTTGTTTTGATGTTTGTTTAAAATGGAAAATAATTCAAGTTAGATTTAAAAATAAATCTGCTTTCTGTGAAAAGGTAAAAAATGAAGTTGAGAATAGAAATTTCTCTATTAGTTACAGAATTATTAGATTAATACACAAATAAATGTTGTCAAAAAGCCAGATAATTTTATAGGATGTATTATGCAACACTCGAGAGAATTTCTCTAGCAGATAAAAAGCATTAAGTAGCGAGTAAGGATTTTGATGTTTTGCTATGCTCACAAATTAAGTTTTTATAGCAGCTGATGAGTAGCTCCTATAATATAAATGATTACACTCTTGGGCAGTGACTACACAGTATGTTTTCAATCCTGGTGATTAATTTCAGAATAATACCTCAGGCTGCCACCATCTTCCTTAATATACTTACGAAGAAAAATCTAGCTCACTGCAGAAGTGAGTCTAATGCAATTTGCAATAACGTGCTGCGTTCAGAAGCATAATAGCAGATAATCAGTAACTAAATATATAAACAAACAGCTTACATCTTTGCAGGCATGTCTGCTGTATGCATCAGCAGTCCCTCCCTAAGAAGAAAAAGAAACTAGTTACTTCTCTACTATAATAGTTTAGGAAGAAAAGGCAAACATCAGATAACCTCAATTCTGACTGATCCTGATGTGGAATATGTAAGGAACAGAAGAAAAGATTATTGTACTCTCCACTATTACTGTGTGAACATCCACCTAGGGGCACCAACACTTCCTATATTAATGATTTTCCAGTAGTACTCCAGAAATGTTTTAAGACAGACACCGTCAAGAAATTATTTTAACAGAAATACATTATAAAGTTTTAATATAATGCTTGTAGCTCAAATATGTGTAATGTGTACATACAAGTTTGCAAAATTTAGGAAGCTGAAACTGAAAAGAAACAAAAATTAACTCTTTTCTAATTCAAAGTCAATCAAATATAAAATATGAAAGTCTAGCCTAGATAGTACTAGTTCCTATTTTGAAGTAAATCTCATATATTATTAGTAACACAATCAATAGTTTCCCCACAAAACTGTAATTTTGTTGCTCTGCACAAAGACTTGACTCACACTCGGATACGTTTTATATTTTAGAAGTACTGATGATATGAAAGTTTCACATTTTCAAAAACACTGTCCTTATATGTACTGAATAGTCTCAATTTTTCTAGTTTGAAGTGGCAACAGTGGGTGCTTAGGCACAACGTTAGAACTACATGACTAGCTCATTTTTGTTGTACTTGTCAATATGTAATCGACATAAAAACAGTTGACGAAACAGTGTTTCAGTTACCTTTTAAGTTGTTTTCTCATTTTTTATATTGAGAAAAATCTTTAAACAAAATAACTTTGAATTGAAAAATAAATCTTATCTTGTAAATGCTGTCAGGAAACCAAAATAATTACATACATTTGACAAAAATTTGCAAATATTTTCGTCAATATGATTGGTCATCATTTTGATAAAAATGCCTCATCTGAGAAGATTTTGATCTACTCCGCACCTCACTAGAGTGCTCTGTACCTTTGACCGAAATTTCTGAACCACTAGATTGACCCATCTAGGATTTATAACTTTGCAAGTATTCCTGTTACATGCAAAGAATAAAAAACTGAAGTGGTCTGATTCACTGTCGATATGTGGATGATGAATTCTGACAGGAGGAACAATTTAGAACATACAGACCAATTCACTGGTCTTGACTTGGGCAGGAGGGAGAAAAGACAACCTGTATAATGACTGTAATATACCTGTAACAGGTTACCTTTCTAGTCCTATTTTCACGATTCTATACTCTCTGTTTCTACATCCTACATACATATTTCTACATACATTTCTCATCTGTTTCATACATGTTTGTCAACGGCTTCAAATCATTGTATAAACTTTCATATTCATTTTCTCCTAGCTCTCTCTCCACTATTTTCAATTCAAAACAGAAATTCCTAGCTGAACACCGGTAGAAATAATGTAACTGAAGGCTAAGGACTAATATGAAAATAGCTATATTGAGGGAAAAAAAGTAAACGTGAGAAAAGTGCTTACTGGGACACATCCGCTCTTGCTTATTGAGTAGACTACTCCACTCTGAAACAGAAAATAGTCAATTATTTCCATGTAAAAAGAAAAAAAAAAAAAAGGAAAAGGGCGAAGAAAACAGAGATTACCAAGTCACTGGCTGGATGAATTTTATTGTAGAAGGAAACATTAGTCATCATCTAGATTTCATAGCATTTTGTCCTTGGTCATGTAGCCTTTCAAAATCTACAAGTTGTGTACTAAATGGTCCATATTTTAGAAAAAAATTATGGATTTAACTGTAGTTACATGACAAAATGACATACTCAACCCTCAGAAAAAGCTATTATGTATGAAAGAAATATGATGAGGAAAAAAATCAGTCGTTACTATATATATCAAAATAATTGATATTTATCAAAGCCTGGTAATTTCACTTAGAGGTAGTGAATATGAAACAAATGGAATATTACCAGATAATTCATTAATAAATATACTGACTCGAAAGTAGTAATAAATATATTCTTGGAGAAGCTTAGTTCAGGAAACTGGAGATACATCACTAAGCATCTGAAAGTTAAGTACAAATAGGCACATAATGGTAGTGAAGAAAATTAATTAAAAATTATTATTCCAAATGAAGTATGTATTTTTGTGATTAAAGAAGTGCAAGCAGTCATAAGAGTGCAGACATACTTACTGAAGAAGTTTTAAAAGGCTACCTAGACAATGATATCACCAAATATTCAACTATAAGAATAATCTAGTGTTAAAAATAATACAGACAACAGACTGGTGTTTTCATATATACGTGAATATCCAAGAGTCTGACGAAATTCTAAGAAATTTTGCAACTGTATGTAGAGAAGATAGTGAAACACAGGTGAATTGGTTTTTTTATTTTGGTTATTCAAACATATAAAATAAGGAAAATACTTTAAAAATGACTTAATAAGAAGTACGGATTCAATTTAATTATGCAAAATGTCTCTAAACTATTTAATTTATTCTTATAATAATATTCTTAATTTAACTTATTCTGTGTTAACTAGCAGAGACATTATTTCAGTACTGTGCTGAATCACTTCAGTACTCTATACCTATAGAATTTCAGTTGTTCAAGTTTACTAAAGGAAAATTTACAAATGCTGGAAGTTAGCATTCTTACCTGACCACTTGTATAGCTGTTCCGAGAGGAACCGGAGGGTCCAACCTGTACAGAAATCAGAATGCTTTTATTTTGTGTAAATTCTCCATTTTGGATTCTCAGTATTCCTTCAGAAGAGATGGCAAGGGGACTAATGAAACAAACAGTATGTGCAAAGTAAGAGGTGAAAAATCTTATAAATGATAATGTATGCTGTGGAAAATTATTCCACTATACTGTGGCAAATACTAATTTTGTATGGAGCCTTTGTATGGAGCCTCTTGTCCGTGATGCCAAGTGACAGGACAAGACGTAACGGGCACAAACTGAACCACAGGAAGTTCCATCTAAACCTGAGGAAAAACTTCTTCACTGGGAGGGTGACAGAGCACTGGAACAGGTTGCCCAGAGAGGTGGTGGAGTCTCCTTCCCTGGAGATATTCAAAACCCGTCTGGATGTGATCCTGGGCAATATGCTCTAGAGGACCCTGCTTGAGCAGGGGGGTTGGACTAGATGATCTCCAGAGGTCCCTTCCAACCTAAACGGTTGTGTGTGTGTGTGTGTGTGTGTGTGTGTGTGTGATTTTGCAGAAAAATGATTTTTATATAAATGATTCTTTCAAGATGGAAAGACCTACTTGGTGGGAAAAAAGAATACACAAAGCAGTTTTCTGTGACTTCATTCCACCAGCTGACACTACTAAAATTACTTCAGAGATTTTTAAAACCAAATAATCATAAGTATACAAACTGCTCTGGCTGGTAGTAGAACTACGCCACCTTAACCTGGCTGAACATCTGGCCTTATATACTTCATGTCCACAACTGAGCAGCAGGTCTACACTGGCAAGATCACTAAGTAGCGCCAAATTAAGCCACATTCAGATGAAAACCAGAGCCTTTACCGATATGACTACATAATCTCTAGAAATTATGAAATGTAGTGTATATTTGCTGGGAGGAAGGAAAAAAGAAAGAGAGTTTTTTTTCATTGAGCTGAAACAACAGTTTTTAGGGAAAAATCAAATAGTTAATTTTTTTTATATAGATCATGATTTGCAAAAGGCAAGGTTTCAGAGCTGTTGAAATAAGTGATCTTGAAAAGATGTGTAAGCAAGCACTGTGGCTAAAAAGTGAAGGTAAGCAAATGAAAATTTGAATTAAAAAATTATTCTAACTTTTCTAGAGAGAAACTGGAGGAGGAAATGATAAGACGACTGACAAGTTAGGGGATTTTATTCACCTAAAGGCAAATCGTCAACAAGAAAAATAAATTGAGCAACAAGAGAGATAAAGATGTGACTAGAAGCAGCTTTTGACATTTTGGGCAATTAGCAATAAATCAATGTCTTTACAGAAGAATACTTACTAGGACGCATCCACTTTGTGGTGTGTAAGTCCCTCCACGCTGTAAGAAAGATAGATTCCAGTTACTGTTTATTGGCTGCGTGTATGAATATCACATTATTCTAAAGAAAAAACTAAATTGAATTTACATTCATGGTGTGAGTGAAGAAATCAAGTGTCTAATTGCCTACAATACCTTTCACTTTGTAATAAACTGATCTCGAAACTGATGCATCTCTTTAAAAATAAAAATATATTTTTGTATTCAGTTTTGAATGTAAGCATAAACAGGATGTCTGCTGGAAAGAACTCAATGGAAAGATTTGACCTTCATGCTCTAATCGTGAAACAACTGGACCAGCTGGATAGGAATTCTAAAACAGATAATTGAAATACGGGAAATTGCAGATACATGGGTCTTACCTTGGCACATTCTATTTCTATCATAATCTGTGAAAACAATGAAGAAACAGTTATAAACTATTTTCTCTATAAAAAGCTTGTGTCAGCTTAATCATTTTATTGGAAATAGGGAACATATATGGTGACAAGAAAAAGATGTTCACTCTGGGTTAGATCACTAGATGACATAAATCACTGCTGCTCCAGTGGAGAACCAATACTGAAGATTTGAAGGAACTTCTTTACTTTATCTGTCTGTCTTGTTTAAGGTGTTTAATATGAGCAATTCTTGGCAAAAAAAATATATTTTCATTTCTGAGAATATCTTACATATATCTTTCCCAGTGACTGGGAGAACAGTAAAGTACAGTAGAGTACACCAGAAGTAAAACAGAGTCCTCCTTATCACCAATTTCCTTTTTTCTTTCATCTGTTCTATGGATTGTTTTGATAATGAGATTACTACTTTCTTTATCTCTGTAGAGGGAAATAATATCTTATTTTTTTCACTCTGTAGTAAGAGGATTAGGCAGTTTAATTAAAACGCCCAAAGTATTTGCTGATTTTGTCAAGCTTAGTTAATGAATATATGACAATGAACGTATGCCTTATATCAAGTCTGATATTTTGTAATTTACCATATTAATTTAGAATATGCAAATGTACTCAAAACATACCTTCCTCTTACTTCTTCCTGTCCCATTAACTGACTCAGAATGTGTAGGTGTGAGGGTTTTGCTTTGAACTCCGACCCAAAATTTCTCTAGATCTTGAACAACAGTTGCGCTAGAGAGAAAATAAAATAATCATTATGTATTTCTTCTATCAAAATATTGCAATATAAAATCCAATAAACTCGCATTTTTTTCCCCTCAGCCAAGAAAGTCCACTCTATTTTGATGATCTTTAGAGAGTCACACAGGACAAGATTGAAAGGAATGTCACTATTCTCCAGAACACGTTTATTTTGCAGTTCCTGTATTATCATCCAACATGATTTTAAGGATAAGCAAAATAGATTCCGAGAAAGAAAAGAAAAGGAATAGAAATTGTGCGAAGAAGCATTTACTCCAGTGGGGATTATCAGCCCAAATACCCATAAAGTTTGTCAGACCTCTTTCTCGTTCAGACATTCTCATCTACAGTGGCAAACTGATTTTCATGGTATTAAGGAGTGGAAGTGACTGTGATTTTAATTTGTGTTCTTTTGCTCCTTTTTACATTCCTCAATATTTAATAAAGCAAGGCTAAAGTGTCCCCTATCATAAATCTACACTTCAGACAATATTAAGCTATCAAATATTTAGATTTTTTCCAATTATATGCATTTTGTTAGACCAAATGTTACTTTTTCTTGCAGAGTTGAAGCTTGCAAAGCAATACAAAACATTGCATAATCCTGTCTTCTGCTGTTTTCTTCCTCAGTTAGTTTAAAGGTCATATCCTCCAAAAGTCATGAAAGAAGTATACTGAAGACAATTTAGGGTAATATTGTCAAAAATGAATAAACCGATGTTTCAATTTTTCTTTCAAGGGTTTCTACCTCAAACTGTTATTCTTCCTCTGTTCAAAATGAAAAAGTGGTAAAGAGTAACAATATAACAATATGAATTTCACTTGTTCAGGGCAGTATTTAAATTCATATTATTGCTCCTGTACATAAAGACGTCACAGTGTAAAAAATAGTTCCTCAGCTAAGATCCACTAGTAGCACTGTGCTTAATAGAATTATTTACACGTATTAGGGTCTATAGGACAGGGCTGACTTTCTTGCTTTATATAAGTATGCCTTGAAATGGAAACCATGCTATTTTATGGATACAATGGAAATGTATGCCGAGGCTATGAAACAAAACATGACTGTGACAACGCAGAAACATCAGAAGTTGCTCTTATAATGAAAGAACAACATAGATCAAAGAAAATCACGACAAAATTTACTACAGAAATAAATTTTCAAGGCAAAAAAAGAAAACAATTATTTACATAAACTGAAGATCTCTAATATCATGTGGTGCAATCCACGTTGTTGTAACTTTCTGTTTCGCATCTGAATTTGCATGACTTACAGCTGAATTCTGCAATTAAAAAGAAATAAATGTAATTATATAAGACAGGAAAGTCAATTTTTTGTGTCTGTACTTGCCTATATTATTAGGGGAACTATGCTACAATTAACACTGATATCCTTGTAAAACGTGCCAGGTGACTTTTGCATTTGATTTATATCTCATCCAGAAGATACCTGTATTACTTGAGAAAGTCTAAATTTTTAAGCGCTGTTGATGAAATAATTTGCCATAGAAAATGGTCGTTTTTTAATCAATATTGATTAATGTATTTAAAAGGAAGCCAAGCTTCAATAAGTACACCAAGGAGTGAACATGTACCGTCACGTTATGACAATCCAAGCCTTTTGTGTTTTGATCTGTAATTTTAAAAGTACCAACAGGAACATCTCCTTCCACTTCTCGAGCTTGTAGATGAAATCCTTTAAAGCTGGCCTCTTTAAGGGCTTCTAAAGTCACTGTAAAACAGACATTTTGAAAAATGTAAGTTGAAATCACTTAAATATTTAACAATAAATTTCCAAAGCACAAGATTGCATGTACAGAAATGATTTAAAACCTTTTATAACTTAAACAAAAAGCTGTACTTTACTACAGTTCTTATAAATAATCAAGAGAATGACAACAAAGAAAAGAAAAAAGCATGGAGAGTGTTTGCATGTAATCAAATATATTTGTAAATTAAAATTAAATATATGATTTACTGACAATTTTAAAAGTAACTCTGCTCTACCATATTACTGGAATTTTCTCATTAATCTGATTTGCTACCCTACGCATGCTCAGAATACTGCCTGATGGCTGTAGTGACTAAAAGCTTATTTATTTTTTCTGTCTAATTAGGTTTTCAGTCAAAATAGCTATGTGAGAAAGAGAATTGCGCTTTTTCTTCTTCAGTTTCAGAAGAACGGCTCAACTTCTGGCTAAGTTTGAAGTGCACAACCTTTTTCTTTTTGATGCGTTACAACAGGAAAAAGGAAAAAAAGCAATTTGGCCCTCATGGTCTAGATTAAATATAAAAAAAAAAAATCAGTAATTATCAACTCAACCCAAAGTTTGTTAATGAAGGAAATCATGGAAGAGCACAGTTTCCTGTTTTGTATATATCCAAATTGAAATTAAATGTGAAGAGGCATAATCAAAATTGTTATAATGTATTATAAATTTGCTCAAGTAATGCCAATAGTAGGTACTCCCGCAAATACAGTTAGAACCATGGTTTCTGCCCAAAAGTATGTGCAGTCACTAAAAATAAAGATAAGCAGATAGAGGACAAAATTAACTGGAAATGACACAGAAGTCAAGGCAGAGACCAGCCCTGCCTCGACAATGTAAGAACACCTGCACTATCAGCCTTCCAATTTGCTATCAGCCTTCAGCTTTGGTTAACTAATTTCTTCCAGGTCTCACAGAAGAAGGGTCTCACAGGAGGGATGACAGCCACCACGCAGCGGTAAACCAAGCACAGATGTGACCCTAAGAGTGAAGGTATGTGGTGTGTCACAACTGAACACAGGAATACGTTACATGGAGAGGCAACACCATGAAGCTCCCTGAAAACAGGCCCTGGCTGCTTGTAATCTGTAGCAACAGAAAAGGGGGGCTAGAGAAAGAAAAGCATGGTTAGACACAGAGAAAATAAAAGGCAAGGTTAGTAGCATCTGAGGTTCAGTGTTGATGTCACTGTAAACCCCGTATAACCTGGCAGAATCAGCCTCCGTATATTTAAATCCACTCATCATTCTGCTGACAATACTGTTTTTAAAAGAACTATCAGTGTAGTAATCTGACAGCCCTTCTATTCTTGAAGGATTTATTCACACGTTTTAGGAGTTATTCACACGTTTTTCCGTGAATGGCAGTTACAACAGGCTCCAATGCTTCTCCATTCTTTTCCCTACATATCACTCTCCATGGAAGCACAACAAAGCTGCTGGTAAAAGAGAAGCTACAGGTAAAACAGAAGCACAGCTGGGCAGTAGCTACTTAGTGAGTAATGCTCTTTTTCAGCTTCTGAGATATAATAGTGGAAATCTGACAGATTTTAACCTGCTTCCACTCCCACGCTTGATCTAGCAAAAAAGTTAGAGAAAGAAAACACAAGTCACTTAAGGAGTCACACCACCAAGAGGACACGGCATCACAGACAGCGTGGAGAAACAAGGTTGTCAATGTTTTTCCATCCAGAGAGCAAATCAGGATTACTGAGATTAAAAGGTGGTTTAAGCCACAGTAACTCCACCTCCTGCAATTTGATAAAATCTGGGATGCAGCTCTTATAAGCATGACTCAAAATATCCCACTCTGAGTCATCATATACTACACCCTGAATTTTCAGTTTCCAGTAAGATGACAGCATGTGACGATCTAATAAATGGGATCCCTTTGTATTGCAGAGACCAGACATAACAGCAAATATGAAGTTAAAGAGCAATAATAATGCAGTCCAGTTTGGCCAGTTGTCTTATTTGATTTTGATTTTGTCACAACAACTATAGTATGAAGTTAAGTCATATTTATTAGATGGAAAAAAGGAAAAAATACTTTGTTTTAATATTGAAAAATTATTTTCAATTATTATAATTGATATAATTTTCAATTATAGCAATTGAAAACATGTTGTCAATGTGTTTTATACACATATAGAAAGCACATTTTAAAAAAGAATCATTCCAAAAAGGAGGAAAGGAGTATCTTAGGTAGAGACAAAAGGGAATGAAAAAACAAATACACTTTAGTTACACTGTGAGGGAAATGGGGGGAATTCTGTTGAAGACTGGTAATTCTTGGAGATGCAAATAAAGATGTAATGTCATCCAGACTATTTACCTTGGATTTCATTTCCTGGTTCAAAGCTATCAAAAGATACAGCAATAATGTATGGAGGCACAGATGTCTGCGGTTCAGCTTCATAGTTCGGTAACAGAGAATCACAATCAATTGAAGTACTTGTTTGTGGGAAACCAAGGATTCTGGGCAAAAATATCCCACAGAACAAAAAAAAGAAGCAGAAATGCCCCTTCATCTATGGAAAAAAATAGGACATACAGTTTATTGTAACTTCTTTTTCGTAGTTGCTATGATAGACAAATATCTTCCTTTCCCCAGAATATTCCCATTGGAAACATGACAAACCTAGAAAGCTTGGCTTTCATTGCTTTCATATATTTTGAAGAAAATAAATCAAAATAAAAACCTATATACTTTCACAGAACAGTGCAATAAATGACACAAGTGTTTCCCCTTAAATACTGAATTATTAACTGAAGTTAATGTTCTCTGGTTACTTAACAGCTATACATGACAACCATGTCTGCAGCATCAGGGCTTAGACAAGGCTTCAAACAAATTGCCACGTTGTTGAGTGAGCAGTTTTAGTTCAGATCCCTCTTCATTTAAGACCTAACTAAGACAAGATTTGGTCCTGCAAACTGTATCTTGTGGGTATAACCATGATTGGCATACTCTCTTTTATCTCCTTCCTCTACTCCCACATCCACAAAACAACCACAAAATCTATCATTAACTCTGCTGGAAAACTCTTAAAAGCTTTTCAAAATATTTGCTTTCTGAAGGACTTAACAAAAGACTTCCTGGAAGTCCTTTGGAACTCCTTAACAATTTTAAAATATATACTGATAAAGAGATACTGAATTATTAGTATATGTTTCACAGGGTTAAGATTAAATTGCACTCAGTACAGAAATTCAGAAAAATAACTAAGAGGCAGGACTGAAACGTGTCCAGTCTTCCAGGATTGTCAGTGGGAGAAGAAGTCAGGAAAGAAAAGTACTTTCTGTATAATTCACTTGTTGTGCTGACGCTAATTGCAAATTCTTTCAAAGAAGAAAAGGGAACGTTTCCTAGCAGCACTCTTGGACATGTAATACTGGATTTTACGGCCCATCTTCAAAGTCTAAACATCAGCCGAGGCACCACATAATTTGTGCCATTAAATCTTATGAATAGCTTACTGTCCCAGTTACAAAGATGCTGATCCACTGTTAAATCCCCAAAAGTGTTTAGAAATCCAATTTCTTGTGCCTGTTTGCCACTGGACTGCCTGTGCAACACAACAGGCTGCATTAGAGTGAATGGAAGTATTTGCCTGAGATTGTTAAAAGCATTTCAAACGTAGCATATGTCTGATTTGTATCGCCTACCTGTATATCTTGTGTATCAATACGTAAGACCATTTGGATTTATATATGCTAATGAAACAAATAACAGAAGCCCCTGGAAGCGTGGGGAAAAACTGCAGAACGCTAATGCAAACACCCATAGGCTTAACTCTGATCTGAACTTTAACACCTTTCTAAAAAGTCACTTTGTCAACAGTTAATAAAACAGATGACTCTGAAATGTATGTTGAAAGATCTCCTATAGGGAGATGATGCAGGTTGGTGCGGTGTCACAATCCGTAAGTGTAATCAGCAATAAGGAAAGTTATATAAACAAGTTACCATGTCTTTAAAACACATGGAGACTCCCTCCCAAAAGTCTCATGAAAATGCCATTTAAATGAGATCCTTGTTAAACATTTTGGGAATCAGTCCGCTGGGTGCGGTTATCCAACCTCTTGTGACTATTTTGACATGGGCCATGTCTAATTAAATGATAAATACAGCATGTAGGTGCTATTATAATAACTGCTGTGGTAAACAGTGATTTAGTATGAACTAGTCTTATGTGTTGTTGAAATCTTCATCTGACTCATGGTTAAGAAGAAAAAACTCTGTTTTTAATTAGATGCTCTATTTCAAAGCATGGAATCCTTAGTGTTAGCTCAGCTGGGATTGGAAAATCTTCTGGAGCTGCACTTCCGCAATGAAAGAAAACCAGGCTGAAACCTCTTTCCTCTTTTTCTGATTAGAAGGGAGCCAGAAACACAAGTGCAACAAGTTGTAACATGGCTAGGATGCCTTCCCTTTGGATCAGCCCTCTGACTTAACAGTTAAAGGTCAGTCCTAAGAGTCTAATCATGATATCCTTTGGAACTAGATTTAGGGTGAAGATGAAACACCGGCATCTTATAAAATCCCAAGTCCAGATATGAGGCAGAAGCAGAAAATCATTTCCATTAAAACTGAGTTCCAGTACATATTCAATGCAAACATGGTATCTTGCATCACACATTTGAACTTTTCTCCATGAAAAATGCAAAACAAAAAAACCTAAAGGTAAGAATTTATGAAATAAAAACATACAAAATTATAGTAAATAAACACTATCTGCAAGCTTCTAACCGGATGTAGTTACGAAAAATTAATTGTATCCTCAGGTACAGACAGTCAATTCCACCTGAATACAGACATCTGAGTTGCCTTTATCTGAGGGAAAAATTGTAGTATTTTTCCTATTTTCTAATATAATCCCTTCTTCCTGTGAGCCTATGTGGCCCTCATATTTGTAGCACCTGAGCTTCTACTTCGGGAATCTTCTTCCACACTTACAGTCTAATAGCACTTCAGGCCAACAATTAACCTCCTGGGTGCTATTTAGCTATTTAACCCTATCTCATGTAAAGTCCAGTGGGCTCAGGAACAGATACTTTGGTGGGTGGTTCTCCAAAGCCTTGGGCACAGGCTGAACAGAGCCTTCTGAACAGAGACAGAAATTGTTCTAAAAGCCTTTAAATACAGAGGATTTAATTAATACGATAAAAACTTCTCTGCAATTTGAGAAACAAGGGCCTGGCAATCCCAGGATTGGCAATCCATCTTGTCAACAATTTAAGGCTCCATCCTGCATGCCCCCTTCTAACCCCATTCTTTATGGGTGTTTTTCTCCTTTCTTTTCTCCACCTAAATGTTCCTGAATAGCCATTACTCTTCAGCCTCTGAGAATGAATATCACCAAAAAATGCACACCCTTTCCCTCCACCTCCCACACTACGCACCTTATCGATGGAGGGCTGGTGAGCGGGCATCCTCCGGCACCTCCGTGGTCAGAGCGGAAGAGCTGCAGCCAGCAGTGCGGCCGCCCCGGCCAGATGAGACGGAGGAGGTGAGCGGCTCTGCCAATGAGAAGCGAGGCGGGGCTTGGGCACAGCCAATGGCCCATGGAGGCCCTGCCTGGAAATGGGGACACGGCCGGCAGGACGGGGCTGCCGGGTGGGCGAGGGCATGGCGTTCCTCGCCCGTGACTCGTGCCCCCTCTGACCTCCAACCTCGCTGTGGCCATAGCAAAGGCTTCTTGAGAGGGACAGCCTGAACTAACATGCCAATTCCAATCGACAGACTTACGTGATACAAAAACTTACTACTGTTTCATGAGCAGATTGAGTAAAGCCCTCTGTACAAGTCTATTCCACTTGACATCAAAGTATTCTGCTGCTAGCTTTTTGCTCTTTTAGTACAGCTGGAAAAGTCATAGAAAATTCAAATCATCATAACGAGGCTGCTTTATCTCCTGTACCTTGTGGCATGTGAAGTTATCGCATCTGACATGCATTAAAAGGAAACTAGTTTTTTCTTCAGAAGTATTTTTATAAATTCTCTGTTGAAGACTGGGAAAAATGCAGAAACAGGACAACATATGACAGACATTTCTGTTTAATTAGGGAATACCAGGAAATCTATGAACTGAAGACCTTCACAAAAACCTTTTTCAACCTCTTGATGCTTGCACATTTAAAATGCACTTGAAATTCAAAATGGTGATGGCATTTTAGGAACATCATTTATTTTTAAAATTCAAGTATTTAACTAATTGAATTCCCTTTCAGTTAATCACTTTCGATTACTGAGAAGCATTTTATTTACATTATTTAATTATGAAAGACACTACTTACTATCTGTTACTATCCACTGAGGAGGAGATCATAATCTTCCTCTCCTTACAATACCTCCAAACTTAGCATTGCTACCAATGCCACGAATAGCAACGGAAACGCATGCTACATCCCACAAATGCAATAATACTGTCAACGTAGTCAAATAAATCAAGTAATAATGGAACGTCAACTGATTACATTGGGAATAAACAAACAAAGACACGGGATCTTACAAACGCACGTATACAAGACCTTTCTTGTATAAAGAGTAGTGCCTCTGTGAAAGACTAAATGCCAGCAGAAAGACTGCAATGCCTTCACTACCTGCTAGAAGATACTAATTGGTAACTGGCGTGATCAGAGCTATCATTCCAGCCAGCTCTGAGCAGCATTGAGTACTGCATGAGCATTTGGTTTGACAAGCAGATACATAAATGACAGACAATTAATTGCTACAGTCTTGGTAACATTATAAACATTATAAAGAAGCACAGATAGGACAAGCAGTACGTCTATGTTGGCTATAACACTAATACAACACTATACTGAATAAGCAGGTAAAGACTCAGATCAGCAGCTTACAATGTGGGGGTTGTAAACCTGGTGTCTCAGCTCGTACACAACATATTGTTTGTAGTTTATTGCAAAGGAGCAGCATTTCCACTGTAACAAACAGAGGATAGTGGTATAGTAATAACACACCTGCATTCCAGAATTGCCAATTAAAAAAAGTGTTTTTCAGGCCTCCATACTTGTGAGGACAATTCTGAGATCATAAATTAAAATAAATACTGAGATCATAAATTAAATAAGTAATAGTGACTTCCTGACTGTGGTGAAACTGTGATTACAAAGTTCACTACGTACTGAAACCACTGTGCAAGTGCATGCAGATCAACTCTACGCTATATGCATATGGCATAATGGACTTCCCTGGTGCTTGGAAAGCCTCCAATGCATATTTGTCTGGGACTTCTTAGAAGCATTTTTGAGATTTCTGACTGTGTGGCAGCCCACGTTATAGAGCTGGCAGGTCTTTCTTTAAAACAATCACACTAGTCCTGGGCCACCAAAGGCGTGTCAATTGATTTTAGGAACAAGCTAGGGAACATGGGAGAGAGGCCAGAGTCCAGAAATCTGGGAGGAACAGGATTCCTACTGGGTGGAGAATGGAAACTTTAAAAGTCGGGTGGTGAAAGAAGGAGAAGCCACCTACTCACCTAAGCAAACGAGTGTCTCCTTGAAGAAGGGACTGTAAACCCTAGCAAAATTTTCTAGAGAAACTGTTTCTACCAAAAGCTGTTTATACCAAACCAGATCGAGCAGCCTGTGGCACAGCCCTTTGTTTCCTTTGTCTTCACTGACCCCAGAATCTGCAACTGTCCCCTTCAGGGAGGTCAAAAGCTTCAGTATGCTCTCTGCAACTTCTATGCTAAAAAGTATTTTTGAGCTGGTAAAATACATGTCAATCAGAAATGCCAGGAAACATAACAAATCTTCAACTAACGTCAAAATATATAAAAATCAAGGTAAAAGCTGAAAATATAATTTTCATCGCTGTTTGGTATCTTTATCAAACTGCCATGATGTTTCCAGTAAGTAGTAGTGACATGTTGCTGAGTCTTTGACTTTGCAGCAAAACTGAGAATCTATTTGTTCTGATGCATAGGAAGTGGCTGGGAGAAAACAAATGGTAACACAGTAAGCACCCCAAAATTATTCCAAAGAAAGTGCAAAGTGCAACTTCTAGAACATGATCTACAAGACTACAAAAGTGTACTGTGCCAAGAGCAAGGTTGTATACAAACGTGTAAGTCAAGCGAAACATTAATCACTTAATATACACATGTTGTTAAGGGTCTGGTCTATGGATATGAAGAAGTGAGATTTTAACCCTACACAGCTTTTGTTGAGACCTCCATACTGACTCTACAAAACAACAGAAATGGCTAGGAAGGGAGAAAAATAAATTATTTCTTCCAAACACTGTTTTCCACAATCTGACAAAGAAAACAACTATTATCAAACATCCTTGGCCTCTCTTAAGTGCCAGCTGCTTTCCCAAGCTCTCCCAGTTCTTTGTTTTCTCCTTGCTCAAAGAGGGTAGGCCAACTAAAATTCCTGTAAATGTTAAAAATTAAGTTTACTTTCCTAAGACATACTTTCAAAATCAAAAGGAAATTTCTGCAATTTAAATCAATACTTGTATCTTACATTTTCTCTCCAAATGAAAGAAGTTTATTCACTGTACAGTATTAGTGATATTAAGAAGATATTATCATTGCTGCAATCCTTCTGCATACTTTCTGTAACTCAGAAGTACTCAACTGAAGTTACTTTATTTTGAAACATATTCTCTAGGCTAAATTTACCGCTGAATCTTACTAGGCTATGTGAATTTATTATAATGACTATATGAAGAGATATATTTAATAGTATTTCTTCTGTAACTCCATTATACTAGCGTGTCAACACTTACATTTTATTTCCAAGACGTAAGTATATACCTAAGTACAGCCGTATTTTTGGTCTGCAAGTCAACACTATATTTTGTGTCCAATGCTTTAATACTCTCTGTTGAAAGATACATCAGCACACATAATACACTAGAATTCCTTACCGCTCAGAAACGTTCTAGCTACAACTAAGTATACTGTTGTTCTTCAAAGAAACGTATATTACGTTAAAACAGTGCTTTATAAGAATCAACTAAAATATACACAGTATATTTTGCACACTTAAATAAATTAAGTGTACTCTCGATAAATGTGTAACTATCAGATAATTTAGCAAGGCAGTAATTTATACTTGGTTTTTCTAGAAAAAAAGAAGGTATGAAAGTTATCTGTTCTCCTGTGTTAAAATTCTTCTACTCCTTGTTGTCTTTAATTTCTTATCTTTATTAACGTTAGCACGTTTCTGGCCCTATTTAAGCCCTGCCAACATTTTCCCAGGTCTGGTGCTCTATAAATAACAATAATGGCCCACACCCTGAAAGTCTTAAGTTAGAGGATGTCACTGGAAGCCTCAAAGGAGAATTTGTGAGGAAAAAAAAAGTGTTTCATTTGACTCTAAAAGAATACAAAGGGAATGATCAAACGGACCACTTCTACAGAACTTTCTGCCATTGTAGAGATGAGGGTGAAAAAGACTGCATAGCTTACCGATGCTATATACTTACATGCTGCTCAGGAAAAAAAAACTAACAGGAGCAGCAAATACAACAGCAATGACATATGAACATTGCGTTATCCTATCTCATGCACTGTGCAAGCTAACACATAGGATTGTCCCTGTGTGCTTTTAAGGTGAGTGTTTGGGTGTAGCTGCAAATATATGCAATGCTTCATATAAGTCACAGTCACTGCTGATTAACTACCACTTGTTAGTGATTTACCAGACTCCCATACTCTATATTCAGACTTAAATAAAGAATTTAAACATCTCTTCATAGACTGGAAGACATATTACAGAAAAGGGATGTGACTACAGAGATATACAGAAATCTGGACTCTTAAGAATCAAAATTCATTGTTTTCACAGTCACAGAGAAGCTAAATGGTCTTTCTTAGACATAGCACCTACTGGAATTACTGAAAATCTCTGTTTTTATATAATTTGTATCTGTGGATCCAGAATACTTCAAGCACAGTTTAAATATGTTTGCAGGCTATTTGTAAGTCCCTGTGGCCAAGAGGATTCACCTGCATAGTGGAGCTAATGTAATGTATATATATGCACATACAGTCCACTGATGAGTGAGCAGCTAGGGTTCAGTGACACAGGTTTAGCTTTAAAGCTGCTAACAATCCAATAATACCGGGTCAAAAACAACATAGCTACACTGGCTGGTATAAACTCACTTTGCTGATGCACAACCATTCAAAAAATTTTGATTGGATAGGCCAATTAAGTTTTGGCTAATTTGACAGAAATGTCATTGCATGTCCATGCCGGATCCCCATGAAATTTGCACTGATACATGATCAAAACAATGAACAGATCTGGTATTAATAACCACAGAGCTGCAGCTTCTAAGAGTCCCTTAGGCCAAGAGAAAGATGATCACACTAGTGGAAGGTGCCTTGGTCTTCAAAATCAACTTAGACACTTGGGATCCGCTTCTCTGAAACCACAACCCAGTAGAAAGTTTATTACCCCTCTCTATGCTCCCAGGACATGATTTTAGTTTCAAGGGCCTCAGGTTCACCACTCACATCAGCCAAAAAGCAGCCATCATAGGAACAGGTATACTTTTCTGGTAGGCAGAGAGACTGTCTAATTTTGTCTACCAACATGTGCACAACTACTTGAACAGAAGAACAGAAAGGAAGCAGAGGAATTAGGGAAGGTATGATGGGCTCATGTGGTTTCTGGTAGTATCAGATCCCCAAGGAATAGCCAGTTAACAACATATTTTCCAGAGCACGATCAACAAGATGTTTGATACTGTACAGGTTTCCAACAATAAATAACAACATTTCCATTGCATCTTGTCTATTAGTGGCTGAACACGCCTTACAAACAGTAACAAAGTAATCCCCACAGCTCCTTCTGAGGCAGGGAAGTATTATTATTACTACCTAATTTTACAGATGAAGAAATCACGTCACAGAGGGATTAAGTGACTCGGCCAAGGTCACACAGAAAGTCTGCTGCCGTTCATGGCATGTGTCAGTCCTTGTCAGCACTCAGTGACACTCCCTGAATAGTACACTCAACCCTTTTCTCTGCATAAGCCAGCATCTTTAAGATTTCCTAAGTATCACCCTCTATCCTAATCTTTACTGAAAGAAGAAACTGTCAGCCTAGGTGGGAGTTAGGCTGAGCATGAATCCCAGTTAACAGCTTTCCTATTGTTTCATTTAGGACTCCTGATTATCTCCTGGATTGTATCTTGTTTTCACTTTTGCCAGGAATTCCTCCAAACGGACTCCTTTCATTTAAAACTAGGGAGGATAATAATGCACATATAGACTATAAATACATGCAGTAATTATTTTAAAAGATATATATATTTCTCTCATTACAAAACACACATGGAACTCAAAACTCCCAATTTCTACTCCTGCACTTACAAAATCCACCTTCCTTCTCTAGCAATATATATCAGATAGCTCAAAGTTTCGCACAGTTCATGCCATTTTATAGAGATATAATATATACACACACACAACTCATGAATAGTGCATTTCCTCTTGTATAAACTGTTATACTACAGATGTAAACCTCAAAACACATAAGCCTTGTAGTCAATAACAACAACAATAATCTTAAATTAAAACCCACAAACAAACTACTTCATTTTTACAGTATCTTTGCAACAAAAATCTCTGTTATATTTTTATGTGTACTTCTGGTTTAATAAAATGATGCATTTCATATGTTGTTCTTTCATTGTGTGCTTCTATGCGAAAACACTTAGTGTACTTTGTTTAGGTGATGTTCAAGGTGAAAAATTTAAGTACATAGCATGTCCCTTTCTTCTTCCTGGTAAAGCAGAAACCGGAGCTTTGTCTTAAACTTTTAATTGCTTAAACGTTGTCTTAGCCTAGGAAATTTCTTCATATCTTCCACGTTTCATGTTCTGCTCCTGAATTTCAACAAACACCCTGTCTCTCTTGTATCAAAGCTCTGCTTTGTATACTTAACAATGGAATATTCTTTTTTTTTACTGTTTAAAAACATTTTGTTAAATTTGTTAAATTATACACCTTGAAATTTCACAAGACAAAAAGATTCCAATAGCACAAACACCTTTAGTAATCCAATTTACTTTTACCTTATGTTAAATTAATTTGCATTCAATATGCATTTTAGAAAATAATTTTTCCACAGAATGCTGGTGTCTTTTCATAAGAACTTATCAATAAGACAGATGATGTATAAAGCGAACACCTCTGAAGTAAAAAAGATGAGGTCAATAATAAAACAGTCATTGTAGACTGTGGAAGACTCTGGTCAGCCCATACGGAGAGGTTAGCTGTGCTGGACAGGGCAGTTCTGCATTAAACTGTAAATTGGGAAACTAGATGCAAGCCTATGAGTCAGCAGTTAAACACTGGCCTCATCACATACAGTAAAGGAGTGAGCATGGATACTATTTCTGGATGGGCCACAAAACTGAGCTGTACCTTTTTGCCCACACT
This sequence comes from Struthio camelus, assembly GCF_040807025.1. NCBI lineage: Eukaryota > Metazoa > Chordata > Aves > Struthioniformes > Struthionidae > Struthio > Struthio camelus. The sequence goes on from NC_090949.1 coordinate 16,282,610, forward strand.
GGGAAAGAGAAAACACCATCATCGCCTGTGACCCACACCGAGGACAATGAACACAATACATTTTTTCAGTTTGAACAGAAATGGCGAGATTCAGACATAGCCAAATCAAGAAGATGAAGAATGAATCAGGACTAAAGCCCAGAGTAACAGCTGTTTCTTCTCTGCTGGTCATGCTAGACTTCTGGAGGTGAGGGCTGCATCAATGTGCTGAAATGTCCGTACCTCCCCTTTACCTTCTTCACATTCAGGTCTCAGACTCTTCCATTACCAACTGTCTGTACTTAAGAGCGTTCCTAAACCAATAATAGCTCAGCTCCTCAATTATATTAGTAGAAGAGAACCAGAGCTCATTTTCTTTTTTATTTCACTGACACAGTAATCCATCTTTTCAGTTCAAGCATTAGTACTGCTGTTGCAAAGCCAGAACTGTTTACTCTTTTGGGTAGAAAGTCATTTTACAAACAAAAACATAGGCAGGAGAGCTGCTGTCTATTCCTTGCTCTGTCACCAATTTCCTGTGTGATTCTGACAAGTCATTAATCTCTACATGCCTCATCTAGAAAAATGGGATAATGACATTTAACTATTTCATTGGGAGGCTTAATGGTTGTGAAATGTGCTGAGCTCTTTGGATGGAAGAAAGGTGCTGTCAAACTACACAGTAAGAGCATGATTATATTTGCTGGGAAGGTTTTAGAAGAGTCACTTTGTAACATCAGTATCACAAATCTGCATTACGCAGAGAAGCCTAGCTCATCAAGTGAGTCACTGATCAAGAAGTTTGTATTTTACTTCAGTTGTGCTAGCTGTGCACACTGTTCCTCCCACAAAGTTGAGGCAAATAGTTAACAGCTCATTCATCTATGGAAAGATATACCTTCTCTTGAGAATCCTTTCTCTAGTCTAAGAATCCAAATCTAACCATTACCCTACAAAAGATTTAGAAACAGGTCTAGGGGCTTTGCTACAGACTAGTACGTCCCACTATGTGACAGATGAGAGTCATAGATGGTAGCACAGCACAGATGAATATTAGTCCCCTGTTGATTTTTCCTGTAATATTATAGATGCCATTGGGTCTTGAACTAATGAATCTGGCATTCGCATACTTGTAGATGGGAACATAGCTACAGACTCTGAGTACATTTGTGAAACAATGTCTAATCCATGAAGTCAGTGGGAATTGCAGATGCTTAGCATCTCTTAACAAAATGTTACCTCATGTTAGACACACATGTTGGGCAGTTCTAACTTTCCAGAGGCTCACCTCTTCCTAGTGTCTCATCCTCTCCTTAGGGGTTTTTGGGAGGGGCAGGAGGGGGATTACATTCCTTTAATTCAGATGTGGGTGTGATATCAGATACGCTTCTATACTCCTTTTGGCCAATATAACAAGAAAAATGTCACTCCTATCTGCTACAAACTCAACTCGTGCTGACAAAATGGCTGTTAATTTATTTTTGGGAAAGAACTTGAAACAGAACTTGCTGCTTCTGCTTCCATCATTCCAACCCTCATTTCATTTGTTATCGGGGATTCACACTGGTTACCCAAATCTTAAATGTTTTAATGCTGGCATAACATCAGTGAACATGTGTTGTTTTCCTCTTCAAATTAGGAGGTCACTGGAGGGAAATACATTTGTTTATACACACTGCTGGTAAATATCTAATTCCCCACAACTGATGCCCTAACAAAAATCTAGATATGCACAAATGCACTGAGGATATAAACTAACAACCAGTACCTTAACTAACTGGAAATAACAAGCCACTTTCTCTTTTGAAGAAGTAACTCAATTGAGCATTCCCTTTCACCAAATGCATGCTTCTATAGAATGCAGAGTTAGAATAGCATTATGTACTAGAGCGCACAGTACACAAGAGAGAGAAAAAGCTATTCTTGTATCATTGTCTACAGAACACGTTCTCAAAGGTAAGGCACGGCTCTCATAGGATTACTGAGAATGTTACTACAATCATAGCAGAAAAAAGTATTTTAATGGTATTGGAACAAGAAACTGTAGCATTGGTCCTATCAAATCCACTCAATTCACAACGCCTTCCAAATTTTATTTGAATTTTCTCTAGGAAATATTATCTATCTATAGAGGATTCCTATTTCAGAAATAATAGGAGATTTGGGGAGAAATGCAAAGTTCTAGTATCATGCTATCAAATACAGGGCAGTTTGCTAGCTGATTGATTTCTAAGATTTCATTAAACCATTTTGCAACCTCTCCACAGTGACACAGAGAGATGAATAAGGATCCTCTCCCACCTGAGTCACATTTCACGGTTTTGTTTTTTAATGATCAGCAGAACCCACATCATTAGACTGGGTCCTGCTGAACTGTGGTATGGTTGTAAAGTGACCAGAGTGACCAAGCTGGGCCAAAAGATACCATTTAAATAGATCTGTGGGTAGCAGCACTTAAGTCATTTCCTGATGGAACACAGAAGTCAACATAAGTAGAATAGTAGAGCCGTTAAAACACACAAGTGGCCCATACACCAGAGCCCATACAGTAGATCAACAGGTTAGTATACTCGTTCTACAACCAGCATCTTGGGAAGCACACAAATAACAAAGTAGTCAAAGTCCTGAAAAGAAGAAAAAATTACCATTTACTTTAGCAATTTTCAAAAACTTCATCACAAACGAATGTTGAAATAGAACAGAGAAGCTGAATCTGCAGATAAGTTGTGAGAAGAGCTAACACACCAGGCCAGTGGCAAAAAAGATACAGCTGTATCCCCAATAGCTATATAAAGTCCTCAGCTTCACAAGAAAGGTGGCTCAAAGGGAATTTGTAGCATAGGACAACTGTCTTTGTTTCTGCTTGTCAGTAACCCTTGGCAGTAGCTGAATATCACTCTGTTACTAGAAGGGTTAAGAACATTAGGTAGATGATAAATGATGAATTATTATGTTAAAATTCTAAATTATACGTAGAAATACAGGAGGGGACTGCTCCTAGTCTCTCACTGCTTTCTGCCCATTTCTGTGCTCTCTAAAGCCTTTGGGACAAGGATTATTTTATGCCCTGTAGAGAGCTCAGTACAAGCTGTCATCTGACAAACCGTAGCTGATATGCTACAGACAATGGCAGTAAGTCACTAAAAAGCTCCTGGACTAACTGGAGAATCCTGGAAAAACAGGATTCACCTATTTTGTAAAGACTGCCAAAAACTAGATACAGTGACTGTGACAAGGCCTCTCTAACACCTAGAACAGACCATCTACTAAAGCTGGGGCTTGTACAGTATGTGTTTAGACTCTGAAATCTGCAGTTTTAAAATTAAATCAGGTCATGTAAATTCCAGATATTCACTTTCAGCAAGTGGAATGCGCTAACTACATTGTATGAACTGGCATCACTGACAGGCCTGTACAAATCTACCGTTGCCTATAACAACAATATAGACATTTGCAAGTGAGAATACGAGTCCTACTTTTAGATTCAGAAGGCAGTGCCTGCCAGCAGGACCTAACACTCATTTCAGAAAAACGTGAGCTTGGCATGACTGAGGTAGGCATTATAAGACGTTCAGCTGAGAGTGGATAAACTGGAATGGGCAAGGTAGAGGCTACTAAAATCTGGCCTATTTCCTCTACTGAAACACTCAGTGATGTACTGCACAGGGACAAGAAGATACCACACAGCTGGTATGTAAAAAAATTGTAAAAATAAACCATTCTTCAGAAAAACATTAGGAAGAAGAAATGTATGACAAGTTTAGGTAAAGAGGGAAAACGTAAAGTGGCATTTAAAACACTGAAGGAGGAAATTACAAATTACTAATTTTCTCCTGAATTTTGTTCTTGATATGTATTCAGATATGAGTAGAAAAAAGGAAATACTGCATGTAATACCTAGATCATACTCAAACTCCCCTATTGATTCTCTTTCTATCTAATTTGAATTATGTGAAATTATAGAAGATACACCATTGTATGCAGCTACAGGAAACTACTTGGCCAATGCTGTGGAGCTCTTAAATTGCACACGCTCTTATGCCTTGCTGAGAAGGTAGCAGCATATAACGGTTGAAACGAGAAAGGTAAAAGGGGAGGCAGGGAGCTGGAAAGCAGGAAAACTGCAAGTTCTCCACTGACTGAGTATCAGAAATATGAATTGTAAACACTATGAAATTTCCAGATTAACATTTCCACACGTTCAGGCCTGTACCCTAAGCGACCCTGAAGTAGCCCGAAAAAACTAAGAACACTAACCATTGCCTTCAAATCCAGCTCTTGCCCCTTCAGCTCTCGGTACAGCAATTAAAGTCCTTTTGAGACCTTGAAGGTCCTTGAAAGTCATAAGCTTCTTATACTTCTTCCAGTATAAGCTCCCAATACAGACAGTCACAGGAGCAAGTCACAGATAACTGGCGGTCATAGAAGTCACAGATGTCAGTCAATGGCATAGCCACCCTCAGAGTAAAATTTGCTCCTTTTTCCTGTATCAGTATTACATGCTCAGGAGGTAACTAAGAAGTCAATAATTTCAGAGCACAAGAGTTAACTTTCATTGTAGTTCATATGTGTAATGTACAGTGTTAAGAAGGTTAGAGTAGAAAAATTAACATACTTTATAATTCATATTTAGAATAAACCTCAAATGGCAATGCTTATGTGGTTAGCTGCAAGGCACCTAAAGTTTTACTCATTTATAATTTATACTTCAAGAGTGTTTAAGTGTTTTCTAATTGTTGATAGCTGCTTTGTTGGAAGGGTGCAACTCAAAGTTCAAGGGCTGACACTGACCTGATGATTTGGAGCCCTAGGGAATTGGGATGTCTGAAATTATTATTATGATGGCTGAAACACATCATAAGATGGAGTTTAACATTAACCGGGAGGCCAGAACATCTTAATTCCCTCATAGATACACAAGCTAGTTATGGTATATAAGTTCCTCAGAATGCAGTGGGAGCTTTATGTAAATGAAGTGGAGCGTAGGAAAAAATAATACAAATTCTGGGCAAATTTATTTGGAGGAATCCAACTGATAGGCTTTTTCAATTTCATTTGAGCAACGCAGTATTATCAATTCTTAATGAATCTCTGAATTTTGCAAGCTTTTCTTTAGGCTCTGATGAAAGGTGATTATATAAGAATATCAGCTTTTTTTTTTCCACTCTAGTTATTCAAAAAAAAAAAAAAAAGAAAGACAACATCATCAGTATCTTAAAAAATGAGAACAGTGATTACTATTTTTTAAATTTCATGGTTTTGAATGGTTGATTTTGCAATCCTGGACCTAATCTTAGAGCTTTTGCTTTCTTAGCTAAACTGTCCCCTGCTGTGGAGCTCCCTTCCACCAGAAATGATATCACACCAAAATGTAATTATTCCTTAGGCTTTGGGCTTAGAATGTTAGCCATGAAACAGCTACTGAATTGGAATGCTGCTTGTGGAAATGACAAATTGGGCTTAACTTCTCGTAAATAAGTATCTTAGATCTTGGTTGGGAGAGGTCTTTCTTAAAATTCTGTAATGCTTTCTTAGAATGCTAATATTTTTAAGAAATGTTTGCAATAATAAATTACAACAATTTTCTCCCGCTTACTGCTAACACAGGAAGTATAAGTTCGGATTTATTCAAGATACAAACTTAGGTAGATTCTTATTTTATTCAGAGCCTTTTTGATGCTCTTGTATAGAAATCTTGCAAAATACAGCTTTTTGGACTTTTGGATAACACAAGAGCTAGATACTTTATGCAGACTGCAGCACTGATGAGCTAGACATTTTCCAGCCCAGTGTTAAGTCTGGAATAGGGTGCAACTGTGAGTGAGTTTAGTATTGCAACATGGGAACAGGCCTAATCCTCACACTTCTAAAGAAATAATGGTCCAATACCTTCCTGAATTTCCATCTAAGTAAACAGGAGTAGTAGATAACAACTGACATAGTCTGTGAAATGGGAAAAAGCAAAAAGATGAGACAGATGAAAATCTATATATGGTAAGTCAGTCTGCAGTACTTCACAACCACTGCAATCCAGAAACTAAAATGGGAAGTGCAGCACTAGTGGCACTCCGATTCCAACTAGCCACAGCTATTTATTTTGATGGAGAATGTAGAGATGTGTAGAAGGAGGAAGGAGTTACTTGCAGAGGGAGTGCTCTGTGTTTCACCATATCCTGTTTTGAACAGCTTCATTAGGCTTACCCTTCAATTAATTTTAGGAACAGATCTTGCTGCACCCTAAGGATATCTGCTCTTTTCTGACACTGTGCTCCAGAAACTCAAACCAAATTGGTGATATTTCTAGACCATAAACTTCAGCTGTTTTCCAAGCTAATCAAGGCTCAAGAAGGCAAACTGCTGCACTCCAAAGTCCTAGGTCAAAGCATTAGTCTCGAGTTGGACTGTTGGTTACTTCCTGAGTTACTTCCTCCTTCATTTTTGACTGATTTTATTTTAGAGCTTACCATAAAAAAAAAAAAAAGAGGAAACCTCTCAAGAAATTGTTTGCCTAAAGCACAAAAAGCAAAAAGATCATATAAAACTGAAGCTCTAAAAAGCAGAGCATAGTATACACCCTAATACACTTTCAGTTGGCAAGATTGGAAACTATAAACTATATATAGAGCAATCTATTGGAAACATTTCAGAAAGGCTAGAAGCAAACATCTAAGTACAGAATCTACAAATACTTCTTAAAATATTTTTCATAATAAAACTATTTCTAAAAAAGATTATAAAAAATTAGGTAGAATGTGAGAAAAAAAATGTATAATTGAGCTGAAATTTTAAGTCGTTTTTTTTCTGAGGCTGAATAAAACCAGGTTCCTAAAAAGGAGGCTTGGGAACCAATAACACCAATGTCACCAATAGTATCAGCAATAGTAATTACCCTCTCCACTTGTGAGCATATCAAAGTGATATCTAGTGTTATGAAAACAGGAGGGTGCCCACTTCAATCTATCTGCCAAACTAGATGAAGGACCCTATTGTACTCAGAACTAATGGCACAGGAGAGGTGTGGATACACTTATACGCAAAGATGACTATTTATTTATATGGCCTAGGAAACAAAGTTAGGTGTGGCAGGTTTGGGCAATACCTATTGTCATGCCAGCAGCTGGCTTTCTACTCTGAAATCAGTCCTGTGATACTAATTTATTTCCAAGGGCTTGATTGGGTGGGCAGCATCGTAACCCTATTTTCAACTTTTTATCCAAACTATTTTTGCAGTTCCAAAAGCAGACTCATCCAAAAGCAACTTGACAGTTGTATGATGACAGGAAATGTACTTTTAAGAAAATGATGGAGAAGAACACAGTGGACACCAGAAGACAGTGGCACTTATCAGTGGCACTACACACAATATGCTTATTCTGTACTGATAATTTATGAGAATTCTGATGCATACCAATATCTGACCACGGTTATTTGGGTAACTGAAAATAACAATACTTCATCCTTTTAGAAGCAACAGAAGAAAAAATGTGCTGGATGGCTCTACTACTTCATTTATGCAGATGAAGATTTCTGAATGACTTAGAACTAAAATTCTTGATCTTTTCTCGGATATGAAATACTTCTAACTTTCAGATTAAGGCATGAGCACATCTCAGCATAGCTAAGATTTACTACTGCTGAGAGTCAATAATTTCTTTACATCCTCAACTTGTAAACTACTTCTAATCTAATCAAAGGAACATCACTGTGCAAGCAATCATATGACCACAATACTAATATGCAGTGTTTTAAAACAGGAAGGAAAGACAATTTCTAGCTGTATCTCCATTGAGCTCTCATAAGTCAAATATAGCTCTAACCTATAGACATTTTTTCTGATTTACGGTAATTAATTAATTACGGTAATTAATTAATTCTAGGACTTTCTCCTAGAATTTTGAATGCTCAGAATTATGTATGAGATTACAGAATCTGACTCTACTTAACATTTTTAAAAGATGACAACGCAGATCCTGTCATACAGATGCAACTATTCAAAACAGATTAAAAAAAAACAAAAACAGATTCTACAAGGACAATATTTTTTTCCAATCTACACATGTGCTTACCTACAAGAATGGTGGCCTGTACTGTTTTTATCACCCTATCCTTTGCAGAAACACTGATTTACTGCCAAGCCACACTCCTGTTCCAGGGTCTCCTCTGTGAGTGCCAGGACTTAGATGAGTATCTTGGCATTCAGAGTCTAAAGAGTTTTCACAGGTATTCATTGACTGTTTCCTAAGCCCTTCCTTTCACTCTACCTGGCACTGAGAAATACGGACAGGATGTACATATGGTGCTTCATCACCAGGATTGTACTGAGTTTTCACTTTCAAAGGCAGAAGAAGCAGGGAAAGTTCCACTCCTTCAACCACCCAGATTAACACTATAAAGAATAACCATATAACAATTTTGGTTCAGAAAACTTAACATTTCTTTACAGTGAATGTGAAATCTCTCTACTAAAAAGACTTACTTTCTACAGACCGTTGATTTCCCAGGGCTGGAACAATGTCTTCCATTTTGTTTCAAAATATAAAGTAAACCTGGAATCTTATCTGAAATAAATTAAAAAGAAAAGTGAGAAATCCACCAACAACGATTTAACTCTCTAGCCTAGAAAGTCCTGTAGTGCACTGGGCTGGATAAGATGACACTTGTAGTGCACTGCACTGGATAAGATGACATCCCTTATTTAGTTATACCTAATATACTACTAATAATTGTACCCAATAATACTACTTAATAAATATATTTAATGCACCTCATACTGTATTTCTGTTTTTAGTCACACTGCACAACAACAGATAACAGTAGACTAATAGTTAAACTGTTAAAGGAACATAGGTAACTCAGGTGGGAAGGGACCTCAGGAAATCTCTAGTCCAACCTCCTGCTCAAAGTAGGGCCAGATATCAGGTCAGAGAAGGTTGCTCATGGCTGTGTCTAGTCAGTTCCTGAAAACCTCCAAAAATGGAGACGGTGACCTGTTGTGTGTTCCAGTGCTTGACTGTTACTTTATCTTTACTTTGGGAGTGATTGGCTTCTTTTCTGGGCTAATATAACACAGTAAATAATGAGCTTCTCTCAGAATCATCCACTATTTAGAATACATCTCTTTAGAGAGACTCAGAAAGCAAGCGCTTCCTGTGAGATTGGGAGAAGGAAAGAATAATGAAGAATAATATCACCCGGGACATGAGCTTGACACTACTGTTTTGGACCAATCCTGTAAGTGTGAAAAAAAAATTATGTTGTATTAGAATACTCCCTTGAAGCTGAAACATCAAAGAAGTTTTACCCAACTGCAATTAAATGCTAGCAGAAATGTAGTGTTAATTTATGCTTTTCTCTAAATGTTGTTGAAATATAACATTTTGTTTTGAGGTGAATATTGTATCAATGTCAGGATGTTACTTAATAAAAAGAGAGCAGCTGGCATCAAGCATTTCCTGTAAGTATCTTCATAATGTTAAGATATCTCTGTAACCTTAGTTAGAAGTATTATCATCTTTGAATTTTTAATCCAGACTGATCACAACTTTTAAAATAACATGCATGTTCAACTGTTTATCTACATATACTGAACATGGCATTTAGCTTTCACAGTACAAGCTAGGCTGCCATTTTGCTGTAACATGCTCAACCTGAGGGCATTTTTGTCTCTTTGTAACATGAAAAATGTGAACCCTATAATCCCATTACTTCCAAGTTTCCTGGAAATACTTGAGGCATTGATGGTTAAAATCGTACTGATTTAGGGAAAAATTATTGGGAGAGAAAGGAGACAGAACAAAATTATTTATTTAGTATTTATTTATTTAGTATAGTTATGTTTTCAGGCCCATTTGTACCAACCAATCTTCAACTGCTTGTCTGAGATGAAGTCTGTTAATGCCTACTAACATAGTAATTCCCCTACCTCTTATCCACTCATCCCCAGAACAAAAGCATCTGGCTTCTGTTTATCATAAAAAAAAAAAAAAAAACAAACCTCAGAACAGATCATATACCATGTCCTGCAGTGTTGCAAATGGCTATAGAGCCCGATTTGTCCTGACAGGTTACAGGTAGTATAGCTATCAGACAAAGGACTGGAGGCTAAAGATAAACATTTATACTACTTGAGGCTTCTAAACCTTTCCTTTTTTGACCTCTTCAGTTTCTTCATTCTTAATCGCCTTCCTGCAACACCACCAACTCCTCATTCAGAGAGGATACAGTCCTCCTGCGTGAACTGTGGCTTACACCTATATCTTCCTGGTTTGCAGTGTCAGCTCTGAAACCCTTCCTGTCCTTCTGGCAGAACTTTTGACCTTGTGTCTGGACTGACAAACTAGGCCTTGGAACATCCCCAAATTCTCCACCATAGAGACCAAAACAAAGATAATATAATTGTTACCAGACTAAAGAATCCTTGTTTTCTCAAGTACTTCACTGTCAGGTACTTTGGCTTCCCATGGAGTATTCAAGGTATAGCAAAATGAATGAAGTTTTTGACAGCGACACCTGATTTCCTAGACAAAATAATAACATGGGCATACACACAAATCCTAGTTTGGTGAGAATCAGTTTTTTGAAGGACTGTGGGAACAGAATACACATGGAAATCTGATTCCTTTTGTTGTTTCATTATCCCAGAACCCGGAATACAAGGGAAGGGGCAAAAAGAGACCCAAGCATAGGAGAAAAAGCAGAAATGAGCCAAAGGGAGCATAGCAATGAAGATACAGCTCCAAACAGGGGAAGGACAAGCACATAAACAGAGCCTCTTCACAGGGAAGCATGACTCATAATGAGCCTGCCCAGGAAATGGAAGAAAAGAGTCCCTATTGTATGCAAGCCATTCAGTCTACAGCAGTAACAAGGTATGCATGCTTGATACATCGGAGAAATATGGTTGCCCTTAAGATAATACATTTATCTGAAATAAATAAATAAACCACTTCAAACCAGTAGTATTCCCTTCCATGTACTAGCTATGCAAATACTCTGAACTCAGAGCTTAATTACAAATACCAAACTACTTAACTATGACAAAAAGTGGTCACTCTTGTCCTTCCATCTAATTGTCCCCTAGTGTCCTGCTATCACTCATGATGAAGTCTGAGATTATAAACTTTTGCAAGCAGAGACCAGGTATTACATCTTTGAAGCACAATTAATCCTAATTAGGTATAATCAATAATAATGATAAGTATGTATTAGAAAATAGGAAGATGAGGAAAAGGAAACAGCCAGGATTATAATAATTACTCTGTATTAGGACTGATGGAGAAAACTAGTGTGAAAAGCTGGCCATCCTAGGAAACAGATACCTATTTCTTTGAGCTTTCAATAGAGAAGTGAAATAACCAAGTTAAAGTGTATCAAGCAAGCATCACATTAAACATGTTTTATAACTTAAACATCAACAAGCTCTGGAAGTGAAGCTATGTTTTCTTTCTCCTCGAGGTAAGTGTGAAGGTTTTGCTGCGGTAATCTCTTTGGAATGAGCCAATTATCACCTACTTGGCAAACTGGAAGTGTTGCACTCCTCTGCTAACAAACCTCTCCTCCATTTCGCCAGAGGAGAGGGAGGAGGAGGAGGTGGTGACTCTTTAGTGGAGAAAACAGTCTGGCCGACAGAGTATTCTGCTGGAACAGGGAAGAAGCATAAGGTTGTTAACCTCACAGCAGAAGATTTAAAAGCTCTCCATATGGAATATATAAGAAAAAGTGTAGGTAAGGATCTGAAAGGCCAGTAAACATCAGCCAGGTACAAGATAATTTGGACATGACACTTGTGATTTCCTGCTTTATGTTTCTATGGAGTAGTGAACTCAGGCACTCTCAGAAACATTGCTCAGTGCTAGCTTGCTAACACAACACAGTTTTTTTTGTTTTTTTTTTTCCTGGTAGACTCATGGTTAAACGCTGCACACCCAAATAATTACATGCTACTGCTATTTACTGCTTTCCAGTCAATAAAGAAGTCATGCTACAGCAGATAAACATTGGCATATATCAGCATAATGCTAGCATTTCAGAAGTCAAACTTTACAAATAAAATAATGTTTTATCTCCCAACTGGTAGTGATCCACCACTTTGCAGTGATTCACAGACCACAAACTGAGAATTCCTGTAGTAATTCAGGAAAATGGAGGGGGAAAAAAAAAGAGAATAGGACAGAAATGAAAAACAGGATAGGAGAAGGAAAAATGGAAAATACAAATATGTCTCAAGTCAAAGACCTAATTAAAAGGTTTATAATATCAACTTTTATCATAGAAAAAGCATTAGCATTTCTATCCTGCTGCTTAATCCTCAGCTTACTTGTTCTTCCTTCTTGCCTACAGACAAGTGTGCAAGAAAAAAAAAATCCACTTACAATTCTGGGATATGGGAGTAGACATGCAACAAAACAAATATTCTATCACATTATAAAAAATAAAAATAATAATTCTGCACTCTTCTTAACTGCTTTTTTGAAAGTATAGGGAAAGAAAAGACAAGGTGGTACCGTTGCTATGAAGAAAATAAAGGCTTGACACAAGGTTTGTTTCCTAAAATAACTTTTTTTTTTTTTGCATAACTAGCTTTGCAAAAATACACATATTTCAATTACTGCATTTTTCCTTAAAAGACCAGAATTTGGCCCAGAAAACACCACAATATTAAAGTAGAACGGAGCTGTTGTCTACAGTATAGAAGTTTCAGATTCACTGTATAAGGAATCCTGCTTACTGATGACAGTGAAAACATTTGGTTACATCGTCATTTCAATAGTACAATACTTACAGCAACTGTTTGCAGACCCGGCACGCAATTGCTAAGTCATTTGATAAACGTAGCTTGCAAATGCTACTTTGAGTCCTTAGATGTAGCATTACATTGAGATATAAATCTTAGAGCCGTTTCTTTTCAGGCTACTTAGAACAGTACTTCATTGTCATGTTAATAGTGTGAATTGAATTCCCACAGGCTACTCTGAAAATCCCAAAGTAGAAATTACTTTTGAATTAAAATTTCTGTTCTACCCAGTTTTATTTTACAGAGACAACAAATAAATATATGAATAGGCTAAGAAGCCTGCCCAAAATAGATTTTGGGAGGAGCCCTGGACAGCACCTGGAAGAGCAGGTCAGAGGCATCTGACTGAAGCCTGGAAGCCTTGGGAAGAGCTCCGGTCTGACCACACTACCAGACATACCAACGTGGTCCTCAGAGGCTTGGGAAGAGCCTTGGAGCAGTCCTAGAAAAGGGCAGACAGACATCAGAAGAAAACAAGAACACCTTTTAATAGCTGTCACAGCAGGTCTAATTACAGGCTTTATAAATTACCAAATTATCCAGAAAGTGTAGTGGTCTAACCCATCTCCAGAGATTGGAATAACTTGCTTGAAACTGCGGCCCACTAACAACAAATAAAACTGATGGCTAGCACTTTAAATAGCAGGACAGATGCACTTTGCTTCTTTCAGCTACATGCTTGCTATGGAAGCATTTATGCACACAGAGTCTAAGCACTACACAGTTCTGCTGTGTTCTAAGTCAAGGACTAGGAACAGAGACTTCAGCCATTAAAATACAGACAAGGGAGTGTGGCTGTACAGAAGTACACAGACTTTCACACTTATAAGGAAAACATGGAGAACTGAATTGCCCAGTCATGTCGCAGTCTAACAATGAGCCTTAATGGAAGGTGGCAAACTGGCACCACCTTCTGCTGTAAAGCTGGAAATGTTACCTTTTCAGCTACGATAAGAAGTTACGTTCTCTGTACACAGCACAGCACCCCCAATTTTCTAGAGAAGTTCCCCTCCAGTCAGCCCACAGTGCTAGTCTCGAGGTTACTACACTTTCAAGTCAGACCCTTTCTAAAATTTGTTCACAATGTTTAAATCAACCATCCATAAACATCCACAAAATGTATATAGTAACCTCTCAAAATTCTCCTCCAAGCTCTCCTCAGATGTAATACTACACAAAAATCTAAAAAGTCTGAAGACCTCCAATCACTGCTCTTGCTAAAACAATATTTTCTCCTTATTTTGGTAGTCTCCAGGTGCTAGCCATGCAGCTGGCAGCCTTATCTTTGCATGTGGAACCAAACTTGCACTGTGTATTAATAAGCAGATAGCACACCTACAAGTCTGGGCTGTAAGTAGAGCTCCTAGGGACAATGGCTGTACAAACAGGTAAAAATTAAAAAAAAACCCAGCTACTGAGCACGTAGTCAGTGATCGCTAACCTTTTGCATAGTACTTTGAGATTATTATACAGGGTAAACAATCATCTGCTGCTGAAATATCGTAGATAGCATAGATACACAGCAAAAAGATAAAGGATTTTTGAAGAAAAGGATTTACGAAGGCACAGGCATTACACAATGAGACAAACGCATCAGTGGCAACGGGACCGTGCAACTGCCTACCGAAACTCAAGAGGCTGCAGCAGCAGAGGTGGCTGATAGTGTCACCTCACTAATAACAAAAAGCCCCATGTATCTCTTTCCACGTTGCTCTCATAGCGGTTTTCCTGCTACCAATTGCGAGCAATCTTCTTCTGTTTTGGAATTTGACCAGGTGAAACAGCGATTACGAAAATAAGTAGCAGAGAAGTTACAACTTCTTCAGGGTCGCTGTACACGTGGCTAACGCTTTTAAATCAATGTCTTCTTTTAGTATTTTAAATAGACACTGCTCCCCTTAAAAGAGATCGGTGTGTGTTGACACAGCTGCAGTTTCCTGCAGAACTCAGGACTAAGAGGCTCCAGCTTTAACTTAGTGAGCATCTTTGGTGAAATACCTAAATCCCACAGGCTTTGAGTAACTCTCAGGGTTGAGCTCTCCAACACTACTACTACATTAAAATGACGGCCCTATTAAGTCACAAAGTTTGCATAACAAACCAAGCATTCATCAGCAAGCCCACCTTCCTTCTCCTAACAATTTAAAGGCACATTTGAAAAAAACGTTTCTTGTCAAGCAGGGCAAGTTTCACCTGGTTTCCTCACAGATTTGGAGCTCCTTAGTCTGAAAGCTGCTGCACGCAGACACTGTACAACGTAGCTGTTGTTACTAAACAACTACTTAGGCAGCTTTATGAGACTTCTCCCCAGGGCTTGGTTCCTTGCGGTCAGCAAGTGCGCCCCTCCGGACAGCCGCTGCACCCGCACTGCTGCGGAGGCCTCCGGCCGCCCAGGGTTGGCCTAGCGGGGGACGTCCCCTCACGAAGACAACCCAAACCACCTTCTTCAACCGGACTGAGATACAGCTACGAAACAGCTGCAGTGCATTTCAGCTCAGGTTGAAAGCTACTTGGAGCACTATTTAGGGTGATCCACCTTTTTTTTTTTTTTTTTTAAATCACCTGAGGAGAGCTGCTCCTTCGTGCCCCGCCGCGCCGGCACCCGCGGCTTTCGGCCCGCTCCCGCCGCGGGAACCTCATTTCCCGGACACCCAGCGGGGCTCGAGGCACGTGAGCGGCGCGACCGGACTCCCCGGGAGCAATCCTGCCTCCGAGGGAGGTAAAACCCGCTCCCTTTCCGCCCGCGGCGGGCAGCGGGGCTTCCCCCTCAGGCCCCTCACGCCCTCCCGGCCGCCGCGCAGCGCTGCGCTGTCCCCGCCCCCCTCCCCTCTTTCTCTCCCAGGCGACGGCGGCGCTCGGGGCGCGGCTCAGCGGGAGCCGCCTCGCGCCGCGGGGCCCCGCCCCCGCCGCCGCCGCCGCCGCCACCGTCCCGCTCCTGCCCGCTCCGCGCCGCCGCGGGGCCCCTTCCCGCGCCGCCCCCGGTGGAGGGGCCCGCCCGCAGCCGCGGGAGGCCGCGGGCTCCCCCTCAGCGCGGGCGGCAGGAGCGCCCCGTGGCGCCGTGACAGCCCCGGGCAGCGGCGGCCTCTGCCGCTGGGGAAGGGCGCTGAGGGGACGGGCTACAACGAGACGGCGACCTAGGCTGATCTGCAGTTTTCTGGAAAAAGACGTTTCCCAGACTGGTGTTCTCAAGCCGAAGAGGCTTGATATGAAGCTTTACTTTGAGGAAGCAATGCAGAAAAGTCAAGATACATTCTCTGGAGTACAAAGCAGTAAACTGTAATTAATGGCAGTGTAAGGCTTACCTGTAAAATACCATCTCTTTATATATAAAGAGAGAAGGTTCAAAACCACAACAGTTCTGCTGCTACCTAAACAGCTTCTAGGCCAAATAAGTAAAGGTTACTGAAACCTACTGCAAGGTTTATACACACTATGGTCGCCCAAGCCCTAAGGGCACCTATCAATGGTACTCCAGGCTAAGAGGCCTCAACTTCTTCCCTTCTTGGCTGGCACAGTCCACCATGTATTACTCCTGTTTCTCACCTACCAGCTGTAGACTGTATCGCAGTCACAAATTGCACAAGGGCAACCTTTAAACCAAAACCAAGCCATCAGAAAACAACAAACAAATGGAAAATAATAAGCACACAGTTTAACTGCCTCCCGCAGACAGCTGCCCAAGAAAAAGTAATCCTTGTCCAAGGAACTAGCAGACAAGCTGACTAACTTGGAAATAGTTAGGACCATGATGGGGCAGCAGAAATAGTAGAACACAATACACAAAAGAGAGAGGGACAGTCCTTTCTCCAGCAGGATGGTTGAAAATGCAGCAGCAGGCTCACAACTTTTCTGCCTAAACATTGCCTGTCCCTTTCCTGAGCAAGGAGAAAACAGGATGTTCGGAAAGACTCAAGCCCTTGCCCTTTACCCACAAGTCTTTCCTGAATGGCCAAATGAAGGCACGTACCCAGAGGACAGGGGGAGGGTCGTCTCAAATCTGAGAGAAAGGTAGGCAGTACTAATGCAGTCATAGGTTGCATGCAAGATGTTTCTGTTCTTGTTTTGAGGAAATGAAATACGCATCCTCAGACGTAGTACTCAAGGGTCATATGTGGAGATGGGATTAAAGAAAATAGCACATGATAAATTCATACCTTCCTCATGGAGATGAGAGGAAGTCATGTAGCTCCTTCTCCCCCTCCTTGAAATGGTGTGCAAAAAGTTACTTAACAACTGTGTGGCAGCTGTCAATCAGCAAGTGTTAGGACTGCTGATGACTATGGGGATTTGTTAACACCATGATCTAAAATTAGAACCACAAAATAATTTATGGTCGAGGGGACATCTGGAGATCTTCTGGTCTGAGACAACTGACATTGACACAAACATAAGGAATATATGTCTCACACTTATGTAGCATTTTTAAGAGCCGATTATTGTTGGTAATACTTGTTAATATTTGACCTAAGGAGTTCGTGATCATCTGCTCTCTAGTATGTGCAAAACTGCAAAACCTAAACAAGCATCATCCTTTATGTAACATTTGGCTATTCTTCAAGCTACAATGAAAAAAGCTTAACTCTTGACCGAATAAAAGAATTTTATTTTGTGCAGCTCAGAAATAAATGAAGAATGACATTTTTCTAAAATCAGTAGTTGCTGTGCTAGACAGAGACATGTAAAATTCAAGTATGCAACAGTCCTTCCATTTTACATTACAACATGCAATGCTAGAAAGATACGTTATTTGTATTCTCAAGTTAATAATCTCTGAATAAATAAGTTATTTACTGAATAAAAACAGTGGTAACAGTTAAAATCTATTTCAACTAAAAAAAAAAGTTTTGATTGCATGCAGACCAAGAAACATCAACTGGTACACAGTGGACCAAAATTCTTGTTTAGTTTTTTAGTTTACTTACAAAAATGTTTTACTGATTATAATTTTGTTACTGTAATTTTTTGAGTGTGTAATATTAAATGATAGTAATGAAAATACAGTTCAGGATCAATCAAAATTTCAAAAGGCAGTCAGCTCTTTTTAGGGGATTATGACAGGTACAGAGTTTATCTAGATAAGTATCAGCTCGTAAAGTGTTAAATATAACACTGCTTTCTTCCCTCTTCATTTTTAAATTGTACAGCCTGACTAAAAAGTAGAGAATAGGTTTGTGATTAAGAAAAAAAAGTTGTAACCTCAAATCTTATTTTCGTTGCTAGTCAACCAAGCATTTTTCTGTCACTAAAACTGTGCAACTAATCAGTGCAGAAGCAATATTATAAATGTGCATATGTTTAAAAATTTCATAACATGTATCTGTGTAAACACACAATTTCTCTTTTAAAATGTTATTAAGTTAGAAAAATAAACTAGCAGTGGCAAACATGCACTCTGCATCAACTGAGCAGTTTCCAAAGCTTTCAAAAGTTATCCATGATAAAGTGGGGAGGTTTCATGAATAATTTGTCCCAGATATTCTTTGACAATGGAAGAGTGTTATTGTCAGTGTATATAAATTGGCATTTTGTGTAAATCTTTTTGAATAGTCATAGTTCTTTAGCTCCACTTTTAATTTGAAAATATTTTCATCAAACAAATAAGAACAATTTCTTCTACTATATTCTTCCCAATTTCTAAAGCACATTAACAATGAAACGTACCTTGAAATAGTGAACTAGAAGTAACTGTCAAGGAAAACAGTCAATGACTAGTGATAGTGAGACATAAACCTCAATATCATTATGAAGAATTTGGGAAAGTTCAGTTTATTTTTAATGCAAAAAAAAAAAAAAAATTTTTTTTTTTTTAAATAGTCTGCTGCTGACAGTTCGGTAAAGTTTCTGATCAAATGACATCTCTCATGCACTCTGCCAAGTAAGAAAGCAAGTTTCCCAAGCCATCTACTATAGCAGCTCAAAACGTGAGGTGAAATACGTACTAACCTTAGTTTTAACTTACAAGTGTTGAACACTTTAGCAACAGAGTTCAAACATTTCATAATAAACCTAACCTTTCAAATAGCGTGGCCACTTCTTACAGTTCTTCTGTCTTCAGTCTATTAACTCGCTCTTAAATATATTCCTAACACATTTCCCTGAATAAGATAGCACACTTGCACTGCACTTTAAAACAGGGTAAAGAAATTTTAAAATATTGATGTAATAAAAATATACATAAGCTGTAATTATAACAGTCTAATAACATGTATGCCAGGTTTTTATTTTCAGCGTATGTTGTTTAGCGTTAAGAAACGCACTGTCAGTTCTGCTTTTTCTCCCCTGATGCTGAAAATGTTATTTTTTCAGCCTTGCTTTCTTCCTGTTTATTGCTCTAAGATGGAAGATTCATGTGGATAAAGAGTTGGAAATTACAAATGCACTCCCACCAACTACCTCTCAGGGAACACTGAACTGAAGTCGGATAAGGGCATATATAGGTATCTAAACATTAAAGACCACATATATTTTACCTGAATGCCATTCCCAAAGAACTACACATAGATTTAGCATCTAAGTTCAGAAGGCCTAGAAACCTCATCTTCTCTTCTCTGTGGAGGTAAGTGAATTCCGTTTCCCACTGAAGTTAAGAGAATTATTTCCACCTGCTTCAACAGAGCCAGGATTTTACTACAGATAAAAGGGCTGAGGTGACCATGTATCTTTGGTAAATTAACTTAGTTAAGCCAAGAACATTGGCTTCTGGACCTTTGACCTCCTGTAATATATAGACTGTGCACTGTATGTACATTTGCATGTTTCTTCTGATTTCCTCATGGTAAAACACAGACTTAAATGAAGAAATAAATTGACTGCATGGTCCACAACATTTAAATAAATTCATAAATGGATTAGCATGGGATATTACCTTATCATTGCTCAAGAGCTGTAACTCTCAAAGTAATTTAAAGTTCTTGAAAATTTTATATATAACTTTGTAATGTTACGTTATTACTGTATTCTATAGCTTTATTATTGTGGTTACTTAATCCAGTGTTTGACTGAACACATACAAAAAAGAAAACCCCAATACAGTTCAACAACAAACATATTCCGCCTTCATCAGTCTATGGTGCTGTAGCACAAAGCATACTGAAATCACAGAGCTACAGGTTAGTTTGCTCACCTTTAAACATGCATGTGCAAAACATCCCTTTACTTTTGAAGGGGCAGAAGAAAAAGAACATCATCAATGTTAGCCTGAAAGAGTTGGTTTTTATATTGTTAGTCTAGGAAACAACCATCCCGCTTTGTGACATGTAAGATTTTAATTTGGAAACTCTAAAAATCAAAGCTACTTAAAATAAGCTTGTGCATATTCCTAAAATTACTCTTTTCTAAAATTTCCTGCATGAAGTATGTGCCTCTGCTTATTTTATTGTCGTGGCCAGATTTTCAAAAAAACAACACCAAAAAAGTGCACAGGTATAGTGCATAGGAGCTGCTGGCATTCAGCACCTTTAGAACTTAGGACACAGCTTAAGTGATTGTGCAGAACAGGACACTTCCATTGCAGGATGAGCCAAGTGTTCATTTATGCCCTATAATGAGAAGGCTGCCTCAGTTTCACCAAAGCAATCAAAAGTAACTTTTACAAGTCATAAAGCACTTCAAGGATAGTGGCAATTGACCAGGCCTGACTTTCACAGCTAAAAGGACAATACTGGCCATTTTCATTGGTCAGTTCTGGAAGCCCCTTCCAGGATGATCTGATTGAAGAAAAACAAAATATTGTTGTTAGATTACACACTGAAATTAAGAGATCATTTCATTATAAAACCTTTCAGACAATTATTTCAGTAGGAAGTTGAACACTGCAACTAAAAAGCCTTTTTCCCTGCAGACACAGTATGGTATGCAATAACTGAGTTCTGATTCCAATTTTTTCACCAGCTGGGAACTGCAGTTATTTGCATGGATATCTCTCCTTTGAGGTGGACTCTTCAGTACTATTAACTTTATTTAGCACAAAGTTTGTGCTATACCCTTTTTGCAACTGGAATGTTGTTCCTGTTTCCCACTCGGATAGTTTTGCAACTGGGAGAATCTGATTTTGAGATAACTGGTATTTCAACTATGCTTGAAACTTGGCAATAGTGCTAAAAAGTTAGTTAGGTTGGAAGATGCTAGGATTGTATAAATCTTTTTATGAAAAAATGAAAAAAAGACAGAGCAGAAGTATACTACTTAAGCAGTAAGACAGAAAAACCCAAGAATGTTAACAAAGTTATTTGGTAGTACTAAGTCATGGATGGATATTTTACAGTATTTACTGTATGTAGCCAGCTCGGAAATACCCTTGCGTACCATTGTATTAAGAAATTATAGCTGAGTATTCAATTAAAACATTGTAAAAAGATAACCAACAATCACTTGCTATAGGCACACACGATTCTTGTCATGACTGCTGCTTTTAAGTCATGATGCCTTATGATTATACATTCAAATTGTTTAACGATAAATACAATATCCGTTTGTAAATATATTTCAAGGAAGTTTAAAAAAAAATCTGAGAATGCAGAAGAAATGCTGAGTGTTTTTACTGAATGTAAAATATAGTTCAGGAAAACAAGGTAAAAGATAGATCGATAACAAAGAAATCAGGTCTATTTGGTTTCACCACTACTATTTCTTTCTTTTATATAATTAGCTTATTTTTTTGGATGAGTTGCTGGGTAAGATGAAGAGTTGTTGGAAAAAAATCTTTTTTCCTCCACCTGTGCTTAGACAAACCCTTCTGTCACGGCCAGTCCTACCAAAATCAACTCGGTTTCTCACATAGGTACAAATAAATGCATGCATGAACTTCAAAAATGAAGTACTGGGTTTGGTGTTTGCAGAACAGAGTATATGGAAGAGGTGTCAAAGGGATTATCTTTGTTTTGTTGTGGAAACCCTTGAGAATGAAAAATATAATGGAGAGAAAATAGAGAGAAAAAAAATGTATTTTAAACAGGAGAAATCAAAATGCAAAGGAACATTTAAGAAGGACCAAAATTGCTACAGCAAGTTATTTTGTCTTCCTACAGTAATACGACTATTAGGATTTGAAACAGTCATACTAATTTGCTGATTTGTAACACATGAAATCCTAACAATATTTTGCATAAACTTATCTAGCACAGTTTTAACCTGTAACTACTAGCCCTTTCCTTACTTTGCTTTACAAGCTGTTTTAAAAGTCAAAATGTTTCAAAGATACACGTAACCCTTTTTCCTGAAAGCCATTTTTTGGTAAGAAATTAGACTCCTAATTTTTATATATATTTTACTTCCCCTAGTCTTCACAAGGGTAAGTATTACTAATTCAAAATCTAAAAAGGACTAGATGTTAGCAGTACTCAAATGCTTGAGATCTGCGATAGCCCATACAGTGGTGAACTCTGTGTAAAAAACATGCTATTTATAGTACAGATCTGTACTTTTAACATGCAGTTGTATACTGGATACCACTAACTTGAATGAATATTTTGAATGCCTGTTAGTTGGTTTCCTACCTTTCAAGATGAACATAGTGGTGAGAAAGAACATTTTTAATCAAAAGCACAGTTTTTGCATAAATCTCTGGACCAATCAACTTTGAGAAGTACAGTTTGGCACGAAGAAAGTATCCAATAGGCCACAGCCATTCCTAAGCAAAGAATGATAAGAGATGATTATTACAGCTGTTGGGTTGAAAAAGTGACCTTTTTTTCTGAGGCAGAAGAAATAGACTCTTACAGGTCCTTGGTGATAATTAAAACCTTTGGCGACATTATAGTTGTCATTGTCAAGAGCATTATCATATACTCCACAGTAAACCATATCACTGCAAGAAAGAAAAACAAATATGCAAAGCATTAAGACAAATAACAGAAATGTCTGAAAGTAGAAATGACTCAGAAATTTGTCATAATTATGGTATTTACATTTTATGATGGTTACGTTATGCAAGTCAATCAGGTTCTTCACTTTACATGACAACAGAATTCCAAATACTATAATAATAATAATAAGCAACTAGTGGAAAAATGGTTAACATCATGGAATGACTTGCATTCATAATTTGATCTTCTTCCTCTTCTTCCTGTAATGATGCACACTATTTTGTAATACCAAGTTTGACATGCTTGCTATGTGACATCCAAGAACACCTAGTGATGTCTATATAAGTAAAATCAGCTGAATGGACTTTTAGAAGAGCAAAATATTTTTTCCTGAAGTATTTATTACAGTCTTATTTCATAGGTATGTATAAGAATTTTAACAAAAGAAGCAGACTGCCACCACCCATCAAATAATTTCTGTTGTCTGCTTTTGTAATCAACACTTGTTCTTATATCTACTATACTTACTCTGGGTCTAAAGTTTTCATGCCTAATGGACCAAGTAGTTTTTCCTCTGCTATATGCAGAGCTTTCCAAGCTTTCTCAGGTGTGAACAGCTCAGGGGCCTAATAAAAAAAGTGAGATTTAATCAGTAAATTCTGTGCATGTGCCAACAGAAGACTGCTTATATGAATGTTAAAAAAGAAAGTATTGCATTACTGAGTAAAAATACAGTCATATATTTTCTATTGCTCTTCTAGAGCATATGAGCCAGAGTAGGCAAGATGACAGAAGATGGTCACTGTTTGGATTTTTATTTTTTAATTAAATATACTTAGCAAAGATGATGACTCAATCTCTTTAAGAAGTCTCATAAAAGGAAAATTAAAAAATAAAAAACCAAAAACCCCTATACACACACCCAAAACACCCCAAGCTTTTTTTTTTTTTTTTTTTTTTTTTAGATAATTTGAGGGAAAAAAAAAGCCCCCCGAACCTAACCTTAGAACACATTAAAACACTACACACTTATCCTAGTGAAACGGACTGCAGTCGCATATCAGCAAGTCCAATCAGGGGCTGTTTCTTTTAGAAGATGTTCTAAGATGGAGGGATCAATACTGAAAATACGGAAGAGAAAAAAGGAAGCTTCCAAAAATTATTCTAAGCAATGAGTCTTCTGTGATATAATGCCATGCAAATCCAAGTTTAAATGAATAACAAAGAAAATGAAGTGCATTTTTTCCCCTCACTTACCACAACCATTGCTACTGTAAAATTTGGCCTGAGTTGGTAATCGCACCATGGACTTGAAGCTCCATAACTGTCTTTGTAAATTCCCCGTTTGTGAACGAGATTTGGATGTTTTTCGTTAGGATCTGCTGGGTTCTCAGAGACAAAGAACAACCTTTCAAAGTGTCCCTGAATTTTTCTGTTCCACTCATCATACGTGATTGTCTCCTCCTTTCCTGCAATATATTACATACAGGTTTTATGTTGTGAAACAGCCACAGTGGTAGCAACAGAGGTATTCTTATACCCAATGTTACTGTTTTGCCTAATTTTAATTGTACTTAAGTGATTCCTCACACAATGAGGGCCACAGTAGCATAGCAAAAAGTTATTATTTACAAGTTGATAGACAAGCAGGTAGACAGCAAAATACTTTTATATAAAGAACCAAAATGGTTAAGTATGTGAAATTAAATTAAAAAAGGATGATTATCATACTATCACTAGGGTTTACCAAAATTAGCAATGCCATTAGTGAAGGAGAACTGTAACGTTTATTTTAGAAGACTTTGAATTTGCCTAAATCTCTTCAGAAGGTTTTAATTTGCAAATCTGTGCTAGTGATATCCTCCTGGATAAGCTACACATACATCTTAGATAAACAATGACTTTATGAAAGAACCATTAGTTTTAAGAAGGTAAGAGTATTACTTGCTTTTCACAACAAGGAAACCACAATTGAAATACAGCAAAAAAGGACAATTACTACCAACATTTAAATGTGGTAGACAAAAAAAAAAAAAACTTTAAGAATATTATTAAGAGACAAGGCATAGATTGTGAATAGAAATTAAGGTTAATTTTAAAATAGATTCATCAGTATATGAACAAAATTTAAACTCATCGCAATTACATGATGCTAACCGCAGTAGGGGGTGTACACACATCCAAATAAAGTCTAAAAAAAGTTGTTTATGATTCTGGAACAACAAACTGAAGCAAAGTAATATAATATTATTTCTACATCTACAGATTATAGTATTGCTGGGTTCTGAATTGTCTTACTGCAGCCATAGATTTTAAGAAATCCTGAAGTGACAAATAATTTCATGATCTAAAGACTTGTACTCTCTCGGACAGATAGGAAGAAGCCTTTCATTTGCATTTTCTAAAACTGAATAAAAACAACCATTAAGTCGTTTCCCAATATTACCTTTACTAAGCAGTAAAATGGCTTCACACAGCATGTAGATTCACTCCTGAACTGTAAGCTCAAAGTAACTTCATAATTACAATGGTGTCCCTCTGAAATGTAAGGGGTATCTGAAGAGATTTAGGTAAATATCCCCTGCCCCTTCCAAGTATCTGCTGTGTTGTAAATATTGACAAAAAAGTGTCTTGTATCATTTTGCTTAGCATTCTTACAATGAATTATGCATATCATGATGCATAACAATCCTATCATTGACATCCATTTGAGAAATGGTATTTAGGCTCCCAAATTCCTTTGTGAACACACAACTCGGTATGGAATAAAGCATCTGAAATAGTCACAAGACAGTACTGGCTCTGAATAATTTCTTTTTATATTGCAAAATTTTTTGATCATACAACAACCCCAAGTTTTTCTCCTCTTCCCCTAAACCTTTTTGAGTGCTTTGATAATCATCTCTGATATTATATGGCCAGTATTTCACTGTTTCAGTTATTTTCATACTCTGATTATACATGTTTACCATGTCTTTTTATGGTGACTCCATGGTATGGAAACACATTTTTCTTAGATAAATCCTGCAACCAGCGAACAGTTGACTTGCACAGACCAACAATTTCCACAGCAGAGCCATCTCTAGAATAATAATCATAAAAAAGGCCCAATAATTATTTTAGCAAGGCTATTAAAATTGGAGATTTTTTTTTCAGATACCAGTATGTTTAGAAACTGTATTTTTCCCATTGGTTATTGCAGCCCGCACCATACCTGATTAAAAAAAGCTAATAGTTTGTCTGAAAGTTTTGTATCAAGTCTATTAAGTATTCAGCACATGCATTCCCAATGTCTTCTCCAGGCACCTTCCACTGCATGAGAACATTACTTCCATCATTCAAAATGTTTAAAAAGTCACATTTCCTTGATTATAACAAAACTTTGCCAAGAATATAAAACCTAAACTGAGCAATGAGGTTATTATATGAGGTTTCATATAATAAGAGTAAAATAAGTAAGAGTCACCAGTCATCCATATCATCCACAGCATCATTATCCACTTTCAATATTCTCCTACTAGCTTTGAATACATATTCAATGAAGGAAGCAAAAGGGGGAAAAAAAAGTGGAATCAGGAAGATAAACAAGCTATCTAATATGATAATCCAAACAGAAAAAAATAATACAAATGCAATCCCTTTTACTATAGCCACAATCTACAGATGATCTAAACGCTGAAAACTGGTCTGTGAAAACGAGCAGAACAAATCCTTGTAGGAAAAATATTATGGAGTATTCAAGTAAATAAAACGAAGGCAAATCCCAGGTGATCTGGAAGGCTGAAAAGACATCGAAGTTGACTTGTCAAAAACTTTATTAATGAACACCACATAAAGGGAAGCATTGGAGAAACACTGATAGTTGGTAAAACTGCCTTAAGAGCTGTTTTTTTGATTATGACACTGTCACTGTGAAGAACTGTTCGCTTCAAGAAAAGTGGCACTTTATCTCCTTTATGGAAAAGGACAATGGTACTTTACTGCCTGCAGTCTAAGCTGAAAGTTTACAATTACACAAGCAAAATCAGAGATTGGGACTATCAGCACAGGAAATACATGCCTTTGTTCTGTCATATTCACTGGCCTGCTTTGAATCAGTCTGGGTGGACTTGTACTGGTTCCAGAAGCATATTATGCTGCCTCACTATTTCTCCTCACATTATACAGATTTTTCCTCAATGTAAGTTGAAAAATCAAGGACTCAATTTATTAAAGAATACCTGAAATCAATGCAGCAGAAACTACTAGGTGCAGGAGTTGGTTTTTGGATACTTACTCACATAAGTACCTTTCACAGAAATTTCATATTGTATCCTATTGAATTTTACTGCATGTTAAAGTATACTTATTTTTCTCCAGTATCACTGAAGCTTAGCCGCTTTAGGGCAAGTCCTGTGACCTCTCCTGGTTCCCAATTAAAATGTCTGACAGCCCAACTTGGGATGCATTTTCTTTTTGGTTCTCTCAGCTGGCAATTGATTTGAAACTGCTGCTGTACTAAGCTCAAGCCAGAATACGTGCAGCAGTTTGCTGGCATGTAGTAAAGAGCTTATTTTAAAAACGCTTAATCTTGACTTTAACCTTAAAGAGATGTTATAGATACTTCTGAATTCTAAATAGGAAATATTTGAACTATACAACGATTATCCATAGATATCTGCTAATAACAACTTATTCATAGTCAGTCTAAATAACAAATTTCCCAGTAATCCAGTACCGCAAGTAAACAATATTTCTAAGTTATGTTTCACTACTTGAATTCAAAAGTTGACTCTTCATACAGAGCTAAGTCCATGTCAACAGCTGAGGTTTTCTTCAACATATTTTTTCTTCAGATGAGCAAAACCCAGAAAGTTGAAATGAACCTTTTAGTAGTCAAATGGATTGCAGAATTATTTAGAATGTCCGAGAGAACATCTCTCAGATGTGTTAATGGAAGGCATAATAATTCTTCAGAAGAATTTCAGTTAAAAAAAAAAAAAAAAACAAAAAACTACCTCCACAAAAGCTTGAATTTTGTACCTTGCAGTAGCAGGTATTCCTCTGTTACGAGCTCTGTCACTCTCTCCCATTTTATCCATCCAGGTGCCACAATTGAACCGGTTTCCTCCAAAGACAAACCCAGTTTCAGTGTCAACACCTGCAGTTACATTAAAACCTGCCAAGCAAGAACATCACATGTGAAGCCCACATGTTAAATGAAGCAAAACAAACAAACCCCCCCCCGAGACTCCCACACAAACCAACCCAAATCTCCTAACTAAAGGAAAATCTCCCCCCACAAGAGATCTGAGGTGGGTTTCTAAAGGCAGCTGTACTTTTTGAGCAAGTTTTAATGTAAAGATGACTTGTTCCACAGAATACGAACAATTGCTGAAACCAAACAATGAATACATTAAGTGTATTTACAGTAATATTGCTTAAGTAGCATTAGACATTCAATTAATTAAAAAAATTTCAACAGCTGGAGAAAGTGAAATATGAATATTCATCTTTTGAAATCCATAGCAAGCGTTCTATGTATTTGTTACCTTCATCTCTCATGTTTCGATCTATCTGCGGACCAGCATTCCTTTCTCGGAAATTTATGCCTTCCATGTGTCGTTGCATTGCTTCCTGTATTACTTCATAAAGTGGCTGATCCTAGATCGATTGCATGAAATGGGTGATACGGAAACGGCAAGATGAAAAATAAGCAGAAAGGCTCTATCAAATGCGCAAACAGTAGCAATTCTTAAACTTAGTTGATGGCATTTTTCCTTCTTCATCCCTAATCCCTCAACTCTCACTCGCTGATGTGATGCAGATGTAATGAGAAGTGCCTCAAATACAAAATTCGTATTCTATAATCAACTTTCACCATAAACAACACATAGCAACAGGCTCTTGTTGTTATAAATATTACATCCTTCTATTAAAAATCCTCAGTTATGTTAAAGGTTTTTAAAACGTAAGTCATCTTTACCATAGTGCCTGCAGGCTGAGGAGAAGAGTCATCTCTTGGGTACAGCCTAGAAACAGGACACCTGAGAATGTCTAATCCATTTGGAACAATTTTAGAATAATCCTGGATACACTGAAGCCACCACCATACCGCATCACGACAGTTGAATCTGGCATGTGTTCCCTGGCCAAGCAGATTGGGAATGAGACCATGTCTTAAAGTCCCAGCAAATGCTAAAATTATGTTTCTAGAATAAAAGAAAAAAAGAAAAAAAGAGTCTCAAGTTAGTTACAAGGCCATTATTGTCCCAAATAAGTAAAAGTAATAGCAAGGTAAGTCAAGGGGACAAACAGGATCTTAATGACAGACGTGAAAACTTTGCTGTTGAAAGCTACAAATTACTTTGTTTAGCATTAATAGATATATTTTCATTGTAAAAATAGTTACCCTAAAAGATTCTGCAACATTAATACATTTAAATGTTGCTTGTTACAAAATGTACAACATTTGTTAATATGGAAAAGGTACCTTGCTTTTTCATAGGCTGTGACGTGGATCTAAATCAGTTCATTTTTGTGTTTGTATCTTGTGGAGAATTCCATCCAAATTAAAGGATTAATGGAATTATCAAGTCAAGAAACCTGGCTCATATTGTATTTGCTCAGTTATCAGATTAAACATGTATATATACAGATACCAAATTAAAATAATCCACAGTTCTAGTACTTATAGACAAATACTAGCCGTCACCAAAATCATGGGATATACATGCAATCATACCTTTCTGATCAAAATGGAATAACACTTCTACTTCAAATTCATATAGCAATAATTTCAAAATTATTGCTCAGCAACGATGCAAGTACGCATTAAGCACAGCAGTTTGTGTAAATACAAGCAGCGGTGTTACAGGCTTCAATAAGCTACCTTGTCTATACAGAACTGGAGTATCAGCTTCGTACCAGTGCTAAGAAAGCGCTTGTTTATAACAGCTTGCATGTCCTCTCGGGTTTTGGCAGTATCCCTTTTTCCTAAGGGCATTAATACCTGCA
This sequence comes from Struthio camelus, assembly GCF_040807025.1. Lineage (NCBI taxonomy): Eukaryota > Metazoa > Chordata > Aves > Struthioniformes > Struthionidae > Struthio > Struthio camelus. The sequence goes on from NC_090949.1 coordinate 16,312,181, forward strand.
GAACAATTTCCAGCAACAGTAAGAACTAAGAGTCAGTCAACCTTACCTTGCTTCTAGATAACGGCCAGTAATTAACATTAGACCTCTCAGTGCAATAAAGGTATCCCTTCCCCAAGAGCGAAAAATTCCAGAAGAAAAGTGAGGTAAACCTAAAAAGAAATGTCACTGTTCATCTTATTTATTGGTATGGCCAAATTCTCCAAACACACTTGTATGTACAAACAAAATGGAGAAGTTAAAATATAGTCACATGGATCATTTTTATTATTTCTTATTATAAGAAACTGTTTTCTAGATAATATTCTTGATAAGAAGGAATGAAATAAAACTCTGCATATTAAAGAACAATTATCCATATAGAACTTCAAAATCATACAACAGAACTTCTCTTAATAAGAGTCATATTTTGGGTTTTTTTGATTGCAGTACATTGTAATGTAACGAAATGCCATCTCTCTAATAATAAAAAGGACCAGAACTAAGACGAGATGTATCACAGTTTTTTGGCAAGAGTTTATGTACTAGAGCTGTGCCATCTCAGTAGCATAAAAGGGATAAAACTGGACAGCTACAGATTTCTTCAAACTAATAATGTTATCAGTCACTATAAAGGGAATCTCTCTCCTCTTTTCCAGCAGCTTTTAAGAACAACTACATTTTAATAGAAACATTGTAACTTGTAATTGTTAGAACGATTCTGACGGTTAAAGCATACTATTCGCTTCAGTAAAGTCCGTCCTTGGTTTTTCCTCCATTTATTAGACTTTTTCCATCTAAAAACAAACAAAAGCTTCCATATGGTAGTTTTAAAACAACAGCCTGCTGTGCATACTTGCTAGAGCAAAATTGTACCTTCTAGCACCTACAAACGTGTCCAAAGCATTCACTGAATAAAAATCCATGTAAGAGTTAAGAATCTCACAGATACAACTACCAGTATGTGAAGGGAATATTAAACCCAAACCCTCTAGTTTAATTAACCGCTATGCCTAATTTAAGGAAACAATGCTCATTTTGTGCTTCTGGGCAACAGTAAAGTAGGCAAGTGGAACGTTTACTAAAAACCAGAAACTACAAGCAATAATATTCCATGAGAGAAAGAGAGACAGCAAAAAGGAGAAAGACCACAATGAGACAGAGGCCCTAGAATCTGTGGATGCTAAAAAGTTTCTATGGTTTCAGAAAAGGAATGGGCCAACTCACAGGAAAAAAAAATCCATTCTAAGATACTAAATACAGACAATAATACTTTTGGCAAAGGCAAGTTCCCAGTTCAGAGACTGCCAGATGCTGGCAGAACATTTAGAGGAATAATCACTATCTGCCAACCCTGCTTTCACACTCTTTCCTAAGCGTCCACTGTTGGCCCCTTCTGGAGATCAGAGGATATGCTGGTCTGCTCTCAGTAGTTCTTACATTTTTCTGAAAGCTTATAAATAATAATTTCACAGTTGTACTCCATTAGAATTCAATTCTTAAATTCATATCTAAAATTGATAAAGAGCTAAAAGAGATAACAAATCTGTTCTGGGAAGTGCATGTTATCAACTAAATCATTTGGAAAGAAAGAGAATATGGATCTCCATATAGGATAGAATTGGATATATTTCAAAATATCTCTAAATAGAATGCTTATACAGCCTTTCTTCAAGAGCAATAGCAAAACGGTTGTCCCCAAGAAATATTACTAGACAAAACGTCCACATTTTCAAATAGACAAACCTTTACCCTAAATACAAGTCAAACACAGGGGAGGAGCGAAGAGAACTGCTACCTACATTTTGTGTGTGGTTGCTGACACTTAGGTCCCAGGCACAACAGAGACAATTTTAACGATTATCGAAAACAGTTAAACTGTTTTGCAAGACTTATTTTTTTATATATCTAATGTTGTCCTCACTTACCAGCTGCCAAGGAAACACAACACTGTTCTTTCTCATTTGTAATCTCATTCAGCCTACAGGGAACATCGTGTAGGGAAGGCGACAGGTCTGGCAGACAAGAATACTTTCCTATCCCACACATCTGGACTGAACCCAACGAAAGGTGTTTAACAAATGTTGATCCATTCTGCACAAAGCTGTAATTCAAAGTAATTACATTTAAATAACATTGCATTCAGCAACATCAGTCTTTAAAATGGACCCTTTTCCATTTACATGACTTATAAATTTTAGAATAAATATAATGCACTAACAGAATTAGTTAGTGTGAGTATTATGCATTAATTAACTTTGTAAGCAGGCTTCAATTTGTAAGTTACTCTTGAATTTTTTTCAAAAATGACTGCCCAAAGTTATGCCTTAAATTAAGTTATTAATGCTAATTGGAGTGTTGGGTATCCAATACTTCACGGGAAAAGGGTAAGGAAATTAGCCTACTTTGATACTTACACACAGATCTGAAGATTCAACCCCAAATATTTTTTCCCCATGAAATAGACTACTTTCCACATGATATCACAGCCATACCAAACTCTTGGCCCATTCTGACATCTCTATTTTTACAAAACAACGCTAGCCTGTTTAGAATGTTCATAACGTAGAATAACCCTTCCATTAAACCTGTCTCCCTTCCCTCTCCAAGAAAGGAAGCAGAAATGGACACTGAAGATTAAAGAATGCCTTTCACGAACTAAGCCAAGTGCCCAGTTAATGAAAGATATTTAACTGCATTGAAGAAACGTTGAACAAAGCATCAGAATCAAGTACAATCCAGTATTCCTCCTCGCCTCAGGCTTTAATGAAGCATTTGCACTTGTATTAAAATTGTAGGAAGAGTCTCCTAAGCAGATGAATGCTGGCTTAAGGTTTTATCCTCCTCCTGTGTATTGCCAGCAGTGGTTACAAATTCAAACCCGCAAGAGACATCTGAGCGCTCAACCTTCAAAACCACTGCCATTAAAAGATGACTCTGATTTCACTACAAATTGTACCCTTTTCCATTGGGCAACATGAATATGAAAACATTTAAAATACATTCCCCAACAGATAAAATATAAAAGGTGCAATGAATACAGATTATCTACAGATCTCCACTATGCCAAGCATACCTAGACATCCGATGCCATGCCACATCCAGAAGTGTTGTGTATGCACCCACTAATATGGCATCAAAGTAACACGGGATAAGGTAACGGGGAATTCTCTTTAAGTAGACAAACATGGCCTTCAACCACTTACCAACCTATTAAAATAATATTATTAGATGTTAATAACACTAAGATTCAAAAACATGTGCACTCAGGATCCATCTATTTTAAGTATTTATCACAGTTTACATACATTTATTATATCCAAATTATACTTTCAGTACAACCCAGTAAGGTTGCAACTCAACAGCTGTCATTATGAACCAAGTGTGGTAAGAAGATTTTTGATTGCTTAAAAAAGACGGAACTGAAGAGACAAAGCTTGAGATAAGGCTTTAAAAGAACTATCACAAGGCGAAATTATGTTTGGCCACTAGAGAAAACGCCTGTAGATCTGGGTCTGGGACTCGGGGTCTGGAGATTCACTATTTTTGTGTTGTTAGCGAGTATTTGACATCCGAGAAGTATTTCTCTCTTTTCATTCCAGTACTGTTAAAGAAGAACATGACAACCTTCTACAAAGTCACTGCCTCCAAAGATTCAAACCATGTAGATGACGACTATACAGATGGCAAAGAAAGCACATGCGAATACATTATAGGATGACACTATAATTTTAACCTGGAAATTAAAGAGAGGGAAAAATAAGAAGAACTATATAAAGCAGCAAAATTGTAAAATTTATCTGCATATGACTTCAGTATAGCTATTGGTACTTTGTATTTCTGCAAAACAGAATGAAACATTGGCAGAACTCAGAAAAATAAGCAGACAAAACAGGCGATAATCTCTGAAGAGCACTGAATCTGGAGCCTGATCTAGTATCATACAGAAACTCCCTTTCTAGACAAGCTCCTATCTTTGAAGTCAAATTCAGCATTCACTTCAGCAGGACATTCAACCGCTTTACCCATTCTTCTGCTTTATATCGCTACGCTTCTGACTTCAGTACCAAAATGAAGTAAGGACACTAATCTTTTTTTATTTTATTTATTATATAAATGATCCAGAGCATGCCTCCATCTTCTGAATTGGAAAAAAAAAAAACCAAATTATTTTATTGCAGAAAAAATAAAAGTGACAAAGAAACAAAAGGACCTATATTGTAATGCAGGTAAAACAGGAAATCTGAATTTTGGTATTTCCTAACTTCTCAATGCTTGATTATGCAATCTTAGCAAAAATTTATCATAATCATGTATGCCTCAGTATTATTCAGACCCTTGTCTGGAAATGCTTAAAAAATTATTACTTAATTTTTATTTGAGGGAAAGGAACATTACAGTCCTTGATGCAACAGCCAACAATGCCCCCCCTGCCAACGCCCTACACGTTTTTCACTTTCCTTTCACTGACTATTCTTAAATAGGGTTGAGGTGAGGGAAGAAAACAGTAATGGCTTAATTGTCTAAAATGAATACTTTATAGATGGACTGGATTTAACAACACAGCAATAATTGAAAGGGAGGGGAAAAAAAACATAATTTAAAACCTCAAAGTCAAATATATATTTTTCCTTACCTCTGCACAGGCTCCTGCACGTGAAATCAGACGATTACTGACATAATCAATCATCCAGTCTCCAGATCTTAAATTATCACAAAATGGATGACCCAAATCATTCTTCGGTCTAATGTCTGCCATCACTGACATTAACCCTGAAGATACAAATCCAACTCTGAATCACAGGACACACGATTATCACAAATAGGAATTGCTGCAGAGACAGTTAGGATACAACTCACTTGCAGTTTCCTCACAGGATGTACTGTAAATTCAAGAGAGTCACCAAAATCTCCCATTGTGGAGTAAGTAGCATAATGAAATTCGTATGTTTGATAAATGACTAGCACATTTCTGAAATCTAGTAATGGTTTAATTAAGGTGATTTTTCACTGAAAGTAATTTTTTTCCCCCAAATCTAAATGCAAGAGCACTGCTGTTAAGATACATATTGAAATTTATTTTAAAGCCCAGACTATCGAAAAAGAGGGTTCCTGTTTTAGTATGTTGCCTCAATTTGATTCCTTAGGGTATAACAACGATTAGTACGGTTAAGCCGAAACAACATATTGCTTTTTTTTAATCCCAAAAGAAGGGAACAATGACGCAAGCCAGGAAACAGAACTAAGGGTTAGATCTAGATTGAGAAACTATTTTATTCTTTTCTTCAGCAGAAAAAAAGAATGTTGAGATTATTACCTTGGAGGCCTGCATACTTCAGTGGTGACCAGTTTGGTATATTATAACAACCTCCGCCATCTTCTTGTTCTTCTGCCTCACACCTATATAGTACTTGATTTAGGTCAGCCAAAGTTAGTTTAGATGCAATACTGGAAAAAAAGGGGAGAAAAAAAAAAAAACCTAAACAAACCCCAAAGCAATATTAATAGAGAAATGTTTTCACAAACAAGTTTAGTTTATATTTAATTATTTTAGCTTAAATATGATACTATATACAACTCTCCCATCACTTGAGTCTTTAAAATTAAGAGTCTGACTCTCCAGCAGTGCTAAGCAATTCTGCTCAGAGTTTAAGTATTTAGAAATACGGATTTAAGAGATTAAGTATTGATCCTTAACAAACATATCCCAACAATGACAAGCACCCTATGTTAGGAAACCTACTTTAAGCACCAGTTGCCCAGAACCTGAACAACAGACCCTGGGAATCTTCTGTTAACCCCTTTTAATACCACATATATAAAAATAACATCTAAGAATTTTTACTTACACTCCAATAATCCAAATCCATCCTTAGTAATGAAAAAAATGCTCTAAATTTACAAACCGTTCTTCACTTCTACTGTAGCTATGTACTATATTCATGGTTCTACTTGAGAAACCTCAGGAATACTTACGAAGAAAATAGAGTTTTTAATATTGGTGCCGAATGATCATCAGGAAGACTTCCAGATTTAAAATGAGGACTGAACTGGATCAGATGATTGCGGAGTACACCAACAGCCTCCTGTGCCTTTGGGTCAAGGCTAACTCTGAAACATGAACGCATGACTTGTAGAAAACTAGCACCTCCAATAGCTTTTCCCAAGTCTCAAAACAAGAAATCCTATTGCTCTATTTTAACTAAAATAACCATTTGGCAATTATTGTAACATACCTGAACACTATTACACTTCCTGGTGTTAAATTTTCAAATTCTATTTCTTGAACAAATTCATTTGGCCCTTTTATGGCAGTTCCAGCTTGCTTTATAATTTTACTGTCTTTAATCTTAGAAAAGAAAACATATTTGCAACTGAAATTTATATGATACATCATAAATGATAATATATTACAGCAGAGCATGGGAGAAAGAGGCCAGTTACCTGGATATGTTCCCTGAGTTCCACTGTGAAATTCGGCAATCCATTTATAAAATGCTCATCTTTTTTGTACGGGCTAGCGTTTCTCTCAATAGTTCTAGCCTCAAGTACTACTTCTTCAATTTTTCCTGGAAAAAAAAAGTTAAATGAATCATGTTGCAGTGGTTAAGATACTTTATGGGGAAACTGATTCTTTTGAAAACATGAAGCAAAACCAAAAAGCCTCCTACGAAACACACGTCTCAGCAGCACAACTAAACAACAACCAAACGTAACAAAACGCATGGAGAGGTGCTATGAACATTCCAGAAACATTCATTACACGTTCATCGGCTTTGGTGTATTTAAAACTGCAATTCTGTTGTTTTGTAATAAGTTACTCAGGAAATTAAACGTGGATTGAATTAGAACATGCCTTTTACTGATCATCAGATCTATTAGTTTCTCTATCATCTTTTAGCAGACTCTATTAGGCCAGTTTCCAAACTGCAGCTACAGGTGTTTTATTTTCAAAGCATAACAACTTATGTCAATATACAAACACTCTAGTTTTCTCTGACCTTTCAATAATTCACAAACTAAGGTACTAATCTTGCAGCCACTCGCGCATGTCTTAACAAATACGCGTGCACACACGTACACACTCGCGCGGCTAGGTATACTTAAAAGTCAGTGTGGAAAACTTCTCTTCAGAAACATTACCAGGTAAGATGTACAAGTTGCTACACATTGCTACCATAAAGTATAGTAAAAACACTGCATACTGCAATAATATTATCTACATATTATATATACACATCTATTTCTACATATATTTTCTACATATTAACTTATGCACTATGATGTGGTTTCTTACTAAGCTACGTTTTAAAACCGCAAAAATAGTTGCATATAAGAAAGCTGAATAGTAAAGACACCCACAAACACCATGAGCTTTTGCCTTTTTCCCCCGTATAACACTTTATAAATAATAATTTCCCCCTTCTCCCCCTGTACAATTAATCATTTTCCTCTGTTAATTAGTTCTTGCCCGTTCACAACCAGGAAGGTAAAGTAAAACACATTTTTATGGGAAGCTCAGAGCATGGAATTATATTCAGAATACAAGTGCCTTTAAAAACCCTAAAGGATTTAAGTCTATTATTTTTTCTTTAATCACTTGCGGTGCATACGTAACGGTACATATAAAAGGTGTGTTACACACAGACCATTCAGACATGCAAAATCAGTATGAGAAGTTTGAAAGTATGCAGTTGGAATGAATGGAATTTTCCATATACCTGTCATCTCTTAAAAATAAATCTGATTACCTGGGATACACATTTCAGGTACTTCTTTACTGTAGAAGGAAGTTTTAGGATCTCTGAAAGCAGTTCGACTTACAGCCACAACCGACTGATGCGTGTTAGGACAATGTCTTGTCACTGCCACTATATCTTCATCAACTTGATCCACATACACCTAGAAAAGACATACTGTAACAACTATGCTCACTCAGAAAATAAATATTGAGAATAAAGCAATGCTACCCTCACTTCTTGCCTGATTAAAGCCTTTAGCACCTAGCTCCTGATGCAGCCTGTTTATAGCCAGCCTTCCTGCCAAAATTCCTGTTTGGAAATTAGCTTCACCAGAAGTCAGCTGTGCTGCTGGATTCCACTTTGAATAAAACCTCTCTTCAGACACTACAGAAATCTGTAAAGAAATTAAGGTTTAAGCAATTATCAAAATTGGCTGGAGGTTCCAAATATATAATCAGTTCAAGCTGCACGTAAAATTTGACAACCCAAAGTAACGATGGCAAGTAAACGGCTTAGAATTTGAAAGAAATAACATTAAACTATATATCTCGGGACAAGAATAAAGTTCGCATTTTTTTTAAATGACTTAGACATTAATTGTAATCACAGACCTGGTGTGGTACTAGCTCATCATAGCCTTTGGTACTTCCTGTAGCACAGCATGCCATGGAAACAATCATTGCACTAGGAAGAGCATCGTATGCAGATCGGTGCTAGGTTAAAAAGTAAGTAAGTAAGTACAAAGTGAATCAAATACTTAATTCATTCTCTCCCAAATATGCATTCAACATATAGAAGACGTATTCAGTTTAACACAGGAACTTTTTGTTTATCACACAATCATCATTTTCTCAATCACGGTACTGAAAAAATTACTACAGATACATTAACAAAAACAACGTAAGAGCAAGCCTCAAAACTAAGCACTCCACTTCCCACCATTCTTTCTCCCATTCTCTCCTGCAGAACAGGAGCTAAGGAGAACAGATGAACAGACAGAGACAGAACCACTTACGGTAGCTAGAAGGAAAGAATCAAACCAGCTCATTATTAAATAACTTGATATTGTTCTCCTTAAAAAGACAAAATTGTGAAAGTCAGCAAGAGTTGTTACAGAATGTTAGTCACTCCATGAAAACTTGAAGATCTGAAACACGTTTTTCCTAAATACCACTCAAATAAAATCCAGATTATACCAAGCCCTCCCACGGTTCAAAAACAGCAATTTAGGAAAAATTAAATGCAATACGCAAACCCAAGTGAAGTGCTCACCTGAATTGGACATTCATTATCATGTGTAATATCCATAAACAGTGCATGAGCAATAGCTGGCATCAAAGGTCTCAAACGTGGCTGAACAAAAGAGCCAACAGGTTCACCTCCAAAACGATACACTAATCTTCCCTCTTCGTGGCTATTATAAGCGGTCATTGCCTCTAAAGAACAAAATCTGTAAGTGTTTGCATGAGAATAACTACCACAGAGGATAGCATGCACAGAGATTGTGTTAACGCAACATTTTACATTTTCATCTTGGTGTGTTCAGTAATGGAAAAAGAGAGAAGTGGGGGGGCAGGCATTAAGTTTTATCCTCTAATGTGGATACGCAACCCGGAAGTATGCTGTTTATTATAACATATTAAGGTAGAAATGGATGGGGGGGGGAGGGGGGAAAGCAAAGATCGGAAACGGGTTCCTAAAAGGCTTTAAGAAACTCATGCAACAAAAATCATTTAGCAAGAGACATGATATAGCACTCGCATAGCAAAGCTGTGCTAAAACTTCTTTCTCTCTTGCTAGAATAAAGGTGAAATGTTTAACCTTCCCCAAACTAATGTAGGCTGTCTCCTCTTAATTTTCAGCTAATACTGTATTTTACTGATGAGTATCAAAAAAAAAAAAATCACAATACAAAAAACTGTACCTCTTAATTTCATACTGAGTGTAATCAAAGCACGTAACCCAGAGGGAACCTTTTCTTTGTAAAACGCATACATCTGTAATCTCTGGTGGGAAAGAAAACTACATACACAGCAAGCCTACCTCTTATTAAGGAGGTAATGCCCAGACTATTCACAAAGATATTGTCCAGCTCCTCATTTCCTGTGAACAGTTCAGCCACTACATACAAATCGGCTCGCAATTTTCTAGCTGTGTCCAGCATGTACTGCAAAAAGCACAGCCAAAAAAGCCACAGAAAGAGGAAAGGTAGACACAAAAAGGGACAAGTTTCAAAGCTAGGCAAGGATTGGACAACGGGAAAATGCCATGCAGCAAAGACAAACAGAAAGCCAAAATTAGGGAATGAAAAAATTATACACAAGATGATACGCAAATATAAGAAAAAAAATCAATAATTAGGACACAATACAGAAGAAGTTAAAAAGAACATGAAGGAGGAAAGATAACAGCATAAGCAAAGAAGATAAATATGCAAAAAAAAAAAAAAAAGAAAGCACATCAACGTTAGCTTCATGTTAAAAACTCCAAACCATACATGACAACCCTACGTAACTTTCAATTGCTTCTTGTACCTCTAATCAGGCTGGTAATTCCCAGGCGGTTGACAAAGACATTGTCAATGTACTCACTGCCCGTGAAGAGTTCAGCTATCACATAAAGATTAGGTCTGACTGATCTGGCTGCTGCTAGCATCTCCTATAGATCATAACACATTTTTAATGGAAGTTATCCATTGTCACCTGTGTATATGCAATCATTAACGTGAACATTAAGCAAAACACAAATGAGTTTTAATATATGCAGTTCATTAAGACAAAGTATAAGAGGTAACATTCATAAAATGACATTTGTCTTTTACAGAGATTATTTACTGATTGAATAATTCTAGGAAATTCTCAAAATACTAAGCTAATTACAACTTTGTTTTTAAATAAAAATTTGGCTCAAAATGCACGAACAGAGGTTGGGTAAGAGAGATGCCTTTTAAGGTAAGAAATTTCTGCAGGACTTCAGTTAAAGCCTTCAAAGTTACCATCCCAAAGATGATAAAAACAAGTGAAGGAATACCAGTGGCTTTGAAATAGCTGAATTTGAACAACCACTTACAACTCGTATGGACACATCAATTGATTTAAGAAGAGAGCTCTTCATAGATTTAGGTATGCTCTGTAACCAAGCTAAGACATTGCACTAGTGAGCTGCATTACTCAAATCAGTTTAAAATTAATTTTCTTGTGCAATTTCTGGATGTAGTCAAACCCATAGTAAGCAATAAGCACTAAACCTTAGCAACAAACCTGTCAGACTAAACTTTTTGCAGGTGTTCTTCACCAACTTTTAAATGCTAGAATGTAAACCACTGTCTGTTTAATCCAGCAATACAGAAATTAATATGGCAAATAAAACACTAATTCCTGACCAGAAGCAACATACTGGAGACTAGCAGTGACTGCATTTAAGTCCATATTTACGTGAGAGAAGTTGTTACCCAAACCAAATCAGTTCTTCAATTCTTGAGCTAAATGAGAGAATGAGAAGATACAATAGCTATACCGTTTTGCTAGCTGTTTAAAGTAGTTGAAAACAAGTCTAAACATCATCACTCAAGAAACCTTGTTTATGCTGTGAGGAAGCTTCATTCACATCTGAATTTTGTCAACTGGAATCTGCAGATTTTGTAGCAGCAGTGCAGGACTTATTTCATAGCCAGAAACTGGTTTATCATAAACATGCTTAACCTTGCGTACCTCAGCTACATGAATAGGGGTTGAGTGACAGTTGTCAAGACGAACACCATGGAAATATTTGGCAGTAATTTCAGTGTACTTTTTCATATGTGCCCAGAGGTAAGGACAATCTTCTGGTTTTTTACCATAACGCAGTTTCACACTGTCTCCCCAACAAATAAGCTCTCTCCTCATGTAAACATTTGAGCCTAAGGGAAAAGAATGAAGCTATAGTATAGGAATACATCAAAACGAAGATGTGGTATTTCATTTTCTACTGCTGAACAGTAGGGAAATGTAGTGATGAACTGTAAAAATTGTAACAACATCTGTATCATCTCAAAACCTAGGTACCGTACCCACACTAATCTATAATTTCAGATTACTTCGAGGGAATACTGAAGATCTATCCTGAGACTGAAATAATTTTTCATACTGAATTCAAATTCCATTTATTTCTTCAAAGCAGCACTACTGTCCTTGAGAAGAAGAAAAAAGGACAGCAGGTGTAGTGTATTCAAAAAACATGGTACTTCAACACCAGCTCTAGAAACTTTTTAGTAGTTCATAAAGCAGCAAACAAACAACAAAATCCATAATTCAGATGGTTATAATGATCAGATTCAAAAAAGCATCTTACTGCGTAACCATAAATAAACTGCCACAGCCACAATTTTTAAAGTTTAATCTGCTGTTAACAGTAGTTTCTGCTGATGCAAGGCATATTTCCAAAGCACTTTGGCAGCTGGCCGTTTAAGTAGACAAAGTCTCTAAATCGTTTTGGTGTGTATGAACATTTTTTACCCTTCATCTGTTCTAGTTTTATTTACTATTGGTTTTGCTTTCTTTTTGATGCAATCAATATACAAATCTTTAAATCTCAGTTTTTCTGTAATTTTAAATCTCAGTTTTTCTGTAATTTATTTTCTAAAGCAGATTCAACAAAACTCTTGGATGAATGCTTTTAATTAAGATTAAACTAGCCTTGGATTTGTTCAGCTTGCAAGTAAATGAACACTTTGAAAACAGACTTGCCAAGCTCACTCTTACTGGACGTCAAGACTGTCTCCAAAAGAAGATAGAGTGCAATATTTTAAATGCATGGCAAATTCATATCCTATCTTACCCTCACAGGGAGTCCCCATATTTAATTTGGATTCATTTTCTTGATCACTTTTGCATCCGTAAGTCTTATGAACCAGATGCTGAAGCTACTTCTACTGACAGGTCTGACATATATTCAGTGCCAGCTTGGAAGTCTCCCTTTAGGGAGAAACAGTTTGAGTAATGTTATCAATTAGCCAACTTTCAAGAGATTTTCTCCTTTTGATATTGAAATTAATATTTTCAGGTCAGTCATCAATAAACTCTTCCTTTGGGAGAAGGACAGGCCTCTCTGTTCTAATGTAGAATACAGGCCACAAAAGGACAGAAAATTAGATCAATCCAGGGGAATCTAGACACCGCAGAGAAAGACAGTCTGGTCCTGAACTGGAACTGAGGTTCAACATAGCTTAAAATATTAATTCATGTCATGTTTTTGTGACATGAAAACTAAAGATTAAAGTAACAATTTGCTTAAAGCACCAGCTAAGAGAACCAAAGGAAAAAAAATTAATCCCCAGTCTAACTTTGTTAAGAGTCAAATGTTACTTTGAAAAACCCTAAACCCCTCTTTCCTATCCTGAAAACAATCCAAAGAAAGTATTTCTACACACTCTTTACTCAAAACCCTACAATATGTTTAAGCTGAAAGAAAAAAAAAACAACTCAATCTTCAATACCCTCACACATAAAGATACTATTTATGAGCTAATTCTTCAGAAATTCATTATATGGCTGCTTCTTTAGAATATAACTACCAGCAATTTTACAATGCCAGTGCATTTATCACCGCCATTCTACCTATACAGTTAAGATGAGACACTCCACTACAGTGCGGTTCCATGGGTAGCTAAGGTGACCCACTCCTTCACTGCCGCTGCAAAAAGAGGCAAGAGTCCTCCACTGCCTCTTTCCCTGCTCCTCCCTATCCCATCCCTACATCACCTCATGCGGTCACCTCTTGACTGTTTTTACCTGTGGCACTCACTGGACCTTACCAGGAGCCAGCTCTTGCTCCCTGATGCAGCAGAACACTATCCACCTTATTACTGCATTATTTTTCTGCCACCTTGGCAAGTAGCTTATGCAAAGTCCAAGAAGTGGTGACGGTGGAAAAAAGTACACCATAAGCAGCAAAGACAACGACAGGCATGGGGAGGCAGGATGTCCCCATTTCAGTGACAGAGAGCTGGTAATTTGCCTCTGAAATCTTGAAGAACCGTACCTCAAATCCTGGCTATTATATTCAATCTTTCGTACGCTGAAGGAGAAGTAAAAGTGCTACACACTGAACACCTGCCCATTACTTTGCTTTTTGCAACTTCAGAGGACTACATCTGGAAAAAAAGACTAACTAAAGAAAATCCTCTTTGCTTTGGCTATAGTATCAAAAGGTTTTAAAAAAATTATTTGAAGTTCCTTTACAAACCTGGTTCAGCAAAGTTTTTAAGAGGATCATCTCCCATTACCCAGCCATTATGGGCCATGAAATAACAAGCCTTATCTGGCTGATGTATCATAGTTTCTTCTTCCTCCACAGTCAGTTCTTTGAATGGATAAGTAAAATACCTATGGAATAACACAAGCAACTAAAGAAATAAACCAAATTAAAAAAAACAAACATAAGACAACCTTAACTGCAATTCATTGCCTTTGAAATTAGGCTACAAACTGCCTTTTCGGTAAGGCAGATATAAAAAGCTGCTGCCAAACTATAAACGATGGACAGTTTTCCATTTTGGAACATGTCTCAAAGGAGAAAGGACAGTTGTTTCCACTATCTTGGTGCCAGCTGATAGTGCAAAAATAAAACCCCAGCCCCTCAGATATACAAGGAGCATCAGGTACATCAAACAGGAAAAGTACAGGTTTTCCTAGTTCTAGCCCTCTTCCACCTGCAAAAACAATTTGCACTATGTAAGGCTTCAATGTGCCCTGAGTCATCTCATGCTCTCTGAATTCACATGTTTATCAGTTGTCATCATGGCTTAAACAAGACAGTCAAATCACAGATTAAGCAAACATTGCCCACTGGAGAGAAAACGTACAAATTTTTACTTTTAATGAGCTATGAAATCACTTTCCCTGTAGAGATTTGAGACTTTTTCAATTAAGAAAAGTTGTAATACCTGGTAACTAAAGGATATCTTCTAGTAACAGGACCCAGTTTAGGACCATGACCAGCCAGTCGTTCATAAACCACAGTCCCCACAAGACAGTTGACAGCCTAGAAGTAATTAAGTTATCCATTATTTAAAAAAAATTTCATTTATTTGCAATTTAAAACAATTCAGCATTAAAACACAGCAACTATAAGACCTGTTCTTGATGGTGATTAGTTTGTCTGTACTGTTCAGCATTCAGTTCTTCAATCCTCTTGCGAAACCAGTTACAACACTCTTCTATTGCAGCTGGTCCATTGCTTAGCAGGTGGAAATTACATCAGAGAACAATTAGAAACATTCATTTTTAAAACACTTCATAATAAATATACATAAAATGAGTGGAAAATTATATTTTTCCTATCTTTGAAAATAATTTTACCTTGTTTGGTTCTGCAAATTTACCTTTACTTCTAATTTTAACTTGTAATCACTAATACAATACCTGTGTGGTATGAAAGTTGCCAGTGCTATATCCATATCTACAGTACAGCCAAGTCGTTTATAATTAGGATCCTGAACTATTTGAAGATGTTGATTTGGATCAGATTTAGTGCTCATTTTGCCTGAGGACAAAATTTTAAAAGTAATAATTAAATAAAAATAGAAAATACATTTAAAAGAGACACAACTTTTGCCATTCTGGTGCAAGCAAGACAAGGGTTTTGGAGGGTTGCAAAGGAAAGGAAAAATTCAAGATCCGTCAGAGCTGGCTATTCAGAAGCAACCGTGCTCAGTTATAATACTAGATTCAGGCAAAAAACTCATTCTTCTTCCTTTCTACTAAATTTTTTCCTAGACTAGGAAGCCCAGTCTTCAAAGGCTTTACTAGCTTTCAAAGCATTCACGTATGTTTAACGCAGCATAGTAGGTTTCTCACACAGTAAAAACTAGGGTTATTTTGTTTTCCAGCTTGTTAATAAGTTTATGTATAAAGTTTCTTGAATTCTAGCATACTAATTCTAATTAAATAATCCATGTGCTTTGGTAACAGAGTTTACCTTGAGTTAGAAGGGTTTTAAATTGCTGCACAGCTTTGTTAACATCCACTTGGAAAAATTCCCATAGTTTAATTTTTGGATATATATCTTCCCAAATTATTTTACGGATACACTGCAAAGATATAAATTATATTAGTTAATTATGCTGATGATTAATGTGATTTAAAATAGCTAAGTCTTTTTTTTTTTTTTTTGGAAAAATGTAAGTGTTTGGGGTAAAAATTGTTCTATTAAATATATCTGCAAAGTATGTACCATATTTTGTGCATCACAATCCCTGAAGAACATTAAAGGTTTATTCAGCTTTTTTTAGTGTTCATTAGCATATACTTAGTTCTTATTTACTTACATTCAGGTGATGATCATTTTCAATTAAAGGAGGAATTCCTTTATCAATACACTTTCCTTCAGCCACCATACAGGTCAAGTGCCAGAGAGCTCTATCTAAGACCCAAGCCGGCTTCAGGTGAGGAGAATTTACGAGATTATAGCCACATTCTGGATGCATCCTGAGCCATTCACTGTTAGCAGCTTATTTTGAAAAGGGAAGGAAAAAAAAATACACAGGCTGAATACTTAGTTGTTTTATGCAAACACCGTAAACGCCAAGAACTTAAGATATTGTGGCATGTATAATTAGTTCCCATTTCAATTAAAGTTTTCAATTTCAGCCATCAGAAAATCATGTCTATGCATAAGTGTGCGTTGTTGATACCAATTTTTTTGCAACAGTCAGTCATGGAGACTGCAGAGAAACTTTTTGTTAGGTATGTAAAAATATATAATAGTGCCATCAATTCTAAAATACTAAGAAAAGTTACATTTTTGTTGCAGGATAAGGAATGCGAAATCCCTGGCTGTGTTTAAGGCCAAACGTACATCCCACACCAAGATTTAAGGTGGCCTAAGCTATTTTATATTCTTAACCCTAAGATGCTACACACAAACACAAACAACCACCCAAGAAAGAACTAATGAAAAATGTACTTAAAGGGGTCTCACATGGGGAGATGAGCGCAGTCTCTGGCACAAACAAACCAAACACTCCTCTGATATGTGTGTTTTCTAAACTTTCCCTAGCACCAGCAAACAGCAGAAGTTAAGCCCCCCCCCAACTACTCTGAATAGTAAGAGTTAACTCAAAGTAGTTAATTTTGTAAATATGACAAAGTGCAGAAAAAAATCTCACTAGTTAAATTTTTCTGCTTGTGAAACTGTCCTAAACATACAGTTTAACAGAAAATAATTTCCAAAGATTCTCTGAAATCTCTGAAATTGAAAATCTAAATGCAAAAAAAAAAGGGGGGGATAGGGAAGAAAAAATTGCTACCCAAATTTTACAAGTTTGTTTTTCTTTTAGACACTTTTCATAGAACATGTCTTGTCAATCTATCGTTTTAGAAAACAGAAAAATAATAGGATCAAGCTCAAGGAAACCATTCAGGGAGTTACTGCATTAGAAACTTGAAGAAAGAGTCATTAACATGTCCACAATTGCAGAACAACTAACAATTGGGGAAAAAAAAAAAAAAAAAAAACTTTGCTTGATTCAAAGAAGTTCAAACAAAAAAGTCAAAGGGAAAGAAATGAGCGTACTCTCTCACCCTCTAGCACGAATAGTTTTTCTAAACACCCTCCTATATTACGTCTCAAGACCATTAACAACATGGCATGAAGATCTTAATTTCCACAAATGGTGTGACCTTATAAACATGGAATTCTGCCATCTACAACTAAAAGCAACCTACTTACTTGAAAGTTACATAAAGCAATATTAAGCTCAAGCTGTTAAAGGCTGTTCTAGGCCAACCAGATCTCTTTCTGTTTTTTAAATACATATGCTACCTCTGAAAAAATATTTTTATCCAAAACTAAAACTACCTTACTCTGTTCAGCTAAACAAAAATCATGATTTACTATAAAGGTCTTCCATCAGTAAATAGAACTCTAAAAATATAATATCACATTTTAATCTGAGGTGTTAACTTAAAAAGATGCCTCTTCTTAAAGATACAGAAGCTATTATTTATTTTAGTTAAAGTCAATGAAAACACAGAAAAGAAAAAAAACTTCCCATTTTCTCTCTCTTACTGAAAAGTAAATGCTGATGAACACAGTATTTTGTTTGAACATTTTTTTTTTTTGAAAGAAATGGCAGCCCAGAAAGGGCAAATCTACACAGTTACCAGACAGGGTATGCAAGCTCATCTACAATACTCCCTCTAACATGCCAAAGATGCATCTATATTTAACATGCACATGCATTTATCATTACTTTTAAAGTTAGGTCACAGTTGTTGGCTTTTTTTATTTTTATTTTTTTTTTAGAGACTAACAGAGACATTAACATCAAAAACTGATTCCCACCATTCTCTACAGCCCAAGCGTTCTCTGCTCCCTTCTACTGCAAAAATCAAACACTTTGGCTTAAATTACTGAATGTTCAGGCTAGCTGGCTGACGTTACGGTGGGAAGAGAGAGGACCCTTTGCCACTTTCACACGCCGGGCTCAGCTAGAGAGTGGAAACTATTAACCAACAAATATGACCACTGTTTGCTGAGGGCTCATTAACTGTTTAGAATTACCAGCATTAGAGGATTTACTGAGAGGCAACTCAGTGTTTTAAGCCTCTAATGCAACCATGCTGCAGAATGGATAACCACGTGCAAGTATCCATAATCCACTCAAAACAACTGGCCATGTATTTTGTGTGTTTTATATTCAAACACATCTATGAAACACGTTTTATACTTAAATCACCCTAACATGCAGGAATGAACTAGTAGAAATTACTCTTCAGTTAAAACACAGAGAATGTAAAATTAGATTTCCACCTAATCAATCTTCAAACAAAAAGAAACCCAAAAAGCTATTTGGCTATTTTCTTATTCCAAAAGCCCCCAGAACATTTACCTCCACAGGTATACGTACTACTACTGCTTAAGTGGACATATATCAATATAACTTTCTGCTTACACTAGATTTGGCACTTAAAGTCTGCAGCAGTCAGTTGCAAATCAAGAGCTTTTCATGATTAACAACCAAGAGGGGAAAAACGATCAGCACTGAGATGTAAAAAATTCTGAACCTAAAGCAAAGCCATCAGATATATCTTGCTTAACGATTTAAGGCTGATTTAATGGTTATTTCAGTATTTCACCATGGTATAACTTAAAAAAAAACAGTTTGCTCATTCACCCCGACTAATTTATTTCAGCTATGAAGGCAACGTGACAAAGTTTTTATGCAAATGTGGCCAAGTAGTATTGGGACATAATATTTTCTAGTAATATCAAATATGTTTCAGACTCTGATAACTAGTCCTGACTTAGATATTTCTGTATATAAAAGCATGTTCCTCAGTAGCATGCAAATATACACTGGAAAAAGCTGACAAGATCTCAAGCACAACCAGCATCCAGAGAGCAGCATGAGAGAAACTGGACTTCCAGTTGTTAAAGTGCAAGAAATTCTCATTTGATATTGTGAAAATGTTTTAAAGCTCAATTCCTTGAGACAGATAGTGAACAATTATACTTTGGAGAGTAATATCGGAACAAACACATTTAAGTGTTTGTTGAAACCACAGTCCATGTTGCAATGCAAACTGATTGGATGGGAACGTTTGGCAACGCTCATCTCCAAAGAACTAAAGCAAAGAAAGCTTGGAATATTAGTAAAAAAAACAAAAAACAAAAAAACTGCCCACATGCAGCTATTTGTTGTTCTCACCTATGAGAATCCTAATTAATGCGATCTTTAATATTGCAGCGTAAGATGAAAACTACATGTTTAAATCTAATCAAAATAATCCCACCATCCAAATAATCAGCAAACTTGTAAATGATGAAGTACTACCATTTAAACTTCATCACAGCATATTGAAGAAAAAAAGGAGAAAGAAAATACTGTACTTTAGCTATAAACAGCTAGGAGAAAGAAAGCCTTTAAAGCAATGGCATATCTACATGAAAAAAAATTAGAACCAAAAAAAAAGAAAACCCACAAAAAAAACTATTTATCCACCTTTTTCCACAATGATTTGTAGCTTTTTCTCCCTTGCTTAATCCAAGCCTCCCGTCCCTATTCTGCTTATTATTTCCATGCTACACCCCCAAATTTGAGTTGTTGTTTTTCGTGTTCTTACTCATTGGAATATTTCTTATTTACCTGAAATAAAACTTACAAAATTAAGATCCTCTCAACTACAAAACGCCATGGAACTCACTGACAGTGAGTTTAAATAATATTTAGCAAGCTGTATTTAAACGTGCATGCAGACCCCTATCTAGAAAGCTGTTCCCAATGACAAAGACGCTTTGTGAGATGAGGAGAAAAGAGCAGCAGCTACTGTCAGCACCAAAGTGCCTAGCTGTTTATTGCTTAAAGAACTAACAGAAATCCTCATAAGAGAAATTCTTTAGGTCAGATATTCCTTGAAGATTCATTATTTCCAATACTATGTGGAT
Organism: Struthio camelus; assembly: GCF_040807025.1. Lineage (NCBI taxonomy): Eukaryota > Metazoa > Chordata > Aves > Struthioniformes > Struthionidae > Struthio > Struthio camelus. The sequence goes on from NC_090949.1 coordinate 16,332,325, forward strand.
ATCCCACTATTCCCTCTATATTTTCTGTATATATCCCATACCTCTTTCCACTCTGTAGCCTCAAACAACTCTGCCAACCCTCTTTTTAAAGAGTTCAGAAGACTAGTAAACAGCATAATCATCAAAAAAAAAAAAAAAAAAAAAGAAAGGTGCACAGGCGCACCATCCTCTCCTTCCTTCTCAACATCCCCCGACCTTTAAAGCAGCTTTTCAGTCTTAAACGTATAATGAAAGTTTGGACTCATGACTGGTAAAACAGACCCATCTGAAATGCTTACAATTACTTTCTCTCTTACAAGAAGTTGTAAGAGGAACAAATGAAAGGACAAAAATATTCTTAGCTTCTGCCCAAAAGAAGTCTGGGCATTTTTTAAAATAGATTAAAAAAAGAAAACGAAGTTTTGCCACATTCTGTTTTCCATTATTCATGACCATGCTCTTCTCTACAAGAATAATTCCTCCTTTAACAAGAAACTCCTCAGTTTATGTTCACCCACAAATGAAATTCATAATGCAAATTCCATTCCTTCATGTGTGAATTGCACACTGCAGATCACAAAAATGAACACGATACTATGAAAAATACAGAAATATGTATAACCTCATGAAATCCCTCTGTGAAGGCCTCTACTCATTCTGTAAGTAACAATACAGAATTCTTTTTGCATTCGTAACGGATTTGTCTCCATAACAGATGTGAAAGAAGCGGGGAAAAAAATTAAGGGAAATAATGGAATGTAACTACTGGACCAATCTGGTTATCAACACACACACACAGAAATCATACCAGTATGATTGTAGACTACATCTGTGATGCAAAGCATATTCCATTCATTTTTCATCTTTTCCACAAGAGCTCCTATATCGCTCCAAGTGCACTTTTTATTATGGCTTGAAAATTCAGGATTTACTTCTAACTGATCAGCCAGTGAATAACATGATCTAGATGGTCCAAGTTTCTGAAGTGGCGTAAAATGAATCATGTTGTAACCTAAGTAACAAGAAAAATAAATTTCAGTAAAAGAAGTTCCCTGACAAAAGCATAATAAATTACAGTCGTAACAGGTATTAAAAGCTGTTGTTTGGATTAACTAGTGTAAATTAATCTGATTCTTCCCCTCAACATTCTACATAATACCTGTTTTAAAAATCACACTCAGTTCTACAGACTTTTATATCCATCTGAAACCAAGCCAATAAAATGAAAGTGATTTCCCATACGAGGAAACTCCAAAAACATGCACTTAAGCAAATGTTTTAATCATTCCCCTGACTTAAATTTTTAATTTAATTGAATGTAGTGGGAAATATTTAAACTATAAACTAAAGGATAAATGAACTGTTTATACGGAAGGTCTTCAGTGTAATTTTGTTTTTTAACTACAAGATAAAAAAAATTACATCCTTTAACGTGTATATTGGTATTACCTGTTTCTTTTGCAACTTTAAGCCTATCTTCCCATTCATGAAATGGTCCCAGACACTTAGCGAGGAATGTCTGGAGTGTAACACAATCCAAAGGTAACACATGATTATCAGCTCCAACACGCAAAATAGGATCCACAACTATGTAACCTCCACCACTTTTCTCATTTCTAGGACAAATGAATGAGATTGTCATTAATATAGTAAACGCCCCTTGTACCACTCAGTTTCAGAAACAGAAGCCAACACACGCACCTATTTTAAAAATACTGAAGCTCACTACAGCACTTGGGGTGGGGGTGGGGGGGTTGCGAGGGCTAAACGGAACAAAAAATTCTGCAGAGATGTTCACCTCTTTGGCACCACCTCTCTACTGAACTTACACCAGTGCTTACAAGAACACAATTAAGGTACAGAGCTTTAAGCTCTCTGCAAAAGTGAAATGACTTTGTTATTGTCTTAGAGACAGAGTACTGGTTCCTGTTTTTAGAATATTGCTGGAAATCAAGAAAGCATGACTGCCCGTCTTTCATATATAGACTTATGTTTGGAGCACCATCCTGGGAAAGGACGAGAGACCTGGGCTAAACAGGAGCCTAAGGGAGTTTGACCATCAGCTCCTATCTTTCAGGAGCTCACAACACTAGGCTATAAACACTGCAGATGCTGGCATTCGCCACACCCTATTGAAACAAAAGTACTGTGAAGAACCTCTACCCTAGACAGAGAGAAAAAAAATCCCCAAATGACTTTCCAGGTCAAGGAAGAGAGTACAAATTCACCATTCAGATATCTAGAACGCTGATGACTCTGAATCTTCTAAAAATGGTTTGCCTTTCAAACGTTCATACAAAATTGGACATCTAATGTCTTCTGTAAATTCTCCAGAGTATCTCAGCACCAGAAAGTATTAGATAACCACCAAAATCTGGTGCTGGACAAAATCTGTTGTCTTTCATCAGATTTAAATAGGTCCCACTGTTGCACTTTAAAAGCACAGAAAAAGAATATGTTTTTATTCTTAACAGTATTTCTTCAGGTCAAAACCTATGCAGATATAGGGAGCGCGTTGCACTTGGCAATACGCATAGAACTTCGCTTACCCAAGACTGAAATAGTACTGGTATGACCCAGAAATCTGGAGATCCAGTTTGCAGTATTTGTCAGAGTCATCTTCTCTTCCTGTGGGATTGTGCCATGATAACGTCCTGAACTTGTGGCGATCAAACACTTCTCCAGAAGCTGGATAGTTAGTACACACAGTAACATGCTTGCCTTGAAGAGTTGGGCCCAGTCGGAACTGTAGTTCAAAGCCTCAAGAAAAAAGAAATTAAAGACATCTTATCAGGAGGACTAGATATTTCTATTCTATAATAACAGTTCATAATTTGATATTGTGTTAAGAAGAAAAGGCACTAGCCTATCTGTGAAGGACATATGGGAAGGCGTATCTCTACAGCATCTACTCTCCCTATTTTCCTGTCCTTTTCCTTTGCACTCTTGACAGCTTACGCAGAGTCCTTTACTTTTATGGAACTATTTACTCCCTTTCCTTTTTGTTTCCCTTTTCCATATAAAAAGTTTTAAAATAAAAAACAGCAAATCAAAGTCACCAAACCACATACAATGCAGATATTGGTAACACAGTATTTAAAAAAAAAAAAAAAGCTAAATCTTAAATTTTTAAATTCTAAATTTAAGCTTTTAAACTGTAAAATGATGTTTAGTCGCACATAATCTAAAGTGTACAAATTAACTGTTACACTTTGAATCACTGAGCTCTGTGGAGCTCGTACAAGTCCTGCAGCTCATACACGCATTGCAAAGAGTGGTATTTACGCTTAAGATCACAGGATAGAGAGAATATAATTAAAATATTAGGACTTAAAATAGTACTGTAGTCTGTTCAATTGAACATGAAGAATTAATTTTAGTCAGCAGCAGGTCTTGGAATACGCTTCCACGTGCGGGTACGAGGGCCTTCATCACATACATGGCTAAATTATTACAGAGTCTTTTCAAATGACTGCAACAGGCACCTGCACAACAACTTTCACGAAATTACATGCCAGTCATGTAGACTGTCTAGTAATTCACCTAGTACCTTACTAGACAGTCTACAAAACTGGAATTTTGAGTAAAAGAAATCTATGTTTTTGTGAGAGCAAATAATTAAAGTCTTTAAAAAAAAAAACAGTGGCAAGTTCCAATGTCTTAAATTGGAGAAAAAAAAGTTGCTTATGAAGTAGAATCAGAGCAGCTCTAGTATCAGAGTTCAGCCGTCTGAATACATTTAAATAGGTAAGTATCAACAAGCTCATAGTTTCTCTTACCAACATAATCGCCACTGCATCAAAGAATCCATGTAAGCCAGTGTTTTTAGGATCTGAACGTCTGTCAGGTAAAATGAAGCTCATTTGACTGCAAAAATCTTGCATGAAAAATCACTTTTGGAAGGTGAGTACAATCCTCTCCAGTACTGTCTTGACATTTCATTAGAGGGATTTCCAAAATTAGAGCACAGGGATATATGCCATTGATATCTTATTTCCTGTAACTGTTATGCTGACAAAAGGAATGCTGTGCTCAAATTAGCTATGCCCTCTCTGAGACTGCTGCCAGGAGAGGCGCTTTGGATGTCTTAAAATCCATACACTTTTGCGTGACTCTCTCCAACAAAATCTGTACTACTCCAAGGACAAAAAAATCAATAATAGAGGTGAGGTTCAAGTCTGCACTTGTACGCTAACAGTGTTTTTACATTACACTGAAAAATCTGAAAACAATATAATTGAAAAAATTGTTATTTGCATAAGCAAGGACCCAACATCTTACTCTTATACTAAACTACTTTGATAAAGTTCCTAGATCAAGACCTAAGGTAATTAAACCCAGAAAACTTCCACACAAAAAACATTATCTTTAAAAATGGTTACTAAAAAGAGTAACTTTGTTTTTAAGGGCTGAATTTGCTGACAAGCCTGACAGTGGACCAAATACAGGGTTTAGGTTTTTCTGCAAATAGAGTTAAGAACACTTGTAAACACGTATATCACGAAGTTCTTGTTAGCAAGCAGCCAGATTAATCACAACATATTAAAGCTTTAAGAAATGTATAGTATAGCTTTAAGAAATTTGACTGGCAAGATAAGATTTGGAAGGAGCTGAAGAAGCCTGTAATCCCAAACATTACCTCAGATTTAACAAGTATTGTTAATATTATTGATGCATTTCAAATTTCTAATATTAAAAAAGGGAGCTGCAAAACACACTGCAAGCTTAACACCGCAGAGCGGGCTTTACGAGGGTTTTATGGTTCCATCAAGTAAGGGTGATGCCGGCGGAGCCTTCTGCCCTGCCGAACACTGCACTTTGCAAGAAGCAAGCTCTCAGCCAACCTGCAGTTTTATGAGCCAGCCCGAACCAGCTTAGAGCTGGGCAGCAGGAACGGGCACGTCAGAAATAAATCGGTATTAAAACAAGGCGGGGGTGGGGTGGGGGAGGTAAGACCGTATGCTCTGAGCCCCGTTTCTGCGCGGCGCCCACCTTGCTCCAGCCTGAAGAGGGTCTTGTCCAGCTTCTCCATCTCGTCGAGGTGCAGCAGCCGCGTCTGCCCAGAGCTCGGCATGGCGGCCCCGGATTACCCGGCGCGGTCCCCGCGCCAGGGGGCTCCCTGCGGGGACCCACGGGCCAGCCCTGCCGGGGGAAGGGACACAAACGGACACCCGCAGGTCAGCGGCGGCCCCGAGAGGCAGCGGCCCTCTGGAAACGCTTCGCGCCGACGCTTACGCGTTCCCCGACCGCAGGGACGAGGCGCGGGGGGAGGGGGGGTCTCAGGGAGCGGCCCGGGCCCGCCGCCAGGGCCGCGGAGGCCCCCCCCGCCTGAGCCTCCCCGGACGCGGGTGACACCTGTCACTCCTCCTGCTCGCCCCGCCGCCGGGCCCCTCGGGGCAGCGGTGCCCGCCCCGGCGGTGCCGCCGTACTCACGAGCGGCGGAGGCGCAGCTCCCCAGCGAGGGCGGCCGCCGCGGGCTCTGAGCGGGGCCGGGCTGGGGCAGAAGGCGCCACGGCAGCCGGCGCGGCGGGCGCTCAGGCACGCAGTGGCCGGCAGCACCGCTAACAGGCGCCGCAAAGCCTCCCCCCTTCCCTTCCCTGCTTTCTTGAAACACACGTTATTGGTTCCGCCGCGGCCGCACACGGAGACAGGCGGCGCCGGCGGAGCTCCCGCGAGAGCGCGGCGGCCGGGCCGCGCCGCCAAGCGCCGCCTGAGGGGGACGTTACCTCAGGGGCGGCCCAGCGCCTTCAGGGCGGGCAGCCGGGGCGGTACCCGGCCTTTCCGCCCGAAACTGTAAAGATCTACACACTCGAAAAAAGGCATTCTGCTGTGAAAAAAACAGTGGCTTTCAGGCCCGCTGGGAGACCCCGCGACGTGGGTGGGCCGCGCCGTCCTTGGCGGCGGGCGCCCTGGGCTGCCGGCCGCTGCCGGGCAGGGCGACGGCCGCGGGCCGGTCAGGGGCCCGGTGGGCAGAGACCGCGCAGGCAACCTGCTCTTCCCGATAGTTGCACTGTAGGAAAAACCACGATGTCAGCCAGAGTTTAAGTGCTATATATATAGTATGGGGACAAGAGCACCAACTCTGAGGATCTTTCTTTGACCGAGATGTAAGGCAGTTTAAAACAAAACAAAAAAAAAAAGCACCCTTATTCTGAAGAATGCTGTCAGCTGAAATACTGTCCCCCCACAGCCCTTGCCACTGCCTGACCTTGCTGTAACAACAGAATACCTGTAGCAGTTGCTCTGGGCCTCCCACCTCCGACATCATTAACTGCACCCACTGAAAAGGTCAGTCCTGCAGCTTCAGAAGGTCAGTCTATTTTTATTGCCTGGAACTACATTAAAAAAAAATTGCTTCTCAGTTTACGGTCACTATGCTATACTGTTTATTTTTTTGAAAATGTAGTATATTTTGTGGAACTAAGTCTGCAAAACAGAATTTAGATATAACTCTCTACTCCTAATCATCATATGCGTTTCCTTATAATTGTGCCTCTTGTTGTAACGTGTTCATCCAGTTGAAACGCATTTAAGGCAGTCCAAAGGCATTCATGTTTTTATAAACACTACTCTCTCCAAACCAAAATGTGTTATCTTCTGATAGGCAATTTTTCTTTCCCCCTTCACCTACTCCTCCCTCTGAATGTTTTAAGAAGTCTGTTCCTCATTACGGTTCACATTTTTTGTATCGATGAGAAAGGTTCTTATGTCTGCGTAAGTGAGCATGTCAGCTTTTATGACTTGCTACACTATTCACATCTCTAGAGGGACTGAGGGAAAATCTCTAGGGAAAGCTGCCCCACTCAGTTTGTGCAGGTCCCCTAACGTTCACCTCAGTGAGACTCATCCAGATATGAGCTGAATTTGTTGCTTTCAAACTGGATTATTTTACATGGATGTTTCCTTGTGGCCCAGAGGGATTCTCCCTTCTTCCATATCCTTCTTAGTCTCCTTATTCCTTCCTCAGTTTGCTAGCCTGTCCTGTACGGAAAAGCACACAGACTTGCATGTACCAGAAGCACAGCTCTATCGGTATGTTAATTGTTTTCTCCAAATTGGAGATGTTCTAGTAGAGGTGATATAACATAGGGATGGGAAATACATGAAGTGCCAATAGGTACAGGAGTAGTAGGAACAAAATAGACGTATATAGTTGACAGGAAGCTAGACCATCTTCTTTGCTGCAGTCCTTAACAGGCTTCAGCGTCCAGAAGTGACTTTGCAATCTCGTTGCCACAAAACCTCGCATAAGCGCCTCTTCCTCCAGGCTTGCTATTGCATACTGCGAACAGGGCAGGATTTAGAAATCTCGTGGGCTGCACATGCAGTGTGAACAGTTCTAAGAGAAGAAGAGCAAATAATGCCCACATAACCAGGCCCTTTTCATAAGTAGTTACCCTAAAGGGCAAGCTCGATACGATGTGAAAAACAAGGGAAACCAAAAGGGTTATTACTCAAGGCAGTTTCACTGCTGCCACTGAAGTTTCCCAACATGAATGTTTCGTTTTCTGTACTTACTACAGTTGCTAGGTTTGTGCTGCACACGTTTCCACTGTGCTATACATTAAGACATATTTTGAAAAGTATCCAAGTTTATGAGAAAGGATTTTTAAGTTTCTGAAAACAAAAATCATTAGGAAACCAAACTAACATACAGGCTCTTAATTCCAAATCCTGAAACACCGTTTTGACAAACTTTTGTTACAGCAGCTAAAATAGCCATCAGCAGTCTACATGAAGGACTTGATTCACTACAGGGCCAAAGTTCATAAAGTACTACTTAGTCAATTAATTGTTAGAGCAGTATCATCTCGTCGGCCTTCAAGTCAGTTTGAAAAAAACTCACTGTTACAAAGCAGACTGAATAAATACAGATCAAGCTTAAGCAGGAAGGCAGGTCAGTCTGCCTCTGTCCTCCATCAGCGTCACCTGATATGCAGGCACATCGCCTAAAGCCTCTGGGCCTGCATTAATTGAGCAGAGGTAAACTGAGCCTGCCTTCTGCATACGGGAACCACCCCAACAAAACATCAGTGCACAAGTGCTACCGTTTAGCGTTACAGATACTGTGTAGGCCACAGCCTGCAGCAGTTGTGCACAGCATTTGCTACGCTGTCATCTGAATTGTGCACTTCACAGTGCCGTTTCACTGCCAGCTTGCAGTTTTTCTCTGTGTGATGTTTTATATACTGCAACAGGAAAGGATCAATAGTTACTTCAAAATAAGAGTGGATACCATATCGATGTTATTAGCAGGAAATATTTTTTGTGTTTTTTCAAGGATATAAATACTAGAATTCTTCAGTCTCTTGATAGATGCCTTCCTAGCATTCCCCCCCACACCCTCTTTTTTGTTCTGCCACGCAGTATTACAAAACACTTATTCTTGCAAAGGAAAACAAGGGAACTATTTATTCAATCAATGGCCTCAACACAGTTTGGGAAACCTGTTCACTGGATGTCTAATCACCTTCAAATCGTATTGCTCAAAGTTTATGACTAATATTCAGGAACGTGAAGTACTTATATGACAGTGCTATTTTGTTTTTACGTAACAGAGCAAAAGCTCTCGATACCGACGATAAAAGCCAACACAGAACTTAGCTGAACTAGCTGAAATAAAAAGCAGGTTTTGTTTGGCCTATATGCAGGAAATAAGCAACTTCTTAAAATTTAAAGTGCTAGCACAGTTTTTCCTCGATGCCTTCCTCTCCTCAGCAGTAAATTTATGAAGAAACACTCTGCTATTACTTAAACAACCGGAAGTTTCAAAGGTGTTGAGTCTTCTGCCTAGCTTTTGTCTTCTAATGGGTAGATCTCATTTAGAAGTGCACACCTGATTTTGAAAGATAGTTCTTTCTATTTATTTTAAAACCATTCCCTTGCAATTTGATTAGACTACAGCCTTTTCTGTGAGAGATCTTTACTATGCAGTGGCTGAAAACAAGTACTGTTATTACAAAAAATTACCGTTATTACAATGTAATATTGCATTATACATCTCAAGAGTTTACACTTGGGCCTTGGACATTAGAATCTAGCATTGAGAGAGAATATTGGCCAGAACATAGAAGTAATCACCTCTAGCCTATTTTTCTTTAAATTCTTTCTAAATACCAAAACAGATTGAAATAGCCTGATAGGTATGGTAAAGTAGGTTGGAATAAAAACATCTATATAGGTAAGAGATCAAATCAGGTGGAGAAGCTAGGACACTAGCATAGGCAGTTTGTTCTTACTGAACATGTAAATGCCCTTTACTCTAGTTACTTGGCAGTATCTGTTTGACCTTTCAAATATGAACTCGGTGTCATTAAGAATTTTTGGACTGAAGAAACGTTTTTGTTTTGTTTTTAATCCTAGCTCTGCCACTCTTAACTGTGAGGCCTGAAACAAGCCGTGTTCTCTGTGTCAAGTTCTGTGTAAAGTTAGACTGACATTAATAGTTTTAAAGAGAATTTTAAAATTTAATGTGTTTAAATTTAGTTATAAAGAAGTCCAACTAAAATTTTATTGTAGTTAATATAGCTTTGCACATAATTGCATAAGACAGATTTGACTGTGCTTTAGCTAACAGCATCACATTAATTTGATATTAACGATCTTTAGAGAATGTGATGATTTGGCAAACGATTTTAAACTAAATGTATGAATGGTATTTTTGCACCATTTAACTTCGTTGACAAGTGTAAATTCAGTTTATTCGGCCAATCTTGAATCTAAAAGCAGAACGTATTACAGCAGTTTACTGAATAGTTAACAAGAGTTAGACTACCACAGATATTTTCCTTTTTAATTAAAAGACAGAAAGACAGACAGACAGACTGACCTAGGTAATAGTTTCACATAACAGGAGGTTATCTGGAAGCTAACACTGAGGTCAGTGGGCTGGCTTTGCAGTCTTTCAGTGCATACAGAACTGGAGCCATGGTAATTTGATCAGACTGCTAGAGAGTATGTTACATTGCAGAAGGGCAGTATTTCACCAGATTTATGACCGTAGCAAGCATTTGTTTTAAAAGAGCGTTCTCATCTCTTTCTCATCTTCATACCTTAGAATAAATTCCTTTTTGCCAAATCACTTTCAGTCCCGAGCCTCTTTCAATCAGTGTTTCCATTTTACCACAGTACACAACTTAAAAAAGAGCAGCAGAAGCAGGGAAGATAGTATAAGAGTGGTTGGCACCAGAATGAGGCAAAGCTAAAATTCAGACTGACAAATCTAATCTTTCTTTTTTAGCAACTAGCGCATCTAATTCAACATTTTCAATAGAACCATCACTAAATGCTAGCACCAGAAATCTAGAGTCCCTACTTAATGTTTATCTTCATGTTACAGTTAGACCTTTTGGTTAGCCATGAACTTGAATTACTGCTCAGAAGTAACTTGCTCATAGCTGGGCAGTGGTTCCTACATGAGCTCACAGGAACTGAGAATTGCTGTTGCTCAGCTGTTCGGAGTATCTTACCTCAGTGCAAGCCAGTGGCTCTCTGTTTACTACAGCTGTTTATTAACTGAATTAAGTACGCTGTGCGTTGAATTAAGCAGAGATTCTCTGGAAAAAGTGGCAGGTGGTCATTGTATCCTAGTGCCTATAGAGACCTGACGCAAGTTAACATTAAGCAACCAACATTAATTCTGGTATTTCGGGTTAGCAAGAGAATGCTTTTTTTTTTTTTTTCTTAAAGTTTTCTTTAAGGTAAAGGACATGGACCTCTTGGTAGAAAGCTGTTGTGCACATACTTCAGCTGTTAATGAGTCAAACTAGAGATACAAAAAGAAAGTAGGTTTCTGTGTAGGCGTTAGAAGTGGAAAACCTTCTTTCACTTAGTGGCTGATGCCATCATGTGGATAGTTAGGGTTATTGACTACAAGAAGTGAAATTGGTTCACTTTTCTTTTACATTTAAGTAAATAAATATTTTTGTATAAATACATTTCCCAGTATGAATTTTTGTTTGCTACATAGAACAATTAAAAGAAAAAATAGTAAAAGTAGAAAAGGTTGATTAGTAGAAAGGCATAAAGACCAAAGAGAAATATGCATATGAAGAATATATCTGGAGTATATTTATCTAGTTTGTAAGTCAGTGGTAAATCATTTGACAAAACTGATTAGTATGAAATAGCACCAAAGCTCAAGGAAAAAGAATGAAATTAATTACGGAGAAAAACATGTCACCCTACATTATGACTTTTCATCTTCGTTTATTGCCCTTGAGGAAAGGGAAGTAAACGAAGTTTGTTTCCATGACTCAAGATTCCCCTCTCTTTGGAAAAAAAGAATTATGAAAACTGCTTTGATAGGAAAACTTCTTCCTATCTAAGATAATATTATTGTCCCTAAATACACATTTAGCTAAGACAGTTAGGCTGAAAGGATTGGAAAATGCTGAAGCTTTGTGCTAGGAACAAAGGATACATAAGAAGGAGATCAATAAAGGTAGGTGTCAGGAGAGTTATCTTCACAGAAAGACCCGCCTCCTGCATGTAATCAGCCAAATCTAAATGCACAGACTTGAAGAAGCAGTGACAGTATTCACTGTTGGCACATCATTTGCAGTAGATTAAAAGCTTTTTCTAGTTCTTATTTTTAATGCTAGTAATACATTCCTAAAGAAAAGTTGATACAGCAACTTCCATCTCCCACAAAAAATTGTTTTCCATAGATACTGATTCAGACTTGTATAACAATTTTATTTCCACTTAGTGTGCATACTTGATGAGGTAATTATTTCTATATATAGACGTGGCTTTAAATCAGATTATGGCAATTTGTTTTTAAATGCATGCTCATGTGTCAAAACATAAAATATTAGTAATAAAAACTTATTAGGTACAAGTTTTCTATAATCAAAACAATCTAAAAGGGATGCAGCCTTTTTGCACTTCACTGGATTTGAACTCAAGGGATGTCTTGCAGTGATAATCTCACCAGTGAAATATAGACACAGTTTTGGTCAGTATGTGCATATACAGAACTTGGGCAAGGGCTGACCTTATAAAGTACCACAGAGTTAGCTTAGTAACTAAGAGAAGAATGGATTACAAAGATCATATACAGAGCTTCTGCTCAGACAAAGCAGGGATGGCTCATTGTTTTCCATATTCAGGCTTAAAAAAATAGCACAGTACCAGTATATTCTTTGGACTGATGATTCTTTACCTCTGAAATGCAATGTTCCATCATGGACCAGGAATTCTGCCAATAGCACACGTTGTTCTAATTTGTTCAGCCCAGAACTGAAGATGCGCAGGCTCTGTTTGTACCACATTTACCAATTTTCAGACACAGCTTCTTCTCGAAGGTCCTTTCAGGCCCAGGATACTTCCCAATGAAGGCAGCACACCATCAGCCATTAACTCCAGTTTATACACACTTTTACGCTATACAGGATGCATAACTTTTGATCATGTTACGTAGGGACAAAAAAAGTATTAGTTACTTGCACTCTATAACAAAGTAATTACACAGTACTGTAAATTACTTTATTAGAAATGTTGTTCTATCACCGTCATTCCTGAAAATTGCCATGTGTTTCCTTCCATTTTATTTGACTATCTTGCGATCATTTTCCTCTTTAGTGAATCCACTGTAGGGTTGACCCTACAGGGGAAATAATAGGGAAATTTCTATAGGATTTCCTCCTATTCTGAGCTTACCACCTCCTAATGGTCATTTGTTCACTGCTAAGGAGTACATAGCCTGTGCTACAAGGCTCTGCTTAAACCTTGTTCAAGGTACAGAATAATGAAAGACTTTAATACTTTGTTTCCTCTCTCTTGCTTCATAGGCACACACCTATCCGTACATTATAGTAAAGATATAATATTTGTAATATATTTATATAATCTTTATAACCTTTTTCCAATTTTGATACCCTGGTGTGATAAAGGGGCATGAGAAAAATCATACTGTGCAGCTGGATCAGTAAAAAAAAATGTCTATGAAAAGACAAGAAGTCAGCACAATTCTTCTGGAGTACTGTACCAACCTGAAAGAGTTCAGAGAAATTTTATTTAGGAGAAAGGTTTATACTGTGTTATATATTGTAGAAGGAAAAAGTTGGATGAAGTTGGCTTTCCTTGTGATACATGGTATACGTTTTCTCTTTTGAGTTCCTGTTTATCTGAAAGATAGACATAGGAAACCATGCTTTTACTTAAAATTGATATAATGGATATAAATTGATATAATAATGGATATAATATGATATAATGAGGCAAAATGAGTGCAAGACAAGACACCTGTTCTGACATAAGTAAAACAATAATGCACTCCCGGAAATCCTTTTCTATATATGGTACTATTGATAATTTAAAAAAGCTACATGTATAAACGCAGCTACTATGACAGAAAAAGCGTAAGTTAACGAAGAACACTCTACGTACCCACAACGAGGTTTGTGAAACAACTATTTAAAGGTACTAGTTATAAGAGCTCCATTCAAGGGCTTCACGTTTTAAAATACACCTCAATTCTTAGCAAAACAGTAGTAAAGAAAAACAGAATTTGTAAGTATGCTGTATTTTAGTAGATAGTACTTTTTAGGAAGATAAGACTAAGTTAATAGTATTTGAGATCACTGGAACTGCTCAGAATTAGAAGTAAGCAATTGAATTAATTGTGCCTCCGGAGAAGACATATTGTAAACATGAACATAGTATTTCTATTGTGTAGGAGGAGTAAAATTCCCTTTTTGCAGAAGGTCAGACCATAGTAATATCGCATTTCTGTTCAGTGGGAGGGGTAAAATTCCCCTTTCTGCGAAAGGCCAGAAAGAAGCCATAGAAAAGTCTTTAACAAAGTCTTTAACAAAGAAATGTTAAAGTGTCTGACTTTTCAGTGAGAATTGTCCTGAAAATATTAAATGTATGTTTTCAGTTTAAGTGTTCCTTACTCAAAACCAAAACCAAAACCAAAAACTTTGCTGTAGCAGGTTAGATTTCGTGGGTTAGAGTGCTGCCATGAGGCGCCTGCTTGTAGGTCTAGTGAGTGGGTCAGAAACTGTGGCAACTCCAGCTACCTCTTTGCCACAGTATACGGGGCTCATGTGGATGAGCTGTATGGGGTACAGTTGCATTTTTAGTTAGTAATTGCCTTTTTTTGCTGTTTTGATTTGTAAGCAGTTGAGGACCTTAGAATAAAATGAAGAAAAATAAAGCTCACAAAAGAAGCCTGCGTAAGTAGCTGCAGTTTCTGCAGTTACAGACAGTACACGTTGCTTTGTTGAAAGGAAAACCCTGATTTTGCAAGCATGTATATGTGAACCCCTTTAGGCGCATGAATGGCACGGCAAGCGAGGTGTGCGTGGCAGAGCTGCTGCAAGGACAATGCCTCGCTAATGCTTATGGGGCAAGACCGCAGTTGCAAAATCAGCACAGCCATGAGCCCTTCCAATGTTCCGAGGTTGCAAAGGAGTTTCACGCCCATCACCTATTTCATAGGACCCGAATTCTTCTGAGGACTCGTATGGGGGCAGCGAATGATTCGGAGTCATGCCGTTTTTCTAATTTGCGCTTTCTGTGAAGGCAGCGTACGTTTTCAGGTGTACACCACCTGCGAGACGTGCAGGCCTCGCACCTGCACGCGCAGGCGAGCGTGACGTTGCCCTTGCGGCTTTCTTCGGCGTTTCGGGTAGTTAAGGGAGAGCAGCGGGTGGCTGAGGTGCCGGAGCGGGGCGCGGCACGTGCTCCCGCCCGATTAAGGGCAGGCGCCGCCCTCCGCCGGCTCCTGGGAGCAGCCCGCGGCTGCCGGCGCGGCTCAGGCGGACGCGGCTCAGGCGGACGCGCTCCACCGCGGCGCGGCGCGGGAGGCGGCGGTGAGGGCGCTGCCTGCGCTCCGGGTGCCCTGTCCTGGGAGGGGAGCGGGACGGGGCCGGGAGCCGGGGGCAGCGGGCCGGGCCGGGTCGGGTCCGGTCGGGTGTCGTAGCCGGTAGGTCGGGAGTGTTTTGGCTCAGCCCGCCCCGGTGAGCGCGGAGGGTGTGAGTATTGCGAGCTTGGGGAAAACTGTAGGCGCCTAACAGAATATCTGAGGCAGTTATGAAGCAAGTTAAAACATGGTTATAGCAGCACCTTATGTAACTGTGGTGCCTTTTATCTAAGCGTTTCTGAATTGCTTCAGAGAGAAGTTTTAGGTGTGCTTACCTTAATGGATTTGAGATGTTAAAAAAAGCACTGTTTGCTAAGGTGAGCTATGGCTCGTTTCACCTGAAGAACACACCGTGTTTCTCTTGCATCTTGTTTGCTTAATGTTTTATGGATATTACTTTTATTTTGTTGTTTCTTAACTAATGCGCATAGGAGGTGGCTGCACAGTAAATGTTACAGTAAATGTGTTGATCCTCAACTTGGGGTAACTAAAAGTATGTCCTTTTTAAGTCTGTCTGCAACTTTATTTGTCTGAGGCCTCATCATACAGATAAAAGTCTGCAAGGCTGGGTCCTTAACTGATTATGTGCAGAGCAGCTGCCTGGAAGATAGTTAAATAATCAAAGCAAGTAAGTGAAGAGGGCAAAATCCTTGGCTCTTGTTCATCCTGGGTGAAATGTATGGAGAAAACCCCAGAAAATAAAAGCTCTCTGTAAACCCTTTTAAGATTACTTACTCCTATTCTAAGGTGAAGTGCCTATTTGGTATGGAGTAAATGCATAATAAGCTGTAAAATCATGCTGCAAAGATGTACCGACTTGTGCTTCAAGAAAGAAGGTACCGAATTTTTTTATCTTCTGGTGTAGTTAAGGGGAAAAAGTTTAAAATAACGACCTAATGTGAAACAGCTCTGAGGTCTGTGGAAGTATTTGCCTGTCAAAGCACAGGAAGCTGCAGGGCTAGCTAGAACTTCACTAAAACTTGACTCACTTCAGATGAACTGCAGGGTTTTGTGGGCTTAACTCGGGAAGTAACTTTAAAATTTGCTCTTGAAGTAAAGGGATCTCTCAAATGTGTGTGTGGTGTGTTTCCTCCTTCCCCCCCCCCCTAATTTGGATGTGTACTGTTTTCTGTTTCAGAAGAACTTCCTCTGATCCTGTGTATGATAAAGGTTAATGTTGTTATATGCAAGTCAAATAGAAGAAGTTACAATGTTCTATAGGTTGCCCTGCTACAAATAGGAAAACCAATGACAGCTTTACTCCGACTTGGTCACTGTAACAGAAGGAATAGTTGTAAGGTAAGTACTTATACTTAAACCAACTTACTAGGGTAAACTTTAGATTAAACCTACTCCTGGAGTTTAACTAACAGTGCTTTGTAACAGTATTCCTAAGAGATGTGGCACAGTATCATGTGCACAAATACCATCTGTTAATACAGCTTATCCTGCTTTAGACAGCTTTTTTGTGCTTCCTATTAGACTTCTTGTTTGATGGTACTCAGAAGAAGAGTTCCAGCCATGACAGCTTTTGCACTTGTGAGTTGTCAGTGTATTTATCTTGCCTTTCCTCTTCCCTCCCCCTTTGAAACTAGGTTTCTGCAACTAATGAAGTTCTAGTAAACAGCTGAAAGAAGATGATTTCTGTGAAGAAATCACATGTTTGTGCATGGATGTTCAGCACTTAAGGAACTGGGTTACCAGGGTTTTCTTAGCTGTTGGTATCTGCAGGGAGTGTAGAAGTCTTCTCCACACATGCAGGAATTGACTTGGAAGGTATACAACTTTAGTTGGTACCTTCTTTTTCCACGTGTTCAGAGGGACACGTTCCACGGAGGAGCTCCTCCGTTCTTCAGGAGGGAGCTGACAACACAGGAAAAAAACAGCATGCTGATGTTGTGTGTGTATATATATGGAGGATTTCCCTCTTTGTAGATAAAAGGTACAAAAATGAGGAAACAGTTCCTTAGATTTTCATTCTTCAGTTGATCTAGGATAAATTCTTAAAGTTAATTTAAAAAAAAAAAAAAGCACTCACAATTGCTTTCCACCTTTGAAGCTTTCTAGAGGCTCCTTTCTCCAATCTGCCAGTGTTAAATGCATCCACCTAAAAGATCGCCTCCTATGTTTTGCACAGCCTGATGATAGTCTGCCTGGATACCCGTTATAGCAATACAGTTACTTGTTAAAGCCACATGACCCTTTGTCAGTGTTCAGACTTAGTTGTAACTGAACTGCTCTCTGTTTATCTAAACCCAGTTAATGTAAGACCATGAGATATGATCAGGAGAATAAATTTGCGTGTATACTAAAATATCGTGAAAAGATTCCTACTGAATTTTCGTAAGGTTGGTTCAGGCTTTTAAACATTCTATTCCTAAAATGATAGCCTTCGTTTTTCCAATTGTTCCTTTTTCCTTTCTCCTCACTCCCTGGGAGGAGAATAGGATGACTCCAGCATGTATTAGGTGACTCCAGCATAAATTCCAAATGTTCAGTCAGTCCGAAGTAATTCAATACAACGGCATGTGTCACTTCACAGAAGCCGACAGGTACTACTATGAGTAAACCTGTCTCTTTCTTTGCTATCTGCCTTTGCAGGCAAAAGCTCTTGAGGTTAAGCCACAGGTAATTACTTTGGCCTTTAACCACTTAGTGTTCAAATTATCACAGAAGTGTTCTTGTCGTGTCATGCCCTGTCATAAGTATGACAAACTCTATTTCATCTCTGTTCATACTAACTGAAAAGGGGTGGTCTCTAGTTCACTCTTTTCCAGGAATATCTTTTATAGATTCCCTTCTTCCCCCCACCCCCCTGAGTTGAATAACTTTTGAAACACTATTAGAATTACAGATAATAATGAAGTTTCTTTAGAGACTTCAACTTACTTTAATTTGTTCTGGAGCTTTCCTTCTGTACCTGACCTCCCAAGGAGAGAGTAATGTGTTATAGGGAGGGAAATAAAGCTGCAGACATGCTTCAAAATGGTGGGTCCTGGGGCGTTTTTCCTCTTGTAAATAGAAGCGTGAAACATGTAGTGGTTTGAATAACTGTCTATTACTGTAGCGATGTAGTATGCTATAATACCTAGTCTATCTATAGAGAAAAGACTCTTGGCTCTCCTGGCTGTCTTAGCTTGTATATAACATATCAATAAGTCTTTGCATAGTACCAGGGTAAGTAAAAGAGACAGTCAGCACTCTCGGGCTGTGCTGGGACTGTGGAGCTATGTGCTGCAGCACACTCTTGTAACCTTGGCTGGGGCACTTACTGAAGTGTGCTACCACACGGTGTAACCAACTCCCATTTGTTTTTCCAGACAAAGTTTAAATGATATTAAGTTAAGGTAAATGCTGGTGAGTTGCCTGTTTGGAAAAAACAGCACAAGAATTAGCTTTTGTGTGTTTTTTAACATCATTATGATTCAGTTATGAAGTCACTTATTCCTATTTCTCTTTAGTAAATGGAACTTAAGCTTTATCTGCTAATTTGTGTGCTTTCATCAAGGAGTTGTCATGTTTCAGAGGATTATAAGTAAGCCACTATGGCCAAAGATGCTGCTTACCTTTTGCAAGCTTAAGCTGTCATGAAGAACTAAGTCTGCAACTTATAACAAATCACAGCAGGAATTCAGAGTATATCCATATGTTATAGGTAATAGGCTGCTACACAGTACTCAAAACTCAAGTTTTGAATCTAGCCTTGGTGGCTGAGCTTTGTGGTTTAAGGGTTTTACATAGTTTGTGTTCAGTCAGTCTTTACTCTGTCTTATCTAGAAAAGATGACACTGAGATCTGTTGATTTCTTTTTATTTAAAGACAAATAACCTGTTTTTTGAGCCGTGTTTCTGGGAGCAGTAAAATAATAGAATGAACAATAGTTCTGTAAAATAGATAGCTTCAATTAACCTCTCAGTTGTTTTTGGTACAAGACTTTGGTTTTTATTTTATTCTTTAAAAGGCATTTATTCTTTCATGGTGAGGTTAAGCATGATTCACATATTACACTTAGGCCTGAACCTAGCCTCATGTGATGAAGGCTTTCTATACCATTAATCCTAAAACTTTTCTTGATTGTCCTTATGGATGTGGTTGTCAGATATAGTTGTCTTACTTTCCTCTGTCCTTACTGCAAAGGGAATATCAGAAAAGTTGCTTACATTGCACAGTATATGGTATGTGCATTTGTTACAAACCTTGATACTTTTACATGTCTGTATAATTAGACTATCTACTACTATGATTTTAAATACTAGTTACTCTTGTGATTTTTCTGTGATAGTTCTGTGCTCTAGGATAGAGCATGCTGAACTTCTAAAATGCAGTCATTCCTGATGTCACCTGAAAGCAAGTAACACTGTTGTCTGTAGAACTACAGAGAAAAGAGAAACCCTATAATCTTGTAAAAGAAAGGATGATTGCTTTATATTGGAGTAAATCACTGCTTAGCAGTGCCTGGCCCTTCTGCATGTGTGTGGGTTTTTGTTTTGTTCTTGGTTTTTTTTTTTTTTTTTTTTTTAACTTTTTAATCAAAACAGAAGATCCATTGTGTAAGTATCTGACTGGCTGGTAATAGATATAATTGCTTATCGATCTTCAGCTAGAGTATAAAGATACCTTTCTTTGTCCTTTCTCAGAAGTGCTTATTGCTTGTTCATTAATTTGATTATTAAAAAAAACTAAGGAATTTATCTAATGTTCACTTTTGAACTGATGATGATATGTGCTCAGTTTTCCAGAGCAGCTCACTTCTTCCTTCATTTGACCAAAGAGCATCATAGTCATAAGGCCATGACATGCTGTTTCTTGCTCTTGTAACAGGTGTATGTTTAGAGCCAGAGGAAAAATCTTAAACTGCTTATGTGAGGGAATTCTGGGCATCTCATTGACATTTTCTCCCTTCCTTCCTCCTTTCTGTATATTCAGATTCTGTTTCCTTGCCTTTCTTGTTCACTGTGATCAATATGAGACTTATTTTGAGCAAGCCTTGGCTGAAGAGTGTGTAGGTGTGTGCCCATTACAAAAAGGGGAGGGAACACAGTGAGATGCTAGCTGAATTTAGGGTGAGTGAATAAGTGATTGTAAACTTGTATTTTTGACTATCCCAAACTTCAAGTCTAAATCTGATTATAACAATTCACTGTGTTATAAAAAGGGTGTTGCTGTGACACTTGAGTTGAAGTCCAGAGTCCTTCGATCTGAAGGAACTAGGTAAGGATTACTTTTTAATGCTTGGTGTCTGTAGAATGCTGACCTATTAGACTGTGCTGCCTGTAATAACACTTTAGGAGATGTTCTCCTAAAAAGACAAAATGAATCTTTAGTTAACCTCGGAATGACTGGCATTGTAAGAATGCTTCTCATCTTTCTTCTGTATCTTTCTCCACATGAGTGGAGAATATAGAGTACCAGAACAAATTTCCAAACTGAAGTTAGACAGGGACTTCTCAAGGAAACTAAACAATTGTTTTTGGAGGAAAGTTGAATTTTAATTAGGTAAATATCCTGCATGGAATCTAGCCCAGATCCTTGGAAGGACATGAGGAAGGCTGCTCTTCTACAGTTAACCCTGTTTTAAAAAAAAAAAAGTGTGTGTGTGTATGTGTGTATATATATACACACACACACATACATACACACACACATATATTTTTCCCAGCACAACACCTCTTTTAGACTTCTACGTTATTCTTTTTCCTCCTTTTCTCTCCCACCTTTCGAGACAGATAAGTCTGCCAAGGAACATTTCTTGTTTTATTTGAAATCCCTACCACATCTTCTGCTACTTGAGGAATGCTTAGCTTCTCTCATTCTTGTCTCTGTTGCGATACGCAGCTTTATCTCTTTTGACAGCAACTTGTTTTGAAGATCTCATCAGTACTCATGCAAGCTGCTTTAGTGTTGCTGCTGCACTGAACCTTACTTTTTGCCTATTCGGCTTCTTTTGGCTCCGAACAAAATCGTGTTGACTTAGATTACGGACAGTTTGGAGAGGAATTGGGACTAGAAGGAAAGGTTTACTTCAACTAGAAGGTATAAAAGGTATCATATTATCTTGAATATTTTGGAGGAAAAGCTGAGTGTGTGTGCCTCTTGTTTGTTTGTTTCTAGTTCTTGAAATGTAATTGTCCAAAAAGCCCCTAGGTTTTCTTTCATTTGCTGACAAGGTTACTAAGGAGGTCTTATGTTGAAGTACAGACGTGACATTGCTCTGGACTTTGTGTGTTTTTTAACACTGAATGTGAAGAAACTTTGGAAAAAAGTTAATATTGATGAGTGTGTAAGACTGCCTTATGTCATGTCTTGCTCTCATTTGACTACCCTTTAGATATCAGGGTTCAGTATGAAATAGCTCTGTTCCTTTCTTATCTTCACCTCCATGTGTGCTGCCAGGGAGCTTCATAACCTGATATTTCTTATCGCTTGGTACAAAATGGACTTGACTTCTCCAGAAGGCAGACCTGTTTGCCTGGTAGGTGAACCACTAGGGCTGCTGATCCGCTTTTTGTGTCTAAGGATAGAAGGAAAGATATATTTTGTTCTCTCGGCCTGTTGGACATGCAAACACTTCTTGTTGTCGGATAAGGCTTTCTATAAATATAGCGGACAATTGTAAACCTTTTATACTGCTGAATAGCAGTACAATTACCGCAGCTTTCTTGAAAACGGTATTGTGGCAGAGCAAGTCATTGAATGATGAATGCTAGGATTGCATGTTTTTATTGTTGTATTAGGCTTCTCAGCCCTGCTACTCCACAAGTTTTCCATGTACCGTGTTCTCTTAAAATTTGATTAAATGATAATACTATTGGAATACCTGCCTGGAAGTAAATATCCAAAAGGAATTTTCAAGGAAGAGTCTTGTGCTTGTCAGCAACAAGCATATATGTTTCTTTAACTCTTTATACCAACTTCCTACTCTGCATATATAAAATCTAGAATTAACTCTGTGGTGCATAATCTTGGAAACAATTGCGTCAGTAATGGTCTGTTCTTTTTTTTTTTTTCCCCTTTAAAAAAAAAAAAACACCCATGAGGGTGGGGGATGATTCACACTTGGCAATTTCAGACTCCCCAGAGAAGAACTCGTTACCTGGGAATTCCTTGTCATATCCGAAGGAGGAGATTCAAACTGTGGAAATAAATCGCAGTCTATAATAATACGCAGTTTGGAGCTATAATTAATAAGCAGGCAGGCTTGATGTTAGCTGGGTAGTTCCTCAGACCTTTATACATCAATAAAAATGTGTTTTAAGATTCGTAAGTTCTATGTATTTACAGATGTTTAGAAGATTTGGATGTCTTTCAATAAAAGAAAGGGAGAGACACAAAAAAAGGAAAGGTAAAATATAAGTGATATATCCAAAGTCCTCTGGGAGAGGAGGAATCCATCAAATTCATGGAGGCATCCCTCGGTTACTATGTTTCAGGCCCCTTTTACATACAAAGATCTATATATCTGTGAACAGTCTTGCGAAGTCTGGTACCTACCAGAAGCATATCTTACTTGTATAGAGCTATTGCAGCTGGGGGTGGTGTCCTCTCTTGCATATTTTTGTTTTAAATGTGTTTTTAAATGTGAATATTCAACTAGCTGTTTTAATGATGAGTGGTGATCTATAACATCGGGGTTTACTGTATTTCATTGTCTGTGACTCTTATTTTATTCAGATGGAGCTGCCTGGCCTTGCTTTTGCTGTTTGGATGTTTATTTGCCTCTGTGGACCTCTGGACGGTTATCCAAATGGAAAAATAAGGGAAGTCTGCAGTAGCATGATGCCCCATCATGGTAGCTCTCCACAACTGTCACCTGAGCACACTATTACAGTAAATGAGACTGAATTCAAACCGGGCGACAAAATAGAAGGTACTGTGTCAGTTATAGTGGAAGGGATTAATTTAACTCTATGACAGAATAAGAAAAACAAAGTATTGTAGCATGTCTGTACTCAGGTAGCTATCTAAGCAGTTGAATCTTGTTCAGATGATTCCTATAGCAGCCGTTCAGCACTTATAACATGATGTTATCAGTGATCAGTTTGAAATCTTTCATTCTTCCTCTAGAGAATATTTCAGCTTCCTTTTTATTTTCCTCCTTGCTTCAGTTAATCTGTCTGGACCAGATTTTGAAGGATTTTTCATACAAGCCCGAAATGCAGAACACTTGGATAGCCCTGCGGTTGGTTCCTTTATATTAACTGACCAGAGACTTTCTCAGCTTCTGACGTGTGGCCACAGAAAGGTACAGTATAGTGTCTTAAAATGGGACATCAGGCACTGAGGAGTTTGTAGCAGACTGCATCTGTAACGAGGCAGAACTAGTCTGTGTAATCTTCACTGAGGTCAATAAGTGTCTCAAGAAATTGTTCTGAGTTGCGGTATGGAGGCATGGCTCACTGCAGTATCATTGGGCTGCAGCATCATTGTTACTTATACCTAATATTAGAAAGAGGAGGACATGCTCCCTTTGCTCTAAGAAGGAAAGTTATCAACAATTTTCTGTCGTTATTAAGGACGCAATATGAAGTAAATGTCGTAACTTGTGGCAAAGGAAGTTTAGGTTAGTTTTTGTGGAAAACAAACACTAGGATAGGCTATTATCCATAGTCTTGCTCTGTCCATTCCTGTTAACAGAGCCTTTTTATAACAGGTTAGATCGCCATCTCTAACATCTGCTTTTGTTAAATTGATTCTGCCTCGTGTGCAAGAGATGTGAACTCCGCCTAAGTTTTCAGCAACTCCTTTGAGCTTTATGAGCATGTCTGTTGACGTCAGAGCTGGTCTAAACAAAGTTCTCAATCTGTCTGGATGTTTTTATTTTATTTTAATTTTTTTTCTCCCTCTGCTTCTTCCACTACCTGTGTGCCCCCTCCCTTGGTAACTATGTCACACAGTTAACTTTCTGACCCCAAGATCAATTCTGGTTTGACTCCTATTCTCTAGCGCACTGGTTTAGTTCTCTCTGAACAGTCATTCCACTGCTGCTTCATGCCCTTATCAAGAAAAGGAGCATTACCAAGCTGTTTCTGCATAAATACAGCAGGGACACCAACTGGTCTGGATTCTGTTTTCCATCCAAAATGTGCTTCTGTCTCTTCAGTGGAATCAACTGGATTAAAAGACCTCTAGTTGTTCCTTTTATCCTTCAGGTTTGGTAGTTTGTATAAATTTGGGGTAGGCTTCGTCTGAGTTGCTTGTGACTGACTAGGGGAAAATTAGTCAGGTTTCTCATGCCGGTTGGACTGTGTCTGTGTGGTATAACCGTGCAATATTTGTTCAGGACTTACCCGCAGCCTGTGCGATGACTGTATTAGCTGAAGTCTCATTAGTGCATTTCCACTGTATAACTCTTGATATGTGTATGCTTTCAGAACTCAGCTGTCAGTCACACAAGTAAAACAAAAAAAAAATACGTAGAAGTTTATTGGATTGCTCCTGGAGATGCACCAAGACATGTACAGTTTCTGTAAGTAAATCCAGTGTTAGTTGTAGTTTATTAAAATACAAATAAGGCAAACCTGTACTGTTATGTCTGATGCAAATATGGGCCAGCAACTGAGAAGCATCTTTAGACCAAAGGCCTGAAGGGTGGACACCTTTTGCTCCCTTCAAATTCTGCATTAGTGTAGACAGTTCTTAGGGAAAGCTTGGAGATGATCACTTTGATTTTTGGGGGGAGAGTAAAAGAGAATTACAACACAAGTTGCTTTTGAATTTCTAGCTGACTGTTTACTTCTTGTGCATATGAGCAAACGTACGGTGTTCTTCCCCCCCCTCCCCCTTCAGTCTAACAAAATGGTATGTATACCATCCCATTAGACTGTTAGTTTTTTTGGAAACAATGAGTAAAAGCTATGTAACTCTGAAGTGTAAAGCAAACATCTCCCCTTCTGAAGTTGCAATTTGTGCCACAGGGCCAAGTCTGTTTTTTTTTGTATCCAGGAGTCTGTGTAGTGGAATGTTTTAAAATTATTTTTCCACAGAGGCTTCAGATATTTTTCCTACTTTAAGTGGTAAAATGTTAGGGGCCCTGCATTTGTGTGTGTGGTGTGTGTGTGTTTTTTTTTTTTTTTTCCTTCCAAACAAATACATTGTACAAACTATAGAGCTTTTTCCTTTTCTTCCCTCCCTCCCAACCCCTTTATTCTTTTAAGAGCTACAGTTGTGACGAAATACAAGACTTTCTGGGTGAGGATTCCTGGTGCCATTGTTTCACAGCCTAATGCACTGTCCCCAACAATGCCCTTGCATAGAACATCAGAGACTGTATCAACTTCACATCCAGTTTCCTACTTAACAAAGCCAGTAAGTGATTATAAACCCAAATAATGTCACCTTTAATGCTTACCATCAATGGGATTTAATTAAAGCCCATTGATACAATCCAGTATTTTGTCTTTGTCTCTGGCTTGGCAGATGGGGAAAGATGATGGATGAGTAATTTATGTATCGGATATTAAGAGTATAGGCAGCTCCTCTGTTGTATTACTTTAGTTGTACAAACTTGTGTGGGTTAAGCATTGTCACATTTCACTCAAGTGAAGTCCCAAATGATCTATCAGCTTTTGAATTGTTTAGCTAGAGGTTGCCCATACCTCGGAAGAAACATGGGAAGTGCTGTAGTCATGTCTCCAAAGTTTCTATTAATAACTGCAGCCTCTGAAATTTCCTTGTACTAGTTCATCTACATTACTGACTTCCGTTACAGAATCTTAAGTTTTAATGAATTGAGCAAGCGTTATTATTTGATGTCACAGTGTGACTTTTAAACCACGTAACGTCCATTGCCTATCAGTAGAATTGTTACTTTAAAAAAAAAAAAAAAAACTTCTCTTCCCTTTACCTCCTCCCCTATCCTACAGTTGATTTTTACCTCTCTAAAAAATTAAACTGAAGGAACTTTCTTTGAAGTTTTACTTCCTTTTCAAAATTACAATTCTATTATGGTGTCTCTAAAGTGCAAATTCAGCTTAAATAAAGTTTGCTGTAGTTTCACTTACTACTCCTGGGGTAATTGTAGAGATGGCTGAAGAGGTTGGTATGTGGGGGTAGATGGGATTTCTTTGCTATTCCTTGTATGCTTCCTTCTAGGACAGGGTGGAAAGGGAGGAGGAAGAGGGAAACTTATTCCTTATCTGATGATTTCTTGTTTATTTGCTTGCTTAATTGTCTAGTTTAGTGCATCAGGTTGTGGCAGTACGAAGTTCTGCGTTAGGAACCCTTCAAGCTGTGATCCTGAAAGTGCTTCCTGTTTTTTCCTATCCTTTCAACGAGAGAAGAGGTCTGTACGCATTGAAATGAGTGGTCCCAGTGAAGGATATTTAGCGTTTGCGTTGTCCCATGACCAGTGGATGGTAAGTGTTCCGTTCTCCTTCTGTAGTCGCTTTTGTGATTCCAGTAGAGTTCAATTTGAATGGTATTCTATCAAAGCATCCATAGGGAAAGCCAAAATGTTGCTAGATGTCGTACGGAGTAACCTTCCCTGTACTGCTGAAGAAAGTACATGTGGCCTTTTAAAGGTGGATATACAGTTTGAACTTTTTGTGGTAGAATTCCCCTGTGGATATCTGTCTTGGCAGAATCCAGCCTTCGTAATTGGACAGTAGCAGACTTGCTTGCTGTTAGATGAGCCTTTCTTTGTTGCTTAACCAGAAAAACCATGCCTGAACTCTGCTTCAGAAGCTGTATTGCATTGGTTTTTTTGGAAACAGTTTTTATTTCTGCATTGTTTGTATAAGAATTACTCCATCTAATCTTAAAAATTTTAGGGATCCTTTTCTCTAATTGGTGTTAAAGTGAAGGGGCAATACTGTTGACAAATGTATAGCCTAAAGTAACAGCTGCACAGAGAAAATGCTGTTTATGTTTGTGTCCCTGATGTGAGAACAGTTGGCTCTTAACACTTTTTTTTATGCCTTGACAGCTATGAGACAAGCGACTTTTTAACTAAAGTGTTGCTGGTTTATTTATTTTTATTAATAACTTCAACCTCTGTCTCTGTCTTATTTGATTAATTTAGTAGAATCTATAAATGATTAAAGAAATTTCTGATACTGTGGAAGAGACTCTGGGGGGGAGGGAAAATCATAGTTTGTCTGTGTCATCTGTTTGACTTAATATGTTCTCCATGTAATGCTGAAGTGTTTGAAAGAGGGCAAGTAATAGCGTAATATGAGAATTTTCTCAGGTTTTTGGTTTGACCATTGACTAGAACTCCCTATTGCTTGCTGCATCTATTGACTCAAAGTGCTTTTGAAAATGACCACTAGGGATTTGTATTGGGCTTTAGGGGGATTTTTATTGTGTGGTGTGTTTTTTAACTTTCCAGGGTGGTGATGATGCATATCTGTGTGTTAATGAGGATCACCACGTTAGCGTAAACACTGCCTACCTGAAGGGACGAAAATCTCCTATTTTGGATTCAGAGGTACATCTGAGAGCAACTGAAGCTTTTCACGAGAGTAGGTTTGAAGTGATCAATGGTTTGTTGCTGCTTTGTGCTGCTATTTTACGCCGCAGCTCTAAATCATAAGATGGGTTCATCATTCCTTATGCTAAGAATGGTTGAGCTCTTTCTTCCTAAAAAATATTACCTTTGGAAGTCTATAAACCTCATTTTAAAAACCATCCTGTTGTGGGAGGCTCATGCCATTGAGGAACTTTGTGTATGTTATTGCTGGTGCAGTAGTCCCCTTTTACTAGGGGTGAGCTTGGAATTTATATGCCTTGGCATTAAAGGTTGGAAGAGGAGGGGGGATAGTTGTTATGAGCAGGAAAATATGTGATAATAGCTCCAACCTTATGTTGCTGTGTTGATGTATTGACATGCTTTTAAAGTTGGTATGCAAAAGTCTTCAGATAATTGCCACTCTTTCCAGTGATGCTTTGTCTTCTGCAGGATTTATATCTTTATTTTTAAACCAGTCATTCTGCCGATCCTGTTTTATGTCCTAGTGCAACGGAAGGGGCAGGGAAAAAAAAAAAATGTTGAAACTATAAGTTGGAAATAACCTGCTTAGTCAAGGTGCTCTAATATAGCGAAAGAGTGAGCCAAGTTCTCAATAACACATCATCTTGTTCAGAACTACCGTTCTTACCCTAGTACTTGCTTCCTTATGGTTACGCTGGTTTCTTACCTTTCAGCTGCTTTCATAGAGCTGAACAGGTCTGTGGAGAATGACATTCATAAGACACTTTATCTACTATAAATACTTATCTTAATCTTGAAAGCCAAATAAGGTATGTGAAGATCTGTCCCTGCTACTGTAGTGTGATCATCTAGAAACACATGGGAGCAAAAAATTTTGGCTATATAGGCATAAGAAAAGTTTTATCTCATGATATAGACTATAATGACAGGCTGTTTGTGCTTGCTAGGTGGAAACAAGCCCTAACATTGGCCTTAAAGGTGTTAAAGAATTCTGTCTGCTTGTTTAAAAAGACTGAGTGTTAAATGTCTGCTGTTTCACAGAATGCCCTTGAAGATGTATCGTGGCGGCTTGTGGATGGTGTTCTTCAATGTTCTTTCAGAAGGAATATTCATCTTACTGCTTACAAAGGAAGGTTTAATCTGGATGCCAATTACTACATCTTTCTGGCGGATGGGGAAGTTAGTGAAGGTAAACTTGATTTGCCTGTGCTTGCTTTTCTTTGAACAGTTCTAAACAAGAGCTGCCTACCCTAAGACAAGGTGTGGCTTACCTGATAATTAGTATCTGAACTAAGGACTCTTATTTTCAAGTTTGAGTGAAGCACTTAGTCCAGTCATCTCTACTGGCTGCCTGGATCGTGAGTTTGCTTTTTGAGGTTGCAGTAGGCTTACTCATGTGTTGCGTGCCCACTTGATGCTAGGAACTGTTAACTACTTGAGAAGACTGACCACAACCTTTTAAAATGGAGAGAATTGATCTTCATGCTCCATGTGCGTAGTGGAGAAAGCTATTTCTAACAGGCTTGAGTTTCTTCTTCTATACATTCTGTATACAAAACAGCTTAGGTGAAATCTTAGGTTCAGATTTTGATTCACAAG
Source organism: Struthio camelus (assembly GCF_040807025.1). NCBI lineage: Eukaryota > Metazoa > Chordata > Aves > Struthioniformes > Struthionidae > Struthio > Struthio camelus. Next base: position 16,361,205 of record NC_090949.1, read on the forward strand.
CTGAATTTCTGCTATGTTACATACCAGAAGTTTTCTTTGCATTTCCATGCTCAGTGGTCACAACAGGACTTGTATTCATAAGTGGGAGTAGGCTTGTCTTAAAAGTGCAGTGACTTTCATCAGCCTTAAATAAACCACTTTATATCACTGCTTAGGAGGACTAATATACAAACATCATCGTCAGCCTCTGATCACCAGTAGAATGTACAATGTCACAGGCCTTCCACAGGATATTGGAGGTTCACGCTCACCCCAACTTATCAAGGCTCATGGTAAGCTGCAACTTTTACTTCCAGTTCTACATCTGCTGAGACTGGACGGTTATGTTTTTCTTACTGTTGCAGGGTAGGTATTTCCCCTGATCTTTCTGGCACGTTCATTAAATATATTGTTAGTTAGCAAGGTCTGAGACTATAAGAACAGAGTGAAGTTGTTAATTGTCAGTTTTGCATTTCAAGAACAGAGTTGTAAGATTCTCTTCACCCAGGAAATTGGGCTCATGTGTGCCTTTCCTCCTAAGCTGATAATTAGGGCTTGTTTCTGTTTGCCACTCTCTCTGGTTTTGTTTATTTTAGTTGTGTTATTGTAGCTTAATCCCATTTGAAGTGGGAAACACCTCAATTAATAGTCTGGAGCTACTGAAGGTAATGGGAACTTTTTTCTTATGATACTGGACTTTGAGCCAGGCCCATGAGGGAATTATCACTCATTGTCTATTAGCGAAAGTCTGTCACAAATGTCATCTTTCATCCTCTGACTTGTAAGTTGGTAATAAAACTACAACTCTCACCTCATCCACTAGCTGTACTGCGGTGCATTAAATACACAGTCGACAGGGCTACTCTATCACACTATGTGGATGTTTTCTAATTCTCTTTTGTATGGATGTTTCTGCCCTCTAGACAGGTGAATGCTATAAAGTTGTAGTCTCAAACAGGTGATAAAAACTTATCACTGGTAAATTCTGACCATAGGCATACAGCTTCAAAGAGTGTATAATGGTTTAAGTCTGTATTCAGGTAGAGCTAAATTACTTTTGTTTACCTTGATCATGTTCTCCCCCCACTCCTCCATTTTCAGGTGCTCTAATGTTTGTTGCCTGGATTACTACTGTTAGCATTGGTGTTATTGTTGCACGATTCTTCAAACCTGTCTGGTCCCATTCATTCCTGTTTGGAAAGGAGATGTGGTTTCAGGTGGGCGAAATCTCTAGCTGTATGTTCCAGCTCTCTTGTAAACAGAATTAAAACCTACTAGATAGAAGAAATCAACTTTAGTGTATTGTTACCTTTCTTTAGTCTTTTAAGACTAAATAAGTGCAAATCAGATGTTGAGTTTACTAGGAAAGGCAAAGTCTAAAGAGGCAGTTAGGAATGTTTTTCTTTACAAATCTATTACTTGTATTTTAATACTCTATTGAGAAAGCTGCAGTGTTTCTAAAAACAAACATCACTTTTCTAGGTGCATCGCATGCTTATGTTGACCACAGTCGTACTTACAAGCGTTTCTTTTGTTTTGCCTTTCGTATACCGAGGAGGATGGAGCAAAGTAAGTGTATGTGTGTTTTTTATTTTTTCTTAACTTTCATTTGGTCCAGACTTTGAATTTACGTTCACTGAAGTATGAGTAGTAGATCCATTGTTGGCTTTAGCATATATCATGGCTAATGACAAGGAAATTGCTGTGAAGCTGCTGTTGTTAAAGCAGACTGATTTCAAAACCTAGTAACACAAAAGAGGAATGTTACCTTCTTTAGCTCTACTTGAAAAGCTTCAGTCATTCATGCTTTCCTTCTTTCCTTTGTTCTCCCAAATAAAGTCTTTGCTCACAGGTGTTTTTTTTTTGTTTGTTTTTTATGAACTGAATCATTCGTCTTTCCAGTTCCTCAGAGAGATTGGACTGGGGGGCGGGCGGTGAGGATGGGAAAGGTGACTTACTAACCTGGTAAATCTCTTACCTTCAGTTCTCCTAATAATAAGTGTTATGAACTTGGATTTGAGCAGCTGCATCCAGTGATTCAGCTTAGGCTGGACTCCAGATAGAGACTGTTTACCTGTTGCTGTCCCTTGTGTTATATCGGTGCAAGGTGATATCAGAAATTGGCAAGCCATGAGAGGAATCTGCACTGAAGGCAGGAGAAGAATGTGGTCACAGGCATGAGGTGATATCTAGGAGCTAGGGAAATTCAGTAAAACGTTTAGGGTGAGATTAGAACAGGTAGGGTGAGAACAGAGACCAGTACTGGCAGGAGTTAAGAAACAGGCCTTTCCTGAAGAAACAGAATTGAGGATGAAGAGCTCGGAGCAACAGCTGCTACAGTCATATTGCTATCTGCTGTTCAGCTGGTAGAATTTCTCCATATAGCAAAAAGGTGGAACAAATCCTGGGTAGGCTTATCAGCATCTGGTGTTGCTGAGGAGAACTAGATATATCCAGCTGCAAGGCAGGTTATTGTGTCCTGTAGCCACTGCCAGTATAAATACAATGCTATATACACCACTATAAAGTACTAAGACAAGTTTAAATAAACTGAGGTATTTTTCTGTATCCTTATATAGATATGATACTAAAGAAAAACATCCTCTGTTTAGCAAGCAGGTTTTCATCCATTTCTTGGCTGTACTGTGATGGCCCTGGCAATTTTTCAACCTCTCATGGCAGGTTTCAGACCATCTCCACATGCACCAAGGTACTCAAAACTCACTGATTAATTATTACTTAAATTATAACTTATTAAATTATAGCCGCAACATTTAAATATGCCTGTTCTTATGAAACACTTTTTCATTGTTATCTATTTTAAATGTACCTTTTCCTCATCCTGTGAAATCTTTTCTTCCAAATTAAGTAATCAGTGAAATGCTTTCCTTTGTTTTATAGGAGGCAATTGTTTAACTGGTTTCACTGGAGTACTGGTACAACAGCTAGAATACTAGCTGGTGAGTAGTAGTAGTTGTAACTCCCTTTTAAGTGATTGTTGTTCATAATCTGGGCTATTGCTCTCCTAAAGTGCCTAGACCTGTTGGAACTCCACAACCAAATGTCTGTGATGCTAGCTCGTGCGATCTCAACGGGATCTCCTGTGGCATGAGGCAGATTACTTCAGTCTTCAAATCAATTTAAAAAAAATCACCAAAACAATTTAATTGCTTGTTTAATTGTGGATTACATATTTGATGTGTTTGGCTAATGTTGAGCCCTGTATATGCTTATTTCAAGAGAATGTTCAAAATTATGTCTTATTCTCTCTCACCTCATGGTTTCCACCTCTTAACATGAGCTATGGCTATTCTTTCTTTTCTTGCTGGCCACCTTCTCTGTGGGTTTAAGTGGCAATCAGGTTCAGCTTTAGGGGAACGAGTAGCTCAGTAACACCATGGAGATTGCAGATGAATTTGAGGGATCTTTAAGAGGACCACTTCTATTAGTTTGTTTTTTCTCTTGAATCTCTTTTTCCTCTTGGAGAATTTGAGGATATTGTTCTTACAGTAACATACGTCAATAATTCAAGGTTATTTAATGGGAGGGGAAATTCACTCAGAACCGTAAGTTGGTGATCTTTCTGTTTTTGGAGACAAGCTTCCACAAGCAGCTTAAGCATATAAGTTCAGGTGGCTGTGGTGGTCTTGACATAGTCACAAATGCTAGTGTTGGTGTGACTGCATAAGGGACTGATCAGGCTGAAAAGTCTCCTGGCCTCCTCTTCCCTTCCTGCTTCCCATCCATTCTTTTCCCTTCTTCCCCTTCACCACACCCCCCATCCCTCCCTTGCTCTCTCTTCCCGCCCCCCCCCCCCCCCCAAAAAAAAAGGAACTTTTAGCTGGATGCGCACCTTCACCATGCTCCCCATGCACCTCTAGGCAGTTTGTAGGAAATGTACTGCCAAAGGTGTTGAGAGAGTATTGTCAATTGCCCTGGAGCAGCATCCTCAGTGTCTTTATCTTGTTTTTATTGGCTAGTGGTAACTATGTTCTTGGGAATGGATCTACCAGCACTTGACCTACCAGACCCGTGGGACACCTATACAATGATTGGTTTTGTAGCTTGGCATGTTGGAATTGACGTTCTTCTGGAAATACACAGCTACTGCCTCATACGTAAAGGTACAAACCCGGCAAAGCTCCTGTTGTTACCTTGTTTGCTGAGGACTGCAAAATGCAAAAATATAACTTGAGTGGAATGAATCTCAAAAGGAGTTTGCTGGCCTCTAGCTTGCAAGCTGAGGGGAATATCTCTCAAGTAATGCTGTGATGCTTCTGTACGAAGTGGCATGGGACTAAATCAGCTCTCAAGACTGAAGTGTTACAGGAATACTTTTTTAATGCTATCTTAAATGGTGGCTTTTTTTTTTTCCTTAAAATCACATTTCATGGGGACAGACTGAATGTGTTTGTGTGCATGTTTTTCAGAGAATCTATCACTTATTGGTTGGATGGGTAGAGTCCAGATTGATTCATGCAGATTTAATCTGCATGTTATTGTCACAAATTGCTGGTATGAAGGGCTGTTCTTGCATGAGTGAAGTGATCAGAAACCTAAGCACAAACACTTGAAACTTTGATTGAACAGGGAAGCTAAGGTGAAATCCTGACTCCAGTATATCTAGTAAAGAGACTGATAGTAAAGGATAAGAATTTCATGGGGAATTCTTAGCCTCACTGAAAGGAGATTACTCTGCACATGTAAATGACCTGTATCTGGGGAGAAGAAACACCTACAGAATTGAGGAAAGGTGATTAGGTAAAAGACTGTATAAGGTGGCATATGGAGAAGGAATGATTAGAAACGATGTGAATTTAAATTGAACTGCACTAATGATCTCCTAGAAATAGAGGAATTGGCCTAAAATGTTTGAACAATGACTATTCTTCTCTTGGCTAACTTAAAATACTTCTTTATGAAATTTACTTATTTTAAAATGAAAAGGGAAAGGTTTTAGATCAAACAAATGTCTTTTTCAACTCGAAAGTCTGTTTTGGTTATTTGCTCTAGGAAAAGGTGAGACAAACTGTTTTGTCACTGCAGTGGCCAAAAGTAGTTGTAGTTGTTGTTTTTTAAGTCAACTCAAAACCATTAATCACTTGTGCTATGAACATAATGCAGGTCGTGACAGACAAAATGAGATTCTTCCAAGTGCTGTTCAAAAACAGGTTGAAGATGTATTCTTTGTTGATTTGATGCTGTATGGGACTGAATTATTTAATTATAGAATCAAGAGTTCTGCAACATAAAAGCAACTTCTTAAGAGCAGTGCTAACTGAACTTTTTTCCTTCCCACTAACAGTTGAAGTGATAGAGGATGACAGAATACAGATATTGCAGTCACTCACGTCTGCAGAAGCAGAGGTAAGTCACCGTTTTGTAAATACTGCTATGGGATGATTATTTGTTTAAAATGATAAAATAGACTGACACTTCTATGGCTTTTTTTCCCCTTCTTTTGCAGGGTCATCTATTTAAACAGGTTGTGTTAACCATCTACATCTGTGGAAATATAGTGTTTCTCATTGCCTTCCTGGCAGCAGTCAACCAAATCTGAAATAAGTCAATCCATGAAAGTCATTGAAAGTTTTGCAATGAAATATTGTGCAACTGAAAAAACAAGGAATCCTCTTTATTGCAACTTTTCCCTCCACATCTCCCTGAAGATGCAATTGAAGAATAATAGTGTATATGCATCAAGTTCAGTGTTAGGGAGGACTACGTTCAAATCTATAGAAGGATTCTGCGGTCCTGCCAAAGCTGTCTTCTGATGTGATTTTTAGTGGGAGTCTTTGCCTGAGTAAGGAATAATGTTTATATTTTAAGTGCAGTAATTTAACTGATTGTAGCTTATAGGTTAAGAAGATTGAGATGAAGTGCTGAAAACATTGTTTTGGTAGTCACAGTTCCCTAAACCTTTTGTGAATATTACTGAGAAAACTGAAAAGACTGATCCCAGATCTATCGTATCTGTTCACTTTACTTGTGTTCTACTGGTATGTGATGCAACAACTTGCTGCTTGTGATAGTTTTGTGTGTTACAAAAAAATCAGAGTGAAAAACAGTCACAAATGCGGGTTGATGCATTGGATCAACATTGTCACACATCTTTGCAATTCAATACAAAAACTATTCTCTCTACTCTAAGAGCAGTACAAATACAAGCATATGGGTTTGGGAACTTCAGTCCATTAGTAAAGCCACTGTTTGCATCACTCATAAAACACTGCTCTGTTCCCCCAGTGCTTCTAAATCATAAAGAGAAAGTCTGTCTGCAATACAAGTGCAGTATAAACTAGTTGTGCTGGTCAGAAAAACTGGAACAGAAAAGCTATCACAAGATATGTAAGGATTTCTGTATTTTGCTGTCTCTGGCCACTTGTGGTTTCTGCATTACTTTTCTGAATGAGTGAGATGGACTTAAGCCATTTGACTGCTAAACAGAAGTGCACATGTTTGCTCAGTAATGTTGCAGTTGTATTTGACTGTGTTGTTGAGTGAAATGGAGATTAGGAGTTGGTTTGACTTCAGGAAGAGTATGTTCTGTCAATGTTAAGTGAGTCCTCTGAGCTGGCACATCTAGGAGACTTAATTATCTTTATAAGCATGTGGAAGGGCATTTTTAGTCACTAAAAGATTTATCTAAATAATAGGAACTAGGTACAGAAAATGGAAAGAGACTATGTTCTTTAATTTGCTTAATTATGAAAAGAAACTCTTTAAACAGAATCTCAGACATGTGCCCTTAATATGCCATGCAGTACAGTGCTTTGCAGGCAAAGCAATACACCTATTCTTGCAGCACTAAACAATTTGCTTCCACGTATCATTACTGTTCTTGATCATCACGAAAGTACCGATATAGCCGTAACACCTTGGAACGTATTTTCAGCCCAAGGCTCATAAGCTAACTGGGGAAAAGAAGTGGTGGGGGAATTGGAGCCTGGTTTGGCATAGACCTTTTCAGAAACATCTTTCTATTTCCTAATGGCCTGGTCTAAAATATTAATACATGTGGATCAATTAAATGGAGAAAACGACTACTTAAGCTGTCTATCTTCTGTCTCTTTCTTCATCTCCCCAAATCCACAATGCAGCTGGCTGCAGAAACAGTTCTCCAGCAAGCTACAAGCTAATGCTCATAGTCATGTACCTTCTCCCTGTTGGCTGCTCCAGTAACCAGGTTGGCTGCTCCAGTAACCAGGTTGGCTGCTCCAGTAACCAGGTTGGCTGCTCCAGTAACCAGGTTGGCTGCTCCAGTAACCAGGTTGGCTGCTCCAGTAACCAGGTTGGCTGCTCCAGTAACCAGGTTGGCTGTAAGAGCATGTACAGAGCAGTGACTAATCCTATTGTAAGCAGTAGCAGTAGGCTGTGAGTGGGTGTGAGTTGAGTTGTCCCCCTTCTCAGCTGGAAAAGTAATTTGTAGATAGAGAAGGGGAGACTATGAAGAGCTATGGCAAAACCTAGGCTGAAAGGCAAGAAATATATGGCTGATCGTGTGGTTTTTGGTTGCTGGGTGCTTTTTTCTATTGTGTGGTGTTTTTTAATCAGGGTTTTGGAGGACTATGTTTTTGTATGCTATGAGTTTACAGAAGAAAATTTCTCAATCCTAGACATGATTGGTGGCCTTTTAAATTTAAGTCAATACTAAATTCTTTCTGTAATTTGATAGCTGTGTGGTATTGTTCTCCTGTGACAATGAATACAAAGTTTTTAAAACATGAATGAAAATACCATAATTCAAGCTTTTTTGTCTCTTAGTTTTTATCTAAGTAAAAGATATCACGTACAAACTGGAAAAAGAACCACCTTGCATAGCAGTAAGTGGAGATTGTCTATTTGCTTTATGGATGTTTATTTTCTAAATTAAAGCTGTCTGGATGCTCACTAGAGAAACTCCTATTGAAAACGGATGTTAAAATAGTTGCGCTCTCTTGTACGGAGTTGCTCTTTATCAAGAGGGAAAGATTCTTGTTTCAAATTTAATGCCAGCTATAAAGATGAAAAACTGTTAGTTGCTCTTTAGATAACTTTTTTTTTCTTTCCCAGTACTAGCAGCATTGCAGTTTGTGAAGCTTTATGCCCTGCTCTGCCATATTGATTGAAAGTCTTGTTAAATTTGATATATGCATGGAGTTTTTTTCTCCTCCTGTGTGATTAGTAAGAGGAAGCAATGCGTGATTATCTTCTAGTGACTCTCCCAAAATTCCTTGCTTTTAAAAAAACAAAAACAAAAAACCAACCACCTATGGAAATGTTTGACATCAGCAGAAAAAAAAGATGCTAAGCAGTTTGGTTCTAGAGCTACTGATGGCTGTTGTATTCTTTCTCCTCTCATTGATTGATTGGTAACTTATGATCTTGTTTAGAAGAAAATACCTATTGCTTTACCTCATCAGAGTCCTACTGAATTCAATAGGACTCTTTTGCAGGGAGAGATAGAGAAGATTTCGGTGTTCTTTTACTGTTATGTTAAATTTATGATGACAAATCAACATTAGTATATCTCTTGTGTTCTTCTGGGCAGGCAAACACTACCAATAAAGTAGAAATTTGTTCATGATTAGTTTCACAACAAGAAGCTTACTATTTTGAGGTAGTTGTATTTGAGTTGCATGCAGCCTCAAAATACTGGTCATCTACTTTTGTCTTACACAGAAATTCTGTTTTTGGCACGTGCTTCACATGACGACTAAGTGATGAAAATAACTTGAATGCAATTGATTTCACTGTTACTTTGCTTTAATTGGTGAACTTTTTTGCTAGAGGACATGCAGACTGCATGTGACATGCAGACTTTCTGTGAAATAAGAAAACGTATGCCTCTTTCTCTTCCACACACTGAACATACACTATTTCCTGTGGCGTTTGTCAAAAAACACCAGGTGGGGAGACTTCTTTGTATGTATTGTAGTGGTGCCAATGTTTTTCCTTTTCCCAGATTCAAAGACTAGAGATAGATTACTTGCCTTTTGTTTTCCGTTACAAATTATAACACTATGTGGCACTCTTGTTCAAATAACTGCTTTTGGGGTTTTTTTTTTTTGGGCTTTTAATTTTTCAGTTTGAGACATGTGAGGGATGTCCAAAACAGGAAGAAAATGTTCATAAACTAACTGTAAATGTTCTCAAACTTTATTAAATAACTAGATCTTTAAATTCAAGACAGTTCATATGGATAGATGTAATGAAATGGATACTTACCTATGTCTATGCTTAAACAAACTTTTGTTTGAATAATTATAGCCTGTTTTGTTTTGTCATGTATGTAAAATGTGCTCCGCACAAACGTGCGTGCTCTTCCACACAACTTTCTTGCGATGAATTGCAGTCATTGAGGGGAAGAACTGTAGTCCACATCTTCATGCAGATATTAATGTCAGTTATTATTGTAAGCCTGCACTGAAAGTTGAAGTAAGGGGGATTTCTACTGCTATGTGTGAGTAGAAGGTTGGTTAAGAAGGAAGATCCACTAGTGCTCCTCAGGTTCTTTGCCCGCATCAGTCTGATCCCAAGCCCTCTAAAAGGGGGGTGTGTGTGAAGGGGAGAAGTGGTACCTGCCTGAAGCAGTGACACAGCAGAACTGGCACCGGAAATGTGCTTCAGGTGGGTCTCAATACCATTTATTTAGCTCAAGGTGGGGGTAAATTCTACTTACTGTCCAGCTTCTGCTTTCAGTCTTCCTTGCACTGTGGAAAAAATGATATTGTAACAGCGTACTACAAAAGCTGAAAATCGGCATCACAGTGAACCTTATGATAATCACTCTGGCCAAATGATGCTGTGCAAAGGATCCTAGCTTTGGCCTTGTTTCAGAGAGGCTTTTGTTTTGCTGGACCCTAGATATGGTCAGCTTCAATTGTGAATTGAGACCTTGTGTGGCATTTGTATTGAAGTTTGAGACAAGATAAAAGAGATGATTTACCTTCTTGCAGTTCCTTTCTTGTTAATATAGGCTGTGGGAGAGCTGAGGGGCTGCAGGACTCGGCTGATGAATATCCCAGCTTCCCAGAAACATACAAATCTTGAGTGCTCCGGTTTGTTTCTCTATTTCCCCCAAATTAATGATTTGATATCCACGCCGCTACCTAGCTAGCGTTCTGTGTACAGGTAGTGTAATAGTGTCGGATGAGACTAAACTGCCCCTCAAAGTAAACTGAGTAGTTTTAGTATGAGTCGTCAGAATAGCTGCACATGGTTGAAAGCAAGATTTTTTTTGAGCCTAGTATTCTGTCTCCAAAGGTGGCTATAATGAGCGCTTAGGGTAAGAGATGTGACAAGATTAGTGGTTTTTTTTTTTTTTTTTTCCTTCCCAGCAAAATCTCCTTGCTGCTTCCCAGAATCTGTAAGAGTGTGCTGAGCCTGCAACTGGGCCATGAAGCTCTGTAGCTGCTGGTGGATTTATCCACAAAGTGTGTAATGCATTCTGAAACAATCCACTCATGTTTTGGTCTTCCCTTTAGTTATTCACTGTGAGAAAGTATTTTCTAGTTTTGTTTTAAGCCTGTTTCTTGATACCCTCATTTAATGACCTCAATTTTGTTTCATCTTCCTACCGCTATCATAGCCTGTAGGCCTCTGTCATACCCATATCTTACTGTCTTTTTTCTGTAGGACTGCTGCTGTATTTAGCCATTTTGTACTTTTGATAACCTTCATTGCCCTTCTCTATTCGTCTCTTTAGAGATGGGGTGACCAAAGCTACTCAAGATGTAAATATACAACGCTCTGCCATAGTTACATTTTGGTTTGTTTTTCCCTTCCTTTCCTAACGAGTCCCCAGTCCTCCTTGCTTTTGTGGCTCATAAGCATGGAGCTGATATTTTCAGAAGACTATCTGAAATAGTGCCAAGATCCCTCCCTTCCTCCCTCCCCACAAGAGGTTGGGAGTATCTTGCTGAGAGTGCTCCTTGTGCTATGTACAGTTAAGGTTACTTTTCTTTTTTACATTACTCTTCATGTGTCAGTAGTGAATTTCACCTGTCAGTTTAGTACACAGTTACTCTGTCTCTTTGCTGTCTGCTTTGTTTTAAACTTTCAACTGCTTTGAATAATACTATGTTGCTCCTTTTTCCAGATCATTTAAGTTTGATTAGCAGTACAGGTCCACCTTTGAGAAGGAAATTCAAACTAACAAAAAAGATTAGGGTTGAAGGTAACTCACTGCTGTTCTCCAAACCATCTAATAACAGGATAAAAAAAAAATAACGAAAAGCCCCCCAAAAAAACTTTTAAAAAAGAAACTGAAACACAGGAGAGACATGGAGAAAGTGTAATATAGTTGCATTTATTTGTTCTTATGTATTATGCCACTCTCCAGGCAACAATCTGTGACTGAAATTCTAAAATTTGAGATTACCTGATTCACTGTCCCATTTCAGACTGGGAGCTACCAACCCTTTAAAGGCTATGAGTCAGCTGATTGCGAGCACCGTGCCTCAGGGTGAGGTAGTAGCTTCAAGTTCCTGCTTTGAAATGAGGAAGGCCAGCAAAAAAATAGTTACAGCTGGTTTTTGCTGGTGTATAACATCCAAGTCAGCTCTACTAGAATAATGTAAGCTGAGCTGTATCTACTTAGTGATTCACAACAGCCAAAGACCTAGCAAAATAACTTTATCACTCTGATTTGAATATAAGGATGTAGTGCTGTGAGGCATTTTTTCCCCTCATGAAATAGGGAGTGAAATAATCTGACTTGTGTGTTGTTTTGCAGGTGTAGCTTTACTTTATGGCTGCTTAAAGGGCCCCAGCTGCTCCCTCATATGTTGAGTTGACCTGTTCATTGGTGGGAGCCTTGGGACTGTGCTGGACAGCTGTGTCCAGCAGTGGTAGCAACTGATGGCAGATCTGCAGCTGCAGAGCAGGTTACAGACAGATCAGCATTTCTGATGGGAGACTTTCACTACTTCTAGATCCCCTGGCCAATCAAAATCTATGTGCTCAGTAGTATTTTCTAGTGATGGACAAGTGCCTGCCTGTTTGGCAACCAGTTTCTTGGGAAAGCAGGGCCTTCAGTAGTGAGTGAGCAGGTAAAGTCATGGTTGGGAGGTTAGGCTGTTTGTAGTACTGTGCACAGGATGTATAAGGCTCTGGGTGGGGAGCATGCCGTGATGTGGAGAGGAAGGAAGGTCTTAGAATGGCTGTATTGTCATACATAAAATAGAAGGGTGGCTGGATTGTGGTGCTCTAGAAGCATCTAAATACTTAAATGCAAACTTTGCTAATTTTGGTTTATATTTTTGTTACTTAAAAAGGAATGTTTTAAATTTTGGCCAAGGTGGTATGCTTGGAAACCGGTCTCTTATATTTACACTTCTTCCTGCTTCTATCTTACATGTCTAGTTTTTCATTAACTAATGTCTTTATTAGGAAAATGCCGGGACGGCATTTTCAATCAAAAGTCAGTTAGATTGGTACACTTCCCAGGACATTCTTTCACTTTGAAGTTCCATGGAGATGTGTGTTTATCTGCTTTGTGTGTATAGTAACAGTATATGCCTTATTGTGGGGACAGGTATGCACATATCTTCATATTTGCATGTACACTGCATTTATGGTCTTGGGAAACATCCCATTGCCTTCAGCAAAATCCAGGATTTGATCTGCATGTATGTGGCAGTTGGTCAAGTCTGAAAGTCTGTTAATGTTCATTGGTTTATGCAAAGGCAAAATAACCCAGATGCGTAAAATAAAGGAGCAAAAAAAGCATTGAAGTTCAAAAAAAGTATGTTGAAGAAACTCTTCTTAGCTTTATTCTGCTTTGAGTAATAAACTTTACTTCCATGTCATTACAGCTGTTAAATCACCTTTTTCCCCAGCTTTGCCATTCTCATCCTCAGAGCTGCAAAAAGAAAACAAAGAAGCCATTGAATTTTGTGACCAACTTTCTGATGCTGAGTCTCCTTATTTAGAGTAATGAAGAATACACATACCTCCAGTGGTTAATCCGACAGAATAAGCATTGTTTTAGTGTTACAGAAAGAAACCAGTAGAAGGCATTAGTTTGGTAACTTTACAGTAAAGCGTTATGTTAAGAATTTACTCCATTATCACTATTTGAAAATTAGCACAGCTCTTTTCCACACTTGATTGTGTTACCTTCACTATTGCATAGCATACAGATGGTATTGTCCTTGACTGGATGCTGACGGATTAAAAGGATGCATGAATAATTAAACAAAAGTCTTGGTTTAAACCAAATTCTTAAGTGCAAGCTATAACTACGTGGAATCCTTTTCCTTTAGTGTTAATATTCACATAAATTTTTCCCCTTAGTGGTGTATGTTTGGGTGGGAGTCAGTCATACTCCTGATCTGCGCGTGAAAAGTAACTTGGTATGTGCGCACACGTTAGTATGGCTATGGTCTGTAGGTGTGTGGAATGCAGGTTAGTTTGAAAATGACAGTGCAGATGATTAAACACTAAGGTTATTTCTAGAACAGCAATATAATGCTATTGTTCAATATGTAAGGCCCTCCCTCCCATGATCTGAGAAAGCAACAGGATTAAGCACTGTTTAGCACTCCAGCCCTCTACCTGTTAGATTGAAGAATCACTCTAAGTAGCACAAGTCTCTTCCCTTCACCCTGCATGTTTTTCTGCACTGAGAAACAGTGGGATCAAGGCAGCTGTTTACTTGATTTATGCAGGTCAACAAATGTTGACCTAGAGTTATGTTTTGAATGCTGAAGTTTGTTGCAAATCGTGGAAGCATCAGTGTGTAACCTTATATCGTAGGACCGCACTTATAAAGAGCCTGTGTACTGCTTGTAGACCAAGGAATTTTGATGGATTAGGATCCTGGCTATGGTTTGAGAGAGAAATTGGTCAGATGCTCGGTTTAAAAACACATCACTGGACTATTGGCTATGTTTTGCTCTCTATTAGAAAGAGTTTTATTGCATGTTACTTTCTTCAACACAAGTGTTGTGTTTTCCAAGGTTGCAGTACTTAAGTGGTAAGGGGAAAAAATTAGCTCATTTGGACCAGCTACCTGCCAAAAGCCTTGGGACTCCCGCTTTTCCCATAAGAGGCTGTTTCATACTGTCAGGAGATTTTCCTACCTATTCAGCTTCAGTTTTCCTTTCTTTGTTCATCCTACTATGTCTAGCCTTTATTCCATCCTAAGTACTTTTCCCTTAGGAGTATTGAATCTTCAAAACACTTGCAGACTAATTCATTTGACTGAAATTTAAAAAAGAAAATTAATAATGTGTAACACTGGGGTCCTAATTATAGCATTATGTCATCCTTTTCTCTATATGGTATTTCTGAAGGCATGCACACCTTGAGGTATTGATCCCCCACCAAGCTTATGGAGAAGGGAAAATCACTCCCATATGGAAAGATGTAAATCGTGCAATTCTGACTTCTGCATACAGATTGACACCTGGAACATTGCCTCTTGCTTGTCCTTGGCCTTCATTAACTTCTATAATAGTTTGCTCTGAAGATTCATTATTTTCCCAAAGCAAGATTGCCACATAAGGGACTTCCTGGTATGTCCTATACTTTCTTGCTTCCCATTCTCTTTCAGAGAGCCCTTGGTGCTTATTCTTCATATTCAAATACTGCAATTGCCTCAAAGCTTACATTTCCAAGAGGATTATTTTTTCTGTTGTATTGCTTGTTTTCTGTTGTATTGCTTTTTGCTTTAATAACGAATTATGAGGTACCAAAGATCATCTAACTCTTCTCTTTTTACAGGCATTATTAGAGTGAACCTGCTGTGCTGAGGCTGCAGTGATTGATTTGAAAACTTTTTTTTTTCTCTAAGAAATAGCTTTTTGTCATGCATTGTTCTAAGTATAAGAGGCTTTCCTGATTTTGTTTCCTTTTTAGAAGAAGCGGTAGGATTACAAAACTGCTTGGAAAAACTGAGTCATTTCCTAGCTTTTTCCACAGATCAAAACGTCCTAAGGATTGGTAATAAATAGTTTAGGGTGGGGAGGAGAAAGGAGTATGGCTTAGTTCCAGATTCAGTTGGGCACTTCAGGAAGTTCGCTTGGAGGCAGTGCTGAACATTGGGGGTGTATTATTATTATTATTATTATTTTTTGCTTCATTGAGGCAAGTCAAATTGCTATTGATTTAATTGGGGCCAGGATTTTTCCTAACTGGTTGTTTTCTCCTTGGTAAAGTACTGTGTAAGTCAGTGGATAAGACCAAATACAAACTAACAGAACAAATTCCTAAATGTCTTTACTAGATTTACAGTTATCCCTCTTCTCTGAAAGCCAGCATTTGTTTTCCACTAACCTCACAAGAGAGAGGACCCAGACTGTTCAGAGATTCTGTTAGTGGGAGAGGAAAGAAAGAAGTTTCAGAAGCTTCTTTCAGCAGTCAAAAGTAAGCAAAGATTGGTATATGCTCAGCTAGTATCTCATGGTCTGCATATGGCCACCAGAACGGTTCTGTTGGCACAGTTACTCCTTGCAGGCCCTCCTCCCCAGGATCTGTTCAGGAGCATGCACAGGGCAGGCTGCAGGACGAGTGAATTATTTTGGTAGCAACCAGCTTTTGCAGGGAGGATCCCTTCTCCATTGTATGCATGTACCTATATACATAGGGAGTGAAGGGAGTATCCCCAAAACAATGGGCTGGAGCAGTTGTTGGAATGACTTATCTTGCTTGCAGCCAGCTACTTCAGCTCCTGGTTGCTGGCATAGAGCTGTTGGCAGCAGCCTTGGTCCTGGAGGCCCCAGGAAAGTGCACAGATAGTAGAACTGGTGTCTGAGGGAAGCAAAGGTGTTGAGAGGTGACAGAAAAACTTAGTGATCTGAATGACCAGAAAGGCTGAGCATCACAGCTGGAATATTTCAGGTGATGTTGTACATGAATGAAGGAGGCTGATAATGCTTCTAAACCAAGAGCATCTTTACAGAATACTTACTGAGCAGCTTTTCCCAATCAATGCGCACTCATGCAAAAATACTTGAACTTCCTTATGTGGTCCAAAGACCACCCTCTCTTCTGGATATACTTGTATTGTAAAGAAATGCTGGACTGTCCGTGTGGTTTTAAACAGGGCCAAAACTTGCATTTTTCCTGTCAAATCCTCAAAATTATTGGGAATGTAGTCTGGGAGGGGAGCAGGGAGAGCATGTGGGATCAGAACGCCTGATCTTCCTATAACTCGAATGCAAAGTTCTTTGAAGTGGAATGTGACTCCTGTCTGAAATCTGCTTTTCTGTAAACATGCTTAAATGCATCTTAACTATATCCATTGAAGGGCAATGCAACTGTAAAAAGATCTCTGTCTTTCTGTAAGACCTTGCTATTGTTTTTCCAACCTTTTATAATAAAACTTTGCAGTAAGAAACAGACATCTTAATATTAAGACTAGAAAGAAACGTTAAGAAATAAAGACAGATTATACGGGCTAACCACATGTAGGGAGGAAAACTGTTTTGTCTTCATTCAAAAATTGTAAAAAAAAGTCTAAATCAGGTTAACAAATGTTAAAACTTGCATGAACATTATCAACGAGATTCTAGAAGACTGCAATGTAAAGCTGGTTATTATAGAATTTTTCTGATTTAAGGCGCAATTTGAATTATCTAGGAAGTAGTTAGAATATAGATAGGCACAAATAAATTTAATAAGGAGACCAGTATTAAGAAGCAATGCTGTTAGTTACTTGGTAGTAAATTAAAAATATTCTCGTGACTGAGGTAGCATGAATAGAACTTTTAATTGTCATTTTAAAGAGAACCCATTGTTTTAATCTTTCAAGATTACTGAAATGGATTTTCTGAGATAATTTCAAAATTTTGATATAGTAACTAGTGCAGTGCTCCAGAAGAAATACGTCAGCAGTAACAAAATGCAGTTGGCGTTTTTGAACAAACGAGTAAAGAAATGCTTAGTAGTTGCATATTAGTCTGTGAAACAATCCAAGCAGCAAAGTGAGACAGTTGCTAGCAGAGAGAGTACTGTCAGCTTGCTACATGAGCGAACAGCAGCGACATGGTTTTCCTTCTCTGTTACCTGTTAATGAGGGATCTTCAGTACCGTCCCCAGATACCTGGTTGTGAAGAGTGTGGTGTGTAGGTGAGCTTAAGCGTTCCTCTTGCTCTTGTAGGGAGACAGAAATTTTGTGAGGTGCTGTGTTCAGGTTCCCACCCAGCCTTCTCACGGAGATTGTCTGTGGGACTTCTGTGGTTTTCTGCCTGTTCAATGGCTGATAGACCTGACTGTAGTGGCCTACAGGGTGATACGATGGTTTCTCAGACTTGCTGTCATCTTCATCATCATCAATCATGACTAGTTCTGCTCGGATAACCCCGTCATATCTTGACGACTTTTCGTCTGCTTCCGCATCTTCATCAATGCGCTGATAACCCATGAAAATCATTGTAACTGGTTCTGAATCATCCACGTAACATGGTACAGCTTGGACAATGCTGTACTGAGCATCTTCCTCATCCTCTTGAGGGGCAGAAGATACTTCATTAAGACGGCAGGAATTTAAAGACCTTGCCTCGTGATGTTTTTCTCTTGTATTCTGGTAGGGTTTTAATTCCTCATGTGCAGTGTTTCTCTCTTCATTATATATCATCCTGTTCTCAGGATTAGTGTGTACTTTCTTCTCTGGCTGGGAAAGTACTGGAGAGGGAGACTTTGGATGTGTTACCTTTGGGAGATCAACACCATTTTCTTTATGTTGCTGCATGAAGGGTTCTACTGTACTGAAGAACTCTGTCTGATGATTGCTAAGTCCATTCGTATCTGTTTTGCGTTGGTCTTCCAGTTTTGGTCCAGGGACTAATTTATCCTTCTGAGGAGTAATTGGCCTGCAAAATTTGTTGGCAAACACAGGCTCATGATACTCTGTGGGAGACTTGGAATTTTTTTCAGTTGCCTGCCTTAGAAGGTCCTCCACCTCAACAGGAGCAAGTTCATCCATGCCATTTTGTGTTGTGTTGCAATTTGAGGACACTGCATAGACAGACTTCCTGCCATCATCATAGACTTTAATTCCTGTCTCTTTAAACTCGTTGGAGGGAAGAGGTATTGTTGATAATACTGTATTTTCTCCTGTCTTCATATCTTTTTCAACTTTAATTTCCATGGCAAACAATGCTGTTGGAAGAAACAGGTACTTAAAAACTGATAACGCAGCAGATGCAAAAAAAATAATTTAAGAGAGTCCTGATACTGAGAATGAACGTTAGAACCCAGTATAACATATTTGATAATTTATTCTCATTTTGAATCGCCTAGCTATCCTGTGAAAATTTCAGGAAGTGGGGGGGGACCCCAAATATTTTGTTTTGAATCTACTTCTGCAAGAAAAATCAGCCATTGAGGAGGCAGTTCTCATTATGCGATTCTGATTGAGAAGGCCAGGTTTAAACTTGACCTCAGGAGATATGCTGGGCAATAGCAGTTGAAGGAGCTCCATGTGCTGCAAGATTAGAGTCTTGGGTGCTCAGGGTAGGAGGCTTTGTAGTAGTTAGGAAATAACTTGACTAGATATTATTGCCTGATGGGTGTAACTGTTAATAGAAAATGTGTGGTATATGATACAAAAGGAGGAACTACTTCAACTTATGGTATAGGTGCTGGAATGTAGGGCTGGAGATTGTTTTCAACATTGACACTTTCTCGATGGTACGTTGCTTAAAGCCACGTCCTACCTTTCAATTTTAACAATGTTGATGATAAAAACAGATTAATTGAGAACAAGTTTGTCCCATATCTATAATCATTGTCCTAAAAGCATAACAGCTTCAATTTTTAAGAAGCTTTTGCAGTTGTTATATACCTTTGGAGTTAGTAACAAACAGTACCTTTTCTCTTTTCTTCATCTGTTGCAGCATGTCCTGCCCTTTTTAGTGCAGAGGGTCTGAAATACTTTGGAAGGTCAGGTATGTTGGCATATATGTAGTCTGCTGTCTCTGAATAAATAAGATTCACAATGCCTTTAGTATGCTTTTACTAACTTGTACAAGAAACTTATTAAAATTTTGACTAAACATACCTTCTTCAATTCCTGCTTTTTCTGCTTTCACAGACTAGAAAAGAGAACCATGTAACAATATAGGTGATTAGTCAGTTTTAAGAGATTGACTAGATAGTGTTTTGCTTTACCTGGTAGTTTTAAGTTTTTGTGGACACCAGTTTATATTGAGGTATACCTAAAGTGGAAACTTCTCAGAAGAACACTTGGAGCACGGCAGGTGGAAAAGTGAAACTTTCTCATGTATTTGGGCAGCACGTCCTGACTTTCTCTGTGTGATTTAGAGTTGTTAGAAGCTGTTAATGAAACAGGCTTGCACTGTGGCCCAGGGTGGTTGATTTCAAATATTTCCAAAGGCTCTACTCTGGCTCCCCAGTTTTGTTTATTCCTCTGTTTATTTTTAAAGTGCATGTGCATTTGTGTGCAAGAAAACTAGAAAACTGAGGCTGAGCTGCTTCATTATATTTTTAAAAGAAGGCTTAAGATGGTTTTTTTTTTTTTAAATGTCAAAATGACATTTTCACAAAGGCTAATGACTAATAGTAGTAAGGCATGTTTTCCTATAATCTCTCTCAGGGAGTCAGGAGAAAGCATGATGCAGTTTAGCTGGACAGATCAGCTTGAAGGAGTGCAAATAAGTCAGTCTTTGTGCTCGTGGCTTGCATCTATCTTCTGCTGAGATTGAAAGTTGCTGATTGGTGACAACCACAGTGCTATTTTTCATGATGTACTATAAATGAGTAATGATATGAATTGTCCTTCCCCCGCAAACAAAAGTATGGAGACATCTGGGTGCTTGAACAGTATAATTTCTTGTCTCCTGTAATTGAACGATTGTCATCTAGACAAAAGCTCATGAATTCTCACAGGATTCAGCTAGTTAATCTTTTACTGTTAAGTGTAAGTACTGCACACTAAGTGTTTACATCACTGTTGTTATGAATGAGTATGGAATTCTTACTTCTGTAATGGTTTGGCACTAACCTTGATTATGTCTTCTGTTGTTTTCTCAACTGACTTAAGTTTCCTTAAAATAGCTTCTTCGTTAGCTGAGATGTTCATTTCCTCTTTTTCCAGAGCCTCAATTTCTTTCTCCAGTCTGCAATCACAATTCCCTTTGATTTAATACCATGAGCAACGTTGTAGATTCAATACACTTTTAGAAGGGACATTAGCGGGACTGATTCCACTCACCCTGACAAATTTCACTCTAATATGGAACTGGCTTATGACTTCAGATACCTCAGGAACGATTGTGAAATTGGAATCATGCTCAGTTTTTTTTTTAAAAGGTACTTGCCATAAATTCCTTCCGAAACTACTTCGAAAACAGACACTGAAATTAACTTATTTTTCAAGAGGGAATGGATAAGGACCATACGTCCGCTGCTCCCCCCTGCCCCCCAGGATTTCCTCATCTTCAAATGGATTTTCTCTCATGTATTGTCTCAAGAAATATGATTACCCCTGTGTAATTGTGATGTGGGAAACTAGTCTAGACAGACACTAGGGTTATGACTTAATTCACTTGTCCCTTTATTCTGTATGTGCAATTGTACTGTAGATCACAAGTAGTACATTCTTTCACTCTAAGAACATAAGAAGAAAGTTCTTCTAACTGGCAATATGTAAAGGGTTAGAGTATATCACCTCATGCACTATACTATATTTATCCAAACGGAATTAGGTGGATCACATGTGGAAGAGAGTTCTACTCTGTCTACGACTAGAAGCTGCAATTCCAGAATAAGGGAGAAAAATACAGACAAAGGCATAGACTGTTGACCGCTATCCATGGAATCCAAATGACAATCGTATTTCTGAGGGATAGAGCTGGTATTGTATGCTGATGCATCAGGCTTTTGTTTTAATGGAAGTACTTGCAAATAAATAAAAATTATTTTTTATAGAACTAAAATAGATAAAGTAGCATTTCCTTATTTTCATATTAAAATTAGTTAATACAACTAGAAACCATAATAGTGATATGTTTTGTAGACTCTGAAGTGATAACTGTGTAGTCTTCAAAAACTAAGCAACCTGCATAGCAGAAGATGCTAGAAGGATTGAAGTTAGAAGCTTTGTTTTGTATTTGTTTTTGAATTGAGAACAAATACCCAAGATGATGGATGGGCTTTGTGATGGCATGTTTTCAGCTCTATTATGCCAAGGCAGTTCCCTTAGATGGTTTTGCATCTCTGGACGTGGGTGCTGGGATTTGAAAATTCTTTGCTTTGGTAAAATGGATGTAACAGAGCCTGACTGCTAGTCTGAAGTTTGATCTCTGTTGGGGAGGGAAGAGGGAAAGGAAGTGATTGAAAAAAGCAAGATATTGTTGAGATTAGGGTTTTTAGTGTAGCATGCCATGTCACTGATAGAATAGCCAAGAGGTTATATAGCTACAGATTTTTTAAAAACACTAGTCAATTTTCAGGATTCCCCTTTAATGTTGTGTGTTAAGATTTTTACAGACATATGCGCTTCCTTTCTGTATGTATGTGCTTCCCAGTTACTCATCAACACTTTGTATATTTTATTCTATAGAAAAAAATGCTGTAATTTTGTCTCTGAAAGTATTCACTTTCAGCAGAACAGCAGTGGTGAACACTGGTTCAATGCACCTAAGACAAGCAGCTTGGAAGGATTAACATTTGCAGTGCTTGCTCAAGTAATATCCTCACAAATATTATCAATAAATTTGTGAGAGAAACTGGGTAGCTCAGATAGGTGAGATAAACATCATGTCGGGTATTAATAACAACCACTTTCTAAACCTGCATTTGAGTGAGATTTCCTGCACCAAGAAGCAATTTTTAAGGACTGGTTTATTGTGAGAAGAGACTTTGTACCTAGGTCTAACCAGTTATAGCTTTATTTTATAAAGACTAGAAGTTTGTCCTATGAATACCACGTACACTAAATTTGGATATTCTGTAAGGCAGCAGGATATTGTCTTGTCCATGAAGACTTTTGGCTGGTGGGCTATTTTCTCTAAAAACACTTATTAAAAAAGATAGATGAAACCCAACAGTAAGAATTTCTTTTGGGCTGTTGTCTTATGCTTGAGGTTTGAACATTATTTAAAAGGCATCATAGCTCTCTTCCCCTTCCTCCCTTTTTTTGTTATATGTTAAAACTATGAAGCTGTATGTTTTGTTGCATGTTTTAAGGCATCTTTTTTCTAATAAGAAGTTTGATATTCTTAGAATTAAAATGTCTGAAACACTTCTTATTGGAAAGGTTCAGAATAAAAAAAAATCTAATCTCTGTGTTTGTGAGAGAGGGAGAAAGTTGTGCCTAGTTAAAGCACACCTCTGAGGTGTGTCTCAGTGAAATTTCTTTCTCAGATCTGAGTAAGGCAGTGACTTCAAGCAGGTGTCCTATATCCTATCTTTCCTCTTTCTAGTCAGTGCTGTTACATTCTGCATAAGTAAATACTCATTGGGTTTATAGATAGAAATTTGTCCTGTAGCCTAGCAGTTAGCAAGTTGCTTCCTGTGAAGGTTGTCTAGAGTCAAGCCTGGATTTAGCTCTAAACTGCGTCTTGAACTGAGGGCCTAATGTAGGAGGTGAATGTCATGGCTTCAGACACCCTATTCATCTATCTTATTGTCAATGTGTTTGAAAACTTTTTTTAACTTAGAAGAAAATTTCAAATCCATTCAGATTTGAAAAGTTTTTGAGTCCATTTCAGAAAATCATGGTTGTAGCCAACTGCGACTGGGATCTGTAATTGCTCGGATCAGTCAGAACAGAGTTATCAGTGAATGATCTGACCCGAAGTTACTTTAAAGCAAGAAAAAAAAAAAAAAAAGAAAGAAAAGTAATGATGGACTATACTCCTGGTATGCTAGAAAAAGATGTCTTATGTTCTGACTTATTCTTCAGTATATGATTTCAGTGTGATATCATGCACCTTATCAACATTGCTAATAGAAACCTGTCTTCTCTTTAAAACAGCAGGCAGACCAGAATAGTTGAATGCAGGCTAGCAGGGGAGCATTATTTATCTTGGTCTGTGTGCTGCTTGAGGAGTCTAAATAACACTATGCCTGTTGCCCTATTCAAGCTCATAAACGTAGAGTTACAAGAGTAGGATACTGTGGATTTGTAGCTGTTGGTGAGAATTTCCTCTCTTCTGAAACACAGAATTTATCATAGCCCTCAGAACTGAGGTGTGAAGAAAAGTATATCCAGGATGAAAGTAAAAGCTAAAAAAAAAAAATAAATAAATAAAAAGCAGTTGACGTTTTGGCCCTGCACTTCACAAGATGCCCTTAGCAGACTGTTCAAAGATTCTGATTGTAGTGCTAAATTTAACAGTTTGTGATGAGGAGGATGAGTATTCTTGGAGGGCTATAAAAGAAACCAATGCAATTACTATATGCCCTATTTCTGCGCTTATTGAAATATTGGGTTTTTATACAAATATTATTCTCTATATTACACAAGACTTGATTGCTGTATTCTCATAATACAAAAATTAGTCATTTAAAGCTCATACAAGCATAATGAGCTGAAGAATCATTAACTTTTACTATGGGTTTATTTCAGTCTGGACTCTAAACACACCTAGACACATAGATGGAAGAAGAGGAGAAGGACTCTGGAAAGGTATTCAAAACCCAAATAACTCAAAAAAAAAAAAAAAACCCACTCTCAGATAACCATATAGGATTAAGAAGTGTTATTTCAGTTTATGCTCACACACCCATACTGACACCCACTTCGTATGGTAATTAAGAGGACTGATTCAGTGCTCAGTGTGGTTAGGCAAAAATTCTCATATCATGCAGTGGGAGTGGCATCTTGACCTTAAAAGTATCTCTTTTGTACTTGTGCATGTACATGAATAGTTTTTGTGGTTCATTTTCAGAGAATATTGTAAATGTGCACCCTAGAATTTGTTGAAAGGAAACCTTTAAAAGATGCAGACTACATACTTCAGATAAATCAGAGTCCTTTCTACTTTGTACAGTTGGAAAAGTTAGGCCAGAATATCTCTCCCTGGTGTGTTTAAATTAAATCTTCAGAAATTTATAAATACTCTGAATCAATATCATTGTTATGAAGTTGTCAGAGTCTGCATTTGTTTAGAAAGACTCTAGCAGTTAAACTAGCAGTTATAATAAGCTTCCTTTTGACAGTGCTGCTTATGTTGAGCAGAGGAATGGAAGCATGACAAAGTACTGTATTAAAATAATCCTCTGGGTATTGTCCTTCTGTCTTTGAGTAGTGCTCCCTGTTGAGAGGGGACCATAAGAAGCATGGAGGTGTGGATTAAAGAACAAACCTTAAGCTGAGATTCTGAATTGGAGGCTGCCCTGCTGCAGTAGTAGCTGAATAAAGGAATTCATCAGTGCATACCTGACCACTGATGGTCACTAGCTGGTCTGCTGGGGTTGGCACCACTGCCACCCCCAGAAGAAAAATCAAGGACACTAAGGTTGAAAAGCAGATCAGAGTCCCCCGGAAGATATCAGACTGAGAGGAAAAGGCAGCCTAGCAAGTTCTCACATGTTTTGAGGTGAGTCAAATGCTTTAGCAGCTCTGGAGTCTATCTAGCCTGAGTCTGCTTTTATGTATTAAAGTACAAACTAGTTGAACAGTCCTTAGTAACATGATGTTTGTATATTTTTAAGTATGTTTAGCAACTAATTCCATCAGGAATGAGTGCTATTTGCCGTGAAACAAAGTGATAAAACGATAGACTACCTAATGCTTCATTCACCTTGTACCCTGACCAAGAACACGCTGACTTGGTGTGCTGTACCTTCTAACATGTAAACAGGGTGAAAAGAACAGATGCACAGATGCTGTGAATGCTCTTGCTGTCTGTAACCACCGAGCTAGTTGTCTGCAAGGTGGTTCAGGCCATTGTTAACTGTTTTATTACTGACAGAAAGAATGGAACTCTTCTTTTTATTTTAAAACATAACACCCCTCTCCTGCCTTCCCTGCCCCCCCCCCCCCAATCATAATTGAATAGCAGACCTATACAAATTCTATTGGATACTCAACTAAATGTTTCAAAACAGAGATCCCATTTAGGAGAGCAATGGAAAGGTCCATGCCCCTATTTTAAATAATCTGCCTGCAACTGCAGGTAGTTGTCCTCTGAGCAGAAAGAAAAGACTATTCTAAGGGCACTGCCAAAACCTTTAAAGTGTTTTAGATATATTTTTATTTATTGAAAATGAAATCCAAATTCCGTCCATTGGGTGGACAGAATATATTTGGTTATTCAACAGTAAAATTTAATAATTGAGTGCACAGTAGAAAGAATACTAAGTTTCTAAATAATACCTTACTGCCCCTGCATGGCAAGTGTATACATGATCAATGTCAGCCTTTCCTTGCAGGGTGGGTCAAAGGTATGACTGTGCATATGTGTAGTTGTGCAAGCTTTTGCTAGCTTGTATACTATCAGTGGCACAGAAGCACTGCACAGTGTCTTCACAGTGCTTTTGATTTTGTGCTTTTTGGTGGACTTCAGCGTTCACGCTGAACTGTGTTGCTCGGTTTCTCTTTCTGTGCTGGCTGGTTTGAAATTGGGCTAGATATGTCTAAGCAAGATGACATACCTGGAGTGCAGCATGGATATGTCTTTGGAGGCGTTTGTTTGACAGCTATTGAACAGTGCTAGGAAGTATAACTTATAGGGAAAAAATGCTTGATGAGAACAAACCTGCTCAAATTCCTAGCTCAGAGACCAGTTCTCACATGACTCCAGGTATGTTCTTCTGCCTCCGTTCCCCAACCTGTAAAATAAAATGTCCTTGCCTAGCTCCTCTGTGTATCGTGAGGATAAAAACTGCTAAAGATTGTAAAGGTGTGTAGATTGTGTGGTTGTAAGAGTAGATGTTTTCATTATTAAAATACTTATTTTCATAACAAGGTTTGTAAGTCTCTAAACTTCACTGCTGAAGTTCTAGAGACAGAAGTGAGTCCCCTCTACTGCAGGGTGGAGGGCAATTAGGAGCAGCTCTGCGCTGCTCCTCACTTTCAGGGTGCAAGTTTTTATTCTCATATTTTGTGTATCGTGGTTGATGTATTATTTGCATTTTTATAATACTGGTGGTGGGTATCACCATTGATTCTCTTCTGTATGCTCTCTTACAAAACGCATTCACAGCAGAAGGAATCAATGCATGCCATGCAAGTATTGCTTGATCATCGCTCTGAGGTTGTTACCATAAAAGCAAAGGCAGTAAATCATTTTGCATTGCATTTTCTTTGTCATTTTATAGTGACATCCTTTGACTTGTTTCACCCCGACTAAATTTGGCCTGTTTCAGATGTGTATCAAGAAGTAGGAGTCACTTTAAACCAGAGCAGTCTAGTGAAGCTTACCAAGGTAAGACCACAGGCCAGAAAAGTTAATTGGGCAACAAAGCTAGCTGGGTAACGCTTTTAACAACAAACAGTTGTGGAAGTGCTAAGTTCACCATGAAAGAATCAGTTGCCATAAAAGGGTAGTATAAAAGGAGGTAGCATTAAAAAATATATATATATAAAAAGAACCATTCACGGGTTTTGTTAAGCAAGTGTAGTAAAATAAGTGGCCTTGCATTCTTGGGAAAGAATAATTTTTTTATTAAGAG
Organism: Struthio camelus; assembly: GCF_040807025.1. Lineage (NCBI taxonomy): Eukaryota > Metazoa > Chordata > Aves > Struthioniformes > Struthionidae > Struthio > Struthio camelus. The sequence goes on from NC_090949.1 coordinate 16,387,755, forward strand.
GATAATGGCAGATATCTACTATCAAATGTTCCTTGCAGTTTTTCCACTGCAGTGCTCGTGGCTGCAAGGAAAGTCATTTCACAATTTAAAATGCTGCTTTATGGTCAGAATCTCAGTCATCTAGATATGCAGATAACATTATTCATGCTTTTAGGTAATTGCAGCTGGAACTGTGTAGGAAGAGAATTCATACCTAATTCTATTTATATGCCTGTATTTAGGAGAAATTGTAATTAGTTTAAAAACTAAACAAAATTGGTATCCCTGCACCAGCCTTACCTGGGAAAAGAATTTCAAAATGCATCTCTAGTGAAGAGTGAATGTTAATCAAGTCTGGCAAAAATTCTAGTAGGACAGTAACAGACACTTATTTCCATAGCCAAGCTGGTACAGGCTCAGGTGTACATTAAACAGAGCTCAGGAACCTCAGCCCTGCCTGGTGTAATGTGTGTGCTCCTGGTCATGTGATGCAGTACTGTGTGTGCAGCCTTCCCTGTCAAAGAGTGTCTGCATCTAGTGCTTCTAACTATTACAAAATGGAAGTAGGCTGAGACATTACTCCAGGATCCATGTGATTTAAGTAAGCAAGCTGGTATAGGTGATTGGTTTGGCACTTTTGATTTCTTCTTCCTTAAAGCACAAATGCATTTAGAGATCAACTCCTGGATTCATTCTGGAGTTAAAGCAGAAAAAATGTTCCACTGTGGTGCTGACTTGCCCCTTTGGAATTAAAGGAGGCTTTTAGGTTTGAAGCTCCAGTTGGATTATTGTGTTTCGCTACTTGAAATAGTGATAACTCTAATCATACTAAGGTCTATATGGCTGTATTCACAGAATTAGAATTTTCTTTATATGTTCAATTTTGGTGTCTCAGGAAATAGAAATTAAAGGTCACTGAACTGAGGAAAACGTCAGGACAATAATTACAAGAGCACTATCAAAAGACCCTACAACTGTAGCTATAAACCTAGGATTCTGTGAGACATGGGAATAGCATTACATACGTAACTTACCAACCCTATTAGAAATATCAGGAGGTCACTATTAAGAATGTGGAGTCACTTCCAAAGAGAACATCCAAACTAACTTTAAAGATTTGCTGAGATCTCTGAATTAGTAGTGTAGGATGGTTTTAAAGTCCTAATCCTATGTTCCAAATCTTCCCAGTGATAAGACAGAAGGGGCTTGCCGCCAGCGTTGCTGGGAGACAGCTCAATTACAATGACTCAAGCACAGAGAGCCCTTAAGGTACATTATCAGGTGACGGACTGGATTTAGATGCTGGAGATACAGAACCTTTTCTGCTAAGGTATTTCAGTGTTTCCAAGTCAGTTAATCCATCAGGAGTTTAATAGCGCTTCTTTCAGTGGCACAGATATTCACAGATCTGCACTATAAGAGCATTTCCTGTTCTTTACTAGGGAATTGCTAAATGTCCAAAACAGTGTAGATGTTAGCTATGTCAGGAGAATTATATTATCCCTCCCTCAACACACCCACACACCAAGTGCAGCTCTTGACTTGGTTTTGAGGCTTAGAAAAAATTTTTTTTAAGGTCTCTCATCACCAAATTTCATAGGGCATAAAGGGAATTTTAGCTAAACCTCTAGCTCTTATTCAAAGTCAATGGGTCTTTGAAAATCTAGTCTAACCTCCAGCTCAGGAAAGAGCTAGAATTCCCATGGGCTAGTGGGGAGCTACCTACTCTGTACAACTTCAGGATTGTTCCTGGGCCGGTCCTTTTCCACATGGCTCCTTGTCACAGGGATCCATCTCTTTGGTATGTCTTCATAATCGCAACCTGCTGGGATGTTTTTAGAGCATGCTGTCTACCTCCTACCACTGCAGCAAGGAAATCCACAGAGGTACTCGAAAAGTTGTTCTGCTGAGGAAAGTGCTTTCAAGCAAGAAGTCGGCGTGATTATAGGACAAACTAGCACTAGGCTGCTGCTTGTCAGCAGAGACAATTCTCATTTGTGTCAGAGATATGGACGAAGGAGGGAAGTGGGAGGGAAATAACTGGAGGAGATAGTCTTGGTGACAACTTTGCCAAAGAGTATGTGTAGGAGGACAGTGGAGGAAGAGGGAACTATGAGGAAGTTGCTATTGAATAGAAACAGAGGAAAAAGCCTCAAAAAAGGATGATGAAACTTTTGTGAACCTAAAGAAACAGGAGCGTTTCAGCTTTGCTGTGGATGTTAATGCAAAGTACCAATATGCCTGGACCCAAGGAGGGAGCTGATTGTGTATAGAACCCTCAAGTATTCGGAAAAGGCTAACTGTGCTAATAAGCACCTAAAAGTATGTCTTTTGGGTTTTTTTTTGTTTTTTTTAAACTATAAAGTAGGCTGCCTATGCAGTTCAAAGTTAGCCATGTGTGGTGGAGAGGCACTAGCCAATGTTATTTGAAGATTTATTTATTTTTTTCTTACATAAAGAAGGCCTTTGCCTGATAGGGTGCTAGGAAGAAGTTTAGGAGACAACAGCATGGAAGATGAATAAGAATGAGGCAAGTACTACTCATGGGACTAGACCAATTGTCATGCTCAGAAGCACTGTATTATAGTAAAAGTCAGGTTCTAAAGGCTGTGTGGGATCTAGTGAAATTGAAGACCTTTTAAAACAGTGTACTGTTATTTCAAAATTCTGATTCAACAATCACTATCCTGGAACAAACCTCAGGCATTGCTGCTTACGTGCATTGAATATAGCATGAAAGGTGTATCTAGAATCAGAAAGACAAATACTCTTTGAAGTACTGCACAGTTTTGTAAAACTCACAACACTGAAAATTGCACAGTGTATTCTCTTGTTTTAGCTGTCCAGAAAATATAACAAAGATTGCTTCAGTTTTGCATATGTTTAGCCCTCACTGACGTTTTAATCTTTTATGAAGTAGGGTGGGACTTCTAAGAAAGTACCATTTTAACCCAGATAGGAGGCAGAGCTGTACTATCTTACCTGAGAATGTCTTGTTCCAGCTCCTGAGTCTGTTTTTGGTCCTCCTGATTCTGCTTTTGCATTTCTTCTTGCTCTTTTGGAGTGAGAGAACTAAGACCATCCAAGAGCCATTTTTCTCGCAAGGCCTTTTTCTGAGGGAAAGATACAGACAAGTGTACTTTAAGAGTTAGGCTTGTCAGTTTTCTGTCTTTGGATGCTGTAGGTGTGATGCACGTTTTTGTGCTACCCCTAGCACATGGAGACTTGAGAGGGGCCAGTGCCCTGAAAGAGGAATGTTTAAAAATGATTTATGTTTTGGGATTGACTTAAGAACAAAGTCATTAAGAACAGTATCCTGTTTCATCAGTCCACCTAACAGCTAGGCAGAGGACACGTCAGTTGCTACCTGTAGTTGATTTCATGTTTCAAGGTAGAGCCAGCATTGTGGTTGCCCTGAGTAGAGCAGAAAAGCTGCGTCGAAACATGCATATATTTTACAGACTTGTGCAAAAGGCTCCAGTCAGAAGTGCTATGATCTTTATTTCAGTAGCCCCACCCCAATTTCTTGATCGTGGGATTACATTAATGCTGGGAGAGAGGGATCAAAGATGAAAAGTTTCTTTCCGCTATTCGTTGTAAATAAGGTCTTGGGCAGGTGGAGGGATTTCTGGAGAGTTAGTTATACAATTCTATGCCCTGAGTTTGCAAAGAACTTGAAATGCAAACTCACTATAGTAATTACACATCTGATGAGGGGGTATGGGGCAAGAGTGGGACTGCAAATGTGGAGCCAGGGATGCTGTTGTCTGGTTAGTGTTGCAGCAGATCTGCTGCATGTTTTGAACTGCTGCTGTAGGGGTAATTCAGGTGTTGCATATTTTGGTCCTGACCTAGCCAGTACCTGAGGAATTCCTTGTGTGCAGTATTGGTTTATAAATGGGTGTCTTGCAGGTGGATCTCTAAGCTGTGTTCTCAAATTTTGAAAAATCTGGCCCTGCACACTGATTGCTTCCTACAGCTGCTCTAGAAGGTGAACAGCAACATCTGAAAGTCATCAGAGTTCTCCAAAATCTTCACGACAGAGAAGTTCATACAGGCAGGTTGGAGGTGATAAGCCATGCAAACTTTCTTGCCTCTTTTACCTCCCTTCGGTCCAGCTGAGTAATATACATTCAGTGCTTGCTTAGGGAAGAAGTTAGTCTTGGCACCTTAGTAGAAACGTTATTAAGGGCGAGGGGAAAGCATGCACATAAGGATGTTAGTTAACCATAAAATTTCCATTTGTAATGTAGGTTCCATGAGCTGTCTGATTTCTGCGTTAGGTTTGTTTGTTTATTTTTCCTGGGTAGCTTTGTTAATTGTACGACGTGGATGAACATTAAGTTAGATTTTTTCATTACTACTACTTAGAGGCAGAGTTGTGCCCAGCAGAGGTAAGAAAGCTGCACTGACCTCACTGCTGCTGGGAGAAGCTGTCCTTGCCTGCATCTTGTTCATCGAGTCTTTGAAAATGTTTCTTACTACCATTTTCTGGTTGCTCTACGCTTCACGTGAGGTTGTTACTGAGGGACAACTGTTGGCAAGGATGTATCTGGGACCTGATTGCAGTTAAATACATATTACCAACATCTTTGATACGTGGTATACTTAGATGAGTGAGGTGTGGATTATTAAAGATAGAAACTGTGGGCAGAACAGGCTTGTTAGGGATTCTCTGCCACTTCCCTGGTCTTCTGCGGAATGCAGGAGCGATGTTTACAGTCTCCTTAGCCCTGCAGGATGGCATTCTCTTTCACAAAACTGTGGATCCTAGGAAATCTGTGGAAAATAAGGACTGCCCAAGATTTAGGCCCTGAGCCCTGACCCAGCTTTGTATCACTTGGCAGCTCCTTCCGACTTTCGTGCAATTGTGTTTTAGAACGACTTCAATGAAATATATGCAGATGTTTGAATAGGATGGTTTCACCTGATCTAATAGATGCATGTAGTTTGGTGTTGGCACAACTCTTAATGACCATAAAATACAGTTTTTTTTTCCCTCGTCAGAGGTAACACAGTTGTTAATGCCCTCTGAAACAAGTGTTTAAAACTTAAATTTTAGGCAGGACTCCTAGAAAAGTGAGATTTTAATCTGGTTTAGCACTGAATTAGTCTTGCCTTGCTGTTTCCAGAAATAAACCTAAATTCCTTATGACAGTTACAGAAGGGCTGCCACGGTAGACCTCAGATACTGATAATACTTGTTGGAGTCAACAGAAGCTTTGTGTATGTATAGGGTTAGACCCAAGAAAACAAACTCCCTAAACACAGGCATAACACAATAGGGCCATTCTTGCTTCTTCCTAGAATAGTTTGCTGGTGTTCACAACTAAATGCCATGTAACCTCATTAATTTTTTTTAGCCCCTTTTGAAAAAATGGCTCGTAGCATAATATGGAAACAGTGTCTGAACAATGGACAATTTCTAGCTGTTTGTCATAGAAGACTGCTCCTCGGAGGCGTCAGCACAGGCCGGTGCAGGAACAGCTGCTTTCGGGCTGTCAGATTGTTTCTGCAATCTAGCATTTCCTTCTGTCGTAAAGTGTCTCAGGCCCAATACTAAGTTGTGCATGTTGTACCCTATGTAGTAGCTCCAGTATGAAAATACTTTCATGGTAGCCTTGGTGCGTTGTATAGGAAAAGGGATTCATGTGCACCATGATATGATAAATCCCTCGGAATGGCCTGAAGGCTGGAAAGTGATCATTTCCCCTTGTGGTTTGTAGATACACCATGAGTATTGGGACAGTACTCTGCAATTCTGTGAGTAATGTCCTACAGATGCTCTAGAAATGTATAACTCCACTGTAATCCTTAATAAGGCTGGACTAACACAGAAAGATTCGACTCCCTCTGGAGGGCACAGGGGCTTGAGTTTGCGGATTTTGCTTTCCCCAGAGGTATGGTAGTTCACCTTACAGCATGCTGGGAGAGGCATAAATTGTTTTCACAGAAGACCAGGATGCAGCTCAATGCTATTAACTCCTGGAATAAGAGGGCATGTAGCCAGCATCTGCAAGATAGCACTAATGGAGTTCAGGCATGTTAAAAGCTCAAAACTTAGCAAGCTAGGTTAAAAAAAGCTGTCGGAAAGTTCACTCACTACAGTGTTGACCATGCTATTTCAAGGATCTCCATCTGGTCTTTTCTATTCCTTTCTCAATAGATTCCAGGTGGGAGGTGAAATTTGTTGCCGATACATCTAGAATTACTCTGAGATGAACTTTCCCATGAATGTTCAACTACCAGCTGCTATTAGGCCTTGCAGGTTTATAAAGCATCAGTCTCACAGATATGCTGTATCTGCTTGTGTTTCCTCTAAATATTCCTTCTCCGTTATGGTTCTACTGGATAACTAAGTTTTGTTATGACAAAACTGTCATATCTGTCCCTTTCTAGTAAGAAATTAGTTGGGGAAACAAAGTCTTTGGGAAGTCGGAGAGACCAATTTACAAAATGGAAATATAAAAAAGCCCACCTTTTTTAAAGCTGATGCTAAGAGTTGTAAATAGGAATGATAGGACAAAACTAGGAATGCTAACAAACATCTTTATGACAGTGAGACTTACTAACCTGCTATAGCTTCCCAAGGGATGGGCAAGAGTTGCACTGAGTAGGTCATTAAGCTCTAGATTTCACCATGCTCAACTGTTAGTAGGAAAAACAAAGTCCAAATAATGACTGAAATCAGCCTGACTTCCTAGGGAAATGAGCCCACGGTAAAACTTAGAGGTGTCTAAAGATTATAGAGGTCTAAATCTATTTTAGAGCAATTTCTTTGCACTAGATTCTTGTGTTATTTCACTCAATGGAAATACCTGAGTCAGTCTGAAGCATAAATGTTCATTAAAGAACTTGGCTTCTAGGAGATACACACTGTATGAACATCCTCTGCTGCATGTTAGGTGCCTATTTTAGCGCTCAGTTGGGAAAGGTAGGTCTCTACTTTATCATTTGCAGTTTGGAGCACCATGTATGACTGATTTTTTAAAGAATTTTCTGAATGATTTCTCATAGAACATTCACAAAAATAAGTATGAGTACATATGTATATACATTGAACAGTCAGGCACATCCGTCCTCTTCCAAAGGAAGTGTATATGTGAGATACTACATTTTGTTCTTTAAGAAAAGATCCTTGATCACAAAAAAAAATACCCACTTACTATAGGCTTTTGTTGTCAGAGGATGAGACAGCAGGCACATGTCATCTGTGGCTCTGTGGCCGTTAGTGTGGTGTATGCATTTAGTACATGGTTTCATGTAACAAGACTGTTCTTTTGGAAAAACTGACCTTCAGTTAACTATAAAACCTGGGAGTTTGTATCTGTGTATTTGTGTATGAGGGAGGATTCCTCTTTGCTAAGCTTGGTATTTCAATATTTTTCCAGGAGTGCTTTAGCCTCTAAAAATCTATAAAACCTATTCACTTATGCCAGAATAGGTGTTGTATGGGTTTTTTTTGGGGGGAGGGGGGGGGTGAGGGGAGGGTAGGAGAGTGCCAGGTGTGGCACTTTTTTCTTTAACTGAAAGCAAATACCTGGTTGATGTTTAACTCCATGGTACCTGTTAATGTTAGTGGAAAGCATGTACTAAACCTGTAAGGAAACAGCTGTACCACTCTGTCTATACGCAACAGTAGTGAGGATTAGCTAGTATGTCTGGAACAGATCAGTTTATTCTCCTTAAAAGAAGGACAGAAAGAGTCATTCTGAGTTAATTGACAGGGAAACTTGAAACAAATTGCAATGCTCCTTGTATGCATATACTAAGATGGGGGAGGACTGTCACGTGCTTGCTGTTCATTAGCTACAGGACTTGGAAAAGATACTCATTTCTCTTCTAAACAAGATACTTGCACAATTGGTGAAGCATATCCTTGTGGTCATCATCTTGCAACAAAACCAAAAGCATGGGTGACTTATGCATTGAGCTTGCCTCTTCCAGAGTACTGGGGTATCATAACTTCTCGTTTTTTGGCTTGACACAAACAGAGGGTGCATGAAACCCAGGAACAGGGGCCTATTTTGGAGTTGTTTTTAAATGTACTTTTTCCATACTTGCTCAAGGAGACAAGCCATATTGCTGATATTGCATTCCACATCCCTTTCTTGAAAGACCTTTATTGACTCACGTAGTTAAGAGAGTGTGCAAAATGCCAAATTTTGCAGATTTCTAGGAGGAAGGATTTTGTTTCATCTGCTTGAATGACATGTAATGCCAAATTGACAGAGACAAATGTAAAGAATGTCGTGTGGGATAAGTCATTGCAGTTTTTCAGTCGGGTGATTACAGAGATGGGTCACTTGGTTTCTCAGTAATTTGGATTTTGTAATTGCGAGTTTGCCAAGTCTCATTTCAGGGGAATATTTGCAGTGCTCTTGCCTTTATTTTTTATTTTATTTTTTAAATATATGAGGAAACAACCCTCTTTTGTCAAAGAATAATTAAATTATAATTATATTTAATAATTATTAAATAAGCTGAACAGATGCTTCAGTCAAATAAGAAAAGGCTGCTGTTAAGATTTTTTTTTTTTTTTTCCCTTCACGGGAAGGTACAATTGTACCTCATGTTTGGGCTATGCACTGTAGCAAGTGAAGTTGCTGTGGTGTAATTACAGAGTAAACGCACCCAGTCTGAAATGTGAGCCTTAATTTTCATTTGTGAGCTTATTCTTGGTTATGATCTCATTTTATGCCATGGGACTGATCAAATCATATTAGCTCCTGAGTGTCAATTTTTTTTTGAATGTGATGCATATTAAAGTCAAATGGAATCCTGGTAGGATTCCAAAAAGCTGTGAAAATTTCACAGTAAAAGCATGGCTTTAACCCAGGAAGGTTTACCGATTTTACTATGCTCACTTAATATTCATAAACTTGAAGAAAATCTAATCAACTATTATTAATTGGATGTTGCTGCTCTTTAAGAGAAAAATATGAAACCTTTATTCATGTTGAACAACTTGAGGCTATTTTTAGTTATGTAAATCCAGTATTCTTCACTTACTTTTAAATGCTGGTGTTTCAGTTTTTCCTCCTCTACTTTCAGGCGTTTCTGTGTAATTTCTCCTTGCAGTTTTCTTTTGTCCTACAAGTTAAAAGAGAGCAACAAAGCTTAGTTTAAAAAAATTATTTGGTGCTTAAAAAAAAAAAATTGGTTGCATGTAGTTCAGCAGGACGAAGTCAATCCATGCAAATAAAGCTGTATTTTTAAAGCTTAGATGGCTCTCAGGTGGTGCCTAGTTCTCAGCAGCCACAGCACATGAGTCTTGTTCAGGTATGATTTCCAGTACTGCTCTTCCAAAAGTCTGCCTAAACATGTTAATGACCGCAAAGCAGGTACTATCTAAATTAAAAGGAATTAACTGTTGGTGAGGCAGGAGGGAAAGAAAACAGGAAGAAATAACATTTGAGCACAATTATGCATGCAAATTAAGTCCTGAAATACTCGGACCTAAAATTCTGTGGCAGCTGACACCTTATGTAGGAAACGTTCTGATCCACGTTTTGGAGCTGTGATACATCACTAAGTGAAATGGGCTGCTGGTGAATCCTGCACTGAGCTTATTTGTCTTGTGGCTAATAGCTGCAATAAATTTCTAAGCCCATTTTTATTCCTGTTTATTTCATTACTTGAATAGTGACAAAAAAGTGGTGAAGATGTTATATAAGCTACCTTTCAATTAAAAATAAAAAAAAAAATCTGCCTGAGCAAAGGCTGTTGTCATGGTTTCTGACCTTTAGAAAGGGAAACATCAAATACTGCTGATCTGTCGTAGTACCATCTTCATCCTTTTTACTGCTAATTGTAGAGAAGGGAATATGGGTGAACTGTCTCTGAATCCTGGGGACACTCGAGCTGCTTGTGTCTTTGGATAACCTTGGTAGTATAGAGCGTCCTTGTGGCTCCTTTATATGAGACTAAATACTGATTTAGTACTTTGTCTTTAACAGCCAGTGGGAGATAAATCACACCAAAGACAACTAACTAACAGTCTGTATTAATAGACTATTCTCTTGGTCAGCCTTAGTGCTATAAAGTTGTATTACTGGAGATGACAACTTTTGCACTTGATTTACTTCCCTAAAAATGTATCAAGAAACAAGTCATCTGTTGTCATGTGCAGAAACATGTTTGTCAACTGGAGACTAATCCCCCCCCCCCCCGCCCCCTTTCCTTTCTCTAGAGGAACAGATTATAAATGGGGGGGTTTCTAGCAGAGTTGTCTCTTTGACAAGCATGGCTTAGGAAGGAGTTAAATTCCTTCACAAATGAAGGTAGAGACTTGCCCTTTCAGGTCACCTGAGGAACCAGCTGAGCTTACAGAGTGTGGAAAGTCAATAAAGAGGAAATGCTAGGCATGGCACTGGCAGTTGTTCTCTGCTGTTTTCCTAGAATCTGCAGCTCAGAAATGGGAAGAGCTGTAGCATGCTTGGGGTCGAGTCGCTTCATCTGATTCCAAAACTAAAAATTAATAGTGAGGCCACAGGTTGTACTGATATTTCAGGGGCAGGAAGTTGAAGAAACAATGTAGCTGTGTGGAGACCTAGGACAGGGCTATAGGCTGGCAGAACACAATCCATCTCATGCTGGGGGTTGGTCAGTGAATGGGTGTCAGTGAACTCTTCTTTTTCTTCTATCTGTAAAGTTCAGAAGAATTTCAATATCAATCTTTAAAGACCATCTGTATTTTACCACTTTTCCTTCATGGTGTTAGTCTGCCTCTTTAATACTCTGGACTTAGCATGCAGGGATCTTTACTCGAGATGCGTTCTACCTTCATCTCAGTAGTGATATTGAGGTTTGTCTATGTTCTTTAATACAGCTACTGATTTAAGAACACTACACTGGCAGCTTTTGCCAATAGAGATTTGTACCAGGAGTTGGTGCAGTCTAAAATGAAAATTGGTGCATAAACATACTGCATAGAAAGAAATCATGAAGGTGCAAATAACTGCATTTTAAATTAACTATGTATAATAAATCTTTTTGGTAAATGAAACTTTTACCTGTTCATCTTGTTAAAGGTCTGTGTTTGTTTTGCATTCTATATTTTCTGTCTTAAAATTTTCTACTCATATCCTTTAGTGTTCTAACTATATTTTAGTTTCACTAGTTGATGATAAACATTCACTATGTGGTCATCTGAAAAAAGTAGATGGAAATAGGCTGTCGTGTGTATGCATATCTAGTCTAAGAAACCTGAAGGCTGAACACCAGAAGTTGAATTCAAAGGAAATGTAGGGCATAAGAGGAACTTTTCTGAACCTTGTGTGGCCAGAATAGTTTTTAAAACATGTTAGGACACTTCCTTGCAGTGCGCTCTATCATATGCTTTGTTTGCAAGTAATATTTTGCTTTGACTATGTGTATGTTGGAATACAAATTTATTACTAGAAGATATCCAAGGGATCTATGCTTCCACTGAACTTCATATTGTGCCCCTGCAGATAATCAGGTTGCAGATGGAAGTTTTCTCTTAACACATACTTTTGTTAACATGGCCAAGATTTGCTCTTTTTGAAAGAGCAACCTAATTTCTTCCTTTCTATTGTATGTAGGTGCAAGGAGAGACTTGAGTTTGTCTTAGAGTTCACTCCTACTGAAGTCCATAGGAGTCTTTCCTGACTCTGAGCGTAAAAAGAAACCATGTTCCAAAGTGGGAAACGTGTCTACAAAGGGGTCTCTTGCTAGGTAACCTGTGTGCTGAATCTGTGAATCTATGTCAGTAGTCCACTGTTGCCAATATTTTTTTTTTTGTCTGCTTGGTCCCATGGCAGATGCCATGTACTGTCAAGGCCATCAGAGCAACTAAGGTGTTAGTTAGCTAACGTATTGTCATTTTTCATATTGTTTTCTAGAGGTGCTTCTTGGTCTTGCAGAGGACCTTGTCTGGAGGTATGGACAGCTCAGTCTAATAGGATGAGACTGCAGAAATGTTGTAATTCAAATCCCTAAGTCTTCCTGTAATTTTTGTTTTCTTACAGAACAGAGGATTTGATGAAAAAAGATAAAGTCCTGCATTCCTCTTTGACTGGTCTGTCTCCATATATTTGCCACAGCAAACATTACAGCTTCTAGATTTTATGATATGACAGTGTCTCTATCAAAACAAATGCATTAGATATTTTTAACTTGTTACCTCTTATGTACACCAGCAGCGAGGGGAAGCCCCATAACAGTGTTTCTTCTTGGAGCCATGGGAACATCAAAAACTTAGAAAAAATAATTGATTTTTCCTTTCTGCTTTGCTGCTTGAAGATACAGAAAAGAAATTGAAAAGCCTTGGTGGCTCCGCAAGAGTCAGGTGCAGTAAAGGAGCTGGGCATTTAACAAGAGAAACCAATTAGAAGTCCAGTTCTTTACTGCTCTGAGTAGCTGACTGCCCAGTGCAACCTCTTCTAGATCCCTTCACAACATGATGTCTTTAGGGTAGCACTTATGCTTCCTAGGCATGTTGCCTACTTGGGAGAAGTCTTCCCAGAGCCACTGAGTACCTTGAGATCAAATTGTGGTGTTTTCTTAGACAACTGATATTGCAGCTTCTTAAACCTGATGGTAATTTCATTTTATTTAGACTTCTTCCTTTCTGCAGTGCACTGCAATAAGTACATTGAGCGTTTCAACTAAACGGTCTGAATTGATAGGTAGACAACTACCAAAGTAAAGAGCAAATGGTTACTTTATGCAGCAAGCGTAATAAATGAAGTCCTGGCCATAGCCCAAATATGATTTCCCATTTTCTATAAGGCAAGACACTTAAACCTGTGACAGCTTCCAAAAATGCTTCTCCCGTGTTCCTCTGAAGGCAAAGGTGCAGCCAGAGAACACCAATTCCAGTGCACGCATAGGAATCCACGTTAGCAAGTCTGAGGCCTCATTCCTCCTGCCAGATACTAGGTGGTGTAAAACATTGCAAGGCGTGGATTTCTTTCTTCCCTGGAGCTCCAAAGCATTTCCTATCTTTGAGCCCAGACACTACAGACAAAGTCCAGGTTATGAGTCTAGTTCAAACCCTCTACAGTAACAACCAACCAACCAACTCTACCCTCCCGCCCCCAAAAAATTTCTAATTACCTTGTTGTGGATTTGAATAAAGTCTCAAGTAAATTCAGTAAGCGGGCCTGCTGGCCTTTATCGACTGTCACGTATTTAAAAACTGCCTAAAATCCTGTTTGACTAGTTTAGATTTCCATTTATGAGTTCTCACATTTTCCTAATGTGTTCAGTTCCAGTAAGGTATTTTTTAACTCTGTTCACCATTTATTCAGACAGCAGTATTTGTTTCACAACTAATTTCATTATCATGCTAAAAGTGTGGCAGATATCTTTGTTTCCATTATATGTTTGTATATATTGCCTGTGACAATAAGCAAGTGATCTTTCTACAATTTTCCTTTAATCCCAAAGGGCCAAATTCTTTCTGTTTAATCTTTCTGTGACCCAATAGATTTCAGGGGAAATAAAATCAGAGGAGAATTTGTACTCTGCCATTTTTGTTGCATCAGCTTTATATAATCCTTTTTATTACTCCAGTAATTCCTAAAAAAGACAACCCTCCCCCTAAAACAAACATTCCTCCAAGCTCCCGAAACAACTTCACCCCAAAAAACCCCAAAAGCAGAATTCCCTTTAGAAAAGGAACTGAACATGTTTTGTAAAGTCTTCAGCATAAACTTTGCTCACTGCATCTCCCTCCCCCTCCCCCCCCCCCCGAAAACTGATAGGTAGGAATTTGATTATTCCAGGCTCTTCCTTCTTACTTTTTCAAACAGCATTATATAAGATAGATTATCAATAATCCAGCAATTTTATTCAACTCTACGATGCAAAAACGAAAATCTTTCATCTCTCACTTTTGTTGTGAAATGGGAAAATTGATTTGTTCTGGAGTTCTCTAGCTGCCTTTTGACCTGCTGTCCTTCAAGCAAACATTCAGTTATGACGACAGTAATATGTATTTTAGCCTATCCAGCAGTGATTTGCACATGTGCTTTCGCTACTTCAAATTTAATTTAAGAATGTAATACAACCCATAAGAAAATCAGCAAACACAACTTTGTTGTCCTGAAGTAATATCTTATAAAGCAGAATTAAAAAGTCACCGTTTTAAACAACATAAGTGTTTTCTCTTTTTCCTTCATGGGATAAATGATTCTTCAGCAAACACACAGTGGCTCTTTAATACGTTACTTTTTCTAGGCTTTTTTTTTTTTTTTAAATAGCAAATTATAACTATAAGCACTTACTGTTATGGCCTGAAATCTTTCCTTCAGCAGTTCAGCCTCTTCCATTCTAGAAATCAAAAACAGACAAGTAGTGAAGGAAAACAGAATGAAACCATAAGCAAAAAGCCTCCTGGCGGGGCTACAAAAAAAGCTGAGATGATTTGATCCAATTCCAGAGCAGATAGAAGGCAGAATTTTTGACTTATCAAGAGAGTCTCTGAGCAGATGAGCAGATCAGTGCAGACAGACACATGTAATGAGGGTGTGTAGAAGAGGCAGACGTGGAGAGCGCTGGCATGAGGTGACTGACAAGTTGGAACAGTGGAGCACAAGCCCTTTTCCTTCAGAAGCTGCCAACTCTTTGTTTCAATGTGCTCAGTTAGCATGCCATAGCCTCTTTAACTGTTAAATGCCCAAACCAGAATCTTTCAGGACAATGGTAGATGTATATTTTAATTACATTCCTATTCCCATTTCTTCCCCTCATGTATGTTTGTGGTGAAAAATAAATTATTTATGTTTATTAAATATTACTGTTTCTTAGAAGTCTGTTTCACCTGTATGGTTTAACCTGTTGTGATGTTAAAGCTGTAGATGCATAGGGTTTGTTGAAATGGCACTTTTAACTTAGTTTCCTGGATGAATTTTCTATGTTCGTAGCTGGAAGCATGTTTTGGAACTGCTAACATAAAGTAGGAATAAACGTGAAGCAATCTGCTCCGACATTAAGTGCAAGTGTTAATCTGTGCATATTACTGGTCAGCTACCCAGGACTCAGTGGAAGCTTTGTCTAAGCAAGGATTTCAGGATCATCATTTCAGCGTTACCAAGATGAGTCTAAAACACTAGTGCTGTGTTAGATGAATCTAAAATGCGGTGTCTCTCACTAGATTTCCATTCAGCTGACTTGAATGTTTTTTTGCTGTGGACTTTTGCTGAAGACAGCATTATGCTTCTTAAGGGATGGCGTACATTTTGACCTTTCCAGTTACATGAGTGGGAGTCAGCCTTCTAAAATCAATCTAGGAAGCTTGCAAAACAAGTGGAACTACCGCTAGTAAAATCCAGTTGTGGAAGAAATCCTGGCATATAAACAAGATAAAGCTGAATTCAAACAACATTGAGGTGTAATATGAATCTAGAATCCCTTTGTACCCTCAGCATCATGTAACTTAAGGCTCTATAAGGACACCTACATAAGAGTCAGTCAGCATGTCTTTTTTTTTTCTACTAATACATTGAGATGACTAAACTCAGCAGGATTTGGTAAGGGGCTTTACTTTACATGTCAACAGAGTGACCTGAATCTTTGTGGCAAATCAGGCTGATTACTAGTAAATTCTAAGATGCTATAGAATTCACTGCTTGATGGTGAGGTTTCATCCTCAGAATCTAATAAGAATCATTATTCAATTTCAATTTTTACCTTTCTACTATGTCATCACTAGCCCATGTACCCAAGCAGAATGTTCCCCTCCATACTGAGATTAAGAATGCATTAATTTGATTTGTTTGTACTGAGACCCTCCCTAAGATTTTGTTCAAACTTGGAAAGATCTCGTGTCAATTCTCTAGCTAAGAGTTCTCTTTTTTTTAAATATTAATATGTGTCTTGTTTGGTCAGCACCCAAAATTAAAGCTTTACCACAAGAAAGGCAAATGTGAAGTTCAAAGACAAATAGACCAAAGTATATCAAGAGCCAGATCTTTGGTCTTTCATAAGTTAGTATAGCTTTCCTTTAAAGCTATACTAACGTATACTAACTTTCCTTCCCTATTACATTTTGAAAAAAACCCCTAGTATTTCATCTTTGTATTCTGGACTCTGTAGAGTTCATCTTACGATTTAAGTGCTTATCTAAATCTCAGCATGTTTAGAAATTTACTTATCATTAAAAGCAGCAAATGATAACATTGTAAATAAGGAAGTATGTTTTGGGCCAGAATCTGTCCTCTAATATAAATGGGATTCCATTCTCAGTGGGTAGAGAAATGAGACCGGTAATTAAAGTTCGAGTTAGAATCATTAGGATTGATTTTTCCTTCCTTTGAATTTATATGATATAAAATATTTTCAAAACATTATACTTCATAATCATTTCAGCTTCGTAAAACGTTGTGAATGGACCATTACCCATTTACAGGCCAGAAGAGAATTTAACATGTCTTTTGCTAATTTAAGCCCCCAGATTTTGAAATAACTTGAAGACAATTCCTAGAATTTTACTTCCTCTTTTAAATGACCGTTATTATGGAAATATTTAAAGTATACTTTAAATGTTTTGAATTATTTGAATCATTTGAATCCTCTTGCTAGGTAGAATTTGTTGTTCAGTCAATAGACTGTTTTCCAGTTATCTTAATCCTATTCTAAATGCGATTTACATGTAAGAGAAGAAATGGACCAGCTGTCATTTTGTCTGCCCTTAAGCCTGCTTCATCAGTAAGAGTGCAGTATCCAACATGTTATATGTTGTCAGATCAGTAAATCCAAACAGCTGTGCTTTCAGTCTGCAGGATTCTTGGAATAAGATTTTTCAGAATTTGCTTGCCAGAAATATATCCGGAGGAAACTATTTACCTACTCTGCAAGTTTAAGCAACAAGAAGTATTTTGGAAGAAAAATGTGTTAATCTGTATCTTCTGGAATTGGCAATTGTATATTTTTCCTTTGGTAGAACTGATACTCTGAGTTATGCAGAAAATGTTTGTTGTATTACGTGGTCTGTCGTGCAGATTGTATTCTTTTGGCTTCACGTCTTCGTTTGTTCACTTCCATTTTGCGCTGGATTCCTAGTGTAGGAGTCAGATTGCCTAATGAGAATCCAGAGCAAATGGTGAAAGAATGGCATTATGAAGTCATACAAAGAAGTGGATGGGAATTTATGAAAATGGAACATCCTGATTAAAAGCTTAGAAGTGGGCCCAGAGAAGAACATTTACAGCTGAAAATGCAGATTTTGTTGTCCATTTCTAGAGCAAACTCTGAATATTGATGTGGAGAGTTCTTGCCATGTCAGAACTGCCACAGCTGTCCCTGGCATAGTCTGCAACCAAAACCGTCCTCATTCTACACTTATTCATCAGACCATGATTTCCTTCAAAACAGATCAGTAACTTAAGTTAATACAAGTACAATGAAATATAGGTTATTATAGTATTAAACAGCTGCTTCTCAGAACAAATATTTGATTAAAGGTAAAAAGCCAGAAGCTCTCACATTGTAAAAAATAGGTTGAAAAAGTGGGTCTGCAGTGAATGGAGTTGATCAGATTGTTACCAGCTGAAAATATAGCCTATATTTTCTGATAAAGATGGCTACTGAGTTTATAGCTCACCATTTTGTACATCATAATTAAACGGATTATTTTGCTTGTTGACGGGCTGTCTTCTGTAGCTGTATTTGGAACAGAAAAGGGGCCTCTCACACTAGGTAAAGTGGATTTTGTATTCTTACAATGAAAAAAATGTACTGCCACTATGCATTTGTCTGTATGTAGCCTTGAATCTCTCACAGCAAAGAAATAGAGGGGAAAGAAAGTTTATTGAAGGTCCCTTAATGAAAATGTTTACCGCAGCCTCCTGCCAATTAAACCAAAGACCTGGGATCTGGGGTGCCTCAGCTGTTTGAGAAGTAGTCTCTTCAACAGCCAGAACCAAGATTTTGCATTTTAAAAGTGAAAAATAAGCTAACAAAAATTAAAATCAAAAATCTAAAAAATTTATTCCAGATGAAAGACATGTGAATAGACATCTAAAGTCTTTGGGTACTTGCTCACAAAAGTAATTTTTCAGGGAGATTTACTCACTGACTGTATGTTATTTCACAGCCTTCCCAAAAGAGATGAGGTTCAGTTGTTCTTACTCAAAGGTTAGTTTAATGTCTTCAAAGCTGAAGGCCGTTTCCACCATTAGTCTGCAAAGTATTTTCAGCTGGTTCAATCAATTGTGCTTTAAAGTTGCACAATAAGCAGCAAAAAGCTTTCATCTAGGATATGTATAGGTAAAGAACTCATCTGGGGTTCACCATGGTGCTACTTTGGTTGGCCAGTAAGTATAAAACAGACAAGACTTCTCTTAGTGATGGAAAACTCAGTCCTCAGTGCATGAAAACCCCTAAGTTCAGGGAACAGATGATAGTCCGAAGCAGCACCCATCACATTAAATATCATTTGATGTATCCATTAGGTCACAAATTCTGAGCTAAACCAGGAGGTGTTTCATCAAAAATATCTGTGTCAATACTGGTCTAAAATGTGCAGAGAAAAAAAAGCTTTAAAGGAATGAGGAAAACCTAGAGACAAAAGAAGTTAAAACCCATCTGTGGAATGTAAATAATTATTGACGATTAGTAAATATATTAGGTTATCTTAATATATATCAGGTTTTCTTAATGAACACCTATACAGATTTAAATATTGCATCTGTGGATGTGCTTATTTTATGCACATTACAATTTCTAACCACTTCAAAAATATTATCGGGCTGGAAGATTGAAGATGTCCCATCTCTGTTACTGTAGCTAGCAGACTAGTTGTGTGTAGTGTGTTCTGTGGGAGACTGTCATTTGTCCCCTTGTTCATGTTCCTTTTGTGGCTCCTTCATCTAAAGGTGTGTAGCCTCTCTTAGTTTCTGTTGATCACTAAATCTTTAATCTAACAGCCATTTTAGGATGCGAGATTGCCTGTCCCTTTTCACATGATGAAAACTGAAGTTCTTTCTCTTACGTTTTACTCAGTCTGGAATATGTTAGCCTGTATGCTTAAAGGCATATCATACATTGAAAAAAATTATGCTGCATGTCCCTCCATCGTACTATACAATATATAAGATTGTAAAAGATTTTTTAGGGTCTTAGAGGAAGTTCATGACAAATTCTCTACCAGTTCTTAGGAGGGATTAAAATTTTGCCCTGAAGGCAAATTTTGGAGAAGTAAGACTTGAAAAATTTGTTCTCTATCAGGCAAGTCTTTTAACATACTGAATCTCTTGGGTCTTCTCACTAAAGCAAAAAAAAAAAAAAAAAAATCTGAGTGTCTTCGTTTGTACAGTTTCATGAAGCCAAATTCTACATTCTTTACTTGAGTGAGTATACACACGCACTGAATCTCTGGGAGGAAAAGCTTTGAACCATTATATTCCCGTTGGTGCAACTCCCTTCCTGTTTCTATTCATAACCATGAATATTTTACATCTTTAAAATCAAACTAAAGAAAACAGCTGCTGGCCATTGCCCTCAGTTGTTTTTAAAACATTGATTATCTTCTTCATATTTCATACTAAATCTCCTTGTCAGGTATTTCTCCATATTGTAGAAAAGTTCTTGGAATGTTTTTGTAACGCAGCACAGGCTCTACTGGGTCTTCCATGTCAGGTTATATGCACAAT
Organism: Struthio camelus; assembly: GCF_040807025.1. Taxonomy (NCBI): domain Eukaryota; kingdom Metazoa; phylum Chordata; class Aves; order Struthioniformes; family Struthionidae; genus Struthio; species Struthio camelus. The sequence continues at coordinate 16,407,356 of NC_090949.1, forward strand.
ATATGTTATTAATGCAGTCAATCTGTAAGCTGTTGTGCTAAATATGAATTATCTTGCCCCCATTTTCTAAAATTACGCAGTGGACTATGTCAAAGTCGATTGATTATTTTTTAAACAGTTAAACATGTTCCTGTGGCTTATTGTATGTTCCCCGACACTTGTCAGTTCTTGGCCTTAATATATTTTGGAAATGTTTTGTGGAACTCTGAATGTGGGAAGCTTTCCAAAGAAAATTTAACGTACTGTGTTCGGTCACTCATTTAAGTGATTCAGTGAATGATTATAAAATTAATTACTCTAGTGAAATTAATTATGAGATTCTTAACAGAATGTGCTCAGGTGTGTGGATGAGATAAGGTTGTTATTTTTTAGTGTAAACTGAAATAAGTAAAACCACGGACAGTCTGAAATACGCAGGATCACAGCCTTAAACATGTTGTGGAATGTGTTAATTGCAACCTAGAGTTTTCCAACTGCTGCAGATACGCGCTTCTAAGAATAGTGCAGAGTTTTAAATCCTACCCAGGCAACTGTGTGGGGAATTTTTAGCAGGGCTCTGAGAAGCAGGCTTTAGTTGTTGTGCAGTTTAATTATGTTTCATTAAATGAAACTAAATACCCTATAACCAGGGCCAAATCCTGGACAATAAAACCAAACCTACACAGGTACTGTGCTGCCCACAGTAATATTGTAAACTGGGAGACATACTCATCTGATTCTCATTTTCAGATGCTTTCAGAGTACACAAGGAGAATGCTAAATGGTGGCGTTTGTAGCAGGCCACAGTAGGATAGCAGAGGAAAATTAGGGCCTTGGAGACCTTTTTTTTGTGAATGTTTAGCGTCATGTGTAGTTTCTCTGCGTATGATTGCTGCTGCTTTGAACATACAGATAATTGGAGCTGGAAGGTAGGTCTGAAATAGGCATTCCTTAAGAGAAGACCTTTCTACTTCTGCAGCTGGGGGGTGCAAAAGAAGAAGGGACAAGATTGGCAGTGGTGCTGCAGGGAAAGGACAACTTGTTGAAGCCAGTCAGCAAATTCCCCTAATTACTGAGCTCTCGTTAGCAGGCTGAAGAATAGAAGCTGTGCAGGTGACGTCAACTGATTTCCCCTCCTGAGGTGTGGGCAGGGCATTCACCCTGCTCCCCATGGGGCTGCCCGAGCAGCCTGCACCTGTAGCTGGTTCTGCCCTGAAAATTGGAGGAGCTCAGGTGCTCTGCAAGGCAGGATGAACCTGAGCTGAGAGCTCACAGCAGAGCAAAGAGGAATTACTGCTTTCTCCACCCAAACTTCCAGCCACGTTTTCTAGCCACTTTCCTTCCTGTGAACTATCTGTGAACTAATTTCATTTGCTAATCTGTCAGGAAAATAATCCAAAAAATCCCCCCAAACCTAACTCTGTGAATGTCTGCTGCTCTGCCAGCAAGCTGAATAGGTCCAGTGAGGGGCAGGAGGAACGTGAGCATGGGGGTAGAGGGAATGGGGTTCTGCTTGGGAGGTGTAGAAGGAAGGAGGAAATTTGACTCTTTTGGCAGTAGTGTGTTGTTAGATGAACTCAGCTGTCTTGTAGGCCTCAGGCTTAACTTACCTAAGCATTCCAGGGACTTTGAGAGACCTTACACCGACATATGTAAGCCTGTACGCTTAGCTATTTATCTGAAACTTGAAACTGCTATGAAAACATGATGACTTCAGACTCTGGCAATCCTTCCTGTGCTTTCAGATATTCAGTATCCTGCCCTGTGGGTGGGCAAAAAATATCCCACATACAATTTGTTTTGCGTAAGCCTTTCCAAGTATTAATGGAAAAAATACATGATGAGATTATGCAAAACGCTATTGTGGGCAGAGCTGATAAGATTATTTATGGCTGATAACACTTGTTACAAATTTGGGCCTATTTTCTTCAGTGAAGACGACCTATTTTTTCCTGAGCGGTTTGTTATTTGGAAGTAGTGGTTAAATAGGTTGATAACAACTCTCAACTTGTCAGTTATTCACACTGTTAACTTTGGCTGTTCCCTGTTTCTTTGTAGTGTTGGATAGGTCATCTGAATAACACAGGGATTCTGACTGAATGGCTGAAGCTTACCAGCAGGAATACTGAGCACTGCACCACTAATAGCTCAAGTCCTCCAGCTACTTCTGAGAATAGGTCATCATCTTAGAATTTTCAATAGCTTCACTTATTTCCCTTCTGTTTCTCCCAGCGCTGTATTTTTACTTAACCCCTTATCTCAAAGAAGTAATGACTAAATAGGAGTAAAGAATACTTGGTCTGATATGGTTTCCCTTAATTTCCATGTAAGATATATTTTGATTGTCAGGATTTCAGACCTGCTTCACAGCTATATTTTCTTACCAGAAAGGTCGTATTTCCCTCTTAGTTTTGATTTGAATCTGAAGTGGATCCTCTGACGTGAATAATTCTGTGTTGCTTGCTTGATAGTTGTTTATAGTGAAAGTATATGGGAAATTTGAACTCATATAATGACTGTGTGCTGCTGGAAAGAGGCATCCTGCTTCTCTCTCTCTCTCTCTCCCCCGCCCCCCCCAGTCCTGGACTTGCATTCCCACAGCTTTTTTAGTTATCAGCTCACTGAATCAACTCACTAAACTGCCAGTGAACTAATCAAGCAAAAAAGTGGATATTGCTAAACTAGTGAGTCAAATCACTGCTGAGAAAAGTCTGATGAGTAGCAAGGTGTGGTAAGGAAGAGGGTGGAGGGTGGAATTATCTGGCTACTGGAAAATGCAACGGAGGGAGAAAGAACAAGGGAAGGGGAAAAAAGAGTAAGGAGAAAAGGAAGTGGTGGTAAGCTGTTAGATAAGCTTAGCTGTTATATGCAAATTCACCTTTAAAGAAAGAGACTCTGTATTTAGCACTGTGTGGGAAACCTTTGTTTTTTGAAGGCCAAATAGGCTTTTCAAACACTTTGGGCAGAAGGTTAATATTTTATTGTAATCCATGAATAATGCAAAAAGTAATCTGGTTGCAGGTTGTATGAAAGGATATTTTGGGGAATATTAGAGCTCTTTGCTTGTCATATTTTCTCAGCTGTGAACAAGTTCTTTACTCAGTGGCATGTGGAAAGAGAAGCTAGTCTACAGCTCGTGGCACTGCTTAATTAGAAGAGTGTCTTTGCCAATATCTTTTCAGCCTAGCAAGCAGGATTTGAGAACTGTGGTTGAGTAGGAGATCCTTTATGATCTTTGTATAGGTTTCTCACCCTCCAAATGCACCTTGAGGACGGATAGCCTGCAAAGCCTGGAGTTGGATACTATTTTAATGTTCTATTGGTTTTAGCAAAGCATTTTTAATTCCAAAACTATCCCTACTGCATTTTGCCTATAGGTGAAATATGTTTCTACGATGGGTTTTGGTGCATAGTGTGAATCTGGAAAAGGGGCTTGTCAGGTACTTTCTCCTCTCACAAAATGTCATAATAGCTTGCTATAAAGAGGGCTAGGTATATTGTCAGATATTATAGTTGGTGGCAATGCAGTTAGGAGATTTCAAAAAGTCATTTTTTTGGGTTTGGATTAGAAACTTAATTCTCATTTCTTGCTTGTGATCATCACTGGATTGGACACAATTGACTTCTGTGTTCAAGGGAAAAGTCAGGAGCACGCCAAATGTTCTAGTTAACTGCTATAATCCTTTAATTTCGCTGGGTCATTCTCTTATGTGTTTTGGCCAATGTAGTTCAAGATTGTAATCAAAAGTCATTATTTTGTAGTGGCTGCTCAGTGCTTAGATGACAAGTTTTATATTCTCAAATTCCAGTGAACCAGCAGCAATGGGATTCAGACTGATAATCTTTGGAGAAAAAAACAAGCAATGAGCAGCACACAGAAAAATTTGTCCTTTCGCTGAAGGAACATCACATGCTAGCGTAAGTATCAACATCTTTTCGCATAGTCTACGTTTCAAGCATCATCAGTGAGTAAATAAATAATGCATTTATTTACATATGTGTATTTTTGGTGCTGAGATTCAAGAATGTCCTTTATGTAAATACACTTTCTCCTATTATATGAAGTATCTATTCACGTAGCTTCATATTAATGCTTGATTCTCTTAGGAGACAGCTATTTATATTGGTATTGCTTGGAATTTGTATCATAAATCTCAATAACTGTTACATTGATATATTGTTCAGTGGTTTAATGCATTAGCTCAGAAATTGAAGAGCTGAAGTTTGATATATCAGGCAACTTGAACATCAGTTTGACCTCCAGCTAGCAGAGGAAGGCAGTTTTGGGGATGTAATGATCAACCTGAAAATGTTGGCTTAAGCACAGCTGAGGGATCTTAGCTCTTATTAGACCCAAGAAGTGTCCTACATCAAGGTCATGTTATTATAAACTGATTCTTTTTACTGGTGAGAGTGTATGGAATTTATTTCATGGCTGATGCAGTTTCATTTTGTATATGTTGATCACATCTAGGCCTGTCGATCATATAGATCATCTCCCCGTTTCACACACATTTTATAATTCTCTAAATATTTCAAAGTTTTGATAGGTCATGGTTTCAAGTTCCTGTTCTAAATATTGGTTGTAGCAAAGTAGGCTGAATAGAATAAAAATGAATTTGCATTTTTTAAGAATTCCCCTCCATGCAAATGGAACAACTTCTGCAATTAAAGGCTATCTCAGGGGATACCTGCTCTTGACAGAGGTAGCAAATGACTTCATAATCATCTAGATTCAGAGAACTGCAGAAACAGGTTCCCTTTATTGGGAGAGCTGATCACTGACTTTCTGAAGCTAGGTTAAAACACCCTTTTAAGATACCTGCTTGAATTCTTAAGTGCAATATAGATCAAACGAGAAGGAATTTCTACATGTTTTTGCTAAAGCTTTTGGAAGTTTAGCTGCATTCAAATAGTGACATGGAGAGCTGTCCAGAAAACCAGGTGAAAGTGTATGTCAGAGGATTTTCAAAGCTGGATGAGGTGCCATAACCTATGTGAATGTCCCATGCTTGCGTTCATTGGGATGACCAGGACTGAGCTAACACTGCCAGTTGTGTGCTAGCATAAGCAAATCAGCAATTAGAGTTGGCAATGCCTGCATTGGAAGGGGCCTGCTCGCTGGCTCCTGCTAGAAGGTTAAAAACAGATTGTCTTCCAAGCCCTAATTCTATTGACTACAGCCTTTTGTCTTGATTGCCTTATAGTTATGACAGCTCCAGCAAAACTGACAGCAACACCCTAGCTGCTGGGCTGGTACTTTCTCCAAACTGACAGCACCTGCTTTCTGAAAAACCTTCTCTGAGTCTCAGCCTCTTTCACTTCCTCCTCCCACTTCTAGACATTAGCCTAATCCTGAGTCTTTCTCCTACCCTTTGTTAATCCTATAAACCCTGAGCAAATCTGTCTACCTCTGTCTGTGTTGGGTGAGGAAGGTCCTATTCTCTGGGGTGACAGCTCTCAGCCTGCACGGACAGGCTGCTGTCAAAACTGACCACAGTTTGAATCCCCAGATTTAATTATCCCTGACCTAAGTAATGATGAAGTCCTCAGAGCAGCTTTAAGCTCTTATAGGACATTTAAAAACCTTCCTTACGTATCTTTCCCTTAGATTGTGTTCTCAGTCATGGCTGTGTGCTACCTGTGCTGTAGGACTGTCTTTGAGCAGGTGAAATTAAACACCAGTTTTAAAAACAACATGAGTAATGAGAGAATAAGAGTATGAACTAAGCTATTGGGATGTTGTTCTTGTTATGCAGCGCTTTTAAAAAGAAATGCAACTGAACAGAATTTCTTGACTCTTAATTTTTCTAATTTCTCTTCTAGCAGGTTTCTTTAAACTCTCTAGTTAACCTTTTCTTTAAGTATGATTCACTTGTGATTTTCCAGTTCCTGTAGGTAAAAGCTATCTGTCATATAGCTTGTCAAAAACATTTGGTATGGAAGTCACATATTGAAGATGTTTTCTACCACAAATCCTTCAATGTAGATCAACACTTCCAGATCTACTTTCTGTGTTTTTTTTTTCAGATATATTTCTATCCCCATCCAGTGAATGAATCCTACACTATCTTTATCTAGATTAACTTTGTAGTTGTGTTTGAAATCTACCTTTACCTTTAATTTACATTTCACATTTTGAATGATTAGCAAACAAACTTTGGTCTGTTTTAGATGAACACTCCTAGCTAGTAAGACAATGACTAATCTTTGTAATTTACTGTTACCTCTAGTCCCTAGATACCCTCAGCTTCAGACAAGAAAGTGGGATAAGAGTTATTTTAATTATTTGGTTTGTACAGGTTTGATTATTCAATTATCATATCATTTAATCATCCTGAATAATTGGATTCTCTGAATAATGAAAAGATTTACAACAATTCTTAAACAAGGTGCCATCTCTTTCCATGTGTATGATGGGTGATGAATAAACAGTTTGAGATCTATGTCATACATTCTCTTTTATCTGTATACTACATTAGTAGTCTGCCTGGGTTAATCTTATCACTTTAGAAGTTTACAGAGAATCTCTGATGGCATATGCCTTCAATCTGCTTAAGTATAAAACAATTAGATTTGTCTAATCAGGCTTTTGGGTTTTTTTGCTTTCAAATTCTTGCAATGGGTTTGCAAGACCCATTGATAATAATGCATTGTGTAGGAACAGCTGAAGATCTCTGTTCTCCTTTGGACTCCTACATATAGGAAGATTCTTAGTCAAAGTAGTATTTTGTATTTTTCCTCTGACAATAATGACTACATGGGGGCAAATATATTTTGCAATGGCACTATGTACAAATCAAAAATAACAAACTGCTGCATATGTACTAAGACAGTGAATTTTAATGTTTTTCTTAAGTCTCACAGTACAAAAGGAATAATGTAAATGACACTACTAGCTTATGATTATTATAATTCAAAACTAGTCTTGCTAAGAGCTAAAGCAACAGTACAATATTATCAGTGGTTGAGATTTTAATATGCTATTATGCAGTAGGAAGACTATGCATCTTAAATCAAATTATAAGAAGAGGTCTTTTGTACTCTGTAACTTGTTAACCCATGGCACGTGTTTTTAAAAATAGGAACCGATTGAAAGCAACGGAATCTAAAAATGTCCGATTCAATTGGCAGCAGCTTCCTGTTAGGTATCTCAGTCAGACTGTATCTTTCTTTAGGATTAATATATTGGCAGGGAAAATCATCATCATTGCAAATTCTTCTTTGGTTGCATTAAATAAGACTAAAAAATGCTAGCAACTTGCAACTTATCTTTGTTGTCATAGAAAAACCCTTTGCAAGAGAAACTTGTGATATAGAAGCGGAAAATACATTGACAGCATTTTTTAAAAGACTTGAGTGAAAACTGAATTTAGTTTTTTTTTTTTTTTCCCCCCCAACACCGTAAGGGATCGGAATAAGTATTCAGAGTTCTACAGTAAGTGAAAAATGGGTAGTGCAACACAGTCAGGAAGCAGCTCATCCATCCACTACTACATATTAGAGTTTGACAGACTTTCTAATGACTTCAGACTTGTTACTTTCCAACTGAACTCCTGTGATATTCAAAGACAGTAATAGCTTCTTTCACAAAACTGAAAGCCTTGGATGTGATTTCCGTCCTTTGCAGATGTCATTTTCTCTTGAATGGAGAAGAATCATTTTCTCTTAGCCATTCTTTAGTACAGTAAGTAGAATTGCAGTCTTGAACAAAAGTGATTGATTTAGTCTGTAGCATATACTATAGTTTAAAATTCTGGAGAAAAACGTGCACTGGTATTAAAAGAGGTAGGTAGGATGACCCAGATAATTTTTGGCTTGTCAGTCTATCATCATCAGTTCCAGAGGTAATACTGGCTAGGCTGCTATGGGAGCTAATAATGCATTAAAGGAAAGTGATATAATGCACACCGATTAAACAAAAATAAATTCTGTCTCTCTAATTTGATGCTTCTTTTGGGGAAGTAACAGAGTTAATATATTATATTCACTGATATCTTCATTAAGAACTAAAATTACGTAGAGCCAACACGAGAACACAGATTGTGACAGCTAAGAAATACAGTTCCCTGACACAAGGTGATCTGCATCACTGGCAGACTGGGTGCTGATAAATAACATTCATTTCAGTAGTGCCACATGCAGGGTTACATGTTTAGGAACAAAGAAGCTTGTAAGATGTGAGAATGTTATAAGATGATTTCCATGGTCCTGGAGAATCATGGTGCTGAGGAGATCTTGGGAGTCATGCTGCACAATCAGATGAATATGAACTTTGATAGCAAACCTGTAGCTAGAATAGCTAATGTGATCTTAGGAAATATCAATAGGGTTCCTGAGTAGGCCTAAACAGATTTAAACTTCCTCTGTGGTTTGGAATGAGTGCAACTGTTGTGGGAAATAGTTTGACCCATTTTGCTTGCTATGTTTGAAGAAGGGTGCTAAAATCTGAGCTGAATGTTATGAGAAGAATGATGGAAAGATTTAATGGTTAGAAAGCGTATTCTACAGAAGGAGCTCAATTTATTTAGCTAATTAAATAGTTAGAAGTTAAGTGGTTCTTCGGGGGCAGTCCATAAGTAACAGAAATTTGACAATAAAAGGCTTCTTAATTCAGATAAGTGATAATGAGATTCAATGACTGGCAGTTGAAAGTTAAAATTACTTCACACTGGAATAGGGGCAGATTTTTAACAGGGATGTTAAGTGGCTAATGCAACAAGGTCTGAGTGCAGCTCCATTGCGGCAGAACTTACAAAAGCTGATTTCTTTGGCTTTATAATCAATGGACAATAATTTCTGGGGAGTGGCTAAAACAAAATGGTGAAAGTAATGGATAAACCTTGCAAATTTCTTAGCACGCTCAGGAAAATGGTAAATAAGATGATACAAAAATGGTTCAGTCAAGGATCAGTCCAATTTGTCAGTACTGTCTGGGTGTTTCTTACTGAAATAAGGGTATTATGAATCCCTGACATGGGGCTGGCATTATTCCTCTCCAAGCAATTTGCCACCCCACCTGCCAGAAACACTCTTTGCTGTTCCACAGTTTCTCTAGAGCAGTTTTTAAGTTGTGGCAATATCTCAGCCTTCTTTAGAATCTCAGAAGGTACTTTCTGGTTTTAATGAAACTTTTCCATTTTTCTCTGAAGATGCAGTTGTCTAGTGACTGACAGACACAAGTAAGAGTGCCGGTAGGACTAGGAATCTTCCCTTAAAATGTTTGTTTAAGACTTATACCAAAACAACATACTTCCATCAACTCTTCCATCTATTTCCTTAAAAATAATTAGCATTGGATGAATTAAAACAGGTGAAATTATTCAAGTTTTTGTTATAAACAAGAGAACTGCATGATTTGTGGCAATGGTAAAAACATTGGCAAAAGCAAGAAACCAAACCAAACAGTTTTCATCTCCAAAGCGAACCAACACGCCCCAAACACAGATCCTAGTAATTTATTTAAAGTCTTATTATATATAGCATTATATATAATATTAAATATTATATATAATTAACAATATATATAATAATTATATATGATAATAAGACTTAAATATATATATTACAGTGTAATTGAAACCACTGTTTCCAGAAGAAATTTTTTAAATTCATTATCAATATTTTTTCAATTTTCTTCTGACTTGTTGCACTACCAGAATAAATTTGAAAAACGTAACGCATGTCACAGGTGGGTGGTGTTCTTAGCAATTATCTGTCATTAGTATAGTAGCAGCTACCCTCTGATTATACTGGTTACCTTTTTGGCTTACGGATATTCACGAAAAATAACAGTTGCAACCAACCAGAGCAATGACGGAATACTGCCAAAATCGTGCTACTGTCCTAGCCCAGAAGAGTACAGAAACCGCTGCTTGTCTCCCGTTGAACCCTAGAAGTCTTAAGCAAGTGTTTACACTAACGTATGAGCTGCTGGTGTTTGAAAGGGGGGTCTCTCTTCTATATTATTTCTGTTGCAATAAGCTGCTGTGCCATACTGGTCTCGCTAACTTATTTTTAATGAATTATTCTGGATGGTGCAGACTCAGTAGCAGGCTAATGTACTGTAGTCATCTTTAGCAAATGTGATCTGCCCTTGAAGAGTGTCCTATGCTAATCTTTTTATGATATCACCGTTCTTTTTCAGGAGTAGCTGCATTTGCTAAGTGCAACCTTCCCCTGTCAATTTGCCAAGGGAAGGTCCTGTCATGTGATTTAGTGTCGCCTAAAAAAATGTCTCCTTGTTGCCTGGCTAACTTCTCAGTTCTTTGCTTGCTGAGGCCGTTTGAATATAGCAGGCTGGTTGTCTTCAATTAGGGCTATAGTACAGATCTCATCTCGGTGCCCTTCAGAGACCAGACTGATGTTACGCATTAGCAGAGGAGAGCATTTGGTTTGGTGATGAGGAGTGGCATTTTTCACCCTGCGATACTGCAGGCTGAGCCAGGGGCTGCCGTAGTACTTCTGAGTCACAGCTTGTGCAAGACTCCCTACCCGTTTTGCTATGGAGGAGAAAATGCAACCAGTAGGCCAGGCTTCTGGTAAATCTGGTAAATCAGCTCTTGTTGTGATGCTTATAGGCAGAGTTTTCTGAAAACCCAGGGCAGCGCACTCTGAACAGAGAAGAGCTCTAGCAGCGCTGCCTCTGTCATCAGTGCCGACAGTCTGTTTCTGTGTGCAGCAAACAGCTACTCCTGCAAGGAGCAAACCCAAGTTCTCGTGTTTTCAGAGGGGGCTGTTTGTTGGCTTTTGAAAGGCAAAATGTGGCTGAAAAATGACAGTTTCTAAGCTTCCAAATTGGTATTTAATTCCTTCCGCCTTAATGCGTGGTAGTCAGTGGTGGTGATTGTTGTATGGTGCATATACAGCACAAGCCACCGGATACTGAGGAGGAGAGATAATAACAGCTCTATCTAGTTGCCTGTGCATATCAGCAAAGTAAGAACCTATGAATGTAAAATCCACGAATCCAGATAGTCCTCCTATGCAGGTACCTTCATAAATACATCATTTTCTTTTTAAGAACTGTTCGCTAACAGAACAGAGTCTGTTCAGAGGCTTCCACAATGCTGAAGCATATTGTATTCCAGTTATACTGGTTGTTTCACAAACACTTGGTCTCTGCTGTGAGCTTATGAGCTCAGAAGATAAAAGGGGCCTTCATAAAAGGCTTGGCTTTGAAACTGCAGTGCTTTGGATGTGCTGCCCTTTAGGATAATGTAAGAGACCTTAGCTATACTGGGCAAAGTGCACAATGTTAGAAAACACGTATTTAATGTACTTTAAATAATATAACATGATTCAGTGTATGCTTAGTGTGACCAAAGATCATCAAAAGTTAGCTGAACCTGGTTAGCTTTCCACTCCTTTAATTGTAACTATAACTAGATAACTCATATTTAAACTGAACTCCCCCTGTTTATTCTAGAAAGTGACCTGCTTTATGGTGCTTATAGTGTTTTTTTCAAGAAATACCTGCCCCAGATTGGGAAAGGATAGAGAACACTGCCTGAAAAGATACAAAATGGAATAGGAAAGGCAGGGCATGGTGAGTCATGGTCCTGAACACTCGCAACATGAGAGTAAACTGAATTTTTTCATTAGCAATTATAGGGATTGGCAGGAAAACATACCTCACTGTGGGAGATTTGGCTTGTCTGTAGTACTGGCAATGGGCTGCTGTATGAGGAGACGGGGGAAAAATTAACCCAGAAGAGGAAATGCAGACTAGAAAAAATTTAAAAAAACGTACAGGAAGCCTGCTACTACTGGTTGATTAGTTTGATTTCATTTTACTTTTGGTACTGTTTCATGTTGGTGACTAGCTTATAAATGTGGCTCCATACCTCTGGAAACATTCAAATAGAGAATATTGGATCTTATTGCAAAGGTAACCTCAAGAAAACATAACAGAGAAGAGATCAAGAAAATCAGAGATCATGGTGAACACTAGGGAAAAGTTGACTGATAAGTGAGAAAGTCGGTTGCTGAAGAAGCAGTATTCATAATCTATAATTTGGTCTTTTGGCGGGCCAACAGCAGGTATACAATAGCAAAGCTAGAAAGCTCTTTGATGACCTGTTCAGTTCCCATGCTGGGAATGAGGCAGGGCTTGCTCAGCTAATGCCTCATTCTGACAGATAAATTGAGTTACAAGAAGGACATTGAGCAGAAGTCAGTGTGGCAACAGTAAGAATAATAACTGAATAAACCCCTATCAATCACTGTTTGTAAGAGAAGTGAAAGCATGGAAAGGTTAACTGACAGCACATCTAGTATTACTGGTTCAGCTGGAGTAAAGGAAGCACTTTCAAGAAAGGAAATGCAGAAACTGGCCTTATTCCAGGGATGAACCTGCTACGTCTTGTAGATGTCAGCTGTCTGAAGTGGATGGGTTGAGTCTACACATGTTTCATTAGATCCTGGCAGGGTCTGCACTGCCTTTGAAAAGAGCTGGATCGTGTTCTGGCAGGTAAAGCTGGGATGACACACTATCTTAGTGTGGAAACAACACAGTGACACAATCCTCAGGCTGCGTGAAACTCAGTGAGGGCAGAAAGACGATGTCTGAGCTGGGATTTTAATGTAAGAGAGAGTTCTCCCTCCTCTGGTGTCCTAGCATGATGATGGTTCTCTGTGATGGCTGCTAGCAATTCCCTTTGCGTGTTTTTATGCTTGCCAAGGAAGTGTTCATAGGTGCTTGAGTACCACGGCTCTGACAGCCATGTGAGTACCAGCACATAGTTCACGGTTACTGATTCTGATCCTTCCAGCCTGCAGCATAGCAGGATTAGTATTAACAAATCAATGTAGCTAGGACTGAATTATAGCTGATTCTCATTATATAGAGCCTGATCCTCCACCCCTGTTAAACAGTTCAGATCTAGCCCAACACCCCGCAAATCTGATGTGTAACCTTAACAGGGTTACTTCAGCTTTATGTGAGTGTAAATAATGCAGAAAATCAGGTCTGCTGTTGATGAGCAGCTCTGAGCACTGCTGATTCCACTGTTGACCAACATGAAGTTCCTAAGAGCTTTAGTCCACTGAGTTTGCTCTTGGTGGGGGAAAAAGGCAGCTTTAATTATTTGGAGAGATCAAATTTGTTAAGGAGGTTCTGGCTATGCAGTATAATTTCTCTTCTTTGTAACATTTCCTGGGATAGTCCAAGCTTGGGCTGGAGAAAGCACTGGCTAAACAGCTCATCTCATCTGTGCTGAGGGAGCCAGCCAGAAGAACATTACTCTTGTAATGCTCAGAATTGACTGGAAAGCTAGAAGTAATTTTCAGCAGGACAGATAAAAGAAGATTTTAGCTCATTCATAGGCTCCTCGGGGTAGTTTCCTAAAACAGCTTTTCTTCTGGTTAGCTTTCTAAAGCCACACAAACAGTCTTTACACCCCTTGCATGTAGTTTGTAAGGAAGATGGAGCATCATTTTCTATTGCTTTGATAGATGTAGAATTATACTAGGAATAAACAAGCTGGATCTATCCTCTGCCTGGGAGCCCTTGAAAAGCTGCTTGTTGATGGGAAGTATCACTTCTTCCTGCACTTCAGTTCTCACCCCAAAGAAGGTCATTTCTACATATTCCGTGAGCCTCTTGGAAATAACCTATTTATTTTGAAAGAAAACTTTGAGCATCAACAAAAAATATCACTTGGAGAATGGACTGTGTTCATCTTCATGCTCACAGCCTTGCACAGATCACAGTCCATGTTGCAAAATAGCAGTCATCCTTTATTACTTTAGGCATCCCAAACATCTAATTCCTAAGCAAATTTTTTGGTAGCTATAGTGGTAGATCTAATTTTTCATTTCACTGTGTGAAAATAATACCTTGCTGTATAAGGAGTAATTAGAAAAAATTCTCGTCTTTCAGTCCCATCATAAGGAATTTCTCTTACTGAATTTGCTGACTTTTTTGGACTTCAGTGAACAACTTCAGGGCATGCTGATCTCTGTTCTGCAGGGACTGAGAAGGCAAAGAGCACCAGAAAAGGAAGTATTTGTAGTTGAGAACATGTAGTTGTAAGCTGTGCCCAGGCGGATCCAAGGTCAAGGTGGTTGCCTTGAGACACAGACTCTTTATGGGAAATGGCAGCTATGGATTAAGTCTATAGCAGAATATATTTGCCCTTGCCCTAGTACAAGACAAGCTGCGTTCATGTGCTTCACTACACTGAGTTACTCTGCAGCAATAAGGAGTATCTGCTGAGCAGTTTTTTTGAGAGGATAAGTCTTTGGTCTCTAACAGCAGGCTGTGAACAAATGACAGTCAAGAAACATCAGCATGGTTATTCAGCAGTCAACTGGGAGCTCTATACTCATTGCATTAAGGGAGGGGGAAATACGATTACCCTAGCGTCTCCTGAATCTTTCATTTTTGGCTAATCAGCCATAACCAAAACAAGCGAGGTTAAATTCTTCTTTTGGGTATCTTTGAAGTTAGCACAGTTATAGTTGTATTACGTCTTGAGCTTCTTAGTATAATGGCTGTGCTGAGTCTTTCAGGAAAATCTGCTTTTGAGAGCTTTTCTCTAGTGGAATGCAGTCTTCAGCATATCTTTTCATTATTCATCATGAGTCATCTTGCTACTTGTTCAAAAGTTACGTGCAAAGAAGTGGTCTTGTCTTTTCTCAATTTTCAGTGAAATACAAAAAAAATCATATGAAAACAATTGAGAAACATGGTTAGGCCCATCAGTATGCCATGGTTTAATAAGGAGTAAGGACACCAATTAGGATACAGGTCATTTCACTGACAACATTTTATTTCATTATTACTGCATTTAAAGGGCTCCTAATGCCCAAAAGACTTCATGAGGTTCCTTCTGCCATTACAGAATAGGCAGAATACTTCAAATACAGGCAGTGCTGACTCAGTACAGGAAAAGCAGGGGTCTTCTCTTTACCTCATCCATTCTGTAGAGTGTCAAAAGTGGAAGACAGGCCTGGTGTCTTTGCTATCTTAGGCCTAGGTTACAACCAGTATCACTAGCAAGGAAAAATGTCTGTTCTTCTTTGTCACCCTTAGTGCAAGGACTGATTTTTACCTAACTCTTGGGCTGACGCACAAAATAGTAAAAGTTGTTTGTGCAAATGTCTGCATGATACCGCTAGGACAATCCAAGTTCAGACTTTTTCTGCTGGCTGCTGCGTATTCTTTGGGACGACTGCTTCCCTGAAGAATGAGATTAGCTTTTCTACACCTGACAATCCCCATGGTAGATGTTGATACCATGACTTTAGCATTACATTATAATGATTTCAGCAGGACCGACACACATCACTTACAAACGCGTAGCGTTCTGGTATATGTAGCAAACAAATGCTTACCTTCAAGTACTTGATTTTGGGAGGCCGTCACACCTAAACTCTCTAACTGATGGCAAACCTGAACTGGGAGGCAAACGTTTTGTTAATTTTCCCCATTTGTTCTCTTTCATATAGCAGCTGCTATATTTTCCAGGTCACCATTTCCTCAGCTAGCATTGCCAACAATAGCTGTTTCCAGACTAATGGAAACTTTCTTCTGAATGAAGCAAGTTGTACTGCCATCTATTTGAAAATGGAAAACATTTGTACTCTTTATATACAAAGAAATAAGATCTTACCATAAATATAGAAGCAAAGCACTGTTTGTGCCCAGATCTCAAATATGTCTTTGGAATAGTTGTGAGCTGGAAAAATGTTTGGCAATATGAAGGAGGATGAGTACTCTGAACAACTCTTCATGAAACGGAGAAGATTATTCCCTTATTTTGCTTCTTGAGCTCTTATTCCCACGGGAGATGGCCTTTTGAGAAAGGAAATGTGGCAAACAGGAAAAGCAGGCATTTAAGGAAGAAGCAAGACCGTAGCCTGAATTGTTGGCTTGGCCTTATCACATTCTGGCTAGAGGAATGGAATATGAATGGATTCACGCCCAAATTCCACTGCAGTCATCAGCAGAAACTTTAGCACTGGGCATGGAGGCCACATGTCCACCTCCATGTGGAGCTGTTAAAGTGCAAAGATCTCTTATCCTATGTCTTGACATAGCTTTAGTTAGTTGATCCTATTCTGCAAATGGGAAGCGATCAGGTGTTATGGGTGCAATGACAGTGCCTGGAGATGCCTGTAACATACTTAAAGATGGGCCTTGTGTGGTTTTTGAGATAGGGATTCATGATGCTACAAATCTGGCCCTTCTTTATACTCTCTGCAACATTTTTAGGGCTCCCAAAACAGCATGGCTGCTGTCCTCCTTCTTATGCAGTCTGCAGCCAGAGGGTGGCATGGCATTGCACTAAGGGTATGAAATGCCAAGCTCTTCAGCAGTTTCTCTCATGTATGCAGAGTATGGAATAACTTACAGTTAGGGCAGTTTTTCGGGTGCAAGATGCCTCAATTAGAAAACAGTCCCACCAAAATGAAACTACAAGTAAGCGGACGTGTAAAAACGTTCCAATTTTCTGTGATGAGCTGTGGACCAGATACAGTTTGAAATAAATATTAGTATCTTATGATCTCTCTGTTCTTAAAACAAGAATAGTAAATGGAGTTTCAACACATTCATCAACCGGATGAATTGTTTGTCATTCTGGTTATGGTTATACACCATAAGGGAAGTAGAAGTAAAGAAACCAGCATAAAGATTTATTTAACTTTATCTACATGTTTAAATAGGCTGTGTAAATGCTAGAAATGGTTGCTTTTAGGAAGAGGGGATGACAAGAGTTACGCATCACTTGATGTCTGGTCACCCAGCAGACATCTTGAGAGGTTCAGGAGCTCTGCAGTAGCTCCTGTGTATTTGTTTTCATAAGAACATGAACAAGAGGCCTGCCAAGTGCTTGCTGTGTCAATGATCCCTCCAAAGCCTTTCCTGCAGTTGTCAATTGCCTGGAAATTGCTATGATATGCTTACTTCATGGATTTTATTACAGGCCAAAGGTAAGAATGGTGTTATAAAGTAAACCAGGAAAAAATTCACCTCTTATCCCATTATTTAATTTGTCCAGAGGTCTACACTGACTTCTTTATTCAATGCTTGACTTGTCCAAAGTGGGAAATGGCATATGAATTTAAGAATTAGACTGTTAAAACAGCACAACTAAATTTTAGGTCATTTATGCCACAGTAAATCTATAATCAAATATTTTTGATCCTGTTTGCACTGCTCCATGCTCTTTCAATTTTGGACTAATGTTATTACCATCAGTTAAGCATGAGGCCTCTCTTTGCTGGGAACATTGCTTATCAGATCTGGGTAATCTTCCTGTTGAAATATCTCTCAGTAAACAGATGAAGTGGCATGATTATTGAATCTTCCTAGCTAGTGGCTAATAGATAAGTGCTGCTCATTACAGCTTTTCCTTTCACACTCACTGCTTGCTACCTAGCATTTGGGAAACTTGTTTCTTGTAATCTATTTAGTAATCCATATGACCAAATATATTTTAAGGTGTGCAGAAACAGGGATTAAATAGAATAGGAGAAATATGTGGTTTCTAGGACAGCAAAGGAAACTTTTCCAAAAGGGTAAGCGAAGCATCGATGTGAAAAGCTATAGATACAAACATCTGTAGCTACATCTTAATAGTGTTTGCTAGGAATCACACTGTCCGCAGCCCTGTATGGAAATGTACGGTGGAGAAAAATCTGACTCTGTATTTACATAATGGGTTGTGAACTGTGTCTTTCTGAACAATCCTACTGGAATTCCAAAACTTGAGGTTTCTTTAAACAAGTACAAGAAGCTCTCGTGAGTCTTAAGTCATGAGCATGTTCTGTAAGTACCAGCTTTGACTGAAATGTAAAGTTGATTTGTTCTGTTACAGAAAATACATGTGGAAACAGCTGGGCAGGTGCTGAGCTGTGATTACTACTACTACTGAGTCCTGCTATGTAGCACTGCTGCAAATTGTGCATGCTGATATCCCGTAGTCAAACAGGCTGTTATTACTGTCACTCTGTGTCAGTCCAGACTTCCCTGCAACACCCCAGCCTTCCTACCCTCTTCTGAATCCTTCTACCTTCACAGACTTCTATGATGTGACCTATTATGCCTTTTTTTTTGCTGCTTGCAAATACTTATATTAGTGAAATCATACAGGTTCCTGCTGCTCTGTGTGCAGATAGACTTTGCTATCAGTTATGTAGCTGGTTGTGACTGTTTTATACAAGTCCCAGCCTGAACCCTGAAGGTGATACAGTGCCAGGCAATCACAGCTCTGCTATTTGCTATCTGACTTTTGCTCTATATAGCTACGTTGTATGCACTTCTGACACGGCCCCACCAGGAATCCTAATGCTGTAAATGTTTGTCTGTTTGGGTGTGACAGCAGCAGATGAACCCTTTGGGAGCTCCAAAATGAAATCGCATCCTCCAGAAGTGTTTCACTGAAGTCTTTTCATGACTATGGACATTTCTAATGCTCTGCTGGAGGCTGGGTTGTGGCATGTCTTCCCTCTGTGATCTGAACCTACTATGACTTGATTTGCTATGTCATAATTAGTGCTGGGGTTTATTTGAGGATCTGTTCACTGCAAGGGGCCAGTCTGAGACATGTCTTCATGGAGGTCACAGCTTGCCAGTGACTTTTGCTACCCAGGGGAAATAATGGCAGGTGATCTTTAAAATATATTTTTCTGTTGCAAAATAGAAGAGAAATAGCACTGTGGCACAGCTGAAAAGCTGGAAAGCCTTATGTTCTCGATCCTAGATTTCTGAAAGGAGTTTATGTTGCCACTGCAGCCAACAGGAGCATGGAGACACTTGGACAACTTCAGGAGTCCTTTCTTGAGGAAAAAGACTACTGAAATCAGTGGTAATTTGTTGGACTAAAGCTGCTAGATTTTTTTCATTTTTTAAGAGAGTGATATTTCTAAAACCGTAGTCAGTGAAAATCTTCTCTGTGTCTCAACTGGCCATCTGCTTAATTTCTCTCACAGGAAGTTAGCAAAGAGATGCCTTTGAGATAGGCATCTTGAGAATAAACTATTTCAGTCCCGATACTGATTAGGAGGTTGAGGGAGAGTGTCATTCCACCAATTGCATGGACAAATTCTGCTACAAATTTAAGATAGAGGCTGGGTTCCCTCTGCAGTCATTGGAGTTGGGCAAATCCAGAGGGTGCTTCTGCCGTTCATAAAGTAGATGAGCCGCTCTCTGAAAGTGTGTGTCTCCCTCTGCTGACTACAGAGCCTCTTTCTGCTGTGCTTATTTTCCTCTTGACAAAACAATGTTCTTGATTCCTTGTAAAAATTTCACTTTAGGATATTTCTAATGCATGGGAAATGAAAGTCCACAGACTTTGCAAATGTATTAAATCCACATTTTAACATGAGCAGAGGCATGTATTCTACGTTTTCACATTAATGTACGTTCTTTACTCCCCTAAAGTGAGCATTCAGTTGTCTCCACTCCATTGGACTGTTGACTGCTGTCAAATTTAGGAATTAGAAGTGCCATCTTGGAACAGAACCACTGCTTAGCTCTCTCTGTTATCCCATTGCAAACACTGCACAGTCCAGCACGGATACTGCTGACAACAGCCTATCAACCCCATAGCAGGCAGATAGGGAATAATCCACTCTTCCCCCTTCCCTGGTGGTGCAGGATACCCTGCTCTGTATCAATTAATGATTGACTTGAACTCTGAAGCATTAAATATTTTTTCTACAAAGCTGATACCTGAATTATACTTGAAAATTCTGGAAATAACTACTTAATCCCTTTTTTAATATGGAATCCTAGACTTCAACGGTCTCATGTGACAGCAAGTTCCACAGTTTAATTACACAGTGAGCCTAAAAGTATTGCATTGTGTATGTTTGATTTTCCACCTCTTACTATTATGGAATGCCTCCTTGCTTTTGAACAGAGACGCATACAGATTAGGAGTTTCTCATGTTCCTTTTTTTCTGTCTGCTCTTTTCTGCATCACTTCTAAGACAGAGTAATTCTTATATTCTCTGTTTTTCAGAGAGGAATGTCTTTTCCACCCTTCCCTAAGTCTGTTCTGGTTCTCCAAAATCCTTGCCATAGATGGAGCGATCAGAGTGCATATAATATTCTAGACAAATTTGTGCCAATGATTTCTCATTCTAACATCATCTTTGCATTTTTGACTGCAGTTATGCACAGAAATACTTTGTCACTGACCTGTCTAAAATAAAGCTGATGTCCTTTTCCTGAGTAAATACTGCCGTGTAACATACTTACTAATTCAGCTAATTTGAAGTTCAGCAGAGTGTACTAGTAATTCATACTTTTCCCTCCAATGAACTTCACATTTATCAACTTTGATTTTCCTTTTTTATTATTGTATCTATTTACCTAGTGTGATTGGATCCCTTTGTGTAATAATTTCATTTTTTCTTCTGCTGTGCATAGTGCATGTTTCTTGATAACTGAACAGAGATGCTATATTCCTAGGTAGATATAATAATCAATTGTAATCTGTGTAGGAACACTTTTAAATAAATTTATAAATAAGCATGTCAGGGGAAAACGCAATATATTACGCCATAGTTAAATGATTGAGAAAGAGAAAAGCATGGGAGGAACTGGGTAATTTTTAGATCCGTTTCATTTGTTTATTTGCTTAAAGCTGGCAAATGTCTGTACCAAAACAAATCCAAAAATAGAGATGTTCAGGATTATAATTTACCACAACATAGGCACAAACGGCTATGGTTAATTTACTTCTCTGAGAGTATGTTTTGAAAGGAAAATCCAGAGCATCAGTGTTAAAGCAGGATATGAGCAAAAGGAAAACAGCTAATGGAGACTCACCTTCTTGCTAAAGGAACCCCTCCAAGCGTTTAAAAGCAGCCCTGTATGTACGAGAAAATTTGATAGACAAAGTGGGGGGTGCAAGGGGGCTAAAAACACAATAGAGAAAATTTGAAGAGGAATGGAAATAAAAGGGCAGTTTGAGGGTTTAATTTAGAGAGATCAGAGAGAGACGATTGAAAGAGTGAAATTATCCGTGCTCAGCAACTTAGAGAAGACTGAGGTGCCAGAGCGTCTGAGAGGTAAAATGACTGATGTTAACAGAGCAAGCCTGGGCAGAAGTTATAAAGGCTAGGGACTGAGAAGTTTGGTCAAACAAAAACTTTGTGAGAATGCAACTTCTGATAACAGAAATGACACATAAAACATGCAACAGAAAACCCAGCATGTGGGACATTCAAGGGAACCCATTGCTGGGTATAGCTCTGATGCCCTGAGTAGGTACCCAAAGAAAGGCAAAAGTCTACTTTGTTTTTAATTTTTTACTTTCTCAGTGATGGCCCTCCTCACCGTCTTTTTTGCTGCCTTTCCTAAATATACAGACTGTTTAAACTAGAACTGGCTGATTAGACTGCCATGTTGAAATAAATAGTTCTAGGTCTGAGAGTGATAAGTTGTCATTCAAATGAAAGCCAAAGCACGCAAGCTGTGTTTCTCTGTAAGATGTGGACGCTGCTTTACGGATGGTCAAATCCTTCCAGTGACCACAATGATTTTTCTTTAAACAGTACTAGAAACTGATTTTCAAAAATGTCAGACAGAAGCAAGTTTAGAACAGTTGGATTGAATTTAACTACATTTCAATGCCCCTTTATGCTCTCTTCACCTCTCTTTCCATCTTCTCTCCCTGCTTTCCTCTTGTCTCCCAAGAACAGTTACAGTCACATAGGTATTTTAGAATTTGTGTAGTTCTGACTTTGAAACTGATACTCTTCTATTGTGAACTGGCACGATTGCATTGAAGGTGGGCTGGATTAATCCAAACAGCGCTCTCTATCCTTTTCTTCCATATCTGAAAGTGCAAGAACTCTTAATCCAAATTCACAACATAACTGGTGATATATAAACTAGGAAAAAATTTCTTAAGTAATAAAAAAGCAGAATGAAGTGCGGAATCAAAATACTATGGAAAGACGCAAATTTTGATAGCCACATTTCTTAAGAGTAGTATGCAGCCAAAATAGACTTTAAGAAGCTGGAATCTTACCTTTTTTGTCTTTGATGTGTAGAAACAAAAGCATTGGACTGCATTTGGTGTCAGGCTTATACTACCACGTTGCAAATGACAACAGAGTAGAGCTTGAAAGAAGTGCAGCTGGAGGTGATAAATCCCTCTGATACTGTAGCATTCTTCTTTATTCATGAACACATCCTTGTGAAGTTTCAAGGGGGGGTTCATGAGGTTAAGAAAAGTAGATGGAGAAAGGTATTTTAGAAATACCCATGGCAGGGCTGAGAAAAACTTGCTAAAGATGTTTCCTCTAATATATCAGTTATCATCTAAGGATCTACTTGTATGGCTTGCCAGTTATAGTCTAGTAAATCTTTAACTTACTAAATATGACACCAGGGGCTGCATGGTTTGTAAGTGGGTGTAGTCCTTACTTTGGCATTTATTGTGGCCTTTGGTTCTGGATAAAGCCTAACTAAATTAGCAGTTGAGGTAAAGATCATGATGATGTACTGTAATTTCTGGGCTGATAAAAATGCTAGGCAGGTTGTAAAGGTCGTTATGAATAAAAATGAAAAACTTTCCCATGTCATGAACTATTATAAATTAAGTAAATACGTCAATGGTCTTCAGGAAAAATTACAGCAAATGTATTTTAAAATTGAACTTTTGTGACCAAGAATGCTCTAAACAGCATCATCTCAGTTTTCTTACGGATATGATGAGAGGGCTTTATAGGATATGGAAACAATGTATGTTTTGGTTCATGAAAAAATGCTTTGTGAGCAATGATTTCATGGCAACTGTTCCATTTTTCCGGGGCACAGCACAGGATTGCCAGCTGCAAATAAGGCTGCCACAGTCTGCTCCTGGCCGATGGGGAGATCTGCTGATGTACGAGACTCCCTAGTGCCAGGGGTTTGGCCTCCTACCAGCACAGCTGAAGGCTGGTGAACTGTGTGGTAGCACCACCTACTAGCCTTCCTTCTTAATTTATGCTCCAATATTTGAGGTAGGTAAACTTAAATGAACTGGAAAACATAACTTCATAGGTGTCCTTTCTACAGCTTGTGGAGGTGAAACTCCTAAAATCCCATGCCTGTCGTGTATATATAAGGACAGCTATTTGTCTTCAGGAAAAGGATAGGAAAAATGTGTTAAATAATGACATGGAAATAATTTTAAAGGATTTTTTAAAAAATATCTTCTGCTGCAGTGAGTGGGATGTCAACTGCTTTATGCAAGATTTGCATCTTTAGATTTCACCCGTGCCCAAATGTTGTTATTTTCAGAATGTTTCCTTTAAGAAAGGATACATTACATTTAAATCTTGTCAGAGTATCTGTAGTGTATCTGGCTATAGGGTAAACTGCATCCTGACAAAATAATTTCTAAGGGTTGGGTTTAAGGATCTCACTCACAAGGTCTTGTGCGATAAAGTCTCCCTCTTATGGGAGCTCTCTGGTATTACAGTGACTTGCACGGATTCCCCACAGTATGCAAGCAAGGCACATGGGAAGGGGCGCGCTGGAGGCGCAGAGGAGCGGTTGGCTGTAGGGCTTTGCCACGACATCCTCCGAGTGTCCCTGAGCGCTGTGCTGGTCTGCAGCAGAGCTGTTGAAGCCGTGTGTCTGTGACAAGTGCTGTTGTTGGATAACTGCTGAATGACTTGTGGGAAATGAGCAAGTAAAAACGGTTAGTGAGGTGTTTCACTATCAGATAAGAAGCAGAAATAGAGGCTATCCCAAATGCTAATTTTCTTGACATCTCAAAGCGGCAACTACCAGAAGGAAAGGAACAGTGAAGCTCGAGCTTAATTATTAAGTACTTAATGCTTCAAGACAATTATTTTTAGAGCAACTTAAGAGTCATAATTCATTTTAAAAGTGCATGCGTATTACTTCAGTAGAAGTAATATAGCTTATTTTTGAATATTTCTCTTTTATATCCTTTTGATTATCTATGAAAACATACATACTGGATTATATTTTGCTGTAGCTTGTCAGCCTTTTCAAAGGGAGTCAGAAGTGTAATTATGAGATTATAATAACATGATTTTATATCCACCCCTGTAATATGTTTAGTATAGACTTTGTGGCATATTAAAGCATTACCAACAAAGGTTTATTTCTGGTCCATTGTGAATGCTTCGGTCAAACTGGGGCAGACGAATCCCTTAATAAAGTTGATGTTTTACTAACGTATATGTGCAGTAATTGACAGCAGTATTTGGATCTTAGTTTGGATCTCTTCTGAATGCATGCACCTCTGATTGTGCCTATGCTGGAAGTACTCATATCTGGAATCTTGGAAACTGGAGGCCTATTGCAACATAAAGTAGAAGCATGTAGAAGGCACAGCAAAATGCCCTCAACTCTGTCCTGGCCAGATTGCTGTCGCAAGATTTCCAGGGCAGCTCTGTATGGACAGAGTAGCAGCAATCTGTAAGAAGCACAGTAAAGCCAAAGGTCATCAGAAAGCTGATTTTGGTGCACAGAAAAAAAAAAGGTTACTGTCAAAAGCATATAGGAATGTAACGAATATACACAAAGATGCAGAAAAGACTGGAGAAAACAGAGAAGCACCTGACAGACTGTGAATGGCAGGAAAACCTCCCTTGCCTTATATCATGAACATTTTCTTATTTATTCATGGAAACGTTTCCTGGGTCTGTGTGATGCAAAAACCACGAACATGCTGTTTGCACTCCACAGCTTTCATTTTGGGCAGACATGCAGAAAATATTCATAGCTGTACATTAAGACCACAAACCACATTGACGACTTTGCATTGAGACTTTTGTCATTATAAGGTAGTGCTGGTAGCTTGAAATCCTCCTAATGCTATTCCTTAGTTTGTCTGAAGAGAGAATTTTGTTCCCAGAACGGCTATATGGTATTATAGATGTGATGATACACCTTCCTGACTTTCTTTTGAGTCTTGCTGCTATTGAATCTTAAACCAAAACAGCTTTAAAACAAAAGACCATCCCTCTGTTAATAGATCATCCTTTTTACTGTTGCTCGCTTTAACCAGAATGGAGGAGTAGCCTGGTGGGTTGGCATGTGAGCAACTCAGAGAAGCTGCTGTATTTATGCTTCATTATTTCTTGTCCAACTGGTCAGCTATGAAAGGCATCAGCAAAGTATGTAAGGCCTCAACTTTCCATAAAAAAATGTTCTCATAAAATGACACCTAATTCAGTGAGGAGCTCTAGATACTTTGTTAAAATTGGGGATTTTTATGAGGATGTAGATATGCAGATTCACAGGCTGACTTCAAGTACAGACTTTGAAAATTTCGTCCATGATAATTAAGAATTGATCCGCTTCAACTGGTGAGAATTGTGCTTCATTTGGTGCCAGATCATCTCTCCCGTTAGTATTCTTGAAATCAACTTATACTTTATATTTGGTAATATGTTTTTCAATTTTGTATTATATGAAGGTGATCCAACGTTAAAATATCATTTCCTATGTGTCATTTTATTAGAGGAAGGACTGCCAAACTTTTGTCTGAAACACTGGCTTTCCTCTCTGAATTTGATTTTGATTTTCAGCATTAGGATTCTGGGCTAAATTAGCTGTCTGCTTTTTAAGTGTGCTGTAAACATTTTCATACAAATAAATACAGTACTTAATGTTTTCTAGCCTCTTCTAAAGAGTGCTGTAAAGAATGTACTTTGAAGTTTTGTAACTATCTTTCATTTCTGTCTCAGTAAAACAAGAATTGTATTTCTAGCTAGGCGTATCAAAATTCATTCAGGTATTTTTTTTGGTGACAAAACCTAGGTACCGACAAGCAAGCATGTTAAATGTCTTGAGCCATAAAAAATCCTATCCTTATTTTCATGTGCTGAATGTCACTGGAGAAAGAGCCGAGATGGTAGAGTAGAAAGGGAGTGCTGATTTACTAAAGAGCAGCATATGTAGGCCAGCTCACCTTTTAGTGCCCAGCTTTGTGCCTTCATGCTGAATAGCTGTTTTTGTTGAATTAAAATATAAAAGCAAATTCCCTCTTAGAGGGAGTAAAATTAGTTTAAATTGTCTCATTGCAGTATCTCTACTTTGAAAAATTGCGTGTCTATCTGTTTGTCTTTCACATAGCTTCACCTCACTTGGGAAGATACATCTTTATTCCACTTTGAGATGTGTCTCTGGGCATCATGCAGAGTATATTCTGTTTCTCTGTACGTTCTGCCATGAGCGCCTCGCACTGAGGTACTTCCACTGTGTCTGGATTAGCGTTTTAGCTCAGATCAGGAGTGTGCTTCTGAGGCCAGTGGGACTGTCCCTGCTAACCACGCTTCGATTCACATCACAGAGTAGTCTTGGGATGCATTAACTGGATCTCTTTCAGATGGAAGTGAAGAGGAAATGTGTTCCAGGAGTCTCTCTAATGGTCCCCAGCTGCAGTCAGTCTGTAATGGCACCTGAGTAGTCCTTGTCTGTGGTAACCCTCCCTCAGTCATTCCTTGTGTGGGTGTCAAGTCCCCAGCACCAACTGTTTAATTCAACAGATCCATTTCTAGTGGATCCCACTACTTGCTAGCATAGACATTGCCTCCATCTGATTAGTGTAGTTCCTTTTAGCAGAGGTAGTATCTCTTTCTTTGGGTATGGGAGGCCAAGCAGAAATGTCACTTAACAATTATTTTCCTGTGAGACCACACATCCAATTGCACTTTCTCTGTTACGGGAGGGAAGGAGGAAGGAAATCAATGCTCTGCCAGAGAAGCAGAGCCCAATCTGAGTGTGTGCTGAATGCGTGGCTGATTGTCCAGTGCTAGGGTTCTGCTTTGCCTGAACTACAGAAGCTGAGATCAACTGTGTTTGCGTTTGAATATCTGCAGAATCCAGATATTTCCCAAACACTTGGTCTGGAGTTTAACTTCAGGGATATCTCTCCTAGAAAAGTAGGGGAGTAGAGAAAAATGCAAAAAGAGATTTGTCAGCTGCAGGGAAATGACGGAATGGAGCAATTAACTCTATGGAGTCTTCTAGGACACGTTTTCATTTTCACTTTCTTTCTTCCCTTCCCAAGAACCTTCTCCCAAAAAGGAAGTGATAGAGGCTGACCTTCTGATGTCACCTTTATTCAGGTAGTACCTTTTTTGAGAGAGCTTGGCTCTAGCAAGACTAAATGGAAAATAAATTTCGGTAATGATGAATTAATGCAGCCCTAATAGAATGTTCCTAGATGGATGGGAATGTAATGCTGTGGCTGTGTAGCGAATTTCTTTATTTTAATGAGATGAACAAAATAACTACCCTTTTCATCATACTATTAATAGGGTGAACTTTATTAAATTAGAACGGAAGGAGTTTGCAGATTGAGGCAGATATATTGTGGAAACACTGAGTTCAGGATCAGTGGCATGGCAAAGATTTTTTGGTATAAATCACAGCCACAGGAGCCTAAATAAAATTAAATTTGGAAAGTTGCCTACATTAGCAGATTGTGGTGTTGATGCTTCTCCAAAGTTTTTTTTTTCTTTTTTTCTTTTCCCCTCTGTAAAAGTGTGGTTAGAGTTCTTTATGGGTTGCAATGAACTCTGGAATAGAATTTGCAGAAAGGTAACATCTGAATAGTTCGTGATCAGATACCTCAGCAACACTGGAATATTTGGTATTTATGGGACAGTCCAGGGCAGTTGTAAGGTGGTCCTGGTTTGCTGATTTTTACCCTGATTTGGTACTTGCAGTTCTATACTGTAGTTGAAGTATCAATATTCATTGATATATCTGAGGTAGATGTTTCTATAGCATCTAAGAAAAGCAAGGCATTTTCCTTAAGATTTTGGACAATTATTCAGTGGGATTTAGGTAAAGTATCTATGGTAAAAGTATCCTCTAGCTAGAAGTTCGGTTCAAGCTATCAGCTTGTGCTGAACTCGCAAAATATTTATGTGCTGTTCAGGTATGAAACAAGGTAATTCTGACCGAGTTTTGCATTGAGCTTCACTGATATTTTTGTAACTTGAAATTCTAAGGCACATATCTGCTCTTCTAAAGCTTCAGGCTTTAATGGAGACAGGACAGGCTCAGTGCTTAACTCATTAGATTTTTTTTTCAATAATGACTATTTATTTTCACTGCCTTAATCTAGGGGGCCGCAGAAGGGCTCAAACTGAGGCACAGCAAAAGCACCTGGTTTCTGAGAGCTGCCTCTCAATGCCTTTGAGATTCAGGGTCCTTCAAAGTGTGCCATGTCAGATGTTCAAAGGCAGGAGTCACTGCAGGGAGGGAGTGCTTCCTCTGAATCTCTATCAGTCTACAGATAGGATGTCCTCTAGTAGCCATCAGGCCCCTACTGCTCTGTGAACAAATGATCTGGTGGTGCCACTCTCTTCTGATTTCTGATTCTGGGTGTTGAATACTCCTTTTGAACGATTACTGGAACTTAGAGGGAGGAAATAAACTTCAAAGAGATGTCAATGTAGCAATGTGTTACTAACCCCTCTTTGCTCTTGCAGGAAGGCTTGAAGAATCTGGGATAAAACTGAGCAATCTTAATGAAACTGCACTTTTTATAATTGTATTATGTACCAAGCTAATAGGTGCTTCAAAATTTTGCTTTTGCTTTAACTGGGAAGCATTAAAAGCTCAAAACCACTGTGAAGGATATGTTAGTTAAAATGATTAAATGAAATGTGCTGAGCTCCGGATATATGTTCCCATGCACAAAAATATGAGGTTCCATAATTAAGACCCGTTGAGTGTTGTAGCTGTATTGGCTGAGTTAGCAGCCTCAGGTGCTTGCTGGCATTCAATACGGCCAATTTTTTGCTCTATTAGTTCCATAAATGGAGGGGGAAAAAGAGCCCTAGCAGCAATCCAGTTTTTACTAATGGGAAGGTGCTTAAGATGCAAATGAAAAGCTCTCCTGTCCCCTCTTTCAATTCCAGTAGTAAGTATCTTCAGTCTGTTCCCACTTTCTCCTGATAAAAGCAATTTATTATCTGAGACTAAGCTGTACAGATCTGTGTGCTGCTCAGCAGTTGTGCTACCATACAAAGATCATAGATCTCATTCCCATGTAAGGACACCTCTTCCCTTCTCTAGCAGTCTCATTAATTTTAATACACACCAGTGAAGCAGCTGAGTGGGCTTTGAGGTCTCTTTCGTAGCAGCGTGTTGTGTTGCTTCTGCACCACTGAGCTCGTTATTCTTTTATTAAGAAAGCAAGGAGGAAGACAGTGTGTACAGTCCTAATACTGTCTTGCACAGATATCACAGGGCATCAGCACTCTCCAGAAACACAGAGAGCCTACTTGAAAAATAAAATGAAGCGTTCTTTGTTTGTTTTTTTTTTTTAAGCCAATAAGTGAGGAACATGTGGTACACTGATTTCTACACATTTTGTACACATTTGTTTCTTCTCCAAGACCACCTTATTCCAAAGTTACACAGGTCAAGACTAGGAAAATTGGCTATATAAGAAATGAATGCCAAAGATGATACATAGGGCCAATAAAGGATTTTCCTGTGTTTCCTCTGCAAGCACCTGTATTTAAGGTGTTTCTGCAAGCCTCCAATATTTACCTGTGCCAAGAGGAGTATATTTAGAGCTGTGCATTTGCTTTCTGTGCTGCTTCTTTAGACTGAGACTTCTTTCAAGCCTTGGGAGCCTATTTCCATATCTGCCAATTCCTAAATCTCAGCCCAGTTCTGCCAGGTGAACGAGAGAGGCATTCATTTTGTATTCAGGTCAGTGAAGCTTTTTAGAGGAGGCACACAGTGGTGCTTGAGACCTGAGTTTATTGATTCAGGTCCAATTCAGGTATGAATTCAGAATGAAGGTTTGATTCAGCTTTCATATCCTCCAGCCTCTTTCTCCCAGCTCTGTGCTGTCATTACAAAAATAAATAGCAAACAGAGAATCTGAACATGTCAGCCCACTGTGATTTGAAGTTAGTACCCAGGCAGAATGCATGGTGATTTCTGCATATCCGGTATCAATTGTTTTCTTATTTTGTTCATTAAAAAAATTTCTGTTATTTAGTTCAGTTGAGGCTCTGCAGAATTCCTCGGGACTCAGCTGTGGGGATTGAATCCAAGCAGCAGTTCTTAATGTTTTTGAGATCAAGTCTTCCTCCTTCTCTTCTCTTTTCAGTTTTGTCTTTCCTTGTTTTCCTGAAGTTCAAATGTGCTTTTCTCTGGTTTGTCCCAACACTGTTAATTCTAAGTTTACAGGCCCAACTGTTTCCTTTCTAGGCAGTAATTCCCCACACTCTAGAAAAGGTGTGTCCCAAGCTCCAACAGAGCCTCATCTCACCTAACTCTCCTGAGCAATGTTTCAGGAAAAAAAAATGAAGGAAAGCATATTGGAAAGTCTCCCAGTAACCCCATGCTGTTGTCTCCCTATGGTGATCGATTAGTGACTTGTCAAGAACTACGCTCGTTAATCCAGTGGATGTGCTGTGTGGCAGAGGCATCCTCTGTGTGCGTTTGCAGCTGGTGCGTGACCGAAAGGCGCTGTGCGGTCAGTGCCTTGCTGTTCTGCTCTGTTAGCTGGAGGGTGGTTGGGCAGCAGAGAAGCAGGCTTGCTTCCTCCCCCTGAGCTGAGGTGAATCCTCTGGCACAAAGATGAAGCAGCACCTTTTCTGGGAGCACCTGTTTTGCAGAGCAGGCTTTCTGGAGCGCGGGATGGGACAGAAAGAGCAGGCAGGGAGCCTGTGGCAAGGGCAGAGACTAGAGAGAGTAGACACAAGGACAGGCAGTGGAAGCGCTGGAAGCAAAAAGCTTTTCCTGGGGACCCAGAGTGGTTTGTTGCAATCTGGAGATGTAGCAAAGGTTACAGTATGTATTGTCCTTCCCCATGTTTGATTTACTGTAAATGCTTTTGTAACTCCCTGAGAGTCTTATCAGTTGACAGAAAACTAATTTATAGCCAGATCAACATTTCAGAATCAGTACACAGGACTCTGCCAGTCAGATGGGGAGGAGGTGAAGGTTTTAATCTCTTGGAGGCTGTGTGGCCTTGGATCAGCGTAAGCTGACTGGGAAAATTCTCTCACCTTTGATCATTGCCATGTCAGGCAGACAATAATTTACCTCAGAGTAAATAAACAACCTGTATATATTTAAATGAATCACTGGAAGAGCTGGTAACTCCCATTTACTGTCTGAGAAAAGGCCCTGTCCACAGCGAGATGTCAGCATTCCCCAAATTAGGAGGATGTAGCCAGTTCCCTGGTGGCTGGCATGCTAAAACTGACTGGCTTGCTGTCAAGAAATTGTTGGTGGATGATTGAGGGAACTTGGAATCAGAATAATAGGTCTGAGGATGGAAAGACCTATAAATCAACATCCTCCCTCTACCTTGAGTGCTGAGCTAGGCAAAGGGAACTGGTTGCTTGGCCAAGAGTCTGTGTAAATGTTTGGGGAGCGTGGTAGCTGGAGAGAGAGGCTTTCTGCTTGGACGAAGGCAAATCCTTACTGTGAAAAATCTTCACGAAAAGGATTGAAGTTTCCTACCCAGGGAAAAGCTCAGATAGGCCTGGAGATGACAGAGATTTAGAAAATGTTGCATTTTATTAAAAGAGCCAGATGATGGCAGCATAGAATGCAACAGAAGACAGGAAATTCCTGGGTTTAGTAGCAAGAGCCCTGTCCTTGAAAACTGGGTTAGAGTTTGACTTTTCCATCTCATCCTTGACTTCAACAGTGGCTTTTCAAACACAGTTTTACGGCTTTGAGGAGGAGAAAAGAAAATAATGATTTTGTTCTCTGTACGTGTGCTGATCTTTCATAAGCGATGCAATACATCAGATCAGAACTCTTTTCTGTGTGGCAGCTGTGATAAATAGTTCTGCTTTATTCTTTCAGCAGCTGCTTCAGACCTAGAAATCTTGTCTCTTTCCCTTAGGTGTATGCATTCTTGTAGCAAGTCCCACCCCTTATAAATCCTACCCTGCTAAATCATGTCATCAAAACCTAATCTGTAACCATTGCAGCTTCTGCAACAGACTTCAGAACACAACTCTGGCTGTAATGGGAAATACAAACCACACAAATGTTAACTGTTCAAGAGAAAAGCTTAACAAGCAATGTCTGATTCAAAGATGATTGACTTGAGCACCTAAGAAACTAATATCTGCTTTGGTCATGTGATAGAGAAGTGCTGTCTCTGTGGCAAAATCCCAAGACCTAAGACCTGCATCTTACTGGAGCGCTGTCTACCGGTATTGGCAAAGGACAGGATGATCACACTGCAAGGGCTAGTTTGTACTAGTTTGTACACGCTACTTTGTGCTGGCCACCACAGCAGGGACTTAGGGTTTCGCACAGCTCTTCAGAGGTCCTTCTGCAGAGGCAGCCACGCAGTCCCAGGGAGACCAAGCATGTGGCGGAGCTCTTTCACGTGCTGTTAGAAGATAGGAGAGCCAGTGAGGCAACACAAGGTTAGAGCACATTCACAGCCACTGGGGACCCTGAACATGCCTCACCTCTGTGTTGGTAGTATTTGGAAGTGGGATTTCACCTCTGCTTGCTAGTAGTTCTCAACTGCGGAAGAAGTGCTACAAGCCAGGCTGCTCCCGGGATTTTATTTTAATGCCTGTTGGCACTGTTCCCCTTGCAAACGCATAGAAGTAAGTTTCCTGGATAAGCAAAAGATAAATAGCTGTAATACACTTGAACCTTAAATGTTCTTCTGCCGATAGAGACTACAGAATTAATGCTCCTTACATCTGCAGACTCCCCAACCTCCTTGATTTAATTTGAAATTTCAAGAGCATGTGTAGTTTACCTTACGGAACCCTTTCAAAAAGAAGAGGTGCTGTGTAATTGATGAGGAACTGTGACTTCCTAGTTTCTGGGTGTGATGGGAGTGCAGCACATTTAAGTGCAAGTGTTGTCTGGAATGGCAGATTCTCTCATTGCTGCTGTGATAAGCTCTGGCTTTACAAATTGCAGTTATTGTCCAGTTGGCCATGGTTTGTGGAGCAGAACTGACTCTCTTTGCCTGCACTTCTTGCCACCTGCAAAGGAAATAGTCTCCCATACACAGCAGGAATTGTCAAGAACTGTTTCACTGGGCTACACTAAAAAAAAAGAGAGTAATTTTTCTTCTTGCATTTGCGTAAGCACCATCCTTGGGACTGTTCATTGTCGGTTTCCACCCTAACACTAGATTCTGGAAGCAAGATTCTGGGTTATTCTGGTCCCATTAGTCATAGTGGTAACTAAGGGCTTTGGAGCATGGGATGTTTCGTTGTGAAACTATACCTAGGACAGTTCAGTGTTATGGCAAGAGAGCAAGCTTCAGAAGAAAGCCTGTCCTTTCTGTTCCTAAGAGATCTTTCAGACAGTAGATGTCAGGTGGGTTCCTCTGACTGGTGAAAGCAAATTCAAACCATGCAGTGGCACCAGTGAATGATGTCCAGAATTCCCATTGGCAGAGAGGCTGAGCCCTCATCTGGCATATGTGCAGAAAATGGGAAGGGGAAAGTACCTTACGGGAAGAAAAAAATAAGATGCCTGCTGTTACTTATTGTCCAACGGAAACTAAAATCAGACTTTGCCAATAGAGACAAATTACTTAATATCCATACAACACTGAAGATCTAAAATACTGTAAGTGCTATTATTATTATTTTTTTTAATACAGAAGCTAAGATTGCTCTTCTAAATAGATAGATTGGAGTTTCCTCTTCAAATCATTTTATTAAAAATGGCCTATGTGAAATTTTTCTGAAAAAGAATGAATGGTATGGTACATTTATCAACACAGTAACGAAAGCATTCACAATTAGACCCTGCACTTTATATAGGCTTGGAGGAAAGGAATTTTTGAGTCAGCATGTGGTACCATTAAACATATTTAAAGGTAGTTTAATAATAGTGTTTTCACGTCCTTTTAGTGCGTGTAATTCTTTAAGAATAAAAAAAGCAGATCCCTCCTGAGGGGGTTGAGTGCACTGTATTCATGCTAGTCTGCAACTCTGATTGTAAGTACTAGTCAGGAGGGTGAACAAAACATGACCATGAAAATGGGCATCATAATTGTGGAGTCATACTGCTAGTGCACATTTTCCAAGAATGCTGATTAGGTGCGTGGCAGGTGTAAGCACACAGAACCTCAGTGCATGCCTTCCTCAGAGATGTGAATTTCCTGATATCCTTGGCATCTCTTCTAACCCATAATTTTACAGACAGCAAAGTACTGGTGATTCTAGTATACAGCCTCAGCTGTTGTTCCTTGGGAGTGAACAGGAGTATCTTAAGACTGTATCTTGTCACAGTCAATTTTAAGCACTTGAACAGCTCCAAGAAAACACTTTGTTCCTAATTAGCAACTAATTTAATATGGAAAAGTTTTGCAGTTGTCACATGGCCATGCTGAAAATGCTGCACTGTGGGCTCTAGAAGATTACTCATTACTGCAGGCAGAGGACACCAGTCCTTAGACAGAGCAAATCAAAAGGTGGGAGTTGGCAGTTGAACTTCCTGGGTTCTTTGGAAACCTCATCTCAAAATCCTGTTAAATGAAACTAATTTCCTCTTTCCTATTAAGTGCAGTGAATGATTCTGTGGGAAGTTGTTCTGGGAGCTCTGTAAATATACAGCATAAATTAAATTGTTTTTTGTCTGCTTAATATTCATTTAATTTGTTGAGCAGGATTTAGAATTGACTTCTAACAGCACATAAACATAATATGAGTACATCTAGCGGAGATAGCTTAAGACAAATAGTCTAGTGTGAAAAAAACCCGTCAGTCTGGAAGTGGTAGAATGGTAAACAAAGAAGGTGACACTGTCAAGAAATGGGACTCATTAAAGCAATTTTTGTTGAGTTTCATTTGAAAATTAAATAGTAACTGTTTTCTTCGCTGCTCTTTCTCCTGTTCTTCACTTTTCCTACGATAGATAGAAAGAAAAATTTATGGCATTTGAAACAGTTGCTTTTTCTTGATTATTCCAACTTATGTAGTGACATGCAAGACAGTATCAGAAATTGTCAGTGTCTCCCATGTTACCTCAAAATGATCGATATTAAAAATGGTGTAACTTTTCTTGATCTTATTAGCTTCTGGGACATTCGGATTAAGATAATGTATACACATTTACAGTACTTATGCACAGTAAGTCTGCAAAACTAGTATGAAGTTGCACATTTATTTTTGTGTCTTATTTTGAATGTCTGTATTTGCAGATCACTTTAATAGAGTTGCATGTGTCAAAAGGAAGCAATTAGTTTTAATGAATTGTTGCTTCGCACAGAGAGTCAAATTGTGCAGACTAAAACTTGATTTGTTCCTATAGTTTGTCAACCTACATTCCTCGCATGGATTCAGTTTGCTATGACTTTATTCTTCACAACTAGTTCCAAGTTGTTTCGCAGCGTTACTGTGTGCTGTTATGTATCTGCCAAGTTTTGCCCCAAAGGTGTTTTCGTTTCAGTACTGAGTGAAATTCCTCCTGTACAGTAGATGATTTGCAAGGTGCTTTGTGATATTTGGTGATAAAAGGTGCTATGTAAATTATCTTTACTACCATATGGCCTGTTCCTTTTCCCAATTCAAATCCACTGGGAGAAATCTCTCAGCAACATCAACAGAAGCGCATCTGGTCCACACGCAGGCTATGACAGAGTATTCTTTTGGTTTGATTAGTCCTTCTATGAAAGTTAAAATGTGTTAGACATAAGATGAAGAAACAAAGCCTCTCGAAAATGAGAAACACTATGCAGTGTGTTTGACGTATGCCAAAAGCTGCTCTGAGTACAGACAAACATAACAGATTTTAAATTGGCTTGGCCTGAGTGAAAATCACTTGTAAGGGGTGCTGCTTACAAACTATCTGGGCTTTCAGGTCAATAGTTTACTGCAGAAACACTCGAGACCCTGCGTATTCAAGCACAGCATCTTTGATGTTGCTAAGTTGTCCTTTTCCCCTGTTGCTGACCACCAGTGGGCAGATACCAAAGTGGATGATGACTGTTGCTGCAGCCATGTTCTGTGCTGCTTTCAGAGGAGGAAAACCAGTTGTTTGGTATTACCAGTGCGCTATGCTGATTGTCATGGCTGCAATGCAGGCACAGTTTCCTTCTGTTGCTTGCCGAAAAGCCTGCCAGGTTTGTCAGTGATTCTTTCCATTGCAGCCTCTTGTAATCTGAAAACGTTTTCAAAATAAAAATGACAATACCAGTGAGAATGGACTTTGACAGCAGTAAAATGAAAAGTGTGGGAGGGAGCACTCAATCTGCAGAAATTGAAAGAAAATCTAATTCCACCTGCAGACCTGCGAGATGTGGTATTGGACCAAGGACTCTTAGTACAAGTAGCAACAGGGTACAGTGTAATTCATGTGTTGTGAGAAGAATCCCTTCTGGTGCATGCAATATTAATACTCCAGGGTTTTCTCCATCTGTTGTCATGTATGCTTAAAGTGTAACCTCTTTGAATCAGGAAGGCACTTTATTATAATTTCATGCATTTACTGTGCCTAGCACAATCAGACCCCTGTCAGGGGGTATATAATCACTGCTGTAGTAAAGTAACAATTTTTTTCCCTTGGAGACATCACAGGAATGAAGGAATAGTGATGTCATTCCTAGGTTTATTAGCTACTTCTTAAAAATGGCTATATTTTTTAATATCTGAATGCTGGTATGAAAGTTACCTCATTATTATAGAGAAAGTCCAGATTTTAGTCAGGTAATATAGCTTGTGGAAATTTAATGACAAATGGAAGCACAAGCGTACCAAACAGCGACATAAGAAGAGTCTATTTGTACTGGTGGGAACATAAAAACAATAACTGTGGTACCTGCAGCAAAGGCAGGAAAAGGAAACTGGGCTCTCTGATGGCTCTTGGCTCTAAGGGAACAGACCGTCGGCGTGTTTCTAAAGCATGATGTCTCAAAACTGTTACCTCTGCCCAGGCAGAAGCAGCCACTTCTTTACCCTCAAGCAATGAAAAGCTGGACTGCAAACCTACAGCCATGTTAGCAGCAACGTTCCTACTTGTAATCCTTGCCCATGAAAGAGGGTGACTCACATGGGAATGTCTGTGTGGTTCTATAGTGTTGCAGGTAAAATTTTTGTAAGTCAGAGGGATTAATGACTGGAATGAGCTATCAAAGGAGGTGATGGACTATCCATTGCTTGACTGCTTCAAATCAAGACGGAGTGGTTGTCAGTTATGAAGAAACTCTATAAGCTTTTAAATATAAAATTAGAGGACTTAATGACCCTTTGTGCTACAAAGGTCCCTTTGTGGACCTTAAGTTTTAACTATATTACAAGTTTATGATGTATCGAGAAGTAGGTGCATAAAAGTGAGATTCTGCCTCCTTATGGCAGCTTTTAAGCCTTTTTTTGGGCAATTAGGAATAGGAATTTTTCTCCAGGAAAACTTTCAAAATTTTTCTTTTAAGATTTTTTTTTTTCATCCTAAATTAAGACAAAACGTCAGCAGTTCACGTTCCCTCTCAGGGAGAAAATTACAGTTTAGGAAAACCAGGTTGGAATTTGCAGTCCACAGCCAGGTCCTCCTATCCTGCAGTAAATCCAGCAGAGCTCTTGAAGTCTTCTGGGCTCCCGGACTGTCTTCTGGGTTTAGAAAATGTCAAGGGAAAACAGATGTTAAATAATCTGGCACCAAAACCAGCTAAAGTGAAAGGCCTCAAAAAGCGTAATGTAAACGGGAAGAGAGCTCTCTAAAACAAGCCAGCAGGTTCTTTTGCACCTCTCCTGTGAAATGATACAAACATATTTCTAGCATCCAGTAGTAATAAGCCATGATAAAAAGAATCCTTCAGGTAGTGAGGAGCATATGTCTTTCTGAGAGAAATAATAATGGATATTTTTGCTTTAATATTTTAATGTGTATATTTATATTTTAGGTCTTCAGAAACAAGAAAGATGACAAATGTAGTTGCTTAGGAGATGAAAAATACACAATTATGAATATTCCATTCTCTAACTGGGTCATTCAATTTTTGGTCATAATGCTTAAAGCACTTGGCTGGAGTGCAAAGATATGGAAAACCTGACCACCCCACTAAGCACTGCAACCAGATCTCTTCTGTGAATCTTTTCAGATGCTGAATTGCTGCAGAGAGCAAGATCCCTGCCACAGATCTCCAGTCCACAGTGAAAAAGCAAATTAGTGCCATGTGCAAGAAGCAAGGTAGGTTCCTTAGTTACAGTTTCTGGTCACTGAGCCAAGTTCAGATAGCTGTCTTAGCCTCCTCTCTCTCTGTTTCCTTTTCCAAAGGCAGTGTGATATTTAATTAGATATGGTTTGTTTCTTTTTATGTTGAATACAGATATCTGCAATATGCTTTGTACGGTGTGACATCTCTTGTCTGATGCAGCCTTACAGAATGTGAAGTCAAATAGATTTTTGAAATTTGCACAGTTGGAAGTTGTTTTGTTTCTTCATTTGTCCAGACAACTGGTACTCAAAAACAAGCGCGCACACACACACACACACACACACACGCACACACACAGAGGCACATTGATAGTTTGTGCCGTACTTAACGCTGCAGGAAAATGCACAATCGTTTTTTGATTTTGGAACATGTACTTTGCTTCTTTCCAGTAAGCAGCTTAAATGTCTTGTTTGGGAGTTAGGTAACTTCTGCATCCTGGGCAAATAGAGCAAATCCTCTAATGGTATCACAGTGGGGTAACTGGAGTGCCAAGCAGTTCATCTTGTTGCGGAGTATGTTTAGCCATTTAGTGGTTATATTGAAGCCATTTAATGGTTATATAGAAGTAATCTTTTCTATGGAATTCTTCACACATTCTACAAGATGACTGAAACATCCTTTAGGTCTGCTCCCCCCCCCCAACTCCTCCCTGTTACCAGTCAAGTGAAAGAGTTTGTGAAGTTATAGGGACTGTCCTGTGTGATGTTAGTGAAAAGGAACAGATATAAGCGTCATATTGAATTTGCTGCACACTGCTTTGATGAGGGTGGCTGACCAGCGTTCAGCAGCAGGAACAGGTCAGACCCAAGACACCAGTAATGACCAGCTCTATCCATTAAAGGAAGGGTCTGTTTTCTAATGTCAGGGCTTTTCTGTTGTTCAGATGACTTTAAGTGCTTGGTAAAGGTGAAAGATTGACGTGCAGAGGTGATACTTTGCATCAGACAGACCGGTTGATTGGAAAAAAGACAAGCTTTTGGGCACAGAAAGTCTAATCATGTGTCTTGAAAACTCATTTCTTTCTCCAGCTGTATTTGTTAGTCTGATAAAAGAAGTCAACCCACCTGGTCAACACCACCACAGATGTGAAGTAGCCTAGCTGGGATCTGTGCCCAAAGGCTTTGCTGCCTCTCTGCCATAGCTCCAGCTCTGTGTTTGAGCTCTGGGGATAAAAGCATCAGAGCGTTCAGCTCCTCTACACCAGGTAAAGGAGAGGTGTGATGCAAAGAGGCCTTGGCAGTCTCAGAGCCTACTAGGTGGAGTTTCTTCCATTCTAGGTCTAGCAGAAAGTAATGCTGAGGATGCTCTCAGAGGGATCCTTTCTGTGGCCCAGAGGTGGGGCAGAGATGTGT
Organism: Struthio camelus; assembly: GCF_040807025.1. Classification (NCBI taxonomy): domain Eukaryota; kingdom Metazoa; phylum Chordata; class Aves; order Struthioniformes; family Struthionidae; genus Struthio; species Struthio camelus. The sequence continues at coordinate 16,446,810 of NC_090949.1, forward strand.
TTGTTACCTCTAGGTTGCTTCAGGAAGATTGCCCTTGCTTTGCTGGGCTTCTGTGTCTCTGATTCATAGACAGTTTGTGAGTAGGCAGGGCTTGTCTGTCTGCCTCTTCCCTAAATGTACCAAGAAAGAGGCTTATGAGCCAAGTGGCCCAACCAAACAACTTTAAACATGGCAGGGTTTTATAATCTATAGTATCACAGAAAATAAGAGACTTTTTTCCCTTGCAGTACTCTCTATTTATTTATTTACTTATTTATTTCCACTGTGTAGTTAGAATATTAACGTAGATGCTGTTATTCTCCTGAGTATACCCTGTTTGACATAAACAGGGATTGCAGAATCAGGTCCTCATTTGAAATTATTTAGAGCATAAATTTATATAAATCAGGGGCTAAATCAATTACAGTCAGTGGAGATGCACCAGAATCCTTCTGGGTTACTATGAAAACAGAGCGAGAGCCCATTTTTAAATTAGACTTTATAGCACCTACTTGTACCCTTGACAATTTAACTGAGCTTAACTAAACTGAGATCTCATCAGGTTTTTATTGTGTGGTTAGAGCATTATTAAAATAAGCTGTCAAATGGCACTGAAAACACAATCCTTTGTATCCCAGTACATGCAGTTCATAAAAGCGTGTAATCCCTACATGCCTGAGCACAGATTAGTCTTGCATTGGGTTGATAAGTAGAGAAAAGGTTGTACTGTGGTAATTTGGAGCCATAAGAAATTGTTCTCTAAACATTCTTGCTTTACTCTGCAGCTGGCAGATCCTCTTCATCTGAAACCTCCCCCTTCTTATGTCATTTTGATCAGTTAGAGACATTTTGTAACTTTGTGCCAAGTAGCCTGGGGCATTTTTCACCTGCACACAGGTATGCTGCTGCAGGATAGGCCCTTCTACTTGTAACGCGTGAATTGACAACATAGCAAATTGTTATGTAACTGCAGCAAGATGTCTAATCTCCTTTTGCTAAAAGCTGTCACACGTGGCTAGACTCTCACTGAGCGTAAAGCAGTTAAGTTGAAGGCAGTTGAAATTACACTCATCTATACCAGCTGAGAATGCAGGCCACAGTGCATATAGAAACCATAAATTCTTTCATTTCTGCTCTTTTCTAGTATTTTGTACTTACATATGTCCATAGTTACTCCTAATTTATATATCTAGATGAGATCAGAATTGAGCTCTTCTATCAAATTGCATATATGTTAAAAAGTGACTCCTGCTGTTTGCAGCAGGAAACCAAGGAAGGGTGTAAGCATTCATTTGTTTTTTGAACAGATGACAACAGCAGATGCACCTAAAGGAAAGCAGGGTTAACAGAGCTCTGGCTGCTGCTGAGACCGTTCTAGCTGATCAAGTGGCCTGGTCGTTACTGGAGCATGGGGAGGTGAGTATGCTCCATTTAACATGCTGACCTTGCCATTATCACCACGAAAATGGGTCCCTGGTACATGAGGTTTTATCATGAGACCAGTTGGAGGCTGAACTTTCCTGCAGAACATGTTAGCAGTTTGCTAAATAAGGGTTCATCCTGAAAAAGTGTTACAGTAGCACTCAGGGAAACTGTACTGTAAATCTCCTGGAGAAACTGTGAAGATTGTTGGTTTGGGACTTGACCCAGGATCTCTGCTGTCCCCTTGCAGCAGTCTGCCAGGGCTGTGGTGGCCCAGGAGCAGGCTTGGCAGTCTGCACAGCACTGCTCCCCCCGGTAGCTGCAGATCTCGCTCTTTCCCCTGGCTCCATCCCTGCCCCATTTAATGTCCTTTTTAGGTGATTTGGCTATCTCCATCACACCTGAGAATACCAGGGGAATCGTTTTTGTTGACTCACCTGGGGTGATGCAAACACATTGCCTTAAAGGCTCTGGTGTGTTAGAGACCGCAATGCTGGTGTTTTCACTGTCAAACCATCAGTGACCCAAGTGGGGCTGGATGATTTTTCCTGTCCCCAAAGCAGACCTAGTATAGGCACGCGCAGAGTGAGCTGCACAGGGAGTCTAGGGTCTGCAGCAGCTGCAGTTCAGGGCAAGAAAAATGTCAGTGTGTAAGGTGGCTGAGCTGGGGAGCTCTTGAGTATTCTCCAGCTGAAATGGGATGAAGGAATTGAGTTTGCACTACAGGTATGTCAAAGAAAGTCTAAACAAGGCTGAATGTGTTGGAGATGAAAATTAGGATTTGAGTGTGTTAGTGGTGTCTTGTTTTGTAACTCTTAGAGGAGTCATTCAGTGAGAGCAAAACAATTAAATGAATGGCAAATGCTAGCATTTTGAAGGCCTCTGAGTCCACTTTTGTCCTTGCTACCTTTTCAATTAAAGTACCCTTTCCATTACCAAGCTTAGCCCACAGCAGATCTGTGTTCTCATCTTTGTTGATAATTTTAGATGTAAAAGAATTTCTCTCATCTGTATTAACAAGCAAAAAAAACCTTTCTATCCCCTTGCAGATAATTCTATATCCTGAGCCTTTACTAGAACAGCAGCAAATAATGAACGTTGTATGTTTATTTATATAGTTTATATATGTTTACTATCCAGTCTCATTTAATTCTGAGTATTAAGTATCTATCTAGAACAAAAAGGATTTTTCTTGCAAGCAACATTGTTACTTCTTAGGTAACAGATTCAAAGTGAGAATATAGGAAAGTAATGCAGGTGTTTTGTTAATTTTTGGCAGACTCAACACATAACCTTTTGTTGTATGATACTAATGTAGTCTTTCCAGTTACTACCTTGTTACATCCTCCCTGGAGCAAGATATTAACACGTTATTTCTTACAAATAGCTGTATATGAAATTCATTTTGTTCTGGGGCTGCATTTTACCAATTTGCCTTTCTGAAATCAACAAACCCGTGGCATGCGCTCCCACAAGGGGGCAGGACAAGATAAAAATTAGAGTCATTAAGGGGGGGGGGGGGAAAAAGCCCAACAGCCCTGCTTTTATTTATTCTTCCTTCAACTTCTACAAAACTACAATCTCTACAGCAATATGTCTGATTGAAAGTGAGGGTTTTTTTCTATCTGTAAACAATGATTAGCTTCAACTTCACTGAATATATGTATTACATATGGATATATGTCTGACATATTGGATGTCCCCACACACATAAGCCATATGATTTATTTGAAAAAACATTTTATTATTAAGCATATTTACATAATGAATTTGTATGTTTCCCTTTTTGTTTAAAAAAAAAAAAAGTGGTGTTTTATATACCCTCTGCAGCATTTTAGCTTTTATTTTTCCTGAGCACCCTTTGAAAATAAAAGGGAAGTTCAGTCCTAGATACTACATTTTAAGACTGCAGCATTATATTGTCCTTTGTAAAAACACAGTAGTAGGAGCCTAAGGCTGATGCCATACCCGATTACAGAAGGACTATGACGTCTTAAGTATTTCTCGTGTCTTGGAATAATGCAGAAATAAGCCTACTTTCTAAGATAAATCAATGACCTACTTGTACAATGGCAAAAGGAGACCCGTAACTGAAGACTCTTTAGCCCGATTATCAGGTAAATAGTTGTGAGGTGGAAAAACTGTTGCAGAAATTAGATTTGTTCGTGTAAAAAAAAATACTGTTCATAATTAATTAATTACAGCCTAGTCCCAGATGATCTGAGTACTCATCTCTATGCAAGCAGATTGTGAAAGACTTTTTAGTAATTACAGTACAGAATTTAATATCTGTAAAAGGAGATGAATCATTTGAGAATAGAAATGTGTCAAGTAGTTCCTGTGCCACTCCAAATCGCCAGCTGAGGTGTGAAACCGGTGGCTGTTACCTGCGGGTATCCGTATTATTTTTTGTAGCCATGATTTTACATGTATACTACCAAAGATGTAAAAATTACCAAGCACTAGTAAGTGTGGTGAGAGCAGCTGAGTTCTCATTTACCATCGTTTTGCATAGGGACCAGAAACTGTCCTACTTTTTGGCTTTGGCAGTGAAAACGGAACTGGAAGTTGACAGCACAGGATTTCCCAAGCTTAGGGAATGAGTTTCTGCAACTACCAGCAAAGGGCCCCTCGTAGAAGGGGAGTCAGTTAGGACTACAGTTAAAGACTGCACTAGCTAGAGTACCTGTGGAGCTTTTGTTTTTCATTTAAACTTTGTGCTTCAGTACTGCTTTTGGCTTAAAAGATAAGTTATCCAGATAGGTCAGTTATGTCAAACAGGTAGTCAGAATAGTAGAATATGTAAACAGATGGGGAAGATGTGGATGCTCAGAGGTGTAAACTGTTGCACGGAGGCCTGGCATATACCGTGCTGCCCACCACTTCTGAATTGAAGCTGTGAATCTTGTGATGGTCCTCCACACTGGCAAAGCTTAGACCACCGCTTTCGTGTGGTGGTGAGTGGTACCGGATAACATATTTACAGGAACTGGCTGCAGCGCGGAAGTCAAGTGGCAGCTCTGAGTCATGGTGACATGATTGTTTGTGATCATCTGGCTGTTCCTTCCAAAGCTGACAGAGATTTCTAACATGTTTCTCCTGTGTCCTTGGAGTTCCTTCTCCTAAAAAATGAGAATTATAGGAAGAAATCCAGACTCTGGAATGCTTCAGAATCTGCATGCATGAGAAATCGTACTTACAGCTTTTGCACACCCTTAGACTCAGTCATGCAGGTTGGAAGGGATCCCAGGATCCGCACAGAGTTCAAACCAGGTTTCATAGGGTTTTGAAAAACTCCAAGGATGGAGACTCCTTAGCCTCCCTGGGCAACCTGTTCCACTGCTTCACTGTGCTCACGGTGAAAATCATTTCCTTAATGTCAAGTCAGAACCTTCCATTGTAGCTTGTGCCCTTTGTCTCTCATCCTCCTGCCATCTCTGTAAAGAGCTTCATCTTCCCAGTAGGCTGCTGCTAAGTCACCCTAAACCTTCTGTACTAGTGCTGTAGAGGCAAATATTTGTGTTCCCATTTTTTTCACCTATAATGCTTTTATAACTGTGATAACATCTTTAGTTATTTTCTATACATTTTGATGGAATCTAAGCTAGTCTTAAAGGTTATGGTTCAAGAGTATGATCACTTGCCCTTAAAGATTTGGCCAACTTTTTTTTGCCACAATTTGCCTCTATAACACAGAATTAAAGTTGAGTTTTCTAAAAATGTTTTCATCTCTCTTTTGTCATTAAAAATGGAGATATAAATAGATTTTATTTCTAATGTGTCAAGAGATTTACGCAATTTTTACATTACTATGTTAACACTTCATCAGAAGTTTCTTGCATTTAAGTGCAGAAAAGTAGTCACTTGTATCAAAAATCTCTAGTCTGATAGGAAAAGGGAACTCTTATATTTAATTAATGGAAAATATTCTGGTCCTATAAATAGACAGAATGAAGTGTTTGACTGTTATTACTGGCTGCATTCATTCAACGTCACAAGTCAGCGCCCCCAAGAGATTAAAAACATTGATTAAAATTATTTTTATTTCCCCCCATTTTTGCTTACAGTTGCATTTGTTTCATGTTTTAAGCTTTGCTCAGGGGCTACTAAAGTAAAAAACTTACTAGAAGAAATGAAATCTAAGATTTATCACAGAAGTACTTGTCAGCGTCCTTAACTGGGGTTTCTGGAACTGGAATTCTCTTCCAGAATTTTGTGCTGCTTCAGCAGCTTAAAGGGCCCATAATGAAGGGGTGGTGGGGGATCTCTATCTGAGTCCTTTACTTCAAAGGGAATGGATCAGGAAGGAGTAGATGAAGGTCTAGGGTAAGCAAAACAGTGAAAAAAGCACGGAAGGGAAAATTTTCCTTAGGTACATTAGAATGGGAGTAGCTTCCACAGGCATAAACGTCTACATGATACTTTTACTACTTTTTGCCGGCATAGAACAATTCAGAAAGTGTCTTTGCGGGAGTTTCATGAAATTCAGAAAGTTTTCAGCTGAAAACATTTGGCTGAAAACTAAAAAAATGGAGCTTATAAAGCAGTTGCAGTGACAGTTCTGTTTTTTCAATGGTTTATGTCTCGTTTACCTTTCTTGGGCTGTCCTGGGTCTGACTGCATCATGGTGTAGTTGCGGTGGCGTGGGGCTCATGGTGGTGCCACTCCGGCTCTTCAGAAATGGAGGGATCAAAGTGAGCTCTTGGTAGCACGGCTCCCATGAGGAGCTTCTCACTGTAAGAACGTTGCTGAAGCTAATCTTTTGAGGTTTTGCCCCCAAAAGTAAAAGTTTTGAGTTTTCGGGCATACAGATATTTCTTAAGTAAAAAATTTCCGTGGAAAGATTTAATTAAAAGTTTCAATAGGGAAAAAATTTGAAAAAAAAAGAGGTGCTGTGACAGCTTGTTGGAAAGTGGGAATTTATACTGGTTAATGGGAAATTTCATAGCCAGGCCTAGGTGTAAAATGAAAGCCAGTGTCAGCCATGATACACGAATGTTTAGGACATGGTTGGCTCAAATGAATGACAGGTTTGGGTGAGGTGCGTTGCAAGAGCAGTCTGCATGGCAAACAGTAAGCATGGGGCAGCGTTAAGCCCCAGAAGAGGATCAGTAGTGATATCCTTAGTGACTGGGGGTAGTAGCAGGACCCCCCCTCTTGATTTCGTTATTGAGGACTAAGGAATTAATCTCATAGTGATTAACTGTGTGTTATAATAAACAGAGTAGCTATTTCAGTGATAAGTTATTGATTTTAGATTAATTAAACCACTTCTAAGTTTTGGTCTCTAAGGCTACTCTTTGCCTTCTGAGGTCATTTAAATTTGCGCAAATTTGCGAGTATAATTGTCAAATTTGTAAGAATAAAATCATCGACGTTCAGCTTTAGTAACAATTTTAACAAATTTGTTTTGCCAGAAATGATGTGTGAGATCCTGGGCAACTGAGATTCAAAATGTTTTCAAATAGGTCAGGATTTTCTGAAGTGAATCTATTTGAAACACAATAAAACTCATAACAGCTTTCATTAGTAATCCAAAGTGCAGATTTAGGTTTTTCACTTGGTCATTATGGATTTTATATGTTGACAGCCTAATGGTCTGTGAGTGTTTAACCAGCTTTGTGTTTGTATTGTGCAGTTCTTTCTGCGAGTGGGTTTTCTTGTTTTTTCAAAGGGGTGCGTGCATCTCCTCTAAGCACTCGTACAGAAAATCCACTCTTAAACATGTTTACAGAAAGCAAAGCAAACGCAGCCAATGGCTGTTAGTTAAAAATAAATTGTAGGACTCGCAGAAGCATCTCGCACAGAATTTGAGTTCAAGCTGATGTGGTTCCTGAACAAAGAGCAAGGATATTTCAGTACAAGACAATTCCATGTGGGTCTATAAAAGCCTCCTGATGTATCTAATTGGTCTGCATTCTCACACCAAATAATAACCTAAACCAGGTAGTATGTCATAAATATTTGCCTACGGGACAAATCTAATTCGGTTACGTGATAATGAAATATCTTGATATGGCTAAAGCATGCTTTGACGATAATGATAAGACAAACTTCAAGTTATAAAGCTAAATCGGATTCTCGTTAGTGAAATAAATCTAAGGGGTCACCCTGGATGCAACAGAGATCAGAACCTGCATCAGATTCTGTTGTAAATAAAATCAAGAGGATACCGAATACATGCATGCTATTGACATGGCAGCATCTTATTCTTGGAGATGTATGTTTCAGTGGCCAAAACTGCATTTTAACCTTCTGGGAACTTTTTTTTTTTGAGTAGTATCTTTTTAAAAGCATCTTATTACCTAATGCCAGGTATGCAGAATGTTAAAACCGGACCATCTAGTTTTTTCTAACAGTTTATGGTCTCTGATGAATCAAATGTCACAATTTTAAATTCTGAGTGTGATTCTGAAAATAATTTCTCTTGCTGTCCTTCATAGGATTTCTTATTGGATTATTGTTCCACTTATTAAATGGATGTCTCTCATGAACGTTCAGTTGTAAATGTTAAGTAAATCAAAGGACTATCTTTCCACTGGAAACTGCCAGAAAGAAATAGTGATATATTTGATTTTCACAATATAGTAGAAATACGTGTATTTTTACTGTTACTTAATCCATATATTCTTTTTTTTCAATACCTGGACCATATTTCATAAACAGCCAATGTTACTCTTTTGTTATTAATCCAAAATGATTGATAGAAGAAACTAGGGTACGTAACTATTGTGGCAGGAAGATGAGGGTAAATTAAGTATATGTTATTGTTGTGGGTTGTTGTTCCCAATGAGCAAATTCTAACAGGATGTCTAGTTGGTGTCAGGAGTTAAGAAATAGTTATGCAGTTGTGCATCCTCTACTGTGCTCTACTGTGGTTGCTTCCAGGCGTGAAAGAGGTGAAAGGTGCTGAACCCATCTCTTTGCACAGGGATGACTGCAAAAACATGATCTAGCTTCGCTTATGTTGCCTAGATAAAATTATGATTAAAGTGCTGTGGCTACAATTTGCTTTTTTTTTTTTTTTCTAAAGGAAGACGTAGTATGGGATTTCAAATTAGTGAAGATATTTTGCAGCAGATGGTAACTTTAGGAAGAATATTATAAATAATAAACCAAAGAAAATATGAGACTGACAATATAAAATTTGTCCTGGATTGAATGGTGATTATGACAGTTAATTCAAATTTTCTTCAAAGTCCTTCATACTTGCACTCTGTTTTCGTCTGAGAATCTCAAGACCACTAGAAATGTTAATTAATTAATCTTCCTGATAATTCTGTGAAAGAAGATTAGTAACTATTGTATACTGTATATTGTAACTTATTTTAGAGTGATAAAACAAGGAAGAGAGAATTAAGTAATATGCAGAATGTAAAATAATTTTCCAGTACCTGAAGTAGTTGCAGTGTGAATTCTGACGGGGCAGCTGGGGTCTGAAAACAGCTACCTTCAGGATATCTTACGCTGTGAACAAGAAATCAAGAATTTCAAGATCAGAAGATGTTTGTGTAACTACTGGACCTGAGGATGGTCAAATGCATTAGGTGAATATTAATCTCTGGACTTCCGTAACTATAGAAACAGATGTAATTATAAGCATCATTTATGATGAATTATCTTCTAGTAGATATTTTTTCTGAACTACTTTGGTTAAATAAATTCCGGGAGAGTCTTGGCTTTTTAAGTATTTTTCTAAAATTTATACTACAAAGAAAAGCCTGAAATCATGCAATGAGTATATGGCTTATGTATTAGTAGGCAATCTTTTCTTAAAGAAGTCTTATTTGCTGTAGAAGAGTGGCTGGAGGAAACCTGAGTCATTGTTGCGGTGCTAATGTGTTGATACTACTGCGAACTGTAGGAATTCTTCCTGACGTGAGAGCAATGTTTTGTATTTTGGGTCATAAAAGAGAGATTGAAATGCTAGCAAAGCTGCAAAGGGTGGTGTGGAATCTCTGCTATGTTTTAATAAAGAAAAACGTCACAGCCAGCGTTTGAAACTCCTGTGAGGCTGCATTAGATCTGCAGGAGGAGCATGGAAGGGAGAAGGAGCTGCAGGAAAATTCCTGTAATGCCTATAAGGATAATTATTCAAATGTATTGTCACATTCAGCGACAACTGTTCTTATACTGAAAAGTAACAAACAAAGCGGTGGTTACCGTTATTTTTCCTTCGGTGCTTGTGTTGGACAGGTTTGATCTGCTGCTTTGACTCAGCTCCTGTGTCGCCCGCGCTGCAGGCAGCCTGTGCGAGCGCAGGCGAGTGGGAGCAGGGGCAGCCCCGCGGCTGCCGCGCGTGGGGAGGCTGCCCCAGCTCCCGGGGCCGTTGGAGCGGTGCCAGCCGCCACGCTCCGCGGGGCAGGCACGGAGGGAGGACCGTGCACTGCCAGTATACAGCAGCTCTCGTTATTTGGGGGTCATGAGTGAATTGAGTTTGAATTTTCAGATTCTTTCCTAATTACAGAATCACAGCAAGGTTGAGGTTGGAAGGGACCTCTGGAGATCATCTAGTCCAACCTCCCTGCTCAAGCAGGGTCACCTAGAGCATATTGCCCAGGATCACATCCAGACAGGTTTTGAATATCTCCAGGGAAGGAGACTCCACCACCTCTCTGGGCAACCTGTTCCAATGCTCTGTCACCCTCACAGTGAAGAAGTTTTTTCTCAGGTTCAGGTGGAACTTCCTGTGGTTCAGTTTCTGCCCATTGCCTCTTGTCCTGTTGCTGGGCACCACGGAGAAGAGGCTGGCCTCATCCTCTTGACACTCCCCCAATTATTATTCCCCACCCTGTGGGGATAATTATTCCCCACCCTGTGAGCATTACCTTTGCGTTGCTGGAAGGGAAGTGGCTGAGAAATTAGGTGACTTTCACAATGTCATAAATTGACATCCAGGCCCAAAGAGCTGCACATTTCACTTGCCTACGGGCTGCAGGGCATCCTGCAGTGTCCAGTTCCTCCTGTGGGCATCTTAGGCAGCTATTTCAGGGCCCTGTTGTTTTGATGTCACGTGTTTCTATTCTGCTTCTCAGCTTCCTCAGGGTATAAATTAGATCACTCTTCCTTAAAGTCCTCATATATATGTGTAGTTGCAGCTCAGGTCCCTGATGAGTGAAGCACAATCCTTCCCTGGGTGAAAAAAGTGCAGTATGGATGCAATGTACCCTTTTCTCAGGGAAAATGGGAATGCAGGGTGTGAAGATAATCTATAAATAGATACATGCATGCTGTGGAGTTGGAATCTTCTTCACGTACTCCTGCATCTTTTGTTTCTTCCATAACTGCAGTTGTGTGTGTAAAGTATTTTATAAACTAAATGTTTAATGTTGGTTTATCTGAGAAAATGAAGGGAAGAAAAGACAAGGCAGAAGTGCTGTAGATATCTTCTCGGCTTGCAGATATCCCTCTTCAGCGCTGTTTCCATGGAAATTATTTATAGTGCCTGGAGGGAGTGATGTGCGGGTCACAGATCCGCAGAGCTACAGGAGGCTTGCAGCCCAGCTAGGCAGAAACCGGCAGCAACAAATGGAAACGGCTTTGAATGGAGCTGTTCTGCTTTCACAGGAAAACGTAATCTCTTATAAAAATATCCCTTTGAAAGAAAAATATTAATCTGTATGGCAGGCTGGGGCAAAATTGGAACCAAGAGCTGTCAGTTTTCATGATGAGAGCAGCTTATGGCTCTCTTCCCCCTGCCCCTTCTTACTGCTTGAAGTCATTAAGGATCTCATCACCTTTTATTAGAGCAGAATTATAAGTACCCTTTTGGATAATCACTGTATATTCCAGTTTGGCTAATTATTTTAGCTCATGAAAGTCTACCCGGGATATGCTGAAATGGAGCACATTAAACAAATCTGGCAAATGCTGTAGATGCTGACGATCGTCAAGGAGCATATCCTGCATTTTATAATCTGTAAAAATATTCTATACATATTTTAGATATTATATGTAAGATACGCATACATATTTATGTATGCATTTATGTATATTTTATACATATATATATATGCACATATTTTTTGGTCTCCCAAGGTTATAAAAATACAATATACAACAATTTCTGTGAGAGCCTTCTATGGAAATGAATGTATAAAGACATTGTAAAGAAGGATAAACAGATATATGGACTATACTTTGAATTAGAGTATCAGTCTTTCATTTGTCACAAGTTATTTGGCAGTATTAGTACAATATTAAGGTGTTTCTTACCCTTTCCTGCTAAGAAAAAAACATTAGGGGCATTTGACAGATGCTATGTGTAACCTAGCTTGCACTGAAGATGGTGATATAGGCCCCCATTCATTGCACTGCAATAGGATTGTGACTGTGGTATTGAGAGCCTTAATTGATTTGCAGTGAGAATCATGTAAAATGGGATGTATCTAGGTGTGACATGTTCACCATTAGTTCTCAAATACATGGCAAAAAATGAAATTTAATTAGGGAAATTGTAAGACCGGGGTGGGATCCTTCCAAGAGCAATTTGTGCTATTTCAGTCATTTATAGTTAGCTTTCTGTAGGCAAGGTCCATATGACTGTATTTTCTGTCTGTGATTGCCACAGCATTAATCTTTATTGGTCTATAATGAAAAAGTACTGTCTATAATGAAAAAGTACTAATGTTTTAAGTTTTTTTTTCCTCCGTAACAAATTTCTTTGGGTTTCAGGAGTCTTATTCTCATCATTAACTCTGTTTTTAAGAAAGGCTCGTTTGTTTCTTAATCTCTTTTCCCCTGGTTTGTTGCAGAATAATGAATACGTCCTGATACTCTTTCATAGGTTAGGATATGCTGTGGAGTTACCTATAGCCTATACAGGCTCTCTGTGAACCAGATACTGGGGAGATAACTACAGTATAAGAGTGCATGATCACGCACTGTTTTCTCCATTCTGCTGAAGAAATGCAGGGTGTTCAATAAGAAAGTCACTTCAGAATGACTTCGTCTGTGTTCTAGGAAAAGAGTAAATGCAGGAGGAAGGTAGTGAAATGGAATGGCCTAATAATTATTTTTGTTAGAATATTAAATATTTACATGAAGACTATTTATTTCTGATTTGGTTTGCTCTCATGCGTCTTTAGCTTCTTGTAGATGTTATTGTACAATACATTTCCAATGGCTGCTTACAAAATGTAAATGAAGAGTGAGTATACGTAACTACCTTGAAGTGTTTAACCTGCAACTCCACACACATAAGCCCACTTTAAATTTTTCTAGCTACAAGCCCTGACTTTAGGTCTTTCTTGCAATTATTTTGATATTTAGTGTCTGAAAAAATCTGCCTACTGTAAAGTGATGTATTTTTCTGTAACATCTTAGCCAGAAGAACTGTGAGCATTTGGAGATATTTGAGGTGTGTGTATTCTGCTCTCATTTTCACAGTGATGCTTCTCTTGATTTATAGCTTTGGCACTAAAACCATAATTAGACAGATTTGGACAATGAAATAGAGAATATGCTTATTAAGACTGCAGACAGCATCATGTTGGGAAAGACTTCAAGGATGTTGGAAGATAGAGTTAGAATTCAAGATGATCTTGGCAAATTGGAGATTATATGAAAACAAAAGAAGGCAGCAACTCAGTTAGGACAAATGCAAATGCTACACTTAGGCAAGACTAATCATCCTTAGAAATGCAGGATATAGAACAAATGGTTGGTAGAAACATAGATATGTAATGTGTTTTAAAGGTCTCGGGAACAGACTCTGCTCTTTGCACTCCCAGACAAATAAAATCTATGCATGCATTTATTTTGGGCCATAGTCTATGTATGGAGGTAGTGTAAGGGGTCTTATCTGCAGAGGTCTTAGCTGCTTCTCTGGATGTCCAACTGCAGAGGGTTCCAGCTGTCCAGAAAACTAGATAGTGAACTTGAAAATCTGGGAAAAGCCATGTCTCTCATAGTCTTCATTTAGGAGGGATATGTGTGGGAGTCCTTAATGCATAGGATTCGGAGTTAAAAATCAAACAACTCATGGGATGTGCCAGGGCAGTGCTGATGATCAGAAAGTGTTACTGGCTAATTCTAGCGTGTGTACTCCCTGATTTGGCACTTGATCTCTTTTTAAACTTTATACTGCTAGGAACAGTAACAATCAATATCAGAGAGGTGCAGCATGGGACCTTGAATGTTTCTACTTTGTCAGCATTAAATAAGTCTTTTTTTTTTTTTTTTGTTGCACAGGCTAGGATAATATTGAAGGTTTTGGAAAATCAAAATTTTTTTCAGTGGCTCTGTGAACCCTTCCTTATCCTCACCGGTAACAACCTGTTTGTTTAGGAATGGACTTCTTGCAGGAGTACAACTTAGGATGGCAACGTGTTATGTGTGCTGGTTGTTTCAAGCAAGTGATGTGATGTCCTAATTGCTTTGACAGGAGTAATTATTGCAGCTGAAGCTTTCTTTTGTTTTGGGTCTGGGGCGGGGGGGATGAGGTTATTCTTTTTCCATTTTAAAATTGTGTAGAAATGAAGGATTTCTTTTTCTCCCACTGATTCCTATCTTGTTCTTTACTTGAATGATGTAGTATAGTACCAGCTCATCTAGTTTGTGTCCTTCCTAATCACCACCCTCCAGGGGACAAAGTATTGCATTTGTGTCTTTTGCTCTTTAAGGAAACCATTACTCCACAAAACCAGTTCCATGCCAGTGTTGTGACAAAGTCTCTCTGCCTTATTTTCTACTTCCCAACATCTGTTCTTTTCCATAGGAAAAGATTCTTGCAACTGTATCCAACAGTTCAATTAGACGAGCCTCTTTACCACACAAGTGTAAAAATCCTAGTGGTTTCTGCTGGCTGGAGGTTAAATATTAACCTCAACCTAGAAATTCAGCACTCACCTCATTAATCCATTTGAAACCATCTGTCATAAAAAGATGCAATATGCCACGTCACTTTTTTTTCCCTTTGGCATCTGCCAACTCATTTTTAATCTTTGAGAAATAATGTGCTGTTAAATTCAGTAATTTTGTGGCCATGCTTTTGTCAGTTTGGATATCTCAGCTGTTATTTATTAAGATTGCTTCCATTAAAAAAGCCTCCATTTGAGATCTTTTCTACATGGCAGTAAACAAGTCTTCCCTTGGTGTCATCTTTTCTTATTGGGACAGACTGTTCTGAACAGCAGCATGCATAAAGCTGTTCTCCCTAGGAGATGCTTTTGGAAAAAAGAACAAAACAAAACTGGCCCATATGCTCCCTTCATGTGCAAAATGTGTCCAAATTCCCACATTTTGTCAGACTGCAGTGGTATAGAGAGGGTATGAAATGGAATGAAATACCTTAAGACTGCTGGGATCTGGCCATGCATGCCATGCTCCATTGCTACAGGCATGGAGTGAAGGCGCAGGGCAACGAGAGTCATGAGCCTTTCTCAATAGACGCGTGGTGAATGGAGGTCTGTGTATTTAACCATTTTCTATAGTATTAAAGAGAATAAATCTATATCCCTTTCCAGGGCCTCATACAACTCTAGACTGGATGCCAGGCCTAATCCTGGTAAGAAATTCAGTGGATAATTATTTCGTCTGTTCACATTTACGTTATCATTATGAAGACCTATACTAGGTAGCTCTCAAAAGATTTGCAGTCTTATGCTGATGGGAATAACGGCTGCTGAAAAAACAACCAAAACACCAGAGACACCATTCTGGCTGCCCAAACAGGGCACATTTAAATATTTTAATGTTCCTTCTCCATGTTCATTTATGTTCTTAGATCTGTGCTGATCCCTTTGCATAGCTACTAAAAAGAACTCTTATCCTTCACATCCAGCAAAAAGATCTACTTCACTTTTCCTGAAGTGTTCGTTTTTCACTTTTTCTCATTGTGTTTTGAAGATGTTTCATGGTAAGAGAAGGTTCACTTAAAAGAGATTCTTAAAAATATATTCTAAGCAGAGCGTTAATCAGCGGTATTGTTTTTGCTGCAGGTTTTTGTACAAGTGTGTCCAGCGCAGTAGAAAACCCTTGTTTCCTTTTGCAGATGGAAAGAAAAAGATACTGTTTTTGGTAATATTTTGCCCTCAGATTCTCATTCATATGGTTGGAGTGGGAGTTTTGCTAATTACTTGTTTATTTTTTTGATCTACAAGAATCCTGAATATGAGTGATCAGAACCACTTACTTACCCAAGGGAAACTCTGAAATATGCTTTCAAAAGAATGAAGCAATATTTCAGCTCTATTGAATAGTTCTGGTTTGATGGTATCCATATCCTTTCATTTCAGTTGTATAGCATGTATGCTTGTGTTCCGTTATAAAAGATAATGTAGCAAAGCTGGATAGTTTCGACTTCATTGTCCTGACAATGTTTCGACATAATATAACTTGTTGTTTATCTTATAAATTGCTAGGAAGTGGTTTTTAATTGATGCTTGTTTAGCAAACTGGCATTTTAGTTTAGTAGCCAGTGTCTGCTCTATGTAGAGGCTGAAAGAAGTCAGCTACTAGAAATTACTGGTTAACTTTATGGTTACATGAGAAGAGAAGGAAAAGTCTTCCCTGATGAAAACCTTGCATGGAACTGCATTTTCCAGAGGTACTAACTGATACTCAGCAGTGGCGAGGGGGAGAAATCAGATGGGCAGTGATGAGTGTAAGTTCCCACAAAGACCTCTACTTACCCCTGAAAATGTTACCAGCCTAAGCTGCTACTTTGGCTTTTCCATTGTACCAGATCAGCTTAATCTCTTCCATTCTTTTATTTTACTTTATTTCACACTAACAAAAAAAAATATAGGGTGAATGATTTCTTTTCAACTGGTGAGCAGATGTATGCTTATCAGCCAGGCGAAAGAGTACTACTACCTGTTAGTGTGAATAATATTTCCAGGCATGGTTTTATATGGTACTCTCTTTTTTTTTTTTTTAATTTAGGCGACGAGGCAGAGTAAGTCTTCTGAAATGCAATTCACTGAACATACTTTATGAATCATTTTAACACAGTTGTCCCATTTTCAGTAAGCTCTCTGAGATGGACATCCCTGATGAAATATTTAGGAGAGAGTTGGTAGTTCTGTGCTGTTTCCTACCAGCTGTTACGAGGAGGTAGCTCTACAGAGACATAAAATATACAATACCTGAGATTTTCTTATAGCACTTCAGCTCCATTCCTGTTTCTCTAGAGCCTATTTCACAGCAGCTCATGCAGAACTATTATGAGCAAATATCTACTCCTGTATTTGCCCAGCCAATCCTTATAGGCACGAATGAGAAGAAATTATATTTCTTCTACAGGTTACTGCACTTGTGAGAGGTACTTGGTTTTATAGTCATTATTTTATCATCTTTTGTCTCCTTAGGATGTTAAAATGTCAGTGCAGTAGGTTGTACGTAGGAGTGAGGTGATGTGAACTGCACATTGAAGAATTCTAAGGAAATAAATATTACATGGTCTTTGGCAGGAGGACCTGTCTAAGAGGAACAGTGCTGAAGGGACCATAGGTAATGCAGGTGTATGCATGTGCTAATTGCATTTTGTTCTGTGGGAACGTAAAGCTGTACTTCTTGTTACAAATCTGTGATAAATATGCAACTCTTTCACAGGAATGGACACGATCAGTCACTAAACAGAGTATGTTTGCAGTGGAAATCAAATAGAGTCAGTGTTCTTTGGTTCTGTTCATTACAGCTGACACTGTAGGGATGGGAGAAAAATGTGTAGATAAATTGTGTAACTGCCTTCAGCTCAGATTTGCAGTACTAATTACATACAGAAGTGCACAGAGCAGAAAGGTTAATATGTCTGGTTATGACTCAAGCCTCACTCAGACTTGTGCTGTGGATTTTGCATAAACTGTCTGTAAATGAGTGTCTGGTCATTTGGGCTAGAGAGAGAAACATGACCAGATCTGATGCTAATAATACCATTTTGTTTGTGTATTATTGGCTATTCAAGGTAGTGTGTCTTGTACTGGTCTAATGGCCCAGCTAAGCTCAGGAGGACTTTGGGCCTTTAGAATTACATATAGAAAAGAAAACTTCAGTATGCTTTTACTACATCTGCAAAGAAACAACCTTGTAATAATAGCATCTTATGGCCACGCATAGGATCATAGAATAATTCATGTTGGAAGGGACCTGAGGAGATCTGTAGTCCAACCTCTAGCTCAAAGCAGGGTCAGCTGTGAGTTCAGACCAGGTTGCTCAGGGCTTTGTTCAGTCTTGAAAACTGAACAAAGGTGAACTTGAAAACCTCCAAGGGTGGCGATGGCACAGCCTCTCTGGGCAGTCTGCTCTGCTGCCTGACTGCTTCATGGTGGAAAAGTTTCTCCTTATATCTAGTCTGGGCCTCTCTTGCTTCAACTTTTACTGTTGTCTCTTGTCCTCCTGCCGTGTGCCGCTGTGAAGAGCCTGGCTCCGTTTCCTCGAGAGCCTCCTTGCAGGTGCTGGCAGGAGGTCTCCTGGCTGAACGAGCCCCCTGCCCTCAGCCTCTCCTCACATGGCTCCAGTTCCCAAGCATCTTGGTGGCCCTCTGCTGAGCTGGCTCCAATTTGTTGATGTCTTTCCTATATTGGGGGGCCCAAAATGGACACAATATTTCTGGATACAGTACAGCGAGAGCTGCATAGAGGGGAATAATCCTCTGCATGTCCTGGCTATGCTCTTGTCAAACCCAAGATACTATTGGCCTTTTTTTTGCTGCTGGGTCACACTGCTGGCTCATGCTCAGACCCCAGGGGCTGTTTCAGCACAGCTGCTCCCCAACCTGCACTGTTACAAGGGTCATGACTCACTGGAAGATATAATAGAGCTGGAAGATCTGTTCAAAGCGATATACATAGCACTGTTGATTTATTTTACCCATATTTCTACATTCCTCTTGAACGTTGCCTAACAGCATTTAAATCAAACAAGATGTAGAAAGCTTATATTCAACATCCCTGAGTATTTTTGCTTTTTATGTCTCAAGTTTAAATAAGTTCAGATTTTATGGAAGGAGTAAGTATGCAGTGGTTTTACTTTCTTCCAAAACTGACTTTTAAAACTCATGCCAAAAAAAGAAAAAGCTTTGATTTTTTTTTTTTCTTACTGAATTTGTAATTGCATTCACACTAACATTCAGTCTGGCTGTGAAGTGTGCATGAGAGAGTGTTGGTTAAACTCCTCTCATAACACAGGTATTGATGTGTTGCATGATCAATAGAGTCTTAATCCTTCTTTTACACGTTAGGTGCACCTGAATGTAGCTGATCTTTTTGTTTTCTAATTACGATCTCAAATTTTGCAAAGTAATGATTGATTTTAATCTTTTACATTAGGTTTTTAACTGTCTAGATCAGATTAAGCCTCAGTGAAAAACATACAGTGAAACAGGAAGTAAAGTTCATTCCAGGCCTGACTTTTTTGCATCATATCTTTTAATAAAGAACAGTACTGAAATCAGAATGGGACAGATTAATTCCTGTTGCACACCAGTGGTTGACTTCCGAAATCTATTATTAATGATTGCAGCTGTTTACATCAGCGCTGGATGGGGAGACATGAATTTTCAAATTTATTTAATAAGAGTAATCAATATCTGTCGGAAGGCAGTTCTAATAAAAGCTGTAAGACAAGATGAAAGACAGAGATAATTCCTGAAGTCCTTGTTCAGCTAACATCAACAGGAACCTTGTCTAAGTGAAGAATGGATTTGGCTCAAAGATCAAATGTAGAGTATCTCATTTTTCTTGCATATATTTGTATTTACAAGTAGGCTGTAAGATATAAACACAGTGAAATTACATGGAAACCTTAGGAAACTGAGTGCTGTGTACGTGACACAGGAACATTATATTTTTATGTGAGCAATAGGAACGCTCTCCTGAGATTCCATTCAAGTCACTGGCTTTAAAGAAACAATTTTATGGTTGTCCACTGCGCTGGATATAGACACAGCTGTTGCTATGCTGTACCAGTGCTGTTTGTAACTTTGGCAAAGCATGGAAAAATTGATTCTGAGAACTGTAGCAAATAATACTAATGTAGTGGAGTGGGGGATCGCTACACTAGGCAGCGCTTGCTGGACTTTGTCTTGTTTGAGATGCATTGGTATGAAATGAGTGACTGAGGGGCTGAGCGTGTGTTTTCAGTTAAATGCTCCTACATTTACATGTGAGATAACTGATTCTAGAGTTTGTGTTTATCTGACTCCCTGTTCTGGATACTTTGATTTTTTAACTCTTGTGTTCTCACGAATTCCTGTGATGTCTGATAAATGCATCAGTGAGATGGTACATTGCACAGTGCTACCAAGGATCAAGCCTGTGTTTGTGTGCCTGTGTTTACTCATGAATGCTTACCTGCATGCAGTAAACACCATAGTCTTTGAAAATTGCTTCGCAGTAACTGAATGTTGAATTTTTCCCACAAACTAAATAGTAGTTATAGCAATACATGCAACAATCAAGTATGCATCAATGTTACTCTTTTTTTTTTTTTTTTTTTTGCAAGTAGCAAGCTGGTTTTTCAACACAGCACTTGCACCTCTTCTTGTTACTCTAACATTTCAGTAACTTTCCCACTGGAAGTTAGAGATCAAATGACTACTATAGGTAGGTCAATGAAGTTTGTTCAGTTTCAGCAGACTTTTCTTACATCTTTCCTTTATTGTCTTCAAAGCATGCTTCACTTCTTGTGGTTCTTGGTTAAAGCTGCTGAAGTCCTTTAACATCTCTTTGTCAGACTGCTGGGCTAAGAAGTGGCATAATATATTAGCCTTTATGTTTTAAAATCCAGTAGCTAAATTTAGTTACAAATGTAGCCGCCACAGAAGCTAGTGGAATTAAACCAGAGTTCTGATTTGACTCTCACATCTTGGCACTGAAAATAATGTGGTTATTTGAATTCAATGTAAATAAGGATTGACTTGTTCTAATTAAAATTAAAAACTTAGCACTGTTCAGCCCTTGGCCTGGAGAGCTCTGAGCTACAGAACAAATAATTTATGTGAGAATTTCAGTAGATATGGACATGGAGACTTTATGCAGAGGATGTTTTTGTGTTAAGTGAATTTTTACCTTCCTACCAAAAGAAGGAAAATTTGTCACTCAGAATCCCTCCTAAGTAGCAGATGAAGATCCCTGTGACATCTCTACGGTAATGACCAATGGTACCTGACAGGGTTTGTGGTCACCCAGGAGTTTCTAAACTTTGGCTCTTCCTGAGCTTTGCAGTGGCCTCTCAAATGATATTCTACCTGCTCTATTTATTTATTGACTCTCCTCTTCTAGTTTCAGCAGTAATAGTGCTCTTCCTCTTACAGGTCATATTTACACTTCTGTGTTCTTAGGGCTCCTTAAGCAATAGATTGTGGGGCTACCTGGAAACAATCTCTAATGTGAACTGGGTACTTTGTTCCCTACATTTATAAAGGAAGTTTCTCTTGCTACTGCCATCACTAATGGTTCCACATTCATTTTCTAATGAGTTCACATATTTTGTCTTAATAGAAGTTTTAAAGTTCATCACTGTCAGCTGAGTTCTTTTCACTTGTTCCAAAAAAAGGTAGCTAGAATTAATTTCTCTCTCCTTTTTTTTTTTTTTAACACAATTGCATGAACTCAATGTATAGCAGTACATCAACTACACAAAGTCACGTAACACATCAGTTGTTTTCAAACGTTGGCATTTATAAGCCACACTCCAACATATTTTAATGTTGATTTGAGTCTCAGACTTTAAGCCTACTCTGCAATGGGACCTGGCTGATCTGCTGACAGCTTTGTTCCAAAGGAAGAGAGTGATGCACTTACTTTTAAAAGGCCTGAGTGTCCAAAATTTGTGTGCCCATGTTTCTTCATGAATGCTTACGTGCATGCAGTGAATACCATGCTCTCTGAAAGTTTGTAATTTCAGTGGGGGAAAAGAAAAGCATCATAATATAAAAAAGATGAACAAATTATCAAGCAGAATCTGTGGATCACATTTTCAAGAGCAGGGCAGGGGTGTGAACAGGCTCTTCTCAGTGTTGCCACCTACTAATTTTGATGTTTGAATAGGTCATCATGCATAAGTAGCATGTGTTCACCCATCTGTGGTTA
Organism: Struthio camelus; assembly: GCF_040807025.1. Lineage (NCBI taxonomy): Eukaryota > Metazoa > Chordata > Aves > Struthioniformes > Struthionidae > Struthio > Struthio camelus. The sequence goes on from NC_090949.1 coordinate 16,468,244, forward strand.
TTTGCCCTGTAAACATAAGTTCAGCCATTGTATATGCATCTTTAAAACACTAGAGCAGTGCAGACAAGGAAAACTTACAACAGACAGCCCCTCACCCTTATAATCATTTCAGTTGAAGTAAAAACTGGGGGTAGAGGATGGTCTCATTTCTTAGAGTCTAGGCTTAGTCCTGGGCACTGATCTTTTAAATGACTTTGAATGGAACTTTTCTTTCCAATATTCAGTTGGCTGCAATTACGTTGCTATCATCTTTCATTTTAATCTGTACTTGATTTTTTTTTTTAATCTTACTAAATATGAAAGCAGAAGCAACGAAAAACATCTGCTGCAGAAAATATTCTGAATTGCAATTTAGAGAGCTTATGAATACTGTAGGTTTGCCGCTTGTACAAAACTGTGTGGGTGGCACACTGTCAAGTGCAGACAGCATGGTGGGAGATCCCAGTATGGAAATCTTTTTTTAATGGTAGTGAAAAGATGATAAAAGTATCTGGAGGGAAAATGCTAGATTTGGAAGGTGAGATAGGCACGTTGGATACAAATTAAACTATAATATGGACTCAGAGAGATATGATATGATTAAAAATCCATGTGCTTAATCCACAAAGTCTTTTACAGAGTTCATTACCTTCATGCAGGAAAATTCCAGCTGAGAACTTTGGACTGATTTCCTTGAGTAAGTACTAAGTCAAAAACTAACTTAAGGATCTCAGGGAATCGGCCTTGTATTTCTAAAAACTGAACTTCTCATGCTATTATGTAAACTAGGAAGGATTTGAAAACTCATCTGTGCTTTTTCACTAGTAAAACTGTTTTCTGATTCTGTTGTTGTTTTCTCAGCTATTTCTTAAGTACCTCTACCTGGCTTTTTTTTTTATCACCGGGTCTACCAGCTGGGCCTCTAGCTAACTTTCAGAAAATATTAACAGAAAGTGTTTGAGAAATGGATGAGCAGGCTCTACAAAATAAATATGGTGGGCTCTGTCAGAAGGTAAAAGGCTGTGCATGTTGCCAGAACACTCTCCTGATTTCCAGTGTAAATGACAGCTAATATGTGTGTTCCAAAGAGCTGCCTGCCAAACACATTGGATTGGAAAAAGAAATTTTCCTGCCAATTGCTGTATGCTTAGTCTGCCTGTCATTATCCCCATCAGCTTTTTTCCAATGTTTGTGCATTTTACACTAGTGCAAAAGAGAAGCAGTTTAGGCAGCTTTTTGTGTATAAGGTATTCTACAGGCAACTCACCTGCTGGAAATGAAACAATTCTGTGTTTGTGATAATTTCACCCCTGCATGTAACGTTTATTCCACAAAAGGCATGACTGTAGAGAGAGAATTTTTAATCATTGATGCATTTTTTTGAACAGAAGAAAAACATGATTTTGAAGCCAATCAGAACAATTTTTAATAAAAGCAATTTCTTTACAACAGGACAGGAAATTGTTTTCCCATTTGATAAGTGTTTAGTATTCAAAGGCTTTTATTAGGAGAATGAAATTAGAACTCTTGAAAATATTAATGAACTTAAAATCTGGAAAAAAATAAGAGGAATTGAAACATTTTGTTTCAATATTTTTAGAATATTTAATTTTATCTTTGATTCTAATTTTTTTTATTATGACTTTAACTGTTAGATATAAAGAAAATTTGAACTAAAAATAGGCTCTTCTGTGTGTGTTTTGAAAATGGCCGCACAATGTTTTTGGATATCTATGGAGATTTTTCCACTTCTCTTAAACAAGAGATCTGTTAAAGTGTCTCTTTTCCACAAAATGTTTAATCTCTGACAGCTCCATGTTTTTAATTTGAAAGTATTTAATCAAATAATTCTCGTCTGCCTCCAAAACTAACTGTTAAGTTTACCCTCATGCTCACTTCTGATTTAACCAATATTAGATTTTTTTTTAAATTTGATATTATTATAAATAGTGTAGGACATTTGGTATGTTTTAAATGACTTCATTAAAGTCAGCAGACCTTCTGTTTTATTGATCTTTGGAGCAGTATAGCTGCCAAAATATTATAATGAAAACTTGATATTATTCAGCGGTAAACTTCTGTGAAAGCTTTTATGTTGACACTGTACTGAATTATCTTGGACAAACTATGCCTTTATCCTGAACATAAAAATGCTAGTGCTTGAAATCCGCAGAGTAAGATGACTCGGGCAGCACGACTGAGGCAGGACCTTCGTTAGCAGCTCAGAGTCACCCTCTGTATAAACCTATATTTTTCACATTGACTGCAGAAAGACTTTTTGGGTGATCTGGTAGAGGTAGGAGCCCAAAGGTGAGGGAATAAATATCCCTGTAAAGGTCACCAGGCGCCACCTTCTTTGGGCATCCACTGTAGCTGCTGTTCTGTGTGAGCTACTGCTGTACCTTATGTGAGACATGGGTGGGGTGCTGGAGGCCTTTGGCATATACTGTGAGGCAGTGCAGTTTCTGTTGATGCTCTCTGCAGCTTAGCCATGCCACCACTTCTAGGTAACTGCTGGGATTGTTACTAATCAATGTTGTTGAGTTTTCAGATCCTCGCTACCGTAAACACAACGGTCAGGATTATAGCTGTATTCTTTTTATGTATTGCTTAGCTGCATAGTGTGGCTCACGCTCCACCTTCACGTGGAAGGCCACCTGTGGACTAGCTCCAAGGTCTCTGTTGTTCTGCTGCAGCAGATATTTCTACTAGTTTGATTCATAAAGTCAATGAGCTGTCACTGTTTGTTCCTCACTTTTGCTTAAAACGATTATAATTTAAGTATAAGTGAAGCCCCAGCCCCTTGCTTAAGCATTCACTTAAGAAACATTACTTATCATTTTGTAAGGGATTGGTTAGGTGAAGTAGGATAAAGAAAGCTTCACATACCAAATGTGTTATGCTTTAGAAATTATTTATGCTTCTGGGGCTCACCCACGAGTGCTGAGGGAGTTGATGGACATCATTGCTAGGCCACTGTTGATCATCTCTGAAAGGTCATAGCAATAGAGAGAGGTGCTTGAGGACTAGAAGAAAGCAAATGTCATTCCAATCTTCAGAAAGGGCAAGAAGGAGGACCCAGGGAACTACAAGCCAGTCAACCTCACCTCAATCTCTGGAAAGGTGTTGGGACAGCTCATCCTGGAGGCCATCTCTAAGCATGTGGAGGACCAGAAGGTGATAAGGTGTAGTCAGCATGAATTCACCAAAGGGAAATCACGCTTAACCAACCTGATAGCCTATGATGAAATGACTGGCTGGGTAGGTGAGGGGAGAGCAGTGGATGTTGTCTCCCTGGACTTCAGCAAGGCTTTTGACATTATCTCCCTTAACAGCCTTATGGGCCCGCTCAGGAAGTGCGGGCTGGATAAGTAGACAGTGAAGTAGATTGAGAACTGACTGAATGGCAGGGCTCAGAGGGTTGTCATCAGTGGCACAGAGTCTAGTTGGAGGCCTGTATCTAGCGGTGTCCCCCAGGGGTCAGTCCTGGGTCCAGTCTTGTTTAACTTATTCACCGGTGACCTGGAGGAAGGGACAGAGTGCACCCTCAGCAAGTTTGCTGATGATACTAAGCTAGTAGGAGTGGTTGATACACCAGAAGGCTGTGCTGCCGTTCAGAGGGACGTGGACAGGCTGGAGAGATGGGCAGAGAGGAACCTTATGAAGTTCAACAAAGGCAAGTGCAGGGTCCTGCACCTAGGGAGGAAGAACCCCTCGCACCAGTACAGGCTGGGGGCTGACCTGCTGGAGAGCAGCTCTGCGGAGAAGGACCTGGGAGTGCTGGTGGACAACAAGTTGACCATGAATCAGCAATGTGCCCTTGTGGCCAAGGCGGCCAATGGTGTCTTGGGTTGCATTAGGCAGAGTGTTGCCAGCAGGTGGAGGGAGGTGATCCTGCCCCTCTACTCAGCCCTGGTGAGGCCTCATCTGCAGTACCGTGTCCAGTGCTGGGCTTCCCAGTACAAGAGAGACATGGAGCTCCTGGAGCGAGTCCAGTGAAGGGCTGCTAAGATGATTAAGGGACTGGAGCATCTCTCCTAGGAGGGAGAGAGCTGGGCCTGTTGAGCCTGGAGAACAGAAGACTGCAGGGGGATCGGATGAATGGGTATGTACATCCGAAGGGAGGGTGTCAAGAGGATGGGACCAGACTCTTCTCCATGGTGCTCAGCGATAAGATGAGAGGCAACAGGCACAACCTGAAACACAGGCAGTTCCGTCTAAACATGAGGAAAAACTTCTTTATCGTGAGGGCGTCTGAGCACTGGAACAGGTTGCCCAGAGAGGTTGTGGAGTCTCCATCTTTGGAGATATTCAGAAGCTGTCTGGACACAATCCTGGGCAATGTGCTCGAGGTGACCCTGCTTGATAGGGGTGTTGGCCTAGACGATCTCCAGAGCTCCCTTCCAACCTCAACTGTTCTGTGATTCAAGCCTGACTTAACTGGTGCTTGGTTTGTGTGTCAGTACTGTTTTCCAGCCCATGTGGTTCTGGCTCTCTCTTCTATTCCCATTTCTTATGGCTCCGTTAGACACTTCCTCTCGCTGTTGCCATGCTAGTCCTGTCAAGAGGATGACCTCTTCAAGGAGTGTTTTAGTGCCTCTGTGGAAGAAAAGAACTTCTTGTTATAGGTCATCGTGCTGTCAGCTCCGTGACCTATAGTTTAAATAGGTTCTCTTCAAAATATCCTGGATCAGGGTGTCCCCAGACAGACTGATATCAAATTTTCTGCTAAAGAATGATATTTAATGAAAGTTTTACTGTTTCACACGAACAACTTGGCTAACGTTTTGTAGGTGTGACAAGTCCTGATCTTCAAATGGATTAAATTTGTCTTGTGGACACCATGGGTAAGAATTTGTTCCTCTTGGATCAGAATTAAAGTATTAGAGAGAGGATTTCATGTAAATCCTTACTTAAGGGTGTTAAAGATTAAAGCAAGTTCTGATTAGCCTAAATCCTTTAGTCTCTGCTCCCTGGCCCTCACAGCTGCCCATAGGTACAATCTTTTAAGAAACAGGGCAGAGAGGTTTCATTCGTTCAGCAGAGCTTGTTGGGACAGCCCGGTGTGCAAAGCAAATCCCTCATGACCTTAAGGCTATATGGTTCTCTGTGCATTTGCCAAGTGCCTGGGAAAGTCCTGTAATGACTAAGTCTTACACAATGCTTACTTCCAATCTTTCTTTCTTTCTTTGTCTGATCCATCCCAGTTCAGATAGTGCCTTCTAATCTTTTACAATATAAATTGAAGCTCATTATTTTTGAAGTTAATACAAATTCAGTTATCTAAGTGAACAACCTAAATGTCATCCATGGCTTTCATTAAGTTCAATAGAAGGTGCAAGCATCCAGTGCTTCTGAAAATGAAATTGTGCTTCAGGACATTAATAATGAAAAACATAATTGCCTTTAGTTAAACCATGAATCCAGTCTGGATATTTGAATGTGTGTTGTCGTACAGCTTGGACACCAACTGTCTGTATGCCATTTGTGCTTTGAAATTGTTATCCTCATAGGCCAATTTCAAAGCCCATGTCTGAAATTGTGTATTTTCTCAATAGGAAAACAAACTTACTAATTAAATATCTAAAACTGGGCTTCCACTTCAGTATTTTTCAGATTTTAGAGGTTTGGTACAAAGATTTATCAGTATTAAGATGATATTCATGATATTCAGATGATAACACGATTTTCTGGGTACCACACAGTCAGGTGCAGTATAGTCTTGATGATCTTAGGGCAAGGTACTGCACTGAAATTGGAAAGCTCTTGTCACAGTACCATTTATGAATGGTTTAAAATGAGCATTTAATCCTAACCCTTAAGACAGAAGGGCATACACACACATACACACAGAGCAGTTGCTAGCATTTGTAAAAGTCTCCAAGTTTATTTTTAATAATTAACTAAAATGGATTAATGTTGTTTTTTCTTTCTATTCTGATCAGAGTCAGTCTCCATATTATGCTAACTTTTCCTTTTGGTGAGAAAAAAATGTAGGAATTCCAGCATTTGCAGCTAGCCTAAGTCACATTCCTGATGCTAGTTTTTTTTTTTTTTTTTTGATCTTTCTAATGTATCTAAAGTTCATTCTCCACTGTTATCACTTTTCATTCATATTACTTTTAATATCTTTTTCATATATTTTTCAGTGAAGCTGTGGTCAAAGGCAGCAATGGTAATTGGTATCCTTGGTAGATTGTTGACTCTGTTGTGTTTCTGTAGGGAACTGAGATTGCTGTAAAGGTGTCCCAAGTACTCTTCTCTTTTACCCCTGCTTGCAAAAATGGACTTATATTTTACTATGAATGCTGCTGCTTTAAAAAAAAAAAAATCCTTAACAGAATCATTATCAACATTTGTACTGCAACAGTATGCAAAGCTGCGAGACTCCCATTCATGGAGAGAGTTTTGGAATAGCTGTAGTCACTGTCTTAAGGGAGCGTTGTACATTTCAAATGCAATTAAAAATTAGGATCAGGTACTGAAGTATGTCACCGCTTAGACTGAAGGCAACGTTCCTCCTTATGTACAATGTTTTTCTTAGGTTATCAGGGTAACCCTGTGCCCTTTCACCAGTGCTAGGAGGCTTATTGTTACCTCTTACAGAGGAATAATCTAGGTCAAAACCACTATACCTTACTACTAATATTAAACAACTTGATTATTAAATTACATTTCACTTTCCCCTGTGGCTTTGAAGGAAATAATGAAAGCTATTAAAACATCCCAACCTAGTATAGTGTTACTTTAGCTCTATTCACTGCTGTAGTTGCAAAGACAAGAAGGGAAAACGCATTTCAGGCTCACAGAAGCGGAAGGGAAAATGTCTTTTCATTGGTGTTCTGGCTTTTCATGTGAATTAAAGAACAGGTGCGTGCTGTAAGAGTTCTGTTTCCACTAGGTTTTAACTTAAAAAAATTAATTATGTTTCCTTCTACCTAAGAAATTTTAACAACACCAAAGTTTTCTTAAAAATAATAATTTTAGACTGTGTCACGATGGATGGATGGATGAATATCTGATTGTCACGTTGCATATGACAGGCACCTACTCTTACAGAGCTGTCAGGCAAGTGCTTTTAGTGTTATTGTTTCCAAGAAAAGCTGCTGCTGTTGTGAAAGTTCTTATAGCAGAAGGCAGAAGAGGAGGCATCTAAGATCTCTGCTTGAGCAAAGCTGAAGGTTCAAATAACCTTTGTTCCAAAAAAACCCACAAACTTCCCAGTACGCTAAGTAACTAATACGGATAAAGTACTGGATTGTATTTTTTATTTAAATTTTTGGAGAGAAATACTGCAATGTTGAAATCCTTCATGTTCCCATATCCATTCCATCTAATTCTCTATTACCTTGTACATTTTTTAGTCATTTGTGAAAATATTATTCAGATTCTGTGGTACTGCCTCTTGATAGCTGCTGCGTGACAGTGAGCGAGACTGCACCAAGCGCGGGAGAAAGGAGAGCCACTGACCTTGTTCAGAGACTGCATGGTACCTGTGCCTTATTTCCTCATTCTGACAATGCTGGGAACATTGTTAGTACAGGGTTATTTAAACCTAAAGTAGTCTTTCAGTAGGAATTTATATTTGGACAGTCATTCTGTAAATTACCCCCCACCTGAGTCTCAGATACCTCAGATATGCTCCATCTCAGGCACTAGTTTTCTGTCAATTGTATAGTTGCTCACTTTTAGGTGACATACTGTGTTTTAATGACCACATGCGCATAACCCTCACAGCCTCTCGCTAGGGCTAGTGAGCAGCAGGCCGCTGCAGTTGAGAGCGGACTCATGTCACAGCGGCACTTCCAGGTTTCAAGGCAAAATCAGTGGGGAGATGTATCCAAAAGAAGTGGACTTGTGACAGACTGGCAAAATACTTTTCTGTTCTTGATTTTTCAGCCATTCTTCTTTAATGTGAACCTACTAAGAGTTTTACCACTGATGGAAAAAAAATTGTCTATGAATTGTTTTCTGCTTTTTGCTTGACTACCCCTGTATATTCTTCCACAGTAAGCTGTTTCTGCCTGTGTGAGGGCCCATAGCCTGTCCTGCATGGAGGGGGTCCGTGGAGATTCATTATGGTATCTGTGTAACCCTCTGGAAGTGCTTACAAAACTTTATAAACTAAATGTCATATCTGAATAAGCCATCTGGGCTGCTAAAGAAATAACTCACCTCAGTGAATGTTTTATTTAGAACCACCGAATGAATATATTAAGTATGTGTTATCCTAAAAGTAAAGGAAAACTATATGAAACCACCCTAAGAAAACCAGAACAAAGTTTTAAATTAAAAGAAGCCACCACAAATAATATATTTTAAACTTGGTGTTATTGACTTTTCTGTAATGTAAAGTAAAGTATATATTTGACGATCATGACTTAGGATTTGTTTCATTTTGCAAAAGAGGGAATTGTTTAAAATAGAATTGTCTGAAGTTTTGAATGATTTTGGTGTGAAATTTACTGCTAACAAGCAAGAAATGTAGTATGCTGAAGAGAAAGAGGCAGAATTCTACATTCTGACATTATGGTGTGGAAATATTCTGCTATAAAGTGGGAACTTTAAATCCTGACTGCCTCCCTGTTTGAATGACAACCCGTCTGAGAGCTGTACTTCTGGAAACGATGGTACTCAGTCTTGTGATCAACATTGCCGGGGAAGCAAGAGGTTAGGATGCGGCTGACAGCTATAGGGTTGCAGTAGAAGGAGGAAAAAAAAAAAAAACCCACTAGGAGAGAAATCTTCCCAGCAGGTCTAAGAAAATGCTGGCTTTTTGTCTTGTTTTTCTGCTGTGTAGAAGTAAGAGTGACAAAACTGTAGTGAAAGCAAGTGTTATTTCAATCTCTCCATTATGAAAACATGTGAAAAGGTTTTTGTCATTACCTAATTACAACTATTTTAATCGTAACTAAGACCAGTTAAGAGATGGTAAATGGTAAGCTACTGCAAAAATGAATCCCATGACAGCTGTGATTTTAAGATACAAACCTATGAAAAGAAAGAAAGTGCATAAATAGTCTTGGTATTGGGCACTTTACTCCACATTAAATCAATACTCTCCATGACAATAGCTGATGATGATTACATCAGATAGACCAAGGCAGAAGGTTACTAGACTTCTGCAATGACATTAGATCTGCATGTCTTTGCATGCTCTTCTTGTGACTTCATTTTTTTTTCATTCTAGTACAAAGTTTCCTACAGGGTTGCTGCACATATTTTTTGGAAACTATTTCTTTGTTTCTTTTAACAGTTTTGGTATCAAAACTGAGCAAGACTAGAGGATTTTCTCAGTGTTCACTATCTTGTACTCATTCCAAAAAATCTGTTTTTTGCTGCTGCTTTTAGGTCTATTTGGTTTGGAATAATACAAAGTTTTGAGTTGAATCCGTAGGCCATGCTGTACTGTGGGTGAGATAAGGCACATTATGGGCATATCCTCTGTCCTCCACATGCTACATTCAAATGCGCTTCCCTCAGTCGCAAGCTGTGATTATCTTCTGTTACCCTAGCGTAATTTTATTGGCACGCTGAGCATGAGGAATGCAGTTATAAGTTAGTGTATTTTATAAGGATGTGTAGCACTGGTAACACATGCCATAAATATGTGATTGACTGGGATAGCTTCTGTTTGAGTTTTCCAGACACGTGCATGTTTTCCTATTAGAAGTGGCTGGATTTCTGGGAATTCTGTCTCATCTTACAGCGACATAGTAGACGTGTTTTAGGAGAACTAACTTTCATTTAGTTTCTTTAATTTTTATAAGAGCTCTACATTTTAGCTATCGCAGAGATGCAGAGTGTATATTAGCTTTTAATCTAGCTTGCATTTTGACAAACCTCTCTTTTAAATAGGTAACTGGTTGAAGTACTTTTCTTGCAAACCCTGACTTTGTCAGGCACACAACTGCTTTCAATATAGTGTTGCTACTGTAAACGAGACAGCATGAATAGCTTTTTAAGGATTTGTGTTTCCCAAGTTGCCTTTTAGAGCCGTTCTGCGGGAGGATCTATTAAATGAGGTCTCATTTTGGACTACAAAATGGAAGTTGACATTAATATTTTGGTGCAATCCTAAATCTGTCTGCAAGAGTAAGCAGTAGTGATAATACATTTTTAACCATTAAGAGCAGTGCAGAAATATCATGTCAGCTTTGATCATTTTTATTCCTTCTGTCTGTCTTTTTGATGCTTTGCAATTGCTCTTTGAAGTGAAAGGTACCACCAGAGTAGCATGGTTCACCAGAGGTAACACAAAATGTCTGTGTGAGTGTGTTCATTAGAAACTGAAATGAGTGAAAAGAGTGAAAACAAAAACTATGGCTTTGTGTCAGCTGTATCTGTGGAGAAAGTGCTGAGATATTTAAGGACAGATTTATTTGAAACCTTAATGTGTTTAATGGCATTAATGGCAGCTGCAGTTTTCTTAGAACAAAATAGCAAGAACATAAGAGCAGTAGTGTTGCATGTTTTGAAGCAGAAAGTTTTTATCATCTTCCTTTCCTTCACCAAACTGATAACAAATTGCATAGAAACTGTTAGGAAATTGCATGGTAGATGTGTTCTTGCAAGGCCTCGAATCATATACAGCCTAGCCCTGGTTTTGAATGTCACAGTCACGAACGTGCCTGCAGTATAAACAGTCCAGTTGGAACCAGGCCCTGTGCATTGCCACAGAGACGCAGTCTGAGCACCCTCTGCACCACGGACCGTTGAGCAGTTGAGGACTTTTATTTATTTTTTTTTTTACGTTAGCATATCAATATTTCTGCTTGGTCTTCCATCTCTTGGGAGATTTTTCTCCCTCAAGCCATTCCAGCAGTAGTTCTTGTAACACTTCTGGTTTTTACTTGGAACCTCCATTCAGCCTAATTACAAGATACACAAGCACAAAGGATTATTAGTCTTGAAGAACATTATAAATGATGCAAAAACAGAATATAGTGCGTCAGGGACATAGGCTGTCTATATCAAGCCATAGTTAACAGGAAAGATTGAATCCCAATTTTACTGAAATAGAGAATTGAATATGCTGAGGGATGGTGTTGAGTAAAAGGGAGGGGAGGGGTCCCAGATTTATAGGAATGTGGATTCTTATATGTCTCTTGTGATAGTCAGCTGGTCGGTTCTCACTGCGGTGTTCATTTTGTCAGGCACATGTAAAACGTACGTGTATAGTATAAAATTGTAGGAGGATACATTTTAGTTGCCATTTTTGTATTGTATTGCCCTTTGTAACTCAGAAATACTTGTTGGTGACTTAATTATTTCAGCTGCCAGGTGGATGCGCCATCATCTGTTCTGCCCTCAGCCGAGCTGCTGCTGCTGTGCTGCCCAGAAAGAGAGACTTTTTGGCGAGCAACAGATGCCTTGCCTCTTGGAGACTGTCTGGGCTGTTTCGGAAGTCAGTTCTGCTGCTCAATTCATTTTGTGAACATGTTGTAGATATTTCCCTTCATCAAGCTACACTGTCAAGAAGCCACTCTGTTGCAGACTGTACATTTGCTTTGATCTCGAGCAGAAATCTGGTTTTGTCGGGTTCAGTAAGCTTTCTTTTTCCACTACGCTGCACTGCAGTATTTCAAAAAAAAAAAAAAAAAGTGGAGAATAAAAGCTAGGTGTCAGGGGATTTTCTTTTCCTTTCTGATAAGGCAGTAGCCTTTTCCAGAAGGAGAGGAATTTTGACAATTGCTGCAGTTGACTACATTAACATAGTCAGCATCTGGACTTGCATTTAGGGTAGTAAAAGTCTGAATGCAGTTTGAAAATTAGTTAGACTGTGTTCAAATTTCAACAGTGTTAACACTTTCTTTTGCTCTTTGAGATGCTTAGTTAAGTGATAAAATGCAAGATGTCATGCAGTAATGCTACTTAGTGCACATCGTGGCCAAACAGGGAAGTGGAATATCGGTTAGCTGGATTTCAGCTGTTGATTAAGAAGCATAATGACACAGCTTCTGCAGCACTCTCCTCCGGTCTCTTATATAGGCCCTGAATAGCATTGGTTAAAGCTCTGAATTTATATTTCATGAAGGATGTTGTATTTTGCTTTCACTTCACTTTAGAACAAACCCACTTTTAAAAACTTCTCCCCCAAAATGGAAATTCACAGTATTATGGTTTTAGCATTTGATTTCAGGATTTTGGAAAGGCATTTCAGATTATACCCTGCAACTGTTTTTAGTATGTCCTGAAATAATGAAGATAAGAATTACAATCTGAAATGACAAACAGATTAAAATCAAATTAAAATACAATTTATAATGTCTATATTTTTAGCTCATTACATTCCTAAGTACCAAATGAGCCATTAATGAATCACCCAAATCAGAGTTTGGCTGTTTTGAATCCTGATGCCCTTCTGAGGGAACTTTTCAAGGCAAATGCAGCTTTCTTCGTTGCTGTGATGTGCTCTATAGCATGGTAGGAGACCACCTCCTTAATTATAATTGCTGTTTGAGTAGTTCAGAATAACCCTTAAGATTGATTTCATCAGGTTTATAACTTAAAAATAAGAAAGTGTGTCTGTTAACTCTGTTCATTTAAATGTCAGCAAAACATCTAAAATAGAGGTGGGCATTTGCCCTTTTAATATTGCCTTGATGTGGAGGTGGCATATTATTTTTCCTTATGGCAGTCTGTACCCTGGCATCTGCCATCAAGGCCACCATTTCTCTGGATTCAATCTGTAGCTTGTAGGCCATGGAAGAGCTTCTTAGAAGAGAAGTAGTGTGGTGGAGCCAGGCCGTCTGGCTGTTCAGCCTGGGGCAGGTCTGGGAGCATGCTGGGGCAAGAGGCAGAGTCTCTGCAGCAGTGAGCTCTGCTGGAGCCAGCCTGAAGAATGAGGTTTAGATTTACAGGCTTTCAGGCTTGCCTCAGCTTTCAGACATAGCGAATCCACTGAAGGGGCATTTAAAGCTATTTCTGTCCCCATCTGCTTGGGCTGTATCTTCTGTAGGGATGGAAAAATGAGGAAGGCTGTGCAACTAGTGTTAAGTGCAGTATCTGATAATTTGCATGGACTTGTACTGTAGCTTGTTTTTCTTGCAGAGTGTCTCACAGTTTTTCATAAACTTTATTTAAGCCATTCAGAAAAGCTAACATATGGCTTTTTCTATGACTCTTGCTGGCTTTGAATGTTCTTTGTGTTAGAGAGCTGTGGTTTAACTGTTTTATACTAAAAGCTACAGTCCGTTCTTCTTTTGTAACTTCGTATTTTGCATACTAATGATATTCTATATCACAAAATAGTAATATTCTCTTCTGTACGTTTTCATTGTCTGTACTGTGTTACAAATATTATCATGTTTTCAGATGTTCTTAGTAGATATTCTTATATGCAGACATGGTATGATACAGAGGTATACTGGCTTACTGGTAAGGCAAAACTGGTGAAATTTTGCTGGGAAAAGAGGGATTGTTTATAGTTTGCTGAGAGAATAAACAGAAGAGAAAATACAGCAAGAGGGAGCTGCTGAGGTGAACTTTTTTGAGGCGATAAAGTTTATTCAACCTTATGTTAAATGTATTAATATATTTAAAGTTACTGCAATATACTGTCAGGCAAACAGATCTTTTGGCTTTGTGCAAATACTCATTTTCTCAGTGCAGACTCAAATAAATGCTGACAATTCCATATAAAGTAAAATTAAAAAATATCAATGGAATGAAAAGATTATTGAATCTGTGAACTATTTACATTTGAATTTTTGCTTTCAATTGTCCTAAGTGGTAAAGTTCATTCAACTTCATGTCTGCTAACTGAATACATATAGCCCACATACTCATGACTCAGACATGGATGTAAAGAAGACTCTTCTGTAAGGCAGTAAAGGCAGTGAACATGCGGAAATTTTATTGAAGCTGATACTGTGAATGTTCGGCAGAGATGCAGAAATTATTGAGCTCTTCATGTGCTTAAATTGGCATCAGTCTTAAATGCTTTGTGTAAGGGTGCAATCCAGTGCCCTTTAAAGCTGGTGGATTACACCAATATTGCAAACAGTGGAGGAAAAAAAAAAAGATATAGGTATGGTATTTCTTGGAAATGAATGCCTTCAACACCTAGTGATGACAGGAACATGACTTCAAAAAACAATTATGACCCATAGCTTACATTTAGATGGGAGAACAAATATGTATATATGTGTGTGTGTGTGTATATATTTGTATATAGGTATATAGAGATATATATAGCATAGGTATAGATATATATATAAATAATATGGCTATTTTACAGATACTCATATTCTGTCAAATGAAATGAAGTTGAAATGAAAATTTAATCTGCCTGTTTTCCTTTCTGTGCTCTGTATATTGCCTGCAACTATACATATTTATATTGTTTGTGTAGTATTTATTTTATTTATATTGTTTGTGACACTAAAACCTATAGTCCCTTGAGATGTTTCAACAATATTGTAAGCTCACTTCCTCATTAGCTCATTATTTTAAATTGAAATATTACCTTTTACTTTTACGTGGTGCTAGAGAACACTATGGTTTTCAATAACTAATACTGTTGTCTGATTGCTCAAACTTTGAGGACTTGGCCTAGATCCAGCCTTATATTCCTCTTTAAGAACGGGCCATAGAAGTAGGGCACATCTGACAGGGGTTCCAGTGGGGAGGGGGAAAATGTGTCATGATTTTTGGGGGAATGCTAGCAGTGCTACCTGTCACATGGAGTTTGTTTCTGTGTAATGAGGCACAGTAGCAAGTGACCTGCCTCCAGTTCAGCCTTAATTAATTTGCAAGAACAGAGAAGGTTATGCATTTGAAGCTAGTCATCAGACACTTAGCTTCCTGACATCACTTCAGCTGCCCGTGCTATATACGAAATCTCAGAGGAAATATAGCTTGCTGGTATTCAGTGTTTGACCTTTTCAGAGAGAGGGACGTATCTGAATCATCGCGAGCATGTCATATCAGTTTCTTACAAGTTGGACCACAGCAACTGAGCTGAAGTTTTTCAAACTCCTTTCCCTCGCCTAGCTGGGACATCAAAGTATCCACGTAGTCTTAAAACTTTGAGCAGCCTCAAGTGCCGGTACTGTAAAGACAAAAAGGTGTTTGTTGTGAATGTTTATTTTTTGGTAGCATTAAAATGAGATGTAGTTGATACTGCTGAGTATCCTGGGTTACTCTTGGTTTAAAACTGAAAGTGTTTGCCAAATATAATCTCAAAGCCATAGAGAGGCAACAGATATATTTACAATTAAATGAGCTAAATTAATGATTTACATCTTGATACTGAAGTATAGCGAACAGCTGAGCATTTAGATTTGTATGTAACTCAAAAGTGGCCAGTTGACCAATTCATGTTCTCTGTTTTTTGTTTTTATTTTTTTTTGTTAATTTAATTTAAGGTGCTGAACTGATCTCGCTCAGGTCTCGATATCTGCTATTCAAAGAAATGTGTCTGGGACATGCAGGAGAGAAAGGCAGAAGGGAGACTTACATCACCTGTTGTTACCTTTCTAAGCACAGGGGTTGCCGGCAAGCCAAAGTAAGTGGTTATGTTTGTAAATGTAAAATAGAGTTTCTGCAAAAATAACTCTATTTAAATTGACTCAAAAATATCTAATCTGCTGGCAGCCAATACAAATGTTTTAAAAGGTAAGGAAATAAAATATAGTCCTCTGAGCTCCTTATACCTACATTTCTGTATGAGCTAGAGTAATTACACAGAAGATGCAAATGCTGTCGATAATGCATTATGAAAATCTACTCCTGAGTTTCTAAATGCATAGATGAACGCTGGGGCATCAACTTGAAGAGGTTTAACCCATAATGACAGCTCTGATCAAATGATTAATAATAATAGCAATATTAAGCTGTGTTTTGGGTTGGAAATAGAAACCTATCCTGAGAACCAAAAATATGTGTAAAATGGATAGCCATTAAAAATCACTGATTACATATATATTGTGGTCCTTTGTGTCAGATCCCAGAAAATAAACATTCAATAACATTTTAGTGAAAATAATGCGCAGAGAGCTGCCAGCACAGTTTAATTGTTAGGTGACTAAACTAGACCGATTATGGAATCATTGAGCATGAATCTGGTATAACAGCAGCTATAATTTGTAGGGCTCCGCTGAGTGCAGTGAAGTTGCTTCAGATTATGCTGGGATAAATTAATTCTTAATTTGGCCATTGTCATCTGATTTGATCAGATCAAAGATCAAATATTTTATACTGTTTGCAAGATGGAAGACTTGAATTTTCTAGGCTTAGACAAAGCAAATATATCTAGTGAGGTGTACATTTGAACCAGATTTTCTAGTGTATTTCCGCCTATTCTGACATTCTCTAGTTTTACTCTTTGCTGTCTGAGAGTGGTGATGCCTTTTGCTACCAGAAAAAAAAAAAATCCAGTGTGATGTCACGAATAGATAACCCAATACATATGCTAAGATTTTTGCCAAAGTTCTTCATGGCTAGTTGTATATGTAACCTGCTTAAATCCATGGATTTGGAGAGGTTAGCATAATTCAGATTACAGTAAGGATAGGAAGAAGCAAGCTGTAATAGGGCGTACGAGGAAAGGAAGAATTACAAGCAGAAGAGTGGGGACAGTTCTTTCATTTAGACACATACCGTGCTCATCAGAGCCAGATGGACTGCTCCTTGAATGCCTTTAATCTAAATAAGTAATGATTTCCAGACTAAGGGTGAGAATTTCTTGAATAAGCCTATCAATATGTCCTCATTACAACTGGGAAGTGTAAGAACAGTATGGCTATGCATATCTGAGCCAGCATTAACCTAGCTGTGGTCACCATACCTGTGCAAATAGTGTACAGACTTCATCATGTGTTGAACAAATCTGCTAGGGGTAATGAGTATGCCTTTGGGCAAATGTTGCGATGAAACTTAGGTTTCTGCTTTTCCTAGTATCGTCTTGTAAAAGGAATGAATGGAGAAGACTTGGAAGAGGAAAGGTAGAGAAAACTAACTGCTGAAAAGTATTCCTTAGTGGTGACTATAGAAATGAACTGCGGGAAGGAATTTTCACTTTTACAGCAGTCATCATGTACAGAGCCTTGTGTCAGTTTGGCTGCACTCTCTGACTATTGTGTAAGTTCTTTAATTCAAGTCAATCTTTAAAACACAGTTGGATTTGTAATACTCAGTGGTAGATGTTTCACAATGATTGATTCAGAATAGTGTCCTGGTTCTGACGGTAATCTCAGACTTCTGTGATTAAATTGAGTCACAAGCATAGCTTGAGAGCTCAAAACCCCTATGAGAAATGTAAGTTTGCAACAATACAAATGCAGACACTGAATAATTTGTATAGAATTAGTTCAGATTCCTGTTCAAAAATTATTGATGACAAAAATGATATTGAGCGAATGGGTTTCTTGAGTTCAGACAGGTTTGATCCAAAATTCCTTTAAAATGCTCTTTCCATTGACTTCAGTAGACTTTGAATAAGGCGCTCTCTGATTTTGATTGACCTACTTGTATCCTGAAATTTGAGCATTTCTATGTGATCTCTAAATCCTGCTTCTCATGGTTTCCTTCTCACAGCTGGAATGGCTGGTGTTGGTTTAGCACAGCCAAATTATCATCAGTGAATCATGACTTAAGCACAGACACGTGAGACAGACACTCCTGCCCTCCCTTCTTGACCAAAATGAAGTGACTCAGCCTAGAGGAGGAAACATTTGATACTTTTGGATTTAAATCTCAGATGTCTCTTTCTCATTTCTTAGCTTTAGTAATTGCTACGCTCAAACTGATAGAAATGACAAATATTTTTGTTTTCCAGCTGACAATTTCTTTATTGTTTCTAATTTAAAAAGCTGAATAATTTATGTATAAAAGAGGGTTAAGATTTCTTTCTTGAAGATGAAGTGACATCTTTAAAAACTTCAAGAAAACTCAAAATAAAAATAGTGCTGCTGACTTCAAGAATAAAAACATAACAGCCTGGTAATTATTACTATTTAATAGATATCCATGTTACTACAGCCCCTAGAAGTCCTGACGAGGCTTACGGACTCATTGTACAAATATAAAAGAGACTATGCCCATAGTTGCTGTCATCGAAGGACTCAACTGCAAAGGGATCTTTACACCAAAGTTTCTGTGGCTTTGCAGGATCCCTGCCTCAGCACACTGTTTCTGCTCTGGAGATCCAGCTGCAGGGACAGAGCTCATGACCCCAGACGGTTCCAAGTGCAAATGTAAAGCTGGCACAGCCAAAGCAAATACAGGTAACTCAGAGATTTCAGCAATGCTACTGAGCAATTGCACAAGCTGAAATACTGGCTCTGTGATGTGTCTATGTATGATAGATAAATGAATGGGATATTTGTCTCTATTCCTTCTATCCTGTTTGCTTTTGCAGGTAAGTTATACTTGAAGCCTTTTCTTCTAAGTTTCACAGAAGAAAAGTGAAGTTTCACAGTGAAAGGAGGGAGATGAGGCTAAGCTCAGAAGTTTCTGCCCAGTTCACTTTTTTTTTTTTTTATTTCCTTAGATTTTAATGATTGTTTTAAGTGAAAGGAGCTGTCCAATTTCGATTGCTAATCAGAAAAAAAGAAAGATTTCTTTACAGAAAAGATTTATTTGCACTGAGTTTCTGCTACTTTGAACTTTTGGTGCTTGTGCCAGTTTAAGCTGCTGTTCATCTCTGCTGTGTGTTGCAGGTTACAGTGACTTTTTGGAAGAATTACTGAGTTTACTGAACACTGCTAAATAGATCTATGAGGTCTATATGTTTGACCTAGTGTTATAAGACTAGAGTTTTGGGGTTGCTGAGAGGATCAGTGTTCAGCTGTGCATTTCTTCCAGTGCTGATGGAACAAAATGAGGTGGATTTTATTCAATGTGATTTTTTCCCCCATTTTTCATGTTCTGCCTCCCTAAAAACAGAGTTATGGCTTGTGGTTCTAGCACCTAGAATTATCAGCCAAGTAATTAATAATAGCAGCTGTCAATGAGCCAAAAATCAAGTTGATAAATAATGTTCTCAAGGACAATACCTTTTAGGCCTGAGATCAAATCATACCTTGAAGGCTGTTAACTGTTAAAATAACCACTATCATAGAAGAGCAAATGATATCTGCTCCCACAGAGACATCTGGGATTGGAGAGACTGAGCTGAGACGTGGGCTTCCAGAACTGCTGCTGTCATGGCTGCAGGTTCTGGAGGAAACGGTCCCACTCTCTGTGACTTGTAAGAATGAGTTTAATTACTTGCCCATTTCAACAACTCAGGTTATATGCTGCTCCGGAGATTTAGCATCATCTGTGAAATGGTGAAAAATGCAATCAGATCTGCTGGGATATTTATCCATAAGATGTAAAGATCTCCAGCCCGTGGTATAAAGAAGAGTAATTTTACTCATTGTAGATTCAAAATTTGTCCTCATTAGTATATTCATAATTTCTATTATAAGTTAATTTCCTGTTTCTATTATAAATTATAAATATTGTAAATGTCCTCCATTAAAAATTCATAATAACTTATTTGACTTGATATTTGAGAGTTCGTTTTGGTGTACAACATTTCCTGCATGTGCACTCAATTTATATACGCCATAAATTATTTTGGAAATGACAAATATTTTGAGCATTTTCAATATACTGCCACCTAGGTTTAGCATCTTTGCTGCAAAAATGGCCCTGATATGATTTTTTTTTTTTTTCCAGAAAGCTGTATTTTTTTCAATACTGCAAGTATCTATTTTGATTTTCTCCAGGCACATGGTATCATCCTAGGTCAATAGATTTGCTGAAATTGCTTTCTAGCAGATCTAAAATGTAATGATTCCAGGATAGAGGTTACCTCTCCAGTTTCCAGTCATAGTGCTGCTTCAATTTTGTTTCCACTTTACGTGGAAGTAATTAAAACCTCCTTTAGGCTCCTGTTCAGTTCTGTTATCATCACTGGAGGCAGTGTATTCTTTCAGGTTTTGGGCCACACTTAGATTATCTTTATTCCGTTCTGAACAATCAAGCCAGCTTGTCTATTTATTCCTGTTACTTTCTTTGTATTTACATGGATAAAGAACACTTTACAACTGAATTTTCTCTGCAGCGTCTACCTCATCCTGAGCACTGGAACTTAGACTTTACTCCCACTCGTCCTTCCCATGAAGTCACTTCCTGTGCGCATCTTTCCTTTTTGATGTTCTTGCTGAGAGCGTTATTCCATCAGTTGGCTCCATTCCTCCACCAGCCAGCTGTGGATTCTCCTCTGTCATTGTGGGATGCCATATGTTACCTGTGCCTGCCATCTGCCATCACGTTTCTTCCACAAGTGGGAAAGCAGGTAAAGTCCAGGCTAAGATGCACCTCACAGGTTTCCCATCCGGTCAGCTATGTTGTCTCCTTCTCTGGTCTTCTCTAGTGTTGCCTCAGTGGAAGTCTCTTTCCTGTTTCTAGTCTGTAGCCTTAAAGAAGAAGGGAGCAAAATTTGTAAGAGAGTCCTCTTACAAATATCCATGCAAAAGCCCCTATTGCTGAATTCACAGTACTGAGCACAGTGAATCTTAGGAATCCATTTCCTATTAACAGGTTATGTATTATTTCAATTCAAACCGATTTCGTCGTGAACGTGGAACAGAAACCACTGAAATGTGAAAGAATAAAATTCTGGAACACAGATTTATTTTCTTCACTGTGGTTTGATCCTGTTCCAATTTATTTTAGTGACTTTACATCAGGCCCTATTGCTAATTTCTGTTCCATTCAGTTTCCTTAGTAACATCTATTTTTGGCAACATTATTCTTCAGGGATCTGGCATGGAGGGTTCATTTTGAATATGAACAATTATAATTTTATTTTAAGTGTGCCATTTCACAGACAAAAAAGAAAAAAGCAAAGCTGTTCCCCAAAATTCTTATAAATATCTGATGTGGCTATATCACATGGTTAAAACCATTATTACATTTTCAGAAGTTGTTTTTTCATGGTTTCAGTGGAAGATTTTCAGGAGACAAGTTGTTATACATTCATATGTTTTTAAATCTCTTAAAAATCATTATCCGTCTCTACGTTAGAGCTGTTTTATTCAGATTTTTTGGATCTGCTAGCTTAGGAGCTATGTAGCAGGCCCCGAATTGTCAGCAGCACAGCTATTCAAAAAATAAGTCATCTCATGGAAAAAGAGAAATGCTCTTATTCATCTTCACCACTAGTCACCTTCCCTCCCTGTGAATTGCCAGGACAAAGATAAAGCTGCTCTGGAGATCTGTTTCCATATCTAGTCTCTATTTAATGACATATACTTGTATCGACGTTCAAGTGCCATACCTAAGAATGAAAGTAGCTGAAATTCTTAGTTGCAAGCCTCCAGCAATCATTACGTAGCAGGATTGTAGTAAGAGGTTGCAGAATTTTCTTACTTTTTTCGCCAATATTATCTGCTTGTCCACTTGAAGTTGACACGAAGAATCTGACTAAAGAAAAAGTGTAGCAATTGGTAAGATTTTTTTTTTAATTCATTGATTTACTGAATTAATTATTCAGTAGTATTCAGTGCATTTTAACCCTCTCAGCTCATAGAGTGGCCAGCCTCCTTGACAGAAAGCAGGCAGTATTTGAGAACTTGGGCTCAATTTGATGAGAGTGAAAATAAATATACTACACGTTATGGGATGGAAAAGGAAAAAAGGGCAGTCTTATGTCAATGTGATGCTTACAGTTCCATGCAGTTATGTCAGTGACAAAGAGAAAAATGTAAATTGATATTTTAGAGCTTTCAGTATTTTTCAAGGTAACTTGGTTTTAGCATGCCATTTCCCTATTAACAGATCAAAGACTTTCTGATTATGTCTTGCACTTAAGTTGCATAGGAAGGATGATCTGTCAGAAGTTACCAGCAGATGAATAATTATTTACCCTCTTATGTAGGCTCCTATTTATGGTATTTGTCAAGCAAGTTCCCTCCTAGGGACAGATTAGAGTATGAGCGCTACATGGTGTGATGAAAGCCTTGCCATACCTCAGGCTTTGTAATTTCCTTTTATCTGAAATAATTGCCATAATAAGGCATAAGGACTAAAAAGCTCTTAGGGTTTTAACTGAAAGTCCTGTGCTGGTCAAAAGACGCCTTGGTTACAAGCAGATGCTTCTATTTTCCAGCAGTCCTGAAATCAAGGCTCTTCTATAAATTAGAAAGAAAGCCTCATTTTTCCTGTTGCTAGGGAAATGGTAAGAGAGGAATAATCCTTGCTCTTCCTTGAAGAAATAACCAGTTCATGTCATAAAATGTCTCATTCTCAGGATTTCTTGGCTCTGTAGCTTCATCTGTCCAAACAATCTTGACTAAGTCTGAGATAAGATAGTCTGACAAGACTTAGAGTTAAATAGGCCGATAAGATCTCATAGTATTCTCTCAAGAGGTTAAGTAAAATGATGAGATAGTGGGTAGTTACAGTCATTGGTCCATCCCAGGTGCTATGTCTGAGAGTAGTGCTAATGGGAGCTGATGGGTTGATTTCTGCCAAATTTGTGTGTTCTCTTCAGAGATGCATTTTTTTCCCCCTTACAGTAGGCTGTAACAAAGGACTTTCTGAAAGAAGGAGTTATTGGACCTTCCATGCTACAAAGGCTCATACAAATTGCCTGTCAGTCAATTAGATCTGAAGGGCATAAAAGACAGACTGATGAGACAGAGGGTTAGGACATTTACTAGATTCCAGCTAGAACATTTTTGATTTCGAGATTTTTAATTTTAACACTGAATGCTGCAATTTGCATTTGTTGGAGGGGGAGGGTTTAATAATTAGCCCCTACTTACACTGATGGTTTTATTAGTGCTGGTTATTTGATCTGCTTTGGAAGAAACTATCCTTTGATATTTTGAAAGCTACATATGATAGCACTGCACATTATTTGCACTTCCCTTCTGTAGTTATCTTCCTGTCCTTCCTTAGAAGGAAAAGGAGAGAAAGAATGGGGAACTTTAAAAATAGCTACCTTGAAACAGCATCTGCATGCCAGAATTGTGTCAGTCAGCTTTTGTTTCTGTAGAGAAAAGGGCATAACAGTGCTAGCGATTCACAGTGCCAGTAGTACTATCGGGCCCAACACTGTCTCAGTGGGCTGTGGGACAGTTTATCTCGGATTATGCAGTACTCGTGGTGTTCTGGCTGCTGGCACCTGAGTGCTTGGTACAGATTAGCCTCTTGGGTCGCTTCTTGGCGCATACATTTTGGCCATTTATATAGGTTGCACTCAGTTTCTTTACCACTGTGTAATGACAAACATACGCAGGGACTTGTCCTTCCCAGAACATGTGCATTCTAAGGAAGAAGAAAAGTAATGATAGGGTAAAAGAAAGAAATGAATAAACGCTACCTATTCTGTGGAGTCACAGATTTTGTGAGAAAAGAAGGGAGGATACCCAGGACATGGTATTAGTGTCTTGGTGAGGAGTGCCAGATAGTTTCATGCAGTATAAAAACTTAAAAATATCCAGATTTCCACATTTCTAACAGAATTAAAGGAGAATGGATGCAACTGGATGGCATAAAGGTTTCCAGAACTCATTATAATCTCTTACTGTTCTTATCTTCTTGGCCGTTTCCATGCTGGTTAATCACTGACCTTTGCTACTACCACCCTGGGTTTGTGATTTCCCGGTCTCTTGCTGCTAACGACTTGCAAAGTCTTGCATGGGTTACTTGCACTGGAGCAAGGACAGCCAGGGCCACATGGAGCCTGTGTGAGTCCAGATGTTTTGAATAGTCATACTAAGCAAAGTGCATGTGGTTTCTTAGCTTCAAACAAGATCATCTGTTTATTACTGAACTTCTGTCTCCAGAAAACAGAGGCAGGCAATGTAAAAGAATGGAATAGCAATGTGATTCACAACCAAAGAATTTATCAGCTATTACAAAGAAAGAGGTATCCTTGTCAAGGGCAAAAGACTTGCATGAGCGCATCCTGCTGCAGCTAATAGTTTAGAGCAGATTTCGCCAGGCCAGATGTAGCAAACTGACTGTTCTACGTCTATGACCTCTCATAAGCATATTTGATCTGGTTTGATGACTTGCATGTGTCACACACATAACACGGGTGTCACTCCTTGCTGGCAGTTATAAAATAATTCTGGACATTTCAAGGGAATGATTCTTTTTATTTTTAATCTTTTAAAAATGAATGTAATACACCCACCCATCATATATATGTCAGTGTACTTTTTATGTTATATTTTGACACTTTCTCATGTCAGGATTGCTTACCTGGGCATAGCTATAGGTGACAGCAGCACCTAAAAGATTCTCTGTTAGATTTCAGCAGAAACTAGACATGTATGTAAGCTTATTTTCTCAGAAGAGTTGAATCAGCAGTATGCATTTCCCCAAGATTTTTCTAGTCCAGTCAGCTCAGTGGAATTTAAATCCCGAAAACACAGTGATTAGGTTAGCTAACACATAAACAGTAAGAGAGTTACGAAGGTTTTCGGCATCCACTGTTTTAGGTAAAGAATCTTTATTATAATTGAGTCCTGGGTCTTCACCGCCCCAAGAGACACTACATCCTCCCCCCGCTCACCCGAGTTATGTAGATGGCAGCTTAAAAAGAAACAATACACAATACTTCTGCCTTTTTGTCTTAACTTCTTAATTAGCAGTCATTACTCTGGTATATCCCAAATAAGAGTAAAGTAAGAGTAAAAATAACCTCAGTCGAACTGGGACAGTTTTATTTTTCTTAAGACTTCTTTTGGGTAGTTAGGACCAATTGCAAGAAGACAGATAGATTTGGACTTTGTGTTCAGCAGAGAACCGGTGTAGGCACTGCGAGGTGCCGTAATGTGTTCCCATTGACCAGCACTGCTAAGCTAAAAGGCTGCCCTCTTCTAAGCAAGGTGAAGAGTCACCAGAATCAACTGCACACTTAGCTAAAATGTCTAGATTGAAGGTGCTTTGAACACTGCTACTCTTAACTTGACAGATCTGTTATATTCTTATCCAGAGGCATCGGCCTGCAGAAGTTGCTCTGTGTCTTTGGTACCAGAGATGTGTAAACAATGCAAGTAACTTTTGAATTAATAGCAGCTTAATACGATTGACTTTCCTGTTCTGGAAAGACAGAAGATCTTTTCATTAATGCAGGAAACAATTACTGCAGTTTATATAAGGCCAGCTCATGCTTTTTAATACAAAGCAGCATTACTGTGTAACCTGCTGCCACTGGATACCATTATGCAGTGAGATCCACGTAGGAGTGCATTTAAATGAACCACCTTATTTTGGTCTCACTGAAGAGAGCAAAACTGCATAATTTTCAAATGTATCATTTTTTTTCATTTAAATGATACAATCAGAATTCTTCCAGAAACTGGCAGCACTCAGTAAAGATTAATACAGATTCAG
Source organism: Struthio camelus (assembly GCF_040807025.1). Taxonomy (NCBI): domain Eukaryota; kingdom Metazoa; phylum Chordata; class Aves; order Struthioniformes; family Struthionidae; genus Struthio; species Struthio camelus. Next base: position 16,493,573 of record NC_090949.1, read on the forward strand.
GAGATTATAGCATATTTATATGTCTGTCTATCAAATGTCATCTTTGTGCCCTAAATATAATACAGATAACAGAATTTATATCTCTCCCTCTAAGTTATTATGCTACTAATTCGTTTCATATAGTCAAATCCTTTTAAAGAAGTGAGAATCTGGTAGGTTCAAAATTCAATGTATCAGCTGTATATCTATGCTGAACTCCCTCTGGATAATCTAAAGCTACATGATGCCATAATTCTAAAGCAGAAATATGTTTGCACTTCACTGTAGAATTATGCATAATGGGAGACTGACAACATGGAAATAACATTCGGGCTTCAAAATATTGTCATCTCTACCCTTCCCCCCCCCACAAGTAACCTTTAAAGCCCTGTTTCTGCAGTAATTTACGCAGTGGCTTGTTTTCATTTGTTAAAAAGAGTTCATTGATTCCACAAAGAGCAGTCGTACTTGAGATGAAACAAGCTGGTAAATTTTACAGGACTGGGAGGAGGTTGGCTATAACAGAAGATCAGATGTGCAGTGTTGTAGGGCGTTTTACTGGATGCCTTTTGACACGTCGGGTTAATTAAACTCTTATTGACAGTTGACTGCATTTTCTTGTTTCCTGCACTTTTATATGGGCTGCTCTTCAGGAGCTTGTGTTTAGAGCTTATCCAGGCTCACACAAAAGGACGCTTCCCCGCAGCAGCGGAGGTAGAAGTGGAGTGACGGCAGGCATCGTGCAGGGCCCTGGGCTGGAAGCAGAGGGCAGTGGGAAGGTGTGGGGCAGTCTGTGAGGAAGCTGAGAAGCATTCCTAGGTCTGAATCTGAATCAGATTCCCTTACCTCAAAAGACTGATAAACAATTGGATTTCCGTAGAAGTGATTTATAAATTATTGTTCATACTCATACAATGAGTGGAATAGAAACAGAAAATATAGTGGTAGGGATTAATTAGAAGACATGCAAGTTGGAGTCAGGGGAATGTACAAGGTAAAAGCAAAGACCTTTCCAACTTGCTGGGGAGTCCCTGGAAGTGCCTGTCCCTGTGCTCCCTGTCATTCAGCAGTAGCAGCCCAGGCACCCACCATGAGGAATGATGACAGGAGAAAGCTTGCACCAGGTACCGGGGAAGGGCATGTCCCTGCTGTGGGTGTTGTTTAACTGTGTCCTCTCCACCCTCGCCCATGCAGGTCGGAGAGCACCAGCCTTTTCTGTGGGGGAGAAGCCAGGCCTGGCCTTTTGGGTAGGCCCCGCACCAAATGCCAATTTATGTGTTTCAAATCTGTTGCGTAAGTCATCCCTCTGTGCCAGAATATTTAACTTGTCACTTACACTCTCTCTCCTGTGATAAGAGCGTGAGCGTCTTTCCCAAGCTCGGTTATGGGACTCCTCCAGGAGCCCTCTGATCTTCACTAGGAGCGAAATCCAGAGTCCTGGGATTGGGAGGGGACCTTGCCTTCTGCAGAAGGACTAGCATTGATTAGTGCAGAGATGAATAAAGGGCATAAAGGGTCCTGAGAGCTGGATTTCTTACATACAGGAAAGTACCACTGCCTGGAAAGCAATATTTTCTTGCATTAGAAATATATATATTGGAGCTTCATTCTGTGAGACATACATAGATACTAAACCTGCATAAGTAAAAAAAGTTCTGAGGACACAGTCAAACAACACCACAGAGGGGACATGCCCTTCCCCAGCACCTCCTGCAAGCTTTCTCCTGTCATGACCTCCTCCGAATGATTTGGTGAGATAACAGAGCTTTCCTTTAGGCATCATTCAGGAGCTGCAGGGACTTGGTAGGTTTATGAATCTCCATGACTTTATTTTTTCTTTTCTTCTTATCTTTTTTTCTTTTTTCTTATTTTTTCTTTTTCTTATCTTTTTTCTATTTTCTTTATATTCCATTTTCTTTATTTTCTATTTTCTCCCCTTTGCTCCTAAAAAAAAAAAAAAAAAAAAAGCATTAATAATCTTTTATTTTCTCAAACATAAGAGATACTTCTGCCTAGTAGCAGACTTGCCTGAGTTCTGGATGACTTTTCCTCAGCTTAGCTCTCTTCTTTAGCAGCAGTGTGCTGGTAAAGCCATGAAATATGTACATTTCCTATTGTCCGCTATGGCACACCACTGGAGGAACAGATTTCTTCTGTGTGAGACATAACCAACTGATGTTGTGCATATATGGAGTGCCTGAAGAGTTTACTGCAGGAAAGTGGAGAAATTTTAGAGACAGTAGTTGCAGCTTTGTCACAATTTGTTCCTAGATTTAAACTGGCTGTTTAGCTTTTAGTCCCTATAGCCTAGCTTGAGGGAAGGAGTACGTTAACTTTGTGTGTGTGTGTGTTGTGTGTGGCCACAGGCACACGTATGTAGTTGGCGTGGCGAACGCCCTTATTTTTCTTTTGTATGTACAGTACTGGTACATTTATCAGTTTCATTCAATGCCTGATACATCCCGCACTGTAAGATTTGTGAAGATATTTTATTTACGGTTTTATGAACCTGGGTTGTAATGCTCTAAAAATGTTCCTGCCAAATTAGCTGTGCGCTGATCTGTCACGTAAAAGGTCTTTATAAATTTATACCAAACATTAGAGCACAATCTTGTCTCATCTGGCTTCTTACCTCTAGGACCTCTGAAACTCTTTTAAAATCCAGCACAAAATAGACTTAAAAAGATTCAGTTTAATCTTTCATACCTTTGAAAACTCTTTTGCATAATTAGACACTGTCAGCAATTTGGATGGGAGTCAGCTCACTTAATTTAGTGATAGTGTTGTTGCAGCCAGGGTGGCCTAAAAACATAAGACATGGTTTGTTGATACTGGTAATTTCTTTTCAAGATTTCCAATGTAGTCTCCATGCCAAGGTAGCCTTCAAAGGAGGGCTTTGTTTTTACCTAACTTTAGATGTTTAAAATATTCCTTTTTTAAATATTTGAACTAATTGTCTAGGCTCCTTTGTAGCCCATGGAAAGGGGCATTGCCAGAGGAGAACTCATCAGATACATAATTGACACCACCTTTTAGCAGAGTCATACCCCAGAAGGGTCTGTTTTACTTTGCAGGCTGTGAAGTGGCTCTATATGGCAAGCACAGATGTATACATCTACTTTGAGGTGTACCTCTGCTCTAAGATTTGATTGGTTAAATTCTAGTCTTTCCATAGAAAAAAGACAAGAAGCATTTTATACAAAATCAGCTTCTTGAACATATACAATATATTTGTATATGGACATATACGAATAAAGTTGCAAAACCAGAGAAAATGAATGGGACTATTATTTTACTCCTCATGCAGTCATTGCTGTGAACGTGAAATGCAAATAAAATGACCTACACTTGGAATGATAAAGATAGAGACTCAGCTGATACAAGTGCATGGGAAGGGGGAATCTACCCCACTTTACATGACGAAAAATTGACCGGCCCCTCAGGATGCAGAATCTTGCTCAGCTTAAGGGGCTGAGCAAGGGCTTTGGCAAGTGCCTCATAGGAGCCTCTGCTCCTACTTGGCTCCTGTAACTTTCTTAGATGTGACAAACTTATGCAGTGCGGTTCAGTCTCACCTCAGCCTGATGGCAATGTGTCTCAAATTGTCAACCCTGAGATGGCATTCAGTTAAATTTTGTGTGTCTAGGAAGAAGGTCGATACTTCTTGACAAAAAATTACCATAAAAGAGCTGTACTTTGGCATCACCTAATGCAACCAAGATAATGGCAAGCCACCTACCCGCTCCTGTTAAGGCATGACCAGAGAGCACTCCAGGCCCTGCTGTTGCTGTGTGCACACTTTCTGGACCTTGCAGTGTGCCTGTAGGCATTGAGAAGGGCTTACCTGGAAAGTGTGGGAGAGCCAGGGCCTTGCAGTCCTTCTCTGATGACTCCATAAAGGGTCTTTCTGACCTGTACCTGGGGCATCACTCCCTGCAGCTTTCCCAGGGTACCACTACCTGCCCTAGAAGGCAGCACAGTGTAATCTCGGCCCTGGCCCTCACCATGCTCTGCTGGACTTCATGTCACCTCATTCAAGGTGTCCTTCTGCACAGGCAGATAACCCACTGCCACTCCAGCCTCTACTGTTGGCCAAAGGAGAGGCTTCTGCTGAACCTGGCTACTCCTGCAGCATGGCCACAACCTTCCCTGGCCTCAGCAAGCAGCAGAGCTCCTTAGGTTGCTGCGGAGGAAGTAGCATCACACCTGTGCTTATGCTCCCCTCTCTCACAAACCACATATCCCTTTTTTAACCCTTTCTTCCCTGAGGCCCCGGTCTTGTATTGTCATGAGCCAGCGATCCTGGGACAGGGATTGCCAGGTGACCTAGATCTGCCGCTGCAGCTTTGCATGACACCAACCAACCCACCCACACGTGCAGGTCGCACGTGCTGCCTCCACACACACGCCTGGTGCCATCGTATCCCTCCACAGCGCCGGGCCAGGCTGCAGCCAGTGGCTCCCTTACCACTCGCGCCCCTCTGCTCCCCTAGCCACGGGTGGGTGACCCGGCTGGCCAGGCAGCACTTTGGCTATGCACAGCTGGCCAGTGCAACGGCCCAAGCAGGCCCAGGGAAAGCCTCTCCAGAATCGGTCTGGTTTGATGCCGTGTACTGCAGGGGCCATGCTAGTCCCTAGGGCCCTCGCTATGGAACTGGCAATGCCTGCGCGAGGGCAGGCACAGTCTGTGCTTAGGTCCCTGCTGGCTGTCGAGTTTCAGAGCGTTTCAGGACAGTCTTGGAGACAGAATTTTCTGTTACGTACCTTGTGCGGTTTCTAGATAAGAGACTTTCTGACAGCAGGCTGCTACATGTAATGTTTTTGATGGTTGCCAGGAATCGTGTGTGTCACCTGATGATTGTGTCCTGTGTCCTAGCTGCCTGCCCTGGGGAAGAGCCTTTCTTCTCCGGTGTCCTCCTGATACCTGCTCTCTCTCCTTCACAAATTCGAGGAGGGGCCTCTCCATGCCAGCAGCACCACGTGATACTGGCAGGGTGGTGCAGCGACATGGGAGCAGAACAGCGTAGCGTTCTGCTCCTGCAGAACGAGCTAGTAGACATTTGCTGACATGGCCTTAAGTTCCTGATTCGCTCGCGGTCCTTTTTCGTACCACGTTTTTCAGGCAGACACACCCTTGCTTGGATATCGTCCTCATGACTTTTTACAACTGTGCTAGGTTTTGAGGTTTCTCACTGATGACCACTTCTACATGCCATGGGATACCTAATATTAAAAAACAGTTTTGGGGGAATTGGGCTCTGCTTTACCACAAATGAGATGACTGAACATCAGTGAGGAATTTTATCTTTATTTTCATGATGTTAGCACAATAAACTCACACAGTAGCATTGATCTGTACTTATTTAACAAAATACATTTATAGCAATTTACAAATTCTTTTCCATTTGAAAACATTGCATAACATTTTATTAAACACAATACTTTATATAGAGAATTCTCATTTAAAAACATAGTTTATTTTCGAGTATTTTCTTTTCCCAGTAAAGCACAGCCTAACAAAGAAATTCGTGCCTGTTAGCAAGTAAGAAAATTAGAACACTAAGAAGATGTCACCTGTCAATTTATCTGATTAATTTTAAATTAAGGTATCAGTGGAATGTAAACAAAGAGTAATTTTACAAAAGGCTCCATATCAAATATACATGCAGAGGTCTGAGTTCCAATGTATATATTATTACATTTCTGTTCTCTAATGTAATATAATTTGATAAGCCATTATTAAAAACAGTAGCCTTTGGCACTCTGAGTAAAAAAAGAATATATCAATATTTATGTAAATAACACAATTTCAATGATTACACAAGTGCTTTAAAATCTTTTGTTAAGAAATAGGAAAGCTTAGGAAAAATATCATACTGCACTTGAAATAGTGCAGCAAGTTTTAGAGTAATAAAAGCAACACATATGCCAATATATATCTGACTAAAACCAAGGAATAAAGAACAAACACTCCCACCAGGAATCCTGCTGTTTCCAAAACAGCTAAATTACCAGAGGGAACATTTTCTAATCTTTGCTTTATTGTCATTATTCTCCATTTCAATTTTCCATTATTTCCAGGTTCATCAACTTATGTTCTTTCCCCTGCACTTACAAACTAACAAATGATTGCATCTTACTTCCCTGCATTGATAGGCCAACAGTGATTGTGTCTTACCCATTCTGTTAAAGCTAATCCTACCTGCTTTATCGTGTACCTGAACTAAGCTCAATCCAAAGGGTTGTTGCTCATGACAAACCAAGTCTTTAATTCCTAGGAACCGTGTACAAAATTTGATATTAAATACCAAGGACTAAAGATTCATTTATTCAAAAAGCAAAAATAAATCCTGACTTGTAAATACTAGAGTCTGGGAACACATTTCTAAAATATTACTCTTTTTTCCCTAGTATCTTTGATTAATTTTCCCAGCTACTGTGCCTTGAAATAACATTCAACATGTACAACAGACTGCAACCCTACTGGTTATTTCCTTACATGTAGCCTGCAAAGTACCCCCTCCCCCCAAACATCAGATGTGTGATGGGGTTTTTGTCTGGAGGGTGGTCCGACCCTCTTCCACAGCAGTGGGTGATGGGCAAGTGAGGGAAGCATTGCTTGACAAAAGTTGGCTGATGGCACTCAGCTAAGCCTGGAGCACCCGTGTGACTGGGAAGGTATATAAAGCTTTCTATTGACTCTGAATCCCTTCTTCTAGGCAGGTTAGTAAACACCATCCTCCTACTTCTGAGATTGCTTAGGCTGGGGTTGGGTTCGGGATTTTATTTTGGATTCTTTTTCTTTCTTTTGGTTTGTGTGTGTGTGCGCGGGTGTGTGTGTGTGTGTGTGTTGTGCTATTTACCTTCTTAGGATGGGAAGATTCTTCCTTCTACCTCCTGCTTGGTTGGGGAATGGTGGGCTTCTCCACCTTTTCCTCAGAGGTCTGTGGAGTAAGGTCTGTAGACAGGTTCTGGCTACATGGTAGTTAACTGGTTCTCTCATACCCTGAATCAGAAGAGGACTTAGAGCAAGTCACCCCACTAAAAAAGCCAGAGGACAGCTGAGCTGCTACTGCCTATTCAGTGAGGGGACAGCGAAGCCATTCCCTCCCCATCCTGGAAGCTATCTGACAGCAGTTCTCCTTCAGGTAGAAATGACCTAGGAGAGAATGTGGAGCTGCACTGGACAAGCATTGCCAGCGACTTCCTTTATAGTTTAAGTCAAAGCCAAATTAAATCAGGTTTCTCTTCTAGCATGCCGAGGACATGCCATGCTTATTCCTTTTAGAGTTCTCTAGTTCATCAATTCCTAGCAACACAGATTTTTAGCGGGTAAATTCTTTCTATTATGAGTTCACTTTACTAAAATAATCCATATTCTCTCAGGTGCAGAGACCCTCCATATTATTAAGTGGGGAGGAAAAATACAATGCTTAAGGAGGGTCTGTTGGAGAGTGTCTCAAGGGAGGTGAACCATAGTGGTGGCACAATGCAACACTCTTTAGGGATTCTGCAATACCAAGGCATTCCATCTTTAAAGCGAAGCATAAATTCCCCAAATGATGGTCATTGGGGTAAAACTTGTGATTGTTCTTAGTGGCATGCTAAGCAAGTGAGGTGAATAACTGCATCTAAGTACGTGTGAGCTAGAATATTAATTATGGCGTCCTTAGAAGCTGATCAGAAGGTGGCAGTTTATTTTTATCTACTCATGGCTCACCTTTCAACGTTTGCGCATCTGACTGTTATTGGTGTCACGCATCATGTAGGTAAAAACTAACAGAAAAATGGAAGGGTTGCTGAAGGACAGAATGGCAGATTTAAAAATGCAAAATCTGAATTACTTTTAGTACTTTAAAAGACCCCTTTAAAAACAATATTTAAAACAGTTCTACAAGTTAGCTCACTAAGAAGCAGCCTCTTCATTAGTAGCACCTGTTCTTAAACAAAAGTTGAGCAGTAGCAGCAAAACTATTCAAAATAGATAGTTATTCCATTCTAATGGAATGTCACCCACAGATTTTTGTTGCAGTAGACATCTTAAAGAACTACACAAAACCTTTGCAATCTTTGAATGTGACAGATCCACTATAACAAAGCTGTAAATATTTCCTACTCTAAATGAATGCAGCCAGCATCATCATAGTATTAGCAATATTACTTTTAAAGTAACTGCACATCAATATGTCATGTGTTTGAAGAGTCTAGTAAGTTTGCAAATTTTCAAAACATTTAAAGTTACCATCAGCACCATCCTGCATTAAAGTTTTGGTGCAAACTCTGCAAAGGTGAATATTATAACACTGACACAGCCTTTGCTGTGAAAAATTCAGTTGATTTTGGACACAAATATAAATAAAATAAAAAGTTGGCACATTCAGGAAATAAAGTGTCTGTGTTCAAGACCATTGTTTTGATTGACATCATCATTCTCAGATAAACATTTTGAGTCTGAAGAAACAAGCTGCATGAAAATGTTTCACATTAGTTAGGTTCTGGCATTGTGCTTTTCCTCCCACCACATGATTTGTACAGGCTCATGCACACTACACATCATCAGTGTTCAAGAGAAGTTGGGCTGATGGTCAGTAATTTGGCACGTCAAAGGTAAGTATCAGCTCAAAACAGAGAGAGCAGAACCTGTATCAAGATGTGTTTTACTTTGTGGTGGTGTGGACCAGCTGATATGTCTCCTCTCATTCTTTGTATGCTCGTGTGGGGGATGTGCCTTTATAGAAGATGTTTCTGGTATTCTCTGGACTGCTCCCTCGTTCAGGGATTAAAATGATGTTACCTTTTCTTCGAAGTGTTGAGTCCCGGCTGGAAGAAATGGACAGCGTCTCTGAGCCAATCTCACTTCCCTCCACTGGCGTGACTCTTATTGTAGTGATTCCGTGATGGTGATGCTCGCTGTTATCTATGTTGCTCCTTTTCCTGTCACCTGACCCATAACTGTCTTTCAAGGAGTCACAGCTCTCAGAGTCTCTGTTGAGATCATTTAGCTCATATGTTTGACGAAGGGTGACTTTTTCAGGACCTTTCCATTTCCATGACCCACTTCCTTCACCTTCTGATGGCATCTGAATTACAGGTCTGTTATTTTCTGGATGGGCCTCAACTCTGACAATGCTACTTGGCTCATGATCTGTCAAGGTTTTATATCTGATGGCTCCTGTACAAGTGACTGTGCTTCCCTCTGAACCCTTTGGACTGCCCTGAAGCACTCCTTGCTGCTTAGACATGGCTATTACTTGCATGATTCTTGGCTGACTATTGCTTCTACATGCAACGCTCTTCTCAGCAGCCTTCAGCCATTTAGCTCTAGCGGAACTACTTTTGGGAGACGTGTTCACGTTTTCCTGAGTCTCTTCAGGAATATGCACTAACTGGGATGAGCCAGGACGTGACTGAATAGAGACCCTTGGCCCCCCAGAGAGACCTGAGTTGTTACAACCTGGTACACTACCAGGTTGAATTTTCAGGTATTGGTTACTTGGGCCATGATGATCCCCATTTACACCCACTCTGGAGGGCTCTGAGCTTGACCTCATTTCAATAGCTCTTGGTGGTGACTGGCCAGATTCAGTCTCTATTACTTGCAGCGACAACTTTCGACTTTCGTTCTTGTTCTTCCACTGGGAAAGCAGTTGCTTGGAGCGGGCAGAATCCATTGATGCATGAATTGTTGCATTTCTTCTTGCTGGATCTTCCAAGGATGGTGTGTTGACTCTTGGCAAAGTGTTGCTGAAAGTAACCATATTTTCCTTTCCCATTGGGCTTCGTGGTGTTATGATTTCTACATCAGCATTTGCTCTCTTGATGTTAGTCAGAGACCCTGAATCTCTGTGGTTTCTATTCAATATACTTTCAGAATGGTGAGCGGCAATGCCATCGCTGCTGCTTCCGTTTTTACCAGGCAAGATTCTGTTGGCATCTTGACTAAGATCTGTGAAAGACCTTAGCGGTTCTCTGTGAAAATTCGGGTGAAACACATTCTCCTCACTTGGTAAGAAGTTCCCCACAGCATACAGGCCCTGATATTCGAACAGAAGTATCAACCAATTACAGAAAAAGAGGCATTTTAAGATACTTTAATTATACTCTTCTGCCTTTAAATAAATACAGAGTGATAGCAATAGTCCAGTTTAACTAATAAGATATATTCACTTTCCTTTCCTCACTAGTGAATCCTTATCCTTATTCCATATTCCATCCTCATTCTGATACATCTAGGTATATATGAAGCGGTCTCAATATAATAACTAGGGCACATAGTTCATGCCAATAAATAGATGAGGAAAATATTTAGCCTCCTTCCATGTTTTATGCTTTATATAGCAACACATGCTGCTGAAGTAAGAATGTTTTGTTACAAAAATAACAAAATTAACGTTTGCAGTATTCTAAGCAAGTTAAAGATATTTTACAGCTGCACTACTGTCTGCTCTGATTTACTGAATCTTGTTCCAGCTTGACTTGTTCTCTGCTCTGTGATTCTGCCCTTTCTACTGCATAATAACTATGTAGTATCTACATGATAGAACAATTTATCAACTTTAAATCAATTGCTTTCCAAGCTATGCAGAACTGCAACAAGATTAAGTTATACTACATGTTTTTATTCAGCAGGCTCATTGTAAGATGCTGTCGCTTTAAAAAAACTTCACTGAGAGCATATTTTATGAAAGGCTGAAATGATTGACCCAATCACTTAGGTTACTCATTCCTTACACCCTTTTCAGAGTTATTTGTAGTTTCACAGTGTTTCCCCTCCCCTTCCTCTTATCGATGTGTAGTTTTCAGGACAGATTTACTGGCTACTGGGTATCCAGGACAATGTACCTCTTTGATGTATGTTGTCATGCAACAGTATATGGAGAAGACCTAACAAAGAACATACTTGTTTGTGGAATTCAAACATGGGAACAATAACTCCATTTATGAGAGTTTTCAACAGCTTAATCATTTGAAATAATATTCCCAACAGAGAGTAGCATTCTGCTCACAGTGCAGTCATAGAAACAGACTTTAGTAGCTCGTGGCGTTTCTATTATCTGCCCTGGCTGCTGTCACTTCTACCCCACAGTCACCCTTGTAGAACATCTGCACATAGATTAGATTATCGTATCACAAAAATAATGTGACAGGATATGATCTTATTTTAGTATTACACAAAAATTCATCATTGACTTCTTGGAGGTCCAAACTGGATGCACTGGTTGTTAAGACCCTTCTGCTCACGCTGGAGCCGAAAATGTTGTCAGAAGAAGTTCCTGATTGCTTTTGGGCACCTGGGTTGACGTTCTGCTAAACACCTACAGTAGCAACAGTCAGGCTGGAGACATATTAAGAGCAGCAAGCAAAGGCAAATGCTTGATGAGCTTCCTACTGACAGATACAGAGACTAGCCCTTCTGAGGTGCTGCATCTGTTCCAACCCAGTAAAGACGAAAAGCATTGGAGTAACCTGGTCTGGGAAGCCTATTTTTCCTGCATCATTTCCCCAAGAGCTCCAAAGAACCACAGCGGCATAATATTGTCTTTGATTTCCTACAAGTTCAGCAGTTTATTCAGGTGAGTTGCTGTATATTAATTTTGACCATTTTTTGAGATCATAAAGCTACTCTTGGTAATATAAATTCAGGCTGGCAGCAAATACTGATTAATATTTTTCTTGCAGAGTAGAAAAGTGTGGAGTAGAAAAGCTGAGTATCTCTTAAGTATTTAAGGAAGAATATAATGCTAGAGCTGTTTCTGTATACAGTGCTGGACCATTATACATCACTATGCACATTTTTATGGCACTTCACATTGAAATACTTATCTGCTTTTCCCTGTTTATTTTCAGAAGTAACTACCCCTAACATAGCCATCTTCAACACATTTTTACTATATCTTTAATTATTGTACATGACCACGATGAAAGATTTTCATAAAACATACCGGTATTCTTATTATATACTTAGAAATTTTGTTTTCTAAAACTTACTTCATCCGTATTATATTTACCAAATAGAGAGCAATTCCTCCTCCTATGAGAAAGCCACAGTAAACATCAACTGGATGGTTCTTATACTGGGTGATACGAGTCAGACCACATATAATTCCACAGATGATAAAAGCAAAGACCAAGAGTGGTTTCAGAAGTTTTGAGGAGTCTGTTAATGTAGAATTGAAGTACATCTTAAAAAAATAAAAAAAAAGTGATTGAAGAAACTCAGGTTTACATAAGAGGATATGACTTTCTTGCATTAAATATTTCTTTGACACATAGATCACTATTATAGGATAATACTGCACAGTCAGTTTTACTAATTTTGTTTTACAGCCTTGTTAAACCTGGTTATTTATTGTAGAAAAATTTGAAATCACAAGGAACAGATTTCTGAAAGCTTGGGCAGTGTTGCTTATTGAGATCAATTAGCATATGGATTTTATGCCTAAATGCTGTTCACAGTCAGAGCTTAAATGTTCTGTAAATGTGACTAAGGAGTCACCACTTCTGAAATACAGAAGGCAGATGTCATGCCAGATGAAAGCAATATCCTGTTCTAACAAAAGCCACCACGAGATGCTTTAGAGAACCATTTCTCAGCTGGGGGCCATGATGCCAGGGAGGTCACAAGAAGTAAGTGGATATGGTTCATCAGTATTATTCCAGCTTTTGGCCTTTCCCTAGGCAGAATAAATATACTTTGGCAAACTCCCAGTACACACACAATTCCATTATCTAAATCTTATTAACTGGTTGTTGTGCTTTGTTGAGTTTTATGATGACATTCCTTTTTTTTTTCCCTTCAAATAAGGAGTCAGTCATACAAATGTGGGATGCTGAACTGCAGAAATGTCATTGGTCAGAGGTGGGAAATAAGCTGTGATCCCTGCAGCATGTTCCTGCTAGTCCCTGCTAGTTAACTGCTGTTCTCTATTCACTTGCTCTGCAGTAGCACCTTGGAGGCCTTTGGAAGTGGTTGTGCCATTTCATCCATGCTGCAAGTCTATGGAAGTCAAATGAAACTAGATCACATAAATGTTTATTTCTTAAAGTTTAAAACAGTGAAGTCAAGTGAAGACAGCAATAAAGAAAAAGGCAGAACATATAAAGGTTCATTTGAATGGTAAACTAAAATATCACCCTATAATACAGGTAAGCATTATACCTTATATGTGAGTAACATGAAGCATTAAATATACTTTAATATTACATTCCACTACAACAGATAATGTTGCTTCTTAATAAAGAGTGTGAACAGTTATATCCTGACTGTATTCTTAGTAGACCTGCTTTTATTTTAGCTGTTAGTAATTTCAACTTTGCTGTCAAACTGACACGATAAGAACTTATATCCTTACTACATTAAGTAACACACCACTTTACAATATACAGCAAATGACATTCTGACTTTTGTCCTGTTTAAATGAAAATGAACAAAGTTGATTACTCACCGAAATGTATACAGCTGCAAAGGCTGCCAGGGTGGCATGTTGAGAAGGGAATGACTTTCTGCCAAGGAAGGACACTCAAATTATGCTTCTCAGTTCAAAAACACTGCACTAGTGTTCACTTGAAAAAAACACTGGGAGGTATAGTCATTTTCAGCTTACGCATCCTAAGCAATATATAATCCTTAACACTTCATTTCTAAATTTCTTTTCTATAGTCTGGTGAAAGGACCAAAGTTAATAAAATGCCTTTTTTGGATTAAATATTCAACATGAAAGTCTTTCTGTGAAATAAGAAAAGAGTGTGAATGAACTAAAGACTGGATGTTTGATTTTAAGAGAAAAATTTCTAAAAATAAATTTCTATAATCATTTTTCAGTAAGTACCTAGTTATATAACTTCTTTAATGCAGGAACCTGGATCTTAGGATTATTCTCACTGACTTCCCTGGGGCTCTTTTCCGTGGAAGGACTCATCAGCTATATATGCACTTGGATAATCAGGCCCTAACTTCAGCAACTGAAATGATATGAAAAAGAGGGTATCACAACGAAGACTGATGATAAGGAAAATAAAGATCTTTTTTCCAATGGCATAAGTGGGTCTACAAACCTCTCACAGTCTGAAGGCTTAAGATCTGCAGCACCCCTTTGCCCCTTGAAATGTCTCCCACTGGCAACCTGGAGATACTGCATCATCTGTATGATTTATGCTTTGTGCCCTGCTTTGTTGCTGTAATAATGGGGGTATGACAGAGCACCGAAAGGCATCCTTATTCGCTATGTCTTCACGTTTATTTTTTACAAACTTTATAACTTTCTAACCTGGTAGGTGTGAATGGAACGCAAGAACTCGGAGAGGGCATTTTAAGAATTATGAAGCCCCTTCCTGAAGCGCAGATCAAGAGGGCAAATGAAAATATGTCAAAACCGTGTGAGACAACAAGCAAAATCAGGGTATATTCTTGAAATTGTTGAGGGCTTTCTGCTTCCACTGAAGAGCTGGAGAGCTGAATGATCTGGACTGGTTGAACATTCATTAGCTTCACAGATGGGTTTTGCCACCCTAACTGGGCTTCATGTTCTGACAGTCATTCTGCTAGCAGCACCTAAGTTAACTAGTTTAAAATAGCAGGGACTGAAATATAGTCCTTTGCCCTTAGACAAAGGCATCATTTTTCCACAAAGCAGCAGTGTCTCCACTCTAAATTTCTTCCCTATGCATTTTACTTTGTCTGTTGTAAATAATTCACTGGCAATTAAATGTAGGCCTGTAGTTCAGTGTGAATGCCATGCTGCTGACCTGAATTTGAGCCCATGGCTCCAGCAGGTCCTTGACTCTGGCCCAGTTGAAATCAGCATGATTCCTTCTCATTACTAAAGACAGAGATCTAAATCTTTCAGTTTTTTATATCTGAACAAACCTTTCACAATGGAATCCACGGGGAACAAGTTCAGGATTGAGGATAGGAAGCTAAAGACATGAAATAATTGCAAATGTTTATAATGGCTAATCAGCTTCTCTCCCCTGTGCAGGTTTTAGTGTAAGCATAAATCTACTTACAATCTCTGTGGAGCTCATGTATAGATTTGATTCTATTACTTTTAGTACCACTCAGAACTTAATCTTACTCTGACAGCCCTTCTGTGGTATATAAGGCGTGTCACTATGCAACACTGAATATTCTATTTGTTCTACTTTATATTTATATGCTTTCAGGGCAAGCACAGCATGTTACAGAGTACGTGCATTCTGTGTGCTCTCTAATAGTGAAATTGCTTTTGTTCTTCTCTGTTTGTTATCTATTACTCTAAAATGAAAATAATTCAAGCTAAACATATATAGCCTTTTCATATGGCTCTATATTAAAAAGTTGAAGAGGTCTGAGAGAACACATGCCCTGAACTCAGAAGACAGCATATCACTCTGCTTATGCTTGATGATGGGTGGAGGGGAAAGAAAGATGAGAGAGAGTCGTACTGAGCAAGAACATCAGAAATGACAGAGGACAGAGAACTCATTGGGGAGCTCAATATAAATGGTTGAAAAGGCTCTTTGAAGACAAACAGAGGAAAAGATGGACAAAGCAAACCGCTGGACATTTCAGGGATGTTGCAGAAAGTTAATTCATACAATCAGCTGGATGATTATGTATTCTTCTCTATACTTTTCATAAGGGAGTCTAGAGACAAATTTCTAAAGCTAAAGTTTCCAGGAAGTACAATTTAAAAATGAAGACTGTTAGAACAAGTCCCTTACAAGCTGAAATTGCTAAACTCAAACTAATCTCCCAGACTGGAGAAGTCATACCATAAACTCCATAATAGATGACTGAAGGGAGTATTGAACCAGTAACAAATGCTGACCACTTTGTTATAAGTAGAGACAGACATAAGGAAGCAATAATTTCTTAAAGCAAAGAGGTAATAAAATTTAATTAAGGAGAAACTGAGGGCGGTGCCAGAACATTACAGATCACCAAATATATACTCTGTGATGGGAATGAATTAAAGATATCAATATAAGGTCATTTTCCTAAGGAAATATGAACATACAAAAACTGACTGCTTAGCCTTTATCTGTTGCAACTAATTTAACTGTCTTTTGGGAAGTGATGATATTTAAGCTTAGGAGTGACGTAGCAGTAGACGCTATATCAGAGATGATAATGAAATGAACTGGGATGTAATCATGGTGAATTTTCTACAAAGATAGATCCTTGCTCACATGTAAAGCCACACGGATTTCACTGGGACTCCATGTAGGTACAAGAGACTGCTTACAAACATCAGACTTCAATGGCAGTATCCAAGTAACAGCAAATGGTTATGTGAAAAGAGGCAGTGAGGTGACGGCTGACAGTAATTCTGGTAATAACTTTCACCAAATCATTTGGGCCAAATCAAGCTGTAATACTTCATTCCAGCTCTGAATCTTGCCCACATTTATAAGTTGAAAAGATATAACAAATTACTCAATGTTAATTACGAGTCCTCAGCCCACTGGACACATCTAAGACTAAAACCATCAAATAATTATGGATCTCTAGACGTCTGTGAAATTGGTTTGTCCCAATGAAAGGAGAAAGATTACAAGATTCACTGGAAGAGGCCAAGTGAATGACTTTGTGATTCACACGCATGCCAACCATTGAAATCCATGGAAGAGCAAATAAAGCAGGGGAGAGATGCCTTAATGTTGTAGACAGAACAGCATAATAATACCACGTGCCAAAAATATAATATCGTGAGGTATAAAGTTAAAATGGAAGCTAGCATCTGGGGCTGCATATAGAATAAAAAAGCAGTGCAGAGCTTTAGTGAAGACATGACAGAAATGACACAGCTTCATGCCTGCTAACCAGCTGCACAGAGAAATTATGTAGCTTAGCCAGAGACAGAAATTGTAAACATTTCACACATTCTAGAATTTTGCTATATCTTTTTTGGAGAGCTGGAAATTAAAAAAGCACTACATAGAAAAAAATTTTAAGGACTGCAAAACGTTGAAAGGGATGCAATGTAAATGACTCACAGACAAGAGAGGTTAACCTTGTGTGAAAAAGATAAGGAAGACTGATACCATATTCAGTGGAGTGAAGAGCTTTATGGTTTCTCAGTGGGGCAGTACATCTATTTAGGACACATAGTAATAAGGTCCTTGAACTAGCGAGTAGCAGTTGTATATGTATGTTTAAATCTATGACTTGTCATCAGTAACTGAGAATTATCACCATTTTATCACATCTAACTTGTTTAAAATGAGGTATGTTGTCTGGGTTATACTTCAAATTGAATGATATGCAATTTCCAAAACCTGCCATTACAAACAATATTAATTTCTACTCTGGTTGTCTAAGTAGGGAGGCTAAAGACTAAATGACCAAGGAGGATGAACCACAAGTTACGAATCCTGTGAAATCGGAAGCATGTGTTTGGGAAAACACACGTTTGCACTGCTACGGTCTTTTCTCTGAGGAATGCATTTTCTCAACAGCTGTTAGTATCAAAAGTCTAATCAGGCACAGAAATGGAGAACAAATAAAACCAAACCTGGAAAACTAAGCCCAAAATGCCAGGACAGTAATGCACAGTATATAGAGGTCTCAGATAAAGTACTTGGGTAACTTCTTCCCCTACATGGTATGGGAACTTACGCAGGCCCTACTGGGAAAAGCATTAGAAACAACATATATTAATAATTGCATAGAAAATTATGTCTCCTCTGAAGGAGAGAAAACAACTAGCTACTCATGACTGGGCTTCCCAATCTCACAGAAAGGCTTCCAAAGCCCGCTCTTGGCCTAAAATCTTTATAGAGAAAACTGAGTATCACTAAAAAGATACATTCTCAGCTTTATTATAAAAAACTAGCAAAACTCATTCAGACTTCAACTAGAGGTTAAGTCTTGAAACTAGGACAGAAAATAATAACAATACAGAATACTTAAAAATGTACACAATGAAGGCTAAAACCAACCTTCCAGCATTGATAACACTGAGGTCAGCTCCAGAGCAAATATCTTCCACAACATAGGAATTCTCTGAGCAGGATACATTTAAGGATGTATAGTTAGGCTTGCAAACAGTCAGGAAATATGGTGCCTGATATCCTGTTGATAGCTGTATAATATCAGTAATAAGAGCAGTAGAACAAAGACCAAACACATGAACACCTAGGAAAGAAATAAGTAGAACTTGTTAACTTTTTTATGATCTTTGTAAGTGTAAATTGGATGAATTCATTGTGACAAATACTTTCAATATGGTGATTTGTATCATTGCATTTTAGAGAGGATTTAACTGAAGAATCGTTTTTAATGAAATCTTATTGCAGAGCTGGATTCTTTAATGTAAAAAAAAAAGATTTATTTATGTTTAGAAAATTGAATTGGTTTCCTTCCTATTGATAATTAACATTCAGTTTTGATGGTTTGGCATTCTCCAACATCTTTGTACATAAAAGTACACTACACTGGACCTGCTTCCATTTGGAAAGCAATTTGTTGAGCTGATTCAAGGACAGCCATTTATATGAGCATATGCGCTCATTCAGTCCTTCAGTTTGCTCACTAAAATAGATGTTTTTAACAACACAGACAGCTGCCTAGTAGTTCACTGCTCTGGGGATCTGCTCTTTTTTTTTTAACCACCAGAGACTCAGCAGCTGGCAATAACTCACATCTGTGATCTATTTCTTGCATACCAAGTCCTTGCCACTCTGTCATTTTCACAAGAAAACTGAATTTTCTTGGATAAATCGCACTATTTCTTGTTCTCTCATGACCTATTGAAAAACTCCAGGCTTTTCCAGTCCAAATATATATGTCTGTCTATATATACACACTCTTTCTATATATATAGTGTATATATAGAGATATATGTATTTTGTGTGTGTGTGTGTGTGTGTGTGTGTGTAGACTATATATATAGACTATATATATATAGACCATATGTATAGTCTTTATTCCTGTTGGTTAATAATGCCAAATACACAAGGCAGTTCAAGTAAATGTGATTGTTTTACTGAACATTTCCTTGTGCTTTTCCCTAAAGATTTACCAGTAATTCCCTATCTGTATTATGTAAAGAAATTTATTTTTCATCTTAACATTGAAAGAATGCTAAAGTCATTGTTTTATCATGAAAGTGTGAAGAACACAAATTCAGGGTATGAATCAAGATGAAATTCATGCATCTTTGAACTTGTCATCCAGGGGCAGAAATGGAGAGTGTGAGGTATCTTTACAAACCTCCTTCCTGCTGTTGTAACCTGCCATCCCTTCTGCTCACTCCCTTGCTTGTGCTCTTAAAAGAGGATGCTTTACTGGTCATAGCTCATAACCTCTCCTGTCACACGCTCCAGCACCTATAGGCCGGCAAGCAGGGAGAAACCTAGTGTATAGTCCTCCTCCTTGGCCCTCAGTATGCCTGTCCTGTAAGTTGTTTTTGCTCAGGCTGCTCTCTCTAATGAAAGATTTCTGCAACACAGAAAACCTTCCCTTAAGTCACTCAGTTACAGAGGAACCTAACTATAAGAGGGGAGCAAAATCCAGTTGCCCTTTCAAATTCAGTTTTTGTAAATATCAATTAAAGCAAAGTAAAATAGAACAATTCACCATATTTCTCCCTATCGTTAGCTTGATGGACTCTAGCCATTTTTCAAGAGGTAGATAAACACATCCCAGAAAAAGAATGTCACATCTACTGACGGTTTCTGACAAGGGGTTACTGTCATGCTATTCATGAATAACCTGTTAGCTGGGTTGAGACCTTATAATGCATTGAAGAGATGAGGGAGAAACTACACACTGAAACAATTAAAAGGAAGCCAGCTCAAGCTGGAGCGGGGGAAGGAAAAATAAATGATTCTTTTAGCAACACTGTCAGTAGTATAGGAGAGGAACGGGAAAATGGAGAGTGTGGATGCTGCAGTATTGAATATAGGGTTGTTCTGTTATTCCATTTGACAGTTTCTTCTCACATTTTTCTGGTAGAAGATCTGTGCCAGTGACAGCCCTGCACTATTCTAAAAGGCTATTCCAGAGAAGGAAGCTTGCATAATGAAAATTGAATGTACACAGAAGGCTCTTCTTTGTAACTAACATTTCAAACCCACCAACAAATCTGACAGCTCTTCTAAGAAAAGAATTGAAGTTGCACCCTCCTGCATTAATATTGGCCTCTGTTCCAATCCCATTTCTTCTTTTGGACAGGCAACAGTAGAGAATTCCTTCTCCTACCATTATCTGCAATGACAAAGGAGTTGTTAAGTTAAATGAAGCAGTTATTCAGAAGACAGTGATTGAATTTAAAGGGCTGAAATATAATTATAACCCAACAAATGTCATCCACTGACAAGTACTTGCCTTTAAAAGATTTGTATCAATATGTAAACATTCACTAATACAATTTAGCTTGAGTGAGAGCAGGCGAGAAGGTAGCACTGAAATTAAATGCAAGTGGCATAAGGTTTTGGAAGGAGACCTTTTTGTTATTACATGTGTATAAAGTGCTCAGTGGACTAGTGTTCTTGATCTACAGCTGAATTCGATGCTTCTATACTAAAACAGTAATAATTAGAAAATCTCTTCTCCAAGGCAATATCTTAGTGCTTCTGAGGTGGTTTTAGCTCTCCAACCTTGGCCTCAAGCCTAGCAGTCCCTAGCAGCTTCTAATTACCTGACCACCAACTTCCTAATTGTTTAATTTGGCCTGGCTTTTAACCAGATCCACAGCAATGGCAAAAGTTCTGTCCTTATGGCCCTCTGAACACACCAAGCAAAAAATGTGATGACTGAAGCCCTAGAGAAGAGCTTAGAATAGAAATAAGGAGAAGACTATAAATGAAAACAAAGTGTTACTTGCTGGAAAGTCTGGAACCAGTCATAAGCTTGCAATTTCAGGTTTGAGTGTTCTTTCTGTTAAATAGTACAACAACTTGGAAATCTGTACAGGGCTTGTTACAGTTCAGCATCCAGGCTGTGTTGAAATGAATGGGGCAGTTCTCACCTGTAAGAGGAGATTCACCTTGTCCATCTCCAGATGCAGCAGAAAAGTAACATATACAATGCAAAAAGCTTACAGTGCATTGAGATACTAAAACATCTGAATTATCAAGAATCTGCTGTTATTATCCATTAAGTTTGTACGCACTAAGACTCCTAGGCTTGGAAGAAGGGAGATACAATGGACAAGCCTAGTCTAACCCTCTTTTATAATATTAACTGGTTCCACTTCTTCCTTCCCAGAAAAATTGAAGTAGTGAAGATTGTCTCATTACCTGGAAAAGTCAGTGATAAGGGATATTTAAGGAATTGTATTAGAGGAGAACTACAGTCACTATTATCTGTCTCCATTTAGTCATTTTACAGATGAAACTTTTCCAGTAGAAATCAGCAGTATTTTAAATTAAAAAAAAAAACCTAAGAAATTTAAATAGCTTTTTGCCAAACACTGCGGAACGTCTGGCATAGGGAGAAACACCAGAAAGGTAGGTGAGCTTGTGTGACAGAGGAGCAAATAGGGAAACAGCAAGGCCTATGACAAGAGGAAAATTCAGAGGCTGGTATTTCCAAGGAAACAGACTACCACAGTAGGGGAGGCAGTAGGACTGACATAGGCAGCAGTGACTTTCTCTCAGTATTTGGTGTTGGCTGCAAGTGCCTGTATCTGCAGCACTGTAACTCTTAGGTTCTGGTTCCTAAACAAGTACATTTTTAGTCTGATGGTTATGCAGAACCATTCAAAAATGGCTTCTAAAGGAACCAAGATCAAACACAGTAAGAAGAGTTCAGTTTAAAAAAAAAAGAACAAAACATATTGGGAAGTGCAGGGAGGACAGTGATTGATGATTTTTATATTGGCATCACATTTCAGAGATTTTGTAAATGCAAATTGGCCAGTGTCGCAAAGGGTTGAACTGATGGAGCCAGCAGCAGGGATGCATTTGTAGCTGGCCTTGCAGAGGTGCCTAAGTGAGCAGCACAGTCACTGTGGTCAGGGGACAGCAGAGACCCTTTCAGAAGATTGATTCAGATTTAAGGTGCCTGGAATCACCTGCTGGAGGTGGCTTTCTCTCTCCATTGGCTGAAGAGGAGTGCTGTGAGAATAAGGCTCCTAGCTGAGGTGCCTGAAGTCAGGTGCAGTGAATCTCCTCTAGGATATACAAAGGTAAAGTCTTTAGATGTCATTTTACCTTGACACAGCAATTCCAGCAGGGACTATACTTATCTGTATCAGACGTTTTATTTCACTTAACTATAGCGTCCAAACTGCTTATATTCTGACAGGAAGTTTCCTGCTGAAACAGTTTCCTTCCTGATTCAGTTTTCTGCTGAAATCATGTTCTCCCTTTGGATAAACCATTAAACCAGTTTCCTTTTTACCTGCTCTTAATACTGATTAACTCACAATTTAGAAGGGTCCCAGCGCTGTTTTAGAAAGCATAATAGTACCACTGACAAGACCAATATACCTTCTCACTGAAAGAAGCTAGTTTAATAAAAGTAGCATGTTCAGGGCTGTAAATGAAAGGCTCCCATTTCCAGCAAAATCTTGAATTTATGGTGTATCTCAGAGTATGGAGACGTCCTGTCTGTAAAAAGCTTAACTCTGTTGAATGTTTGTACAGCATAACAGAGTGATTTAAACTATTTTGCACGCAGATGTAGATGCCCACAGGGCTGTTTCTCCGCTTTAACGCCCACAATCAGGGCAGTGTGAGTGGAACAAGTGTTACAGGGAATGTTTTAAGAAGGGTATCTTTTTCTGCTACAGAAGAAGCAAAGTTGAGGTTAAAATTCTAAGGAAAGGTAATTAGCCTAGATGACACTCTGTAACCTAACTGAAGCCAAAGGAGCTACCTTTCTTTATGCCAACTGAAGCTCCATTCAAAATCTTTTAATAAGTGACAGTGGCACCTCAAACTTACCGTAATCGAAGGTCCAGCAAAAACCAAGCTAAGCAACATCAAGAAGGGAACAGCCTCTTGTGTTGGTTCAATGTATGGCATGCTCAGACTCTTGTCATAGCAGTTAAATCCAGAGTGAACTGGCTTGAAGACATCAGTAAGTTCAAGAAAATAGAGGCTAACGACAGAAGATGCCAATATCGGCAACTAGGAAGAGAAGAAAGCAACAAATTACTTTTCAGAAATGGAATAGCAATGCTTTTGCAACATAGTCTATTAATCTCTGTGAAGTCTGTTATTTACATCTCACTGCTGCTTGTTATATCCATTTTACCATCTTTCAATAATTTATTCTCTAGATACATGATACTATTGGGCTGATATCAAGTAACCCTGTTGTCAACTGAGCTAGTCAAAATACCTGATCCAATCTTCAACCCACATAATTTAGCCTTTTCATCTATGAATCATTCATGAGCAGACTGATTTTTTTTCAAATAGAAGTTTGAGGACTGCAGTCTTCCATGTGGGGCTATGGCGCTCTGCTGTTCATCCTCACCCTTTGTTTGGGCCTTTAGCAGCTCTCTGTCATATGTATGACAGTGTTTATACTCAAGCCAATTGGATTTAAATTTCAAAGTAACATTTAATGAAAACACTATCCAGTGCTTCCTTGGAATCTAAAAAAGTGGTAACATAGTGTGTTGTCTTCACCCATTCATTTTTGTAATTCTGTTCAAAAAGGCAAATAACTTTAGCAAGATTCAGTCTGCATAGAACCATGATGGTTATGGTTCACAATTATTTTATCCTCTAGGTAATTAGTGATTTTACCCTTCACAATTACTTTCATTAATTTATTAAGAGAGAAGTTAGCCCCTCTGAGGATAAATCCACCCCAGCTTGCCATCAGCTCCTGAAAGCACAGATTGTACCAATAGGTCTCTGTGGAGGGAAGTTGTTCAAGGGAAACAATTGCAAGGAGGCCTTCTGCAGCCACTGGCTTACAAGAGACAAGGCAGCACTGCCCCTGTGTATAGTGGGGCATTCGGGGGGAACAAGTAGCTTATGCAGTAGCCCTGCATCCTCTTACTGAATGTCCGCTAAATTCTCAAATATGTTTTTGTTTTTTATTTCCCAGAGTCCTCACTGAAGAAGGCTGTATTAAGAGTCACTACCTGCTTCTCCACCTGGATGCAATGACTCCCTCCCTATGTCCCTGCTGCAATTAAGGTACCTGTAGATAATGGGATGTTACCTGCCCATCTTCTTTCCCCTCTTTTTTTTTTTTTTTTTTAAGATGGCTACCACATTAACTTTTCTTCACGTTTAACTGCAGCTGAAGAGCACAAGCTTGCAACTACTAAATAGACTTGCTTAGACTGATAACATCGTACAATATAATATATACCTCTGTTATATTATGCATAATATATTACAACCTATAATAAACATATAGAATATATAATAAATATATCAAGTAAAATGTGCATTATATATTATAACATTAATACTTTAGATTATATTTATAACATATTGGTTTAATTGTGTAAAACTTAACTAATTTGAATCACGCTTCTTGCCCATCAGAGGAAGAAGTCAAATTCTTTAGCTGGATGCATTAGTTAATACTACTTCTCACTTCATGCTGGATGCAGTCGCTATTGACTGTAATGCATGCATGCACAATCAGTGAACAAGGGTAGACTGTTTCAAGTCATTATATAGATGTGCAGGGATCAAAGAGGACTTCCCTACTCAGGGAGACTGTTTGTAGTCATTATATAGATGTGCAGGGATCAAAGAGGACTTCCTTAACCCAGGGAACATTGAAGATTGTTCCTTTTTAATGCCTGTGGGTACGCTGGGTGCTCAGTTGGGAGGCTGCCTGCCCTGTTCCCCACAGGTGCACAGAAGCCCTGGAGGTGTCTGGGCCAGGAGGCCTGTCCAAGGGCTGGTAGGATGCACTGCTCCCCTGGTACGTGGGCAGCTTGGGAGGGAGGGAGTCTCCACCACTCCTGCTGGGCACTGAAATTCTGCACAATGTTTGAACTCGTGCATATCGCAACTTCACTTTTGCATAGCATTTAACTGTTGAGACATTAGCAACATTTTTATCATTAATTATTTGAAAGTCATACCTAAATGACTTAGCCAGGGTCCAGATCCCATGGGGCAAAGCCTCTTACAGCAAGACACAAACCTAGTCCAATGAGCTAAATGAACAAGAGAAGCAAAGGGCCTATTACCCTTCTTTTCAGAAATTATGTCCTTTTATCCAGATATCCCCAAAGGTCTCTTTCTTGGGATGGAAACATAAACCAAGAAGACTCATGGGACGCTGCACTCAGAGTTTCTTCTCCATCGTGTATTTTCCATTTCTCTAATGCCAAGAAAAGGAAAGCCTCTCTGGGAACAACAGAGGGTTGTTGTACCTTACCCACAAGTAATTACTCTGATTATGGTATTCTTAGATAAGCAACTGTTTTAAATGGCAATACTCAACTATCATAAACAGGTCATATTTGAAGTGATATTTCATGGTGAGTTATTAAAACAAAAGATGTGGATAACTTTCATTTTTAAAAACTGCTGTTTGCATTAACTATAATTTTACTGTTAACTATAAAACAAGGAATGATGAAAATTGCATTTCACTGTCTTATGGCTCCACTTAGCTGTGCGCTACAGGACTACCATATTATTTCTGACTATAATTACCCATTCCCCTAAAAGAAAAGAAATAATTCTAAAGGACTATGAATCCCCAACATAACTGCTTACAATACTAATGACTAGGTTTATAGTCAATTTGCTATATACAGTATGTCAGATCCCACAGGACATTTTTCTTCGTACCTTTTAAAAATATAAATATAAAATGCATCTTCAAAAGGCTAAAGAAAAGCAAATGCTTCTACAGTCTTCTAAAGATTGTAAGTGGCTATTTAATACATGAATATTTATTGAGTGTTCTGCTTCAGGCAGCAGTAGCTCTATAATTATAGACTTTAGCTCACAACACCTTGAAAATGTCAAATATAATTAGATGGTATAATGTGTATTGTTTTAATTACAAAGTGGAATAGGAATTTTCCTATTCCTAATTAGAATAATAAAACCCCCAACCTCAGCTTACATATCTTGACTAATAAATTTTTATGTTCTTACTTCCGTAGTTGGCTAATGGAGAAAGATTCTTGTTTAGCCTGCAACTTAGACCTGGAATCTGAACCGTTTGGGTCAAACTCTCTTTGGCTCAGAGACTTTGAATCAGAACCATAAGCAAAGATGCTGAAAAGTTTTGATCTGGGGTTTATGTACTTACAAAGAGGGATTTTTTTTTTCCCCTTTTTCCTCCTGTTTTTATAACTGTAAGTTGAGAGCCTTTCTTAAGACACAGGACTGTGTTATTAATATAAACAGAATTTATATTGCAAAGATCTTGCTGCTTTGAGCTCAGTATTGTCCAAGCATGAGAAAAGATAATCTGTATTCCCAAGGATGAAACAAGGATGAAAATCATCCTCAACAAGGAGGGAAAGACCTGGAGATCTTGTAAGGAGAACAATAAAAGGGGGAAAGCCTCCTGTTTTTTTACTTATTGCGGGACAAAGTAAAAGAGCTTCCATTAGCCCAAAAGTGATTTACCTCTCTGAAGCTATGGGATATGTAACAAATCCTCCTCCTGACCTAGAGCCACAAGATGTATATCGCATACTGCAAATTGCTGAAAGAAGAGATGGCTCTGAGAGCAGTTCAGAGGTGGGAGATAAGGTTATCATCACACCACTGGTGAACAGGCTGTGCTCAGTCCTGGGGCTGTTTTGGGATGCTGGCTTCAGTAGTTCTTCCTGGTGTATTCGTGAGGATTAAGATTACCCAGGAGCCACAGTGCCAGCACAGTTCCTTGACAGTCATATGGTATAGCCTACACCTGGGCCATGCTAGGTCTGCTCAGGACTGTGAAGTTTCCATATGATTAGTTTTCCATGGCTTTGAATGCATAAAAAGAGGAATCTATAGACCTGTAGCCCAGTAAATACAGTTTTGCCATGTTTAGTTAATAGGCCACAGACTTTGTACTGAGTTTGCAAGGCCTCAGAACAGAGGACTGTCAAATATGCTTTTTCGAACTTGTCTTGGCCTGCCAGGAGCATAGTTTTTATTTGATTTAGCTGTTAACAGCAATTTCTCTAATGATCGGGAGGCTATGCCTAATTTGTTTTACTTTCCCATATTTTTGTATGGTACAACTCTATGATTTTTATGTAAATAGTAGTAACAACTACTTACTCTGGGTGGAATGAGATATTTGTGACTTTAATGTAGTGCAAGAATACAGACCTGATACGGCAGCAGAGGCCTTGCAAACAGGGACACAGGATGCAGTGTTGAGGAGTACATTCAATAGGATGATAAGGGATGGGGCATAAGCTGGCACTAGAGACTCTTAAGACTAAGAACTTCAGACCTGCCGCTGCACAAAACTGATTTCAGGGGTTACAAAGAGTACAAACAAGAAGTATCCAACATATGTAAACCACACTACATATAGTAAATTGGAGTGTAATGTGAACTGGCAGAACAATAATGAAAGAGCAAGGCGTAAAAGCATGTAAGCAAACAGAAAAATGAACCCAAGTAAATCTTAGAGTGAGGAAAGGATCATCATCACCATCATGCTGCTGCCAACAAAGGATTTGAGATGCTAATGGCTTGCTGTGCTCCCCTACCAGCCATCAACATCAGGACCTTGAGGGGCAGAAGAAAGGTGAGCGTAACACTAGGAAAAGAGATAGATACTAAAAAGTGCATGTATAACAATTTCAGCTATTATTATTGTTGAGACTTCTTCTGTATAGTAATATTCTTTATTTTTTCTTTATTTTCCTGTGATAATTTTCCTGTGATGTGGACTAATAATAATTCTTTGATTAGAAAGTCAAGATTTCAATTATACTAACAATAGGTTCCTAGCTTTATATATTCCCTTTTTTGCCCAGAATAAGATTTTGGGCATAACAAGGCAAGCAGCTATCATTCTTCAGCGTGTAGGAAACACAGCATTAGGAAACAGCATTAATTGTCCTCTACTTCTTCAGATACTGTTATTACTATTCTTACTACCTCAGGTCTGGCAAGGGAAGGTCAAGCCACAGTGGAAAAAATCCTGTTACTCTAGTGGATGGAAAGCTAAATAGCACAAAGTCGTCCTTTGGACAGCGCAGAATCTGGGGCACTGACTTCTGCCTCTGGCCTTCCGCCAGCCACACACCCCATTGTTCTGAGTGAAACACTGAGCCCCCTGCTCTGGAGTTAAAATGTATGACCTTTAACTTTACCATTCCAGAGCATTTCTGCAGAGCCCTACATTTCGAAGTTGCTCACTCCTCCTGGAGAATTTCCAAATAATCAAAACTTCCGTAAAACTATATTCTCTCTGTAAGCAATATTTATAGGCATGTCAGTAGCAACCTAATACTGATGGTTTCCTAAATGACACCATGGAGATGGTGAGGCTCAAACCAAAAGAAAGGCAACAAATAAGACCCCACAATTTCTCTATTGTTTTGAAAGAATATGTAATCTGATACACATAAGCATTGTAAAACTCTATGAAAATCATAGCTTCTATAAATTTCCCTTTCTCTAAAACTGTACACTGGTAGTTACACATCTGATACTTATGTTTGCCAGTACTTTACTAAGCAAAGAGTCCATATTTATCTTCAAGTGAGTATCATCTTGAAATTGATGGGCTCTGTGAGGGTGCAACCATGAAGCGTCACATACTCAGGTAAAACATCTGAACCTCCGTTTCACAAGACGCAGATAGGTGACCTCTGTTTTGCTACAATGCAGTACAGGCTTTATCTTTTATCAGTGAACTCATATCCAGATCCTGTTCTGTAAAAGACTACTGTTGTTGTATTGGACTGTGTTGGTGGCTACCAGCAGACAGTCTTTAAATATGGGCTACAAAAGTAATTATCCTGGGCCATATTTCACTCAGGCTAAATGAGGGAAAAATGAATTGCCTCTTGTGCGATCATAGTTAAATACTGGACTCACTGCTCAGTGCACAGGCTAAAATGACTTGAGTGGTCTTCCTGCAGAGTGGCTGCAAATACACAAAAGTCGGTGGAATTGATTTGTTTTACCTGCCTGTCTATGAAATAATAAGATAGGCAGAGAAAGAGAGAGGCAGTATGTATGTGTGTATATGTAGCTTTCAGAGGAAGCCAAGGCACGTTCTACCAGATGCAAAATGAACATAGCATGATTAGCCTACCTGCTGAAAAGAGTTAATGGAAGTCTGAAAGGCTACTTGGAGAACAGATTGTTTATATTTGGAAACAATTGTTTTCTTATTTTTAGACTTCAATGGGGAACCAGGCTGGCCAAGTACTGGAGGCCAAGAAACTGTTAGATCCTTAGGCTGTTCTGCAACCCTTCCACAGCAGGCAAGCAGTTCCTGAGCATGGGAGCTGCCTTCTGGTGTTTCTTCTGTCTTCTGGGAATCAAGGAATCTTTGTAAATAATTAAGCAAATAAACAGGACTGCATCAAAGAGATAGATAGCTAATGAATGCCATTGGTTTATCCTCATGGAAACAATTTCAGCCAAGTGCTTGGGAGGACTGTCTATTTAATAACTATGTTGTGTTAGCATAACAAGGCCCATAGCATCATGATAGAGTCTGTTAAAATGTATCATAAAGGTCAGTCCTCATGCCAAAGAGTTCATGGTCTAAAAGACAACGCACAACAGATGGATGAGACAAAAAAGAGGCCTGTGGTGGGATGGAGAATACAAGGTATTCCTATTCTTAGCCAACTACTAACAGCAATTACAGCTTTCAACTGCTGTAACTGTTGCCCTGTTACAGTCTGCTGTGTGCTTCACAAAAGACAGGCCTCTCTCATCCTGACAGGAATGAAGTCATTACTGTGATGTCTGAACACCTTCCAGGAATAGGGTAAGCAGAAGAAATAATACCTTTCATACACAACTCTTTTCTGTTCCTCCCCTATGAAATAATATTTGCACTGTGATTATGTGAACACAAATGTTGTATTACATACTTCTCTTGTGAAGACAGACTAGTGGTGAGAAGTTGGCGGGGTTCCTGTTAACTTCAGCAGGGATTTGAGTTCATTCTTGGTCTGGAAAGTATTGCTAAATACTTTGAAATATAGAAAGACATAGGAACGATACAACCTGACGTAATCACAAATGTTTATGACATTTTCCTAATAGATGTCTGTAGAAAAGTTAGAAGTTGAACTGGAGTGGATTCCAGCAATTAATTTTTGTCTTGCTGTTATTTTCTTATATCTAAGTAATGATCCAGCCTGGTTATGAAACCTAATGCAAGTGACAGAGAGTTGAAGCATCTAAGTTCTGGGTGCTCTTCAGAGTCTCTGATTAATACAAGATACCAGATTTCTTTCATGTGCTGCCATTTGCAAGAACAGGACTTCATTCCAGAATTGCTCTAGTGGGACCCGAGTCAGTTCCTGGCAACATATTTCAAGTAACTTTAAAACAAAAGATTTGATTATAGTATTTACATGCTGGAAATGTTTCTGTCTGATCAACACTCATGCGCACTAACATACAGGTTACTGATGCATAGCAAAGGCTGCAGCTGCCACATATTTCAGACTGGTGCTATTCCCTTTTTCAAAACTCATATACATTTTATTACTGGAGACAGACTTTGATTTTGCAAATTACTCCATGTGGGGTACACATGGACACTTGTGCAAAATTGGGCTCTTTTCATGGCGGCAATATTATGCCTTTAAATAGAATTAATTAAAGATGAAAACAAATGTTCCTGCATCTTTTCATTGGACACTTGGGAGGCAGCTATATTAAACAGATGGAGTACAGCAGAAAAGACAGGAGTATTTGTTTTGCTCTCCTCACTATTAGCTCAAATCTGCCTGTTGCGGCTGTAGGGAGATTGTTTGCTTGCTGCTCTGAATGCTATTGGTCAGAGCTTCATTTACAGCCATCTTCACGATGAAAATACAAAAAATAAAAAGACCCCAGTTCTGATTCTGTCCAAGCTTGCCCAAATGCTGCCATTTTCTCTTGCTTGTTACCATCTGTGGGCTTTTCCACAGGGTCCTCGTACTGGCTCCGGCTCAGTCATACCAGTGCTGGACCCTCACCCTCGGAGAGGCAGCTGTGATGAGCTGGGATTAAGACTAGAGTTTACTTGCATTGCAAACTGGGCTATCACGAGGACTTCTGAGAGATGGTACAGGATGGATGTAGAGCAGGGACCTGCCATATTCCCCTGCTTGATTTAAAAGAATAGTCAGGTTTGTAGATATGTTTGTTTTGTTTTAAGCTGAATTCTTAAACCCCTCGTGCTTGAAAGAGAAGCCATACCCTGAAATTTGAGTCCATATAAAGGGTTTTCTACTTTTCTCTCTGAACTCCAGTTCCTGCTTCTTCTTGCACCTTTTCTGGATGCAGGTTTCATCTGGCCCATGGCTGTAAGGAACTGGGTCTTTTCTGTAAAGGATTTTTATCTCACCACTGTCTAAGTTTTGTGGAAACTAACTGCAGAGACATGATGCGATGGTCTTTTCTCCCAGATTTAACTCTAGTGGATGTAATATGAACTCCCAATTTGGAATCCCAGGTGCCCCAGAAATCTGTTATCATTACCATTTTTGTAGAATTAAATTATCCCTAATTCCAGCATTGGTTTTAGAGTTTAATTGAATTGTTCTGCTACTGCCAATCAGAGTGTAGCTTTAGAAATACAACAGATATTTTAGTATAACTCCTCAAACCTCTGGATCTTTTGCCAAATCTTAATGGAAAATCTCTCACTACGTGTAAGACCAAAAAAATGTATATAAGTGATGAAATTCCTATTTATTCCAGAAATCTCAAACTCATGCTGAATGCATGATAATCCTAAAAGTGCTCATTTGTTTTGATACCTGTGTATGAAGCAGCAATTACACAGAGAAAAATCAATAAAATAAAAATGCTTTACCAAAAATATTTGAAGGCAGGAATAATCTAAAAATATTTTTAAGATTTCAATTTAATTAAGAATATGTGCATACATATAAAACAAACCCGTATGCAGAAATTTTACAACACATGAAAAAATACCATGAACAAATTTCTTTTTGCTGTGGCTTCAAATATAATTGATGATTAATTACATTAATCTATTACATTACATTATTACATTATTATGATTAATTACAATTAATCTATTAATGAGTAATTATAATCAATAATTAATTATAAACAATGGGGTTAGGGTTTGCACTGACTGTTCATTATGGGATTTCTGCTGTAAAGTTAGGGTGAATCAAGAAAAGCAACATTTCAAAAAGGTGGTTGTTGTCAGGTTAGAGTATTACCAAATTTCAGCTAGAAGTTTACTCAAAACCCATCTCTAACAGACAAAACTGCTAATCCCTACAAAATATTGCAATTTATTCTACTCTCCCAAATCCAGTGGTTTCCACGCATACAAAAACAAACAGACAGACAAGCCTGTGAGTTCCAGCCCTTCTCCAGGGGCTTACTCCCGTGCTCTTTTGCAACTTTTGAGCAGTCCCCACCCCACCAACTTGAACTTTCAAGTGTCAGGATCATCAGTCAAGATACAATATTCGTAATAGTTCAGCTCCTGGGTAGACAAAAGTTACATACTAGACTGTTCATTATTAATTTTGGTGGGAGAAAGAGAGATTTTTAATGATTATAGGAGAGAAACACAGAAGAAGGGTATGAATTTTCTACTTTTGAAAGAGGTAAACATTTGGAAAAAATTAATCTCCTTTAATTCCTAATGTAGCCAGGACTTCTCTTACTACAGGGGTACAGGGCCAGGAGGATGGTGCAGTAGGTAAAAAGGAGCAGGGCCTTCTTTCACTGTGAACTGCTGAAACTCTACACGAGCCAAGCAAGTAGCCAAACAGAGAGGGAGGTCTAAGATACAGCACTTTTCTCTCTCACGACAGCCTTAGCGTGGTCCTGACCCCTCCCTTTTCATTCCCCTTTTCTGCTTATCTTTTACTAAAAGCTAGTAGTATGCAGGCTATATAGCTCTTCTGTACACTTAGAGGTGGTGATAAGGATGCAACATTGATGACTGCCAATGAACGGTCTTAGCTGCTTTTGAATGAGTAGCAGCCTTCTCGGGCCCAAGACTGCCCCTTAGCATTTTGGGAGCAGTCTCTTATGCGCTATTATGAATAAAACTGACACCTATCCTCTGAGTCAGCCATGGCACAAGGTCAGCTTAATGAGCAGACTGTTAAATGTATTTCCCTTCTTCCCCCTCCCTCACACATAGCTGACTCTTTTGAGACAAAAGGGCAACGTATGTGGAAAGTGTTACACTACTTCCAGAGTCTCCTGCTGCAGTATGGGGATACTTTCAGCTTCTATAGTTTTTTTTTTTCCCCCCCCCCCCTAAGGCCAATTTCACCATAACAGAAAACATATAGAAAAATGTGACTACCTTGTGCCTCCAGGAAACAGTGGTGTAGTTTAGCTCTTACACTGGCATACAAACATCCTGTTCTTAGAAAGATGTAACTCTATAGCCTATTCTCCCCATACTCTTATTCTAATCACTGAACTCCCCTTGGATAGTCATGTCTCTTGCAGTCATGCCTGTACATGACTTGCAGGTAACTAACTGCATAATTTAAATGTGGTGGGTCATGCATGGCTGAATAGCTGAAAAAAATCCAGATATGTCTGGGAAATGGCACCGAGCTACCTAGTGACGTGTACAAACACTTGACATTTCAAACCTAGCTCTGTCAGTATATATTAGAAACAAATGGAAATAAAGTATTTGGTGCTAAGACACAGTGAACGTTCTCTACATGCATTTATTTCAATGGAAGCTGATGACTGGTTGCAGATGTTTGTGCTTTCTGCTAGACTAGTATCGTGAGAATTCCAGCTCATCTGTGGACCAATAAAAGTAAGTGGTAAAAGCAATACTGAAAGGCATGTCCCCAAACAGTCTGGGCTGAATTAATTCCTGTTTCTGCCTTGGAAAGCCGCGGAAGAGAACTGCCTGTATCTGTATGCATGCACCATACACAAGAGTCTAAAGGACAAGGTAAGGAACAAATTTAAATGTGCATTGGACATTCTCTCTGAAATGTCTTCCATCTTAGTCCCTGAAAGTTAAGCAACCAACAGATGAAAACTGTGCCACAGGAACAAAGCATTCAGAGGCCATATCTTTAGCTGGAGAATAAGTGCATCAAGTGACTCAGACTGACAACACTTGGGCTTTTGCATTCCTGCATCCTGGGTACCACGGAAGTCAAAGGCAAGATTCATAGTGACTTCTGTGAAATCAGGATTTAAACCAAAAGTTTCTGAAGTCAGAGCATGTGGGTGAAGAAGAAAAACATCCACAGATCTTTCACGAGACAGTTGTTTTCCTTCACCAAGAAGAAATGTATCTGTCTGTCCTGCCTCCGCAAGTGTGTCCGTTCTCCCAGGAACGGAAAGTACATAAACCTAGGAGTTTCCAGATACATATTTAAAATGTGAGACATCATGCAAATTTCATCTGTAAGTGAATATAGTCATGATATACTTTGAATACAATGAAGAGAATCAGTCAGGTAACAAACAGCAGAACTTCTTTCAGGAATAGCCAATTTCTTTCTCTTAGAGTCTTGTAGGCTTTTTACCGTGAAAATGAACTTCCAGTAGACCAGAGGGAGTTTGCATTTCCATGGCAAGTTTTGTCTTTCTCAGCTATGAAAATGAAGCTCAGATTAGCCACACAGTCTACAGAACCCCAAAAGCCACAAGCATAATTAGAAATAAGATAGGCCAGACTGCCTGGTAGTGCTGATTACTACACACTTCAGGTGAGCAGTGTGACACATAAGGAAAACTAAAACTATGCTGCTCTCAGAAGCGTGCTCCGAATATTTTTAAATAACCTCTAAAACATACTTTTGACATGTAGGATAACTCATCAAGGTTTTACTTTATGAATCATGAAACTTGAAAACATGTTATTAGAAATGTGTTATGACATATTTCATAATGCTCATTGTCTCCAACTGTTTTTAGTTTATGACCATATTTTTCAGAAGCCCCATTTCTTCTTTTCATTTTTAGATTTCCTTTTTATTTCTAAGTCTTCTGAAGCTCTAACCTGATCCTCCCTTTAATTTTCCTGTGTAAATGAGGAATAGCTCTAGTGAAATCAGTGATCTTAAGAAGGGCATATTGGTTTTATGCTGTAACTTTGTTATTTAAATCTATTAATTTGAATTATTCTTAAATTAGACTGAAATTAAATTCAGGCCCAGAATATTTCTTTTAAAGTTGGCATGCATGCAGTCCACGTAATCATATTTTATCCAATCCTAGAAGTTCCTGCCACCAAACATATTTGCTAATAGAGTAGTCTCACTCAATAACATATTTGTAAGGATTGTAATAGTGGAGGAACTCAGTGTCAGGGCTCTAAGTATTTGTATGCTGCTAGTTCAAAAGATCAGGTCCTTCTAAAGCAGAGAGTCTGTCTTTACTCATTCTGCATGCCTAAAATATATCAGTTGCAACTGATATTTTCCTTCCTTAACTGTATAATAACTTGCATTTGTATAACACAAATGTGCCCCTTCCTACTACTGTTGAATTTCCATTTCCTCCTTGTCCCAAAATCCTTTTTATATTTCTTTCCTTTTGTCAAGTGTTTGAGAGCAAAATCAGCGCTGTTTTATTTTTGTAAACAGTTTGCTTTTCCTTTGGCCCAGATCCTCAGTATGTTGTGATACACTTAAATGCAAAGTGGAAGTGAGTAAACCCTAATGTTCTTGTTTGAGGGTCCAAAATGATGTTATATGTTGTTTAGTTGCAATTCAGACTGGAGAGGGACTGTTTGCTATAAATGGGACAGGGTAAATAAAGATGAGTGAGTGACAGAAGAAAAAAAAACATATAAAAGGACTTATTTTAGAGGTTGAAAGCCTATTTCCCATCATTCATTCAGCTATATGTTCGTGAAATTAAAAGCTTTAGAATAACGTGCTGTTACATAAATTCAGAGAGCCTTAGGTAAGTTGGCTAAGTTTTGTTTCTAAAGTAGTTGGCTCTTGTTGAATCTTAGTAGGAACTTACCTCTTGCTTACCATTTAACAGAGTAAAACCATATAACAGAGTAATGCCAGTCAGCCACACAGGCGACCCCTCCATCCGTTACACTTGGGAATTTCTAATGCCAATAAAGTTATCGTTGATTAAATCCCTCTTTATGAGGTACAACTCAATCTCTGGTTCTCCTTGAGCCAATCACAGTGGAAGAATCTAAGCCATCAAGAGCATCACAAGAAGGAAATGAAGTGCTAGTACCTTCCTGTGCTACTAAGCTCTAGGAAGACATTCTCATTAGTCCAATTAGAATTAGTGCACACGTTGCTGTATGCAAGGTGGATGTACACAAGAAACACATGGTAAGTGTTTCTCTCCAGATACCATCTGAATTGCTGTCACCCTTTCACCCAAGTGATCTGTAGCCTCGCTTAGAATGTGGGAAATGAGTTCAAATCCTGCTCCTGTCTAATGGGAGAGGACTGATAGCTCCCCAAAGATTTCCTCATCAATGTATGGTCTCAGGTGTACCGCACTCAGTTTTTCCTCTTGATGTTGTTTTAACTTGTATCAAATACCTAAATATATATTGGCCCAAGAGAGGCATAGCTCCATGGTTCAATAAATTAGGGCTCACTCGTGAGGGAGAAGGGCTTAGATTCTGGACTCTGCTCCTGTGAATGAATAATGTAGAAGTCCTAAAAGTTCACTGGGAGCCCTTTCCCTTACCTTAGGACTGTCACTCCCTCTGCGTGCAGCTGGGTGCTGAAGACGCTCTGCAGTGCTGATCGCCACCTCTTTTTAGATCTAGCTGTAAATGGTTTGCTGAAGATCTCAAAGAGACTACACCAGAGTGGAGAACTTGCATGCTTCTTGTGCAAACTGCACGCAAAGCTCAGTCTAATTTCTTCATCACTTGCAGAATCGTTTGTCTTATTCCTTGTAACAGCTACAGGGAGCGTCTAGGGTAACTACAAGTATGGAATTAATATTATATAAGACAACTCTTGAACAGCAGGCACACATTTTGTGCTGCTGCTCTGTAATTCACCCATATTGCTGCAGGCCAAACCACAGCCCACCGAACAGCACAGTTCTCTTGTGTTTTTGCAGGATCTCTACAGAAATTCACCTAAGCTGAGTGAGGCCCAGTGATCTCTTTCCTGTTTGGATTCCAAAAGCATGAAAGATGGCCCAGAGATTGAGGAAGGCTGATGGGACCCCAGCTTTTTTAAAGGCTTCTCCAAGCTTGACCTCTTCCTTCTGTACAAAGCTAATGTAAGTTATATGGCAAAGGAAGAGCCTTCCATCAAAGGGCTTTTCTTGAGTGGGCCTAGTTACATGGATAGGATATACGCCTGATAACGCCACAGAAACAACTTCGGCAAAGCTTTCCAGTTGGTACTATTTATTCTGAGCTAGTGCTGAACCATGTCCTGGTAACTACTGAGAGCTAAGGGGACAGAAAGACCCCACTGCTACCTAAAATCCCATCTTGACCTGACCCCTTCTGCATCCCAGAGAACCTCTGAAGTGCCTCAAATAGACCTGAAAGGGAAGGTTTTTTTCTTGTGTATTTTCCCCAATTTTCATATTTTTGATGTTTTTGTATTTTATACATTTTAAATATTGTATATATTTTTATATTCTTATTTAGCCTCCCATTAAAGTTCTTCACATTATTTTCACACTATGTCTCTGAGGTAAGTTACATAGTGCCTCAGTTACTTCCCTGAGTGGGGTCATCTGAAACACTTTGCTCATCCA
This sequence comes from Struthio camelus, assembly GCF_040807025.1. Classification (NCBI taxonomy): domain Eukaryota; kingdom Metazoa; phylum Chordata; class Aves; order Struthioniformes; family Struthionidae; genus Struthio; species Struthio camelus. Next base: position 16,531,307 of record NC_090949.1, read on the forward strand.
TAAAATGTAGTTACCTCACACTTACTGCTTTGTCATTAAAAAGGAAATTGGTGTGATGTGAATTTGAAGCTTAAACTGTGTCTCATGACCTCACGATCTGCTAGAAGTACGTAAATGGCTGCACTTTCCCAGGAGGCTAAATGCCTCCAAGTGACACACCAAGCAGCGAGTGTCTCTGCAACTCCACCTGCTACCATCTGAGCAGCCATAGTAGGTTTTGCTATTTAAGACTTGCCAAGAACCTCATTCCATTTTCAAAACGGACATTTTTAGCTCTATTAGAGGAAGCACATAATCTAGGGGTCAATTAAAATGTACCACTGATTATCATTTTGGGAGCATTTCTATTTTGCTAAGCATTCCTTTATGAATGTGATTTATATTCTACCAAAAAAGGCAATCAGTGTTTGCCTAAAGCCTATCTTGAAACATGTCTTCCTCCGGAGAGGATACTGTGTACATTGCATCATTTAGCTCAGCAGACCGTTCATTTTCCAAGTAACTCTTAGAAATAATTCCCACTGAAAAAGACTGCGACGAAAAGGTTAATTTATGCCGGCTCTTTATAGTACTGGGGGGCTTCGACACTGATTTCGGGAAGCAGCAGAGCATCATCTAGGGATTTTGCATCAGACGGGTGTGTGTGTGTTTGGGGGGGGGGGGACGGGACGGGGGAAGGCTGGGGAAGCGGGCTCCCCCCCGCGAGGAGAGCGGCATTTCCCGGCGGAGCGGCGACCCCGGCCCCCCCGGCCGCTGGCGGCCACTCACCTCCACGAAGTAGAAGCACGGCAGGAGGGTGACGCTGTCCTTGGTCACTTTGCCCTTTGGCCGCTCCTTCGCGGACATGCTGGCTGCCGCCGGGGGCTGCGGGCGGCGGCCGCGGGGCAGCGCGCTCCGCCGGCGCTCGCAGCCGCGGCGTCTCCTCCGCCCGCCGGGCCGCCGCCGCCGCCGCGCGGAGCCCCGCGCCGCCCCGCTAGCGCGTCCCCTGCGCCGGCGGCCGCGGCCCGCTTGGCGCCGTGCACGGGCTTGACGTCAGGGAAGCCGCTCGGCGGGCAGGGGGAAGGGGCCCGGCTGCGGCGGGCGGGGTGCGGGGGCTCCTCCGGCCGCCTTAACTCCTTCGCTCCCGCGCGGAGCGGGAGCGCCGCCGCAGGCCGGAATAAAGGGGGAGGCCGCGGGGCGGGGCGCCGCCGAGGTAAGCGCGAAGGCGGGCGCGGCGCGGCGCGAGGGCGGGGTCGACGCTCGCCCCCCTCCCCCCCCCCCCCCCCCCCCCCCCCCCGCCGTGAGGTACCCGTCCCCGGCGCGAGCTCCGCGCCGCTCCGCCCGCAGGCGCTGTGCAACGCCCCCGGCGCGGCCTTACGCCGCTCCCCGCGCAGGTCCCCGCGAGGGCTTCGGCTCTTCGGAGCACGCCCGTGCCCGCGGAGGGGGGCGGCTCCGCACCGCTCCCACCGCCCGAGCTAGCCCCGCAGCAGCCGGCAGGCCCCGGCCCCGGCCCCGGCCCGCGCAGCCGCGGTGCTCCCGCCCGCGCGAGGCCTGAGGGGCGCGCGCCGCCCGTTGGGCAGCGGAGCTCAAATCCTAACGGTCCACCGCGGTAACGCTCGTGAGCCACGCGCTGAGGCGGGCCTGAGGGGACGGGGCGGGGAGGGCCTTAGCGGCCTTGGGGCCAGGTGAGCGGTCTGCAGTTGGCAGTTATTCTGTCAAAGCCCACCATGAGTTTCTTCTTCTTTTTTTTTTTTTTCTTAAAAATATTTTCTTTTAATATATCAGACATGAGGGTGCGCTGCCAGATCATGAAACCGCCAAGTTCCTGGCACCAGGTTAGTCTTCAGGAAGTCTCTGTTAAAAGGTTGAATGTGAGCTTGTTCCTGGTGGAGAGAGAGCATAATTTGCAGGCCTTTTACATCTCTCATTTGGAGTTGTAATTGCTTGGGTGTCCTCTGTTGGAGCGAGCTGTAGTTCACTGGTGCGTTCAGTAGGCAAAGAACACATTAGAAATTGCTTAGGCAGAATCTGAGTTAATTATCCTTGTTGGCTGCAGTATCGTAAATGCTTGTGTTCCTGAAACCAGACCCACTAGTGTGTTGCATACAACGCAGCTGCTTCTGTGTCCGGCCTCGAGTCCAAGAATGAATTGCAGCTTGTTTTACTGAATAAACCTCTCTGTACCAGCCACGTGCACCTAGCAAAGCTTCGTGTTGTGAAGGTGCTCGTTAGCTATGGTGAGGGTGGGAGGATCACCTTAATATCTTATTTGAAATGGAGAAGAGAGCTTCCGGGGTTGAATTGGGGTAAGATGGAGAGTAGTGATGGAGGAAAATCGTTCACAGGGTTTTATACCCGAAGGGAGACTTCAGTAGCGTTGCAACCAGCAGAGCCAGTAAAGTGAAGGAAGTGGGGAGTGCTGACAGTGCCTGCAAGTTCTTCTAAGGCAATAACTGGATGTGATTGCTCAAGGAGTCCATTCTAAGCATCAAAGAGTTTAGATTGGAAAGGGCCCTCACTGAGGTCAGGCAGTATGTGAGGACCTGAAAACAAACCAGAGTTGCTCCTCTTTAGGTTACCCAGTCAGTGGGAGGGGAAAAACAATTTATCAGTAAAACCTAAAATTTTAAATTTTTTTTTCTCAGAGGAATTTTAGCTGCAGCAAGCACTCAGCAAATGTCCACATATAGGCCTGAGAAACCTGAAAAAGATTCCTGCAGGCATGAAGGGTTTAAAAAAAAAAAAAAAAAGGTAGAGAACTGACACAAGAGGAATTTAGGGCCTTTTTTTTTTTTTTTTTTTGTTTCAGGGAAATCTTTCCATGAAGCAGAATGTTGGAATGGCGCTGGGAATAGCATTCTTGTATGACCAACATCTTTGTGTGGACATACTCTTTTTGAGCTCGAACAGCTCATCCTGGCCTCAGCTAGACTTTTCCCTCAGTCAGAGGGTGTGGTATGATTGGGACTGAGGGAAAAACTGAGCTCTTCTGCTCCCTGTGCAATATTGAGGCATATGATTTCTTTAATCCCTGAAGGATCTTGTGCAATTTTTGCTAGTATCTTAAAAAGAACAGGGTTAATGTGAGCAATTGTCTCCGTGGTGAACTGTGTTATTTTGAGAGCCTATTTTTGGATCTAAGCTTGCAGCCTTTTCTCAGGCAAGCTCCCATTGATGTCAACGAGATAGTAACCTGGATAAGGCTTGCAGGAGCTCTCTGTGTGGGATAACATTTTCTTTCTTCTGTGACACATTTATAATGTCTGTACCAGTTGCCTTGTCCCTGTAAATGTAGCCTTGTGTTGTGGTGTGTAGCTTTAATGTTTTAGGAAAGAAGCATGACTCAAGCAGTCATAATTTATCTCCTGTTCCTCCTGCTTCTGGAGAATAGGACTCTTGATGGTCCATGGTATTTTGGCTGCTGTAGCCAGTGCATTATAGCAATTGTGCGAAAGTTCTCTCCAGACCTTCTCTTTTCCAGTTGTTCCCATCTCATTTACGCACAGAGGGAGTGCCAAGTCCATGCTCTGCACTAAGCAAACATGGGAAGACATTTCATAATGAGAGGGAAAAGCAAAAATGTCCTTGTCCCTCCTCATGCCTGCAGGCAGGTGTGGAAGGCAAATCTATGATCTGACTCCAAATCACTGAAAAAGGGTTTTGAGAGCTGCAACACACTGATAGTGTTTCCACACCAATACACAGTCTTATCCTAGACCTATGAGGGAAGAGTTAAGGGTTCTGCTGACTCACTGATGTAGGGGGCTCCTCACCTTACTGCTGTAAAAGGGAGGCAGGGTGGTTCTGGGCTGAGCAGGTGGTGAGGAGGTTTCCTGGGATTAGAGGAGCTGTGAGCAGAGGAGGCTTATGCCTTGCTGTCAGAGCCAAACTCCAGGAAATGATTCTGGGCAGTGTGTGGGTATCTGGTAGTGGTTTCTACTCATCAGTGGTCTAGCCTTCAAGTAAAAAAGTCCCTTTTAGCCTTGCTGTTGGATTACTCCAACTGCAAAAGTTGAGGAACTGCAGTTAGGTTTTGCTACTGCTAAACATTTAATGGTTAACGAGTAGAGTGGTTAATGAGTGATGCCACTTAGAGTTGCATTTACTGTATCTACCTCACTTACTCTAAAGTCATGAGACTGGCTTGAGAATCATGAACACACACCATTAAAAATGACTCGAGAGTGCTTTGCTTGCCTCCCAATTTCACACGTGGATTGCTCCGCTCTGGAAGACTAGGGAGGGTTAGAGTGCTTCTCTGATGAAATAAACTGAGAAACTCGCATAGTGATGTAACTTCAGAAGTTGGCAAAAATCTATTATTAATTATATTTTATTATGGTACTACCGAAAGACCAATTAAGCATGCAGCTGTGCTTTTTAAGTACAGTAGAACACAGAACAGTAGCTGCTCCCTGATCTGCAAGCTCTCACTATAAGTAGGTGGTGGGAAGAATGCAATGCATACTGCGTGAATGATTTCAGGGCAGGAGGAGTTGTGTTACTGTTCTGGTTTTGCTTCTCACTATTTTGCGAGTTCACTGGTAGAGGGAGTGAGGAAAGGGGTTATACATGATATAGCTGAAGTGAAGCAATTTTGGAAAAAATGCGTGTTGTGTATGTATTAAGGGTGAAAGTATGGTGGGGAGATGAAGAGAAATAGCCAGTCAGCAGGGGCCGGGGATAAGCCATGTAACACTACAGAAGGCTGCACTGTGGCACCTGAGGCAGGCTGAAAGGGAATGGCCTGTGCCCTTACTGTTGAGCTCTCTTAGCCTCCTGGACTGGTGGCTGTCTGCGGATCATCTATTTGGCCTGGTTCCTGGACTGTGCAATTCCTGAACCCCACTTGGGAACTGTAAGAGACTGCTAGGTGACCTGGGCCAAAATCCTGCCAAGGATTTTTTTAACGATACAAATGATTGCTTTCCAGTGTTCAGGAATGTTTGCTGACATCTTTTAGTTTGCTGGTATAGGTATTGTATGCAGGTGTAAAGGGACCAGCTTTGCCTGCCTCTGCCGCTAATTTTCATGTACTGAATTTTTGTGGGTTTTTTTTGTTTTCTGTTTTTGTTTTTTCCCTTTCACTTGAGTGTTGTACAGGAAGAAGCTTCTGGTCTTTAATGTTGCTAGCATTTCCTCATATGGTAGAAAGTCTCATCCCCAATACTTTCCCCTTGTTGAGCTACTGCCATCTTTGTTGCTTCTTCTGTTGTTTCCACCAGCTAGGGATCTCACCTTGCTCCTTTCTTTTGTCCTTTGCAGACTTTGACAACAACTTCTGTCCTTTGGCTAGTCAGATAGAGGGAGAAAAGGAACAGCAATGCCTGGATCCCAGAGTGTGGTAGGTCTGCCTTGCACCAGTCAAAGGTGATATTGATGGGTAATTACGGTCCTGGCTAGGCTGGCTGCATTTCCCATCCTTCCTACTGTGCTTTCACATGTTGTCTGTTGAAACCCAGCTATAGCAACCACTTTTCTCAAGAATAAGTAACTAAGGTACAGCTATGATGTCAATCATTTCTTCCTTGATGTGCTGCCAGCAACATATTCTGCACTTGTGGCTTACACCCCAGAGTCCTCGGTGGATGGAGTATGACTGGCTTCTGTACAGATAATTCTGTGCTATGTATCTCTCTTCATCTTATAGAGTCCAGATAGGGCTGCAGTCGTTTGGCCCTTATCCTGAGCTAACATAATGGAGTAAAAGTATCTCTTCTCTGCCTCTCAGGACTGGTGCTAAGATTCCTTCCTTTTCAAGCACATGAATGCTGATGCAAAAATCCCTTGCTGAGTGGAATGATGTGACTTTTGGACTAAGGGATTCATCTGTATCTTAACACCTGGAAATATATGTGTCCTCCAAAGCTCTTTTGACAGGGTAGTTATTAGAAATCATGGGATTGATTGGTGTTTATGTAAAGGTTCTTTGGATTGCTCTAGAAGTATAAACAGTTTTCAGATGGGTATAACACACATTTTTGTCCATATTAAAATCCCTTAACATTGACAAAACACTGTGAAATGGCCTTTGTGTAAATGACACTCTTATCCATACAGTCTCCTAAAAGAAAATATGTTGGCAGTCAACAATTCAGAATGGGCCCCCTGTCCATTTCAGTCAAGATAATAAGTGTGGTGATGCGTGGCTTATGACTATCCTGTGCCTAGATAATAGGCATATGTACAGTGTCAGAACCAGTGCTGCTGTTTTTTTTTACATACTTTCAACTAATCCGTAACAGTAGTGTCATTAGAAACATGTTAGCATGAAGCATAAAACTATATATCCTCTGCTGCAGCAAAAACAATCAGTTGAGTTCATGGAAGAATTAAAAGTACCCTAAGAAAACAGGGAACTAAAAATTAAAAGTCCTAGATATGGAGAATAGGCTTCTCCTGACTCATTCGGAATAAGTTTTTAGGAAGGGTTATTTATTCTGGCCTCAAAAGAAAAAGAACTTGTGACCAGTGGGTGCCCCTAGAGATTCCAAGCTGATTTTTGAGAGCTCGTACTAGCACAGAACCTTGCCCCTGCTAAGGAAGTATTATTGATGGAGCTTCTTCGAGTAAAGCACCTTTCCTTTTACTTGTCAGGCAGAGAGCAGCTGTCACAGTTATATTAGAAACACATTTTGAAATGATTTTTCTGCATAGGCTACTGTGCTGCCAAAGGCACATTGTATAAAAAAAGATTGTGGGCCGTCATCTCTTTACCTAGGTGCTCCCTGGATGAAAGACTGCCTTTATTCCCAGGCTTTGATAAGCTCTGAACACAGACAATGGAAATGGTTTTACCACTTCCATGGGAACAGAAAGTACACTGCACAAGCAGGGACCTGTGCTATATCACTGAATAAATCTCCCCACAAAAGCATGCTGAAATAGTTTGGGGAAGAATTAGAATCACCTGAGAGCCAGCAGGTCTGTGAATGTGCAGACCCACTGACCAGACGATGGTGTTGAACAGTTCGTAGCAGTCAGAGGTTTCCCCAGAAGCTTCAGTAGCAGCTTCAGTTGCAGCAACTGTTGCTTGGAAGCCTAGGGAAACCTGCTTTCCCCTGGTCCCCCCAGAATTCCTGCACACCAAGTCCATTTTTTGGGGCTGCGTGCTGGGATTGGGGTTAGCTCTTTTGTGTTATATAGATGGAATTTTTTTGTTTTGTTTTGCTCAATGAATGTGGAATAGATGATGTGAGCTCATCATACTAAAACAGTAATTCTCTTCTGGAGAAAGGGTGGCATATGGGAATTGGGCACTGCTGTGTGGAACTGGCAGATGATTTTTGCTCTGCTTTGCTTGCCATGTCAGGATTCAGAAATGCAGCAATGTGTCTATGTATTTTTTCAGTCCCCCAGGAAATACCTGGTTGAGGAAATTTGCTCTGTGTGTTGAATTCAGATGCTGCTCTAGAAGTTAATCTGGCCTGAGCAAATGAGAGGACATTTTTTATTTTACAGTTATCCATTTAAAAGGTCTTTGCGGTTATAAGACAGGAATTTTTAAAAATACTTCATTAAGAGGCTTCCTAATCTTTGGTGCAACTATTTTCATGTAGTCTGTTTGATGAAACAAAATGGTGGCTCCCAGGACAAAGTCCCTGTCAGACAACAGGACAAAATATTTTCTAGCATTCTAACAAGGTACCCTTCCTCTAGACCTGCAGAAAGTCATTAAGGGAAAAATGATAGGATATATGAAAATTGAAAAGCTGAATGATATCAAGGATGTCTCTTTAATTATTAATATTTGCATTAGCTTTTAGTGAGTGCGTAGTTCTTCTTTGCTTGGTTTTTCATATTAGGGCAAAATTTTCCTCTTTAACCCATCTGTAGCTCCCTTGTGAGAAGCACAGAGCGCTCTTGAATAGATGGCATGTGACAGCACTGGGAGTTACCTAGTGGAACAAGTTCAAAGCGTACAAAAGAGATCCACAGCACAGATGGGAGAGTTAAATTTTGCTTTACTGTTGTAATTGCATCAAGCAATTGTTTCTCTTCTGTGCTTAATAATCTCCTGTTCCTATAAAGCTCTATCTTCTAATGTCCTTTCTTTGATTCCTAGATATAGGTCATAGCTTTCTGAAGTAGCAGATGACTGTGAATGATTCTTGTCTTCCCTCTTGCCTTTTACATTGCAATATTTGGTCAGGAATCTGAATTTTGCATGTTTTGCATGAGTCATGCTGTGGTTATTCTTCTAAGTCTGTGGCTTTAAATACCACCTGCGAACACATCTATATAGTCTTTTGCAACCATCTGCTTGCATTTTCTGGCAGTGGGTCATTTTTGGTTTGGAAGCCACATGGCTGTGGAAGCATAATGCTGAGCTATCGTTCATATGAACTCCTTGTTAAGCCAAATTTAGGACCAGGCTAAGAGTGGTTACGTGGCTTTTGGTGAAGCTGGCTCATGGATGGCTTATGTGGGGTATGGAAAAGGGAGTTTATGTACAACATGCCAGATGTGTTTTTAATGTGATTCAGATAACAGCATATCCTTAGTTACTTGCATATGTCTGGATTTAAGATCTTTGTTACAGGCATGAAGGCATGAAAATGTCAGAATTTGAAAATCTGGGACATCAGTACCATTTAAAGCAGCTCTGTGTAGAAACCAATAGGCTGCAAATCCAGATATTTATGCAGTGACCCTCTGCCATAGAGATTTTGCTTGTATCTGGACAAGTTAGTTACAACCGGCTGATTAAACGTCATCCATTTGGTGTATTAGCTGGGGCAGAGGTTGAGCACAGAAATTGTAACTATGCAATTAACACTAGTACCCATTGGTCTAAATGGAAATGCAGAAAACCCAGCAGAAATCCCATTTGCCTGCAGGCTGCATTAAATACCATGTCAGAAGAGTGCTGATAAACATCTGATGTTTTGAGGAGTACTGCTACTATAGCCTGTTGATTCTGATTCGGTCTGCTGCATATGTGAACTTAGAAGTCTTGGAAATGGCAGGATTATGTCATACTTTTCCAGCTTGAATTACCTCTCTTTCAAAGATGTTTTTCTTAAAGTAGTGTGCATAAACACAATGTTATTCAGCACATTTTAATGGAAAATGTGTGCTTCAGGTTCTGTGAACAAGACAGACTGCATGCATGACTTTGAGAGGGAAATTTAGCAAGAGAATGGTAAAAACATAAGATGGTAACTTATTCATAGGAGGTAACAAAAAGTGTCTAAAATACTGGAATATGTATTTTCAGAGTGTTCTTAATGTTACGAATTCACAGGAGAGAAAAATTTTTATTTTTGCCAATACTGCATTCCAACAGCAGTTTTTCTATGAGAACATTCATTATTGTGGAAGTGTGGAATTGCAGGGCTGTTGATTGTCAGGGACGCAAATCAGGTGGCCTCAAGACTGAAGGAAACTCCTACCCTCCACCATTAAATACTGATTTTCACTGTTAGTTATTAAATGCATGTCAGTAGAACCTACCATATAGGTATGTATGCATATAAATATGTATGTATATATTTACTTATGAGCTCTATAAGGCTTAGATACAAAGCAAGAGTGGAATGACAGCATGTCATCTAGAAATGACTGCAATTCCGCAACAGCGCTCAGTGTATGTAGTATTAACTATTTATACTGTATAGCACCGGAGAACTCTCATCACGAAGCTAATAGAAAAGGGAAAATCATGAAATGATTTTATTTTATTGTTGGTTATATATTATTATTTAATCATTATTTTCAGACATATTTTGTATATTCTTATTTATTTTTATGAAATGGTTGTGTTTTATTGTTTTCCACTGCACATATTTTCCATGAAAAAATTTTTACATCAGCAGGCAGCAGAAAATCTCATTAACAATATCTGCTATGCAGAAATAGCTACAAAATTAAAATATAACTCACTGCCACTGCATGAGAACCAGTCTATCATTTATTAGACTAAAAGTAAAATAATTAGTGAATAAGTTGAATTGAAATAGATTGATTTTTAAAAACTAGTCGAATATTCCCTGAGGGAACATTCTTTATAAAGCAAATACTTGGGCAAAAGTATAAAACACTATATACATTCGTTTTGTATCTTGGTTATATAATGTGATGCTGAAGAGCGTCAGTTGGCTTTCAATGCTTTTTTTTAATCATGCTTACAATGCTGATAAAATCAGCTGTTGCTAAATTAAATATGGAAAAATTTGTTACCAGAGGGGATGTAGGCACAAGCAGTCAACAGGTGTTCACCATTAAAAAAGGAACGGTTATTAAGTAAATATTCATTACTCTTAACCTACTGAAGTCAACTTGAAGTGAGAGGCTTTAGAGACCCATACACTGGGCATACTTTCCATCCATGTGAAGCAGAGGACTCTGGTATTTCACGTTCAGTATCAGGGTTTTTATGATTAATCATCTAAAATACTGATTTAACTTATCATGGTAAATGATCATGTCATAATTTAATGTATTTATCCTAAAAAATATTCCTATTTTATAGCTGAGAAACTGAAATATGAACGTCAAGACTTTAACAAGACTTCAGCTTTGCTGGAATGGCTCTTTTGGTTAGAAGTACCTCGTATAGTTCTGCCAGAAGAGCTTAGTATCGATTCAGTGATATTGACAGAAAAATTTTCTTTATGGCTTCTCATGTGGATAATAGGAATACATTATTCTAGTGATGAGACTTTTCTCCAGTATAAAACACCACTATCTTTAAGGCTCCTGAAGCAAAAAATGTTGCTCTTTCCTCCTCGTAGTTACAGAAGCAACCTTTGTAAGCTGTGCCATGGCAATTTGCCTCAAGTGGAACTGAGAGCTGAACTAGAGTCTTCTGAGTCTTGCCAACACCTTAAACCGCTGCAGCAAACTTCCATTTCTCCCTGTGCTAAAAGCTAGGGCAAAGAATAATAAAACACAGAGTGAATGAATTAGCTTAATAACTGAAGGAAAATCATCATAAGTAATGGTGACTAGTAATGGGAAGATATTCATCATGAAAGAAGAGGGTGATTTGTCTTGGTGCAGTTCTTCATTTCCTCTGAGTGGAATATTTTAAACCTATTCAAGCCATTACAACTTTTCACTGAGTTGTAGGGATTGTAATTGTTAGGTGTAACTTGCACAAAAAATGGAGATATGTGTTTGTTACTTGAGTAATGTGGGTCATATTCTGCTTTACAGGTATGCCTCTACAATATGTGCTTGAGAGTTAAATAGGTGTCATTTTCTATAATTGCACTCATTCAGTAACTTGCTTTTAAAAAGCCATTGAATTACTAACAATTAGTTCCTTTACAGTAAGTAGACTGCTTTAATAAATATTTCTACACATACTTGGGAGCATATGCGTATTAGGATATATAATTTTCATGTTGTCAACTCCGCATCTAAATTCAGTCTGTGTCTTCTAGAATGTACCTACAAAATCTGCTCTTACTGCTGATTTTTTCAGATAGCATTTGGGAGTAGGCAGTTATTGCTGATGGTCCCAGATTCATTCGGTTCCCACAGATATCTGTGCTGCTGCTGCTTGTTATGTTTGCAGAATGTGTAGAAAATACAAGATGGTTTTGCAATAGGGCAAGCAGAAGTGGAGGCTGTGTATCTACCTGATCTGTGTGGCTCACCGCACAGGGTAGCAGTGAGTCCTTGCTCTGTATGGCTGCTCTAATAATCGCTAATGGACAGCATAGCAAGAAGTGAGGAAGAGCAGGGAATTAGGCATATCTAATGACTTAATGAATGCTTTTAGCCTCATGTTCTTCCATTTAGCACCTTGCTTTCCCTAGGTGGTTGTTCCTTAATTTGACATAGTCTAGGAAGGAAACGGGCACATAACAAACACTGTTAGCCCTAACCTCCCTAGAAGTTTTATCTTACATAAGCTGAAGTAGCCTGAAGTGTACCTTTACTTTGTTGCCTGCAACAGTTCTCTGTGGAAAGATTCAGCAGTGCTGAATAGCTCAACTCATCATCATTTCATTGAGTTGTAAACTTGGCCTGAGTGGAAGGATGGAAGGCAAATCCTGTTGACAATAGCCGTAGCTTCTGCAGGCCTCTGCTTGCCCTGCTCTCTTTGTGTTGTGAGTTGACTGGTGGAGAGTTCTGCTGACTTTATATCTCTGCAGAGTGTCCCTTACTGACATTTCTTCAAAGAGAGATCTGATGTCTTTATGGCTTCTGCATAACCACAGAACAGTAAGAAAGCCCAAAATGGGCAACGAAGGCTGTGCTCGTATAACTTGAGAGGAGTTAGTCTTTAGTGTCCACTTTGTAGATGTATATACAGAATTCAACACCTGCATTGATCGCACAGGGCCAGCATCATTTCATTGAGTTGTAAATCTTCTCTCAGTGGAAGGATTGAAGGCAGATTCTGTTGATCATAAGATCCATTCCTTCTGGAAATACAATAAACTAATTTGTCTGTGTAGAAAGCCAGTACTGTATAGATGTAGACATAGATATACGCTGCCAGAAGAATTTCTGTGTTGTATAACAGCATGCAAAAAAACCCCAGAGGCCTAAGCCGTCGCTTTTCAGATCACATGTTTGGGCTGTGAGAGAATAAACCTTGCCTAGTATAGAAATAAAAGCATTATGAGGCATCTGCTGACTCCGTTTGCCTCCATAGAGGGAGGTACATGCATAATTGTAAATCATTGTAAGTAGATACGTTATCCAAACCTACAATCATTTGTTTATTTTTTGTGCAGCTAAATTCCTATATATTTGCTTCAACCTATAGCCTGACTAGATATGTGCATTTGTTTGTGGGATTTTTGTTTTGTTTAATTGAGACAGAGATCTCTGACTACAAAGATGAAAACAGGAATCCTACTCCACAGGCGTAAAGTTGTAAAACTAGACAGTTTTTCGCAGGCAAACTCAAGTCTCTCAATAGTTTAAAGTTATCAAAATTGATTTATTTAAATTATTCTGTAAGTAATTCCATTTACTGTGCTTTACTAATTTAGTAATATAAACTGACGTGATATTTTCCACATTTTTTCCAAGATCCAGAGAGCTGTGTGGATTACAGTCCTCCCAATTAATGTTTTATCCATAAATTCTGCAATGATTTACTCATTCAGATGGGCTTGAATTTACATCTAACTTGTTCCGCAGCTAAAGTTTTGCAGCTTAGATACTTTAATGACCCAGCAACTCTGAATGAATCGACTTCCCCAAGTTCTCCATGGTCTAATGATTAAAGAAAAGCTTATTGTTGCATTAAATCCCATTGGCTTACTATTTTTTAATCTGGTACCAGATTATTTCTTAATAATCTGGTACCAGATTAAGAAATAATCTGGTAGAGTAGCTCAAAATGTCTTTACTACCTTAAGATCTCAGAAAAAAATATTTTCTGATTTGTGCATGTGAAGGGTGGCCCAACAGAGACTCTCCAGAACATCTGAACTGATTTGGGTGGGGAGGAGAGGTGGATAACGCTGTGTAGCTCAACAAAATTCTGCAGCCGTTCTCAGAGATTTCCAGCCTGAGGCTAGGCATCATGAATTATGTGCTAAGATCTACAAGAGGGGAGAAGCTCCTTTTATACAATATGGAAGAAAATAAGAAAATGTCTTCCATAGACAGACAGACAGACAGACTTTTTTATTGAATAAGTCAGCTGTCAGCTTATTGTGGAGCAAGGAACTGTGCAGTGCCTGAGGCAGCAGATCACTGTAGATGAAGAGAGCCCATAGTGATTTGCTTTGGTAAAAACGATACTGAGCTCAAAAATTATTTCATCCAAACATTTGTAAATCCACAATTGAAATATAATTATTTATATCCTTAATTTAGCTCAATTTAAAAAGCAAATTGTTTGATTTTGGAAGAAGCAAAAGCTTTCACAAATGCTTTCTTAATTCTAAATCCATCCAATCCATATATCCAACAGTGTAGTCTTCTGAGTAGTTTTCCTCCTTCATCTCCCCCCAAGAGCCCATTTATGTTGATTGAGGGATTTATTTGTTTGAGATTTAAAAGGCTTTGATAACAGAACATCTATATCAGCACTTACTTGATAGAATGTAATTTTCATGAGGTTTTTCATTACTATTATTTGCCTTCCTACCCTAGCAGAATGCTTTCCAGATACAAATCCTTATGATAGAGAAATAGGGAACCATGACCAATGACAAATTGCATGCCTAAAAAAAGGGAAAATATATGAAGGAGGTTAGTATTTTCATTACTGCTTAGTACTTGGTTTTACTGTTCCTTAAATGGGCTCATCTCTCTAATTGCAGTAATTTATTTCTAATATTTTTTTCTACTTCTAATACACCTCTCTGGCTACAGGCAAGATTGGCCTTTTTGTGTGGACTGCCACACTTAATTGATAATAATCAAGTAAGAGCCTGGGAATGTTTCCCTTCATTCCTATTGGAGTTTAGTCCAAATAGTCTGACTTGCTGTTAGGAGATCCTAAGAGTTGCGAATTTCACTAGAGAAGAAGTCATAGGGCAAGTAAGCAGTAAAACTTTCTTATTTGTATCCGTGCCACTTGATGAGTATGCAGATGATGTTATCATTTGGATACTAGATGGAAATTGTTTGACTCGTAGACATGATCAGCTATTTTGTTTATGGTGCCAAAGCCAAATTTAAGCAATGACTGTACCTATCCTCATAATTAAACAGATTAAAAATTACATTTTTAATCACAGAGTGGCGTCAAGATTATGACCGCTGTTAAGAGGATAGAACGTAATAACACCTTCCCAGAGATCAAAGTATATCCATTACTCTGTTAATGGATTGATGGCTGAACCAGTTAATATTGTTTTGTCTTGGGACATAGATGTAAGGTTTGGAAATTTGAGGAAGGTACTTAAAAAAGGATGTGATGCCCCAGAAGCTGGTATCACTATGATATGGACCCTTTTCTTGCTATGTTTCTGTACGTTCTTTTATTTTGTGCTCACCATATGTTTCTGCATCTCCCTCGTTCGTGTCTTCCATATCATTTTCCCATTTTCCTTGCCATTTCACTATCCAGTTCTATCACTCCCTTTTTCTACACGCTTTTTCTTACATTTCTTCCATCTCCATGTCTTGTTCGCTCCCTCCTACATGATTTCTTACTTTTCTTGCTCACTTCCTCACCCTCTCCTCATTCAGTTCTCCTATCAATCTTCCCTTTAATCTTCTCACCCTCTTTTATGTACCTTCTCCAAGTCTATTTGCAAACTCCCTATCCCTTTCTCCATAGTGCTCTGCTTCTTTGCTTTTCTCTGACTTGCTGTCTTTTCCCTGTTATGGTGTCTTCTGGGTGATGCTAGCCAATCAGACTTGCTTAGGGCAATTAGGTGATTGAGACAGAAAGTACGTGACTAAGCTCTGAAGTGAAGAGCAATACAACACCCTTCTCGTTACTTGTGTCTCTGCCTTGTGCTCATCTTACTCCTTTAAATATTAACTACACCGGGGTTATTGCCCACCAATGTGACACAGTTTTCCTTTTTTGCAGGAGGAAGTGGAACTGAGGAGCTGTCCAAGGTAAGGTTGGCTGTTTGGTCTTGTCCTGTCCGTCTGTCTCTCACCTCCACAGTATCTTTGCTCTGAGCTTTTTAGGAAACTGGCTGTAGACAGAGCCAGGAAGTCTCTCATTTCCCTTATCGTAGTAACTCCACTGCAACCTATGAGGAGGTTGGTCTGTGACCAGCTAGTAGAATCCAGGATAACAATCTTGAAGGCACTGGAGTCGGATGGGTCAGACAACACTTTAGCTGGAGAAGATAAGGAGTACAGTAGAAAGCAATATCTCTTGTTGCAAAGTTCGGCAGAAAGAACATGCCATTTCTACAAGGAGATGGAATTACAGATAGTTCGCAAGTATCCTGCTTCCCTAATTGCTTGCTGAGCAAGCAGGTATGCAAATGTGTGTGTGGTTTTTTTTTTCTTTTTTTTTTTTTAATATCCAGTTCATCTCATCCAGTTTGACTGTTTTCAGTTGTTTGGTAAAATTCATATAAAATGTGTTTCTGTGCATTGCTGACCAATATTATGAACTAACTGACACCTAAGTACTCTTTACCAGTCTGACGTATGCTTTCATTTAGAATATATGTAATGGATATCTGGTATAGAGCCTCAAAGATGAGGTGAGAGGCATTTACAGGTGCAAAGGATCAATCTTTACCTGTCCTTGCTGTAAATAATACTTTGTTTTTCATGGGCGTTCTCAACTAAGTAATCATATTTCTTTCCTAGAATATTTTGATTGTCTGTTTTAGGAAGTAATATCTCTACATGGAGGATTAGAGGAAGTTTGTCTGTTTTTTTTTTTTTTTTTTTTTTTTTTTCAGTGAGCTTAGAGTGTGTATCTGAGAATTCTTTGTGCGTAGTCGAGTTTATTTCTTTAGTGACTCAGTTCTCCCAGTTGTTTGTGTGATTCTTTCTGGAGATCGATTAAGGGCTATTCTTGAAACCAGAAAAATATTACAAAATCACCAAAAGATCCTCCAAAAACCAGGAGGGTGGCATTGGCACAGTGCATAAAACTGTTCTTGTTTCTTCTGCTAATTTTGTCCCATGACAGTTTTTTGGATATCTCATAAGCTCTCTATGCTGCAGCTCATGCTTTTGTAAAATGGTAACAATATCCTTTTCAGTCTCAAGAGATGATATAAGGTGATGTAAACCATAATTAAATTCAGTACTGTGAGATCATTAGAAGAAAGTCTCTCATTGTAACTCTAATCTTTGGAGATGCTGAGTGTGTACAATTTCTAACAAAGTTAGTGGGAGTTAGAAATTTTAAGGAACTTCAAGGAGACTTGAGATCAATTCCTATAAAAAGCATTAGTGATCCTTGCCTCTCCATAAAGCTTGATTATTAGCTGAGTTATCTTTCCAGAGGAGCTACTGGGGACCCTGTGCTGTCCCTAGAATTCTTAGAATCGGACATGATAGAAGAGGTTCACGCTCCCTCTTCCAGTCGTGTTATCACAAAATCGCAGCACAACAATTGTTAGCTGCTTCTGCCTCTACAGAACAATATCTGTATCATACAGGACGTTCCCCCAGGAAATAGAGAACCTGAGGTTGTGTCTTCAGTTGGGTATTTTCCATAGCTAGTAATGCTTCTAACGCAATGACACTTTTTTAATGACACAAAAGGATATTTTTTTGTATAGGTATTTAAAAGCAAGCAATAATAAATATTTTATTATGAATAAAATAATAAAAAATAAATAATTTTATTATGGGTAATAACCCATAATAAATATGGATTGTTACCAAGACTGTTCTATGAATTGTGTCACAAGTTTTCCTTTTAAATATAGCACATGACTACTATGTAAGTGTAATAACTTTAACATCTTTGACTGTTCTTACATTCTAGATTACATTTCTCAGTCTCTTCTGGGTCTCTAAGGAGTGTTTTAAAATGTAAAATGGGGAAGAGAAGAGATGAGGTTTGTTAAATTGCTGAGATTTTTTTCAAATGCAGTAGCTCTCCTTCCAATTTGTTCCCATTATGGAAATGTGGTGAAACAGCAGTTTCAGGAGAAACCATAGCAATGTAATGACCAGATGTCATGGAAATCAGTTCTGAGTAAGATCAGCTTTTGCATAAGAAGAAAATCGTCTTTCCTGATGCACATAGCATCAGGCATGGCAACAGATCTGTGTGCAAAGCCAAACAATGGCCACGCAGCTGGACCTGGAGGTATACTGCAGTTCCCATCCTCCTTGTCCCAGTTTGTACCATTCAGCCAATCTGATTTTACAATTTCCTTGTGAGCTGCTGAAACTGTAGTATGTAGGTCCTGGAAAAGTCTGGTGCTCTGTGAAAGATTTACATGTGGTTTTACATTGGATGAAGCAAATGGCTCAAATGCCAAATACAGCACCCAGCTGGAGTACATGTTTTTCAAGTGGTACAGTGATTACTGAGCCACCCCCTGGAGAATTTCTCAGTATGTGACATGTAAAACTTCTTTTCATACTCTCCCCCCTTTAAATAGAAGGCACCATATAGCACCTGCTACCCACTCCTAGCTGTCTCATGCCCTCAAAGTGGACTCCTTAGATGGTTATTTAGATGCTATGTAGTTCTGCACATGGGTTAGACACACTTTCCACATTTGATCTCTACTTGGGAGTAGGACCACTTGGGTCCTATAACCAGGAAATTGGAATAGGAAGACTAGACTTGTCACTGCCTGCTCCTAAAAAGCTATCTGTTAACTAGCCTCTATTTGCCATTTGTGTTATACAAACTGTGGTGTTACTAACGTAAGTATCACAAGGCCTCTAAACGTTTTGGTATGGCTAGAAGTCTCTGCTTACAGCAATCCAATGAAACATGCTTAAAACAACCAGTACATTGCAGATGGGAATGTGGTTAAACTAGCAATTGCAGAGTCACTTAGCTTTGTCTGCTGCGAAGTATATTTCCCACGTTTTGTTCTTTCACCCTAAAAAGATATGTTGCTGTTGAGCCATGGAGTATTGTATATGGAGTTTGGTGTGTTTGGGTTGTTATACTTGCAAGGCAGTAAGTACTATGTGGAATAAAGCCTTAAGTCTTATGTGATGGGAAATGAATGGATTTAATCTGCTAGACTGTATATCATGTTATATTTCTCATTTCTATTTAGTACAGCTATGCTCAGCATACGGATTCAGACCCTCCAGACCCTTGCTTGTGAAGCTATACATAAATTAGTAAGTCCAAGCAATTCAGTTACTTTGGATGTAACCAAAGGCTGAAAGGTCAAACGTCTCTTGTTCTTCTCACCAGCACTGGAGGCAAGAAGGATGATATGTACCATATCGTTGAAGTTGCTCCGTAGTTGTTTAGATGACTTGAACAGATAACGTTACCTCCAAACTTTCTCTGCACTTCTGCTTGGCCGGACTGGGAATCTGCCTTTACATGCCCATGTCTTTGCATTTTGAGAACTATATTGAATATGGGAAAAATGGAAGCTCATTCTCATACAAAGAATAATATATTCAGTTGTGATTTGTAAAAAGTATATCTAAGAGCAAACCTCCGGGATGTGCAGGAGGGCAAGAGAGAAGCACAGGTATTTGAAGAGAAGTTTGCCAGGTTAAGTGTAATATTCCTTTGTGGGTTTTTTATTCAGAAGCTCTCTGGGCTCTGGGGATAGAAGAGAGGAGAATCCCCATGTGATGGCCCTTTTCCCTCCACCCTTTTCATGCCTGGAATATATCAGCTCTCTAGTACAGGTCTGATGATCTCATATTCTGTGTTCCTTTTCCCTCGTCCTGAGTAAGCCATGCTCCTGCAACACAGGATGAGATTAAGGGAGCAGCAGAGAACACACTAATCCTGGAAACACTCCATGACTACCTTCACTTGCACAAAGATCTGGATGTGTGCATATATTGGGAGGGCAAATACTCTTGGGCATTTCTACTGTCTGAGGATAATGGCCAATTTATAAGACACACCTAGGCCAAGCTGAGACATTGAAACGCATGGAGTTCCTGACTAGTTAGGAAGGTTTTCCACTGTGTGGTGAAAATTGTTAAGGAATGGTATGAATTTTACCTTTGATCCACAATGGTAACAAAAGTATGGAAAAGGGATAATGGACAGTCACAAAAGTAATCATTGCAACTTGTATTGTCTCCTGTCTCTCCAGGATATGTAATGTTTGTAAGTATTGAACCAAAAACCCAAGTTATAATTTATGCTTTAATTTCTTTCTCTAAAAAATATCTTATGATTGTCAGGATCATATACGGAAGTCAGAAATGGGTATTTTTGTATAGGACTTCCTGTGATATAGCATATGAATGCTCACAACATGGTGAGGATGCACAGCTGATTAAAGCTGTGATAACTTTAGTTAGTGCTTTTTGTTCTTAAAAGACATTCAGAAGGAAAAAGGTTTTAATATGAAGATGAGTACATATTTATAGAAAACAGGTCCCTACTTGGTTTAGTATAGGATGTGTTTTGGAAATAAACAAATAAAAGAAGATATTGAATCTATTTCTTTCTCTTCCCACTTAGGAATCCTACACTGACAAACAGGGTTTGAAATGGGAGATTGCTTTGGGTACAGTGGATGTTAACTGCTAGGAAACTGATCTTATTTAATGGTAGTATTGCTGAGAAAATCCTACCAAATTCTTATTCCTCAGGACTTTGTGCGCTCTGGGCCTTGAAATATCTGAACTGACTCAGTCAAAATTAAGGATCTCTAGTTCCTTGTGGTTGCTACTCTACAGATCAAGTGTGATACAAACTTACATACAGGTTAGAATTTGGAAAAAAGGCAAGGAGAAACAATAGCAACATGTGCTTAAGGGCTCTACAAAATTAAACAGTGGGTTTTGATGGAATTCTCCTTCAAGTAATAGTAATTACTAGGGACATGAGTGAATCCCTGGCCCACATATATGCCTAAATGTAGGATTAAGGTAAGAAAGAAGGCTTTAGTAAAAGGGAAAGGCAGGAGATAGAGTAAGACTGCTCAAATAAAGCTGACAAAGGAAAGTGGAAGTAGTGGCTATAATTCACTTCCCGTCATGATTCAAAAGGGGCTGTGAAAGCAAAGTGAGGCCAAATATTCCTTAGACTGAAGGTGTGTCAGGAATCCCTGTGCAAACCTCAGTCTGATGTTAGGGTAATGGCGAGGTATATATTTCTAAGAACATGACAGATAGGAGCCCAGGTAGGATAACAACTCAAAATGGGCTACTGAAGTAAACTAGGTGCTGCTACTGAAATTCTCCTCTCAGAATACAGTGCAGCCCTTTAGGCTAGAGATCAGGTTCATGAAAAGAGAAACGTAAATGAGACGTTATCACCAGTGTTGAGAAGGAAATGCCAAAGGAAAGTTAGGCTATTGTTGGAATTGTATACCAGGCATCACTTTACTTGGGTGCTTAGCGGGGTTTAGGGTTAAGTACGGATTGAGCTTCTGCAGAAGAGATAGCAAAGAGCAAATCAGAGATGGGCATTAAAAAGGGGCTGCCAAGTGAAGGCAAGGGCTGCTGTTGGAGTTATGCGTTGGATGTTATTTAGCCTGGTCTTGAGGGTACCTAGCCTCAGTGTCAACCCATTGAAGGATTAGGGTTCTGAGCCAGAGCAAGCCGGGAGCTTTGAAAAGCATTGTAAAAGGGAGGATGCCAATGGCCACTGCAGGGTGCTGCTGGAATTCACCTCTGTGAGGCTGGAGGACTCCTCAGCATGAATTTTGGCTCCGAGTTAGATTTGGGTTAGAAACAGCATCCTAGAGCTAGGGGAGTCATTAACAGCAAGGTTCAATAATGGCCGCAAAAGAAGATGAAGGGCTGATGTTGGGATTTGTCTTCCCTATGATACTCGGGAGGTTTAAAGTAGTTGCTGTCTTAAATGTGTTATGGGGTAGGAACTGGTGTCCTAAGAAGCGAAGTGAAGAGCTACATTACAAATGGAGTTCAATTGTGACTGCCAAAGTAGCTTAGGCTAGTTGCTGCTGAGTATTTTGAGTCATATATTTGGAGAAATATATGACTCCATACCTGGGGAAATATATGACTCCAACATCCTGGATTCAATCTCAGCTGAGGCATAGAGTTAATGAAAGGATTAAGTTTTCTTAGAAGAGAACCCAGAGATGTAAGTTGTAAGTGGAGTTCAAAAAGGATGCCAAAGTAAATTCCCCCCCTTTTCCTCCAATATTCCCTTTTGGGCAAGCGTTTTCTGATTGGAAGCCCTGAAGTCTTACATGCAGGCTAAAGTTACAGTTAAGGGTGTTGATCTGGATAAAGACAAAATCAGGTAACAGGGTGATGAGTGCTGCTAGAGTTCTCTTCCACGCAATATTTACTGTTGGGACCTGGACAGGTTCTGGGCTAAATCTGTAAATTCTCAAATGTGTCCTGTTTTGTGGAAGATGGGGAACAAGCTGCAAAAATTATCTTTGTCCATTTGACAGGCAACCATTGTTAACGCCTTAATAATTTTTTCTTAAAAAATCGTGCATCTTTATTTTCTAGTGGAAATAAAACTTTGTTAACTAGTGAGATGGCTTAGGAATTGAGGGGAGAAGAAAGGCTATAAAACAAACCCCCAAACTACCATGTGAGGCAAAACCAAGTCCATCATGTCAGATTTCTCTACTGCATCTGTCTCCATGATACCTGGGCACTTACCATCCTTAAAAACAAACAAACAAACAAAAACCAATAACGAAACCCTTTGATCTTTTGTCTTTAGTTGCTATTCACTGAAACCTGCTAGTGAAGTATGAAATCTAAGCTAGCCCAGCTAGCTTGCAGGGAACGAAGTGGTGAACTGCTCCTGAACTTGAAACAAAATCTCAGTAAAAGTCATAGGATGACCATACAGGTCAAGGTCCCAGTAAGGTTTCTGTCTTGTGCTCCCAACATTCCTTCTGCCCTGATGGAGAGAGGTGCTATTAGTGAGTGTGTACAGCAGATCTTTGATGCATCTGCTCTGTCAGTCCTGCTTCTCTTACTCTGACATCTTCAAGGCATCTGAAACTTGTCTAGCCTCAGGACAAACAAAATATTCAGGCTTCTCCTCAGGATTAAGGGTTCCTTCAGCTGCACTGCTTCCTGTCCTTATGCTTGCTGGGCTCCCTTGCTCTTCCTGCTTCGGAATTGAAGCTCTAAGCAGGTGGCAATGGCTGCTACAAAGGACTGGCTGGGCGGCGTGCAGACACAAGATGCTAGGGTGGCACAGGAATGCAAGGGTCCTTCAGGCTCTTCAGCGATCTTGTTATTGCTTTGCTCCCCCTCAGAAAGGGCTTCCTACTGACTGCTATTTCTGGAGGCATAAGCCCAAATTTTCTAAGAGCTTATATCAAAGGGGAAAGCAATTCCTTCCACATCTGTGTGGCCTACTGACCATAAAAAGTTTGTTTTCGATCAGAATAGACTCCTGAAGTATGTATAATGCCCCAAATCTTAATTTAGATTCTCATTTTCTTATCCCTTTACATTACCAGTACCAGTGTACCTCCTGTAGGGAGTGACTAAAGCCTGTTCTAGTCGATAGAGTTTCTAGTGACCCCTACTACACAGAAGCAAAGACTTAAGGAGCTGTGTGGCTTGTAGATGCAAATACATATATACATATATATATTTTTTGGTGGCTCCTGCTACCACAAAATCTAATGTTAACAAGTTACTTTGTAAAAAAGGAAAATAGATGATGTTTTTGAGTTATTTGTTGCTAGTTAATCTACCCCTAGAAAGAAGAGTTGCAACAAGATACAGAACAGAGTTGCAGATTTTTGTCATAACTAATATAATGTGGAACATGTTAAATCTAGTATCTTGAAGTGTGAGAGGGATGGAAGAAGCAAAAAGAAAGTATGCATAGCTGTTTCTCACCTCTGCCCTCTCCCATCCTCCTGGGAATGAAATGGTACTTTAAGTACCACTTCTACCTGAAATGGATTTTACAATAATCAGCATAGCAGGACAACATCTTTCCCCTCAATGGTTTCCCTGTAGAAACTGTTGGAAAGCAGCAGAGATCACTTGTCCTCACTTCCAGCTTTAAGTGCTTAACATTGGAGGGGAGAGTCATGCTGAGTCCTTTCCTCCAGTGAGCCATTGCCTACAATTAAAATGCTGCAGATTGTATTAGTTACTCATTTGTACCTGGCAACATCAGTATCTTCAAATTATACTGAGCTGTCCCCTACACTGTGTTGTTTGCCTTCTGCTGGTTTGTGAGAGAGTTATTGATGGATGTTAGGCCCAAACACTTGCTCTATATAATGTGCCAAATATGGTATATGTGGAAACGTAGGTTACTGCTCAGCTGTGCACTCTGCTGGGTCTGGCTATCTTGGCTGCCAGTTAGTCCTGCTTAGCTGTGTTGCAACTTCCTGATGGCTAAATGCACCCAGGAAGGCAAAAACGAAGTTCACGACTACCCATGTGTTTGGCCTTGCTCTTTTGACCAGTTGCATTGTTGCCTGTATTGAGAGGGCAGAGGTTTCAATAAGTTGCCTAGGAGAAATGCTTTCCCTTCCCATCTTTAGTGGATGACCCTGCCTCCCAAATGATCCGTTTTCAATGGATTATGCTATGTTTAGGGCCAGGAGACATTAATGGTATTTAGTAAAAGAGTCACAACCTCTTTGAAAATGTGGTGCTTAGTGAATGATCACGCTGATCAAAAAACAACAACAACAGATTTTGGCTCTTTCATGTATTTTCAGGAGTTAAAAAGTAAAGGAAATTATGGTCAGTAGAAATTGCTCAATATCTCAAAAAGTAAACAGTGACTCTTAACACAATGACTTTTCAGACTAATATTGCACATAAGAGGCAAAAACCCAAACCCAATTGAAATTAATGAGAAGGTTCCCACTGCCTTCAGTCAAACTACAATTTAAAATATTTCATGCAAACCTGCATTCCTTTGTCTCTCTAAGGAAATAGCTTACTGAAATGAATCTAATCCTTTTTAGTCTGAAAGAAAGGATACAAGAGGAAAAAAAGTCAAATTACTAATCCATAAAGCTTTATATTCTTTTGTTATACATACAGAGCTGTTTTGCCTGGAGTTGCCTGAGACCTAAAAAAAATTTAAGTCTTTTCTGAAATTTTAATTTATCTTTCAGAACAGGAAACTTTACTGTAATAATGTTGATATTTCCTGCCCCCTGATATGGCTTACCTTGTTTCAGTATCATATAAAGTCAGATCATTACTATAAAATGTGTCTTTGTGAGTAGGAAAGAAAAACTCAGGAGTGGTATAGCCAGGAGTAAATTATTCTATCCCTTTGTGTGAATGAAGGGAAATATTACCATAGTTCAGGCGTTATGCATTACACATGCATAATGTATGTATTTTTTCCTTCTGTTTTCTCTCAGTCAAGTCTGATTATGAGGGAAAGCTGAAAAAATAATGGACAACTGGAAATTGCTAGAATATGTTGCTATAGAATGTTTTGAATATTAGCAAATTAATTAGTTATGCTGTCAGGTGGAGAACAGCTGCGTTCTGAACCAGGAAATAGAGTATGTATAGCCTGATTCTGCCTTCACTTTTATTTTAAGCCAGTGAAACTAGTGTTAGGACTGAAGTCAATAGATCTAATGAATCTTTCAATATGTCTTCCTGGTAGGAACTACTCAGAAAATAACTGATTTATGTGCCAAAAAAAAAAAAATTGAACCAAATATTACTCGCAGGTATTTCAGAAATGCTCCCTTCATTTTCAATAGGATTTGGGAACCCAGTTAGTTATTATGTCTCTCAAAACTAATGTATTACAGAAGGAAAAGGTTATCAGTTCAGCAGATTTGTAGAGCTCCGTTGAATGAAGGAGCTGATTTAGTGTAGTTATAATGCAACAGGTCTATTTGGAACACTTTGTAGGAGCAAAATGTGCATTCCCTTATGGTATAGATTTTAGATGTGTTTATTGCATATATGAATATGATGAATTTTTGGTTTTAAAAATTGCCATAGAACTAGGGCCATGTAAGGTTCTACTGAGTCGTTATCTAGCCACAATAACTTCTTAAATCAGGTGATTTTGTTTTTATGAATTGCATACGGTCACTTTAGTAAATTACATCAATTCCTCAAAATAATCAATTATGTAAAAAAGTAAAGAAAAAAAAATTAAGCCTTTTCTGTGACTTTATGAAGATTGTTCACTAAGGTACAAAATAAATCTGATGTTCTTTCTAGAAATGAAACAACCTCGGGGGTTTAAATTCTGTGGTGCAAGATCATGGTGATTTGAGCTTTCCAAATTATTTGAAGGCTATAGTTACCCCTGTTTGGAGTGTTAACAGCAAAAAAGCAAAGGAGCTCAAATTAGTCATTTTTACTGGCTCTAATGCTCATGAAAAGCCACAGTTTGACAGCCTTGGACTTTTTTTGACTAAATCATTCCTGATTTGGCATGGCACAGGTTTCTCGGAATGTTCTGCCTGCCTGCCCCAAGATCTGGAGAAACTGGGACAAAGGGCCTGAAGATATGGCACCAAAGACCAATAAGTACTTTGAGATATGAAGAACCTGTCCTCTTAAGGTTGTCTTCACCTTCCTCTATCAGGGTTTTCTGTCTCATACTTGAAAAGGCAAGATTATCTAGAACATAAAGATGTCTCCAGTTCTTAGGGCATTAAGTGCTATGGTGAAAGAGTGTGAGGTGACATGGAGAATAACAGCATTTTGTCATTAATATGAAGTCCATTAGTGCTGGAAAGATTAAAAACTGAAGTTATGGAGTGTTCTGCAGTCACATGTTTTTTTTTTTTTTTTACGATCAACCCGGCAGTGCATGATCTGTGGTTGATGAAAATAGTTTGTATAAGGAAAAAAGGGTCCAAAGTAAAGATGTAGTAAGCCCCCTTCAAAGAAAAAGAGAGGGGTCATTTTGTTATCTCTCCACTGAGCTGGGTGGTATATAAGCTGCATTGTCCTTGGATGCTTCATGGGGACTGTGATCTGTCTGTCCTTTCAGTCTTTGTAGGACAGCATACTTCCCTTAGTCGTATGTTCTTCCAGGACACATGGAGGGCCAGAGATTTGGGCACAGATTAATTCTGCCTAAATTTAGGCACTCAGTCCCCAGGTTTTCCATATCGTCCATGGAGAGATAGAGCGGCGTCTCCAGGGGGTCATTCAAGTTTTAGGCTTAGACTTAGGCAGACTGAGTAACATTACTTCTTGACATATTGTTCATGTTGTACTGACTTAGGGGAGTTGGTAGCTCCTAGCTGAGGAACGTTCAGTTAAATAACTGAACTTGAGTGGGATGAATCCAGGTCTTGGTATATATTTTCTTCCCCAGGTTATACCGGGGAAAGTCCAGCTTTTAGAGTGTCAGGATTAATCTGTAAAGACTGTATGTTACTTTTGTGGCATTAAACCAAGACCCACTGTGAGTTGCAATCTTTAATATGTATCTTCACTTAATGTCATGCCAAATTATAGTTGTGGTAGACATGAAGTCACAACCTCATATTTCATAGACTAGAGCCTTCCTTGTTACAGCAGCTTGTGTTTGTACAAGGGTCTATCTTCACTCCTATTGCAAAAACACACTAGGAATGGTTTCGTGGCTCAGCCAGTAGTCTTTGCTCCACCATGATAACTGGTAAATTTGGCTCGATGCAGAGGCTGTCATCTTGTTTTTTATTTAATTTGGATTTTATAGTATTTTCAGATGTCTGAGAGGCTTTCATTCCTACAAGTGAAAGAGACTGAAGTGGAGTCAAAACTATCCTGAAACCAAATTCACAGAAGCAGCCAATAATACTGGTAGGATTTGGATGTGTTAGGTGCCGTACTATCCATCCCACTACCTTCCCACTACCTCTTTCCACTACCACTACAAAATATGTGCGTCAACTTAGAGAAAGACTCTTTCACTACCCACTTGTATCCAGTAGGCTGCCAAGGTTTGTAAAATATACGGGGATAACGAATGCATAGAGTTCTCTCCTAGTGCTCTCTCTTCTCTAAAGCATGGAGTTCATTCCTATGTGGAGTATTGTAGGGAACAAGGCAATCTGAGTATTTAAAGATTAAAAGATCCTATTTTGCATGAGTCAAAATAAAGGGGAAGAAATGGCGCTCATGTTACTAAAGTGATGTAGTCAGAATTCCCTGGATTTATAAGAGATGAGCCAGAGATCCTCTGTGAAATGTGACTTTACATGTCTTTATTGCAAAGTAAGGCTGTAAGGGTACTTTGTATAATGGCGTTAGCAAAGTCAAATTCATTCTGCATGAACGAACTGCTCTAAGCTATCTTATCATCTAAGTCCCTGCTCTTCCAGGAGCCCTCTGAAGGGTTGGAGAGCAGTGGCTTGAGGATCTCCGTAGCAGAAGGACTCCCAGATAGTTCTTTAAGCTATTTAACCTTAAAAAAAGGTATTTGTAGGCCCATTCTTTCAAATAAGCACTCCCTTTTGCAATTTTGTCTTGCTTCGTATGTATGAATCCGTATGCACATTTGTGCACTTACAATTAGTCTGCCTGAATAAAGCAGACCTCTGAATAAAAATGTGAGTGTATAGGGGGAGGGAGGGAAAAGATGAGGAGAGGATCCTTTCTGTTGTACAATTAAGGACCATGCAAATAATGGATCTAGTGCTTACGGAGTATATTTACAGCACTTAGCACAAAGAAGTTTTGATCTTTTTTGAACCTCTAAATATGACTGTAATAAAGAAATAGATAATAATTATTTGCCTTATCCTCTAGACACATATGTTGCAAAGCACTTATAGGGATGGGATGCGGACTCTGAATATTCTTGTGAAGGCCTTACTCTACATTAAATCCTCTTATCTGCTTGCAGTTGCACACTTCAGGAGCAACTCTACTGCAGTGAAGGGATTAATCCCAGCACAGGCTTAAAATCCAGCCAATCAGGTTGTTTTTGTAGTTCTAAGTTAGGCTTGATTAAATAGCTGTTTCAAATATTTACGCTTTTTGGTGGTACTATCAAGACCTGGAAAGGTGATTCTGCTCTTCTTTGCTTACGCTCAGTTTCATCTACCTTTGACTCCTTTGGTGTTTGTTCTATAACCTAGAAAACACTAGTAAAGGAGAAGACTGAAGTCAGTGACTGACATCCAGGCACGGGTTTTTAAGAGCATCTTAAATTGATGAGAAATAGAACAAGCATTTCACTCTGTTCTCTCTAGCGGAACAAGTTACAGTATGTCACTAATATAGAGTGCATGGGCACATGAACCCAGGCATGCTTCCTGCTCTGCTGTCTGCTTTTTTTTTGAGTGGTGGATGTTTCACAGAAACTAAAAGGACTTGAACCATTTTATTTCAATCCCTGCTGCTGCTCACTGCAGTAACATCATAGATCTTTTTCTGCTAGGAATAATTGGGATCTCTGGACAAGGATATGAAAAGAAAACGTGTACCCTATTTTTTCTCCTTTCAAGTCAGTGAATACTTTATCCCTAATTTCAAGATAGAGGTTTATATTTCCTTGAATTGGACCTTGAGAACCCTGCTTGTATTTGCATTGACCGCAGCACCCTTCTGTACACCTGCAGTAGTGAGCACCTGCCTGTTTGCAGGGCTGGAGCCCCCTGGTGAGCAACGAATTCTTGCAAATGCAGTGCAGACATTGATCTCTGTATCTTTTGGTCTGCACGTTTTTGTGACATTTTAAACTTTCCTTCGTTTCTCTTAATTTCTTTCCATGGTGTTAGAGCAGGTCATTAGTATTTTTTACCCAGCCTCTCCTCCACTAGTCAAATATACAGGTCTAGCAGAATGACGATATAAGCTTGTATTACAGCAAGCTTAGTTCACTTTGATGCTTATTTGAACCTCACCACAGCATATTTTTATGCCTGTTCTGTGAAAGAGGCATGGGGTCAATGCTTCAAATCTGCACGGCCTCAGTGCCTCCCAGAGGTATTTTAAATCTGGCTTTCGCAGTTAAGGATGATTTAACAATCAGGAACAAAACTCAGTGCCCTACTCCTAAATCTCCTGAGCTACTGGCCCAACTATTTTTCCTCCCCAGAAAATCTGTAGGTGTTATTTGCTTTATATATTGCAATCAGACACCAAGCCTGCTCTTACTGCTCTCTGAGCTAAGCAAAAGCCCTGTGAGCCCAAGAGCGTCCTGCCATGCTAGCCTGGTCACACAGCTCTAGTTTGGGGCCAAAGTATGGGCGAAGTAAGCCCATGCCCGTATATAAACATACATGTAGAAATCGTGGGCTAGAAGGGAAGAGGGTGATGTTAGTGTAGATTTTTTCAGTAGAGCAAAAAATGTCTGTAACAGACCTCACTGTTATTTCAGAGGATGTATGTTTGACTCGATAGCAGGGTTGGAAAGGTGGAATTCCTACCTGTGTGGGACAGGCCTGCCCGACCCCTGGCAGCTTATTAAAAAAAGCGTCATACCGGGAGGTCTAGAGTGCTAAAACGTCGGCCCCGGCCGGAGCAGTAGATGTGATTTGGGCGAGAAGCGCCCCCTCCTTCCCGCCTGCGGGAGCGAGCCGTTGCCATGGGGACGCGGCTCTGGCAGACGGACGGCCGCGCGGGGGCGCTCCTGCGGCGTCGGCGCGTTGCCTCGGTGCCGGCTACTTTCGGCGGCCGGTGCGTGGGCAGGGGGGAGGCCGGGGCAGCGGCCACCGGCCCGGCCCGGCCCGGCCCGGCCCGACTCGACCCTTGTGTACCGCTGCAGCCGGGCTGGGCCACAGGCGGGGCTGACCCCAAGCGTTCGGGCCTTCGGGTGGACTAAGGCCAGATTAGCGGGCAGTCGGCATGCGTGGGACCTAGAGTAATGCCTAGTTTCAGATCCAATTCTAATGGTGTAATCCAAATGACTGAGTAGAAAATGTGTTATATGAGATGGAAGTATTTTATCTTTTAAATGCAATTGATCTGTAAAAAGCAATCGACAATGATTTGTGTTGCTTCTTCAGTGGTTATGAAAGACTTTCAGTCATGTGTGCATAACAATATTTCAGCTGACACTGATAATTACTGTCTGAATTTTCCACCGCTCTAACAAAATGCATTTTGGAATTCAATAATTAATATTATCAAACCTGTTCAGTCAAAAACAATACATTTGTCTTTTTATCAGTAAAACCAAGTAACCTAGAAGCAATCACATGATATTAGACCCTTTTATTTTTATCCTGTTATTTCTCTTTCTCAGTTCCTCTAGCAGAGGTAGGCAGATGGCTGCAGCGAACAGTATTTTTACATTTCAAGAGCCCCCTTGTGGACAAATATATTCTTCTACCGAAGGGGTTCCAGCATGTTACTGAATAGTCGCTCTGGCATTCTTCATCTGAGAGCACCAGTGACTCTTCCTTCACTTTCCTCTAAAAAGTAGTAGTTACTGAAGCAGAAGTAGCAGAAGCCAGTGTCACTTGACTTAAAGTTTTAGTACCATATTTTGCATCAACAAAAGCATTTCAACAAAAACACTAAGTTAGTTTATTTACATGAATCAAAAGTGCATATGGAAGCTTCCTGAAGTCTGGTGTTATTTTGCACGTTGCATTTGATTCTGTTAGTGTTGAACTAACAGGCATAAAAAGTAACTAGTGCTGATAAGTTGATAACTAGTGCAATACTTTTTAATATTTTTAATTACCTAAGTTATCTTCCCTCTGGAAGAAATGAACTAAAGAGATTGAAATATGCAATGAATGCTCTTTAATGCATTGGGGAATTTAATATATTATAAGAACTCATATAGATGAATAAGTTGATTAGTATTTAGGAAGACTAATTGTAGCTAAAGACTGCTCTGCTGAGCATAGCCTGATATGCACCCTTGCTGTGTCTTCAGAAATCTTTAGTGCGTAGATCACAAAATAGGCTTTACCTCTTTGAAATCTGGCAAATGTATATTTTTATGGCTTACAAAATGCTTTTTGTATACAATGAGTGGTGAATTGCTATGAAAATAAGGAGACAAAGCATCACAGCTGTAGCAAAACTGGATGCAACTCTACTGGAAAAATAGAATCTGATTTCTAAGAGGTGTTCATCTGTTCATCTGAATCTATGCAAAGCTTGCAGGATGTAAACAGCACTGCTTTTATTGATGTTCAGGGCTTAATGAGTAGGAAGGTAAGTGTACTGCAAGGCAATGTACAGGATTTAAAAATAAGATATTCTGCATTTGCACTTTTTTTCCAATAGACTTTTCTGCTAATATACAATTCCAAACTCACAAATGATTTGTGGATGTTGACAGAAGATAGTTTCTGTAGTATAATGATTGCATTCAGTTTATGAAGGATTTGGTGCTTTTCCTTATTGAACTTCATACATGTTTGCTGGGATGTGCTTTGCGTGCACTGCAGTACCAAGAGTGTTTAAGGTTTGGGGCATAAACTAATCACCTGCTCATATAGGGAAGAAGTGCATCTTTCTATCAAATAGTGCATTACTGTGATTTAATGCTTTTGGAGAAGCAGTGGTTATTCAGAAGAGATATAAAGCTAGATAGATCTTCGATCTTTCCCAGAAGGGTGCTTCTGATGTTCCTAATTTGCTATGGATTGCTAAAATAGGAAGAAATGTTGCAATTATTGGTTCATATAGACCTTACCGCCTTTGCACAAAAAGTTCCAGAGAAGGCAGTAGGCAAAATTGTAAAAGGAGTGGGAAATGGTTCAGGGAATTCTTTTTTATACAAATACAAAATAATAAATAAACATTCAGTAATATTTATCAGGAAATGATAAGGCATATTTCACTCCCCAGACGTCAAAAAACCTCGTCCACAAAATTTTTTTCTCTGAAAATAGAAAATAATAAACAGCAATGCCACCAGATGCACTGGCAACTTAGCAATTGCCATTGCATTTCTGCTGAAGGCCCTGATTTGTACTGCTGTAGCAATTAACAGCTGTATTGCCCTGCTACCTAATGAAATCCTTCACTCTAAGCTAGTGGCCCAGGTACCCAATGCCATGTGTAGGGATAGTTAGGCAGCTTTGGGAGGGACCTTATAAGCCAGTTTAAAGGCAAGCAGCTTAAACTAGTTACTGAGATAGTTGTGTGTGACTGAAATAATAATAAAGTGACCAAAAGTAGACCATACAGGTGTGTTCCTCCAGGTCAGAATAGAGGAGCATTTTTGTGCTAGAAATAACAGGCCGTACATCCAACACCAGATATGTCATTACCACGGTCCTAGAGTGCACATAGCATCTAGCACTTCCCAGAAAATGACAGAGGTAAGGTGAGGATTTTGTGTCCCAGGTGACTGTTAAAACAACTACTTTCCTAACATTTATTGTAAAAATTCTCATCAGAAACCACACTGAGAGGTCTTAGAAGGAGTGACTTCCACTAAACAGATGAATCACATACCATTTACATTTTTCACTAAGCTGTGTACCACTCACACATACACTAACCATCCATGTCACACGAAATGCTCGTGTATCTGCCCACTATTTATATCTTTCTCTATCCCACTCGCACCTGTGATATTAATTTTGTGCCAGGTTCATCCACCATAATCATGCCTAGCATGTTCTTCCTATAGGATGGGTACAAACTAGGAAAAGACATTGAGGAGAGTTTGAGAATCGTACTTCAGCTTGGCTGAGATAGGTTTCTGAGCAGCCTGTTAGTTGTGGCACAACATCAGGGTTTTGATGTCTATAATCTTGATAGAAATTTAGGGGCTCGTGTGATGGGAGAACCTAGTGATTTGTATGCCCACAGGCCAGATCTCTGAGAAACGGAGGTATCTGTGGTGGTAAGTACGAAAGGAAGGAAAAGATACCTGGGATCATTGAGAGATGTAGGTAGGGATAGCAGTAATGCATAGAAATAGTCAGTCATTAGCTTCTTTTTCAAAATTAGAATTACAGAGTAATTTATCATGTAATTACATAGTAATCTATTCTATAACAAAATAATCTTGAGATTTTGTGTAAACTCTAGAGTCTCTTATCCATTTTCCTTAGTTTCCAGTGGAAAAGATTTTCAATCATAAAACCGAGGGATGCTGAGTTTGTGTGAAATGTAGATAGCTTGGGGACTAAAACAAGTGTCATTCCTTGTAGTAATGCCTACTTGAAAAGTATGGCTGTAAATTTTTACACAGTTTGTTTTCTACCTCCCCCCTGCCCAAATAGATATTTTTACAATACCATGTTATACTATACTGGGAAAGAAACAACCTTGGCAACGTGATCTATTTTCTAGTAGTTGCATTTGCTAAAATAGATGTTATTGATGGTATTTTTTTTCTGGCTGTCTTTGCACACAATTCAGAGAAGTCAAGCACAAATGGGTCATGTTGTAGGAGTTATAACGTTCAGTTGTCTACTAACTTCCTACTACTTATCAACACTGAGGATTCTTTTACATCTATTAGAAATATTGAGAAAAACTGATTATTCTTGGAAATCTTCAGGTACAAATCTAGGTACCTTAGGACAACTTCAAGAAAGTGATTATGCAAAGAAAAGTGAGGACATGTCTTGGTAGAGATTGAACAATGGAGGTGGGGGTGGTGGCATGATATGTGACAGGCCAGTGTAGGATTAACTGAAGACATGCGCAACCTGATGGACCAGTGGTGTCAGCTGTACTTAATCCTGTGTGAATGGATTTTAGTTTCCTTTCCTTTGTCTGTTTCAGTCCTATGGGGTGATCAAAATGAGATGTCAAATGACAGTAGAGCTCCTGGCACTTCAAAGAAGAACACCAGAAAATTTTTCCACAAAAGCAGCAGGTTGGAATGGACATACTAGACTATCATTTTTCATGGTGGTACTGTTATATGTTCATTTAGGTGCTTCTGAATTCCTGTTTGAGCTACTGTTCCAAAAGAAACCTAGGTTTAAATCACTTTGTATCAAAGGACTCTAACCAGTCATGGATTTTTAAAAAAGTGCTGTCAAGATTGTCCGCTCTAATCCAGCAGAGCAGCTCTCTGTCTAGCCCAACAGTCACGTTGGCCTTTGGAGTAAATATGATGCATAAGTAAATTTTCAGTACCAAGGAAGTGAAGAGCGCTCATAAATTCATTTCACACTTGCATTGAAGGCAGGCTTTTTGCCAGGGTTCTGCAGGTGAAGAGGAATGGTTCAATCCGTTCTGTTACATCCTCCTCTGTACTTTATAGCCCTTCTTAAACTTATACCTACACTGTACCTAAAAATCCCTCTCAGATTTTCTGGATTTTAAAGATCCACCCAATCTGTGTATTAGTTTTTACTTGCTACCCATTTATCAGGTGATTCTATAGTGTTTATATTTTGAAACCTTATATCATTTACAGAATAGGTGTCTGCTGCTTTTTAAATTATGTGACAGAAAATACAATGATTTTGTGTTACACTTTTTGGAATGCTTTATAAAGGCCTTTAAAAAGAGAAAGTAGTGTGACTTATATTGTTTCAGATCTCAGAAACATTCCAGTCAAATATAATTCTCATCCATTTTTTGTTCATGTCCTATTTTGTCTTCATCAGCAGAGAGTCCAAAGGCCTCTCAGGAGATTAGTAGGCCATATAATTAGTTTTTTTCAGAACCTATGCTACTGGTTCGTTCTACCTCATTCCTTCCTTCAGGTGAGAGTTGCATGTAATAGGCATTATTACATAGAAGAAACAGCCTACATGTGCACATGCTGCCCTATATATATCCTGGTGCTGTCAGTCTCACAGACTGTGCTACTGGGAGCAAGAGGTAGTGAGACTGGTACAGTGAGACATGCATTCTCCTGGCACTTCTTTCATAGCCTTGGTCTTGAGTGGGAAGGAGCGCTAGTTCCTTCAGTGAAAATCTGTATCTTTGTGGTAGGAAAGTCTGTAATGTCCCTGTCTTTATCCCCAGACTTACAGCAGACTTTGAAAATTTAGACCTATGTAACTTAGTGCTTGGGGGAAAACAGTGGGAAGCTTTGCAGTGGAGAAGAGCAAACCAGCTGATGTACTTGCTTTAGTCCATGTTGACAGAGCTATGCCCTATACAAGTAAGAGCTCCATAAAGCCTGTAGGCTTCACAGAGTAGAAGTCATGCACAGAAGTTTAAGAGGATGACAATATCTACCCTCTGTGAATTCACAGGAGGAGATCCGCGGCTAGAGCAAGGAAGTCTCACAAGAGTCAATTTTTCTGTTTTCCTGCAAAGGCACCTTTAAATTCACTGTTTGTAAAAAATAATAAGCAGGTGTTCAGGGCACCTTAAGCTAGCATTTTACTAACCGGTGAGTCTATATGGCACCAATGTTAGCAGCTTCAAAGGCCATTTTTAAAAGGTATAATTTACATCTCAAGAAATTATATCACCAAGTATTTGAAATTATGCTCAAAAATATGCGAAGTATTCAGAAGCAATTGCACCAAATGTAACATATCCCCAACGTAAAGACACAAAGCAGTTCAGAAAATAGCAGGATGTTGAGATCTGTTATTCTGCACATTAATGTGGAAAGTCCAATTCATTTCAATAGCAAAAGGGCTAGACTTTTTTTTTTTGTTTAGCTTGAAGAGAGTTAGAAATGGCCAAAAATCCTAAATCCCTATCAAGAACCATTAAAATCTCTTCTAGAATTCTTCAGATATCACAACTGAAGTTAAACGTCAGATGTCAGTGTGAGATTTCAGTGCCTGATATTCACTGTCTGTTCTATATTACTGTTGCTGCTTACCTTGAAAAAAAATTTATTTGTGATATGGTCCTTTTCAAGTGATGCAGCAAGATGTTAATCTGCCTTTCCATCTCTGTCTTGTACTATTTTTATTGCAGTAGCATCTGGGCCTCAGGAAGAGACACTATGTTAATGTTAGTTAAAAGAAAAAAGCTGGAAAAAGTTTGTGACTGTCTAGGACAGCAGTATTCATCTGCACCATTTTTTACCATGTGGTATTTACCATTTAAACATTTCTCTCAGAGAAGTTAACCAGAAGCCATGTAGGAACATAAATCATAACTGCAGCTTAACTGTAGATAGATCGTGGCCTATTCCATAATGGAGAAACTTTTGAAAAGGTCAGTTTTCAGTACAGTATGTGGTAAATTATGAACTGTGTGCTTAGTTATGCAAAAGTCATTTGGGGTTGCATCCCTCTTCTCCCACTCAGTTGTCCTTCCAGGTTATGCTTAAACTTTTCAGTGGTTCATTCGGATGAATATGGGTCACTGCACATTTTCAAGTACTGCCATTGTCTCACTGTTTTTTGTTAGCTAAGCTAAATGCTTTCAACTGATATTTCCAGTGAAATATTTGTCCTTGTAAATATGGACAGTATCATCAGGTGAGCCTGAAACTTTATTTTTTCCCTTGTTCATTGTTACTGATTTTAAATTATAAGCATTGACTGTCTCTTCCTATCTGGACAGTAGCTAACACTTCTGCAGTGCTATTGAAACATTAATGAATATTACTAATTCAGCAACTTCATTAGAAACTACAACAGAGCCGCATGGCACTGCAACGTTCATTATCATGGAGAAACTTGCATAGTATGTAAGACATTTGCAAGGTGCTTTCCAACAGGTCTCAACCAGTTGAAAAGTGTTTGACCTAGATGCTTGAAAATCTGTTAACTGTGAAAGAAGAGCACACAATTCTTCAGAAAGGAGGAAATAAATGTTTTTAATAACATAAGATGTTCCAGTAGCAATGCTTTAACTCTCTTTTGATCTGACTTAGATTATTTGACAGTAGTGGTAGGCGAATGAGCCTGTTTTTGATAGTGAGAGCACCTTACTCTTCATACATACAGTATATGCTTGCTACTTTGTGTAGGAAAAGATTGTATCATGTGATGAATTGCACAGCGATTAAAATTCGGCAAATCCCCTCATAAACAAAAACTAACGCACTGTTGGTAAAAGAAAATGTTACTTGGTAATTGTTAGAAATAGGCTTTTCTCAACACATCTCTTAAGGAAAAAGAAAGGCATTCCAGTTTAAACGGGAGGTTAGCTTTACTTTGCTCTCTTCCAGAGCGCATGAACTTTATTTTCCAAGCACTATTATGAATTACACATACATTCCGGGACGTCCTTTTAAACTGCACTGTCACTTCATGCACTGAAGAGGAAATAAACTGTAGAGAAATTTATTCTCTTGGAAGTAGCCATGGATGGCACTGAAACTTCCAGACAGCTTTCTGACTCTCAAGTCTTACCTTGTTTTCGAAGAGCATGGAGTGGAAGGTCTTTTTACCAGTATCAAATTAAGCCTTTCTTCTGGCTCTTGGTCTGCAAAAGTTGTGGAGTGAAGGCTTGTTGACCACTGTGACCCCATCTGCTTGCTCCGTAGGATAAAGTACTCAGGCAGTCAGTTGCCTATGCAGGGTTATAAATGTTCTTCCCTTGCTCTGTTAAAGGTTTGTTTCATCTTTCAATCTCAACATTAAAGAATGGGCACCCTGAGGTACAACAAAAGGCCATCTAGTCTGTCTCTCACTTCTGACTGTGACCATTAAAGGATGCTTAAGGAAAAAAGTAAAAGAAATAGAATGTATTTCTGAATGATCCTTCCCCTGGAATGACATCCTGAGTTTAGTAACTTGTAATCTGGATATTGCATCTAGATCATAATGTTTAAAAGCTGATCGTGTCCTCTGTGAATGAGTCTAAACTCTTTGTGAGCCCTTTCATAGCTTTAACTTCACAAGAATACAAAAAAATCCAACAACCTTTCTGAAACAAAGCATTTCCTCTTAGAAATTTCTTCTTCTTAAACTTTTAGTGCTTCATTTCTTAATGCTATAATAGCAAGATGAGGAAAGGCCAGACTGTGCCTCTCAAGCTGAAAGCTGTGCTGGAAATAAGCTTTCATTGAGGAGCGAGTAAGCCTGTGTTTTCTAGCAAGTGCCCTGAGGTAAGAGCACTTACATGGACATATACTGCAGAGCAGCTAATCTTGCAACAAAATTCCAACCAGGTCGCGAGGAGCTCATGCACTCTCGTCACTACTCAGCAGAACTACTTTTCCACACTGATTCTGACCCAGCTAGAGTCTGTTTCATCCACAGTAGCCCTTCTTATTTCTTTATAGTCTATGACATCTTTACTATGAAATGGCTTCTCACTACATTTCTTTTTCGTGGCCAACAAGTTCTTTTCAATGCTAATGTCCTAGTCACAACTGCTATTTCAACATGCTTCCCTCTAGAGGTTCTTTTCCTTTGTGTACATACGTTTAAGATGGTGCTTACTGTCTTTTTAAGCCAGATTTTCACAGCTGTGTCACCAACTCATCTGATATTTCCTTTAATGTTATCTTTTGTGTCTACTTTTAAAAGTTCTCCATTCAGAAAGAGTTCTGTATCCATGAGTAAACTGGTCACGCAGCCTAAAACTTTCCCTCTAAGATTAGGCCTTCAGCCATCTGCCAGTCATTTTTAATCTTATCTTTCATAGATGTTTCTTCTCTTGGGACTGGAAGGTTTCCATTTAAGAGCCACATAAACCACTTTCTCAACTGGCAGAGACATCTGATCCTTTTCTTGATGGAGTTTTGCAGTGACATTTTTCACCATGAAGTAGGATTAGTGGATTCCTCCCTTCTCCCATGAAGAATTTTTGTAATTCAAGACAACCTATATTCTTGCTTCTGCCACATTCTGTACGTTATTTTCTACAGATCAGCTCTGATGACTTTCTCATTGACTCTTTGTAATGAAGAATCCCCAGTCACCTATATCTGCTTTTCATGTTATAAATGTGCATTTTCAGTTTTCTCTCATCTGTTATTTCTTTATCTATTTTTTTCCTTTTCTGATCTCTGCCATGATTTTCCCTATATTGGTTGTTGTCATAACACAGTCTCTTCTTATTTTCCATGTCCTTTCCTCTCTTCTTATGGAGCTAGCTGCTATTCTTTCCCCTCCCTAGTCTTTTTTTTGCCTGTTTCTTCTCTTTATTTCTCCACAGTGCTCTTTCAAGCAGCTGTCTCTTCTTCTGCCTTGTCTTCATGGCATGAATGGTCACTTTCCTTATCTAGATCTCTGCATTTCAGATCCTTATTTTCTTCACCTACAATTCTCGAGTTGTCCATATTGTCTTTTATCCTCTCCTCTGTCATGACCTTAAATCCCTTTTAAAAACTTGATTCCATGCACCCATGGCAACAGCCACTTCAGCGTCTGTGACCAAAGCAAGCACTGAATTAATTCTGTGTTGCTTTTCCTGTTTACCAAATCACACAGAAATGAGGAAGCTGATTTTCCTATCAGATGACTCATAACTCTCCACTAGAGCTGATGTTTGAGCTTTTTCTTAGAGCTGAGTGAACAATTCCTAAGGAACAATTCATTTAGTGAATGTAACTCTTTTTTCTTTTTGCCAGTTACTGTCAAACAGAATCTGTCAGATTTTTACAAATTCTTTCACAAATAGGAGCGATATACCAAATGTTTCCTATGAATAGATTTCAGTGTTTGAGTTGCTCATATATCCATACATCTGGGAGTCTCCCTAATCTGATATTGCAGTAGTGTGACGCGCTATCAAGTGATGTGATATCCAGTCCATTCCACGGCTCTTCAATTATAAAAGACTTATCCTTTTTGCCCTCAGATGGGCATAATTTCTGTTTTGACCTATATTAATTATAGTTCTGAAATGTAGTGTATGGATTTACTCTGTATACTCATGAGTTCATGAAAATTAAATGGAACCTCAATTGGAATTCCCAAATTGGTGATCTTTTTTTTCATTATTCATCAAGTACACTATTACCAGACCTCCTGTCCCCTCCAGCATAATTATTCTTCTAGATTCATTAATTTTGACTTTAAAATCGAAACGTATACATCTCAGAGCAGTTTCCTAAAGAGTACTTCTCTCAGAGCTGCTAGTGTGGAACACCGGGTTAGGCCAAAGATGGCAGAGGTAGCTCCTTCTCTGGGCTGCCTGCTGCCCAGCTTTGTGCCTTCTGTGAAGGATTCATAGTGGTGTGAAAGTCCTAGCCAATGCAGCATGCCAAGCATTAGAGTGCGTGCTTGTGTTACTGTTGGAGAAGGAAGGTTGTATCAGAGAAGGATTTCTGTGGACTCTGGATTAAGATTGGGGTTTCTCTCTAGGAGCAAAATGGAAGGGTATGCCACCACACTGAGAGGATGGGGAGTCCACCAGAAAGTAAATATCAAACAGTTGTTCAGGTTGTACTGATCTTTGGGATATTCTTCCCAGAACCTTTAGAGGAGGAAGCCAGCAAAGGGCAACACTTATCTGGAACAGTGAGGAAGGAAATAGGATAAACCAACTTTATTAGCTGCCATCTGTTACTCCCACAGATACTATTGCCTTGTGCATGCGTGGGGTGATTGAAAATGTGAAACAATGCAGTAGGTTCAGTGTGAGGGAATGGTTTTGCATACCCTTGTCAAAGGCTACAAGCACCCCTCAGCCAGTGAGAACAGCTTGCTCCAGTCAGGGTTTGTAGGAGTGCAACTGCGAGTACTGGTAGTAAGAGATATTGAGAAGCTAGTCACAACCTTTGATTGAATGCTAAATAGATTCAGAACATAACTGTCATGTTAGGGAAACCACACAGATGTTGCATATGTAGCATGCATTTTATTAACTATAAAATTAGGAGTGGATGCAGGAATTGCTGTGATGTATGGAAGGGTGCTTAATATTTAAGCAGGGAGGTAGGCGTATACAAGGTTGATTGATCTTGTGAGATAAGATGCTGGCATGATTTCTTCCATTAGTAATACTAGAAAGAAGCTGCTTATCTGATTATCTAGATTGCAGAGAAGACCAGTGCTTTTAGCAGAAGACTCTCCTACAAATAAGATACGTCTAGACCATCTGTTGCCAGATGGAAGTATTCTACTTCTGAATCACAGGCTGAGATGACATATTTAGAAAATGAATCTTTCATGGATAGATCCACAGCACAAAACTGTTTGTGATGATCCTCACATATGTATACTGAGGTTATATTTTCTGTTTACTTTGGCCTTAAGTTATAGTGTGGCTATATACGCAGGCATACATATTTTTGTTTAGTAGATAGCAAATCCTGCAGTTCACACCATCTTTTGAGAGGTATCTCAGCTGCTTGAGTAAGAAGCACGTAATTTTATCACTAGAAAATGCAAACATAGAGGTCCTATTTCATTTTTATTCATGAAATCTGTGGATTTATTTGAGGAGTCTGTAGGATTTAGCATATGTACTTAGGAGGCTAGTGGGGGTGGCGTTTTGGTATTAAACAGGGCCAAGACGTAGAGCCAGTCAACTCATACACCTATATATATGGGTCTGTGCTTAAATTTTCCATGTCAAGAAAAATCAGCTTTTTTGTTTCTTTTGTTCTTTAAGATATTTACTGTGGTTTCTTTTAGTGAAAAGAGATTAAGAAAGCTATATAGCAGGTAACTGAGATCATTACAATTATGCAATCAAATTTCAAGTCAGTTGACTTCAGCATTTCTCTGTTTTAATGAAGTATGAAGATGAGTATCATGTTTAAGTTCTTTGAAGTTTAATTGGGGCTTTTTACACATATTATTTTGCATAAAATAGGTATTATGCAGATGCTAGGAGTTGTCAGTGAATTTTATCTCTTTAGAAAAAATGCCAAGTTGTTGTGCTACATGAAGTGAAATGAACTGAATTGATTTGTCCAGCAGGAAGAAGGAACAAAAAAGCAGAATCTGAAGAGATAATGTATTGAGGTTTATACACACCGTCCCCATCAAATTTGTCTTAATGAGTAACATTTTGAAAATTATATTGTCGCAGCTGCACAGAGACTCTGACATTGGTGACATGGTGAACCTCTTTGTCTTTGATTTGCAGAAAGAGGAAGCATACCACTTTCATCTGTAGTTGCATCACATCTTTTTGACAATACAGAATTTGGCTTAGATGGTCACATTAGGAAAGCAGTTAACATATTTTAAGATATAGTTTAAGGA
The DNA here is from genome assembly GCF_040807025.1 of Struthio camelus. Taxonomy (NCBI): domain Eukaryota; kingdom Metazoa; phylum Chordata; class Aves; order Struthioniformes; family Struthionidae; genus Struthio; species Struthio camelus. The sequence continues at coordinate 16,573,627 of NC_090949.1, forward strand.
ATACTCAAAGGCTGGGAAGAAAACCAGTACTGTGTGAACAGCCAGCTTCCCATAAATCACCCTCAAGAATTCTGCAGATCAGCAGTTCAATACAACGTGAAATGCAGCCATTATTAAAAACAAATCAATGTTGATATAGATATGACCAGAGTGACTTTTGCTTCTTGTTTGTGTACGCTTCTGGTGAACATTAGAACAATTGAGGTTTTTTTGGCAAAAATATGTAGAAATAGCAAATTTCAGAGTCTGGCATATGAAGTAACTTTTAATTAATTCAAGCTGCAATTGCTTGAGACTTGTCAAATCTTGTAACTGAAACAATAATGAATGATTTTTACATCTACTCAAAGCTAGTCAGCATAACTCCAAATCTGGACATTTGTTCATAATGAGATTTAAAAAATCAGGATGACAATGTCAATACTGAATATATCTGGGGAAATCACAGTGTGACCTCACTTCTTCTGTTAATAAATTGTTCTCATAATACTGAGACCCTATTGATAGACAGAAAATACATTCATCAGCTGGGGAAGTTTTACCAGAAACTGTTTGACATCAGATAAGATAAAGGGAGCTTATCATACGTAGGTTTGTGCAATCATGCATGCATCAAGGCAACTTGACTCACCCACCTCCTCCGCAGCGCTATCAGCCTTGACTGTGAGGGACTCTCAGCAGCAGTAATTGTAGTTTCATCAATCTGCAGCTAAAAAAAGAAATTTAAATTCACAGAATTATATTTTATTTGTGAATTATTTGTTCAGAACTTCCCTTTAGGACACAAGATGTGTTTATGCTGGCTTTGAAAAAGACCTAGTGTTGCTACGCTGTTGCATGACCTTGTCTCATTCACACTTCAGTGGGCATTGGTAATATACAAGAGAACTGCAGCCCAGTTTGCCTTGCATGGTACATCTATGGCTGAGTGCAGAGCAAGCTGCAGACTAAGACACAGTGTGCTTAGAAAGTTCCAGATGTTTGAATATTTTTATTCTAAAACAGAGAGAAAGATAAAGACAGTAAGCTGTTCCAAGACATACATGGGGAATTACACTAGACAGTTACGCTATAATGACTATTTCTGTCAGTGTCACTCTGCAGAAATTCCCGCAGTTGGCTGCCTGACTGTGAGGAGGTGTCTCTGTATGTACCTTCTAAATGGCAAGTACTGCCTGTTATTACTGTAGAGGGTCATTGTCACATCCATGTCTGATGGGATTTCATTATAGCACCAGGATTTTGCTCATTCACCCCACTGGGGTATTTTTTAGGTACAAAGCTATAGGATTAAGATTTGCCTTAATACCACAGATGAAGTCATTCTATGGAATTATTTTACTGGTTAATCCCTTATTAATTTGCCTTCTTGCAAAGCAAGCGCATTCTCCCCTCATCGTCTTAACGTAAAAAATGACCTTGTTGTTTCTGATAATGCAGCTTGTTGGGCAAGACCTAGTTCTGTCACTACAAATGTAATCCAGTGAATCCCCTTCTGGCTGGTAACACTTTTTACTTCTTGAGCTGCTGTGGGAGATTTTGTTTCGGTGTTTGACAGACCTCCAGGTCATCCTAATGTTAATCTTTAGATAATGTATAATCTAAGAAAGGGCTGTAGTTTCTCTGGTTCCTCACTTTCATCTTTCATGGTAGTAAGATTATCCCTCAATACTGTTTCAACTCTGTTTTACATTTTTTTAAAACTCATTCTATTTAAATTCAAGACAGAGCGCACCATTTAGCCCTCAACATCGTTACAAATGTACACCTATCAGAAGGCCAGCAAATAATGAGACGAGAGACATTTGTACAACATGGGGAAACCCCTGGGAAAGATGGTGTGAAGGTTTAAGTTGCAGTGTCACCAACCTGCTGATAACATTCTCCTCTGCATTTCATTTGTCCTTGACCTAAATGCTGCTGTCCCTAGGAAATCACTGAGGGCCTGGTAGATGCAAGCAGACTTTCTAGGCTGTGGATTAATGCAGATGAGATACATGTGAGGTGGAGGAATGTTTGGAGGAAGTAGCAAAGTGAGCAACTGCCCTGGGCTTCAGAGCGAAAGAGCATCCAAAGGTCATTACTAAAATTCACCAAGTTAGGGGCACCCCTGATTTTGCAGGTTGCAAAAGCTGTCAAGAATGTCTTTTCCTGCTCTCATTAGGGAGTTCTGCAGTAGTTCTTCTCTCATGTGGATCTCAGCAGCTGATGGCAACCTACTCTTACACTGTTTAGATTTCATTGGCTTTAGACTTTGTTTTTGAATATACTTGAAAATTTTGACTTTGATCTGTAAGGGTTTGTGTCCAAGTTATCTCAAAAAGTAATTTCTTCCTCGAGCATCCTGACCATCAGTATGAGCTATGTTACTCCTATTACCTTTTCCTGCTACATATGTAAGAGACTGATGGAAGAACATTCTTACTAAGGTGGACATTTGGCTCTCATATATTTCTTTTCTTACCCTGGCGTGCTTGAAAGGATGAAATAGAATATGCTATTTGTATTTCTAACTGAATTCCAAATTATAGGGAAACCTATGATGGAATAGAAATCTTGTCATGATGGTGTCTTAGATCTGTTTGGCACTTGTATAACAAGCTTTGTAAGATGGGTAGCACCAGGCTCTCAAATTGCCTTCAAACTGGCTTTCATTGAAAAAGGGACGTGCCAGAAGACAGGCATAGAAATGGCAACTGTGGACAATACAGGTGGTAACACAGTGAGGAGATTAGGGGACTCTCTTTCGACTGAGAATATCTCGGTTCTCAATGTTTTGTGGCTGTGCCAGAAACATTGTGATATTAAGTAAGGCACCTGGAGGACTGGAGGCAATAAATGTGTCTAGTAATCACCTACAAGATTAGTTTCCAGGTAGAATGCAGGGCGGTGACTGCTTTTTGTTAAAACATTGTGTTTTTTTGGCTGTGGTCTTGCTTCTATACCCTTTATGTAATACTGTCAAAATAAGAAAAATCATCCTGGAAACATCAGTGCAATTCTCTCATGCTGAGGAGAGATACTGAAGCTTCTTACAAGCTGAATGGAGTGTGTTGTGCACCTCCAAGTGGGATTAGAAACAGTGGGCGTGTGATGAGAATTACATAAATTGAAGATGTTTAGCCTACAGCTGCCAAGAGTGAGATGCAGCTGTGGCTTGTAACCAGCCTTTATTCAGAGCTGCAGGGTAGTGTTTCTGCTCAAACTCCATTGTCCGGAGCTCCTCATGGAAGTGCGTGCCTGCAGTCTTTCTCTCAAAAACAGAGAGTGCAAATATGAACATGACTCCCTGGTATAGTAGTGATGCAGATTGGTGATGACATAAAGCAGAGATGGGCTTGTGTGGAGACTGATCCTGCAGGCTACTGTTAGCCATACTCCCAGAACACTGGCTGGAAGTGGGCAGACTGGCTAGTGCATGCTATGTGGTACTGCCAGAATAACTTTCATAGGCTGCCTAGTAACTAGTTACATGAAAAGACTTTATATTATTGAGACAGAACCGGTTCTTTACATAGAGCTTTTTATAGGCCTGTCTGTAGCATTTCAGCTGTGCCCTCACAGATGGCTTCTTGATGCCTCATTCAGGCTCACTCATCTTCCTCCAAGCTCATAGCAACAATCTCTGGAGAGGCAATTTCAGATTTAGTATGTGTTCATAGGGGATGTCCTAGGCTCCAGCCAGTGTTTATCTCCGTGTTATGAAAAAGGAAGTTCTGGAACACACCTCAGGCTTGCAGTTCATCCACATTTTGATGCACTGACAGCTTTAGGCATTGGCACATACCCAGCTGCAGTACTTGGGAGGCAGTAACAACAACATATCTCTCCTTTGATGCTATGCTGGAGGAAAGGAATCTTAGGCCCTTCTCATTTCCAAGGTAATTTCTGAAGACCAGCCATGTATTGGTTCTTAATGCCCAGAGCTTGTTTTCTTCTCCTCAATGTACTGTCAGCACTCAATAAATAATAAATAATAGCTATGTTGGTGTCTTTTTAATGAGCTGAGCCTATAGTCCCAATGTACAGTACCTATGTATGCACATCTCCATATGCAATGTTAATGATTACATTATATAATTATGTAACGGTGTCAGAGGAGTCAAAGGGACTTTTGCCTGAGTGAGAATTTGAATCCAATGGCATATGAACAGCAGAGGTTGGCCCTGGATATGTACAAGTAAATTGATCAGTCCTAGAGCCATCATTTTCTATTTGCTTGATAAATATGCTCAGCCTTTCACAGGCAGAGAGAGGTTTCAAGAACATATGCCATGCTCCTTGCCCTGTGAAGCATTTTTCTGTTTCGCTGCTTTGAATAAGCACAAACTGAATGCAGATAACCACTGCTGTGTTTGATAGTTCCAAAGGCTGTGCAAAAAAAGCTCAGAGTGACAAGGTCCCAGTCGAAAAGTTAATAGCTCCCAGGGAGACCCAGCCGGTGCATGCACGAGTCTCGCTGAACATCTAGGCACTACGTTTCTATTAACTCACTCAGAAGGGGAGGGAAGCGCAGTGTCAGATTCCCCCAGCCACCTTTGTGAGGGGAGGAGGGCCGTCCAGGATGCTCTGTATATTGCTGGCAGCCAGGCTGCACACACACATAGCAGCATTTGTTTTGTTGATGTTGCTTGGAAGCATCTGCCTTCTTTTTAGTATGCTGTCTCCTGGGTCATTGAGCCCCTAGCCCAGCATGCACATGCACGGGCAGAGCACAGGAGAGAGTGAATCTAAAGGCAGCAGTTAAAATACGAGAGCCAGCTCTAGCTCACTAAAATATCAGCAAGAAGAAAGGGAATCAAGAAGGGATTTGAGAGGGCATGGGAGAGAGAGTGAAGAAAACACAAGATGCTGGGAGTGCTACATGAGAGAAGCAGAATGAGGGTCTGATATAAGATATAAGAAGAGTAAAGAAGAAACTGGAGGGGGAAAAGGGGAAGACAAGGGCAAGAGAGAGTAAAAAGGAGTGAGTGATGAGATAGGAAGAACAGTAAACAACACAGATGAGAAAAACAGAAGAGGACTAAAGGACTCTTTTAGTAGGCTTTAGGAAGAGACTAGAGAGAAAGCCTGGAATACCTGGGAAAGAGATTGGGCACAGTGTCCCTTAAAGACAAAGCTATTGGGGTAGCCCCCTCCAAAGCTATTACTACTACCAAGCGATTGTTTACGGCCGTATCTGTACGGCTCAAACACTAGTAGTGAGCGAGTAAATAAATGTTGTTGTAAAGCATGGTTGTATATATGTATAAAGCAGTGAAAAAGTTGATGTGAAATACAAGGCTCAGTGCATGAAGAGGCTTCATTCTAAGGTTTGAATATGACTTCAGTAGGTAGAAAGAGCGTTTTTTCGTAGCAGTGAATTAAAATTAGCTAGCAGGGTAGGTGAACATGAAAATATTAACTAACTATCTTTATTTATTGTCTGGGTGTAAGAATTGAAGGAGGCCGTGACTTAGCAACACTAATTTTTCTAAATGTTCAACAGTAAGGACGTATAGTTCAAATGTTTCAATTTAACTAAGGACTAAGAAATCGTTAAGGAGTGGAGGACTTCTGAATCTGAAAAAACCCTAAAGAAGGGTTGTTGGTATTAAAATGGGGTCCATCCCCATGTCTTTGAGGTAGCCCTACTGTTAGCCTAACTATTTGTGCTTGAGCCCATACACTCTCTCATACTGTCCCGCTTAAACTAAGGAAGTCAGGAAGGGTCTGCCAACTTATTGGCTGATCAGTAGAGGGTTAAAAAAAAATTGAAGACAATGTAAGTGCTAGATAGGGGTAGACGCAATTCTGTTAATCTATAGGTCAAGGTTTTTAAATACTGTGTTATATATTTGATTTGCTCTTACATTAACCTCACTTAAATAAGGTAATTACAAATTAACAGGCCAACAGGATTGCCCTGTTCCTGTGGGTAAGGCAGTCCTCAAAGCCCCAAGAGTGGCCTGCCATTCAGTATATTGCTCCAGGGAGTCCAAGAGGTGTACTCCAGTGTCTGAAAAGAGTCCTCCAGTGGCTTCTGTTAGCTAGAAAGCTCCATGTGGAGAGCATACTTGAACCTCATGGGTCCTGTGAGAGCTTGTGGTGAAACTAAAACAAAGACGAAAAATGGGAGATGAGTTAATAAGAAAAATTATGTGATCTAAAATATGTATTTTTTTAAGGAAGAAGAGAGGAGGCAGACTTTTCTTCTGCTCACATGAGCATAAACCTGGAACCACACCACTGATGACCAAAATATACACCTGGATTAACATGCCTATAGCTGAAAGCCTATTCTGCCCAGCATTCGGAAGCACTTTTCCAATTCTTGAGGATGCTTACTGCCCTGGAGCATTTAGCTGATTTACTATTGCAATCATGGACTGATTCGTAGGGTCATCACCTTGGTGATGAATTGGTTATTCCTGGTCTCTTTCTGTGGCAGAAATTAGTAGTCTAGGGTTTACTTCTAGGGGATTACTGCTTTTTTTGATTTTTTAACGACAGATCTTAATTTTCTGACAAGGTGCTAGGTCCTTTGCAGTTGTGGTGTTAAGAATAAATATTTTGTGGCTACTTCAGTATAAGATATTACTGTACTGTGATTGCAAGAGACTCAACCTCACAGCTTGGTAGTTCCTTCCAGTCTCGTGTACCCATGCTTCTGTAGAAGATACTAACACCTGGTAGATTCAGTTTTTATTTCTGCAAAACTTTTGTGCCTTCAGCTAATGCCTCTTCAACAAAGCCCTTAAGTATAAACTTTAAGTACGTGCTTACGTTTCTTTGAAGTCAATTGAATTAGAGTAGCTCTGCTGAGACGAGATAAAGGATTTGTTTTGAATCCAAACAGGTCAAAATATGCAGGGATATTATTACAACAATTTTAAGTGCAAATCTTTGTATAGGTACTGTTATTTGGAACAACAATGACTGGAATCAATTTAACAAAATAGTGAGATATAAATTAATTTACAACTCTTTTATTCTGGAATAAAGGAGCACACATACTCTTCCTGGTCCTATTCCCAATTGTAATCCTCACCTTTTCTTATTTTGGTACAAATCTGTGTTTTAATCAAGCCTTTTATAGTCTGCTGTGGGCACGTTATTCTCAACAATACCAGCTCCTTACAGATGGACGTAATGTACTTTCTTTTCTTCACAGGTGAACATGATTTCAAGCAGCAGGCATCGGTCTCAGAGAGGCTACTTGACGTTGTTATGTTTCATATTACTTGAGGTAAGAAAACACTGTAGATGCATTGCTAAGTTACTCAGCGTATTTTTTAAGAAAATGCTCTCAACAGCAACAGATTTATATTTACCAACGTATTTGTATTTATCCCAATATGGAGTATTATCTGCTACATGGCAATCACTTTTTGTGGCTGTGAATAAAATGTCAGTCCTCATAACTGTAATTTTTTGTTTCAGTTTCTGCATGAGATGGAGTGGAGGGGGGTATTTAAGCCTGAACTTTCATTTTAAGTAGCTTTAATGTTCTGAAGTGCCAGAATCGAGGAGTGAAATACCTCTGAGCTGGACCCATATAGATATTGGTGGTGAATTCTTGCTAATGGCACTGCATAAGTCTAGAATTCTTTTTATTCATGAGTCTTAAAGCACTCTACAGTTGAGGGTATCATCCTTCTCATTTTAAAGGTCTAGAACAGTGGAGCAGAAAGTTTCTTTAATCGTTCAAGGTGAGTCAGTGTCAGGAACAGAAAACATTTTGAGATAGTGGATATTGAGTAACTTTAGCTCCATCTAAGTAGATTGTTTTGCTTTTGGTTTACTTCTGAGACTAGTCCGACTATAATTACTGAGGACTAAAAAGAGTTCCTTTTCTTTGCTCGGATGTTTGTAGATCACCTTCATAACAGAAATGACACCAGTTCAGTCTGCCCTGCAGTGGAACTGTGGCTGCCGTACAGGGTAGATCTATTCAGCTGTATTTGTGCGGGCTTTAGAGTGGGTGGCTTCAGCCCCATCATGAACTCAGCAGAACTAGCCACCTGAGAGAGGTTTAGAGTGCCTGGCAGCCTGTCTGTAGCCCCACTATGAAGTTGAACTAACTATGTTAAAGCTAGCTTAGCCAGGCTTAGATCCAGAAGTGTTAGGGATGAGGATGCAGCACAGCCATAAACGTGTGTGTGGCTGAGAGTATGCTTATTGTGCCTGGGTACGTCAGGGAGGCAATTATAGCCCCTTAGTCCCTGTGGTAAATCTTGTGCCAGTTTTTAGATTTAAGTGCATTACATTGCTGTCACAGCAATATGTTTATGTGTACATAAAACATATTATTATATAACAATACATTTCTTGTAGAACATTAGATTCTGCGGAGTGCAGTTCAAAGTGGAGCATCTTCAGATAAACACTACTTAAGCTGTGGGAGAATGAGGGATTTGCATTCAGTTTCCTGCTCAGCCACAGACTTCCTGTGCTGTGCTGAATACACCTAGGGAAAGAATTAGGCATTGTAATGCCTGGATTTTAGCTACCCTGTTTGGTTGCATCTAAATTGGGTCCTGGGATCTCAGTGGTGCTTAACACTGGACCTTAGAAGTAAAAGTTGAGGAACACTAAGATTCTTTTGTGGATCTAGCTCCTAAAGTCTCTGTATCTTGGTTCCTATCTCCTTACTCACAGTAGCATTGAGAAGTGAGTGCTCTGGTTGCTGTTGGACGCTCAGATCTTTACGTGATACATCTAGGGACATCTGAAAAATAGAGAGAGGATGATATCATAAATTGGGAGAGAACGTAGCAACATGCCAAGAGAAAGTTGGCCATGGTGTAAACACTAGGACTTAAGTGACCCTTCCTCAACAAGTTTTCTTCTTCCATGGATTCTTTCTTCTTTGTCTTTTAAATTACTGTGCTCTTATCAGCACATTTTATAAGTTGCTTCCATGTGGACAGAAAATTGCTTCATTATCTGGTATTATTTCTGTCACATCGTTTCAACTGGTTTTGTAACTTGGCAATTTATGTTCACTCTTTTCAAGTAATGTTTATGATCTGCTGTGACACAAATCACTGCAGATCCACTGGCTTTTCTTGCTTGTTTTATGTCATCCTGAGACAACATCAAGATGCATGTTCTCCGTAACGTCAAATTTAATGGCATTTGGGGATCCAAAAATCTCACGATGCCCTGATATTATTATATAGGTTTATGTCATGGAATTTACTAGGGAGACAGTACGTGAGGTGGTGGTGGTGGTGGTGGCTGTCAGTTCATGGTGACTGTCTGTCTGTGGACACCTGATGTCTCTGCAAAATTTGTATAACTGGGCTATCAGCCAGAGAGACAGTTTATCTGCAAAGGCCCAGTAGTAACAAACTAGCTGTATGCAGCTTCACCAGCCTGTATTTCAAGAGTTTGTTTTGTGTGGAACACAGTTAGGAAAAATCCCCTTTCCTGGAAAAAGTTGTCAGCCTTTATTTACAGCATCTGAGCAGACATAAATGTGATACAGGGTACGGCACAGGACTGTACACAAGGAAGGCCTAGCTTGCTTCTCAGAGAAGTGTGTCAGAAATCCTGTTGCATTTCATACCGGTGATGTCCTGGGAGCACTTCCTCCTGAGTTCAGCAGCAGCTGGGATGCAGAGGATTAAAGCTCAGTTGGAGCCAGCCAGGCACTCCCTGCTGGGAGGTGAGCTGGTGCAGCAGAGCTGCATCTGAAACTGTATAAAGGTCTGTACCTCAGCCCTCGAAGGAAAAGTTAGGGTGCTGGCTGGAACTTAACAGCAGGGAATAGCTGCCTACAGGTTAGTCAGGTTCTATTTCACTCTTTTCAGAAAAATATGACTTTTTCATGAGTAGCCTGCAGGTTAGGAGCAAAAGAAAAGGAGGAGATCAGAGTAGGGGAATGCTAAGAGTAGTTACTGTCTTCCAACAAGGCAGAACAGGGTTTTTCTTTGCACTCCTTACAGCTTACCTCCAAGCATAGGCTCAACTTTGCTTTGCAATGATGTTACAACAGGAGATGATTTGGTTACTAATGTAGTTTCTATTCTCTTGGCCTTTCTAGCCACACCTACCTTATTTAGTAGAATTTTTTTCTAACTTAGAGAAATTATCAAAATAGATGTGTAGAAACTCTTAGCGATGAAAAGATCAAGGTCTCTATAGACTTCTTTCTGCAAGTGGTATTTACTGCACACTTTTCACAATGTCTGCTTTTCTTGACAGAACTATTGTAAACTGCTGCTGTTAACCTTTCAAAAAACCTCTAAACTCTTCAATTTGCAAGTACTAGAAAAGATGCACCTGGTTATCCCATCGTCTGTTCTAGATACTTTCATTAGTCTGGTTCAGAGAGATGAACCCTCTTTTTATCTGTAGGTCCTGGTGAATGGAAGTAGGAGCCCATATCCAGCTGCCTAAGATGGAGGAAATAATATAAATCTAATAGGACTTGGAAAGCTCAAAAACTGAATCTATGTGGCAGAACTTGAGCTCTGCAAACATGTGCTATTTCCTATTCCTGTCAAGAGCTTCTTCTGGTTCAAAATGTCATTTGTGCGGTTTCTTCTGTATTTTGTTTTCTGCATCAGACATTGAGTTCCTATGGAATGTTGCTGTACTTGATTATTTTGAAATTAGACAGTGTGAAATCTAGAAGATGGATACTGTCATCCAAAAAGATGATAGCAAAAACCAATATAAGGGATTTCCCTATTTATTAAAGCTAAACCTCTAGATCAAGATTGCTCAGCATGCTAGGAAAAAAAAATGCGGCCAAGCTTTTTTAATAGTTATTTCCTGTGTTAAGCTGAGCCTAGCTGAGTAAAATTTTGTTCTCCTTCTAGTAACTTTTCTATTAAAGCAGCTAATGTAAGAGTCAGATTTTTGAGACTAATGTCGTCAAAGCCATGTGATATCAAAAGCTTGTTTCTTCTGCAATACATGCAGATATTATGACAGACCATAAATTTGGATTCCAAAGGCTACTTATCATCTAAGAGCTGAGGTTCAAATTTCTTTTGACCTAAGTTTTCCCTACACTATCTATTCTTACCCTAAAGCCTAATTTATTTCTGCCTTCTCTGAGAAATTTTAACTCAGTTTTTGTTTAGTAAAGTATCTTGTTCTAACATGCACACTGAAAACAGCTGTCCAGGTTGTGAGGCAACCTTAACTCTCTCTTTAATGGAGATACTTTAGACATGCCAGTTAGCTGTTGAAAGTGCCTGCTGGACTCCACCTTGTAACTACCATAATCTAACTGTACTAATCCTGTAATTACTTAATATCAACAACTGCAAGCTTATGCTACCCTTGCAAACTTCGGAATTTTAGGTTTACTTATTCTCCCACTAAAAGTATTAAGTGGTACTATTAAAGCAAGCTATTTTGTCTGTTTTCTGTTTTTCTTTTTTTTTATTCAGGCATATAGGTATATTCATTGGAATTTTTAGAGAAGCTATATTTCTTTCATCCCATATTCACTTTTAAAAATTACTAAACTAACCCTTTGGAATGCAGGAATTAGAATTTTACTAACTGAGCAGATCCTTTAATGTAAGTACCTGTGAGAATATTGACTTCTCTATTTCAGACAGAGTTACATTCACTACCTCCCTCTCTAAATTTCATTTTAAAATTACCCTAATGTGCAAGGGACTTCTGACTTCTTAGACTGGAGCCTGAACTCTTCTTAGTTATGCTGATAAGCTTTAACCTTTTTCAGTTTTTGTTATTGGGGATGTGTTTTGTAGCTATATAGCAATGGCTTCTTTTAATGCTTCTCAGGAGATCCTGGCTGACACTTGTCGATACCTTGGTTATGTACTCTGTAGAGCTCTTTATGCAATTTATTTTCCCTTGTACTCTGAGTTTTTCTCATAACTGAGCATCAAGATGATTCAGATGACTTACAGCTGATTCAACAGCAGGAGGTCAATCTTAGCTTCTCCCTTACACTTTGGGTTCTCAGAAATTATTTTCTGCCTAAGAAGGGCATTATTTATAAATTCTCCTTTGTATAATTTTCACAGCCTACAATTTTCTTCTCCCCCTTTTTCTGCTTTCAGTACCTAAGTAGCTTGTTGATGGTTCTAAAAACTGGCCAGTAAGGAATTTAACAGAGAATGCAGAAACCAGTTGCAAGTGAATGAATCAACTGCAGTTTTATGAAATTATGGTAATACTGGAATGCCAACAAGGAAGTGAGCAAAAAATATTTCACACCATAAGAAATCTCCTATCAAAAACAGCCTTCAAAATCACCAATTGTCAAACAATTTATATTTTTCTTTGTAACTTCTAAAATACACTTTTTAAATCTAGAAATGAAATATATTAGAGAGTCAATGTGCTTTTTTTGCAAATGGACCCTTAAACTATTCAGTTGAGGTAAACGCTAAATATGCGTACTGGAGTCTGCTCTCAGGTGAATGGCGGTATAGTGTGCTTTACCGGATATATGCTTTTAACAAGTATATTTGTCAGTGTTCATTTTTTTGTATATTGATTGCCATTCCAAGGCTTGTAATACCCTTTAGGTATTGAGTAAGATGCCTGATAACTTTTTTCTTCGATGCAAAATAAAACAACACATGAAAGGGGAAGTGCAATATTAAAATGGTATACAGATCTGTTTCTAATAGTACTGTTATGTAGTGTGGATCTCTTCTCCGTGACTTAGCTCTTATGTTCTGCATAGCCACTTGAAATAAGGTATTACAGCCTGCAAAATAGAATTGCGTGTGAGATGTACATCCTGGAAGGAATTACAGAAAGTACAAAGATTGTGATAGTAGTTCTACCCATTAATAATAATAACAAAAAAATATTCAGCAGGTTTTTTGATGGTGTTGTAAGGAAAAGAAAACTATTTTATAGCACTGCAGGGCTTTAAATAGCATACACCAGTGCAGAATATCGGGACAGAATCAAGTATGCAGAGTATTTGTTGCAATTGAGATTATGCAGAGACTTTATGGGAAGAATAAAATTGTAGGTGAAAACTCCACTTAGAAAGTATCCCCCAGGCTTTTAGTGACTTTGGCTGTCCTTGGCTTGCTCTCTGGTTGGAAAGCTATTCCTTCCATTACAGGTAGCTCTTTTACTCATTTTGATTTAGAGAAAATATGTTTTTGATCCTTGTGTGGATTTCTTGGAGCATCTGAATTGTAGGAAGTGATTGTTTTTTCAAGTCTGACATCCCATTAACTACTCCTGGCTTATGAGTTCGGATGTAGATGCAATCCCAACAGGTGATACAGAGAAGCAGCTTTTGGGGCAGTGCATGAGTTTCGAAGAACAAAGTGAATTGCTCAGACAGTCTTTCTCATTAAATTTTTCCAGACTGTTGTAGAGATCCATTACAGAACAGGTGTCATGATTGTCCCCTAGCCCACACCCAAAAAAGAAAAAAAAAATTGATCCTTTTAAAATTTTACTGAATTTGATATATGGATAATTTGACAAAGCGCGCCCAGGGAAATACATCCCTGGAATCTGCGTGTTGCCCTCCCAGTCCAAATAGATCCTTTTTTTTCTTTATGAAAATGGAAAAGTTTGTCTGCTCTGAACCTGAGTCTTGTATATGTTAGTGCCAAATATTGATCAATCTATATTGTTTGCTGCATTGTTCATTTAATCTGCTTTTGAACAGGAAAACCTTAATTGAAAAACATTCTTTCACAATCCTTTTCTGTTACTAATCTTTAAAATTCGTTTCAGTAACATTTTACAATGAAAAATATATGTGCAGTAATACATATTTGGTCCGTCATTGTTAAACGAGAATGATCCACTGTTAGAAATAATCCACAGGGAGGCTCTGGCTGTCTATGTGGTATTTTAATTTCAAGAACAGCAACGCATTTTATTTGACAATATCCTGAAAAATTAAACTTCCAAGCACATCTAACAGGATGAGAAACATTCAGGGAGAGGGGGATTTCAGCACTAATCATTCACTGAGAGCAGCGCAACTGTGAGAGAAAGAACTGATGCTGATGAAAAGCACTAATTGTGCTAATTAAACTTTTTAATGTCTTCTACTGACAAGGCTTACATTGGAAGGGTGCTCCTTTTTTGAAATGGATAAAGCATAGTAATTCAATAACTGTTCTTTATTTTGTAATGTAATCTTCCCAAGCAATTTCTCAGCTTGGCTCTCATAAACCGGTAACATCATAGGAAGCAATTTCACTGCTACAGATAACTGTTTAAGTTGTTAAGGACTTGCATAACAGAGAATCGGATGCAAATAACTGTCTGGCATGGAAGAGCTGTGTCAGTCACCCCAGGCAATGTAGAAATGAGCTGGCTGTCCTTTGTTTGTCTTCACCTGCTGGTAAAGAAAGGAACTGAACTGGTCAAAAGCATGGAACAGGTACTATTTCTCCTCCTCCTCCTCTTAATGCCTTTTTTACTTATAAGAAATATATCAAAGCACAATAAACCAGTAAATGGTAATGAATATTTCTCCTTCCAAGGTTTTTTCTGCCTTTAGAGGAAGAGCATACGACAAAAGCTCCTCTGCATCTCTATTTTCATTACTCTTGTTTCTGGAGCTACTAGTTGCAAAGTTATTGTAAGATAGTTAAGATATTAAGTAGGGAGTGCATGAATACAACCTGTATGGATGATACGCATTTGTTAGGAATACCATGTACAGTGTATTATGTATGACTTAGCTTATTATTGACTTTGGCTGTGTAACTCATGTCAAGGTCAGCTGGGACAAATCTGAGATTGTCCTCATTTTTGTGGATTTTTTTGTTTGTTTGGGTTTTTTTGCTAACTGAAATTTCCTAATGCTCTTAATGGAATTAAATGCTAGACATTAGCATGCCTAATAAGCTAAATAGTTTGCTCAAATCCAATTTGCATACTGTCCTAGTTACTATAGAAGCAGTATGCAGCATGTAGGATATTGGCATTGCTTTATGAAGAAAAGGTTAATGCCATAAAATTATGTGTCCTAAGATGGTTATATCTTTTTAGCAACTGCCCACTTCATTTCCCAAAGGCTAAGTTTTGTGCAGGCTTAGCGGGAATCTGATTTTGTAGCCCTTATGTTCTGTATTCTGATCTCTTACTGATTTTAATTTCTCTAAAATAACAGAATTCTTGTGGGGGGAGGGGGTGAAAGACCAAGCACTAATAATATTTTAATGTGTCTCTGTAACTGAGATAGCTGTACTTCATATTTACAGCTCTCCTACACAGCATTTAGTTCAAAGTGAAGGAACCTTAGATACTTCTAAGAACAGCAATAGTTTCTGGCAAGGTGGGGTGTGCAAAAGCTGCATGATGCTTTAAGGCCGTCAGAGCAAAGTCAGTAGGTGGCCTTAAAAGAAAAGAGATACTGATCTTAGTTCTGGCAGACAGCAATTAATCCTCTCCAGAACGGAATTCTGAAGACATTTGTATTCCTGGATTCTGTCCAAACAATAGGGCCTCTTTTTCTCTCTGCCACCTGCTAGGCCTAGAATATCTCTTAAATGGAAAGCCAGACTTTGCGTACTCGAGCTCTCCCTTCTTCCATTCCCTGCTGTCATGCCAGTGTGCTATTACCTGCATGAGCTCTTCAGCTGCTACCTTTTAATCCTTTTGTTCTAGGAGGAGCCTACAGAATTCCCCACTTACTGCATTTTCCCACAAGAAACCTGTAATTTGAACTTCTGATGTTTTTGCCTACTTTCTAAATCTACTTTTGGACAAATCTCTCTCCCTACTTCTCCTGGTTTAATGCTTTTTCCTGAATGATCTCTTACCACTTCTCACTTTATTTTAGTACAGTCTGTCTGGAGTTAAGCTGATTAGCTAGATGAAGAAGGCATCTAGTGAGGATTTCCAAAAGAGAGAGACCACAGCAGAGTCGACTACTAACCAAACATGCATATATTTTATTACATAATAATTTGACGAGATGTCCTATTATATCAGTGATACTCATATTCGACTATAATAAATTCCTTGCCCTTTAGCCTAACAATTTATTGAACAGAGTATTTTTAAATGAAAATCAATCTCAAGCAAGTTAATTTAGCTAACAGCTTGAAAGCTTTGGATATTAATAATTCATGATACCAATTGATAACAAGTTACCCCAAAGTATTTTCAAAAGCTTGTTTATTTATCATTCTATTATTACCCTGGCTCTTTGACTCTCCACCTACTCCTTGCAGTTCAGGTTTGCATCTTGGACCAGCAAAGTCTGTTCTTCTATCTTTCAGAAGTGACTTTTCTGCTCTTGAGAAGTTATTTTCTTCCATGCTGCCCTCCTGGGCTTCCTGCTAATGCATGACTGTGCTTTTTGCCTGAAAGGTGATTATGGTGAGAAATGATGATTAAGACAAACGGATAGGCTCTTGGACTTTTCTTTAAGACCAATCCTGTAATTGACTTTGTATAGCAGCTCACTGGAGTGTGTGTGTGTGTATATGGAGGGGTTGTGTTTCTGTGTGCATATAGATAAGCATAGGACTGTCCCTTTATAAAGGGGAAAACTAAGCAATGTCTTTATTGCTACCTGTGTAGATAAGCAGATGGGCAGTTTCACTTTCTACCAATTCACTGATTTTGAGGAAAAATGGCTTTCTGATATGAGTTACAATAATTAAGTGAATTATAATAATTGTGGTGAGTCACTGTTAGAGTGGATTACAGTCATTAAGGATAAAGGCTATGGGTCACAGTAAGTCAGGACTAATTCACAAAATAGTAGAAATATCTAGGTTTGAAGGGACTCCTGGAGGTCATGAAATCCACCTACCTGCTCAGAGCAGGGCTAACTTTGATTTTAGCAGGTTGCTCAGAGCCTCGTCCAGTCAAGTTTTGAATATCTCCAAGGACAGAGATAGCATGATAGGAGGAAAGTGTCTGGATAATGATGGCTGGAAGTGGATGCTTCCTGCAAAAAAATGTTCTGTAGGAATCCAGTAATTCAGAGAAACGCATTTACTACCTTCAGTGTGAGCAGGCCTAATGTCTCAAACAAAGGTTGTCTTTTTAGTCCTTTTCTGGGCTTAGCATCATAAACCACAAACAATATTTTAGAGGTGGCATTCTAAGAAAGGTGAGCTTCTCAAATTGCAGAGGCTCCTGTCCTGCAATAAGAACGAACAATCTGGGTTTGTGAAGCAAACTAGCGTAGGGGATTCGTGAGGTGCGCCTTCCCTGGCCTGTTGATAGTGTCATGCACAGCATTAGCGCATGGTTGTAGAAATGCTTTGTGTCTTTGTAGCTGGCTGCTTTTTGCCATAAGACTGCCATTAGACTTCAGCTTTTCCTCTTCCTTGAGTCTTATGTTTTAGCTGAATGCTCATTCATTCAAGCTACAAAGCTCATTCAACAAGCTACAAAAGAAAGGGCATTTTTCTGAGCAAACATGTGTGTGACAACATGAATATAATGAAGTAGTCTTGATGTTGAACAAAAACATGCCATATCAGTGTTTCTTCTGGCTCTGTGGATGGTGCATCCTGAGGGCTAAACCAGGGTACAGAACAGCTGCGTTCTGGCTAATGAGTATTATGAATTAGATATCATCAATTTTTAACAATTGAAAATTTCAAAGTAATCTAAAGAAAATCATTAGCTCTATTTCTAGCTTTATTGAACGATTACATGGTAACAATGAATGCTCTCTGCAATTCTGCAATTCTGTTCTACTGTTCTGAACTAGTAAATTCGGGGTTGGGAGAGATGCTTGGGTTTGGGGGGGATGGGGGGGGGCCTCCATTGAAACACTGGCTAAAGATATCCTGAACTTGCTCTTTCTGTGCTTCTCCTATCTCAATTTTATGAAGTAAATGGATAATATCCAACCCGGGAATGAGATTTCAGGTGTACTATTAATGAGAAATGTCTGGTATAATTTGTAAGAACATAAGGAGTTCTACCACACAACTGTCTTTGAACTTATCCAGCAGAAGCTGTTACAAAGAATGTGTTGGACTCCTGCCAGAATGAGCTGCATACATTTAATGATAACCAGAGCTGGAAGTATGCAGTGATTATAGTGCATAATTTATGATACTAGCCTATTTGTCTTTTCCTTTTGAGAGAAAGCTAGTAAGTGGGTTAATTTAATCTTACACATAGACTTATATTTGAAAGTGTCTTTGGAGTCTTGTGTAACTTACTTGTTCATGATAAAATTATTAAGGGCCAAGCTCTGTTACGGAGAGAGATAACTAAACAATTTTTTAGCTTGCATTTTGCCTAAACTGATGAATCTTCAGTCTCAGAAGGCAGATCTCATGGTTCCTCACAGACTCCCATGCCAACATGGCAGTCTAACTTCTTTTAGACCGTTCTAGATGGTTTTACCTTTCCCCTCCTCAGTATCTCAGAATATATCATTCCCCAGTCATGGAATTAGCAAAAGATGAGGATGGCAAGTGTGCAGAGCTAAAAATAATTGCATTTCTGTTTAAGTTTGGAATTTTAAAAGTCCAAAGGGTTGATTCAGAGGATGGCTTCCATGCAAGTTGTGCTGCAAATGAACAAGGTCTCCTTTAGTCCAAACAAGTTTACCTTCATCTCTCTAGTAACTGCATGGATTGCTCCCAGGTCTTTGAGCAATGTGCTTACAGTGTGTATAAAACCCCTAGGATTTGCTAGTTAAAGAGTTCCTATAGGTGGCTAAGCTGTGGGTGGGAGCATAAATATCCACAGGCTGGATGGGCTGAGCATTTTTTTGCTTCATACCCCCATGTGTGTTTTCAGATTGACGAAGTTTCATATTGTCAACATATAACTTTGATGAGCAGGCAAATACATCTAATTTGAGGGCATCCCAGTAATGGCTACACAAAGTATTTAGATGGTAAGTTGTATTAATTAGTCTCACTATTTACAGTGAAAAATCTACAGAAGAGAAGGCAAATTACAACACAGAAGAACTGCTAGATTCAAATGAGTGAAGTTAGTTCAGCAATATGTAAAGGCACTTTTTAAAATTGGTCTGTAAAACCTTCAGGCATTATACAAATATCTGAACTAATTTTTGATTATGTATAAAATTTAGCTGTACAGATACATACAGTGTACTGCATAGGGCAGGTCAGGATGATTTTTCCACTTGAATACTGCACCATGAATAAGCTAATGCTTATATCAGCTACTGATTCAGTAATCTACTGCTTCAGTATTCCACAGTAATACTGACACCTCTAAGGGTTTTTTTTTTTATTTCATCAAAAGAAATGATAAGATAGGAAAGATGATGTTCTGGGTGCATTAGATGAGGAAGTTTGTTCCTAATTCCTGAGGAACTCATACATTTTTATCAAGCCAATTATGCCAAACGTTGCCAAATTTGCAGTCATTTTGTATTACAGTGCAATTATTGAAAATGTATCTACTAGTGATAATAACTTTATAGCTGTGATAATAATTTTCTAGTTGGTAGGCTTTTTCTTTCTAAGTTTATCTTAGGTCAGATTACATAATTGTTACGTGTGCTTTCAAATATCAGAACTATGTTAGGTATTTTTAATTTTGATAGTATACTGGTAGATATGCTAATACAGGCTTTAGTTCTTAAGATGTACAAGCATTAGATGCATAGTGTCCTTCTGGTGCCCTGAATTTGTTGTTCTAACCCATGAAGAACTTGAATGCAATAATACTTTTCATTTCTTAAATTTGAAGATAGCAAGCAGTTTTATGAAGATTAATTATCGATGTAAACATTGACTAGGCAACTAATGTGCTGTGACTACTACTCATTATATCAAACTCAATCATTTCATTGTTGCCTTGTCCTCCTCCTCATTTGTTTCATCTCCATCTGCTTGCTCTCTCATATACTTGGACTGCATTGTATGAGGTACCCAAGCTTATTCAGGCAAAAAGTTGTCTTCTATGGACATAGTGTCTAGCTATGCAGGTTTCCCTACATAACACTACAAGACAAATAGAATATTAGTGCCTATGTTGCTACAAATTTGCCTTTTTTCTCCCTGTGTGATTCATGAAAGGTATAATTCCTATTTTACAATATATTTAGTTCAGTGATGAATGAGTAAAAATTAATAGCAAAATTGATCACATCTCACTACAGCCCTTTAAAAGATGGGTGCTAGTCTAAACCAGTCATCAAAGCTTGTTTCATTGTTGTTGAAAAGTGGTTTTATCAGAGCTTGATATGTCTCAGGATGGGGTGAATGACACTTTCAGAGGATGATTCATTCTGCCCTAATGTAGTACAGCTTAGTCGCCTACTGGAGTTGTCTCTCTATCTGAACTACATAATAAGCCGATATGAAAAGCTTAGATTAGGTTCATAACTTGTCTGAATCATACTGCAGGTATTTTGGACAAGACCCCATTTCTGATTCTCTGCTGGGCTCCACCTACTAGAAAATTGTTTTTGCATTGTGGTAGTCCTATAAGCATACATTTTAGCACCAGGCTTTAGAATTTAAATCACTGCTGGATGAAGTATATCTTTGAACAATTAAAAATGTCCCTTTAGTTATCTCTTAACAGTGTCTGTTATTAAATACAGAGGTTACCACTGTATATTGGCAGAGTAAAGCTTTCATCAGAGAATGAGGTATTATACATAGCTAGTTTTTTGTAATTACTAGAAAATAATTTGGTTATCCTGTTCTAGTCCTTGACAGAAACTTACTCACATCAAAGAAACTTCATATAGTTTAACAAAATTTGATGTCACTGATGGTTTGAGCTCCTTAGAGAATGAAGTCCGGGATAACAAGGCTCCTGAAGTTTCACATAGCTGAGCCAACGGGGCTATGTGGTGGGAAGCATGCAGGTTGTCTACCTGAAGTTTACCTGGTGACAGTCAGTTTCAACTCCTCTTGCGCTCCCTTCAAGCAGCTGTAAGGATCAGATATTGTAACTTATATGGGGCACAAGCTCTGTTTGTGGAAAATCTTTCTTTCAGTGCAGATACCACCTTGCTTCCCCAATTAGTCTGTTGTCAATGTTCTTCTAAGGTTGGCATATAAGTCCTCTCTCCTGCTATTTGCCAAACTAGGGGATTCTTCCTGTTTTGCTTCCTGGCTAGAGCCAGGAGGTCTCTAACGATTTTATTTCATTATGTCTCTCCCCTGCTACTATGCCTTCCACACAGATGCAATAGTCCCTTCAGAAGAGGCTGATTTAACATGGTGGGGAGATGTAACAGGGAAACAGCCATGGGGCTGGCAGATGCTGTCACTATGATAAAGTGTGAAATAAGTAAAAAGGTAAAAATAGTGAGATGTTTTGATATTAAATGCTTGTGGTTGTTCTCATATCCAAGGAGAATCCATCTACATTACGTTGGAAATCTTTGGAACTGGAGTCTCTGGGATTATTTCAAATTTGTATCAGCATAGCTAAGACAAGAATTTGGACCAAAAAGAGTAACGATCCGGAAGTACGCTTGCATTCTGCTCACAACCATAATGGAGCAGCTGCAGCTACAGTAGCAGATTAGTCATAGAAAAATAGGGCTGGAAATAGTTTTAAGAAATCATCCTGTCCAGCTTCCTTTCCCACGTGAGGGCCAAGTACATCTTCGTCCTCATAGATATATCCCTATACTGCTGTTACGCTCTCCAATTTCTCCATCACTCTGTTGCGCTGCTTAACCATTCCTACAATTAAGTTTGGATTTGACACTGGGAAAAGCTTTTCCCTTGCCTGTGAAACGAACTGCTATTACACTTATCCCACATAAACGCTAAGAGCAGACTATTGCTTTCCTCTTTACAGCAACCTGTAATGTACAGTATTTGAAAACCGTTGTTTCCCTCCTCAGTCTTCCTTTTATAGACTAACAACATACATTCTTTTAACTTCTCCTTTAGACCTCTGATTATTCTTGCCTTTTTGGATTGCTAGATTTTATTTCTATAAATAAAAAGGGTTGGTTTTGTTTCTTTACTGCCTTTTGCCATAGCCATCTTTTGTAACTAGAAAATACCACAAAAGCGATGGCGTAAAGCACATGAAAGGTCAATGGATTTGTTTTAGAACTAGAATCAGGTCCCTACTATGAAGGTCTTCATTTCAAAGTATTGCAAGACAATGCAGCTAAGGCTTCTGTGTCTTTATCTACCCTGCTCTACACTATGTCTCTTGAGCTGTTATTTCACTTAAGATTAGGTAGCAAATGAAAAGCTCAAGACAAATCTTTGAGGACTATCAGGGGAACTCCTGCTCTGAGATGAATGGAACTATTCCCAAGACAGGTACTTTCAGTTTCAATTGACAATTTTAGCAACAGCCTTCTGAAACAAAAATTGCCTGTTCTGGACTTTTCTCTGCCGTTCTGCTGTCATTGCATATCACTGATTTATATAAATCAGCAGGAAATACTATAATTGCAGAATACATTTAGCTGACTGCGTAAGTCACTGGGGATTGTGTTCTTATGCTTCTATTCGTTTGTTTTAATAAATGTTTGCTTATTTAACTGTGCAGCCAATAAATATCACATCCATTGTAATCAGAAGTATAGCTCTAGTTGTATTTCTTCAGCTAACTGCATATTCATGAGATGAAGCCACTGATGTACAGGCCATGCTTATGAAGTATGCCTGCAAAAATGGAAAATAGTTTATGAGTATACGAAGAAAACAAGTATTTGGCATTACTGTCTTTTTGCTTTTCATTAATTCCCTAAGCACCATGTGGAGCTCAGACCTGCCTTCCCTGTGCTTTCCTAAGCATTTTTAAACTTCATTATTGTAACAAATAGTTTCCTATATACTAGAACAGTCAAGATTTGTGAAGAGAACAGTAGTAAGCAACAAGTACGTGTATGTTTTTCAGCTGGTGCAAGTCAGACAGAGGCTAGTCCAGATTTGGACTTAACTTTATCAGTAGCTAGAAATCAAATCTTTTGTCAGTATGCAAATAAACCAGTATGCCATTAAAAATAACAAGGATAACAAAAGAACAAGAAATCTTCCTCAGTGTCTTATGTGCATTATTAGTGCCTTTGGGAATGTAATGGTGACTATGCAATACTGCCAGAGATACCAAGTGCATCTAGCAAGGTATATAGACTCAGAAGAAGGGAATGTTGTTGCCTCTTTCTAACCTCTAATCACATGGATAGGGCGATTTGTACCATCCTGAGAAATCCTCAGCACAGAACCACTCTGTGCCCCATGTACCCTGTTCTGAGTGTCTTGCACCAAACAAATCTCTATTGTATGTTAACAAATCACAAACAAAATCTATATTATGCAGACTATACATGAGTATGTACAGGTGCAGAAGTCTGATGCTATCCATTATAAAAGTACGTATCTTGCACTTTAGGAGAGGATGCAAATAGTTACAAAGGCAGACAATAGATTAGAGGTGGGCATAAAAGAACTTCAAACAGCTTTCTCCAGTCCTGACAAAGACCTTCCACAGAACTTTCAGATGCTTTTCTTAGTCAAATATGCCAACAGGTGAATGTTTGAGGGCAGAAAGGAATTGTATTCGGTATGTACAAGTTCTTAATTAGTAAAATTCACAATTTTACTAACGTGGACAAGATTTGTGCTAAGGGAACAAACCCTCCAAAATGGGAGAAGAGGAGGAAAGCGCAAAGAGAGCATGACAGTATACGAGCAGGCCTTACCTGTGTAAGGTCTGTGTAAGAGTTCATCATTATTTTCAAGCAGTCATAACCATACAGAATTTTAAATGAAAAAAAAATACTGAAATTTTTGTATACGTCCTGCTTAAAAGTTTGTTAGGATCTGGTCTTCCACTCTGCAGGTGAGCCCCTTAGTGTTCATTAAGGCTACTTGACTACTTTCTTGCCTAATGATCTTTGTTCTAGAAGTTGGAGTTTGGAAAAGAGAATGAGCCTTGCTGAACATGAAAGTCCTCCTGGTATGAAGCTCCTGGATTAAAAAAAAATACATCTATCTTTTGATAGAATAAGCACAGTTGCCTGCTTAATTCTTCTGCAAAGCATCAAATTGACAATCACTACTTTTGCCTACATAACACCATGATTTTTGAATGAAAAACAGAGCATGATGTTTTCATGTTTGAGTTTCTTTCAGCAGTGATCTGAGTCTTCTGTCAATGAAGTTGACTTCAAAATTCCTCTTGACTTAAATCCTATATTCTCTGGTTTGTAACTATGTTAATAAATGGCACCTGTGGTATTTGTAGCACGGGGCGCTAGATTCAGCCAAACCACAGAAGTGAGTGAATATTGCATCTGAAAGACTTATTCCAGTCTGGTGCACACCATATATTTGAATGTCTGAAAGCTACATATTAGTGCCTGTATAGTGTCACTGTTGTAAAGTAAAAGAAAAGCATGAAGAAAGCCTCTTTTCATTGTGATGTCTCTTAATAATTCCTTCAGTCTTATGCTTCATTTAATGGCAGTCAAGTATACACTTGTTATCATTTGTATATCAACCAAAAGGACAGAGCACTCTTGGGACAGGTACTGCCAGAATTGTTAGTAATTTTGTTCAGTCTTAAGACGCAAAGGCCAAGAGTGTATCTTATTGTTGTTTACCTCTGCCTCATGGGACAGTGTAGAGAGGAGAGAGCCAGATTCTTCTCATGTGCTTAGTGTTAGGAAAAGAGGCCATGGACCCAGGTTGGAATAGAGGAAATTCTGACCAATAATGATAAGATTTTTTTTTATGTGATTGGTGTAGGTTGCCCAGAGAAGTTGTGGAATCTCCATCCTTCAGAATATTTAAAACTTGACTGGACATGCCCCTGAGCAGCCTGATCTAATTGTACCTGCTTTGAGCAGGAGGTTGGACTACTTGACCTTTGAAGATCCTTTCCAAAATATATGATTCTTTGATTTTGATAGGACCTTCAAAAAAGTGCTGTAAAACAGGACATTTTCTGTCCTCTAATTCCTATAGGCAATAGCTTTATTGGTATATTTATAAGTGAAAGTTAGGTTGTAATAGATACCAGAATGCAGGAGTATTTTATTAGCTAGATATTGAAAAAAACATTTGGAATTCCTCCCAATACAATTTTTTGAAAGAAATATACCAGATTTATTGTGATATTTGTATCCCCAATGTGGGACATTCTGGATTAGTAGAAATATAAAAGCTTTGTAGCACAGCAGTGTACCAGAGGTACGCACGTTAATCCTTGGGTGCTATCAGTGATCCTCTTGGGCATCTACTCAAACACATCTGAAGAACCTAGTCTAGTGCTCATCACAGTCCTACTGTTGACTTTGGTCTTTGGATCCAGCCTAAACTCCTAAAAAAAATGGGTATTTGTAGGCAATACACAGGGTGAAATTAAGATTTTTATGTAGACATTAACGGATACTGGACCCTGCACTGAGGAGAAGGGAAAATAAGCTTTATGCTAGGCAAAATTCACCACAAGGTGTCTCATGTGTCACTACATATTGTTCACAAGGCATGGAGCTATCCAGTTAAGTCTGGTGGATGCAATGCAAATGACATATTTTAGATTCTTCTGGAGAGTAGGTTAAGATCACATAAAAATAGACTAGATGTGGAGTCCAGACATAAAGAATGTGTTTTTTCAAGGGCTGATTAGGAATAAATGCATGGAGACTAACATCACTGAATATGAACAAAACTCTCCAGAGGGAGGAGGAAAATGAACAGTTAAAACCGAAGTATAACAACTAGAGGAATGATTACACATTGTAAAGATAGGGCCATCAAATCTAGTTTTTAATTTCTAAAGGCCTTTATTAGCAACCTATGTGAAATTTTTAAGGCTAATGTGTTTCATTAAAGACTGTTTGCCGTCTATATCACATGCTGGTCTTGGGGGGACTGCCTTTAGGTAACTTATCTATTTGCCTGTTGGCTTTTGGAGAGCAGGCAAGAGCCCATGCAGAGATAAATCTGTACAAATATTTGGCACATTTGTTTATGCTTAAGTGCATGTCTATGTTCTTACATATTTTTTTATATGGAACTTGTGTGGGTTCATATATATATATATACATATATATATATATATATATATATATGACTTCTCCCAGCACTGGAACAGACTCTCCTGTTATTTTTGGGATGCTGCTTGGAAGATGATTGTTTCATATCTAGCTATGCATTTTGTTTATAGCTGTTAAAGATTTAAACATTAATTGCTTTATTAGTTATCCATATACCAAAGAGAATATATTTCCATTTTAAGGCCTTTGACGCCACGGCAAATAGTATTGATCAGTTTGCCTGCCCTGACAAGTTTGCGTCGTGGTTGCCCCAGAGTTTCGGGGCAGGCACCGCCAGCAGTGACCGGCCGCGCTGTGCCCCAGCCGGGGTGCGTTACCGAGGGCCGTGAGGGCGCTCCCGGAGGCTCCGCGCCGGGGCAGGCTGTGCAGCAGGCAGCTGCGGGAGCTCTCGACGCGTGTGCACGTCTGAGAGACAGATGGGTGCGTGTATATGGATATAGGGAGACGCACCCAAGATACCCGCCGCATGCTGCAGGGCGGAGGGAGGGCTCCCGTATTAATCACGGTCGCGGGGCCGTGCCAGGGGCGGGCTGGGCTGGGCGCCAGCGTCGCGGTCGGGTCCCTCGCTGCCGCTGCCCCTCTGGGGAACTTTCGGATTCGCTTCCGCAGCCGGCACTGAACCCTCCGCCGCCGCCCCGCTCCTCCCCGCCCGGCCCGGCCCGGCCCGGGGTCCGGCGGGGCGGGGCGAAGCCGCCCTCTCTCGCCGCCGCCGCGGCGCGGCGCTCCGCCCGGTGCACGAGCCGCAGCCGCGCTGGAGCCCGGTGCCGGGGCGGCGGGCCGGGCCCCCCCTGCGTCCCCGGCTTGCCTAAGCCGCCTGCCCGCCCCGCAGGCCTGACTGCGCTCTCGGCCGCCGCCGCCGCCTCCCGCGGTGGATGCCGCCGGGGAACGGGCGGAGCGCGCCGCCGGGGAGGGGGGCTGCCGTGGCCGCCACAGCCCGCGTACATGCGAGTGCCCTCGCCGCTCACCAGCATGCTTTACTTCCAGATGGTGATCATGGCAGGGACCGTGATGCTGGCTTATTATTTCGAGTACACGGACACCTTCACGGTCAACGTGCAGGGCTTCTTCTGCTACGAGGGCGCCTACCGCAAGCCCTACCCGGGCCCGGAGGACAGCAGCGCCGTGCCCCCGGTGCTCCTCTACTCGCTGACCGCAGGCGTGCCCGTGCTGGTGGTAAGCAGGAGCCGCCCGCGCCGCCGGCCCGCTGCCACTCTGGCAACTTGTTGGGCTAACCCGGGCCGGGCTGGGACTTGCCGCGGGCCCCGGCCGGAGCGGCGCCGCCGGCAGGGCGGCTCTGGGGGGGCCTGGCGGGGGGGACCCTCCGTGCCCCGGCGCTGCGGGGCAGCGGGCGGTTCGGCGGCCGGCGGAGCTGCGGCCTGGCCCACGGGCCCTCGGCGGGCAGCGCTCCCGCGCCCCGGCCCCATCCCCTACCCACCCTGCGTGTCTGAAGTTTATTTTTAGCACCGATTTATGTAACTGCCTTTTTCTCTGTTGCCAGCCCAGTTCGACTCTGTTTGGTGAAAATATCTTTATATTTTTAAAAATGTGCGCCGGTTGCAGGTGGATGGGCTACCTGAGGGAAACTCAGTTGTTAACAACGGCATGCTAATATTTCACCTAGTACTAATTGGAAATTACCCTCTGTCTCTTTATTTTGTTGAAAGTAAACTGATTCACATGAAAGGAGTAAGGAGCAATTCTGCTTGATTTAATCATCTCCATATGTCACAGTTACTGATGTTTGTGCAAGCTAAACCTGTGTGTCTGTAATTTAATATGATCTTCTGTCAGTCAGGTTTAAATTGATGCATCTAAAATGAGATTTATTTCATTGATTTTCTTTGTTTTTAGAAAAAACCTGCAATGGAAAAGCAATGAAATATCTGCCATTCAAGTACTGTTTATAATGTCAAATAACATGGTCGTTAGCATCATTTAATAATCCCTGACCATATCGTGCAGGAAAGACTACGAAGAAACGAGTCGGGAGTATTTTAATCGTCACAGATGGTTTATATATGTGCACAACAGGCTCACACACAGTTACACATACAGAAACTACTTATAAAGAGTTTTCTGTTAATCAGCTGTCAGCATTAAAAATAAAAAAGGTCTTTAAAATAAGAAGAGACGTCTTAAGATAATAATTAATTTCACAGATTCATTCCTCTTCAGGAAATTATAAAAAGTGTGAGAATGGAGAGCTTCATCAAGATGATACTGTGGTAATCCCAGCCATAATTCCCTTGTGCATTGTACAACCATGCGGTTCAGATGGTATCCAGCATAAAACCTCATGGTCAGACTCAGTGTTAGTATTTAAGACATTGTGCTGTATTGAAATAATTATAGTAGATATGGTCTTTTTTGTGTGTGTGTGGATTGAACTACATCCTTTGTCAAAACATACTGTAGAGCCTTTTGGTTTGGTTTTCCTTTTTGTTTTAACATCAATTAGTTGACTTATTTATCTATTTATTTGCTCATTTGAACAGTCAAAAGCCATTGAAATTTTGGAGGTTTTTTTTGTTGGTGGTGGCTTTCCATTCTTTGTGTCTTGTTTGTTTTGCTTTTAATTATATTTCTTTTATTTGGTCCAGGAAGTTATAAAGATTTAAGGTGCAGTCTGTGTAACAATCAGGATTTCTTTTCCTAATGTGTGTCAGCAAAATGGATTGGTAGTTTCCATTCGTTTCCTGGGTGCTGGATACTTACATCAGAGTCTTGTAATTAGCCTTAGCAAAAAGCTAATGATGGAATTCGATGAGTATTTAACTGTCCTTCCTCTCCCAATCCCTAGTCTCTCAGGAAAATGAGGTGCATTGGTTGTTTAGGGCAATGCAATTTTTCAGGTTAAATGGAAGGCTTCAGCCTTTGGGAATGTCAGTCTAGTGATTTCAACAGCACTGGATTCATCTAATCATTAAATAAAGGCAGCATTTTTCAGACTTTAGAAAAAATTCTGTTCTGATTCTCCTTGGGCAATCCTCTTGAGCTTAGCATTTACATAGGTTATCTTTTGCCCCGTCATGCATAATATGGAAGTTGACTTTTCTTGATTCTTTTCAGTGAAAGAAGTAATAAAGGTACCGTTTTCTTAATCAAGATTAACAGTAGTGTAACTCCATTCCCAAGATTTCACAGGGATGAATTCAATTCTGTCGTGTTATTTCTACTGTCATATTTTGTCTATGAAATTTTGAATGTAGATACTCTGTGTAATCTTTGTGTTTTCTATAAATGAAACATAAAGATGAATTGTGTAATACAGCTCTATCTGTGTAAAGGTACAAATGTAGACCTATGGAGAAAATGGATTTCCATGAATGAAAACGTTCATCTTTTTCAAAATCTCTATCGTCATGGAAAGTAGTTTATTAAATACTATGATTTTTAAGAGGTTTTTTCCCAATTTTCTTCTTCCCCCCCCCTTTTTTTTTTTTGCCATAGTATTATGTTAGTCCAAAGTTTCAACCAGCTGCAGTGTTTTGTATAATGCTGTTTGATTTTTTTTTTGCTTTCTTTTAGCTTGGGAGGTGAGATTAATGTTCTTTATGGAGTTTTGAGATGGAACATCAGATAATCTTTACCTTGATGTTCAGGCTAACTATTCTTTGGAGGCATAGGCCTTGTTGTATTGGTCATAGCCTGTTTCAAGATGACCCAGATTCCCTTAATATGACTCAGAGAAGGGCTCCATTGCATTCAATTTTAGTGAAGTTGCTCTAAAATGAAAGAATAGATGGGCTTTCCCAGTGACTTCTCTCTTCCCACATGCCTGCTATTCAAAAGCTGAAAAAGTAAAGCACCCATACCTGGATCCATCTTGGCGAGCATGCAGTCGGTGATGGGTGTGTTGCTGGTGTGCGGCTGTCACACAACTGTCCCATCGAAAACTCCTGTGTTGCATCGGAGCGTTAGTAACGGACTTGGTTGTCAAGCCATGTGGTAGAGCTGAGTGTCTGGTCACAGCGTAGAAACACGCATGTGCTTGGAGTTAAATGATGAACTGTCATTTGACAGGGAGGTACCCCCTGTGCTAGTCCTGGAAACTTTTTGATTAGTCTTGGAAATGATACTTCCTGATAACACATTCCTGCAGCAGCAGTGCACCATTGCTGCCACTCTGCCATTTTTGAGTCCTTCCCTTTCCGCTTCACACTGCCCTTAGGACAGATGTGGTTCATTGTCAGATTATAAATGCTCAGGAGTTGGATTTGGCAAATGGAGTCCCAAGGCAGGAGCAGGGATTGGTTGCTGTACTATAAATGCTTGACTTGCAGATGTTTTGAAAGGGAAAGTGCAACTGCAGCTGAAGGAAGGAGTTTCATACTCTGCAGTTGGGACTTGCTAGGTTTGTATATCTCCTTTTTTTATCAAGTATTTCAGATATCTCTAAATTATAAATATATTTATAGTTACATGTATTTTATATATATAATATATATATTATGTATTTTTTAAATATATATATATATATATATATATAAATTTGTGCGCTCTTCACTTCAATAGTAAGCAGTTTATTGTGCATTCATAGACATGTCTATCTGAAGTCCCTGTGACTTCATATATGACTTCATAGGTTAAACAGCAACTGTAGAAAACCTGTAGAGGAATCCAAGTTTTTCTGTACGATGAGGAAAAGAGCTTCTTCCTCTCCCTCTTCCCAGTTGATTTCCTATTTTTATGCAAGTTTTGTGAAATGAATCAGGCTGCATTACAGCATTGGTTTTCAGTCTGTGTTCTGTGGATTATCTCTAAAGGGTATCTGCGATATTCCTTATCTGTTAGATCTTAAACTTTACATTCTTCCACTGGAGAATTTTTAGTGATCCCACATATATGTGTGTGTGTGGTTTTTTTTTTTTTTTTAATTTTAAAAAAGGCTGAAAACAACTGCAGCTCAATCCAATGTTATGTTATTATTTATGGAAGGTCTCTGAAGTCATGCCTTTAGGCATGGGTAAAGTAACCTCTTCAGTGAGTAGATGTACTTGCATTAGGAGTGCTAGGCAGACTAACAGCAAGTGTTTTACAAAATGCGGATGAGATTGAAATTGCAATCAGAAGAACATAAATGGCTTAAGTATGCAGTTCTGAGATGAAAAAATGAGATTCCCGCAGATGGAGTATTCTCCATGAGTTTGGTTCTTCCCCTCGTGACTCAGGGCTGAAAGAGTAGTGCTAGCTATGCGCTCCCTTGCTTTTACTTTTTGAAGCAGTAATATCCAGAATCCCCTCGTATACTGAGGAATTCTTGATACCTTCTTTTTAAATCTTTAAGTCAAATGTGAAGGTGATAAGAAATATGCTCTTGATTTGAGTCTGTTCAAATATAGAAAAAGAAGCATAAAAGTGATAGTTTAGAGCTCAGTGCTATTTAAGCCATTTCCCAAAGTGCCAGTTTTTGCTCAGTGGGCTTGTTGCTTTTTTAGACTTGTTATGACAGATGTAGCTTGGGAAATGTACGTCAGTCTAATCCTTTAGCTTCCAGTAGAAATGATTTGTAGAACCGTGAAGCTAGTTTCTCATGCTTTCAGAATCTATAAAATGATCTGTTCTGCATTATTTCTTTCTGGTAGATATCAATAGTTTTGTCCTCTGTAAAATACTATTAACTGAGCAAAAGGATTCTTTTAATGAGTCCACACATTAATATAGATTGTCTAAAATGACAAAACTATTTAAGCAAATAATCTGCATAAAACTCCATAATTATTGGACCTATGATGTACACTGACTGCTTTATAAAAGCCAGGAGAAGATAATGACACACTTTCATTAAGAAGTGTAAACAGTTTTATTATGCTAATGTTGTTTGTTTTTATTTCCAAGTAACAAGCAGATGATTACAGTACTTATTCATAGAATATACACTGTTCTATTTGCCTAGGCGAATTCCTAGCATGTTCATATTTCTCTATAAACCAATTAAAAACTAATTCATGTTTTAGCATAATCCTCATAATATCATAATTGAACAAAAATCTATCATTCAGACATCATGTATTGTATTATTATTATTATTAGTAGTAGTAGTCTAGATGAGTCTTTTCACTGGCACATCCCAAACAAGGAACATGTGTTTAAAAAAACAGGCATTTTGCCTCCAGCTTACCTTTACTCAATAATTTTCGCCTTACTGGTTTTTTGAGGATGAAATTTTGGAATCTAGCAAAAAAACTGTAAAGTGAGCAATGTAACATTTTTTTCAGGAATTTACTGCAGCCTCATGTTTTATGAAGAACTGAGATCGTTCTGTGAATAACGAGAAAGGAAAGCTACCTTTCGAAGAATCAGCACAGGTTTCCTAAGTCTGTCTGTCTTCAATGTCTTTGCTCCTCTCTTAATAGTTCCAGGTCTGAGCACCTCAGAGTAATTGAAGGGTGTGCAAACACCTGAAGTTAAACGCACTGCTTGTTTTTAGCGCATAGATATAGCTGATGTGATTGGGCATATTCCTATCTCATTCTTTTGCTTTTTGAAGCTGGTAGTGCCGATTTTCCTTCTTGCACCTATGAGTCCATATTTTGTTGCATCAGGACTGACCTGATTTCAGATCAGGCTGAGTTTTCACAATGTTCTTTTCAGAGTAGCTTTTAGTTTACCCGTCGTTCACTTGGAAACCATTTTACTCTGATATAACTTAGTGTTGTGCATGAAAAAGAGTGCTGGAGTGCCATCCATTTCTGATACATGAAAATATTCTTTGTCATCTGTTTGTTAGAACTTAAGCAAAACCTCAGCTTAGAATTCAAGTTCTGAAAATGAACTATTTTTGGAAGTGTCCTCTGTGAATGTACTGTGCCAGAAATCAGCTCTTTTGTTAGTTTTTTAGCTGCAGTATTTGAACATCTCCAATAGTGTCTTGGAAATAATAAAGATAATGCAACAGAAGATTGGGATTATACATCCAGCCCCATATGAATGGGGTAGACCAAATCTATCCTCTGAAATCAAATGGAAATGGTTTTACTTGCCTAAGGAACAGTCTTATCCTTGATATATGAGTTATTTCAGTAGTCCTGGCATATCTCTGATTAGCGAAAGCTTATTTATAAGGGTCCTTTTCTTATTGGCATGTTTAACAGCTTTCAAGACTTTGCACGAAGAAGCAATTGCCAGAATACTTTGTTTATTCTGTGGTCATATTGTTTCTGAAGGGCCCTTTCTCTCTCAGTCTTAACAGTTCTGTTTCAACCTGTACGCACAATTTTCTCTATCAGTTTTATTTCTTCCGTTCTCATATTCCTGGGGAAAAAAACAACATGTAAAATAAATGACATGTAAAACTAGCTGATTTTTTTTTTTTTTTAGTGCGCAAATGTTGGGGGCTTCAGAAAGTCACTTTTTTTTTCTAGGTGGGGGGATGTTGACAATAGCTGTTAAGCTAAGGGGCAGTTTATATCATGCTTTTTCTTTGTGAAGGCATAATTGCATTGCATCTTGATTTAAGAATAAAACATAAATCTCGCTGCTACAGTTTGCAGTAACTGTGTACCAGATGTCAGTATTGGCCTGTTAGGACACGTACCAAGACAAATACATGGTCTGATGCTGTTTTTATCCCAGCATAAAACCACTAATCCAACAGAGCTGTTACCAGGAGAAATACTAAAAGTTTCAGAACTGTTGTAGTAGGGTTTTTTTGGTATCTGTCCTCCTTTCTGTTGTGCTGTGATAGCTTACATTAACAAAAAAATGTTTGCAAAAGCTATATTTTTACTACCAAATGAATTTATAGTTTCTACTGTTCTTGCTATGCATGCTACTTACAAACATGAAAAATCTCAGGACCATATGTTTCATCCCTTGACAGGCTATCTGAATGTAAAGTGGTAAGCAGATGTGAACAAGGCAAACAGGATTCTGTTTGCAGCAGCTGAATGTCTGCTAGTCCTGTAAATGATGCACTTAATGTTTAAGTGAGAGATTGTTAATCCAACTGATCCTGCACTCTATGATTAGGGAATTTGAATGCATTGTTTTTAATATCAAATAGTAAGCTTGAAGTAATAATCTGTTTCTATACCAAGCAATTCTTGCTCATTGTAGATCATACAGAATCCTGTATGGGAAGATGTCTGTTCATATGATGCATAATAAATGACAGCAAAAACAGAATTGTAAGTAGTTTTAGCTGTATTTTCAGCCTTGAAAGCAGTGTGATGTTTAAAAACCTTTGCAATGCTCTTGCAACTTCTCTCAGATACATTGAAGTGGGTGACATCCCAGCTTTCATCACAAATGGTTCTTATTTAGCTAAGGTGTAATACCTCATAGGTTACAAATAAAAAGCCTAGCTGAGATGGATGTTTACGACCTCTCCATTACTCAGAAAACTCCAGTACTCAGAATATCCCCTGTGAATATACTAGTCCTTAATACACATAATACAGTGAATGTATTCATTGGAGAGGGAATGGGAAGACTAAAGTTATAGCACTTGCTATCTCTGATCTGCAGCATGGCTTTGTTCAGATCACTTCACCTCACCTGCAAGTGGGGCTGCATATTTTCTATGTAAAACACTAGGAAATTTGCAGTAGAAAAATTACTTGCTATATTAAGGTTTTTTTTGATGTACTATCTACTAATCTAATAACTTGTTCAGCACCTCTTCGAAATTAAATCCTGATCCTGGATGCTATTTTGTGGGTAGGATACACCATATATCTATAAAACCATGGTTATACTGGGCACAAATTCAGTTGGCTGTGAATTCCATTTCTACTTACTGTTCTGTACAACATGCCCTATAATTTTGTATGTATTGTGTTAATGCATCATAATTACACATTGTATACTTAGTATACATTATATAGCTATACAGTGTCATTAACAATACATATCACATGTATAATTATTAATGTACAACTAATTATAAATGCAATATAATTCTCTGTTTTAAGGATTTTCTTCTCTATGAATAGTATTTTTCCTTTTATCAGATTCTGTGGATATTACTTCTTGCCCCTCACCCATGTAGGGTTAAGGAGTATGAATGAAAACATTAATTCGCAAACTAATTAGAATTTTTGTAAAAAGCCAGCAAGAGCAGAAGTCAGCCCAACAGTATCCTGCTGTTCTGACTCTTTTTTTTTCTCTATATAACATTTTGAAACATCCTTTAAGTTGTTTTAGGCTCGTAGGTTTCATGCCGTCTCTAAAAGGGATCTGAGTCATACATTCTGTCATTCAAACTTTGAATGATATTATGAGGATTTGCTTTGGTCAGTTTGTGGTTTGTCTCTTTTTAAATCAAGAATTAAATATTAGAATCAGTAATTGGAACTCAACTTCCAAATGTAGTTATTTTGGAGAGTAATAAGGTGACTTGTCCATAGTAATTTAGGGCATTCAGACATAACTGAATTAATTCTGCTTAAAGATTTGTTAATCGTGGGCCAGCTGAGCTGCAGTAACTGACTGTGTGCCAACTTGGAGCATGTAGAGAACACAAACTGAAGTATTTTAGCTTAACCCCCTTTAATTAACACTTAGGGCAACACATGTTACTTTTCTGAGTTTTATGGAGTGGGTGAATAGACTGTCCATTACATTGGCTTTGCAGGCAAATGGGAATTCAGTCAAATTGCTACCAGCTAATGTCTGAAGTCTGACTTCCCAGTTCACAGAAGGCCGTATCTCTGTGCTTAAGTTTATCTTTATGTAGAACAATATTTGGACATGCCCAGGTTTCAGCACATAATAACATAGTTTGATCGTATGTAGATATAGATTGGTGTCTTGGAGCATCTCCTCTTTCTGCCTCTCCCACTGCTCTGGTGGACGTCCTTGGACCCATCGGGATGTATCTGTACTCTGCTGTGAGGCTGGGCTCAAGGCTGCGGCCGCTGTGCATTTAAATTGTGTGGATATGATCTGTGTGGCTGAGAGGCCCCGAGGGAGGACTTGGGAGCTTGTAATGCATCATACTGTAGGCCACAAGCATGCTTAGGTGAACTGTGATGAGGACAGCCTGTCTGTTCCCGTGGTCCTATTTGCCCCTGTGGCTGAAGTCAGCCATTCAGTCAGCCATGAGGATGCTTTCCAGAGCATTTAGCAAAGGCAGATGTAGGCAGAGTGACCTTGGGGTATGTAAGTAGTACACAGACATCTGCAGCTGACAGAAGGAATGTACAGAGCTGGGTTGTGAGCTATATCAGGCTTTGCCTTGATAAAGGGATCTGGCTACCCAAGCAAGATGTGGATTTAGCCTCTACTTCC
The DNA here is from genome assembly GCF_040807025.1 of Struthio camelus. Classification (NCBI taxonomy): domain Eukaryota; kingdom Metazoa; phylum Chordata; class Aves; order Struthioniformes; family Struthionidae; genus Struthio; species Struthio camelus. The sequence goes on from NC_090949.1 coordinate 16,609,784, forward strand.
TAGCTGTCAAGTGGTGATAAGGAAACTAGGCTTCTCTGTAAAGCACGTTAAGATCTATGCATTAAAAGAATTATCCAAGAGCTAGGTATGTATTAATTAATTCTCTTGGTATTGATGGGATTTAATCACATGCTTCAGTACTATCTGTAGTAGCAGGCCTTTCCTGAGGAGCAATATATGTGAATGAACGTGTTGCTGATAGAATAATTTTATGGAACCACATTCATTTTCAGACTCAATACTGCAGTTTTACTCAGCATTTCTTTTGCTTATGTTTGATTGTGATTGTTACATGATTAGATCCACTGTAGAAGAAATCATAAAGCAGAGACTATTTCTTTAAAAAAAAAAAAAACAAAAAACTATGTGAGTGTCTATGCACAACATGCATCCAGAAAATAGTCACTCTTAGATGGTCGATTTGTGTCCATAGTTTAGTTCACATGGATGTTTAACCTTGAACGCAGATAGACGAAAAAGTAATGCCTAGAAGAATTAGTTTACTACACTAGACTACCTTAAAAGGTTATCATGTCATTCAATGTGTGAAAGCAGCTTTAGATACAGCATACTTTGAAATTCTCTTTGTAGTAAGAACTTAAGTTGTTCAAATAATGATAGAATAGGTCCAATACAGATTAAAACCACAATATATGTACATAAATTTACATAACGATTATGTATTTTGTCTAATACCTTTTAATATCTTCACAGAGAAGACCAAATGCAAGCTCGTATAAAGTCTGCCTTGAAGATAGTCGGTGTCAAAACTTTGCAAGATCTAACATTCTTAAATAAATTCATTCATGTCTTCATTAAAACACTTCTCTCACCAGTTGAGCTTTTCTGAAGACATTTGATAAAGCCAGCAACATCTACTTACTATTGCTTTACAGTTGTATACAAAGGGAGGTAATCCATGTTAAGATAAACCAATGGGCACTGCTGTATGAGTGGAAGGAGGTATAGGCACATGTTGAGGAAAAGCAGTTAGGCTTATTTTGGCCTATAGACTTTACAATTAGTTTTCAGAGTACTGTTGCATGCCTAAAAGAGCTGTTTTTATGCTCTGCTGTCTTCACAGCAAAGTATACAATCCTCCTCTGTCTCATAGGCATTTCCTGTACTAGGAATTTTTTGCTAAAATTTCCCACTCTTTCTGCTCCCATCTCAGCTCATTGGTTGCTGTGCTAATGAGGGCACTCGGGACTTCCGCTTTATTCAAGCACTGCATTGTGTAAATTCCTAAACAGGGTCAGACAACATAGTGTTGCCAGCTGCACATCTGCAGCCATCTGGATTTGTGGCAGGAGCACTAAAATAGACATTGTGTAGCAGAACTGAAAGAGTGACAAGAGTGGTGCAAATCATATTTGCAAAAAACCGTAAAGTAAGTTCCCCATATTTATTCTACAGTATGTAGATTCATTATCAAAATGTTCTTTTTGCATACATATCTACTAAATAAAGACAAATGTGATATGCTAGTGCTATGTACTGTTCTGTGGAAAAGCTCACTGGCTAATTCACTGCCATTACATTATTACAAGAAAAGATAAGTAATCATTAAAATCTCTGATATTCATGTTACAAACAGTCCTCTGCTCCCATTTCTGTGCCTTCATTAAAATTCTGTTTCTAATAAACATCACTTCAGTATATTCATTTTTTATAATAACGTTCTCAAGGAGAAATGCAGGAGAAATGTGAAGTTACAGCTTTCAAGACTGAGGAGAGAAGTGTAGGTGAATGGTCATGCATTACTCTGTGTCTGTGCTTATTAGTTGTTGTTTTGGGGGTGCCTTGATGAGGAACTCCTGATTTCTTTTTCTTCATGATTCTTTCTCAATGGTCAGCATCTCCTGTGACCGTTTTTGGAATAATGGCGTGGCTCTGCTTGAAGTCAGTGAAGGTGCAGAAATGATCTTTGCTAGAGCCACAAATTCATTTGTTTTGACTGTGTGTCACTGAAGTGTCAATAAATGTTCCAGTCCCTGTTTTTCCTTCAAAGCTTTTGTTTGTTTTTGTTTCCAGGCTTTCTCATACATTAGAAATGTGTATTAACACTGATAGGGTTTGTTACTCAGTACTTATACTGCAGTAGTTTACTGCAGTAGTTTTAGTAGTTTTATGTTGAATGTACGTAATGTGCAGAAGATTAAATATGCAAAAGTAACTCAGATACGAGACAGCTCAGAGTAAGGTCATGATTCTAGAGCAAATGCTTCCCAAACAATGGCTTTTAAAGTTTGTCTTTAACGCATTTTTAATGACACCTGAATCCTTTGCATTAATTGCTGACGATGTGAAGTGTATAAACTATTATTGAAGAAGAGTGATTTTAAGGTAATATACTCAAGGGTGGACTTTACAGTTTTGGACTCTTCTTTCTAATTTGTCTAACCTGTTAAACCAGCTTCCCAAACATTTAGTACTAGTCCTCTGTAAAATTGTCATGCCTTCCTGGTTTTACTTTATCATCTTTTTGGGACAGCATTCATAGCTAACACCCATCTCCTCACTTTGTCTGAAGTATTGCTCTTAATCTAGAATGCTGTGGTTTTACACAACCAGTCCAACCCCGTGTGCGTTCATTGGGGAGGTTACCTTTGATTTCAACTGGAAAAAGATAATGACCTTAATGTATTTGGTTGCCTGACGGTTATACCATAGCCTTAAGACACTTGTAAAGAAGGAGACTTTTATATAGAGGTCGTTATAGACTGAAGCTAGTTACATGCTTTCAAGGAAAGCTATTTTACTATAAATGTAAAAAAATTGAATGAAAAAATTGTGGGGGGGTTGTTGTATTGAGCCACCTACTTAAACATTTTATCTTTGTAGATCAAATAGTAATTGACAGTAAGAAATAGAAGTCAAGATTAATACAGGCAAGTGATTTGCAGACACACATGATTTGCTACAAAAATCCTGAACACATTGTTTGTGAAATTCTACAAGCGTTAATCATATGTGCAGCCTGTTACATCGTTCTTATATTAAAACACAGTGGGCTTATAATGATACAATATTTAGTCCTTCAGTTTTGGTTGTTTGATGACTATGGTTTTTTCCTTCCTGGGCAATATGCTCTAGGTGACCCTGCTTGAGCAGGGAGGTTGGACTAGATGATCTCCAGAGGTCCCTTCCAACCTAAACGATTCTGTGATTCTGTGATTCTGTGATTCTGTTTTACAGTGGAAGTGGGTCTCCTTGAACTAATCCGAGGAATAATGTGTCTGCAAAATATAGCTGGCCTTGCGTAGAAGTGAGGTAGAAGCAAGACAATGTGAAAAACAGGAAATTCAGATATTCTGCTTCCTCTGAGCCTCTAAGAACAGTTGGCTCTGGACATATACTGACTGTAATACTACTAGTTTGTGATCAGGATCTTTGAGATGCCTATTATGTGGCTAGTTTTTGTTCAGACAGTGATGAGTGATAGTGTATGTTGAATTTTGTAGTTGAATCTTCATCCTGAGTAGGAAAGTGTAGTTGTATGGATCACCTGGGGTTTAAAGCATAAAGCATAAAGCAGTAAAGTAAATCATAGCCATTCAAAATGATTCTTGATGCGGGTATCCTAAGCATTGGTGTTGAGCTCATCAAGGATTAATGCTTTCAGTATGCATAGAAAGCTTAAGAAGCTAATCTTCATCAACATACAGAGTAAAATACTGTGTTTTCTTGAACAGCCAAAAAAGTGCGGAGGAGCTTACCAAGGCCAGGACATAAGGAATCACAGTCTTTATCACATGTATCACTTAGTCAAATGGAAGACTTAATTGATACAGCTGGGTGCAGGGTTTAACATCATCATGTTGCAATGATACTGTATGAAATTGATCTTCTAATAAAGAAGATAAATGGTGGGGCTTTGGTCATATTTGGTTCTCCTCTGCAAATTTATGAGTATTTTAAAGGTTTATGCTACGCACCTGAAAAAAGGAAAACTTTGGTGTAAAGTTGTTTTTCAAAATTCCTATTGAAGTAATTACGTGTAACAAAAGCCCTAGCTTTTTCAAGTATCCTTCAGAGGTCCAGAAACTTGAAATTAATTGATCCATGATCATAGTAGAACTCTTTTTCCTTACCAGGTCTGTTTGTGGAGGGAAGTGTGGGACTTGGAAACTTTGGATGATATGTCTTTTATTGGAAAATACCACTCTGTCATGGAAACTTTCACTTTCACATGTAAATTTCAGTGGCATCCTCGTTCTTGCAAAAAGAAAATGAAGAATTTAAAACCTGTATGAATGTCCTATTTAGATATACCTTATCTGAAGCTTTTCAGTTTGAAGTAACTTTACCTTTTGAAATGTGAATTGATTTCTCTTTTTACTTGCTTTTGAAAGTCAAATTTTAATTGTTTTTTTCTCCATCTTACCATTTGCAGTTCCAAATTATTAGTTTTTTGGATTTTGATGATTTTCTCTAAATTAATCTGCTTCTGGGGTTTATTTTTTTAAATTAGAAAAGCTTTGTTACATGGGAAAAACAATTTTCACCTGAGTCTGTTATTACCTCTTGGAATGTGTCCATCAATGAAATTTGTCCCGTAATATGAAATTCTGCGAGCAGGTAGATAATTTTGGAGATAGGTGCCAGACACTTGTTTGGCCCCCAGAATGCCATGTTAGAATTCCTGAACTAGTTTTCCTGGTGTCCTGGCCATTTCTAATCCTCTAGAGAATCGCAGTACAGAGCTGCTGGACACTTCATCTCACAGTGATCTAAAAGGTTGAGCAGATGTGAGGGGGGAATGTAATGCCAGCCACACTGGGTAAAGTGCGCTAAAGGCAGAGCAAACGCTCCCTTAAAGAAGAAGCTTTCCAGGGCTGGCTCTCCTCCATGGTGCTGCACACTCTCCCCTCTTCTTCTGGTGTTGAGCATCAGACACACAACCGCATATGCTGGAAGCCAGGACTTGCCTTCTGGCCCTTTGTGGTGATGGCGCAAGGCAGTTCCTCTACTTACACTCACAATATCAGAATTCTGATAACTATATCTCAGAATGATCTTTGCTCTTCTGTTGTGTGGATCCATTATTGGTAGCAATGTGCCATACAGAGACTTTATCTGTTAGATCATGCAAGCGTTCTATAGAGGAGAAGGTATTTACATGCACGATCAATAGCTCAGCTAAAAAAAAAAAACCTTTTAGATACTTTATTTAAAAATATTTAACTTTTGTCTGTCATATGATAAAGTAACGAATGAAGATAGTTCAGTGACTAAGAGTGAGTAACAAAGTTGGTGAGTGACAAAGTTGGTCAGTTCTATTTGGTTAAGTACTCACAAGGTTCCCTTGAAGCTCTCTGGTTATGAATGCTGGGCTAATATGCACTTCTCACTAGCAGTAAAATTTGTATAAAATGAGCAACTTTTACCATTATTACATAATGACAATGTATCATAAAGAGCAGTAAAGAATATTTATCCCAATCAGAAGTAACATTAGTGTTTAATGGCATAAATACCATATTGTGTACTATAAAGAAATCATTAACGCAGATAATATTTGACTATTAGACATATAAATTTATACCAATATTTTTCTTTTAAAGTGGCCATGACCAAATAAATACCAAGAACCATATTAAAAATTTGATATTAATTTTCTCAAAAAAATTGAGAGGAAGAGTACATATTTTCAAAAATAACATTTTCTGGAAAAAAAACCACCCTACTGAGTTTTCTTTTCTCTCCACTTTCACAAGCTGCTGTGCAGTAGGGTCCTATTTCTTTATGCTGAATGAAGCGGGGTATTTTATATTTAATCAATAGCAGACAGATTTATCTAAGCGTTTTTTTGTTTGTTTGTTTTCCTCAAAACTTCTGGTCATTTTTTACTTCAGAAAATGTACTTGTGTGGAAATTAACCAGGGCATTTGCTGTCAGTTTAAGCAAGCAGGAAGCAATGAGTACAAGAAAAACACAAAGAAAATGGCCTCAAGGGAAAGCTCTGTATAATGAACTTGAAATTGCTACTGCTGGATATACCGTTACTGCTTTTCCTGCCAGAGCTGTCACCTCCCACAGCAATTTTAGTTTAAAGGAGAGAGTGGAGCTTGTCTACAGCATCACTAAGGAACAAGGTTTATGCTGCTAGATTTTCTAACCTGTAAAGGTCACCATGCTGTATGGTATATTGATGAGATTTTTAAAGGGGAAATAGGCCAGAAACAGCCCATGATCTTGCCTTCTGTTAAAAGGAAAAGATAAAGAACAAAAACAACAATGCATATGAAAGTTACGCTCTTGAAAGAAATCTGCCCTACATTTTTAAGTGGGAAACTCATAACCCCTCGTAACAAAAACCAATGGATGGGGGAGGGGGAGAATAGGATGCAACATAAGACTAGTAACTGCTTATCATCTGTTTGCCTATTACAGAAGTCTTTGTTTTGGCTTTGGTTGTCAGCTCTCCCTTTTCTGCCTTACAAGGAAGTATGAGCAAGTTCATTCCAGAGAGAAAAAAAAAAAGAGTTGCGGACCGAGCGAGACTTTCATTCTCCAAAGGGAGAATCCCTTGTCATGTAATTTCTTGCAAGTGGTCTCTCTGAATTCTTGGTTAAGATTTGTGTTAGGCCTACGTGAGAGAAATGCAATGAGTGAAAAAGGGAAATGAGAAGAGAAATTACAATACACTGTATTGTCAACAGTTTAATATGAATATTCAACAGTCTTTTTAGTGTAGTAACTGTTTTTCAGTGTTACTCATCTATCTGAGCAGTTACTGTAGCTGCAGTGTAACCCTGAGAAATGGCAGAGTGGTAATCAAGTATCCCACAACATATCCTGGCCTGTATGAAATAGTCCGTGAAAGTTTATATACCCTAAAGTAGATGTTAACAGGAAAGAACTATGAATGTGTATGCAGAAATCCCACTCACATTGCTTCTGAAGTAGAGCACTAGGCCTAGTATAATAAATGTTTTGTCTTTAGCCGAGTTCTGCATCATCCTGACCCTTGCACCTGCCTACCTGCTATCAGAGTATTTTAGGTCTGTTAAGAGCTTGAATACTGGTCTCTGCTATTCTTAGAGCAGTGGGTTTTCTTCATCCAGGTTACCATTGGAGATGGGAAACGTGGCAAGGAAAAATTGTTGCCAGCAGCCAGGGCCCACATACAGCTAATGAAGACCAGTTGATGAAAGAGAAGATCTTCTGTCCTGTACTGACATTTGGGATAATTAAATGAACAGTTCTCTCATTTGCTAACCCCAGCTTCCCTGCAAGTCAAAAGGAAGAACCTATATTCATAGATCAGCATATTCAGATGTTCCGCTCAAAGCTGAGGAGTTCAGCTTGCAGGGACGTTTTCTGCCTGTGTTCTGCAAGGACTTAAGCACTGTATCTCACACATGCTTTCTTTGGGCTGGATTCTGCTCTGTCCTATAACTTGGAAATCTACCATAATTTTACTGAAATCTATTGAGTTTGGCAACAAAGCAGTTAAAAGCAGAATCTGACTATGTTCACGTTGCCTAGTCCTAGACATTTCATTATTCCAAAGGAAAGAAGGGAGTTACTATGACTCACAGTAAAGATCTTAAAGTGTTTCAGTTCTCACCTTTATGAATCATTTTAGAATTGTTTTTCTTTCACAAAGGCTGTAGGAGTCATTGCGCTGAGTTCTCCTCATCATTGTCATAATTTTGATGAACTTGGATTCAAGGCTGAATTACGTTACATGTGTGTACTGATCACTTGTTAATTATAGATGAAGGAATTGTACCTCTGGATGCTGGAAATTTGGCTTACATTAAAGTAGAGAGAGAGGATACTTGTTAGCCCAGGTACTGAAATGTCTGTTTCATCTAAAAAAGCCACTAGGATCTGAAGTCAGTTTGAAGTAATGGATGATGACTATTTCTGTGACAAACTGAATTTTGCTTTTTACACACTTGCCACATCCAAGTTATTTTTGTTACTTGTTTCACATTACATATGAAAAGCTGTTTCTTCTCTGTGTGTCACAATTTAGCCCAAAGTCATCTGCGTAGATCTAAGAATAACTAAGTAAGGTCATTAATTGCATTCCTCCTGTTGACAAACAAACTATATTTATGGGTCGTTGCCCCAAAGTTGCCTGTAAGCAGTTTTTTGTAAATAACGCTATGTGTAAAATTGTTCAGATCTGTTGTGATATATGAAAAGGTTTGTAATATCCTGTTAGGTCAGAAGTTTAGAAATAAACTTAGGCAATGAATCAGATTTGACACCATTGTTTATTGTATTAGGACACAGTATTAAGACTATACTTCCCTGGTGGTCTTTACTATTTATCAACTTGTGATGTAGCTATGAATAAGCCTTATTGCTCTTCAGATAGAAGAGAGGAAGAACCTTGCCATAAGTCCCACAGTGAATCACAGTTTGACCCGTCTGCTCTACTGTTTTCGATCATGCCTATTTTACCTGCAGTAAAGCTTTGTCAATATCACAGGTTTAGATAGATATACACTTAAGATTTGTTCTTGGCTATTAGGGATCAACACCATAATTGTCATAAGTAAATTAAGGACAGAGTTTAGCTGTACAGGAAAATATATACCTCTTATAGGAGATCTTTTACATTCAAAATCTATATATTTTTCTTTTGTATTTGTGGAAGTTTTTATTTTTCAGTGACTGAAATGTGCACGAGCTATAGAAATGAAACCTGTATTCATTTTGGTGTAATAAAGGCCATGCTTAATGCCAAAATATCAGTGGTGACGTTTCATTCAAAGCTAAAACCAGGTTTGACAAACTTGGGTCGCAAAATATGAATCAAACTCTATTATAAAGTACCTACTGGCAAACCAGTCCTTTACTATGAACAGGAGATATGCAGTGAATATTTCCTGTGTGGCCCAGAATTTAGAGCCCATCCCTGTGAGTTGTTGAATGTCAGAGAAAGCCATGTGGGAACTGAAAGACTGTTAGCACCTTACAGGTTTGAGCCTTTAGTTTTGATGCTTTGGTCCACATCCTGTGTGTTATGTAATTTGTTGTTCTTGAGCTAATAGATTACTTACTTTTATCCACTCATCCTGAAAACTATGTTATGTTATGTTGATTCCGAGTCCTGGCTATAGAAATTTGTTCTCTTTTAATGCAGATGAAGTAAAACAAACCATATGGCATATTTCCCTCATAAGAAGATTAAAATACAGAACTTGGTTCACTTATGTTGGCTTTTTGTGTTGGTTTGGTTTTGCTTCCTTAAGATAGCCGTCTCTGTAATATTGGTATATTTTACTTGCAATAATCTTATGAACCATTTCTCTCACCCTTTTTTTCCCTCTCCTGAAGATTATCGTTGGAGAAACTGCGGTGTTTTGTCTACAGTTGGCTACAAAGGACTTTGAAAACCAAGAAAAAACAATATTAACTGGAGACTGTTGTTATATAAATCCACTAGTGCGCAGAACCATCAGATTCCTTGGTATGAGCAAAGTTAATGCTTCCATTTTTTGAACAATATGAGCAATTAATTATGTATTAAATTTGACCTGGGGAAAATGTTCAGATAACCATACAACATTTCACGTGTAATCCTAACTCAGATGCCATGATTTTTCTCCTTTTGGGCAGCAAAATAAGCTTCTAGGAAGTTTGGATAAAAAATTAGTTGCAGAAACTGCAGTAAAAATAAAAAGAATTGGGACCACAATGGGGAAACATGGTCAGCCGGCCTGGAGTAGGATGAAATGGAGAAGGGAAATATCCTGATGCTGTATCTTATAGTCAATAGCTTTTGTTGGCTGTGCACACAGATAGTAGCCAAAGTTGAAGACATTGGGACTTAAATGCATGTTTGAAGCCAAGTACTATTTAAGTACTTTCCTAACCTAGAGCCTGTATTATGATCTATAATAGGTAACTGCGTATCTTAGCTCCACTGAAGTCAGCTGTAAACACCCCATCAACTTTAGTAGCTCTCAGATGTCATCCTTTCTACATAGTTCATTGTAAATATATTTGGGAGGGGGAAGCACCCCCAATGTCTGTTGAATTATTCTCAAATGCTGCTTTTTAATACACGTAGAGAAGCCAGAGTAGGGCTCAATTTGTCTGCTATTTGCTTCTCACTCACAGTTGTATCTAAGAGAAACAGCTGGAGGAACGAAGCCTTGGGGCAGCTAATCTTCCTGAGTGTCCCAGGGGCAGACGAGAGGGAGGGGGCATATAGCTGTGTCTGTATTTGCAGCCTGAGTATTTGTGAGACAGTTGTGCTTGCCTTCTGAGAGTGCGATTGCAGCTGGTTAGTGAATTTAGGCTCTGTTACATGGGAGTGCTGAAAATCACTAGGAGTGAGACTGTCTTGCAGGGATCTCGAGGAGGTGGGAAGCTGAGGAGCTCCTCCTGCTCCTGTTTATAATCAGTCCCTGCATTTACTTCCCACTTGATGGACCCTTCTTGCTCATAGAAGCGAAAACAAATTGGGAAGGAGGGAAGGGCTGAACAACAGCCCCCACACCATTCCACCAGATGAGGCATCATTATGCATTATGCTCACAGAAGCTGATGTGGCCACCTATTTCAGGGCAGTGCACAGCCCCAGGGTTTGCTGAAAGGCCCTCCTATGCAGTGACTTGGCTTGACACAGCCTGTTGCTCACTAGTGTCTAGCAGCTCAAGATGAATTAACAGTAGGGTGACTTTGCTGACCAGCTGGAATCCCAGAAATCATTCTGGGTCATCTAGCTTTGCTGAGGAAAAAACCTGACCTTTAGAAACACACGTGGTTCTGTGGCAGTCTTCTCTGCTATGGTGTGTATTCATTAATGTCATCCTCACAGTGCCCCATGAAGTTGGGAACTGCCAGAACCCACGCTATATTCACAGTGAATTGAAGTATGGGAAGAGTAGAGTGATTTGCCCATGGAAATACAGGGAATCTGCAGCTTAGCTGGAACTGGAACACACATCTGCTGGCTTAGCCTCCCAGTCAGGGGGCTGTGTTTGCATTTCCTTCCAGTGCTGGCTTTCCACTCCCAAAAGGGTAAAAAGATACCTCAAAATAGTAGAATATCTTTTCCTTTGAGTAATCGGATACATATATTTCCATTCTAATGAACGTGTACGCGTGCCTAATGCTTTGCTGATATTTCTGATTAAAAAAAACCCTTTAGCATAAGCAGTCCTCAAATGTGTAGATCTTTACCTCACTGCATTGATATCGTGGTAAACATGCCGTGCATAGAGATGTGCCCAGTGGTAGGCAGATGAAGACAACTCGTGCATGGCTATATTAAATTATTCAGCATTTCAGCTTCCTTACAGCTGAGAGGGAAAAGAAAACGTTTGTCCAGTATGTATAATAGCTTTTCAAGTTACTTAGCTATCAAGGCCTGACTTCTCTGGTTCCTAAGCAGATTTGTGGGGTGAAGAATCTGCTTCTGTCATTTCTCTGTTCAGTGAACGTGGACAAAGGTTTGGTGCCAGTTTGGCTAGCTACGCTGAAGAGTTGGGGAGATTCATGGATGGGGCCTAGGAAAGTGGGCTACTTGCACAAGAGGTGAGCATGTTCCTCCTAAGGATGGAGAGAGGTGAGCCCTGTGGGCACATTGCGGTGTTGCTGCTGGGATTGTGTAGGAATGTACCATCTCCCACATGAGATAGAGTCTTTAGGGTACCATCTTGCCCTTTACCCTCATGTTTATGTTCTTAAATGGAAGGCGCTGTATTATTACTATGATAAATACTGTAGTACATTATCATAAAGTGAAATTGTTGGGAAATTTAACTCTTTGTTTCCTTCTTTAGGAATTTATGCGTTTGGACTGTTTGCTACGGACATCTTTGTAAATGCTGGACAAGTAGTAACAGGAAACCTTGCACCGCATTTTCTTGCACTTTGTAAACCCAACTATACAGCACTTGGATGTAAACAGTATACACAGTTCATCAGTAGCGTACATGCCTGTACTGGAAACCCAGACCTTATCACGAAAGCCAGAAAGACATTCCCATCCAAAGAAGCAGCACTGAGCGTATATGCAGCTATGTATCTGGCTGTAAGTATATTGTACCATTTAACATCGCTCTATTTTTGAGTGCACGTGGCTAAGAATATGGGGGCAGGAAAGAATGGGGGGAAGATAAGACAACTGTTAATTGGTTGTATCCATGTGAGTCTTCTATGGGTTTGTGAGGCCTTTGTGAATCTGATTCATTGGACTAGATTATTCTGCCAGTTACAGATGCAGTGGTCTTCTGAATCTTGAAAGCTAAGTAGGCTTTTAGGGCGATGCTGAGAGAGGATAATTTTTCCAAAGAGGATTATAGATTTAGTATAACCAGCTTCTTGGTTTACTTTTTCCTGATTTTCAGAGAATGCAAGAGGAGTCCGTGTTGGGTGGTAGGGAGTAAGGCCAGGTATTGTCCGTGATGGCTAGTGATCCCTTTCAGTGTTTTAGTGCAGTACAGATTAGTAGAACTGCAAATGGCTGTATTCTTTGGTCGGGTGAAGCAGAAGAGAGGGTATATGTAACTGTTCGATCTCCGCAGGTTTCCTGAGCATCTGGGCACGTCAGTAGGTGACAGAGTTGCTATCTGTAGGGTACCTCAGTCCTCATGTAAAGTCAGCTTGGCTCTTATTCTGCAAGGAAGTGGGCAACATGACAACCCAACGCTTCTTCCTTCTCCCCTCCCTGATACAAGAAGGGCTGGGATAAAAACTGCTGCTTACTGGCTGGCATCAGATCTGTTCTTGAGGCTATTCAGAAGTGTTGGGAGGCAGGTGACAGGGAAGTGATCGCTTAGGTAAATCAGTGTAATACTCCCTGACTTAGCTTGCCATGCACACCTTTCCATTCTTAAGCAGCAGCACGTTTTTTTCTTAGTAAAGTTATCCCCAGGGACACCGCTGTGGGAACCTCCTACCTTACTTGTGCTTGTAATCATGATTCATTATAGCCCATTGGATGGGGCCAAGGCTTCCCTTATAGCATCTGTGGGAAACAAGGCAAATGTCTACCTCTGTGACCATTACAGGTGTCATCCCTTAGATCTCCTCAGTATTTGAATAGTGGCCTTCACATATACATGCATATATATGTATGTACGTATATATGTATGTTTTTATGGGTGTATTGCTTTAAGCATATATATTTAATAAGCTCACTTTTAATTCTTTAATTCTTTGCCAGCATGGCAAAGATCCCAAGCCCATGCAGCCACGTGTCGCTTCCAGTGTGCCAGCTCCATGCCTCTAGATATGATTTTAGTGCCAGTGGCTTAAAATTGGCAACACTGACAGTGACATTTACCAGAAGTTCCTTTGAGCAAGGTCTGCTTAAGACGTGTCGATCATCAATTAGTACAGAAAAGTGTTATCTGCAAATAAGAGATGAGCAATAAAATTCTATGCTAACTTGAGGCAAGTGTAGGATTCTTGATAGTACTGTCTTTATTTGGGGAAATATCTAAGGCTTTGCTTCACTGAAACATACCTCTAAATTTGGCCCAAGCTATTTTAGAAAATATTCAGCTTTCTTCATTTTAATTGCTCCTATTTTTCTCATCCATCTGTAATGTTGGATTTCCACTGTTACCATGAGTCACAGTAACTAAAGGAAACAAACTGTTCAGCCACTGCAGAGCAGAATGGAAAACAGTACTAATACACTTTTTTAAAAAAAAAAAAAAAAGGTAGTCACTAATATCTAATATCTAGTATTAGTGGCTTTTGACATGGTTAAGAGTGCTTTAAGCAAATCATCTGTGATTATTATAGTTAGCAACATCAAAGATGAAAACTAATATGATCTATTTCATGACTTTGTAATTTTTTACTGTATCATTGTATGAGAACAGTATCATCGTTTAACTAAAGCACTACAGACTGCCGACAGGATTTCTGAATTCTTGTTAAAGACTGCATGATGTAAAAATTGCTGTGATGTATCAACTTAGATTCTAGTCTGTAAATTTACATCCTTGGCGCAATATTGGCAGAGTCCTTTTTAAAAATCCTGGTGCATTGTTGCAGCTAAAACTATTACTGTTTGCTATACATCGGGGAAAGAAATGCAATGTTGCAATATATGGAGTCATGTCCTCACACTGTCATGATGTTTATCAGGAAAGTTGGCCCTGAATAACAATTTTCTTATGGTTATTCACTGGTGTAGAAGATTTAAACAGTAGCCTAGTCTTGTGTGAGCCATGGTACAAAAGTTATTGAGAGCATGGACATAATGAGCTCCATGTATTACTCAGCTAGCATGAGCCTATTGTATTTGAACAGCAGCCTTCAGTGGCTGAGTTCATGAGCATATCATCTCTGATACAAAATGTGCTCTCTTTTTGTTTAACAGAAATGTTTGAGAGAGAGAGAGGGATTGTTACAGAATCTTCCATGGACGTTTCAGCCAGTTGTGCACCAAATGCAACCAGCTTAAAGATAAAAACAAGCCTCAAGTTGATTCAGAATCCTTGGTCTGTGAGTGAGCGAAGTAAACAAAGTCAGACTTGTGTGATTTCACCAATCAGCCCATTTAAAAACAGAACCTATCCTTTATCAAATAGTTCTCTATCTCATTCTGTTTAAGTGCAGCCATGCCCCAATCACCTAGCATCTGTGCATATTGTCTTGTTAACAATAGCTTCTTTTTTCGTCTAAGATCTTTATAGTCTTCCTTCACTTTTTTCCCCTTCTCTTGAGAGTAGGTGGCTGCTATGGTAACTCTGAATTTCCCTTCTGCTGAAAGCAGAGTCTTTTTCAAACAATTGTATTGCTAATATTTAGACCTCTCTGTAGTTATTTGCCTCCACTGCTTCCTCTCAATATCTATCAAGAAAGACTTAGCAGCTGAAATGTTGAATGGCAGCACTATGGTAAGGCGTTCTCTCTACCCTGCTCCAAACATGGACTGTTGCAAGGATTACTCATCCTCTTAAGGCATTTAGGTTTATCTCTAGTGTACCAGAATCTTCAAAATGAACTACCATAAATCTGTTTCAAAATCTCTGCTGCTACCTGGATTTCCCCTAAGCTCTCTGATCAACTCCTCTCATATCTTTCTTTGCTAGAGTTGGGATAATGAGTTGACTGCATCAGTATTCACTTATTAGCAGCCTTGCAATTCTCTTAACCCTTTCTCAGCTGGAGCAACATCTGTTAACACAGACGGGTGTTTAAGGCAAACACTCCAAATTTATTAAATAGAATATAATTGCCTCAGCAGCATTTTGATGTGCCTAAGTTGACACTACCTGGTCAGTTAGAGGTATATTTATGTAGTCAGTTATGCACATACTTCATTTTTTTTCACAACTGAGACACAGGAATGAGAAGTCGTGAGTCTTTTTTTTGGTAGGATTTCAAAGTGATATATGAAGATTTACTCAGTCTGTTCCCGTGGGTTTGAATAGGAGCCTTGTGACTAACAGTTGTCCTTTGGTGCTGCAAACTTAGGGGATTGATCATTGCTAGTTGTAGGTTAGGACAAATTTTAATTCTTTTCATAAAATTTTGCTTTCTTTTTGTTTTATTCTTATTGTATTGGGCAAAAGCAGTAGGCACCTTACCTTAGGATAGGATAACATTATCAGATACCCTTCAAACTTGCTTTGAATTTGTAATGACAGAGGAGCAGGTCTACATCTTGATGACTGACATAGTGCTTGGGTCTGTAGACTGCTTTTGTTGTTTTTTACTGTGGACTCAGCCACAACTGTGGCCTAAAGCAGGGCTAGCAGATAAAGCTGACAGTTCTTTCCTTCCTGCAGAGCTTGTGTTGAGCTCTTGATCCTCTGTTCTACAAGGTTCTTTCTTACTGCGTTCTGTTATGTCATCCTTGCTGCTTAATGTGTTTCCTGGCCACTGGGAAGAGACAGCAAGGTAGTCTGGGTCAAAGTCCTGTCAACGTGATGATGACACTCTGCTCAGTGTCACTTTTCCATCTGGTCTTTAGGTGTAGCTCTCATCTCGTCTCTGAAGATCTCCGTTTTCCTAAAGTGCTTGTTTGGATTCTACCTTAGGGCCAGCTGGCTGAAGCCCAGTGGAGGCAGAATTGACCTATGTTTGACAGACTATAGAGAATGTTCAGGAGAAGCAGAGGTAGCAGAATCGTCTTAGTGAGTCTGCTTTATTGTTGTCCGTTTTTTGTTAATAAGTTGAACAATAAAAGGATTCTTTTAGCTGCTTTTAGGGGCAATGTTAGCAAAGTGGGTGTTCTTTTCAGTATCTGGCACAGCAAGTGGTAGTCTCCTTTGATGCTGATCTTACAGCATGTATCATGTTCTTACTTCATGTATTAAATGTATTAGTAGACTAACATTTCAATTTGATATGAAGACCTCTGGAGATTCCTTGTCAGTCAGTTCTTCATTACAACCCAATTGCTGAAGAGAATGACCTCTGTAGTCTGAATCAGCTTTAATTAATATTTTGATGTATCTTGTGGTCCCGGTATGTTGGAGGATACATCTTTCCCTCCCCAGCTGTTTAGAGTTGCAGCTGCCAGGAGCTCACAGCAGGGCAATTACTAGAAAGTTCCATCATTTCTAGAGCTTTTTCTTCCTTTGGCCAACACAGGCCCCTGCTTTGGAAAACCAATTTTTGCCTAGGATCTTCAATAATTATTGCAAAACTTACAAAGAAAAGTGAGGAAGGCTTCAAAAGAACTAAAAAGTCTTCAGTGAGTGGTTTTGTTTGCAGTGAGGCCCAGAAGATTGAAGAATATGACTGTTGGTTTGCTCTAGTAATAATTTGACCCAAAAATTATTAAGCAAGCGAGTTAAAGAGCTTTTAAGTTATGTCAGAACAAAATAGGATTCTAACTAAACATTGAACTTGGCTATAGACGTTAGCCTACTGCTACATTTTTTTATGTTTTTGATCTTTCAGTGTCTCTTTTCTTATAGCTATGATGAATAGAGCAAGTTGTGCATTCCTGAGGTGGAACATATGTAGCTACCTTTACTTATATAGCAACAAAACAAAAGGTGAGATAATTTATATTTGGAGCACAGCCAGGGATGGGTGCCTGTACGCTGATTCCCTCCCCTTTTCACCTTTTGCTCCATGAGCCAGTATTTTCTACCGACTAAAGAACTTATTCTGTCCCTTTGTCAGTCCTCCCTGACCATCTGCTTCACAGAATCACAGTTTCAGGACAGTTGAGGTTGGAAGGGAGCTCTGGAGATCGTCTAGGCCAACACCCCTATCAAGCAGGGTCACCTCGAGCACATTGCCCAGGATTGTGTCCAGACAGCTTCTGAATATCTCCAAAGATGGAGACTCCACAACCTCTCTGGGCAACCTGTTCCAGTGCTCAGACGCCCTCACGATAAAGAAGTTTTTCCTCATGTTTAGACGGAACTGCCTGTGTTTCAGGTTGTGCCTGTTGCCTCTCATCTTATCGCTGAGCACCATGGAGAAGAGTCTGGTCCCATCCTCTTGACACCCTCCCTTCGGATGTACATACCCATTCATCCGATCCCCCTGCAGTCTTCTGTTCTCCAGGCTCAACAGGCCCAGCTCTCTCCCTCCTAGGAGAGATGCTCCAGTCCCTTAATCATCTTAGCAGCCCTTCACTGGACTCGCTCCAGGAGCTCCATGTCTCTCTTGTACTGGGAAGCCCAGCACTGGACACGGTACTGCAGATGAGGCCTCACCAGGGCTGAGTAGAGGGGCAGGATCACCTCCCTCCACCTGCTGGCAACACTCTGCCTAATGCAACCCAAGACACCATTGGCCGCCTTGGCCACAAGGGCACATTGCTGATTCATGGTCAACTTGTTGTCCACCAGGACTCCCAGGTCCTTCTCCGCAGAGCTGCTCTCCAGCAGGTCAGCCCCCAGCCTGTACTGGTGCGAGGGGTTCTTCCTCCCTAGGTGCAGGACCCTGCACTTGCCTTTGTTGAACTTCATAAGGTTCCTCTCTGCCCATCTCTCCAGCCTGTCCACGTCCCTCTGAACGGCAGCACAGCCTTCTGGTGTATCAACCACTCCTACTAGCTTAGTATCATCAGCAAACTTGCTGAGGGTGCACTCTGTCCCTTCCTCCAGGTCACCGGTGAATAAGTTAAACAAGACTGGACCCAGGACTGACCCCTGGGGGACACCGCTAGATACAGGCCTCCAACTAGACTCTGTGCCACTGATGACAACCCTCTGAGCCCTGCCATTCAGTCAGTTCTCAATCTACTTCACTGTCTACTTATCCAGCCCGCACTTCCTGAGCGGGCCCATAAGGCTGTTAAGGGAGATAATGTCAAAAGCCTCCCTGCATCCCTGAGCCCCAGACTGAAGAAATCAGCTACGAAAATTAAACCAGACTCCTGCTTGGTGTGTCCAGCCTGCAACTAACTCCACTCTGCAGCTAACTCCACTCTAACCAAAAGGATACTCTGGGACCCATTACATGTTTATCTGGTTGTGTGCATAGATGTTTGTATGGCTGGATCTAAAGAAAGCTGGAAGAAAAAGATGAGGAGGAGCTTGCAGTATAACTTGTCACGTTGTCTTGCACTTGATGTACGATTTCTATTCTTCTCTTACATGTTTTGGAATCATTTGTTTGTGCTAGACTTAGGACATATTTCACGTAAGTCAGACTTGCAACATCACTTTTTTTACTGAAAGCTTCCCTATTATAATCTTAGTGCCTGCATTATGGTTATTCTTTATATTATAATCTGAGACAGTCGTGTCAGAAACCTCACCAGTTGTTGTGTGATGAAGACGATGGTGATAGCAGTGATTCTGACTCCTAGCGTTAGTAGCATTGAATTGTGGTATCATTGCATAATTCTTAAAATGTAGGTTCAGGCTTTTTTTTTTTAAAGTGTTATTAGGCATAATTTGAGCACAGAAAGGCTTTAAAAATTTACAAGGAGTAGGTTTTCTGTGACTTAGAATTTTTCAGCACTGCTGTGCTCATAAGAGGGAATGAACGAATATAATTACTGAGAAACGTTTCTGAAGTATTGCCCAATGTAAGTACTCAGGGCAAAATAGTCTCCAGGGTAGAAAGTTGATTAAAAGCTTATATTCTTTGATGCCTATGCATTTTTTTAAAAACACTTCAGATAATTTAGCCACAGAAATCTCTTTAAAAGTCCATCAAAAACAAGTGTCGGTATATGTTTTGGACTTTCAGTTTTGTTTCCTGCAGAGAGACTACCAGTGTATTATTGCAGTGGTAGGCTCTGAAATTAGTCTAAAAAGTGATAAATCTAATACTGCTTTTTTTGATAGCAGTTTTTCAGTGGATTCCAAGAAACATGATCTGGCAAATGCATATTTTTGAAAGTGCTTGAATTAAGGTATTTCCTTCAATTTATGAGATTCTCTGAAGATTTCACTTCCAGCATCTTAAAGATTGAAGGTGAAATGATTATATTTTCCTGGAAACCTACTAAATGTTGCTGTATAGACCATCAGATAATATTCACCTCCTTATAGGACTCTCTACCAATTCCTATAAATATAATTTCAGCAAAAAGGAAGACCGATAGCAAGAGATCTTGAAGAGAAGATTCACCATGGATCTTATGTTGCAGGAGAATGTATAGCCTGCAAAATTAATTCAAATTACTGTATCAGTCCTTGACCTTACATCTAGAGTCTTACAGCTGTTAGTCTTGTTTCTGACTACTTTAATTTACAAGATTTTCTTAATCAGATTTCACCTTCATTTTTTTTTCTGTTCTGTAAGCATCTATAGCCATGTACAAATTTGTGTTGTCATTCATTCTCACTAATGTTTTGAATCACTGTGCTTTTTTCCTTTGTTGATAATCATTTAATATTTATGAAAAGTAAGGGAAGAAAAATCCTGTCATCTTTTCAAGATGTTTATTCTTTGTCGTTTACTGAATATGCTGCTTTGCAGCATTTTGCTTCAGGATCAAGAATAAAACAACTGCTTAATTATATTTTATTCCTAATGCAAATTTGATCTTTCACTGAACTGACTTTGTGAATGTATTGTACTAGAACTGCAAGAGGTCAAGGTTAGAAGTGGGTAGCTATGAATCCTGGCTTGCCCTGTATAGAGCATTGCAAATGTGTAGACTTTTCACTACCTTGTTTCAGGAAGATAAGTTTGCCTTGTTTCTGTTGATGCTTTAATTGAATACTGTCCTTAACATCAGTTAGGGCTGCTCTTTAAAGAAAAGATAAAAGAGATACCTGTGCTGGCAGAACCCTCACATTATTCTGAATAATAGACTGGGCATGACAATCTTGACTGCAGTTACAGGAAGGGACTCAGGAACTGGAGGTCCTCATTATTCAATGTGAGGCATGGCATAATTCTGCAGTCCTGTCTGACTCACTCAGTGCTTCTGCCTGAGTAAGGATTTGAAGGATGTGCTTGATTGTATAAAGAGTTTCTGAGATTTTTCTGCAGAGCACTCTTCACTTCAGATTTGTATTAAAAATGTTGACGTTCAGCTGAAGTATTGTAGAATCAAATTCTTGCATTGTAACTTGTTTTGACTTCTTCATTAAAGCTGAGATTATCTTCTTTGGTGATGACCAGCTATTATAGATAACTGTAATACATCACTGTGCCCTGCCTTAAACAAACTGTGCTCTTTTGAACGTTGATTTTTCCTTTTCAGTAGGCATTTTGATTTAATACGCCACAATACAGAATGAAACGCAAGACAGCCATGACCAGCTTCCCCTTATCAACTCTACCAAGCTGTATTTCAGATTTGGTGATCTTGCTGCGTATTCATAATATCATAACAGTTTCCCTAGCACCAGATGTTCTAACATATAGTATGAATGTGGATAATGGTGGTAGTATCCAGGAGTACAGAGAGCTTCATTAAGTTAAGGGTTACTGATTAACGTAGCGCGCACCATCCTGTCTGTAGCTTGGAGAAAATTGCTGGGGAAAAAAAAGCTGTAAATGAAAGGTGTAGTTGTTTTACCAGCATTCCACATGATAAGAGTAGCTCAATGAAGAGAGATCTCACAAAAATACAAGGAGCTAAGATAAAAGGATGGTAAGGGAAGGGACAAACATTGTTCCTTAAGTGAACTAGGAAGAAGAGAGGAGATAGTGGATTAGAGATATGGCCTGAAACTCTTTTTCCAATAGTTTATTCTGTCTCCATTAGTTGAAAGCATGCCAGTAGTTTTCTGTTCAGCATATAAGGTACACTGAAGATGCAAGGTATATGTTGTAATACTCTACTGTGATTTTAAGTCTCCTGGTTTTGTTTTGACGACTTCTTCCATGCTATGGAACTTTCTCTAGTGTTTTGAACAAAATGACTAGCAGATGTCATTCTGACAAGCTCTGACTGTTACTTCCTTAATTTAACTTACTGTAACTGTAACCACGCTTTTAATCTTCTTCTTAGTTGCATTAAGTGCAGCACTGCATAACTGGTTACCCAGTAAATTCACCTGAAGTTTCAGACAGTGCAAAAATCCGAAGAACTGCCCATTTGCTGGTCAAAGGAGGTACCAGTTCTTCAGTGCACAGATCCATCTGTTTCCCTTTGCAAATTAAAGTGCTGTCACTATGCACCTTTAGTCTCCAGTGAAACTGCTTAAAAGTATTTGCATTCTTCAGTCTTCAAAGTTCAACTTTGTCTAAATCTGAAGGGTTTAGGGATTTCAGTGGTTTAGCTGCATAATCAACATCTTCTGCAGGAAGTAAATACTTTTGTTTTTTCTCAGAAAACTTGGTTAGTTGAAGTATAATATTTCAGTGGGAAACTTTCAAGCAGCCTTAATGCTAAGATTTAAATATCCACTGGAGAGTGGAAATGCAAAGCCTTCAGCTTTGAAATTCATTTTTCCCATCAACTCATCAGAGCTTGGAAAGTGCTGACATTAGCCCTGTAATCACTAGTGCACCTATCCTTTGGGCAGAAGAGCTGCTCTGTCACCAGATAGTGCTTTTAACTCAGTACTATTTAACATGGACAGTTTGACTGCAAGCTGAGCAGAGAGGGAGATCGTGATTTCTTGGAGTTCAATACATAAAACTCTCTGCATCTAGGTTGGTCTGTGTGCTGTGGAGGATGGGTAGGAAACGCCATCAGTCAGCATCTGTGAAGTAGAGATGTATTGGTCCAGCACTAGTTGAAACTAGTTGAAACTATTTTATTTGTAAAAGTATACGCTGGCATTGAATTCATTTTTCGCTGCTTTTTGACAAATCTCTGTTTACAATCAGATGCAGAAGCTGTGTATGAAGAAGAAAGGCATTTGCTGATGAAATCAAGCCCTTGATCTAGACCCTGTTAGGTCAAGATCTTTTTCTGTTATTGCCAACACTAGGCAGTGAAAAATCAGTCCCTTTCTTTACCTCTCAGCATAAATAAATACATAAATTGAGAGTAACGCAATAGAATTGTCCAATTTACCTGTTCTTTGGGAAGGCTTTTTGGGTTTACATAAGACTTGAGATTGCTGTATGGTCTAACCTACTTAGAGCTTCTATACCTTAGGTAAAGGGTGTGAAGACTTTTATCTAGGATTCAGCTTTCTTGTTTCTTAACCCCAAAATAAATAAATAGGCACAGTTTGTTCAAACCAAATTGCAGAGGTTTTATTCAGCAATTAGTGGGAGATACTATCGATCAGAGTCTTATACTTTCTTCTTTTCTAATTTTCAGATGTATATCACTAACACAGTAAAAGCCAGAGGAACAAGGCTTGCAAAACCTGTTCTGTGCTTGAGCTTAATGTGCTTGGCTTTCCTTACTGGAATCAACAGAGTAGCAGAGTATCGAAATCACTGGTCAGATGTAATAGCAGGATTTCTAATCGGAATATCTATAGCCGTGTTTTTGGTAAGTGTATATTTGTTTCACTTATAGAGTGATTTTTTCAAACAGAAGTTTGTACCTCTTAACAAGTATTGGTAGATGAGACTTTGCAGGCAATTAAGTGTGAAAGAGGTGTTTCTATTCTTTTAATTAAAGAAACAGTTCCCTTAGCTATATTTTCATAGACTCAGAAATGTCAGATCAAGAAATGACTGATACGCTTATCCTTTTTGACTTATAACCCTGACCGTAGAATTTCACTCAATAATTTTTGCTACTTTGAGCAAGTGAATATCCCTTAGAATAACATTTAGTTTAGATTTTGTGTATAAAGTATTAAATTTGGTATAATGATTCCTGCACTGATCAGAGAATAAGTAGCATCTCTCTTCTGGCTTTAAAATAGCCCTACTGAATTTCTTTAAATGTTCATTCAGATATGAGTTGAAATTTTGTTATTCTGAAGTAAAAGATCCTTGTTCAGCCTTTTACTTTTGTGGAACTGTGTTCTGATACTGGATCTTTAGTCACAGATCACTTTGACCAGTGTTTTGTCAGCAAGCTACCACTTATCTATTAATCTGTTAAATTTGCTGATAAGTTCAGTGCAAGACCATAACATAGAAAAGTTACAGCTGTTTACTGCTTGCAAGTTTGTCTGCCTGGCACCTCGTATTAGTACTAAATAAACCTTTGAATTTTTTTCCCCATAAAAACGTTTTTGAACTTGATTCTTGGATTTCATTGAGCTTTGCTTGGCTGAGAACTCACACAGGGATGTCTGAGAAGGTGGGTGTTTTCACCCATCTGGTAAATGTGTGGGCAGCTTTAGGTCTCCTTAAAATATACCTGCTGACACTTCCAAACATTCTCTTCCACACAAGGTGTCCTGGGGTCGTATTTGATTGTTTGTTTTTAAGAAGTTTCCCCATTCTGTTTGTGTCTCCTGAGCTATAAAAGGGAATAGAATAGAACAGATGTCTGTTCTCATATTTTTTCTTATATTTTGTTCTATATACTGCATAATCCTCTTTAACTAGCGCAACATCAAATTTAGTTGTATTTTGAATAAAATACAATTGGCAAACTTTGCCGCTCAGCTGAACTTCTGAATCAGCAGAGAGCACTAACAAACTGGGAATTCATTAGCTCTTCCTGGGAAAACTGTATATTATGTGAATAGCATCATTAAACTCGCAAAACTGATAGCAGAAATATTTCCATTTGAACAGGTATTTTAAGGAAGCATTCTAAAAAAGTAAATCACACTGATGAAAATTTTCTGAAAATTTGCAGTACACGTTAATTAGCTATTGAAAAGAAAGAATTACAAAGCACTGAAAGTTAGGATTTTTTGGTTCTTACCTGTCAGCTGCAGGAAATATTTAATCAGTTTGAGGGTGTACATTTCAAACTTATCCGTTATTGCCTACATAAATTTGTGCTTTGCGTGAACTATTAAAGTTTCTGTTTTAAGATCCAGTGTTTGCAAAAAAAACTGATTAATAAGAAGTGATTGAATGATATTAATATACTGTAACCTCACAATCTCGTTAATAGCCATTACCACTTGAAGAAATTTTGAGTGGTTGTGATGCTGTCAGACGGCGCTGGGTGATAATCATTTAAATTGTGCTGTTTAGATAGATAAGCTCTTTAAAGTGTTCTCTACCTTACCCTGAACGTGTTTCAGTGTATATCACATTCCTAAACCCTTGTATGAGAGTCTCTGCTATACTTGCTGCTGTCCTGAGCAGGCTTGGAGTTCAGAAGCACAGGGTTGTCCTAGGGCAGGCAGCATGCCTCAGCTTGACCGCAGTATGTAGTATCATCGTGTCCTGTCCTGCTGCCTCTGCCAGGCTCTGCCCACGCAGATCCATGGCCAGACAGACGGCCCTGGCTGTGCAGACTGCGAATGCCTTCAGGACCGCCCTGACAGGCTTCAGGTGGCTCATGACAACTACTGCTCCTCCTGTCCGTGCCCTGTGCGGGCCCACTGCCTCCCATGATAGGGACCTTACAGTGCTATGCCATCTCCATGCCCCGTGTGACAGCCCCTGCCTCTGGCAGTTCTGTAGCATTGTGTTTCCCTGCCTGGGGACCATCCTTGCCTTCTTTTCCTCCCTTTTGCACTCTCCTTTTGAGAACTTCTTTGCTGGTCCCAATTTAGATTGTACTGGCCCTTCATAGGAACTTAAGGTTATTGTCGCATTTCTCTGCCCATGCTCTGGACATCAGTTCATTGTATTGTTAATAATTGGTATTGTATTACTTAGCTTCAGTACTAGATCTGCTTTTAGATAAGAGGATTTTTAGCAATAAATTGCTTGAAATTCCTTTATCTTGAAATACTAATTAGGTTTTTTTCTGTAAAACATGAACTTTATGTATCTATGTTTCTCCTGTAAGCTGTGACCAAAGCTGGTATCTGTTCTGCCTAATTATGAATGTCAGGATCAAAACTCAAAAGAGGGAGTTGTTCCTTAGCTATTCTGTTTATCTTCTAATCCCTTTTAGGTTGTTTGTGTGGTAAATAACTTCAGAGGACGTCAGCCAGAACAGGAACATTCTCATATGGATAGTCTGGCCCGGATGCCAATGATCAGCATCCCCCGAGTAGAAAGCCCTTTAGAAAAGGTAATGTCTAACTTTTTCTTTTTAATGTTGAAATAAAATGTAGCTTTGCTGGAAAGGTGATTCCAAACTATCTTGACAAGAGTGCCAAGGACGTAAGATGTAAAGTAAGGAGGCATAGCGGTGAAGAAGAAAGAGAGGAAGAATTAATTCAGAGAGACTCCTACTGGGAGACACTTTGTTTCACTTCCAAAAACAAACTCTACATATCAGTCTAGTTTACTGTATGGCTGCTGCTTACAACAACTGCTGCTAAGTCCATGGAACTGGGCAGAGTAGATTTGAGGCCCTCTTTCCTTGAGTTCCTCCAGTGGGTTTGATAGACATTTTGGCTTAGAATCCCTAGAGCTTGGAGTGCTTAGAAAGATGAGATCTAACACCTGAGCCCACAGCCTTATGTGGGGTTATGCAGTATATTTACCTGATTTGTGTCATTTACCCTTTTTCTTTAGCGTAGGTCCTGAGACTAGTGTGCAGGATGGAATGCAGTCACCTGTGGATCAGCTGTGGGGCTTTTATCATCAGGCACCTTTATAGCCCAACAAGGAGCTGTAAAGCTCCTTTCTGCATGGGGAGTACGTGGCAACTCCCCAGGCAGAAAGGCTGGGGATCTTATATTTGCACTAGCAATGTTGCTGTAGTGGGGACTGCACCATCAAGCCAAACAATTCAGTGAATGTGATAATTAAAAACAATAAAATGGGCCTTACGTTAACTGCACAACAGCCATCATGTCTTGCCAAAAGCAAATGTGATTTTGGATTAGAACATACTAGCAGTAGTCTCCTGGGTATGTCAAGATGTTTTGCATGAATAAGTATTGCATTGTGTTTAAAATTCCTTTTAGTTTCTTGTAATAAAAAGTCCTGGTTTTGCGAAGGTGTTATTGTACTGCGTCAGTGTTCAGTAAGGTTATGTCAGAAGAATTCTGTGAGCAAACAAGCACTGAAATAAATAGCATAACAAAATAAAGAGAATATTTTAGACATTTTCACCTGGAGGAAAGTTTGAGCTACTAATGCAAATTTTAAAATCCTAATTTTTCTAATGAGTTTATCTGTCATTTTTTGTTAAAATCTCTTCTATTATGCCCATGTTCAAAGATAGTAAACAATTCTACATTGTGTAGGGCACCAGGACTATGTTTTTACAGCATTCTTTTTAATCCAAATTACTGGTACTACATCTTTTTTGTATTAAACCTAAGAAGAAATCTTGTTTTTAGCCATTTCCCAGGCTGTATTCGTCACTCAGAATTGGTGGAAGTTGTCGTTATATTAAGAATTGCTACTAGCCCTAGGTTTGCTATTCATTTGCTTGGGAGGGAAAGGAGAATTCTTTTCAGAATGATCTAACAAGCCCTTCTGAACCAAATATGTCTAAGCTACTTCTGGTATTTTGTGCTGAGAAGGTCACAGTCTCATTTGCTTGAACAAGCAGTTAGATGATGAATGTACATCTTTAATATATTTCGTTCTGTAAACTCTGTAAAATGTCGAAACAAAACAAGGTGTCAGTTCGCCTAGAACATGCCATACTGATAAGAACGCTCCTTATTATGTGCTAGGCTCTCCTAGGATAAAAGGCATTTGTGCAGCCGTCATAGGTCATAAATGTAGACTCTCTGCAAATTCTGCTCATCTGAGTTCCAGTTTGGCTGTTGACATTTTTTGTTTCTTCAGCAAATAAAGACTTCATCTTATCTGGGTCGTTCTACCCAATTTGAGACCCTCTTGTTCATAAGGAACAATGTTATCTTTCTGAGACTTGATCTAGGCAAGACTGAGATGGTGATGGGGAAGTTACAGGAGGGTGTGGCGAGAGTGGCTGCAAGAGTAGTATGACCTGCTTGAAGATGACCCCTACAGTCTGTGAATTGCCCAGGACTCTTATATGAACGACTTTCTTTCCCTCCGAACTCACATTCGCACTGCAATGGAGAGTAGCTCTTTACAATTATGAGACATCTCCAGTTAATCAGGGAACTGCCGGGAAGGTGTTACACTTCATGTGATCGCAGATTATGGATTCATCTTTCTCTCTGTTGCAAAGCCTTTCTTCTTTCTAGTCAGAGAGGGTGAGATGGGAGGATTAGTTATTTGTTGGGAAATACTTTCTTCCATTTCCACCTTGTAGAAAATTTGAATTAGGATTAGCAAATAATTAATTATATCTGAGTGCTTTAGATGTTGAGCTTTTATGATTTTTAAGTGTTTAGTCTAAGGTTTTTGGATAGGAGCCAGACCCTGTTAAATAAAGGGCAGTAGGAATAATACTTATGAAGAAGTAGGGTCTAAATATGGCTCAATTAACTGCCGTCACCACAAGAAAGATTAACTTAGTCTTTGCTTCTTACCTGCTTTCTTATTTTACATCCTTTGTTCTCTGGGAAAGGAGACATGCTAGGTAGTTGGTGTGCCACTTTCCTTTTGCCTACTTTACCTATGTGTGAGTTACTTTTCACTTATTCCAGATAGGGCTTTGCCAGTTCCACATTCTGAATGCTCATACATTCATATTTGGCTTATTTTAAATCTCTTTTTCTTTATTCTCAGTCTGCAAGCTCCTCTGCCAGTATTAAAGGCAATTTACTGGCAGAAATTAACTACTAAGAGTGACACAGATCCTGACTGACTGAAGTTATCATGGGCTAAGGCAGCGCTAGGATGAAACAGTACAACTCCATTATTTATATTTAAAAATAATAATCACATAGGTATCTGAGAGCAAGCAATTCAAAGATGCTGGCACACAGAGCAGCGCAGGGAGTCCTGTCTGGTCCCTTCGGGGACTGTCTGGTCCCCATCTCTCCGGTGAGAGTAATCTCTTGTCACTGAGCTCACAGACTAAATGCAAGACACGAAAATGTTTTAGCTTGTCATGTTATATTCAAAGGGGTGAGAGGGACTATATCTTTATTTCAGTTGCTCAGAAGTATTTTAACTGAAAGGCGTGCAAATACTGTTGTGTTTGAAGTACAGAAGAGTACCTAGGTAGCCATACAGGCAATGTTTTAGTACATGGATGTGTATCTTCATGAAGGCTTGACTAGAGTGCCTGCACTTGTATTAGCTTACTGGCAGTTTTTCAGATTCCTGTGTCATAGCGGTTCTCTCTTGATAATTTAGTGTGTAACAAGGCTTATAATCAACACTTTCACACACAGAAGCACATACCTAGGAGAGGCAGCTCATAAAAGACCACAGAAGCATTTGAATTTGCACTTGTGTCCTGCTCTTCTGCTTAAATCTACTTCAGGGGAACAGTTCAGGAAATATTTTTGTTTGAATGCAAACTGTGATCACAACATGTAGTTTTCAAATAAAATAATACGAAAAATGGAAATGGAACAATATATTCAGTGTGACCTCCTTGAAGGTACATGTTATAGGTGTTACAGGATCAAGGTATTAGTAATAATCAAGAAGAACCTTTACAGCGAAACTCCTTCAAAGCACGCATCATTAGGTTGTTCTCCTGGATAACAGGAATGAACCGTTTCGAACAACTTCACATAAGGCAATAAACGTATGGGCGCAACAGCGCACTTGTGTGTTTGTGTGTAGAGTTAAAGCAAAGGCAGATGCAGTGTGCTGGCAGCGTTCTGTGCAGGTCTGCAACTTTTTAAAAGGGGGAATTTCACATGAACTTATTCTTTTCTCTAAAGATGTGATTCATCCAGTAAAAGTATAAAATACACTTACTTGTTGACCAGGAAGATATTATGGTAACGAAAACATAGTTATCTTTTTTCCCTTTTAACAAACCCCACTGTGTACAGACAATTGTAAAATTTGTGTTTTCAACAATGGAAAAAACTTTATAGGCTGATGATTATTTCTGAGTATTTATGGCTGTATTAATGAGAGTAGAACAAAAAATTTCTGGTCCAAACTTTTAAATTGATATAATGAAAACTGCAAATCCTAAAAAGCTGAGATGGGCTTCTTCAGTGCTTTAACAATATAGAACAGCTTATAAATACAAATTAGTTAAAATCTTAACATAGGCTGTAGAGATATGGATAATTTCACCCTGGAAACCTGCACTCAAGGCTTAGCCTTTAGCCTTTTGCTTTCTGTTACTAGTGTGAGCGCTTGGTTATGAAGCATGCTTCGTTCACGTTGTGCTGACATCAACTTCATACTGTCAGTTTGGAATGAATAATACAAAACTTGATGTCCCTGTCTATAAAACTGCTAAAGCTGAGCAGACCCTCAGCATATTCTAACTCTTCTGACTACCACAGGTGAAATCATTTTCCATGAAGTTTTAGGAGCTGAGGTCTTGTGCATGTTTTTTATTTGTCCTCTGCATCTGCCTGAATCTTTGTTTGCTGATGGTGGTTAATATTTCACACTGAACTTTGTCACAGTAAATCTAAGCAGAAGTAAAGGGGAACGCATAGTAAAAGAGTTGGAAAGCAGTTATATTGGAAGGATGCTTTTTTTTTTCTGTAAAAAGAGTCTCAGCAAGGCTTATTGGTAGTTGTACCTTAGAAGATGACATATGAAAAAATCATGCATGAATCAATATCAGTAATTCTTGTCATTAGCAAATAATTGTAAATACTATATATAAAATATATAAATAGCAAGTGATTATAAATAAATACTGGGGGGAAAATTTCACAATAGCAGCTCCAGATGCACTGAGTTAGCTCAACGTATCCTCTCTCCCCTCCTGAAAGTAGAAGATGGCAAACCAGTTCAAGGGCCTTGAAATGTTTATGCTTTGTTTTTTAATTAGAAACTTGAATTTTGCTTTTCTTCTATGGGATCAAAACTTAGAATCATTACCATTTGCTAAAGTTGTTAAACTGTAAATTTTTTCACAGAAAGCTGCTCACTGATTTTTTTTCTGATCCTTTTTAAAAAACTATTGGCAATGGTTTAATCATTTGCTATTTATTTAAAATATATTTATTCTATTTTAGAGAAAAATGTACATAGATAGATGCTTATGGAAATTTAGAGTTTCTCTGTTTTGAAAGCTGTCACAAGATACAGCAGGGACATTGCTAGATCTAAAATGCATAATATGAAAAAAATAGCTTTTCCTTCTGGGCACAGTATGGATATGTCACAGTGAGAAAAGGAGCAAAGCTACCAGCATAGTTTGGAGAGAGGGAATAAGAGGCAGTTCACGATGCCTCTAAATTCCTTTCTGTAATGTAGAAAACAAAGATTCCTGTCTGCCTTCCGCTCCTTTCCCTGCAGACTGATGCACAAGTATCCAAACAGTTTAGGAACTGAGAAATACAAACTTGTGTAGTGGTTTTTATCCTTTCCTGTATCTACTGAATTTCCAAAAAAAAAAAAAAAAAAAAGAGAGAGAAGCAGAATGCAGTAGAAATTATTCTCTCTGAGCTTTTGAGTTCCAAGATTTAAATCACAAAACACATCCCCAAGCTGACAGCTGCTAGGAGCAGGGTCAATAGCAGAGGGAGGGCATTGGAAAATGCCTGGTGGGCGCTGCTGTAAGCAGCAGTAGAAGTCAGGCCACTATTTCTTTCCAGCTCTCTCTGTGGAGTGTGATAAGGGAGTTTTAAAGACTTGGAACAACTTCCCTTGAAGCAAAAAGTTGGAATCTATCCTACTTGCCATGAGTTGCCTTAATCCCCTCCTCCTCTTCAGCTTACACCTGCCTGCTCTCTTCTCATGACTTTGGTCTGCGTCAAGAGGAAAAGTGAGGTGATGAGAGAAATGTGAAGTGCTTTACATGATATTATGATATTATTTACATGATATTTACATGATATTATTTCTCTGTGCATTTGTGTGCTGAGGAAGAAACATGTGGCTTAACATCAAGTCTTCCTTTGTTCATTTTAAGCACAGCATGTTTAAAAAAAAAAGGCAGCAAAATCTGTTCCTAAAGGAGATGTACGGTTCCATGCAGAATCCAGTCCTTTGGGTTCTGCAGATCTCTATACAACTGAGTCTTCGCTGGCGTGTTTGCAGAGGCAGTCACTTAGTTTAGAGCATGACAAAGTGGCAAAACTCTTTGGCATGTTGCAGTTCCTACTGCTTAGAGTCACATGTAATGTTAGTCACACACTGAGACACATCTTCACATTCGTTAGTATCCTCATGTTGAACGAACCAGGAGAACGACATTGGATATAAAGAGGACATTGCAGTGCTTCTGAGGAAGAAGTTTCGATTATGACTTCTCAACTGTGAATGCCATTTTGTTATAGCATTTCACTTCTTGTTTCTATGCCATCTAGCTCATGGGGAACAATTAATCTTTAAAAAAAAATGCAACATTAAAATTATATTAACACTGAAATAGCATGTTACAATCTCTCAGAAACTGCAGTTTTCATTTCTAGGAATTTTGCTTTAAATTATAAATAAGATACAACTAATTTGTTTATTCACATTGTTATTTAATAAAAATACATTTAAAGTTAAAATATTGTAGCACCACCAACCTAATTACTTTGTTCACTGTACCTACATATACAGTCTTTCAACATTTAACAAAGATTTGCTATGGGAGTGAGTGGAGAGCACTACAATGAGGAACAATTTTATTTACTGCAAAACTCTCCAGGTGAAAGGCTATCCCTAAAGCAGAAGATGCAACAGTTTTCATGATGGCGATTGATATCTAACTATTTGGTTTCTGGGGTTTTATTTGTTTATTTTTCCTTTAACTTGTAGAACCACATCACGGCCTTTGCAGAAGTCACATGATGTTGACGCTGATGTTTATTCACTCCATTGGACTTCATCTCTTTTCACAGCCCAGTCACGATAATTGCAGTGTATCCAAAATAAGAAAATTTAAAAAGTCCTATTTCTGACTTGATTTTTACATGATTAGAATGATACCAACATTTTGAAGAATTCTTAAATATTAAAACATCACTTACTTTGCTTTCCAGCAAAAATATTAAACAACTGTTTACTTTTTGGTGGAATGGGACAAACTGAGCGCTAATTACATTTATCTGACAATACCCTCTATTTTGGCTTCTCATTGTTTTTAATGGTTCATATACCTATTCCAGCAGCACGTCATATTTTGATTTGAATTTGATTTTTAAAATCTGCATTTTTAATTCAGCATGAATGTTTTTCCATTTAAGGCAGTTTCAGTGTATAAAAACGAGAAAAAGATTTACGTTCTGTATGAAAATGCTGTTTGCACAATTGTATTACACTCTATTCCATGTAAGATATCATTTAAACTGTATGTTATATGTAAGACTGGTGCTTCTGCTTTTGAAGAGAAAAAACCCGCCAATTTTTACTGTAATAAGTATTATATCATAATTAAAAGTTTATTTATTTGGATATTTTCCTGACATAAATGTAGTTGAATTGTTGTTTTGTAGTTCTTGAATGTCTTGGATGATATATATGTATCTAGGTTAAAAGAGATGAAAGTAACGTAGAAATTTTGATCATTAATATTCCTTATTGATGATATCCCATGATAGGCTAAAGGCTCCATTCTTAGTTCAGCATATCTGATGGGAAGTAGTGCTAATCCTAAAACATTTAAATCATTCAAGGAAGCCTGCATCTTCTACTCACATGTTTATTGTACACCCTGATATGCTGGAAGAATGGGTGCTAAGATGTGAGAATATATGAGATATTTCTCACTGGCTTAGTGAGAAAAGTACATATGTGTTTCTACTCTCCATTTTCACCTTGGAGCACTCATGGAAGAAACAAAATGACTGCATAAAGTGACCAGAACAGGTGAAATTTATCTCTAGAAAGCTTTCTATCTCTGTATTTCAGGGCCATATTCTTGCAGAAAGAA
Organism: Struthio camelus; assembly: GCF_040807025.1. Classification (NCBI taxonomy): domain Eukaryota; kingdom Metazoa; phylum Chordata; class Aves; order Struthioniformes; family Struthionidae; genus Struthio; species Struthio camelus. The sequence goes on from NC_090949.1 coordinate 16,642,947, forward strand.
TATTCTCTGTCAGTCTGTGCAGTGTTGATAGGAATTGATTTTTTCAGCATCAGGCAATGGTATCGTATCTCATTTGTCACTGTGAGTAATCAAATTGAGTGTCCCCTTCAAAAGACAGCCTTGCTGCCTATTTGTAGTGAAGTTGTCCTATAAAAATTGAGAGTGGAATGGATTTGAATATTGTAGGTGCTGAAGATACTCATAGCATCTGCCAGAAAGTTTTCCTTTGGCAACAGTGGGTACAACACTACCACTATAAATACATCAGGAACAGTAATGTTCAGTGATCTGTTGAAACAGGCATAACATTTTAGGCCTTAAATTTTTCCTAATACACTGTATTTCCTGTGCATTAATCATTGGTAGAAGTTGTTTGAAAGACATGACTGTAGAATCAGGTATATATTTTATATGTTGAATTTTAATACATTCCCACATAGTCATCCAGGGAATACATGCTTTTTATTTTTTATTTTAACCTCTGCTTTCACTGAAATACTTACCTACCACTACCTAAATATTGCTTGGGAAGCAAAGCGAGGCCAGGTCTTCTCTGAGTGCAATAGAGCGTATCTCACAAAGTCATTGTGCTAAGCTGAGAATTAGAGAATAAAGAAATACATCAGTGGGGAAGAAAGCCCTAGAATAGAGCCCTTAGCTACAAGAACGTTACTTAGGTGATTGAAAAGCCACCTTTATTAGACTATCAATCAATCAATCAACTGTGTTTACAAAATTGTAGTAGGTCTAAAATTTGTTTCACCACATTAGGCACACTTACTTACCCTTTCCTTTGTCTAGCTATTTAGGGCCCAAGGTACTAATGATTTCTCTGTATGCAGATTTAAATGAAATCTTCACTCATTTTTGCATGGTAGCAAACCTGCATTTTTTTTATATCTGATTTATAAGATTACCAACAGATTTCTTTTATGTTAAAAGAGATGACTCTTTTTTCAGTGTACTGTATATAATCAGCTTGTAACTGGTCTCTTTCTCTCTCAGGATCTTTCCCAGTCAAATATTTGGGTTAAATTTATCATGTTATCTTTGTGAACCAGCAGTGAGAAAACAAAAAGAGATACACTCTACTGTATAATGTATTTTTAAATAAAATAATTTTTCATTCACGTGTACTGTATTTTTTTTAGATATCTGCTCTAGTTGTATATTGGTTGGTAGTCTACGTGTAATGAAATGATGATTTTAGAAGTCAGCTGCATTTCATGATAAGTTTTCACAGTTAACCAGGAATCTCCACAGTTAACCACCTTCACCTAGAGTTGATTCTGATGCAACTGAACAGCAAGAAAGGAAGAGCTGTATTGCAGAAGAGTTCACAGCTTGTTAGTGAAGGGCTCTCCACCAGGATGTGGGCCAGTCATGCCCCAGACTCTGCCTTGCTTAATTTGGAGAAGAGGCTAGAAATCAACTCTCCCATACCTGTAGTGGCTTCACTGCCCTGGAGCATGGGCATTTGCAGTTCCTTTCTGGACCTGAAAAAGCTTTCAGTAAGAACAATTTGCCAAAACAAAAATAAGTTGGCATTTTCTCACTAAAATGGCTTTTTGGTGGTTGCTCTTTAGAAAAATCCCATTGAGGATTCTCTGACAAGCCAAGCACCATCTCTCCGTCTGGAAAATATTCCGGCTCAGAGTAAAAATATTCCGGCTTCCCAGTAAAAAACACAGTAGCTGAAGGTAGCATTTCAGTGGTTTTCAATGCAGCTGTTCTTATGATCTCCTCGTGGACCTTTTCTGTGTGTACTTCACTGAAACAACTCCACTCTATATAAATGAGATGCTTAAGAAGCATTTATAATGCTATATGCTGCTGTGTTCCTAAAAGTGGAATTCATAAGGCATATGGGGACACCAGCTGGGCTCATATCCATACCATTTTAGATTCACTTAGATGTATTCTGCTGTTTGTTCATAATCATGAACTGTGTAAGACATACGGCGACAGCATCTGGGCTCACATCTATTCAGCTTTTAAAAATGTTCATTTTAACAATGTGCATTAAAAGAGAATAATGCTGCCATTTTTCAGCTGCAATTTTCTTTGCTATTTGCTGTTGCCTTCTAATTTTGTTGCTGTCCAAGATCACAGTGAATGTGACAGTCCATTTGCACATTATGTTAGCAAGGAGCTTTTTCTACTCTTCCTAAGTCTAATTTTGGTATTTTTGAGCCTTGCCGTGCAGGAAGCAGAGTGCATTACATTTTAAGAACAGATAAGCTGAGTCTGCTTTGACTTGACCAAATATATCCCTGGCCCTCTGCATTGTCTGACCCTTGGGGATGCTCAGGAGCATCTTGCCAGGCAGAGGATTGAAGGAAGGGGAACAGATTTCCAGACTGCTCAGCCCTTTCAGTGCCCTGCAGTACCCCCCTCCAAGCAGTCTGGATGATCCACCAGCAGGAGTATTTTCAGCAGGTGCTGCCTCTGACAGCTGATTCGACACCAGCGCACCAGACTTCCCTGCTGTACCCCAGCATCTTTCATCTCCCCTCAGCTGCCTTTCAGAAACTGGACGGATCAGGCGAGATACCACCCCCTCACCCAGAAGGGCATTACGAGCTTGACCACAGCTGGAGCCAGAGTTTGCCTGGTCTTCTGTTAAACAAGTGGAAAGCCAAATTAATGGGTGTCTATCGTGACTTCAACCCTTGGGCCTTTTACTCCACTTTCTAGACCTTTTGGCTCTCAGAGACTTTCACAAAGGAAAGCAAAAGAAAACTTCACAGCTCTCTGTCTACTCTGTAATCTCCCACTGTATGCCCTGCGTTTTGACAGATCTACTCTTGTTGGCCACCAGGAATTTTCCAGTGGAACTACTAAAACGCACTGTGCATTGCCTCTTTGTCATTCCACACCATTGTGAGGATGGCTGGAAAAAGTCTTTAGGGTTTCCAGCCTTGACCTGATATTCTGGGAAGAGGAAACTCTGTGAGTACCTCAGAAGTACATATGACCCTATCAGAGCAGAAATTGGTGTGAGGGAAGGTGGCAGCCATAACATGACTTGTCTTGTGCCTTAAGCCTCGTCCTTGCCTCAGCACTCTCTCAGGGTTGCCCTGCCAAGGTATAACTGTAATGGGTTTGCTTTAGACATTAAACCCCGTATATTTACCTCATCATGAAGCTCGAGTCCACGTCCAGCGCAGAGTTCTGGTACCTCGGTCCCTGCGCAATACTGAAGCTTGGTCTGGGCACCTGAAGGAAAATCCTTAAAGAATTCTAGTAAGTCCAGTGTATTATTTAAGAAACCTGTCCCCGGTATCTGAAACACGCTGTCCCAGACAACTTGGTGGTAAGGCAGCTAATCGCTAAGGCTGGCCTCAAAGATGGTTTGCTCCCAGTTGCCTGAAAGGCTATCAGGATCTCAGCATGTTTGATGATCACTCTGGCTGTAAATGATGCAACTAGCTAGTGCCTAGCCTCCAAATAATTTTTTTCTGACAAGGACAGTAACATCCAGTCTTTTGCCTATCACAGTCTCGGACTGAGTTTCTTCTATTCCAGTTTTCAGCTCTTCGTACTACATTTTGCTGTGAAGTGTGAAATTCATGAGGCATATGGGGAGAGTGACTGTGTTCACAGCCAGGCTATTTTAGATACTCCTGTATCTTCTACTCGTGGTCCGTTATCGTGAGCTGTATAGAACTTGCACATTTGGAAGTAAGCTAATTTACCTGAATTAAGACAATTTAATTCTGAATAAAAGTATACACCCAGTGGTTTTATGAGATTCTAAATAATCCACACAAAATCTCCAGCTAATTCAAATAAACTGTCCTGAATTGTTCCCTGTGTGGACAAGCCCAAAGCCTCTTTTTCCCAGAGGAGCTCTACTATTAAAACACCCTCCCTTAGTGAGAACAGCCAGAGCAGTGTGCTGTAGCCAGCCTCCTCTAGTGGTCACGTCAAAAGAATAATCATACCTGAATTTTACGGATGCTAATGGCTTCATGAGTGGACTGGGTTCAGAGGACTGCTCTTGTGCTCTGAAAGCAAATAAGAATAGGCATGATGGTAAACTCCAACTGTGAGATTACCTAATCCTCAGAGATGTGGTCTCCGGGAGAGAGCCCAGTAAAGACTTTTAGTTCTCAAACCAAATTTCGTGCAGCAATGTTCTCACCTGACAACATTCAGATCAAAAAAAACCCCAAAAACAAAAACCCCAATCCCTTCTTTCCCCAAAAAACAGTGTTGTACCTAAATACATACTCCCTCCAACCACAAAGAATTTGTGGCATTGCTGACAATTTTTAATGTGGTTCTAAATGTAAGGATCTTGGGTAGTGGTTTCCTAGGATGGCTCTGAAGTAGAGAAATACCCCTAAAAAACAGTAAGCATTTCTACAACTGTAGAAGAAAAACTGAGGAGCTCAGTTTCATTACGGTGCTCAGAATCATTACAAAATGAGAAAGGAGTGTGAATTTCAGAGACAAGGAAAATGCCTTCTTATATTCAGTAGCAGATGTGCTAATTTCAAGTAGATTTGCTGGATTTTCTAACTTAAAATACCAGTACTGTAGTGCGTTTCTGCACTCTTGGAATACTGCACTAGGTGAGAATTGCTGCTATTAGTCTGCTGTTTCTGCTAATAAATTATTGTTTCATCCTCTTTTGCTACTGCTGATTAAAGCAGCAGCTACTGTTCCTTCCTTGGAAACCTCTATTTATACAATGGCAACTGACAGCCTAAAGATATTCTATTCCAGTATCCTGAAAATAAGTCTAATGTGATGGAAGTGAAGTGCTCATTTTGGAAAACAAAAAAGCTCTTTGGCTCTTGTTTGAGACAGAAGGCTTGAAGCTGAATCCTAGTAGGAAACAGCAGGAATAAAACAAGATCCTTACCTTTTGTCAATATTTTGCATTGCTGTTAAGACGGGGTGATCTTTTTCGAGATTAATATCCTACTTTTCTGAGCAACTAGAGAAAACATTAAAAGCATGTAGTTTTGAAGCATATAGTCTTCCAGAGAGAAAGAGAGAATATCCTTGTTTGTGTTTTGTAACAAGTTTGGGTGAGATAATCTAAGCTGAAGCCTGAATCTGAATACAAAGGCAGTTTCAGAGGACATGACTAAGCTTTGAATTAGGCCTCAACTATAGGCCACCAGATAAGAATGCAGCACCTCCTCTCCTATTCTCTCACGCCCCAACTCCAGCCTGCACTAAAGGACCATTAGCAAGGCTGCAAACACAGTTTTTGCATTAGCTGTGAGAAGGACTCAGGAGAGCTGCAACTTCCTGTATCGCTGCCTGCTCTGCAGTCCAGAACTGAGGTACACAGCCATTCTCCCTGCTACTGGGGAAAAATGGTGCCAAATGTTTTCAGAATGACAGATAATTGTAGGACACCAGACTGTGGTCTCAGACACTGATGAGTATTTGCACATTTGTACTGTTATGTTTTGCTCTTCCTAGATAGACCTAGTTGTGACAAGAGGCTGCAAGCTCACAAAGTACGATGATCAGTGGTTATCCCTGGAACAGAGAAATGCTCTTTCACCTACCACATGGTGACTAGAATTATCATGTGAATTTATCAACTGTGTCTTCCAGAAGCTTTAAGACATTCTGGCGTAGCCTATTTCCAGGACAGGATGTTATCAGAGGAGGCTTTCAGAGGCTTTCATTTCTTATTCCTTGAGCAATGGTGATTTCCATTCATTTTCTGTAACAGATACTGTCTTTTTTTATATGCCAGTTTCTTATTCTTGATTACTTTTTGAACTTATTTGCTCTCCCATGTTGATCTTTTATTGTTCTTATTACCAGATGGCATAAAGAGCTTTGCAGCATACATTAATCTAGCTTTAAAAATTTTCCATTTTCCTTCAGTGCCATTCCTCTTCACTGAGCTTTACACTTTAGCAGTGTTTAAATGTGTCGTCATCTTCCTCAGTTTTTGGTCTTGGTTTGCAGTTTACCATTTGTCTTAGACTGTATCATAGATAAATAGTTAGCTTTACCTTGGCACTTTTCTGCATTTTCCATCTAGGCTCTCATCTCCCTATGGCTGCAGTAAAACTGGGAAGTTCTGCTTAGTTATTGGGTGTGACTGCTGGTTTCAGAGCAGGAGTGCAGGCAAGGAGAACTGTGAGACTTGGCAAAAGCACGGAAAGACCTACCTATCCAGGTAGCAGTCTCGCATGGTTTTCCTGTCACAGTCACCTGCAAGGCTGAGGAAGCTCTCATACAGGCAGGGGTGGTCCTTATTGGAGCCCTATACTCATGTTCAGTACTGCTGTCACAATAAGAGCTGTTGTCTGCCATATTGTCCAAACACTCATGTTTCTGTTATCAGCAGGATTCAAGTGAATTAAGTAATGCCAGACACACACAGGTTCCCTGGCACCTTTTCATTTTCTGTTATCTACCTCTTCATGCAAGCAGGAAACATGCCAATATAATCAGTGCAGTTATTGCCTTATCTGTTTTCACGTCTATCCCTCAAATATGACCACATTTCTAGAAAGGAGGTAACAAAATACAACTCTCCTCCCTGTTCTTACTCCCTTCCTCTAGTGTCTCCCCTACTCCTGTTAGTCCCTTTGATTTTGGTTCTATTTTAATAAAAAAAATCAGTATGCAACAGAAGTAGCACTAGTTATGACTGTATTTGTTTGCCTTCTTACTACATATCTGACTACAAGTGTTGATGTGATTCTGTCTGTTAGACTGTAGATTCTTTACACTATGAACTCTCTGTATATAGGTCTGCAAGGCACCTCATCAGATGGAGCTTTCATCCTGGATGGGACCCTTAAGTGTCAACCATAACTTTCTGTAGGCACTTTCATTTGTCTAGGCAACATTCGGGATCCCACAGCACAGGCTGGCTGTAGCACTGAGATGCTCCAGCCAGCCTGTGGACATGAAAGAACCAGAGCAGGATGCATGAGCATCTTTTCATGCTAATGAATTGTGCTGCTGACAGCTTAAAATGGAGATTACTCAGAGAGGGAAGACATGAAAACAAAAAAGGAAAAGATAGGAGGTTTAGCTAAAGATATTAAGAGCTATTCGGATATTAAGGCAAGATTTTGAAGGGGGAAAGTTGTTTAATGAACTAATGAAGCAAAATACAAGAAAAATGACAAAATAATTTTCTACTCAAAAGGTAGCTTTCCAAATATTTTAATCAAAGACCCTGTAAACATCAAGAAATGCAAATAGATTTTGACCATTTTTCTGAGACTAAGCCTTTTGCCATGCCATCCTACACAGAACTTTGCAGCCTATGATCTGTGCACAAAAGTATAAATTGTCAGACTATATTTACACAACATGGATTTGTTTTCTGACCTGCTGTTCCCTGACTGGAGCTCGTCACAATCACCAAGTGTAATCAAGTTGAATTTCACTGGTTAAAGCTGTGAAGCAGGGAGTTCTGACATCAGCTAGATAAAAAGTAGCTCAGGAACTGGAGGTGATGACTAGTGAATCCATCATTCACCGATTCCCCTATTACGCAAATAGGCTTCAGCAAAGAGAGATTATAACCGAAGAGCTCCATTTGCTACCTTAGCAATAGAAGCTACCCCTGTTGGTAATTTTATCACGGTTTCTAATTATAGCAATTGAGAGGCTTTTAGATAAACTGACAGGCAATTTAGGTGCAGTTTGACTCTCAGTATCTCAGTCTTGATGTTTCTCACTGCTCTTTTCTTTCCAGAGAAGTCTAGGAGAAGGATTTGTCAGGCACAGGCTGAGGGGACATTAGGAAAGTAGCACTACACCTTTGCTAATGTTAACGCTGCATTTCAAGTAACAGTGTATGACCCATTTATCACGTAAGGTACTCTGCCTTACAGGCGCTGCAAGTATGAACAGGTCTTACAGGACAGTTCAACCTGTTGATCTGTTAAAGCCATTGGTCACTGTGGTATCCGAAAAGGAAAAATAAACAGGAAAAGACCTTTTTCTATCCTTGTATAATCACCCACTCCTTTCTACCCCTGCCCAGCCCTTCTGAAGCAGAAGGGCTTGGGAGACTCCAGAGAAGGGAAGGCTCCGTTTGAGGGAAATGAGGAACTTTTCTTTTTATTTCTCTTCTATAATAGTTGCAGTAGTACTTCTTTTAGTATCTCACCTCAGAGTAAGCCTAATGAACCAAAGCTTGGGGGCTGGAGGTGCAAGATCCTGCCTACAGAAGGCGCTAGCTTGAGCTGGCAGATAGATAAACCCTTGAGAAATAAGAGATGGAAGGCAATGGCCAGCCTGTGGCTGGCCTGAGGCCTGCGTGCAAGGAGAGCTGAAGATCAACAGATTTTTGAATGATACATTCCCATCCCCAGTGGCGTACCTCTATTATGACTAGATAGTCACGATAACTTGGTAGCATACCAGAAGAGATGAAGGATGAGATTATTCATATGCTGTAGCCAGATTACCTGGAATTAGATCCATATTTTTGCTGCAGGCTGCAGCCCTCACCACACCTCCCAGTGAGAGCTGTTTGTCTAGTATAGCCAGTCACATAGGTTGACTGATGTACCTGCTAGTACTTAAATTGATTGCCCACCTGCATTTCCAGATCAGGCTTTGCAGCCTGGTTCCTGTCGCTGTGAACTCCATGCCTGTAAACTCCTTGCACTCCCCATAATCACCGAGCTGAGATCCACATCTCAGTTTACAGATTACTGTAGTACTAGATTGCAAACCATTGAACTTAACTGGTAGAAAAGCAAACATGCAATTTCATAAGTTGGTATATCCTTGGGAGACCAGAAACAAATACTAGAGACCCACTGATGTTTCATTAGAACTTTAAAAAATAATACATTTCCCCTTTCTGTTCATTTGAAGGCACTCCTGTGGCAAAAGACTAAAGGAGGAGAGACTCCTCCTTTATATAGGAGACACTTAAAAATACATTCACTTAAAACTTAAAATCCCTTAACAGTTGTTTTTAGGATTACCTTAGATGAAAAAAAGTCAAAACACAGGAAAAGAAAACAATAAAAAACCAAATACTTGCTTGTCCATAAGATGCTTCTACAGATCTATGGAAACAGCAGATGATTTTGGCTTGTTGGATATTGACCAATGAGGTCACCCAAGTAATTAGAACATATTGCAGTTTGACTTGTTTTTCAGCCAGAACAACCAATTTGATTCTTATTCATTAGTTTTGATAGAAAAGGCCTGGTCACTTGGCCAGTCTTCCTTGAATCTAATTAAATGCTGATTGTTGCCCTGGGGACTCTGCCCGTCAGGAAATGCATTCCTTTTAGTAGCAAAGAAGGGGTTGTTAGAAGTGAGCGTTGCTCTGGCCTCTGTTTTTCTGTTCTCCTGGTCTTCATGTTTCAGCTGCTAAAAAGCAGCATATTTCAGACAAAAGCAAAAATAAGAACTAAGCCTGTTGTTCTTTTCCCCTATTCAAAAATGGTACTGTAAAGATCACCTTTGGTGTAGATATAAGTTTATTGCAATGCTGTGTTTCCTTTTCTAAATGGAATTTAATCTGAGCGTAGTGCAAGATCTTAGCCATTTTGATGAGAAAATCCGTGGGACATTTTGTATCCTGGCTAAACTCCAGATATATTCTGCCTGGCTTAATTTATCCATTGCTGCCAACAGACTGACATAGTTTTCACTCCCTGTGCCACTAAAACTACCAGTATGGGGTAGCTGCTGGACTAAAATGATAATGAATAAAGAGTTACATGACTGCACTGATGCCAGACACTTAATTCTAAGCGATGCGATGCTGAATGATGATCTGGTCTAGCTAGACTGGATGATGTTGTTACCAAAGTCCTTGGGCAACTTTTGCAAGAATGATAGATGCAGAAACTGTGTCCAGTGTTTTTTCAGCATGAAGTTTGCCTCATGTTTGGCCTGTTTGGAAACCCTTTCATGGAAAACTTTACAGAACCATGAGGAGAATTATTAACAGTAAAGTTCGATCTGTGGGCAGGGAGAGCCATAAATTAGTATAAAAAGGCAGCTAGCAGTTTATTGTGTTTCATGTTTGCCTATTCTGCAGACTGCTTAGCAGTGCCTTTCAGGGTTCAGTTGAAGTCTACAGCGGAGCAGTAGTAGTCACCGTAGTGGCTAAGATTTTCCACATCTTGGTATCTATTAACTGAAGGATAGTGAAATAAATAGGTAAAACGAAACACATAGTGTTGTTAAGTGTGAAAGCACAAGGGGGTGGGGTGGAAATCTGGAAAGCGTTCCTACTCAGGTAGAAGGGAGATCCTCTGAAGGGCTCTCTCTTCTTGCCCTGCAGAGGCTTTTCTGCAAGCAGTGCTCTTTTAAGGCCTCCTCTGTTGTGAGGAAGGCATGTGGAGGATCACATGCCTTCATTTACAAGTTGGTGAACTTATAAAAGTTGTGAATTTGTTCCAAAGGACTCTATTAGCACAGAACCTTTGAAACACAAAGAGAGAGAAGAAGGAACACTTAAAAAGAAAAAAAAGATCTCGGAGGATAAATTTTCTTCTAAAGCGTGGTTCTGTCCTGAAACATGACCATGTATAAATGACACTTTCTTACCTACTGGAATAATGCTTTCTGTGTACTAAGACCCATGCTTAGTTTAGGAGTAAAATCCATTTTTACTGCTCCTTATTCCTGTAACATCTACACCAGCCAACAGAGGGAAAGCAGAGCTGTATTTTAAAGTTGTACTGTCTGTGCATTTACTGATTTGCCTGCAAGGGCTGACTTAAGTTCAATCAATGCAAATTGCTGGAGATTCCATAGATATTAATGAGGACATAATATGTCCTGCAAAAGTTTACTACTGATCATAATTACTGCAATGATTTCTGCAAGAAAGAAAGACCCCCTTTGACTCCCAGATGATTTGATAGAACTGGCATTTAGAGAGCATCTCTTTTTTTTTTGAGCGAGACATTTGGTCAGGAAAGCGCTGAATATGAGAGCAGTATCTCATGCTTTGAAAATCATTCTTCATAGAAAAATCACATTTTATTCCTATCTTGTGTGGAGTTGTGCTTCATTATATTGTAAATTCAGAGAGATTCTCTAAATGCTTATTAAAAGTTATGTTACTTCTAAAAGTATATCATTTTACTTGATAGGAATTTTTATACCTAGATTTTTTTCTGATTACTGTAATCTTGTATTTATACCTGAGTAAATGTTAGTAGAGCTATCTTGGTAGAGCTAGTACAGATTCCCCAATTTTTTCTTAACTAAATTGGTAGCAATTTTATCTCCTTTCTGCATCCTTAGGCCAGAGTTTTCAAACGCATTTTAACTTTCGAATGTTGATATTTTCTCAAAGGTATTAACTGCCCACATCTACATGAATATGCCTATATCTGGATGAAGCAGTCTAATGTTAGGCTGAACACTTGGATTTAGGCTTTATTTACTGGCAGTTATGAACTGCTGCTAGAATGAAACTACAAGCATCAGCTTGAAAGACAAATTTTTGTTAGACTTAATTTTTCAGCTCTAATTAGAGAAACATGATTGCATCAAATACTGAGCTATGGAAGCCCATTACTGGGGGACAGGCACAACAAAGGACTTCCAGACATACTGAGCAGCTCAGCTTGAGGAGATTTTGGATTCGTCTCAAATTCTTGATGCGCTCATTCAACAGAGCCAGCATAGGCTGAAAGCAGTGAGTGCTTCAGCACTTAGTGGCAGCAGAGGCGGCCCAAACAGTCCACACAGAACAGGTTACCCTGGGAAGGTTTCCAGGAGTGAACAGTATAAAAGCAGAGACTATACCTCATTCCAGCATGGTTGTAGAAAAGATAGGCACCTGAATTCTCCCTTCTGGTGCTCACCCTGGGCACAGACCTGGCAAGAAGTGTTGTCCCCCGTGGAATGGCTTTGCCTTGCCCTGCTCAGGTGTTAAGTGCTGTCTGCAGTGCTGTGCTGCTGCAGAACAGGCCAGCTCTTATGAGGCCATAAAATAGGCTCTGTAGGAAGCAATTTCTTTGGACCAAGAAAAGGCGCTTATATACCATAGCTGGGATTTGCTAAAGAGTCTGTAGAAATCAAATGCCAAAACTGTTGGCTTTCAGTGGAAGCTAGGCAGATTAACTTTTGGGTGGCTTTAAAAAGCACAGTCTATACTATTCATTTGAGAATTTTAAGTGGCAGATTCATGGATTCTGAAGATGATCTTCTTGAAATGATAGTTTCTGGGTTTTCTTCAATCCATTAAGTCCTACTGAATTGCTTTTGGAATTGGAATATTTCTTCTGAAGCAAAAAATCCTCCCTCTTGCCTCTGCTGTGTGTTGAGAGATTTCCCTTTCTTACAGGGGAGCAGGAAAGGGCTATCGGAAGTTCAAGCTAGGAATCGTAGTACTACAATGTGCGACTGTGCATTTAATACATATTACTGGATAATATTTCTGCCCTTCATTGTCTTTGAGTAAACCAGAAGGAATAAGGATAGCACAAGGCTTAATTTGCCATAACTCTGTTGTTGTCTTGAAACTTCCAGTTTAGATGCATCAACAATTTTTGGAAGGAGGAGAGGAGAGAGAAAAAAAGGCTTAGAGAACTGAGCGGTTGTTTAGCATATAGGATGAGGGCTGGTGGAGCTTTTTTTTTTTTTGGGGGGGGGGGGGTTATCTATGGAAACCTGGGCAAGTTAGTGGGAAGGCATGGGTTATCATTCAAGTTTTCCCAGTGCCCCTAGTTTTTCTTAGTGGTGGAATAAAGCAATGGCTCCTACATGCAGAGGTAATGATTTTCATGCCCAGATTGGTAACTCTCATGATGCTGCTGAAAAGGTGATATTTAACTTGCTGTAGAGCATGAACTGGGATTAGACTATTTTATTAATTTTACATGCATTCTGAATGGTCATCACATGCGATCTTTTTTCTGCTATTTATTCAGTCACTAAAAATAAATTTTTCTGCTATTTTTAAAACATATACTTGCGTGTAATCTGGTTAAAGGAAGTCCCTGCCATTAGCTCTTGAGAACCTTGTTTCAGCCCAGAGCAAATTTGTCAACTTACAAATGACCAAAACACAAATTTAAAATGAAAATGCTATCAGACATTAACTGTGAAAGCACCAGTGGTTCTGCTGTAAAAACTTTATCTGTGTGCCTGCAAGCATTTGTGTAATTGAAAAAAAATGCAAAACTTTATTTGTGGTGTATTATAGCAATTCCACCATCATTATAGAATAACACTCCCATGCTATAGAAAAATCTGTTTGTGCTTACATATGAGCATGAGAATGTTTCTTTGGTATTCAGGAGTTTACTTTAAAATGAAGTTTTACAGCCCTCACCACCAGTCATTCACAGAGCCTAACAAGATCTTATTAAAAATACTTTTAAATATATTTATTGCTATTTATGCTTCTTTGTCCAAGCAGTCAAACTTTTTAGTTAATTTTTATAAGCCCCCAATATTTCAACTATAAAGGACCAAATCATGAAAAAACCAAGCATCTTCTGCAATGCAACTAAGATAATTAAATTTCTTCTGAAATCAGGAGTAGATCCTGTATCTATATCTAATTTCTGTCATTTTTCAGGTAACAAATTAACCTCCTTTAACTTTTATTAAAGTATTTTCCCTATAGAGTCATTCTGGTTATCCTTTTCTGGTTTATATGCAACCTGCTGTACTGTAATTTAATACCAATAATACAAGGTATTTTTATTTTATTTGATAATGTGTGTGCATTTAAAACAATGCAAGAAGAGTGCCCCAGTACTCTTAGATGATTCAGTGCAGTGCTCCAAAGTGTACTTGCAATTCAGTTCTCTTAATATCATTTGCAGCTATTACAACAGTGCATTGTACGTTTGCAAGCTGAGATCATTTGGAAATAAAAAGATTTAAAATACTTCTAAACAGTAAATAAGCAAGGAATGATGTTCTTCTATGCTCTCTACTGCAGATGCTTTTCCTTTTACAGATTTTCTTCAGAACACCTCAGGGCCTACTTAGTTCATAGATAATAATACCCAATTAAACTATATGGTTTTCCTCCCTACACTTCCTCCCTGAAACAGCCTGGTGGGTGAGGAACCAGACAGAGCATGTGGAGGTTTTGTTTTTATTGACTCAGTGTCCATAAATTCTCTGGTATCAAATTGCTGCCAACTGAATAATTCTTTTTTTTTTTTCCTTTTCCCCTCCAGGAGTTAGAAAACAAAATTCACTTTTTTAAGGGAACTGGGAGTAGAAAGAGCCTTGTGTACAAGAAATAAGATGAGAAAGTTATCCTTACTTAGTCATCCAGCTTGCACACCTTTTGTAGCTACTTCCAACAGATTACTAAGTATTTACTTTAATGTTTGCTGCTGAAACTAATGAGTACTGTGGATGATGGATGGTGGTCCAGTACCACTTATAACTGCCAGCAGTGCACTGTATTTGCCCACAGTGCAAAGGCATCACAATAGACTTGCTCTCTTGTTTTATAAAGGCAGTTTTGGGGTTTTGATAGCTAATTTTTTCACCTTGGTGATTTCCCTCTGCCTCTCCCTTCCCTTCTGCTGCATTTGGAAGCAGCTGTGGGAGTTGTCTCAAGCTTTCATCCCTGAGATCGTCCCTTTGCTCTGCCACAGAGGCGCAGGAAGTGCTATTCCAAGGACGCCCTTCAAGAGCTTCTTGGGACTTGGAGGAGTCCTGGTGCAGGCATTTCTGAAGCATGAGTTATCTTTTTGGCAGGAACTGTGACCCTCACAGTGCTTACTAGTGTTCTTATTGAGAAGAAGTAAAATAATGTATTTTAGAAGTCAGATTCTGTTGGGAGAGGGATGGTTCAGAAAAGTTTCAGATGGAATGGCACTCTCTCATTTCTGAATTTAGTGTTGGGTTCCTTGTAGCTGTCACTTCCCTTTGTGTATGTTCCAGGACAAATGTCTTTTCCTTCTGAGGCTGTTCTCACAAGGGCTTTATTTTGATATTTAGCACATTGCAAGGCTCTTGGCACGTTGCCTATTTCCCAGTAACTGCATTTCATTTAGGCAGATTGTATAGGACAGTTGAAGTATATTTTGTCCTCACGAGGAGTACATCTTCTCTACTCCTGTTTTCTGACAGATGAGCAGTCAGGAACATCAGACATTTTAGGCCTGTGCTTCGGAGCAGTGCACTGACTGACTTCGGAACTTTGCCTATGTGAAAACGGAAAGCGTAGTACCACGTTGAGCCAGGTTTCCAGCCATCTGACAACCCAAGTGTCAAAGGAAGGCATTTAACAGCACTGTGCTCTGTTTCACAGCTGTAATATGACTGTGATACTACCTGTCTTTCAATGAGTGTGCCTTGCTCGACAAATGAGGCAATAGAAAAAAATTGTCATCATTAAGATGTTTGCATTTTGCTTCAAGGAAAGAGAAGCAGAATGTTCTTGAAAACTGAACATACTTTTATCAAAGAAAGGGAAAATTATTGAGAGAAACATACAGTGTGTGGTGTGAGTAGCAAAATCCTCACAGAAATCCTGACTATTAATTCCATAAATAAACATTTAATGTTGAGATAATGAAATGAAACTGTATCACCAATTTGTAATCTCCAGCATAACACAATACAGAGTAATATCACAGAATTGACTGTATAATTTGAAGTGTTTAATTTATTCAATGCGATCAGCCTTTTTTATGTATCTGTGGAATTCCCCTGAATGTATCCATTAGTCAATTAATAGATGTTTGCAAAATAGAAGCACAGGCATATTTTCTTCCAAAGGAAGACAGAAACTGGTTTGGAGTGGCAACAAATAAAAGAAGCCATGGTAAAAGTAAGCAAGAGAGGAAAGAATAAGTCCCAGCTCCTACGGCATTGTTCTGATATGAAGAAAGGATTTTTTCCTGAGACAAACTTAAAACTGATGACTTCTTAAATTAACTCTCGGCATCTATTACCATAGGGTTTTGCTGAAGCTAAGAGCATAGTAAGATTCAGAAAAAAGAAGCAGATGTCCAGATGATGGAAATGTTCATCATTATTTTGGAGAGAATTTCAAGACGTTTACAGTATAGTTGAAGCATTAGGCTAAGGAACCAACCATAATCATGAAGAGAAGATCTCTCCTATAGGATTGTTATTTCATATTTGTTTTTATCTAACCTCTTTTGAAAAACCCAGTACTGATACCCACCAGATGTATCATACTGAACTAAGTCAAGATCGGGTTTAGTCTATGTTTACAAATCCTGTGTCAGCAATTTTAGCTCTATGAGCTGGCTACAAATGATTTAATAGAAGTATTTAGTATTTACAGTTTGAATTGTTCATATTGGAAGTGGGCAAGTCAGTGATGTGGCACTGTTTCAGCTTTCTGACTAATTAAATATACAAACACTTCATGCAGATATACATAGCAGATCTGTACACAACCTGCATGTGCTTTTCTAAGTTGGTTTATTCAAACGCTTGTGAATGTTGCCTTTAAACATCCTTTCAATAAAAAACAAGAAAACAATTTCTAAGAATCTTCTTAGACTGCCTATGTAAAAAGAAGGCAAAAATTTTAACAAGAACTTGACAGGGGTTGGCTTTTTCTTTTCTTTTCTTTTCTTTTCTTTTCTTTTTTTTTAAATTAACCTGGCCTGGAACAATAGGAAGAATTGAGATGCACATTTTCAGGAAAGCCATGTTAATGTGGCATTTTCTAACCAGCTTTAACCAGCTGAAGGAATACAAATGAGAAAAACTAGGCCTGAGAAGTCTGTCTGCTCCAAAGGAACTGTGCTGTTGGAGTGGAGGTATTCTGAGCTACGCTGTTCTTCTGAAAGGCTGCTGAAAAATAATTAGGGGTTAGTAAGGAAGATACAGACCTGATATTTTTGTTAAGATAGGCTCTTGGTTTTCATCGTTTCGTGTAAGTGTTTTTTGTTAGTAATAAAATACAAGGTAAAATTTTGTTGTAATAAGGCAATAAATGTTGCAGCAAGTTTGACAAACGTGATTTGTGTTACTAACAAATAATGTGTAGAACATACGTAGGTAAGGAAAATGACATAAGTCATAGCAGGTCCTAATGTAAGGAACGGATGTTGGAGTCTATCTATCCTGTGGTGCTTCGGTACCTTTCCCCTTGACATTTGCTAGGCAGTTACAGTAGACAAGGCACACAATGCACTGCTTTTAGCAACAAGGCATGCAAATGCCACCTTTTGATTTCTATTTTAGTAATAATTCAAGTATTGATATAACAAGTAATCATAAGAAAATAGTAATTTAAATATGACAGGTCAGGAAAGAACCTAGGAAGATGTTCGATATGGGCATCACCTGATTTTTCTCTCATATGGCATACACCTTTAGTCTCTTAAGCCTTTGCATATGTTGCAAAACCCATCTTTATTTCTGTTTGCTAGGGTAAGCAAGTGTGGGAGTGGACTGTAGGCTGAATATTGACTTATTTCAATTACTTTGAACTCTTTTTACCAATGCTGTTTCCTTTTTCTTTTAAGCTAGCCAGAATTTCTTCCACTAATAAAGACCATGGAACTCTTTTTTTTTTAAATAAAAGTGTCAACAATACTGAATGTAAAAAAACCCAAAGCAGATAGACAATAAACTGTAGAACTGGCCAATTTTACAGATTACAACAATGTCAGTCACTGGAAGGAAAAATGTATCAAGACTGTGATGCAGTTAATGAAAGTGTAGTTTCAGAGCTGGAGATGTTTAGTGACTGCTTCAAAGCAGCTATAATCTTAATACTCTTTGAGCTAGGTTAGGCTAGGCTGCATAACATTCATACTTGCACCAAAGGAAAGAAGTGTGCTGTGGAAAGAGACTGGATCAATTTTCATATTGATCTGTAGTCTACGCTGGGGTTGTGACTGCACAGGGATCTGATGTTTTTCCAATAATTCATAAATGAAAAGTAATAAACTACAGTAAATTTGGTTGACCCTAAGCTTAGTTTTAGGAGGGTCAGAAGTATTTCAATAAAATAAATACTTTGTAATCTCTTCCAGGATAGTTTTTCATTTGGAAAGACATAGGTATCTGAATACACTGTGTGTGAACAGAGCAGATCTGACTAACATTTTAGGCTTATTGTGTAATGATTAGTTTGCCACAAGACCCAAGAGGGTGATGTTTTGAGGTGAACAATTAAATTCCTATGGGTTATCATTTTGATGTGGTGAATTACATGTACAGTGTAAGCTTAAGGAATTCTGTTCCTTTTGGCAAAGATTTGTCAATGCATGAAATTGTACAAAACAGTTTGGGTTTTCATACAAGAGATTTCCTTAGTTACTTACTGCATTTCAAAATATCTTCCTTACTTGTGTTGCCCTTTGTAATTGTCTTTGCTGTATAAAAAGTAGTGTGTCTTCAAAGACAGCCATTTAATCTTGATAACATTGGAGCTGTAGTATTTCTATTTCCTTGCGATCATATCTGTATTGTTTCCTTAGGTTTCAGACGAAGCACGTTCTCATAACAAATTACACAAGCTGCACAATGCCTGATGCTAAGATGTTGCTCTGATTGAGATTTAGGCAGCCAGCAAATTAGAAGTGCTAGTTCTCAGATGCTGAGCTGGAACTTACTTAGTCACTAGCAATAAATATAAAAGTCATATCCAAATATCTCTGTCATTTATAGATAAATATTATATGCTATGCCTGTGAATTCTGCAGTGATCCCTCCTGTTCTCTGTAACAAAGTTCTCTGTTCTCTCAGCAGCCAAAATGGGGTACAATGGCAGGAAGCGGTAAAGAGTGGGCCATGAAACATTATGCCCATTGTATAAGGATGAAGGAAATAAAATAATACGTATATCAAGTGTCTTACATAGAGGACAGTAGCTGCAGTTTACCTGGGCCAGTCTGTTTAATATGAATTTTCCTAATAGTCTATATTGTTTTATATTGGATAATCTAGTCTAGATGGCTTTTCAAAAGCTGTATTCATCTGTAGAATCTGTCTAAATGGAGTGCACCGGCTGATACCCGTGTATTTTTCAGATGCTTTTGCAACTGTCTCCTTGCTAACAGATCTACAGGTGGTATCTGAGGATCTGCAGCAGGGAGCCGTGGCTCGAGGCTTCCTCGGCATCTGCCCAGGCTGTAGTGCAACTGTGTTCTTATACGGAGAGTTGAGGCAGGTCCATAGGAAGAGACTTTAAAGTGACAAAGCCCCAGCCTCTCTCTCCATCCCCAGCCCTCTGTGGGGCATTTCTAGGTTTCCTGCAGGGAACTACTTACTAGCTTACAAAGCTTTGCAGAGTCCATCAAACCTCAGTAGCCATCTTGGTATGAGTTCACCAAGGTGTGAAGGGCAGTAATGCCGAGGCAGAATTGTTTATTTACATAAACTATTGCCCTGCTCTACCCTGTAGCGTTGTAGCATGGAAATCATGTTGGCAGAGAAGGATAATGGGCTGCGTTACCTTTGATGTCATAATAACACCCCCCCCCCCAAGGATAAATGAACTGTTAATTATAACAATTCTGTAAACATTCTTTAATTATTTTCATAGTACTTTCCAGCTATTTTTTGTATTTTGCAACTGAATTTTAACTATGGTAACAATGTGAAGAATCTATAGTATTCCAAACAAAATCTAATTTCGTAAGGTATCTCTTTAATTTTAACCTTTATCTGCTTGATTTACTTTTTAATTAGTAGAAAATCCCTCATGTACTCAAACAGCAAGTGCTGTAAATTTGGAAAATGGAAGAAAAAGAGGAAGGAAACTACATCATCCACATAAATAATGAAGTTGAACCCCTGTTTTAAATTCAAAGCTCAGTTCAGCCATAACTATAGAGCCACAGCTGGCACCTCATAATGAAAACACTTAAGTGGCCTATTGAATGTATCCTCACTGTCCACAAATGAAGCTATAAACTTTCTTTAAAGCTTCATTTCTGTTTCAATGCCTGCCCATGTCTGTAGATCTTCTGTAGACTTCACAGTAGCCTTGTGTTTTACTGACTATGTGGGACAGAACGTAGCAAACCTGCAAACATCCAGTGTATTTAGTTCTCTGCAGCTGTGCAAACAGCACAATACATTTACAATATTCTACTTTAAACATGCACATGGATAATTGAACTTCAAAGCAACAGCTCTGCTAATTCTTTTATGAGGATGCAAATTACTAGTGTGACTTCTCACCACATTGGGAGCTTAATGGGACAATCAGTCTGATCTAAATCCACCCTGAGGCATGAGCACAGCTGGGGGTATTTCTGCTAGTCTAATCCATACTTTACTCACTGGCAGGGTGCAAAACTAATAGTAGCCTGGAGCTGGCAAAGTTTTCACATTTAAATTCCAATACTTGAGTTACCTCCCCTTGTAACCTACATTATTTCAGGAACAAGGGCCCCAGTTCTGGTATTATTTGCAAAGATGTTGTCCACCAAGCATGAAGATAAAATTTGAACTATGGGAAAAAAATTCAATGTCTTCTCAAAGATATGGTATGGAAAGATGGAGTATTTGTTAAATTCATCATCTTCTCTTCAGTGAAACTATGTTCAGTTGTTGTTAAAATGTGTCCTATTTTTGTTGTATTTTCTCCTGTATACCTATCTGTTGGTATATTTTTTAAATGAGCTTAAATTTCATAAATATTTGCAGTCTTCTCCTTTGACCATTAGCATTGTACAGCCAGTTTTTAAGTGAAAGTCTGAAAAATAGATTAGGTGGCATAATGCCGGCCAAAGCAATTTACCATCAGCTTTCCAGTTCACAGAAACAGATAGTAAGGTTTAACATCTAGCTATTGGGGTGTCCAACTAATTTATTCAGTGTAGAAAATTAAGGACCAAGAGGAGTAACTAGCTTCACACTTTTGCCTGTCCTCACACATGCACCTAAAATTGGCCAAAATAACACAAATAAATAAAGGGTAAGATATTATTATTAGCAATTGAAAATAAGTGCAAATTTTAACTTTGAAATGTAACTTGAATTTTCGTAAAAGGCCACGTAAAAAATTTATGGCTTAGTTTTCCAAGTAGCTGGTGAAGCTACTTCTCTACATGAAGAGAATCTTTTCAGCAAGTGCTAAGGATCTGTGGGCTGAAATCTTGCACCTTTTAAGGTCTCTCTGTATGCATCGCGCACATGCGCGCGTGCATGTGTGTGTGTGTGTGTGTGTGTGTGTGTGTGTGTAGAAGGAATTGTCTAACTGTTTGTCCAGTCCTTACCTCCACATTCTAGCTGTTTATTTTCACATTTTTTTACAACTTGCCAACTTCTCAGAGGGAATACAAAGGATGAAGTGTGGAATGAGAATCCATTTTCATGAGATAGCTGTTACAGTAGAGGAACTTCTAGCAGCTCATTGTTTTGTACCTTGCTTGCACGAGCGCTGGGGCAATAACAATTTTACCCGTATAAAACCATTTTCTCCCTTGAAACCTGGTCAGATTTTACCAAAGAAAAGAAACATCTCCTCACGTTCAGTGCCAGTTCAGTGCATCAGAGCCAGAATGCCATATTTGAGCTGACTCAGAAAGGGGGGTTGGTCATGGTCAAAAATCCTCTTGCTTCCTTCCAGGACTTTACCATGCCACCAGATTATCCTAATAGAGGACAAACGCTAAAAGCCGGTGCATTCATGTGCAAGAACACCTGCAAGACATGGTCTGCTGGCACTTCTTTAAATCTGGCATTTAAAATTGTTCAGACAGATGGAATAGAAGTCTGTAATAAAATGTGACATTTCATTTTATCATCTATATTTGTTAAGTGAATTCTTCTGATCATTCCTGCTGTCAGCAGCACTGAATGGGAATCAGATTCTGACAACTTGCAGTTTATAAAAATCAACTCCAGGGGTCAGACAGAAAAAGTATAAGTAATAATTAATTATAGGATATACATTCATCAATGGAATCTTGCTGCAGTGGGTGACAGCTTAGCGTAAGAGAAAAAAAATGACAGTACTAAAAGAAGTTGTAACTTTTTTAGTCAGTCATTTACTGACTACTTCTCAGTACCTATTGCCTGCTTAATAGTCTTCCTTATATATACTTCTATATATTAAGGTTTTATTAGAAATTAAAGTTAAAAAGCAAGAAAAATAGATGTATTTTCCTCTGTGTTGCCCAGGTAACTCCCACTTGTTTGCTTAGGTATGTAACAGAGCAACTGGTTTTCTGTCCTCTTCAAAGCACAACTCCATTCAATCCATGCTGTCCCTCCATCTCCGTGTTTCACTCCTTGCGTACCTTGGACATACTCCTGGAGCATCTGCAGAGCTGCTGTCAGAGCACAGGTACAGCTGGCAGTTCTCACAGACTGCAGCAGATAGTCGCGCTGATTAACTTCCAATTTTTATTCCAGAGAAGCTAAGCCTAAAGGTCAGCACTTCCCACTTAGCCATGAAAGGAGGAGGTGGAAAATTGGCCTTAGCATAGAGCAAGCCCTGACGCTTCGAAAGATTGCCCCATCCCTCCTTTTCCAATTCAGTCAGGGACTTCATCAGCGATTATAACACTTAATATTCATTTAGATCTAAATTGAGAGTATTAAGCAGTATATGATTGAGCTTTTAATTAGCAGTTACATAAAAAGCAGCTTCCACAATGCAAGAGAAATGTCATTGAGAAGTAACTTTAACTCTGACAGTATTTTGCAGACAGTCTCTTTGCATTTTATAGATGACATTTTTCTGAGGCCTAGCCCTGTGTTCATGATGACTACTTGTTCCTACTACACACATGCATTTTTTTGCATCCGTAGGACATACCAAAAATACATGTGCAGAAGTAAACATTATTTGCACTGTAGTAGCAAGTAGAACCCTGATCTTCAGAGCAGGAACTGCTGTGTTACGCACTTTATCAACAAGAGTAAAACACATCCTCAGCCTTGAAAGCTGATATTCTAAATAATTGCAGTAGTTACAGAGACGCTCATGTGAATGCCTGGAAAAATGACCATGGTACTACCAAAATTTGTAATTGCTCATTATTTATGGCACAAATTTTCTTCCTGAAGAAGACAAATTAGCCAAGAAAGTACTGCCACCTGTTGACAAAGTGCAGAAATGAGCTGGAGGCTAGGGATGCAAAGCGATGGGTCAGTGCAAAGGAATGGTTACATACATCCCTCCTTGAGGGTCTCATCAGCAGGGGGATCTATAGACCAGGGCACTCACTTGGAAATGGCTCTTCCCGCTTTGATGAGGGCAGATGGTGACTTTGTGAACCTAGTGCTTGCTGCTGGGAAATGAGGAACAGGATTTGCTGATCCTGGCAGATTTCAGTCTCCTCCTGAAATCTCAACCCTTCACTCTCCAAAACGTGGCATCCCTCGTCCATGAAAACCCAGTAACCCATAGCCTGGCTGCACTTTATACCTGAAAAGTATGTGGCTCTCATTTGAATCCCTCTGCTCCAGATCCAAGGTTGACCTCTCTCCCTGCTGCCAGCATCAGTGACCGCAAGTGGAACTTGCCAGTACTGTAGTTGCTCTTGATAACAGCATTATCTCTTTAAGGCTTCTTGAAAGTTCGCTGCATAAATCATGTATTTACTTTTTACATTTAACATTTTACTTTAAATACCTGGTCACTTGGGGCAACCTACGTTGTTTGATGGTGGTGAGGAGCAGAGGGAATAACTATATGAAGACAACACTAGCAACTCAT
This sequence comes from Struthio camelus, assembly GCF_040807025.1. Classification (NCBI taxonomy): domain Eukaryota; kingdom Metazoa; phylum Chordata; class Aves; order Struthioniformes; family Struthionidae; genus Struthio; species Struthio camelus. Next base: position 16,666,525 of record NC_090949.1, read on the forward strand.
TAGCTAATTGAACAAGCATCAACAGTCTCCCTGTCAGTGTTACTTCTCACTGCTAATTGAGTTTGTTTTGGCCACTGACTCTCATATGCTGCCTTTCCAAGTATATTAAAAAAGGGCACTTATTTGATGGATTTTTTTTGTTCCATTACAGTAGTTTTCAGGAAGCCAGTTTCAAATGGGGTGTTATTAGCAGGTGCACAGAACATTGAATCACAAGAAGAGCTTCCATCAGTTGATGTGTTTTGTTCCCTGGTTGGATGGAAGTGTCAAATCATTACCACTTAGTTTTTTTAGTTGCGCCTCTGAACAACAGACAGGCCAAGATTTATTTGCAAAAATTATTCAGCAACACATTTCAAATAATGAATATTTCAAGTAAATCATTATGGGCTATACTTGAAAAAGAAAAGAGGCAAAATAGTTGTTGAATTATTCATGCAGCTTTAGCACTAATGTAATAAATATTACATGGTGTCGGAGGGAAAGGAAGGATTTTGAAATGAAGAAAGAAATTAACTATGAAGGAAAAGCACCTGAAAATTGGAGAAGGTGAATATACAGATTTGAAATATATGAATACTAATGAAGAGACTAACAGGAGAAAAAAAAAGAAAAGATGACAACTACAAATTACTTTGAGGGGCAAAATATTCTTAGTCTTCAGTTCTTTCTCTACCTTGAATATGCAAGACTTCCAAAATTTCCTTCAGCTCTGTTTAAAGGCAAAACCAAGAAAACAAAAGATGACCGACCCCCTAGACTTTGCCAGGTGGGAACATCTCTAGATCTGGCTAAAAGGAATTACATCATCAGAAGTACTGATTTACACAAGGGCCGTAACATCTGGAGAGAAATACCATTTTGAACATTATTTAATGCTGCATTTTTCTTTTGAAAAGTGACTGTTCTTACCAGCTTAATACTGAATTAGAATTATGGAATTGTTTATTTTTTAAGAAAAAAATCCATAAGAATCCTGTTTAGGCAGTACTGTTGTGCTTCCTGTAGGCACACTCAGCAGTTTTAGAGCTATTAGCAGCTACACCATTAAGCATGTTTGAGTGATCAGTCAAATCAGCTCTGACATAATGCATTAGGCAACAATGTCATTAATCCCTTGTTTGCTATTTTGCTGAGGTGTAACCTGTACAGATTCTCACTAGTCTTGTCCGTTGACTCTTCATTTTAACATTCCAAAAATTAGTTAATTAATGAATTTTATTTTATTTTTGTGGGAGAGAAGGAGTTAACCTTTTTTTTCTTCCGACACTTCCTTCCCGTTTGCCTTCTTTTTAACAGTAAGTAGAAAATTGAAAAGAGAAGAGAGGAAACAAGTTCAAGAAGACAGCATATTCCAAACAGATTTTGAAAAAAATAATTTTTCTAAATATGGAATGGAAAGGGAGACACATTTCACAGTTTTTTTCCTATTGACAATTGATTTGGACTCCTGTGTATTTGGAGCACACTTTGAAAAATGCCATCCCAGAATTAGATGCAATAAAATAAACTCCACTTAATGATGTTTATAAATAGTTCCTTAAACCCCAGGAATAATACATTACAATAAAATAAATGTTTCATATTCATCATTTCCATAAACGTCTCATTTACAAAATCTTTCGTAAGTCTCCTCCTCATTGGACATTTACCAGCCTTGGCATACCAATTCATCTTTTGCACGTCTGCTCAGAAAATGCAATTAGTTTTGCCCATATGCTACAGAACTACATGATAAAACAAAGGAAACAGAAAAGGCTAATAGACCTGACAGACCTTCTCCTTTCTGCTGTATGTTTTGCAGAAGGTTTAGAAAGGTAAGAAGGTTTTCTTCCCCTCTGCCACCGGGTGGGGATATCATGTTCTAAGTAACTTGAAGATCGTAGAAGCAGGGAATATGTAATTGGTTCTAATACTTTTAGTTCTACTCACTTGAGAACGATCATTTTCTTGATACTATAAAAGACTTTTAGTAATTCCCAAATAGATGTACTTTTCTTGACCAGTTTATTAGCATTCCCGTGAACTTGTCCTTGCAAAGAAATAATAAATAGCATACTTTATGGATATGGATACTGATCTGAAATTTTGTGACATAGGAGACCCAGATGAAAAGCTTTTGATACAAAAAATGACCCCCATATGTAGAAAATACAGAAACTCTCAGCTCGGTCGTCAACTTTATGATAGCTCTGCTCAGTTTTGTTGGCATGCGGCAGAGCAGAGAGGGACTACAGTTCAAAAACGAGTGATATCTTGGCCACCAAAAGTTGGTTCAATGGCATAATCTTGCCGCTTTGGCTTGTAGGTAGAGCTGGTCCAGGTTCTAATCTTACCTTTTTAGATTGAGTTATTTTTCATGTATTATTTTACAATGAAATCATTAAAGAGAGATCCTAGGTTTTAAAGTATCATTGATTAGACTGATTACACTAGAACAAGGTGCACGGGAACGTATGAATAACATCACATTTTTTGTGATTTTGATAGGACAGAAAAATTTCTCTCTCCCTAAAGGAGAGGATTCAGGAAAGGGTCTCTGGGACTAAGGAACTGAATATAGGGGACGTCTCAAATTATATTTCCTCTTAGCGTTCCTTTTTTCATTAAGCAACATTACTTAACTTCCATTCATATTAGGCTGATCTTTTTGGTGTACAGATACTGGAACAGAGCTATTGTAATCATGATTCATGCATTAATTGCAGCTTCTTCAGAGTTAACACCAAAGGATGAAATATGCTCTGGATGCACCATAGTTTCCTTCTTCATGTCAAAGAGTCTGCAACTATCTTCAAACAGTTCTCTCTCTGTTACAAAACATTATTTTTTTTCCTGGATAGTATTTTATCAGCCTGGTTTAAAACCCAAGATTCAAATCACAAAGAGAGTTGACCTTTCAAGAGGACATCACCATCACAGTGTAGAGCAGAAGCCACTGGCCACTTGTTAAGTGCTGTAGTTCAAAACACATTCTGAAAATGTTGAACTCCCTATTTTCTTATTTTCTCCCTGACTTCCAAAACAATAAGTGTCAGTGTTCACTACCTTCACTAATTCGTGGGAATTTGGTATTGGAGAAACACCATTTTAATTTCGTGTCTAACACACCACATGTAGTTCTTGCATATGTTGTTTAATGGCTTTGCACTTTTCTTAAAACAAAAAACAAAAAAACCCCTTCCAAATTATTAGCATTCTTTTCTTTCAGTAGGGGGCTCAAAATCAAAGCTTCTGTACCTCCATCCTCCCACTTTTCTTTTAGGTTAATTTGGAAAAAAGAAAAGCTCTCCTAATCATAGAGATTTAGCTTTCTTTATAAACTGGCTATTTAAAGATCTGTTTACAAGATCACAATCTGAAACATCATTCAAAAACAGTATGAATTGATTACATCCTTCTGGAGAACATGTAGCAGTAGAATATGCATTTGTAGCTGTTACACTGCCCTATAATTAAGGCTTTATTGCTTCCCTTCTAAACACATGTTGCTACTGCTGGAGAGCAGCTGAGATATTTAGGATGAGACAATGGAAAATGTTCCCCCCAAAAACACCCACCCAACCTCTGAGAAATAAATGGCAGAAACAGTGTGGTCACTACTGAGTATGAGTAAAGACAAGCTAATGATTACATTTTTCTGCTCCACTTTCTTTTTCCCCAAATATGATTAATAATTTGAATATTGCTTAATTAGGAGACTTTATATTAGAGCAGCTGAACAGTCTTTGTTTTTTTCATACATTTCGATGGATTCTGGATCGGTCAGCAATCACACTGGGAATTTTCACACATCCCAGAATGAATGAATTTACCAAAAAATGAGTCATGATATTAATACACTTGCATGGTTAGACTTGCTTAGGCAACTTGACTCTGCTTTGGACTGATCTCACATATTTCAAAAACTAAAATTAATAATGAAATGTGTCTTGCACTGAGCAGCTCCTCGCAGATAAATGAGCTAAATGTCAGCTGCTGGCTTTATGGGAACATAGAAGTGCCATGTGACACTTTGCTGGCCATTTTATGAAGTTATTCACACGTGTCCCTACACCTATGTTGTTATAAAATATCTGTGCCACAAATAATGAAATAGAATAATATAAGGCAAAGTATATTTATCAAAAATCTTCCTCAGGAAACTCTGTCCCCTGTGTACTCCTATGTCTCTGCTTGGACTCAATCTGAAGTTCCCAGATCATCCACATACTCAGATTCCTATTACCTTTAAAGCTCAAAACAAAAACAAAATCATTGTGAAAGACAGATATTTGTTTCCTCCCCATGAATGTTTTATTTCCTAGAAGATTAATAATCATTAATCATTGGTCCACTGAGAGGTTTACAGGTGAATACCTCATTTACTTACTTACTTAGGCATTTGTATTAACAGAAGGCTCAGGATGCCCTGTAGTGCACCAGGACCCATTGCGCTATGCTTTGAATGAGCAGAAAGATGGTCTCTCACACAAACAGCCTACAAGAAAGCATTAGACTGCAGTTAGTTACTGAAGGGAAGGTGTGTAAGAGAAAACAGTATTGTTTAGTGTTCTACACATGCAGCATTTGGGTAGCCCTCATTGTTAAAAACTTGTATGGACAGAAATGGGACAACGAAGAGGGAAAAACCCCAGTTTTCCCCAGGAACAAACAGTATTGATTTCTAACTCTACAAATGTCAGGGAGGGACAGTTCCCACTGGGTAGCTATGTTTTCCCCCTGCCATCAGTTTAAAGGAGCTGAACTTACAATAAACAGGGGGACTTGCTCACAAATGGAGGATTCATGAATCTCATCCTAAACGTTATTCAGAAGAAAAGCTTTTTAATAGTTTTAAAGAGCTGCTTAACGATAGATACCATGCTATAGGGTGGTCCTGGGAGCATGTATTTGTGGATGTCTGCGCACACTTCACAAGGCACCCATAGCCCTGCCCTTTGCAGAGCAGTGTCAGCATGCCGTGCTACCACCTGACCTCATGTGCACTCTGGCCCTGGCCATCCAGAGTGCACACATGACAGAGGAAGGAAGGTATTTTCTTTTTCCCACTTACATGCAGATTTTAATATTAATGGTATATTTATCTTTTTTTTTTTTTTGAATATTTACATGCATTTGTATTTCATCTGAAATACAAAAAGCATGCACTTAACTCTGTATTCTAAATTATATAAAACCATGTCTATGCAGTACTTAGAGCACATGGTAACAGATAAATGATAAACTAAATTCATTCTCCGTAATAATTCCCAAACCTTGTCTTCTGACAGGTCTGTCATGAACCCCTACAGCCAGCTTAGTTCACATCTCCAAAACAGCAGGGAAGAAAATACGTGCTTTGAAACATGACCTGAACCCAAGCTCTCACAAGTTAAAAGAGAAAGTTCCAAGGACCTTTTGGACAGGTTTTTGTCATAGAGCTTCTCCCCACCTCAAACCAGGGAAGGAAGACCAAGGCTGATGGCTTTCCAACTGTAACAGCATATAGGCATATCACTTCTCTCTGACTTGGCATGGTCCTCAGTTAAGTTTAAATATTCTCTGCTCATTAAAATGTAGGCAGAGTGACCATCCACCACCAAAGCAAACACAAGGCATTGGCTAAGCACTCCAGCCAATGCAAGTTAGTGCAGAACCTCTCAGCTCAACCAGAAGGAATTTTGATTTTACTTCCCCTTGGAAAACTGATAGTTAAAACTGGGCACTGCTATTTATTTATATTCTCTGGATCTATGTTATTGGAGAGGGACTCCCAGGGAAAATCTTCACAGCCCTAAAGTATATTTGTTCAGAATAAATATTTTTGTTACATGAGATGATGTATTCAAAGTCTGGAGATATGAAATAAGGAAAGCATTTTATTTGGTTTCTGTTCTCTTCTTTTCCATGAAGGTCAGCAGTAAGACAAACGCTGCTAAGGGCAGATGAACGTATAGAACAATACTGTTGGTCAGCGATCTCAACTTGCAGACAATGACTTTCTGAGCAGGGGAGCCAGAATTCCCATAGCAACCCTTACAAACTTCAAGTGCAGTGTACATTCATTATATGTGGCGAGTCATATAAATTAGGAACAGGAACATTTTGAATTAATCGTTAAAATCTGAGCTAAAAATAATTTAAATCATGAAAGAAAATAGACTTCTAATTTTATTCAAGGTATTTTTTTGCTTCCCAACTATTTTTTGATTTTCTACGTTCTGAAATCTATGTATAGACTGCAATCCAAGTGACAGATGACAGTTATCTTTGTATCACTACTCATAATCTCTTTTGAGTAATAAGACAGAATACAGTAGCTCCTTTTGCTCTTCACCGTCTCTTTCAGCATTCAGTGCTCAGTCAGTACTGCTGCTAACAGAAACAGGAGTTATCTTTCACCAGTGTAACTCTGGCTCCCAGTCCTTTTCCTGGAGCCTCCCCGCAAGACTGCACTCACTGTGCCTTTGCCACCTCCTCCGTCAGAGTAGTAGTGGTGCACAGGTAGCTGGAGTACCTGACATGTCGTAACGTGGCTGTAAAAGCCCTTGTTAAACCAGGGAGAAGTATTCAGGTGCTTAATGTTTGAGCAGGAAACAGTATGTGACCTGTAGGAAATGGCTTTGGCATCTCTGGAAAGGCAGATTAACAGGAGAGGAAAAACAAAAACTTTCTGGGATTTTCTAATAGTGCTATGTCTCCATTTTAGCAAGACTTGGCATCACCTTTTTTACCCCTGCTGACAGAAGCTGGTAAGTCTAGGTGGCTTGACACAGTACTGTTCTTCTGTATTAGATATTCTGGATACAGCTGGTGCTTTTAAATACTGAGAGTCTCTGCTTGAGCAATAACTCAAAAGTGGAGAAAAGGCTAGTATAAAAACGATTTCAGGTACAGTCTTCAGCAGAACTGTATTTCTGCATTAGCTATACCCATGTGTGACAAAATAAGGCATAACTGTACTTGTAGTATGTTTTTAAGCTCTTCTAATAACTGGGTACCATTGTGCACAATCAGCATCACAGAAGAGTATAAATTAGTTGCTTTACCTGCTTTTGCATCTGCCCTTTTATGTTTCTCCATTATTTTTCTTTCCCCACAATGAGTTGGTAACAAAATATATGCAATCACAACGACAGAACTACATGCTGGAAGACACCAATAAATATTGGGACAGCTTACTTTACTATGATAAGCTGCCACAATTAATTTACTTAAAATTCTTACTGTCCTGTCAGTGAATTAACACATGGTTTCCAAAGAGCTATTCTCATTTAGCTATTTTCTCTCAAGCCCAGTTACAAATGGGTAAACTCTTTCTCTAACCTTCCTTTAACCTTGTTTTTATGTCAGCAAGCAGAATATCTGCTTTTTTTTTTTCCTTATTGCAAATGGGATTGCTAGTGGACAAAAGTAGGAGAGGATGTACTAAATTACTGTAATTGTTTTCCTCTTCATAGAATTACTCTCAATTTCCACATTGCGTAGAATCATAGAATAGTTTGGGTTGAAAGGGACCCTCATAAGCTTACCTCTTTTGCATTTATTAGACTTAACACTTCAGACTCTTATACTGGGATCTCTCTAACACAGGGTATATTGAAAAATCGATCAGTAAAAAGAGATTAAAAAGCATTAGCATCCCTGAAACTTGCATGAGCTCCTCACTCAGGTAGTCCCTGTCAGCTTTAGGGGCTCAGCCCAAGCTTTGTGGGGGCCCAAGCAATTCCTACTCCTGTGCAGGAGATGCAGATGTTCAGGGCATCTCTGATTATGACTTGTGACTCGGTAACCAAATAATGTGATACGCTGAGTGAATAAATAATAGTTCTCCAGAAGTACGAAGCTTTGTGGTAGTTGTACACATATGGAGCTTCTTGTTCAGCTCTAATTTTAAATGCTATTTATTCAACACCTGGTGAAAGTTTAATTTATAATTTAAATAAACACAATTCCAGAGTACAAATTAAGAAGTAAACATATTATTTCTTTTCATATGCAAAAGAGCCTTGTAAGATGCTTTATTGTGCTAAATTAACCCTAAGGATGAAAAAATATATTAAAACGTATTGCAACCACTATTATTTTTTGATTAAACAAATTAATTGAAAAAGGTTATTCAGTTGCCCTTTAAACTAATTTACTCTATAGCTATTACTAAAGAATAGTGAATCATCACCACAACATGCAATCAACATTTCATTCCAAATAAATTTCTTAGTTTGGATTTGACAGTTAATGGCTTAACTCTTGGTTAATTATTAATGCAGATGTAATTATGCTTATTCCTTAAATAACCTTCCAAGCAATACAGTTATTAAAGGAATTATTCCTGTTGAAAACTGAGTGTCATGTCATGGTCTAGATCAAAACTTTTTAAAGTCAGAAGTTAGGGCTTTTTGCCTATAGGAAAATGATCATCATGTTTTTTGATCATTATTTCCATTATATTTTAAACAAATAATAATTTTTTTAGAGTTCTGCATTTCTTTAATTGTATCTCTTTTATCACTTTTGGCCTAAAACAGTACATAACTTCACTTTCCACATCTCCCAAAACTGTGTTAGCTCCCAAACCCACTCAAAGTGTAGGCTTATCCCTTTCAGCGTCAGGTGATCCGTGGTCTCTCTGTTTCTTCCAGTGGTGCAGAATCACTGCCAGTACAGTGTGGCAGCCCCCAAAGATCAGTGCATTTTGGAAAAGAATCTAGTAGGCTTCTTGAATGAGTTTAAGTTCAGTTTATTGGCCAACATTTATTTTAATCACTCTTGTGTGCAGTTAGCTGCCTCTGTGGCACTGCATAGATCAGGTCTCTTCTCCCATAATTGTGATGCTAGCATTGAAGTCAAGGCAACGAAAAGCCATCGACAGTTCATAACTGGTTCACACAGTCAAAAACGGAAAGTTGTGCAATACTTTATCCACACGTTGCTTACCAGCTGCTTTCTACCAGTGCTGTATGTTTCATCCTCTAGTCACTGGAGTCAGGCCCGCCAGCGACCAGGGAGGTATTCCTGTTTGTCAGAACGGTTTTATTCAGCCAGTTTTCTTTTTCTTTAATAAACTTAAAAATATATCAGTGGACCTTATTACACAGACGTCTGCCCTCATCCATTCTTCACTAAGCTGCAAGGGATTCTTAATGCAATACTGTAGGTAGTGCCGATAAATAATATTTAACCATGAGCTGGGCACGTGAAAGAAAACTTGGTATTCCGCCCGCCCTGCAGTGATGGAAGGCTCGTTTCATGATTAATTTAGGCTTGTATTATCCTTATTTTACTGACTCTATCAGTAAAATCCTGTCAGCAGCAATCAGGCATATATTATAGAAGGAATTTCAATATATAAAGCCCAAATGCTTTGAAAAGTCACTATTTTGACTGCAGTCTGACAACAGCAGGGGACAATAGCTCTTCTCACATTTACGTTTTTTTTCTCTAGATATGTATCTTGCCACAGATCACCTGGGGCTCGTCAGCCCTAATAGCAATGTGGTCTGCACGAGGCAAGGATTTAAAGTTATTCAGTGCTTACAGTCACTGATATCCTACCCATACAAGGAGTCTGTGTCCTACCTTATTATAGAAAATCTCCACTGGCGACAGCTACCCTGCTAGGCAGCTGAGTAACCTTTTGTTTTTTCCTTTGCATGCGTTTTCAGTCAAACAGGGAAGATGCATTGTTTGCAGGCATGAATCACTAACATGAAAAGAGGCAGCATATTCCCAACAAATGACCTTTTCTTCTGTCTTGTTTCTTTCTTCTCTTTGTGGTCAAGGTACAGACCAAGACAACTGAACCTTGCAGCCCTGCAAACTGTGCAGTCACAATATTGTTTGAGGAAGTTGGTTATGCTTAACCAGTAGTTGGAGTTTGCACACTGAAAATGAGTTTTTTTCAGTATCTGTACATAAATTGAGAATGCTGTAATGGGCACTTTGAAAGTATAGGCTATTTGCCAATGCTCCCTTCTCTGAGGCTGGGCAGAAAATGGCATCACTGCAATAAACGGAATTGTTGGGCCAAGAAAACACTCTAAAATGTATGGTTGGTACGTTGCAGAGTGAGGACCTTCGTTTCCTGTAGGATGCTCTCTTCTTCATGCCAGATCTCACAGGGTCATGGCAAAAGCTTATAACAAGTCTTGATGACAAGATATATATAAAAACTACTATGAACCATACTGTCTCTGGTTGCCAGAGAAAGCTCTTAAGCTGTAGTAGTTATATATTAGGTTGTTGTTATACAGCTAGGAAACTGCAAGGTGCAGTTTGAATTTTTCGTTTCATTTTGCAATAAAACAATAATGTTGTTAAAGTGATCTCACAAATTTGAGAATAAAAAGCAAGAGAGAGAGAGAAAGTCTTATCTTTAAGTAACTGGTAGCTAGAAGTAAGTAGTCAGAAACTTATTTTAAATGGCTGAGCCTGAACAGTCTATATATACAAAGTCTATATACAAAGTCTATATTCAGTCTATATCTGAAAACAGCACAAAGAAAATTCAGTAAATATAGGCAGATGGATTCAGAGTAATAGAATAGTTCAAGCACTTTTTAAGCTTTAACCTAAGGAAATTAAGACTCCTTAAAAAATCTTTTGAAACAGGGCTAAATACACAATAAATTATCTAAAAAGTCAGGGAAGTTCTGGAGGTTTTTGCAAATAATATGTACCTTTAACCCCCCCCCCAGCCCCCCAGCCCCCCCCCTCCACCAAAGACAATGTTTTACTGTACTTATAAAAAGACTCAGAGGTGATAATACTACTATTAGAAAATCAGAAAAGAAAGAACATAGTCCCACAAGAAAGCCTCTACATAACTGATTACTAAGGTGTTTCCCCTCATAAGTTATGGCCTAGTTAGAGGAAAAGAAGTGAAAAATAAATTGTGAAAATAATGAACTGCAGCCCGCTGTTGTTCCCAGGGATGCTAAATCTCTCTCTGATGGCTCTTCAGATGCCCAGACACTATTATCTTGACTTTTGTGAGGTAGTCACAGAGTTTGCTTTGTCTGAAGTATGCAGACTGCTGAACTGTGTTTTTCTTGCACCTATGAGGTGCCTCAGAGAGCAGCTTCGTGCACTGGCAAAATGTACGGGTAAAATAAACGATGTGCACAGTGGTATTCCCCATCTCAGCTAACCTTTTCTCAGAGGAGCTTAAATTGCAGGCATTCTGTTTAATTTCTGGTTACACTTACGCATTCATATTCTCCCAGTTCTTGTTCAAGCTCACTGTCTTGAACTTTCTCTTGTCTGGTATTCAGAGTGTTACTGTTGCCTGTCTTGTAGGAAGCCTGCTTATAGGAGCTTACACTACTGAGACTGGAAACTAAAAATGGCAGGTAAAACTGAATATTAATAAATGCAAATTAATGCTCATTTGGGAAAAGCCAACTCTCCTATATATACACCCTGATAGAAAATGAATTATTTAGTACTCTTCAGAATAGCTCTTAATGTTAGTGGACAGTTCTGTGAAATGGCAGTTCAGCATTCAGCAGCAGTTCAAAAAATAAATGAGGAATTAATAGGAAAGAATGGTAAAAAAAACCCAAAGCATAATTGTGGCAGTGTACATTTCTGGTATGTCTGCATCTTGAACACTCATTGCAGCAAAACTGAAAATACAAAGAAGAGTGACAACGATGAGCACAGCTGTGAAATGGCTTTTGTACAAAAAATATTAGGATATGGCTTCTTTTCTTCTTAGAAAACACACAGCACTTGGAATATGTGCTAGAAGATTGTAAATTCTTGAGTAGCACAAAGAAGACAAATGGGAAACAGTTGTTCAGCTCTTCTGACAGTTTAAGACGTAGAGGGCCTTACCTGAAATTATTGGGTAGCTGTCTTAAAAATCAGAAAAGGAATTGATTTTTCCTGCAAATTTAATTCACTTACACTCATTACAATAAATCCTAAAAGTTTAGATGGATTCACACACACAAGAAATTCACAGATGAAAAAAGTCATTAAGGCCTGTTAAGCACGTTGATAAAAGCTCTGACGTAAGAGATTTCTGAGGGGGAAAGACATAGTGGGAAAAGAGCACAGTACAACCACCCAGTTCTTCCACACCTCCTCTGAGCGCCTACCGCCGGCCCGGCTGGAGAGGACACTGCACTGCAGACGCCTTGCACCTGGCCCAGCCTGGGCCTCCCCTGACAGTGGCTGGTCTCTGTTCTTTTGTAAGAATAGCAAGTTCTTTTACATTTTTCCAGGCTGGGAGAGATGCATGCTTCCTGTAGTATTTCACAAGCATCTTAATTTTATAGCTCAGAAAAATTCAGCTGAGCTTTCATTAATGCTTCATGGGGCAGCCTGACAGCAGCCTGCCTTACGTTGCTGAAAATGCCGCGCTTGGATTTATTATGGTCTCATTTGCAATCTAAATTTCTTAACATCAAAGCCACTAAAAAGACCTGTCAGCCTAAAGTCTAGCTTGGCCAGGTCTGTGGGCACCCAAGCGCAGCTGAGTGCTTAAGAATATCCCCCCAGAACCCCTTTGTGAGAGACAACAGTCGGCTCACAAATTATCACTAGTAGAAGGGGAGGGCTAAAGTCCTCCTGTTACGGAAGGCCAGAGCCACAGTTCAGCTGACTGTCTTCTCCTGATTCCTGCGTCTAGAGGGAAGAAGTTAAGGATTATAGGAAGGTCAGGTAAGGGAGTAAGGGCCATCAGCCTCCGTCCTGCCAGTTCCAAATGGAAGTTGTAGTGTTGGCAGGATCAGTGTTGCAGCTAGCTGTACATTGTTATAGAAACAGTTGATTTCATGAACTGTAAGTTTGCTGGTATTTTCTCTTTATCCTTTAACCAAAGGCCAGATGAAAGATTTTTAGCGGACATGTAAATACTGCTAACAGATAATAAACAGATTGTACAATTTTTGACCACCATTTAGTTTACTGCTCAGGAAACTGAATTAACGGTACTTTAACAGAATCTTATCTTCACAGAACAGGTTCAGCATCTTTCCATACCACTTTGGCACTGAGAGACTAGCGTGAGCTATTAAAATAATCCTCAAAAGAGCTCCTTGAAGACTATGCTATGTAGTTTTTCAAATACAGGATTTTCTACAAATACAGATTTTACTCAACATGTGAATATAACAAGCAAACTAAAATAAGAAAATATTTCTAAAAGAGTAGGAAATAGAATGAAGGCAGAATTTTCTTATTAAACTTTTTATTAAAATTAAGCTATTTTTACATATTTAAAATATTTTATATCCAAATTATGCAATATTTATGAAAACATTTGTATGCAAACACTTGCATAAAAATATGTAAAGTCACAACTGAGCAATATAAAGCAATATATAGCATGATCCAAAAAGTATTTCAGGACACTAGAATACCTGAGTTTTCAATAAGCTGGTTTTCTGCGTGTCACTGAATTTTAACAGTTATATTTAATAATGTTTCTGATCTCATATAAAGAGCACTTCTTTGGTTGGGAGAAACTGCAGGGAAAAGGTAGATCAGCCAGGGATATTACTCAAGGCCTATCTTCAGAATCTTCTTCCACATGAAGACCCGCTGTTTGAGATGTTAGGAAGGACTCCCATGTAGCAAGGCACTTAAAAAAGAACCAGATAAATATGAATATAGCAGATGGATTTCTGTAAAATTGGTAGCCAAGGAGAAAAAGAAGAAAAAATTTAGCAGAATACATATGCATTGTCACAAGCTGCTTTTGTGGGACTACGGTAAGAGCTAAATATGGTTTTCTAGGCAGCTCAGTGATATGCAAAATGTTAGCCAACATGCTGAGTGAGCTGTAAAGGTCACTTTTACATAATGACAAGCGCACAGTGTGAGCATCATAATTGTACGTGTTAGCATGGAAGATGCTAACATTAATTATCCTCTTCTTTAATCTCTCCCTTTAGTTACAGGCAAAGATATCTTCCAAGTAGAAGGCATGCTGTCAGAAACAGTTCCTCTGTAATCTCTATGGATTCCTATTGTATACCCAATATTCTTTCCAGTTAAATTAGAACAGTTTGTTTCTAAACACACAGAAAATTCATTTTTCCCCTGAGTAATGAGAAAGAAATGGGATCAGAAAGGGAGGGTGAAAATGGCATCCTCAGGACAAATGTGTTCCTCTCCTCAGGGAAAAGTGTATTTGTAATTGTACAAACTATTTTTTGATTTGAACTACCAACACTGTAGGCAGTAAAATTAAAAAAATCCCCAAATGACTTTAGTTCATTTTGGCTTAAATGAGTGTCGGCAGCTTGGCAAACCATTACAAATCATAGATTAGTGTTGAGAGTCATGACAAGCCTATCACTGGGTAACCTGTGGGTGTGCTGCTGCTTGTTACCCACAGTACCAGGTTTCCACTTTTCTGTCATTAAAACTGCAGCCAAAGTCTTGCAACAATTTTATTATTGTTGATGCTATTGAAAAAAAAAATTGTAATGGGAATGTTGCATTAAACCCTCATACCTATTGCTATTGACAATACAGCTTATTTACTACTTTTCCTGTGGAACCTGAAATATGTATAATAAATAAGTCTTCTGAAAATTCCCAGGAAGTATCTTTTCTGACTTTAAACCCTGGAAAGCACACTCCATTTATTCAAATTTTGAATTAATTCAGTAGCCATGAAAATGGCATCATTTTCCAAGTGAAAATTTTAACTATAAGCTATTCAAGCTACAGTAATTTGCTATGCCTAGCTAAAATGAAATATATAGCATCCATCTGTCTTTGCTTAGGAGACACAAAAAACATCCTAGCATTCATGCTGCTTGAACCTGTCTTGTTAGACACACTTCTAGTGAATGCCATCAAAACTAAGCCAATGTGGATTTAATTGTATATTAAAGAGTTTAGATCCTGGTATTATTGCATATTTACATGAAAACAGACAAGTGGGAGGAGCTGATGGTCACAAATAATGTTTATAAGGAACATAACAAAGGAAATACACAATATGACAAGAGTTGTGGGAATCCATGATGACAGAAGGATGCAGAACCAAGGATGACCATCAAACTAGAGTAACCAAACAGGACAGCAATTATGGACTCTCTCAAGGTACACTTTAAAAAGTAAAAGATGTGGGTTTGCAAGACAATATGAGAGGTGAAAACAGCCAACTGACCTAAGAGATCACAAACTAAAAAAAAAAACGTAGACCTTAACCTTAATTCTACATAGGTTTTTTAGTCACTATCAGGCATGTTAGAGACGATATGTCTGTTCACATATTGTTCCTCAGACCTCATAAGCCATGAATCCACTCCCCGGCTCTTTCTTTTCTGATCTTGCTGACAAAATCCCCAACTAGTTTCTGCTGCTTCTTGTACAGAAGAACGACCTTATGTTACTGTTCAGAGTAGATCTAAGGTTTGAATTACTGTGGAGAGAGAGAGTAATAACACTACTTGATAGGATTTATGTGGAAATCTGCATTTCTTCATTGGCTTTTTGGAGAAATGCTATTTTGAAATACTGAAAAATATAAAATCGGAGACAGGCAGTGAAAATAGAACTAGCATGAACAGTGATCTATGCGTGTTGCAAACTGATTTCTGGCTTAAAAGGTCTTTTTGATCTTTTGTTTCAAGCCTTTAAGGTTTGGTCGTTAGACAGATTCTCCCCCACCTCATGTGACAGTGTGGCAGCTGAGTCTACCTGAGATGCTTGAGCTGGAAGGCGGCATCTTGGTTTTACAATGTCTATGAGATAGCTGCTAGCAATGTGTTTTCATTGTGGCTCTCAGACTCTGAGATTTCTATTTGCTAGAGCCCAAACTGGATTACCATCCGAGAAAGCTGCAAGGCACATCTGTTTTCCTAGATTTTTTCTAGGTGTGGGACAAGAAATGATCAGTTTCTTGAACAGTCTTTTGCTGGCATTGAATGATGTTATTTATGAGCCACAGTTTAATTTATCCCTTGTAACTCCATGTTTTGTCATCCTCTCATTTCAGTAATGTGAATTAAAATATTTATCTGCACTGGCTGGAATATAAGAATGGCTCTGTGTTATCACTGCAGCACTAGGCCAAAATGCACATTTTTAAATGAATTCACAACATATTGCTTATCCAGATAGATACAATCTACTGCAGCCTTTCTAGACAAAGAGTGTTTTTTTCTGTTACACAAGTTATTCAATTTTTAATTTATTCTCATTTCTGTAAGCAAAACATGCTTTCCAAAATGTAAGAGCTATGATGGCTTATTTCACTGTCAGACATCACAGTGCTGCTACAGCTGACAAGTTTTATAATTAACCATACCAATACAAAACTAGGTCTCTGTGCCTTAGGCTCAAGGTTTTATATTGTAAAGCATGAACTGCATAAATGATATTTTTAAACGATGTATACTTTGCCATTATTACATAATGATTTTACTTAGTTTTCCTGGGAGAGTGAAAACGGAGCTCTAAACAGAGGACCAGCCTGTTTTAACAAAGGAGAGGGACAGGAAAAAAGAACAGCTCAAGTCCAAGAAATTAAATGTGTATGCATAGTACTTAAAGTTCCTAATCCAGTTACTTGTAAAAGTCTTATATAAGACATATAAACCCCTAAATACACAAAATGAAATAGCAAGAGCTTAAATAAGGCTACTTTACCTAACATATTCTGATTACTGCTACAGGTTGCAACATCATTTTTTGAAATAACAGTGAAGAGGTTTTCACATAGTACAACTGCATATCTAACTAAAAAGGAGATATAAAAATAGAATGTGCAGTAGGGATGATAACAGAAACAGTGTTTCACATGCCATATTTGTTTCTATTCCAGTCCCCCGTTTTCCATGGTTGATACTTTTCTTAAAAACTCAGTTTATGGTGACATTTCCTAGGGTCGAATCTGAAGATGAAGTCTTCTGTGCATGTGAGAGAGAAAAAAAAAACATTTTCATAGTTTCTGGGTGCAAGGAAACAAAAAATAGAATGCAAAGAAATAGAAAAAGCCTGATTCTCCCTATAAAAAGTCATCCTAAAATGTTTTTTAAAAATTTTCTGTTTGAAATGCTTGAGGGTTCAAAGATGGATCTTGACTTTGAAACAACATTCACAGAGACAAACTGGTTCAGCCACGTGGGAACTTTCGAAAATTGCATGAAGCTTGTTGGCTAAATTCCAAAGCATTGCGAAGGTAGGATATGATCAACGTGCATGAGCAGCTAACTTTGCCACGCAACCAAACGACTCGTTAAATGCCTCACTGCAGAGAACCTCTAGGGCAAACAACAAATCTCATCTATTTTTCTACAGCTTATTCTAGACAGAGAAGTATATAAGGGTTTGGCACTTAGAGAGAAGTTGCAGTAATGGGAAAGGAGTATCTTTTTGACCTAATGATTTTTTTTGGATCAATTTAAGCCCGTACAACTGTATGGGTCCCAGAACTTTGTAGGTCTCAGAAATTATCTTTGAAACAAAAACTGATTTCCTGAAAAAAATCAGGAAATCATTTACATTTTCTCAAAACAGTAAGCAGTGTCAACATCAATAAGAATCTCACTAGACTATCAAAGATAACTTTAGCTTTGCATCTGACTAAGCTGCAAAGGTTTAACAGGATTAGTTTGACATGAGAAAAGTAAAATTAGAGGCTACACTTTAAAACAAAGGCTCATTCATGCAGAAGAAGAAATATTTTCTTTCAGTGCCAAATCTAATTAAATATCCCTTGTCATTCAACATTAGAAAAAAATTCTTCCTGCATTTACTAGAGTGTCTCATGAGCAGTGGGAAAACAAATTCTCATATATTTGCTGTCTATGGATTTACAATGTCTAATTTGTCTTTGGATCAGGCTGCAAAATCTAGTCCTTTATTCAGGCTTTTTTTTTTTTTTTTTAAATGAATAGAATGGGTTGACAAGGCTCTTTTGTCTGGTGGGAGAATGAATATATTTCTTTTTCTTTAATGTTATAAATATTCTAGAGATTGTAGTAAGCATAAGAGCAAAACAGAAGGAAAAATTTGGTAAATTTTTAATCACTACAGCTCTTTGAAGCCACATTCAACCTTCCTTGTTGCCTGGATTGCTTTTGCTAACTTGTATCGTGCAGCAGGCAGGCATGCTAGCTATATAATATTAATAATAATAATAATAATAATGTTGAATAATGACCTTGTATGTTGTTTTATTTTTACAAATGAAGTATCTTTAGGCCTCTGGAGAATATCTATTTCTAACATAATGAAAATACTTCTGGCCATAATCTACTCTTTCTCAGCTGTAAACTCCACCCTGTGGACAGTTTGTGATTTCAGCTGTTTAGAAGGTATCATCTGTTCTGAACTAAGTGGTGTGCTACCTCAGTATGGCATTAACATGTACTTCATTCCAGAACTTTTGTCTGTGAATAAGGCAAACAAATGGATGCAATTTAACATATTTTGGAAACAGGAGTAAAGTTCTGATTTTTTTTAAATAAAATCTTTTCATATTATTTTAAAAAATCCTCCCTATTTTAGCAATGCACTTACAGTCATTACTGACATACTAAATTATTGGCTTTAAGCCTTTGTGGAATACAGAGAAGCTTAAGCATGTATTTAACTCTTCTCTGAAATGAAGACTTTATGGCAAGTGATTGGTCAGTCATGGTAATACTTGGCTACTAAATGACATCACATTTAAACGTTTTATAACATAGCTTGCGCATTATCGCAGCAAAGATTTCATTCTCATGGGTCTGTATAGGAGCACCCTGTAAATTTACAATGCTCAGCATTATTTAGTGTCTCTGTTATAGGCACACTGAGAGACACAAGGAGATTGGTGATTCCACAGCTGTAGAAACAAAGGAATACCTCTTGTTCATTACATATAGATATAAACATTTATATGTTAGATATAAACAGCCAATAAACTGGAAAGCCACTGAAATATCTCTCCTTACTTTGAATTACTGCATGCAGAGAAATGTAATTCTATGTAATACTTTAAAGTAGCACTTGATATAATGTGAACATTAGTTCAGCTTAGGGGAGACATACTCTTTTATGCTAGCTAAGTGATGCTTGACAAGTTGACAGCAGAATCCTTAGGCAACTAAATTAAGGAAAAATCGGAACAAGTTTAAGGTCGTACTCTTTCCCCATATTTTAACAAAGAAGAAATAACATTTTAGAAATTCTAGTGTACCTTGACATACTGCTTTGTTGTGCTTGATCACCTCAGCTTTCATTTTATACAAACTGTACGATTTTGAAGGACTAGATTCTCTAGTGCAAAAGCCACCAGAAAATATGACATGTCTGTCTCCCATTACTCTGTAGTTCTCAGAAGTTTAAGGGATGCAGACCATGGCCGTTAGCAGGAATGGTTCCTGGTTAGGCCTAGGAGATGAAGAAGTTAGCAAGACTGGGAAATAACGAGGAATGCAGTGAAGCACTACTGTACAGAAGGGAAGGAGACGCTGCAGGTGAAGAGACATGAATAAGAGTTTACCTGGGGGGAAAAAAGCTACGGAAAGAAGGATAAACAGGTATAGTGACTGAGTTAGTTAGAAATCAGGAGATGACTCTCCAGAGTAGACAGACAGACAGAAGAGCTGGTCAGTTGAACCATATCAATGGCATCCATGGTGCGTGGGAACATGGACAGAATGTGCTTTGAAGTCCAGGTCTCCTTGTGTGAATGGGTTGGTAGGGAAAAAAATGCAGGAAACAACATGAAGGATGTTAAAGCAAGAGTAGGCTTGTAAGCATAAAATGATGCATCAAAAGCATGAAAGAGTAATTTAACTTTGGATATGTGAGAGAAAGGTAATGATGCAGTAATGACTAAGCAGGTGAAAATCACTGTAAACGAAGTAGCGTAATAGGCGCACTGTGCTTTTGCATCAGTTTAAGAAGTGCAATTCAAACTATTTTCTTTAAAAATAAAGTAGGATTTTGTTTTCTACTGACAACAAATGGTGTTCTGATTCTCAGGTTAATGAGATTCTCTGCCTGAATTTTTACTTCCAAACAGCTAAAGTGGTTGGGCAGTGCTTCTTTTTCTTCTGTTTGCAGAAGCATAACGCCTCTAGTTTGTAATATAGGGCCCCCTGTCAGCAATCACTTCTCCAGTAATTAACCATCAGCTTTAACTGCAGGTCTCAAAAAAACCCCAGTAAGATAAGATATTTTTTCTAAAATCTAGATCTATCAATATACGACAGCAAAAACATTTTCTGCAGATGTCAATATTCAAGAAAAACATCAACAAAGAATAATGGCTTAGTATACATCGATTTGTCCAATATTACGGTGGCTATTTACAAAGAACCATTTATGGTTACAGTGATAATTGAATCATTTTGTGCAGTTTGTGACTTATGATCATAATTTCATGTTCATTATGAGCTTTGGTATTCTGAATTAAAATTCTAATTGAACAAAAAGCATTTCTAGATGGGTAAGAGAATCGAAGGATTATTTTTATGTTTTAATTTAGCTAATCCATCACGAACAAAGTATTCCAATATATTCCCATATTGATTTAGCATGCATATTCCTGACGTAGAAGTTAGAGAGCATCAGTAACTGAAGAAGAAGATGTGAGAGGATGCCAAAAGTTTGCTGCCTGATTTCAGAAAATATTTTGATCTTTATATATAACAACAGATTGTCAATGTCCATGCATCTCACAGACTGTATGTTAATTAATTAGACTTGATGATCAAGAGCTCTGTCTTTTCAATTCTGTTCTAACAAAATGATTTGTAAAATCAGGACACTGTCATCAGCTAATGGGCAAGCCATAAAAAGTTCAGAATGCAGGACTGGAAGTTACAAATTGCAATAACATATGTTTATGAAAAATATTGTTCTATGATTAATAGAAGGCTTATTATACTCCTATTTTTTTCCAACATAAAGGGAAGTTCTTAAAAAGAGAAGTTCTTTAAAAAAATTCAAGACATCTGGGATATTTTCAAAATGTGCACTTCAAGAAACAACATTCCCAATGAAGAAAATTCACAGAACACTTACTTAATATACTTCCTTACATGCTTTCAAGTTTCTAATAATACGTTCTTGTAAAAGGGAATCCTTACCAAAAATATTAGACAAGGCATTTGAGTTGAAAATGAAATTTAATTTTAACCATTTTTCTTTTTTTCCAAAGTAGTAAGTTTCAAATATAACAAGATTCAATTTATTAATTGTATATGCTTGCAGCATTTGTATATTTTTAGAAAATGTGCAATAAGCTTTTCACACAGACTCCTCGAAACTGTGTTGTTACAGTTTTATCCTAGTATCCTGATTACTTCATGAAAGACAATTCCTTAGCAGAGAAATAACAACAGTAAGAATTTTCTGCATGCGCTCTTTGAAAAGGAATCATATTTAATTTTTTTCCTCATGCAAAATTATTTATGCAAGTTTGAGCTTTTCAGAGGGCTTCTTGGTGCAGTTACAGCAAAAGGTTTCCAAACTGAAATATAGCAGCTGACACTGAACCAAAAAGTATAGTCCAGATTCTTGTGCTTAGTAAAACAACACTGCCCTCTGTCGATGATGAACTCAGGATCAACAACTGGGGCTCAAATAAAATACATTTTGTTTAAAACATATCAGTCTAAGGATAACTGACTCCCTCTTTCCTCTGATCCTGAAGTTAATATAACTTTGAACTAAAATGCACAAATTCCTCTTTATTTACAATCCACTGACTTCTCCACTGAAATAATCAATGAAATAATAACATTGATATGAGTAAGTGTGTTTTACCTCTTCATAATAACGGAGATTATTCTCAGCCACATTCGTGAATGCTGATCTCATATCATACTGCATGTTTTGCTTCCATCTGTCCCAATCAGCTTTCAGAGCATTATTGGCACATTCTACTTTGTCTTCAAGTTTCCCAATTTCTTCTGTGATCTAAACATGAATTGTAAGCATGAAAAAAATTAGTAAAGTCACCATTTCAGAAGTGATTGACACCAAGTGATTGTTGTGCAGTAAGATGAGCAGAACTGCAGAACCTAGGCTGACATTAAACTTAACACAGAAAAACATTCCCTGGGGATAAATTTTAAATTTTGTTCCTATGGAGTAGCTCAGTACAATTTCTGGAATATTAATAGCACAAATTCCAGACCAGAATTAAAGTGTTGCTGAAGATATTCCTATTGACTGAAAACTTATGGACACTGGCACCTCTTCACTAGCTCTTGATAGTGACTTCACCTAAAAAGGAAAGTACAGAGCGCTATACGGAAGCAGAATCAACTATACATTTTGGAATTCATCCAGAAAAGGTGAAAAAACTCTGACGGAACCTTTGATAAGCTCAGGAGAAATCAGAATGGGGGGAAGACAAAATAAATCATAAACACAAGCTTTATGATTTCTTGCCTAGTCCCTTGTAATCTTTTATTGGAGAACTAACCTCTGTGCGACCACGTGAGGGAGAGAGAAATACAGAAGTAGAGAAAGAAATTAAAACAAAGGACTTCTGCAGAAAAGGAGCTCTTTCACACGGATCCAGGTTCAAAAACCTCCTGGGCTACATTGCAGACATTACTTTCTTCTAATACTGCAAATGCCCAAAGTGACTTCTGAGTTAATGGGACAGGAAACATTAAGTGGATAGAGGGCCTCTCTTTAATAAGTCTTCTAGTCCTCCCAATAATTTTGTACCCATTGTCATTTACTAATCAGCTATGTCAGTCCTGGGTGGCAGGCAATCAGAAAATGAGATAAACCTGCAGCTATGGTGCCAGGTAATGTTCTGGGACTGCCCAGTGACTATCTGTGACCAACCTTCACTACGGAAGTCAGGCAGAAATGCTACCAATATAGAACACTGAAGACAAAAAGTTTATCTGCTCAGATTGCTTCCATTGCAACGCAGGTCCCATTACACTCTCCTCTTCTTTACATGGATTTTGCTCTCAGGCAAATTTTTTTTCTCCTCATACAATGCTTCTGTAAAGTTAGATAGCTCCTCATGATCTCTACAGAGTAGGTGCTTTCATTGGTATGAACTTCCAAATCTTTTACAGGTTTTTCAAGGAACACTTAGGCGATTCATAGAATGCAGAAATACCAATACTGAGAGCAGAATGTGGAAAGTCAAGGCATGTAGCCTCTAGCCTGAACCAGGCAGGGAGGAGCGTGTTCCAGCACAACAGCTGCAACTGCTGCAGACATCAGGAACGAACAAAGCGGCACTGTCTGCAATGGTTACAGAACTGGAGCCCCCCTCTTAACATTCACCCAGGTATCAATGGAGGCAGATAGCGCCTGAATGTTTCTTGCATGATCCTGTATCCAAGCAGAGACACATATGGTTTAACCAAGCAATCTACTCTTGTACACATTTCCACTATGCGTGGCTCTGTAGAATTCCTGTTCACATCCCATATAATCTCAGCATAAAATGTCACTGATTCTTTGTGCTACAACAATGTAGTACAGTCTCTTGTTGACAACAGACTTTATCCACCAGTGCACTAATGGCCCCTCTTCTTGCTTCAGTCCTTGTAAAATTTATGTGATCTACTTTTTCACACCTGAAAAAAACTACAAATACTACCCTCTTCAGCTGACATGATAGCAGAAACCAATGAAGAAAGGCTTAGTCTCTAAACTAAAACATCTACCTAGTGTATCCATGGTTTACACAGTGTAAATTGTTATAACAATTAAATTTGATTCTGAATCCATTTGCCGCGTTTGATCTCATTGAGGCAGGTAGTCTGGTAACTTAAATCTTACATCAGTGATTACCACAGAATGACAGCACAGTACGAAAGGACATCACTGGACAGGAATGCATGAGCTAGACACTGCTAGGGAAGAATGCTGTCCAAATGTGAATAGTGAGGCTTACCCCACAAGCCAAACTACCCAGTAAGTGACAAAGTGTTTTACAATATTTCATTTAGTACAATAGCATGAATTTCTGTTTTGTACATGAATTAATCCTACAGTTGATGGTACTAACTCTTTTCAGTCTGGTGTTAAAATGTAAGATATATTCAGAATGTGACAGTTTCAGCCTTTCACCTCTTCATTATTCAGTTCCAAGTCTGAATACTAGAATTCACAAGTTAGCATGTAATGTTTATCTGGTTCTGTCAGAGCACATTATACCAACCTTTGTCAGAATTACTGTTAGCACTAGTTGGCAGTATGAAAACTGTTAAAAACCTGAAACCACTGAGGGTTGCAGTAGCATTACTGTTTATTCCTTCAGAACGGAGCATCGCTGCACTGACGAGCAACGCAGCCACGAATTCCAACGTCTCTACAGCTAGAAATCCAGAGGAAGCAAAGGCCTAGACAAGTAGGAGGACACTAAAGCCCTCCCAAATATTGCCTGCAGAGCCTGCATAAAATCACATTCTTCAAATCTTCCATACCCTGAACAACTGCCTTCTTTAAGGCCTAAGAGGCAGATTTTGGGCTTTTAAGAAGCACCACAAACAGCTGCCTAGAAACCAAGTGAGAGAAGCACAGCTTAAGAAAACTGCTTTTCGCAGCTAGTGAACTTGGTATCTCATGAGGTTTAACTTGTGATTCCAGTTTATTTCAGCTGCACTGACCTTGAGAACATTTTGTATTCTCCTGCTGTATAACTTCCTGTTTGTTAAACCATTTAATGCTTGCTGTGACTTATACTAAAGATCTTACAGCCTTTTATCAGCTCTAATCACAGTCTGAGTTCCCTCATCTATAGAGTGGAAATGTTCTTCAAATAAGATTAGAGTTCATGCTACTTGTTGTCAGCAGAATTTCTGGCTATTAGACTGCATTGACAAGTTCAATCTGACATCTATGCTGAGATGATTAGAAGTTACATGAGATCTGCTTAGAATTAAAAACGTGCAAAGAGAGTCCAAACTCAGGGTTTGATACCAATTCCAATAACAGCACCTGTGTTTTCAGGCTTTTTGTTTTTTAAGACCTCCTTTTATTCTAGAATCAGTCTAGTTAGAAACCTCAGCAAAATATTTTAATATGTAATAAAAATAAAAACATAGTAAAAAAAAAAGTTAAAAAACAGTCAAAGGTTACCCAAAGTGTTATAAATACTATGTGTAAGAAGTACTTCTGCTCCACTTATAGTACAACCTGCTGTAAATCTACAACTCCAGACTTATCTCTTACTCCTCCAGGAAAATAAGTCAACCTAAATTTGGATAAATCTTTATTACAAATTACAAAACTGCATCTTAATTATGAGAATCATTATTATGCATTCATCATGAATGAACTAATGTTTTAATTTGATGCAAGGCTTCATATAATGTTTTAATTTGATATGTTTGCAATCCTATCTATGGGTGACATCATTTTGAAATCAATTCTCCATAGACTCTCAGTGAAATAAAGAAAAACTAGTAGTTGGTATCAACAGAACAAGTTCAATCTTGTTCCTTCAACAGAAAAATGAATATAAAATCCCCGAAAAACTCCTTAAAAGTGCTGTTTTCTGTAGACATAAATAAGACTACAAGTCACTGTGACTTCAGATTTGAAACAGAAGCTGGGCAGAAAAAAGGTTTACAATAAAGAGCATTTTGATTTTTAGTACATACAGCATTCGTTTTACTTATTACAGGGTGGTTAGATCAACTGTATCTAAATACCCCTTTCAAACAAAGGGCTTTTAGTTACCATAATAATCATTAGTAGTAAAGCTGCACCTACCTATTGTAGAATAAACTAAACTGTTCAAAAAGTAACATACAGTCATTAGAAAATCTACCTCTATCTACTCCAAGAATAATGATAAATAATTTTCAAGAATTAAGTTATGTTAGTCTTCCTTCCAATTATAAATTGCTGCTCTCATTTGAGTTCGGTGGCAGGTTCCATCAACAGGCAGCGCACCCGCAGTTGCCAGCATTTTCCTTGATTGGAAAAGCTTTCAGCTTCTAGTTAAGAAGAAAGTCTTCAGAGTACACCTTCCACTCAATTACAGAGCACAGGATTCTATGATCGGGTTAGACTGACAGACATCTATTTTGGTGCTCTCATGAGAACACAAAGAGATACAAGATCAACAGGATTTTTTTGAAATAAGTAAGAAATAGGGGGGTTGAAAAGATAAATCAGAGACCTGAATACCTGGGTAATCACATTGTTCAAAGGCTTTTACCACAACTAGAACTAGGAAACACAGAAACAGTGAAAAAAAGACCTGGTTGTACAAAGTGATCTCAAAATTTTACTGTAACCAAGTACAAACATCGCATTATGAAGTAAAATATTCTAAATATCAAATCAATGTGGCATGACCAATACTGCTGAAGGGAAAATTATTCTTCTTTGTCTGTATTAGTTCAAGAAAACAAATTCAAGAGAACTGAGTGATGCACTGTGCTTGAGGACTGCATCAGATTACAATAAAAATATACTCTTAAAAGAACATGTCCCATCAGGCAATGTTCCTTTACCCAAGATGGACAGCAGTAAGACATGGTATACAAGTTGTATGAAATTGCAGTTCATCATTGAACCACTCTGTGCAAATGCAACTGTTTTTAAGCAGGCTGCCAACCTACAAACAGGAAGCGCTGATAAAAAGGGATGCAACACTGAAAAGTTCATATAGCTAGCTGCGTACAAGAACTTCTGTGATGGCATAGAACCTTCCTTTCTTAACTATATACTTTGTTTCCAAATGCAATCTAACTAATAGATCTTACCTATGATCCAGCGAATATGAGACCTCAGGTAGCAATTAATTAACAAGTACATGCACTGCTCTTATAGACAGACTGAAAAGATAAATACTTCAGTAAAATTTGCTAGAAATTGGCCTTGCCTACTTTTAAAAAGCGATATTAGTGTTAGCTAAAATGTTAATTTATTTCAAACAGAAAATACATCTCAATCTATTTTGGTTTAACATTCTCCATGAACTCATACTTTTGGGAGCAAAGAGAGGATGTGGTTTTCCTGGCAGCCCATGACTCCTTCCAGTGATGCCTCTGAACATCCCTGCAACCCTGGGCCAGGGAAACTGTGAAAGTCCTCACACGCCCGCACCCTCCCTTCTCAGGCACCGTGACCCTCCCCACATGTCAAGTTTACAGATTTTGCCTGTATCTACCCAGTCTTTCACAGGCAACTGCAGGCATGAGCTCTCTGAGAAATACACTGGCCTCCAGCAGTAACGCCAGTAGACAAGAGGACTATGAATTGTCATTTCTACCCCAACTTCTGGCCTGTTGGGCTTTTGTTACTTAACATCCTCCCTGTAGTTTAAGAGAGCTTTGAACTTTACATATAATGTAAACTAGGATGGGAGAAGTAGCAAAGTAAGTAGAGAAATCGAAACGAGACTTGTGAGCACAAAAGTAATAAAATGAAAGGACAAGTTAAGATATAAGTAAACAGACTTTCTAGTTCAGGAAAAAACAAATAGATGTGTTTACGTACTGTCCCACTGCACTACACAGAAGCAAATTTTTCCAAAATATACTGTTGACATCACAGATTTTACACACTGGTAATATATTCTTATTTATTCAGTTCATTGACAAGAAATCAAATAAAAATATGCATGTCAAGTGCTAAAACCATCTGAACAGATCAGCTTTATGTGAAAGCTAGTTATGACAGTCCTAATAAAAAGTATCTGAAATGTCAAGGACTTTCTCCTTCGATGTAGTAAAAAGTTACTGTAATTACTATTTAGTTATTTTTATGTATTATTTACACTGTCTAATACTTCACAAACAGTTTTAACACTGCTAAAAGAACATTATTTGGGCTGTAGAGTTAAACAATCAAATATTTAAGAAATGCCCATTCTATTCTCCGTTGTATTTTGAAGTCGCACGGGACATAGCAGGGTTGTGTGCGTGGCTGTGGTTGCACCCAGCTCGGCCAGAGGCAAGAACCTGGCTGGCTGCTCCAGCAGTCAGGCCAGCTACTGGGGCAACGCAAACTCGTCCGCTCACTCAGTTCTGATGTTGGCTTTGAGGATGACTCCAGGGGCTATCACAGTTACAGTCTGACCTCACTAGAATGAAGGTGTCATATTGTAAGGAAAACTTAAGAAAAATTAAGGTCCAACTAGATAGGAGAGAAACCTGAAAGAACACAATCCATAACTTTTAAATATGTGCAATGAACAGCGTTGCTCATTCTACCTCCCTCCTCTTTCCTAAACCAATGGAGCAGCAGTGACAAGATCACTGCAGCAAGTCTCACTTTCTTTTAATGCCCAGTGCGCAAGTAAAACAGAAATACTAAAACTAAGCTGCTGTACAGTCTGGGTTGACAAAACTTTATATACGAGACTGCACTATCGCCAGTCCTTTGATACACCCACCTATCTACTTAAGTTTTGCATTTTTCTCATGATTGCCTTTGCCCGGTGTGCACAGCTGCAACACCAAAATTTTGTCAAAGTATGAGAAATATACAGACACCATAGAGTCACACAGCATGGCTTCACAGGACATGCTTTCTTCAGGGCCTTCATCTTTCCTAATTAGAATAAGGCCTAGAATATTTCAGCATTTAGAGAAGCTGACTTACTCACCAGATCCTTTTCTGCCTTTTTACTGGCTAAAGCATCAACTTTGGAATCAAGCTCGCCTTGGATTTGGTCTCTTCTTTTCAGAACACCCTTAATATGGAAAAAAAAATGAAGGAAGTAAACCAATTTTAGCCATCTTTTCAGAAACTTGTCATGCAATTGGGATATTTCATTAATTAAGCCAGACCACAGAATGACAAGATTTAAGAATCTTGGCATGATACAAGTTCCTTCCTCAAAAAAAAATTTAATGCCATTTAGTGAAAATTATTTTTTAATTATCTATATTTTTTCTTATGTGTTTTTTCAAGGATCTGAAGAAATCCAAAATCAATGCTACAAAAAATTGCCATACAAGGCATCATTGCTAATTGTAAGAAAAACTGTAACAGCAGTTAACTTAATGTCGAATCAATCTATGATATGTTCATGTTTTAAATTCATGTTTTAAAACAGCAGCATGAGTTTGTGAATTATTGTGAACAAAATTATCTTATTTGAGTAAACGCTACAATATAAAGAAGAATAATTAATTAAAAATAGTATAACAGATATTACTGAAATTGTGACTTTAAGCCATCAATATTATTTTGTAAGCGCCAAAGGTAGTTCAGTAAAATCAGATAAAATTAACATAAAAATGATGGATGTGCTAATATTGATATATGTGCTCATTTTCAGTATGTGTAATTATTTCCTTCTCTAAAACTCCATTAACAGCTATTGGATTTTTAGCAAATTGTCAAAAAATAATTACGAAGGGGAGGAAATGTTGCCTGTTAGACTACAAAACCGGAATGGCGGTACAGATTAAATTCCCATTTCTGATGTTCATTTGTTCTGTGACCTTGAGGAAGTCATTTAAATTTCTCTTTGCCTTAGTTTCCTCATCTGTAAAATCCAGTGTATGTATCTCACAGAAAGGTTACAAAGCATTAGTCCTTTTAAAAAATAATCAGAAGCAGGAAATTTATCATTACAAATCTCACAACTTTCTTTTACATTACCTTGCCACAACTGGTTTTACTGCTTCTTCTGCATATACCAAGGAGATTTTGCATAGATTTTGCAACTTGCATAGGGCAAGTTGAAACAGCGCAGGGCACAAGCAGCTCTAGTTTCTCTAGCTGTCTTATTTGACCGAGTTAACTCTGAAATCTCGTCACTTTAACAAACACAGCAGAATAAATTAGGAAGCTAATTTTCAAATAATTTTTCAACATTTTTTTTGAACAGGTACTCACTACAAAAATTTGGTACACATGACTTTGGACAATTCTGAGTAATACATCAGCAATACTAACACTCCTAGCTTTACCATTCAGTAGCTGAGAATATCTTCTGTTTAAATAAATACAGAAAAACAGAATTTTATTCTGTTTAAATAAAATTCTGTTTAGCTGTAAGCATAGAAGGAAAACAAATAGGTCTGGAACAGCTTTCCTTCATATTAGAAATCCTTTTTGTTTTTTCACTATTTCTTCTGCCTCTTTCAAAACTATTGTATTGACTGTGTGCCAACTTTTATCATAAATACTGTTTGTACTACAAGATAAAAAGAATGATTTGAATACTAACGTGTAATAACTACAAACACATGCTGACTTCTTAGGAAAAAATGAATTTTTTTTAAATAACAAATTTTGGTATAATATTTAATATAATATTTGCTGTAATTTCTTGTACTCTGAGGCAGAGTAGTATAGGGAGTTACGCTCCCTGTGAGTCAGTTAGGAAGGAGTCAGTCCAGATGTAAATATTTTAGCTATGAATTAATCTCTTTCCTCAGTTTAAGGCTGAACTCCTAACACTGAAAAATACAAGAATTAACCTCTTTTACTGGATAAACCTTCACCTGTACGTTTGTGCATTATCTTGGCAGCAGCACAGAAAGGCGTCTGTGCCGAGGGGTTAAAAGCCCTCAGAAAGCAGGGTTTACTAGCATGGGACTTCCACTGCTGCATTTTTAGTATGACTAATAGTAACCTCTCCAAACTGTGACAGGGAAATAAGTTGTGGGAAAAATCCATGGTGAATGAAAGAAAAGAAACAATCGTAGAACAGATACGAGCTAGGGGAGGAAGGTTTTCCTCTGGTCAGGACCTTGCAGCAGTCCAGTGCTGCTTTGGAAATGTTGCATCAAGAACCTTGTGCCCAGAAAAAAAAAATGGCATCAGCAATTTGAAAAGTGTTCATTAAAAGCCAAGTAATTATTCTGTGGTTTGTCCAAACAAACCTCTCTGTGCTACAGACATAACACCTGTAAAAGGGTGAGCCGCACTGCAGACAAGAAGGCAGTGTGCAGGCAACATCTCTAAAATAATGTTAAAGTCTGGGACAGCTCATGAGTAACAGGCTTGGAGGCTCTGAAAAATAACATTGAAAGTGGGAGAGAGGCAGTCCTGCAATTTGCTACAACTCTAATCTCTTCGTTCTTTTAAGCAAAGTAATACCTACATGTGGACTTAAGGAATGAGGCCTGAGAACCTGAAAGAATGAGAGATAATAGGACATTTTTAATGGTCCCTTTTTCAGTGAAGCTTGTTTCAAGGAGAGTAGTCATTGCAGCAGTAATTCTTAACTTTTCTGTAGTTGAGCTTTGCTTGAGAAATTGGTAATGCTCTGCACCTCCCTGTATAGTGCCAGCAAAGGTCCCATTAACTTGGGTCTTGCACTACACATGGCTTGCAATACACCATCAGCTCCCACTTAGATACCATTGCAGTATGAGGTGGCTTCCCAGGAGAGAGATCAGAATACATGTTTCAGACTACAGTGGGCTGTCAAATCCAAAATGAAGAGGAGTTTGTATACCTGTTCTGCCTTGTGAAGGCAGCAGAGTGGGATTATGACCTGCTGAAGTCAGGTATTTAGCTGTATTGATTATCATCCAGGACAGAGTTTCTTTCAGTTCTGTAGTCAGATTTTTTATGTGCTCTACTAATGTAAGAAAAATATGTACTAACGGAACTGAGCATATATATTAGCTTATGGCAAACACCACAATGTGCTTATACAATGATGTAGGGACTGGAAGTTCCCTGGTATTCTGGAAGAAGAAAACAAAGTTTACAAGTATATCCTAGGAAGGGAAAAATCTCTCCCTCTCTTTTCTCCAAAACAATCTATTTCTAGATAAGTTCATATTGCACCAGTGTCAGAGGTCTTTCTAGGCTGCTGTTCCTTGAACCTGTCTGCTAGAATACAGAGCTCTCTTTAAGATGACGAAAACCATATATTCTTTAGCACAGCTAATAAGGACTGCCTGCCATAAAAAAATAGAACAGGAGTTACCAGAACAAAAATAAAAACTATCAAGCTCTTCTCATCTGAAAGAGGATGCCTCTTGCCTGATTAACAAGGAGAACAGGACAAAGCAGATTCACTACTAATGGACATCTATCCTGTGCTTTGCAAGTTTAGGAAAAATAGTTAATGGAGTGACTGCAAAATCATTGTCATCAGTTGCAAATTCTCTTCTAAAGTATGGCACTGGACTAAGCCAAACTTTATATATTGCCGTAAGCAATCCTTAAGGAAACCTTACCATCAGTATTTCACTGTAGAGAACATACTCATGTATAATTGGCAGCAGATTTTCCGAGAGCCCTGCCATTCGTTTCTCTGTAGCCTTGCAACACTTGTCAATGCAGCTGGCAACACCTTTTAGGGAGTCTGCTACATCTTCTTCTGATGCTGACCAAAGCGTGTGGATGGGGCCGTATTCCTTCATTTCATTAAAATACTCTTAATAGGAACATATGCACATATTAGTTTTTTGTTCATTAACAGACGTCTAAGTGATACTAACTGCAACCTTGTATTTACTGCGAACAAAACAAACGACTGAGACTAATGGTTAAACTTGCTCAAATGACCAAGATAAGTAAACTGCAGCTCATTGTTTATGAATTAATAAATGAAGTTGTTGTAACTAAGCAATTCCCAGAGAACTATCAGCAAAAAAACTCAGCCATTTTTAAAGGACACACATATCCATGTAAGACCAGATGGTTGTATTTAGATCATCCACAGGTCCGAATTACTTCATGTTGTCATTACGTAGACGGACACAGGCTATAGCAGCCCTGGGCAATAGGCAGTCTTCTAGTATTTTTTATTATATTAAATATATGGATATTCTAGAAATATTCTCCAGCCTCAGTGATATTCTCTAAGCACGCCTGTTGGGGCATGTCAGAGAGAATAAGGCCTAGAATTTATTGTGCCCTTTGGTAGTACTAAACTTGGGTAAGGCTAGATACGACCATGAATGTACCAAAGCGTACCATGAACACTTTGTTCATGTATTGAAACCATTTCATCACAATTTCATCACAACTGAATTTATAATGAAGGCATGTCCAACAAAAGATGCAAAGCATACGTGGCTGTAAGCCATCAAGAGTGTAATGTTTACTTTGAAATCAGTTGGACAAAAAGCCCACATGGAAGATGTAATTAAGAACCCTGTGTTGAGCAATTACTAGCAGGAGTATTTCCTGAATCACAGTTCTCAGCAATTCACATCCACAACAGTGCTGCCCTGCACACCGCAAGAGTTCTGCAGATTACTATTTGGAAAATCTAGAAAGAAGATCTATCCAGCAGCACTTGGGAACATGTCAAAATTCATAACGTTTTGCAACATCTATTTTGGCATTGATGCCTTCAAACTAAGGATCTCAGCCAGCTGTTTCCACTGAAGTGAGCTACGTCAAAATGAATCCTTTTCAGTAACATGTATTCTCCTTACCTAAAACCCCTCCAACTTAGTCAGGACACACTGAGATCTGGTACTGCACGCTAAGGCGTAAGGTTTCAGTTATTATGGAACGCAGTGTAGCTCCTCAAATTCTATTTTATACACAAGTAAAATCCCTCAAGTACTGACCAGCAGAAATTCTAATGAACATGGCTAGTCTGAGATCAGGGTCAGGCTCAGAAATTAAATAATTTAGAGTGCCAAGTAGGTGTTACTTTTAAGCAAAATTTGAGCTTAGGAAGTCATCTTTCTTAATCAAGGAAGACTACCAGGCAGTTTCCCATGACAGAAATAATTATGGCCAACAGTAAAGCTTTTAAATTTTTAAAAAAATTCTGCTTTGTCAACACAGAAACAAAGCTGCAGAATTAAACCAAAAAGGAGAGATTTGCAATCTGGGCAGCATTATATCAGTATGATACTGCATACAAAACTGTAACTTCACATTTCACTGAAAGTACAAAACAAAGGGTCAGGTAGTTCTCCAATAAGCAAATAAGAAGCTAGCTGGACTTGTATTTTCTTCTTTCTAATTTCCCCATCAAGCGGTTTAATGATATGTTAAACAAGTTATTAACAGGTTATTCAAGCTAATTTGAATAGTATTTTGAAAAGTATTTTGTCTGGTACAATGAAAGTAAATTTACATCAAATATAAACTCACTTTTTCAATATATTTATTTCTTAAATCAATAAAAATGAGGTTTGTTGTTTGCTACTTACCCCTTTCTTCCTTGTAAATTCTATGAGCTATTTTGTCCAATACATTTATTTTCTGACTAAAAGTTTCCATGTAATCATTCATTTCTGTAAACATTTCAGGTCGATTTTTAACTCCTCCTCTTACTGAGGATGCTACAGCTCTTACGGTTTGTCCCATTCTGCTCAGCAAACCAGGACCCTGCTTCTTGTGTGATGAAAGTTCCTAAAAACAAAACATGCTGTGTTTACTTTCATGTACATTTTTAAATTCTCTAAACATAATTTGCTATTTAAAGTTTTTTAAAAAAAGAAAAAAACTACATACAAAAACCTTCGTGAAAAAAAAATGCTTCAGATGTCTTTTTAGTGTATAAAGCTTCCTCTAAAATTATTAGACCAGTCTCAGAAGCATAACAGTCATGTGTATTTATTAGCTAAGCTTCTCTGGACAAACATAAGCATGTGGTGTATCGTGCTCTCAAAAAGAATGATTAAAGATGGCAAAAAATTTTAGCCTTTCATTCTTTAGGGTGTTAGCTAGTCTGCAATTCAGCCTTTTGAGCAGGAAAACAGAGGAAACGGTTGCAGATAGGAGTCATTCAGAAAAACAAAAAATGTTCCCACTGGAAGAAATAATTATCTATTTTTTCGTAACCGTTAATATGTGTTGCTAGAATAAGGTTTGCCGACGTCGAGAGGCAGGCTTTCTGAGTACAGAACTCTAATATTCAGCTGGATACATCTTGCAAAAATATAGTAGGAAATTCAAAGGCTGTATATTTCTTTTATGAGATAAGTATAATTTAGAATAAAAAGCGGGGGGGGGGGGGAGAGGGGGTGGAGAACGGGGGGAAGAGAGCACTATGCCAAAACAATAATTCACCTAAAATATTACTTTTCATATACTCTTGGAAGCTTATATGTATAACAAAAAGCATGAAGAGTTAAAATAGCACAAATTTGCCACAAAAAAACAAAATGCAGCAACAAAACTGCTTTAGAAGGTACAGCAATCTGTATCAATCTGTATGACAATACCCATGATTATTACCAAACCCACCACAGACAAAGTTATCTTGGGGGGAGTAATATTCTGTAAGTTTTATGTCTTCTTTTGACACTTTTGTAGCAAGACATGGTTGGAGACTGTTGCATGCTGAACTAGGGAGACTCCTGATTTACTCTACTAAGACAAGACATGGTTTCCTATAACTGTAAAAAAGAATAAAATCATTTTACCCAAGCCTGTGCAGTAAGAAAAATTTTGAAGTCTTCATTAAAAGTTAGAGTTGGATGATCAGCAATGCGGTTCAAAAATTTATGTAAAGCTTTTCTTCGAGTCTCAATGAATTCATCACTAAATCGTTCCACCATTCCTTTCATTATGAATTTTTCAGGCAATGGCTAAGGAAAAAAGAAAAAATACATTGCATAACTGTGCATAATATCAGAGGTATTTCAAAAGTTCTTCTACTTACTAAAAAACATAGGTACGCCTTGTAAAATCCACCACGGAAAACCCGATTGTTATGAAATTAACATATTCAACAGTGGTATAAACTGGTTCTTGTAGCAGACAGTGCAGCAGAATACGACTAAAACTAAGAAAGACTGAAATAAATTGCAAAAACTGGAAGATATGAGAAATACCCCATGCGATTTTTAGCTATCACATACATATAAAACTATGAAAGTAGGTTAATGTTTGTGAGATTTCAGAAACTCAAGAAAGACCTCAGACCTCCCTGTATAAAACTGGACCTATCTTATAAATAAATAAAAATAATGTAAGTTTTAGCAAACGAACAGGAATAATCAGTGTCGGGTGTGCTTCTTCAAGTTTGCTCTTCAACCAGAGGAAATCCTGATATCGTCTTCGAACTTCATATTCGCTGGAGTCAAATTCAGAGCGAGATGTCTGAAAACCATAGAAAAAACAGGCCTCGAATATTTGAATAATAGAAAAAAAGAACAAATTTTTTTTAAAGAAAATGGAGAACTTGAAGGAAACACATACATGGTTCTACTTTGCCCGTGCTAGCTGGTTGCTGTTCATTTTTAAAGTGCAATCAACTATTGTAAGAGATAAAACACATCCTTTTCTACTAAGAAATCAAATTTCTACTGTATAAAAAAAAGCAAGTACTAAACTGCAAACAGAATGACTTGTAACGATTAGCCTGCTACAGTGTTTCCAAAAGATTTCAAACATTATTCTGATGAAGCATTTCCTTCT
This sequence comes from Struthio camelus, assembly GCF_040807025.1. Lineage (NCBI taxonomy): Eukaryota > Metazoa > Chordata > Aves > Struthioniformes > Struthionidae > Struthio > Struthio camelus. Next base: position 16,702,720 of record NC_090949.1, read on the forward strand.
CAGCAACCATGTTTATGTTCATTACTTTTAGGGCTCTTTTTTAAAAGTAATTAAAAAAATCTAAGAATGACAAAAGCCCATTTTTTAGCATTCTGAAAAAATTAGAAGGAGCTGACATATGTCCTTGGAACCTGCTGATGTTAGTCAACAATCCCTATATTCAAAACATGAAAACTTCAGCATATCATAGAAATACAATTTATTGCACTGTTTAATTGATTCTACATTCCATCATCACTTCCAGTTCTGTAGTCCTTGCTCAAACTTGCCAACAAACCTTTACAGCTTAGAAAAAATGCTTATTACAGTGTTGAAAAATTGCCAAACTATGAGACTTATTTTATCACTGCCCTGTCTTCTGGCATCAATGTAGAAAAGAGCCCAAGTTTTCATTAATGTGTGTTTAGCGTTCATTGTTGCACAGAGACTTAAAATGGGATGCAAGTAAATGATAAAAAGCTCAAACATATTTTTGTAATCTAATCATTTTTGAGGGCTGAATAAAAATTTCTCAGTGTGTGTGGGAAGAATGCTATTACTTTATCATTATCAACCAGCACTACAAATTAAATATGATAAGAAAGGACAGAACAGATAAAAAAGAAATCCACCTACAGCCCTTCCATGCTTCTACATAAACATGCATAAAGTGAAAATTATTGCTACCAACCTAACAAAGATAGCTTTCTTCCCATTCTTTAAATATTTTATGAGGAACTGATATCTTCTCTTATTTAAAGATGAATAATTCCCATTTGAAAACTTGGTTTTAAATGAATCTTTTAAAAAAGTAAAATAAATTAACACAGCAATTCTCAAAATGCAGCCTGCAGAATACTTGCTGGTAATCCCAAAAGAGCTGACTGGTCTCACAATGCTGACTTTATTCCTTATTCCCAGTGAATGATTTGCATTCAGGACTGCTACAAATACACTGATTTGATTCCTAATATTACCTTTTCATTTGAGAATTGCTGCAGCTTCCCCAGAAATAATATGCAACTGCAAACAGGAAACAAACTTCCATGTGAAAGCAGCTGTTGTAATTACAAGAGAATGGAATCGGAAGGCTTTGTAGCAGGTAACATTTAAGCAAGGGAAAAGATCACTACCCTGCAGCTGATCCAAAAGTCATGAATACTTGGTCTGATACAGTGTCTTCAAACTGAATCAGTCTTTCTGCTGTTTCATATTCCTGTCAAAGATCACAGTAGAAAATGCTGTTTTCATGTAGAACTGATTTTGCAGGTGAAGGAATACTAATTATCTATTTTCTCAGCCTAAAAGCCCTGAATACGTACGCATGTGGACTCATCATACTAGATTTGCTTTCGGAATCTACCCCACAGTTTCATACAGCTTTATTGTCTCTAGCTCATAGCAGAATCACAGTATAATTTTGAAATCTGACTTAAGATGTCAGAGAACGATACACAGGAAGGGTCAAAATTCTTTAAGGCTGCAATAAAGAAAAGAAAATACTACTACTATTATTAAGGTAAGCCATTCAGACCAGCAATAGAAGCTTACCTTTGTGACTACTCTGTACGTAATAAATGTTTCAATGGCTGTAATATGGCTTTCAGGATCATCAACTGTAATGAAGAGATCTCTTAAATCTGGTTCATCTTCAAATTTATACTGGTTTATCATAGATGAGGGAGATGTTGGCATTGAAGGACTGAATGAGTTTGCCTCAGCCAGTGATGCATCCTACAGACAAGACACGAGAACGTATTTATCAATGCATAGTTACACGCACGCGCACGCACACACACTCACACATGTGCACACACACTCACACGTGCACACACACTCACACACACACACACACACACACACACACACACACACACACACACACACACATACGTCTCAGATGCTAAAAAGGCAAGTTCTTAAATAAACAGGTAAAACCTAGGGCAGATGAGAGGATTACATAACACATTGCCAATCTATTATCCTTTTCAGTATTTGCTTCAGTGAGCATATAAGAAATGAGATTTATTCTATTACTGATGAAAGAGCAAAATGCTACCGTTTGACAAGAATGGTATGCACACCTACAAAGACAACTTGCCTATGAATGCTAAAACTAGTTACGAATCCAAGGTCACAGTAACTGTGTAGGATGCTTACCAGCTTTATTACAATTGTTAGAAGCAAGTTACTCAGGACTTACAAAGTTTGAATTATCTCCAGTAACCTGAACAGGGCGGATAAAAAATGATGATAAAAAAAAAAAGAAAAATCAAAATTTTTATTGGAATTGGATATTTTACTTTGAATATATTTTAAAATAATATTTGAAATGGAAAGCTGTTACAGAGACCTAACATTTAATTAATGATTAAAAAAATAAAATAGGTAAAAATGCACCATAAGTTGGCTGCTGAATTTCAAAAAAAAAGTGAAACCACTGGTCTGCTGACGTGCAAAACCACCTTTTGATAATATCAGCCATTTTCACCACAGTATTCAAAGAATACTTCCTCACAACCGCTTGTTCTGCTCACAGAGTTCAGCGGTTCTCACGCAATGCTAAGAAGCCGACTGGAAACAGGCAAGAAATCTCATTTTCTCCCTGTGGTGCAAGTCTGGATGAGATCTATCACTCTAAAATCTTGAAGAATAGAGTGACTAAGAAAATAAATTATATTTACTAACTCCAAAAAGAAAACCACTAATTAATAAATTACAGCAATTAAAATTAATCACTGTACTTTACATATCAAATATTTTATACTGCTTTCACAATGCATCCAATGCAAAGGAGTATTTTAATTAACAAAAAATTTTAAAATTCCTGTCTGTGTTTTCATTGAATTTTAGTTTTCTGAAAGTGAAGTCAGACATAAATCAAGAATTAAAAATTATTTAGTGAGAAAGAAATACTTCCCTCAGCATCTTATGACATAATTAAAAAATTAAAATCATAATAAGCGTATGGTAATCTCTAAAGCTGCTTATCTGAATATACTCAAAAGATAAGAATATTGATTCTTCTTTTAAAGTAAAAAATTCACATTTAGTGTAATGGGTACACTTAGTGGAAAATAACTTTTTAAAGTTTCCAGCCAATGAGAATTGCCTTCTGTTTAGAAAAAAATAAAATGTTTACATGGAAAACTGCATAAGAAATGGCTATCTAAAACAAAGCTCCTCAGCCATGTCGTCATGTAAATCAGTGATCATCCTGATTTTAATCTGTCCACTTGAACCTGGCGTAAAGGGTATTACCTTCTTCCACCCCTGCCTTCGAGCAGCTGCCTGAGTTCCTGAGGGATATTCCAGAATATATCACAACACCAAACATGCCATCTAACCAGCCAGCAGCACAATCGAGTTATTTCTTTTTACAACACGGAAAGCATCCTTAATTCTCTGACATATTGGCACCTACCTCTACTGAACACTAATCTTCACTTGATATTGTAACTCCTGTGCTTATAAGAATATGATCTGTATTACGTAACCGCAGGACTTAGAAGTTGTTAAGCACAGACACAGAGCTTTACCACAGAGTCTAACAGTTTCCTAAGGGGTTACCACAAGAACCAGCCGCTGTGATAATATTCCAGTCAACAGAGTCTGCCCCTGAAATACGGCTTTTTCTAGAAACGGGAGCTGGCCTAGGATGTCTCCACCTTGGGTTTCCACTGAAAGCACTGAAAGCGGAACGCGGCAATTTATAAATTGGTGTTGCGGCAGGATAGGGTGAGACAGGAGCCTTATTTGAGACTGTATCTCAGCTTTTCTCTCCAGCTCATTACTTTCTATAACTCAACAGAAAAACGGCAGAGGGGGCTTATTCGTGGGCCCAGTGTGAATGCCTATTACACTTCCGCTTTCCCCAAATATCCTTAGGTGGTGCACCCCTCAAAGGGAAGCATAACTAGTTTCACAGAAGTCCCGTGCAAAGACTGCTTGCTTTGTTAGGCAGCTGAAAGGCCTGCAGGGTAAACCAGAGCACCTGCCCCTGCACTGAGGAACAGGCAGAGTGATTGGGAAAAGTGGCAAACACTAGCATTAATTTTGTGTTTGAAGTCAGATAAACCGTGGCGTCCTATAGAAGACACCGGAGAGCAATGTGCTGTAGAAACGATGACTGCATTTGAGGCACCATCGCTGTTTTGGAATCACAGGGAATCGAGAGGTTGAGTTCACCTGTCACGGGCTGTGTCTTTGCCTTTGGACTGGGGCTCATCACTGGTCTTTGTGACAACCTGCACTAACAAAACGTGGCTCTCAGCCTGCGACAGTCTCGCTGCCATCTTGTCAGTGCAGACAACAGCCTCCTCAGCGTGCGATTTAAGATGCAAGGGGCCAAATTACTGCTCTAGAAAGTCTGCTGCTCCTTCACGTTGTGAAAATGTTCCTTTCAGAGTCACCTGAACTACCTCTATACAGGTTTTATGCTGCAGTAAAAACCCTTATTGCTTGTTTACCCAAGCAATCTCGAGGTGAGCACTCTCTTGCAAACAAGCTTATCCCTGGGTGGCAAGTTCACAAATTTGCCCTTTCTAGTACCTTACTAACCATATAGCACGAAAAGAAAGGGAAGTTGCTCAAGAGAAAACTGTTACAAGTATCAGGAGTGGAACGGCGCGAGTTCACACAAACTAGAATCACATGTATTATCCTAAGACCAATCTTGTGGGACAACATCATAGCGTTACTGAGGTTAGTAAGGATTTTGCTTTTGAATTCAGCTGAATCAAAACTTTCTTCTGCATGTCTTTCCCCCTCTTATTCTTTTCCTGCCTTAAAACCTCATTGTCTACTGCCCTCTCTTTTCTTTGGATTTATCAGTATAATCTCACAAATACAGAGTAGAAATTTATATTGGGAATTACACACTGAAAACAGTAATGTATCAGTGTCCCCCTTGTTACTTATGTACAGTTCTTTGAACATGGAGACAAAAACAAGGTGGAAGATTAAAAGCAATAGCTTTAAATATGCTATAGCTGCTTATTTGTATGCCTATCATTCATTTTACTTATTTTACTCAGTCTGCTCCTACACATCGTTTCTATACTGGTATCTAGTCAGTACTGACTCGCATTGTGGAGGATAAATAGAAAAGCCTGTTAAATAGAAAAGCTTTCCTTGTTATCTAGCACTAGTTGGATATGCCTTATGTGAAGAATGAGACCTGCTTTCTAAAAGTGAGTTTAGAACAGATCATGCTATTGGAAGTGCTGAGATAATCTGAAATTTCCAGAGATAGAAAAATGCTTGTGAGCATGTAAGGGACTTGAATGGCCATATACTTGAGGAATAATGACTTTGAAAGGCTTAAACTGGATCAAGCCAATTGCATTTCATGCTTCTTCATTTCCTGTGGATCATTAATATCTTAATGTTTCATTCCTCTTTCTAGGTTGCTACTAAAAGTTCTCCATACAGGTAGATTCATGAAAGCATACTTTTATATGGCGGGGCTAATGAATGTGTGGTTTGTGAAACAAAACACTGAAAAAATTCCATAGGACAAGCAGGTCTCCAGCTTTGTTGTATGGTTCTAGCACACCCGCACATAAATGAATGCATGTGAGTTTTAAATAAGCATCTGTATCTGTTTCTCTTTATCTTCATGATACTTCAGGTTTACTTCCAGCAGTTTTTGAAATTTTTGCGGCATAAGTGAAACGTTATCACAGGAACGTGGTAAAAAAAAGAAGTGTAGTAACAAGATAAAGTTCTATCTTCTACATAGCCACAATTTTGCAGTTGGAACTATGTTTTTGTGTGCCTACAGATGAGGGAGGAGGAGTTTTGTAGCACAGAAAAACAGACATTGCTTGTAGCACTTGATTTTTGTAACTTTTCTTTAATCTTTTTTCCTCTTTATCCACACAAAGAGAACTAAGGTTCTGCCCTGCAAGTAATGCACTTTGGTGACACATGATCCAATAAATACATTTTATAACCATACTGCAGATTGCAGTCCTGCAGGTCTAATCCCCCCCCCCCCCCCAAAAAAAAAAAAGGTATTAAGGCATTTCCCATTGTAGGATCTGCATTGTAGGTATCTAACATTAGTTGTCTTGCCCAAAAGGCAGAATCAAAAATCTCCTGATTCAGATGACTTAGACTGGAATATCCAAAAAATATGTTTCCTACCTCCTAAACTTCTGTTTCATCTCCCTTTCCCACACTCCCCACCTCTCTCACCTCTAGTACCTTCTTCTCCCTTCCAAGCTCTTTACCTATGGGCAGATCATTGGCAGAGCCACGTGCGCTGAGCAGTAAGTAGCTTCATGCGGTTTGATTCACTGGCCAGGAAACCAAAACAGGCAGAAAACTTTGTTCAGCTCCTGCTGCATGGAGGCATTGTTCTGAGTCTCTTCCCTCTAGCACTTGCAGATACCTAATACCTCTCTCACATTTCGCTGAAATTGGTCAATAAGACTTCAGAAATAATAGGGTAAAGAAAACACTCATTCAGCATGAGCAGCCTCAGAGTCGGCTAAAATCCACACTCAGCACAGAGCTGCCTAGAGCTCTACGCAGAAAACGTTAAGTTCAGAGGTTTGCCTAAGCGCTGCTCCTCACTAGTGCTTAGATGCTTGACTCATGGCTGCCTCCATCCATTCCAGTCAGGACCCAGAGCTTGCAACCTTTTGGAGCTAGATATCTAAAATATGTCTGGAAGTAAAGGAAACGGTGGCAGAGTTAAACTTATTAGAGAATAGCTTAGTTGTTTGTGCATTCTTCAAAGAAGCAAAGAGATGGAGGAAGATGGATGGCAGAATAGTTAGTTCCTTGGTTGAGACATTCAATCAGTCTGAAATCCCTGATCAGCTTGTTTTGGGAGAAAAAAATAGTTTCTATGCAATTCTGAAGTGGGCAGACATATCTTTTCCAGAAATACCAAGAATTAAGTTTTCTGTCATTATAGACTGGAGACAAACACGGAAAGACAGAGTTCTGAAAGGAGAACTGGTTAAGATTTTAACTAATAACAAAAGCACTGACAGCTTTGTCAATGCTAGGTCACTACATCAATAACAAGGAACACAAAGATTAACTGAATCGATACTGTGATACGTATGGTACTCTACACTTTGAAACTGGTGGAATAAAGCAGGTTGTGGGATTCATAATTCAGCCTTGAGAAGTCGTCTCTGCTGGAAAGACCTCAGGACTTTTTACATGGTATCTGAAATTAGGATAAAGGGAGCAGTTCATGTTGTATAATGCTTTATCAGAGTTGCCAAATAAGATACTCATCTGTAATATTTGAGATATGTCAGAGGATACTGGGTCAATGGTTTATGACACTATCAGGTTAAATGCCTATGGATTTTCATAAAATAAAAGCCTTGCGTTTACATCCTGAGTAATAACTTAGGGTATTGAGGTTGACAATTTTTAAGAATCTCATTTTTCAGCATTTTGGTACCTGGTCCACTTTCATTGACTAAACTGAGAAAAATGAAGTCAATTTCACTGTCAGGCACTGCGCTACGCTACTGCTGCGACAGCGTTCGGCCTGCAGCTTCTACACTGCCACTTAAAGACAGTGGTGTGGGAAACCCCATTAAAATGCTCTTTAGTGCAAGTCAATCTTGGAACACTACGTTACAGAAAAATTAGCGTAGAGAGTTTCCCTTTAATAAATGGCACATAAACAATAGGAGGTGTAATCCAGAATCAACCTCACAGCATGAGGCTGATCTCAAAAAAATCAGCCCTCAAAACTGCACCTGAAAGGAAACCATGAATTTCTGGTCTATATATAACCTGTGAATGCAGGTGTCTAAGATTTGAAAAGAGTGCAATGCTTTCACATAGTGTGACACATTTTCTTCTTTACAGAAATATTTATCACTTTGCTTTGCATGCATTAGCAGCTGGTAAATGTTAATATAAGTGGGAAATATTTTGCATGAATACAGGTAGCTGAAATATAAAGGTGTAGATATTTGCTATATACAAGCAGTAACTCATATCATCTATACTCATCTTTATATTTATTCTCAAGGGACATCACTCCTCTAACAAACAACCAATGTAATTGCTGATACATTGTATTAATAGGCATAGATACCCACAGGCAGAACTGCCAGAGCTTACCTGGCAAAAGCCAAAGAATTCAAAATGAGAAACAAAACTAAAACTGTATTTTAGCACTGCTTTTGCATAAAAGTTCAGTGCATCATTCATCTCCTGATGTCAAATCAAGACTGAATGCTTTTCTAGAAAATATGATTTAACTAAACCCAAGTTACGCTTCAATAAAACATAGATAACTTGGTGAAATTTGGCCTGACCTCTTGTAAGTTACAGACCATTAAATCACCTAATAGCCCCTTCTGGCCTTAAACTCCATGAATATCATAAATTGTACTGCAGTCACAGTTTAAATACATAGCTCCTATGAATGAAGCTCCTATTCCAATGTTTTTATTAACATATACCAAAAAATTCACCTTGTTTATAGAAATACAGAAAATACACATTTAGTTTATATTATAATTAGTCCTACTGAAAATATGTTTGCCATCACATATTTTCAAATAGAAAAAATATTTGCTATTTATCTCAATTATTGTCACACACCCTGTTGCACAACAATTTAGAAGGCTGAACAGGGCCTTAGCCCCCATGTGTGTTTTCTCACCTTAGCTCCCTGAATGTTTTTATGTGATATTTAAGATGTAGTCTTGATCAGGCAAACAGAGTCATCACATGCTCACTTTTTAAATGGCTGAAAAGGCAGGATTTTAGTCTTGTTTTAACCAAATTAGTACAAAATGAGAAGCGTTATACGTTAGCCATATCATACTTAGTTTACCAAAGCTTATATCCAAGTTAAAGGAATTAATGAGTGTCACATTAAAGGAAAATTGATTTTACTCTTAATATCTCAGCGTACTAGAGTACCTGAACACATTTAACTTCCATTACATGTATTTACTCTTCGACGCTACAGAATAACGACAGCATCATTACAAGAGTCTTGAAGAATCATACATGAAATTGCAACAACTCAGGGAAACAAATAAACTTGTTCTTTATTACTGTGAAAGGTATTTGCTCGTTTAAGCCTGGGAGAGACTGAGGAGACAGGTTTTCCAAATGTGAAACTGAAAAGGATTCTGCAAGTGAAAAAAAGCCTTGCAATTGGAATTGGTGCAGAGGCACCAAGAGTGCTACTGATGTGTATCCAATCCAAAGTGCGGGTCCCAAAAGGACAAGGAACTAGGGCTTAATATGGAAACTATTTACATGTGTTTTAACATTGCTGATACTACCATTACTGTTCAAAAGAAGCAGCCAGGTCTCAACCTTCGGATTTACTCGAACACTCCATTGTGATTCCTTCTCATCTGTTCTCTGGTTTCTCAGCTGCTAAAGTGTATTCTGATGTACATTTTCAGCGGCTTTCCATTCCACACCTCTAAGTGCCAAGACGACTGGAATTTTGTCATGAAATTCCAGATTCTCATCTGAACTACTTCAAGCCAGCAGCTGACATTACAGGAGACTCATTACAAATCATCAGTTGTAGTAAGCCTGGCTTACATGTACATAGACAGCTAATTATGTGTTTGCTGAACCTAGACCCTGAAACATCTCAGTTGTATTCATTTTACACCTGGCATCAAAATATAGAAGTCATCTTCTTGAATTTCCTACATGAAAGGTGCATGTTTCTAAACTTCTCTTCATTTTTTAAAATGAAAACTCATACTGAAACTTGGACATATTTAATTTATTTAAATACTGCTGCAACGTTTATTTAATTTGCAGATACATATACGGTACATGACCAATATAAGTGATGATAAAATTACAGTGACTCCAGTTTACTTGGCTATTTTAAAGCAGTAATAGTTACTACTTGAATAGCTTGCCTGAAATAGCAAAACCCACTTTTTATATCCAACGAAAAAGCCACCTGGAACTTCAAGTCGCTCTTCAGTATCTAGAGAACCCAGTTTTGGAGAGGAAAATGCTCTTGGCCTGCGAAAAGCTCACTGCCTCAGAGACAGCTCCTTAGAGATGTCCGCGCGCCGGCCCCTCGCTTCCACGGGAGGCTCCGCCGGGGAAGAGGGCCCTGCAGGAGCCGCTCGTGCGGTAACGTCTGCCGGACCGTACGCGAGGACTGCACTCGAAGCCCCACCTGACACGGACTTTCCCTCGGCTGCTCAAAAGCAACGCATTCCAATCTCGGCTTGTAAGTGACATGGCAGAGAGCCAGGGCTTCAGCCTCCGAAACCAGCACTGTCGCAACACTCCCATTGTCTCCGAGCGGAAAGAAGACGTTGCCCAACTGCTCCCGGCACGGGCCGCGGCGAACCGAGGTCACCGACGGGCCCGGAGGGCGGACGGCTCCGGCCGGGGAGCGCCGCTGCTCCGCGCCCCTCACCCGCCGCCTGAGGCAGCCGCCGCCAGCGAGGGGAGAGGGCAGCCCCGGGCAACGGCCGCCGGGGCGGGGGGAAGGGGGGCAGCCCCGCTAACGGCCTCGGGGGGGGGGGGCGGAGCCCCGGGCAACCGGAGCCGGGGGGGGGGGGAAGGAGAGGAGCCCTGCTAACGGCCGCCGGGGAAGGGAGGGAGAGGGGGGAGGGGAGTCCCGCTAACGGCTGCCGGGGGGGCAACGGCCGCCGGCGGGTCTTGGACAGCCGCCCGCCCGCCGCGGCGCCCTGCCTGCCTGCCTGGAAGAGCCGCTGACGGCCGGGACGCCTGCCATCGCCGTCCCCCCGACGCGCCGCGCTGGGTAGGTACGGGGCGCGGCGACGGGGCGGCCGCGCGGGGCGGAGCCGCCCTGCGCAGCGGCGGGGCGCGGGCGGCCCCGGGGCGCTGCCGGCCGCGGCAGCGGTGATGGGCACAACCGCAGGTGCGGCCGGGCCTCCTGCCCCGGCGGCGCTGCGGCCCCACCTCGGTCTCCCCGGCGCAGCCGCCCAGGCCGGGTCTCGCCGGTGCGCCGGCAGCGCTACAGCCCGCCGGGGCCCGCCCGGGGGGGCGCTGCCCCTCACGCCCCGCCGCTCCGCACTCCAGCGGGCGCGGCACAAAGAGCGCGGCCGGGCGGCGCACGCAGCGGGGCAAAGTGCCGCCGGGTTGGGGGGGGGGGGGGAGGCGCGGCGCGACGAGCGGGCGGCCTCCTGCCCCGCGGCCGCACAGGGCAGGGCAGGGAGCACTGGCCCCGCGCCGCCCGGCGCTCCCGGGGCCCCGCCGAGCGGAGCCCGTACCTTGCTGAACACCTCCAGATCGTCCTCCTCGTCGTCAAACTCCAGCACCTCGGCGGCAGCGGGCGGCAGCGCCCGGGCGGCGCCGGCAGCGCAAGCGGGGGGCTCGGCCCCGCCGCCGCCGGAGGGAGGCGGGGGGAGCGGCGGCCCCGGTACCCGGCTCTCTGCCTCCATCCTTCCCGGCGAGCGCGGGCGGCGGCCCCGGGGCGCCGCAATTGGCCGCCCGCCGCTCTGCCCGGCCCCGGCCCCGGCCCCGGCCCGCCCCGGGGCGCGCCCAGTGCGCAGGAGAGGAAGCCGCGGCGGCCGCGCCGCTGGGCCGGGCCGGAGGAAGCGGGAGGCGGGCCGGGCCGGGCCGGCGGACCCGGTGAGGGGACGTTGTTGCCGGCAGGCTCCGCCTCCGGGCGGGCCTGGGCTGCCCCGGCGCCGGGTTGTGGCTCGGAGGGTCTCGCGTGGGCGGGCTGAGGCCTCTCTGTGGAGGCGGCTCGCAGCGCTGTCGTGGAGGTCTGCAGGCGTCAGTCTCCTTCGCTCTTGCTGGCCGTTCTCCTGTGGCCTGCTTTAGGGGTTTATTTAGCGACTGAGTAGACTGGGCAAGTCGTGAGGGCCCCTGCTGGCGGTCAGGGTTAGCTGTGGTTAGCCACCCACAGGGCAACGCGAAGAAAATGTTCAGGGAAAATTACTGCTTCTGAGTTAGGTCACCCAAAAAAAGTGTACATAGTCTTTTCTTTCTGAGAACTTAGTAGAAACTGACAGCTATCACTTTATTTGCTCAGAAACCCCCGAGCATATTTCCCCAGGGACTGGTGCGCATAGGTTTCAGTTTCTGAGGTCTGTTGTCCTTCTTCCTGCTGGACGTGCAGGCTGCAAAACCAACATCCTAGCTGCTCACTGGGTTAGAGCCAGCAGCTAGGCCTTACCTTGTGCCCTCGTGCACCTTGGACTGTCTGTTGTCTGCAGCTGGAGGCTTACCTGCCTATTCTGTGGTCTTGAGGTCTGCTACACTTGGTGAAGTTGAGGTCAGAGTTTGCTTTGAGGTCAGAGATTCACTTGTTGAGACACATTGGCACCACATTACATCTGAAAAGGAAAACAACAAAACACTTAAAAATGTTAAGACTGCAAAAAGTTAACAAAACATCAGAACAGAGGGATTTTAAAGTTGCCCATGTTGCTGAGTTCTTGCTGTTGAGCATATCCTTTACTACCCATCTTTAATTCTGCAATTATTTAAATTTTTTTCCACATAACCTCTCCCTTATGCTGTATGGGATGATCCCTTTAAAATAAATAGGATGTAATGAGTAATGCCACTCATTGCAAAAGTTGGGGATGTGTGGTAAATGAATAGGCAGGTTGAGGGAAAAGAACGGTTGGTGTAACCTGTGTTGAAGCTCAGTGCTACCTCAGGAGACTAGATTTTCTCTGTTAAACACAGGAGTTCCTTTGTGATGCTGGGTAAGACATTGAAACCAAACTTTGTACAGTGTAGGGCCAATCTGAAATACCTGAAGTCAATGGGACCGTTCTTGTAAACGTAGAATGGTTTGAAAAGTCCCAAACGGGCACTCAAACAGCCAGATACAGCATAATCTTTCTGTACCTCACTTCTCTAGCTGTCAAGTTAGAAAAGGCAGAACCCATAGTCACATGAAAGTTTTATGAAAACCGTTCATGAAACACTCATGAGGAAATTCATTTTGTATTTCATGCTTTACAATGAAGTCTTGATCCACACCTTGAAAGAGATTGATGAAAATAAACACCAGATGTTCACTGACCAGTGCAAGGAGAAAAAGAGTATGCCTATGTAATTAGAGAATGTATAGTAAGACATTTTCATATTTATTAATCTAAAATTCAGAAGGAACCATATTTCTTTTCAGCATGGGTCATGAAGAGGATTTGAACCTTTACACAGGTGTGATCTCTCACACTTCAGATAATAAGTAACTAGTTGCAGTAGAAGTTTGTTATCTTCTGTGGACGAGCCACCAGAGGGAGATGAGGTACACACTTCTTTGATACTCACTGATAGCAGAGTATGTTTCAGCAAGTCGAAACTGGCACTTTGCCTTGCTTTAGTATTACCACTAGGCCTGATCCTCGGTCCTCGGGCTTCTTTTCCTTTCCTTTCCTCCCCATCTAGACTGTCCCTGCACCACTGCCATTTGCTTTATACTCACTCTCTGCCTCCTCGGAGCCTCAGGAGGCCCTGCTCCCCTCCCCTCTCCTTCCAAACTGCCGCCAGCCCCTCCTCTGATTTTGTCAGATGCGGGTGCAATTGTAGCAGGAGAAGGTGACACTCAGCTCCATGCTCTGGATGGATGTGTTTTGTTGTGGGTACAGACTGCTAAGCTAGTGGTTGCAGGCATTCTGCTGCCACCCAGAGCTACAGCTCTTCCCGCCTTCGTTTCTCTTACGGTATCTTTCCAGTGTCCTTAGCTGCCCCTTTCCATATCCTATGGTTACCCTCATGTCCCAGCTGCTGCTGAAGAATGAATAATGTATCAGACTATAACTTCCCTATCCCTTCTAATCTGTCCTTCATATATCAATGATAAGACAAGCATAGATGGTTTGTTTTCTGACTACTTCTGCTTTGTATAAGTGATGGATGAGTATAGTTTCCTCTTTGTTTTTGCTTTCATTTCGTTATTTTAAAGTACCAGAGGCTTATAGGTTTTCTCTGTAATACCTCAATTTTTGATATGTAAATTCAGGTGTTATACTTGTGGGGCAATACCAAAAACAATGAAAGAAAACTTACCAAGGATCAGAATTCTAGACACGACTCATCAGAAGGAGAAAATAAGAGACAGCTAGGCAAACACATTGTAAAACTGATGTACTATAGTCTTGAATACTAACCTTGTCATCTGTATCATACTAATTTTCCAAAGTTTTACCATTATCCTAGATTCTCAATTTCTGTTTGAAAGAAATCTCACAAGATACTTTAATTGGATTTTTTCTTATTATAGCTTTTTACTATCTCATTAATCAAGCTTAATAAGACATATTTTTAGATCTCTCACCAGTACTGCTTATCTTTCTGTGCTTTATCTGTATTTGAAATACCAGTGTGTGAGGAAAAGGTATTCATTGTTCCTTGCTCTAGTAGAGTGCACATTACAACGCACATATCATAGTTACTTGGTGTTTTAATCATCCCAAGGACCCATGCTAAAACAAAACAGGAAACCATTCTGGCATTACTTTCACCTGCCCTCCCCAGTCCTCCCCTAAGCTGTCTCTAATATCTAATAAAAGAGTCCAGAGAATAAGATGTAACTTCAGGGTATCTTCACTTCCACACCACGTCCCAGTGGGATTGCCAGCACCCCTCAGCCTTGCAGGCCCAGCCATGCAATATTTAGCGAAAGGAGCTTTTTACAGACTCAAGAATTTGTCACTCATTTACAGCTGTAGGACCAGAGGTGACTTTAAGCAGTTGAGTAACTGTGTTATTCAGAGATATTGTAGAGAGCATAAATATAGAGCTACGTTCAGCAGAAATTTCTTTTGTACTGCTATTGCAAAAGTGCATTGCTGTAGATACTGGTTATTCATCAGTACAGCGTGTGTATGTGCACACTTACGTCAACTGGCTCCACCTTTCCTGAGCACCTGGGATTTATGTATTTAGCCACAGACCACGGATACCCTTCTATGAACCTGAATTAGATCTTGGAAATAATTAAGGATCAATATGCCAAACATTTTCATATCAATATTATTACCTTATTTAGAGAAATAGCTATTACGCTGAGACAATATGTGACTATTTTTATAAAGAAAAGTTATTATTTTGTAAGATATGGTGTTTTCTAAATAAATGTAAAATCTGCAAGAGACACTCAACTTTTTCAGGTCCTCTTGCTCGTGATCAGTGAGTGGAATGCATTTGTAAGGGCTGAGCTGCCACTGCCTGCAATTTTTATTTATTCACTTAAGCTCAAAGAGCTTTTTTGTTTTACAGAAATGTCAATGTTATTCCTACTTGCATTTTCTCTTTTTCTTTGGTAACAGGGTTGATGCTTAGCTAGTAATCCCTTCCAGAGTTGCTTTTTCTTGGAAAAAATTAAATTTACAAACACCAAAGCAGAACCAAGCTATTTCTTCATTCTCATGTGCAGGCTGCATGTGATCCCTTTAGGCCACAATAGCACTTCGAATACTTAATGTTGACTTGTCGAGTTTCACCAACTGTACAATTACATGGATAGGATTAAATCTTGTTTTATTTCATCTACTCTCTAGCCAGGCGGTAGGGGGCTATAGAGGACTCATGGTGTTTTATTCTGTTTCACTACTGAAATGCAAATAGTAAGCATATTAGTAAATCTGCTGACATTCAGCAGCTTGACACAAATGAGAGCATTTTTCTAGGTCTGAAATACATTGTCAAGTAGAAGTGTTGTCAGGGTTGTATACTGTATAAGCAGAAGTCATTATGAGTACACCCAAAAGATATTTTGATGGTGATTTAAAGGCTGACCTTCATATCATACCATTTATTAGAGCAAGCTTTATGTTAAAATCCATATTATGGCTCAAAAATAAGGTTAACTATTAGTGCTCTGTGCCTAAACGAACCATGGCAGGAGCACATGAAAGCTCTCAGCTAAGTTGTGAGATGCTTGGCTTTTCAGCTGTCAGCGATGTGCTGGTTGAAAGATAACCATTAAGCTGTAATTATTTTTATTGTTGTTGTGGTTATTAGTTTAAGACCGGAAGGTGCTTTAACTGGGATATTGTGAAATAGTTAATCTGTCAGATGGTGGGTAACTTCCAAACGTTTTTTTCAAAGACTATCAGACTGTCTGTGTTTTCTGATTGCCCAAAGGAAATTACAATGTAGTGTACTCATAATAATGTTATCTTTTTTATAGCTGCAGATCATTTTTATGACATTGTAGATGCACAAAGCTCTGATCAATATCTAGAGACTTGCCGTCTTTTTACGTTATGTGTCTGGCAAATTTTAGACATGCAGATATTCCAGGTAAAGCATTATTGGGTTTCATAATTTTTACCATATCTAAAAACAGTTGCTAAGCCTCACTGGATATGAAACCATTGATGTTTTGGTAATATTTTACACCATTGTCAGATAGAGTTCATCCATTCTAATCTGTCATTGTCTGCTCCACTGAAGGAATAGCTTCATGTTTCCAAATAACTGTTGTTCTTCTCATTTTTGATGAATAGTATATTTAGCAATCTGTACTTTATGGCATGAAATATAAGAGTATCTCCTAATCCAGAAGTATCCAACAAATACATTAATATTTAACATACTTCCAATCCAATTTATCCAATTAATTTGATACATGAATCTGAGTTCTCGCTATTTTTACTTTTCCAGATATTTAGTTTGGGAATTCTGAACTTTTAAGTAAAAGGCAACAGGTTAATACTGGAGTGCAGTTTAACCTGTTTATCTGTGATCAGGTGTGGTCCTCTGTTAAGCACCTGAAAAGAAACAGCAGTGACTGGTAGGAATGTTATTCATTTACAAATAGCTATTTATAATCTGTTTAAGTTCAAGACTTCATTTCAGCTGTTGCAGTGTAGTCCACATTCTTTGCAAATACCTTGTTACCTTGTTAACTTGCACATTCCACGAGAAGAATTTCCTAACTAATTTAAAGCTTGTGAATAGACTAAGCAAATTAACTTGTGTGTTATGTCATAGGAGTCACTTAAACCTAATGAAACATTAAAAGGAAGGCCCATAACCGAAGGATTTTTTTTTGACAGTAACACGTAGAGAGGGTATTGTGTATTTTGACTATGGTCTCATCATTTAGAAATAGAGAGCAGAATTCAGTTACCTAATGAAGACATAGGATGCCATTAGATTCTCTGAGGTATCCATAAGATGCACATACAACTCAGGACTTACAGGAGATGTGCACCCTTTTCACACAGCAGCTGGGGCCAGTGGGACACTTTACAGCCCCTAAAATGACACTAGATGCTTATATTTAGGCAACTGAATCCTGCCCACAGCGTCCAATATTATCCTGAATGTAACAACTGCAATGGCAAATGTTAGATGTTCACTCCAGTCACAAAAGCACACTAAGAACCCTGGCTTACTGATCCAGATATATCTCTTCATGCTTCCTCTTACTGGGCTATACTATTCCTCTTTTTTTTTCTGGTGAACCCAAGCTTGTTTGTTCCACTTGTTGTTTCCATTACACATTGCAAAAGAAAAGAAAGCAAGTTCAACAATTTTTTTTTGACAAAAATAAATAAGTCTCATCTGTGTACTGTGACATTTAAAAATGTTTAGGATAAGTAAGTTGAAACCTGCAGGACGCTCTATAGAGAATATGTATTACTATCTGAGGTATTACCATACCTCAGAGAAGAAGTACAACTGCTGAAAGGAGGGAGAAAAGAAATCTGCCCTAACAAAATCATCACAGCAAAGCTTTTACAAAACGTATTCACACCATTCACATACAAAATCTGTGGCTGAAATACTGTTAAGATTCAAGGAAACTCAGGAGATCCAGATGTGGTGCATTCATTTTAAAATTAACTTATAATAAGCTTAAGCGTTAGTGATCCTTTGTTTGACCTCTTAGGCAAAGGGCTTACCATTGTTTCAAGGATTATTAGCTTTTACAGAATCACTTTATAAAAATTTAGCAATCTTTTTGATTGCTCACATGCATTTTCACTGACCCTAAAAAGCTTTGGTAAAGAGAACTGGCTTGTAGGTGAGCACACTAAACTAGTCCAGGAGCCACATCACGGTTGAAATAACCCTCCAAGCTGACAAGATTTTTTTTGGCAGAAACTCTGTGTGCCTCTTGTCTTAGTTTATTATTGCCAGGATAACTGTTTAAAATCCATGAAAATGTGTTAGTGCTCAAATTCTGACCGGAACTATTAATGTAAAACTTGGATCTACATTGCACCTGATTAACAGTTTAATACTTACTAATAGTAAATGGTACATCTATTTAGTTTTTCATAAAATATGTGGAAAATGCATCCTGCAGCTGTGCTGCCATGGAATCTCTCGTTTTTGTTTTGGCATCACCGAACTCTTCCATAAACCTGTGTACAGTATGAAACATAAAGGACAGTAGTTCAAGGTTATTGTTGCTAAAACAGTCCCTTTTTGTTCTAAGGAGATCAGAACATGTAAACAAACAGTAATAATAATAAAAAAGTAAAAGTATGGTCCTGGATAGTAGATTATGACTCAGAGAAAAGAATGCGAGCAATCCGGCTGCTGAGTGGAATTTTAAGTGATGTATGTGAAACTGCCAAAATGAAAATTGCAGCCGAAGGAAGTGAGCCAGCAGTCTAGCTACAATCAATATCCAGGTTAAGTAAACAATTACAATCTGCCAGAGTTGGAAGGAAATCCACACAGTCTGACAGGGGAACTACAGTGTCTTTAGTTGTAAATTCTGAATGTACTTCACGGGTACCTCTCTTGCTATTTACAGAGTATCACTGATTTTTTCACAACCTATCAGATACAGGCTGCTCTCCGTTTATGAAGAACTGTTATTTAGTGCTGACAAACACATGATCATTTCAATTAACCGTTGAGGTTATGTAAAAGACTGAAAACTGGCAAGGTTCAAAAGTGACCAAAAGAACAATATATGTTATCAGACAGTATGTTGAAACAGAAAAGCAGGCCTATAAATCAGTAACAAATAAAAGAGAGTAATATTCGGGTACTTTGTGAGCACTGAACTTGCCCACCGCAGAGGACATCAACCCCAGAATGGAAACAGTTATGTCCCATTTTAGGGTAGTTACCTTAACAAATTTTAATATGTGGAAAAGCCATTGCCTGAAAACTTGTCAGCTGGTCCAAAGAAGATACTATTTCTTGTAATGTTTCCTATAAATTTGCTAAGCAGCTCAGAGTATTTTCAACACTGTTAACAAGCACACGTAACTTCAAAACAGAGCCAAGATAAATTTGTAGAAGAAAAAGTATTTCTGAGGTTTTTGGCTTGTTCTCTTACCTCTTGGGAAAACTTACCTCTTGGGAAAACACAGGCAAAACTTCTTGGGAAACCTTCTCAGAGTTTTCCAGCCAGAATACATATGTTTCGAACCGACAGTATGTATGGTAGGCAGCTGTTCTACTATAATCCCCTTTATTTATATTTGCCCCACCAATATTGGTTTGTGTTTTAAAATTATCAGTTGTTTCTAATGGACAATAAGGTTCCAGGCAGTATCTGTACCATTATTTTCTGAGCAAATGGAATGTAAAGAGTCATGATACTTCCTATTCTCTAACCAGTGCATGTGTTGCTTAGGATTAGCTAAAGTATGTAAAATATCTGGTGGAGGAGTTACCTAGTGAGCTAGTGAGTGAGGTGTGGCAAGCTACACAAATACACATGAAAGTAGACTTCAGTGGTTTTGTAACCCTGCGAAGAAACTTGTTTGCTTTTATTTCCTCTTAGTGTGGTGTTTTTTCACTCTGTGTACAATTCTGGAGATTTTCAATCAATACTAAGAAGCAGAAGCACCAAATTCTGGAAAAGAATAGCTCACAAAAAAATTTAAATTTCAAAATTTTATGCTAAGACATAACCCAAGCCCCGGAGCAACTTTGGAGAATATGGTCAGATTGCAATTGCAAGAGCTCTGGATCAGACCAGGAAGGAAGTATTCCAACAGACGTGACTTACATTCGTGGTGCAAGCAGTCATGATGCATCCTGTAGTTTTCTCCTACTTATTAAGTTGTAGCAGTTCTGCAGTTTGTGGCATGGGAAAATGAGAAAGGCCTGATTTCTCTGTATCTTAGAAGGGAAACAATGGAATGAATTAGATCCATATTTTCTTCAACTGATTTTCCACTGCTGGGGATGATATGGCAACAGACCACTTGAGAAGTTGTCCCCACTGGATTTGGTAGAGAACTTGTATTTAAAAATTTAAAATGAGGTTTATGGATTGGCTATGACATTGAATCCTGTGTTCTGGTGTGTGTTACAGCTCTCTAGTTACAAAGTGCTAATGCTTGTTTTTTGCTGAGAGAAAGAGAAAAGTTGTCAGGCAGGATGAAGCTTCAGGGAAGAGTAGGTATACCTCCCCACCTCCCAGGAATTAAATCCCTGTTATATTAGGTGAAAGCTAAAATCCATGGAAGTTGTCTTCTTTATTAATCTTTGTAACAAGCAATTACTATAAGGATGCTATGGACTTGAGAAAATGGAAGGAATATAAGAGAACTTGAAAGGTCTGTAATACAATAGTTACACTAAACTTGTTCCATAGTTCCACATTGTGAAAACGTTTGGGAATCAGGGAGGTCACTTCCTTTCACTTTAAGTTTGTAAGTGTGTATTCCTTATCTGTAAAGTAAGGCTGCATGCCTTTTTTGCTTTACTGAACTTCTGAAGCCTTAATAGACTAATATGTTTTTTGTATATCATATCACTTAAGACAGGAAATGACTATCTAATGTATTGCATTTTTTCAGCCTGCGGCAATATATGGTACAGTAGTTGATTTGGTGTTCTCTAAGAACTCCTCTTTAAGTGGACTTAATGATGTATATTACCAAATTGTTCACATTTTAAAGTGGTATAGGAAACTAATGAAACAGGCTAGAAGTTTAGACTAGTGACCTTACTTGTTCTTACATGATACACCAGGAAAGCAGTCAGTTATTAAACACAGCAGTGAACAGAGAACAGCTGGTGCAAAGGGTTTGTCTTCTGTATGCAGCATCTTTGGGAGGATCTTTTGAATTTGCTAAATAGGTAGCTTTAATTTATATATTTTAGTAGCTGTAAGACTGATTCTTAGATCGGTAAGCCCTGTTGATGCTATTTTGACTCAATTATTGACCCAATGCCTGAATGTAAATGCAATAGTAAACTCACCTGTTTTTGAATCAGCTGAGAATTACTTCAGCTTTTTGGCAGGTTAGACTAGTTTAGGAACGCCTTCACTTGAATTTGAATCTCTGTGTCTCAGGAAGCCATTCAAGCTTCCGGGCAGAATGATTTGAGATGTGGGAGACTTGGATTTCATTCCCACTCTGCCAAAAATATCTAATATGATTCCCAATAAGACCTATTGTTTCTCTCTGAGGCCCTACACTGATAAAGCCACACAAGAATTTTGCATATCTTGCTGGAGCACAGCAAGGCCATCCCTGCCTTCACCTATGCTGCCTGTTAGATGAGAGTTATTGGGTAGATTAGAAGAAATCTCTTTTTGTATCTATATGTCTCACTAGGGCTTTAGGAACATTCCCTGTGAAGTTTCATAATTCCTGTGCTCCTACTGAACCAATGCAAATTACGCATAAGGCAACAAAGAATTTGGCCTTAGGTTCCTGTGAGAACATGCCATTGCAATGTGGATGTCTTTTACCTTTATCCTTAATTTTGCATATATACCTGAACACAAATACATACCTGATAGGAGTGGGAAAAAGCAGGGAAAAGAAGAAACCGGAAAAGCCAACATAATAGCCATGAACTGAAATCCAGCTGAAAAAGGGTTTAAATAACCTTCTGGTCACTCAGCATATTAAAAAGTGTGGTCTATTTACCGAGCATTTTTTCTCATTGTTATATAATATGAAAAAGCAGGTAATGTACAATTCAGTACAGAAGCTGAAGGAATGAGTCTCCAGTAAAAGTATCGCCTGAAATGCTAATGGCTTTAAAACATAATTATGCCCATTTACAAATGAATCAGCCAATTTTTAGGTAACCAACATAGAGTGAAATAGATACAAATTATCCCACAACTGATCAAAAGGTAAATAATGAAATGAACTGCTGCATACTGAGGAAGCTGAAGATAAGGAAATAGCCTCGGTAAACTGCTTTTGGGGATTGAGATTGGCATAATTGGTAAAACGAGTCTGAAACTCAAATTAGGGGAAAGACTGAGAGAGATTTGTAGAATCTCAAACCTACCTCCTGGAAAAGTGGGCTCAAGTATATTCCGGTGATACAGGAGTGTCAGTGAGTAGAAAGATGGATAGCAAAGAGAGAAAATAATGACGTGGAAAACAATAGTCAGGTGGCTCAATCTGGTCCAGTTTCTGTGATTTTGAGAGATGGATTCCTTGTTTGGGCCTTCCTCTATTAGGCCTGCACTGATGGATGCACCTAAGAGAAAGAAGTGTCGAGCCACCAATACCTGCCACTTCTGTGTAGGTGTGGGAGAAGTAGCCATTTAGATATGTGGGAGAACACGGCTGGATGTTTGGTGAGAAAAGCGCTGCCTATCTTTTTGAAAGCAACAGGCCAGAACTGTTCTTCAAGCTGGGAGTTAGGTGCTATAGTCAGCAGAAGAATTTTGAGTAATCTTGATAAAAATTGCTGATGGTCAGGAAAGAGTCATTTAAATGTTTGTATGCAAATGCAATAAGCTGAAACAACAAAATGCAAGGTGTTAGAAGGATTACAAAAGTGTAGTGAAAAAGTCAGGTATGGAATGGGATGCAGTCATCAGAAAGGACAGAACTGCAGATTAATTTATGTGATAAAGAAGCAGCAATAGTGTAGCTATGCTGTTTGAATTCAAACCACTTCAAAATCAGGAAAAGATGGTTAGAAAAACTCTGCAAAGCTTGTGAGCCATGGGATATTGTAGCACTGGATTTAGTTACCAAAGGGATCTTGTTACAGCATTTTATGCTTTAACATTTTGTGCTCCGTTAAAGCTGTAAGTACTGCCAGGATCTGCAGCAGTCTGGGTGAGCACCCCGGGAAGGAGGAGTATTTAACTTAAACAGAATAACTCGTAGAACAAAAGCTAATAGTAATGGTTGGCCTCGATTATTTCCGCTGGTAATAGCTGACAATTTTTTTCACTTCATCACACCAACTTTAAGATTTCATTTGTAAGTAAAGGAAGGTATTGTAGATGAGCTGATTGGAGAAAATAAGTTGGCGATTCAGATACAATTAAATGGAAAGATTAAAACGAATAGGTCTGTAACGGAGGATTTCAAGCCTAGATAGTCTAGGGATGTGGATGATTAAATCAATTTACCTGAGAAGTTCAGAAACTTGAGTGTGGATGAGGTCTGAAATTCTCTTACTCAAGAGTTTGAAAACCATCTGGAATGAATATCCAAAACAAAGATGAAAACATTGTAGAAAGGCTCTAGCTGGATGAATAGCTACTTAATTAAGAATAAATTAATACAGTGAAAAGAGATGGCAAAAAGGACTGACAGGCAAAGAAATCTATGCAAAAGAGGTCAAGAAGAAGCATAGACTTGAAGAAAAGTCAAGCAGAGCTAGACCTTACAGTGGTTATTAAAAATGATAAAAATATGCAGCCTTAAGCAAACATTTGCAGAAACAAACCACTAGGAAGAACATGGAGCCACTGTTCAGAGATAGAAGGTGCTCTAGGTGTGACCCTAAAAGTAAGAAAATACTTTATTCTGTCTTCATTTGGGATAATAATGCTGACTGTGGTGGAAAGTGGAAGTTGCCTAATAGGAATGTATCCACAGACTTTAACATGAGAATTGTCACAAGTGAGGTACAAGCAAAACACAAAAAGCATGATGCAGGCAAGGATGGTGATCGAGAGAGCTTCCTGACTGGAAAGAGGAAGGAACTGACTCATGAACTCTCATATCGGATGCCATACGGCAGAAGATTTACAATGGTTAAGAAGAGAGAAAAAATGAGCCAGACAGTTATAGATCCATTGCTCTGACCTTGAGGCTTTAGGAGAGATTCTGAAGAGAGTCCATCCTGACCTTGCCAGTGGTTGGCTGATAACAACTTGGTTACAAGCGTTAGGCCCTTGCAGAATTGCTAGTTTTAGGAGCATGCTTTGTGCAGTTCCCAGAAACTTACTCTCATTGGGGCCAAGATGTTCCTAGGGGCATTGTTTCCCAGTTTACCATATCTGCAGGCCAAAGCATTTGTCCTGAACAAATTGTACCTTCAGGTAATATTGGATGTCTTTTTAAAGGTGTCTGAGCACAGGCCAGTCTAGTGCTTCTGCAGGTAAGCCATTCCAAAGTTTAACCATCTTCACTGCTTGGAAATTGCATCTTAATTCCAGACAGAATTTCTTTATTTTCAAGCCCCCTTGATGCTTGATATGCTGGCTAACAGTTCTTGCCAGTGGAACCACCAGCTTTAGGAACAAACCTTGCCCTATCACAAAGATTTTGGTTTTCCTAAGATGGAGAATTCAAGCATGATTCCAAAGAAGGGATTGAAAGAGTGAGGTCTGTAGCACACAAAACAAAATGTTTACCACCAAGATGTCACCAGTGCTCATTCATATTTCTATTAAATTCTAAATACTGTTAATTTCTAAATTGTATTTAAACAATTATGTGAATGAAGTGAAAAACCCCAGCAGACCTTTGCCAATATGTTCCCTTAATAAAGGAAATTCTTTCTTCACCACCATAACCAATAGTCTGACCAACAGCATCCTAAATACAAAATTTTCTGTACTACAACTACAGGGGATATGAGAAAAATAGCTCAAGTAGCAGAGGACAAGCAACTCTTACATTTCCTGGACCGTGTTCTTCACCTACCTGTCCCTGGGACTGTGGTTTGAGCAATTCTTCCCAGGACTGAGATGAGCAGGTGGTAGACGTTTTTATAACACAAGTCATTCTACTGTTAAAAATAGTTATTATAGTGCTTATACTGTTCAAAATAGTCCTGCAAGAGAACTGTGCAATGAATAGTAAGTTTACATAAACTTAAAAATAAATGAAAAATAAAACATGGATTTAGAAGTTGCTCAGATGAGCTTGTATAATCTTTCAGTTTTCCCTCAAATTAAATATCAAATTATTAGTAATGCCTGGTATTCTGTGTAGAAATATAGTAGGAGTTTCAGACACGCTCATCAAAGGTGTTCATACCATTAGAAGGGCTGATTGTGTCATTTTCAATAGAACTATTCCACGCCATTGGTATTTGTTGGCAGACTGACATGTTTTCGCTTGACATTGCTGTAACCCCTGGGAAAGGAAGCAAGTCCTACCTTTCCATGAATAATTTATTAGTGAGCCTTCACAATGAAGTATTCCAAAGATGTGTTTCTTTTTGGGGGAGTGGGGGAGAGGGACACCAAGATCAGGTTTTACTTATTTTCTTAATGCTGCCCTGCAGTCTTACCACTTCATAAGCATTCTTTCATAGCAATCTTCTCTCGCAGCAAAGAACTAACTCTCACAGCTCTTTTCTGTTGGTCTGTAAATTAATTCGTATTTTTTTTGCAATGAGTTGTGGAGCAGTCCGGTGGAAGGATGCTGACACACGGTAGCCTTTCTGAGAATGCTGGATTTTCTTGAATTGGACCAAAATGCTGGTAAATCAGACTTACTCTCAGAAATCCAGCCAAGAAGCATGCCTTTCTGATCAGTAAAATGTGCTAAGACACCTTTTCTAGTGACAGGGTATGCTGATTTTATTAGTAGTGAGCATGCAGACCACATATTAAAACAGCTGGCAGAACCAAATTCTCCAGGAAGCCCCTCATTCTGGAAAATGTGTTATTTCATATTTGATCAGACATGCTTAATGTGGTGGTGAAAATGTTTAGACTAAGTCACTTTATCTTATCAGCTGTTCCTTATTTTCAAAGTGTGAAAAGTCTGGATGTTCCATTTAAACAGTAAACATTCCTATTGCTAATCATGAATATGTGAATCATAAGTTGAAACATAAGACCCAGTATGGGATGTTTTTCTTATTGTAGGTAAGCCTTTCTTAGGTGTCCTGTTTGAAGGCACTACCACTGCCAGGTTTTTCTAATATGGTATCAATAGCAGATGTTCACTTTATTCTTTGCTTTTTCTCTTCTAATACATATTTTTTCATGTCTACTAGAAAAGCTTGGCTATCAGTTTAAAGCATGTTCTTGAGAACAGGCAGGCAAGGGCTGGATGAGCTGTTCCTTTATTCTTATGTGCAATATCTTGGGTATTCGAAGGGCTCTTTAGTGATCCCTTCCTCTAAGAAGCTCAAATAATTCCTGGTATTTTATTAATCTGTCAGAGCAAGGGTTGCTTCTGAATTTATCTTGGTATTTCTGTCTGAAACAGCAGTGCAGCCTATGCTTCAAATTGCCAGCATTAAATCAACATAGTTTTTCTCCTCATTCTTCATCAATTTGTCATACAGATAAGCCCACTACCTGCACTAGCGATCTTCCATTATCCACTGTTCTTGCTGGTTTCTTCCAACACCCACAGAGGCTTTTTACTTTCAGATGTATTCTGTCTTTTTCTCTGTAGGTTTTTTAACTGCACTGCTTAAGACGATATCTCCAGATAGCTAATGACTCTAAAACCTGAGCATGTCGTATGACTTATTTTGCCTGTGATATACCTAGGTGGGTTGGACTTTAATCTCTTGAGATCAAATAAAGAAAATAAAAAAATTGTAAATCAGATAAAATGAAAAAATGCACAAGGAAAAAATGCATCTTGATGATTTTTGTTATTTATGGAAACTCTGGCATCCGAATTTCTAATTATTGAAACTGTACACATTGAAAATTTACACATTTGAGGAAAGTAAATGAATACACTTTATCCTCCATTATGCACTAAGCAGAAAGTAGCGTTCATGATCAGATTTTTACCCCATGAAATTCAATCATCATTCAGCTTCCCCTATTTTTTATGTATTTTTTGCTTGTCGTTAAATGTGCTTCTGTGACATGTGCATATGCAACCCCTATAACTAGGAAGATCTTATTTGCATTGTAAAACAGTAAAGTATTTCTAATGCCAGTATTATAATGAATACTGTATTTAAAAGATCATGCCTCATTTTTCTGTGTGCTGTATAGGCAGCAGAGTGTTATAGTCTGTCCTGGTATTTCACTGTATAAATTAGACAGCTAAGGAAGGAAGGAGAAAAAAAGAGCGGCTATAGATTAAGTGACCTGTTCCAGTTCACAACACACAACTTTGACAGCATGAGAAAAAGGTTCCCAGTCTGCAGCCCAAGATACTACATTTAGGATAGTCAGAAATGTAATCCTTATTTTTAGGAAAAAATGAGGGGTTTGAAATTGAGTTGTATTTTATTTTTATCCTTCCTATGCTTCCCTGCATAATGATGATAACTATTTATAATGGCTATTGCAAACCTGATCAAAATGGTTTTCAAAAACTATTTTTTTCAATTACCATTGCAGAAATATTTTTCTTAAATGGAAAAAAATGAAAAAGAACAACATATTTGCATAAGAAGAAAGACATTTCAAAAAATTGCTGCTTTTCCTCCATTAGAGCACAAGCACAAGTTAAAAAGGGGCATATGTTTTTCAGAGTGTGTAACCTCTGAGTGTGGGCATGCTGGATACTAAAAACAGAACTGCTAGACTTTTTTACAAGGCTAGTGGTCAGTATTGTGGAAAATTACAGGAAATGTCAACAACTGAAAACTAAGGAGTAGATTTATTTGCAAAGGCAAAGATTAGTAAAATCATCAAAACAGCACCTGAAGACAAATTAATTCAGAAGTAAAAAAATGGGAGACTACTCTAAAAAGGTCTGTAGTTGTGCAAGGTGTTTGCAAATAAATACTTTAAAAAAGATGAGTTTTCTCTTTCAAAACAAACAGAAGCTGCTGATTCCCTCTGCTTCTCTATTGCTGCTGCTGGTGCCCCAGGCTTTTTCCTCTAGTGCAGCTGTGCTCCGCTGAAATAAATGGCACTTCCTGGGGACTACATCTTTAGTTACTGGTACGAAAGTCATTGTAATGTGCAATGAGATATTTCAATAATGCTTTCAGATGACTATTAAAACACGATGCTGCATAATAAAATCACAACTGCATGGTTGCAGATACAGCTACCAGTGACACAGCTACCAGTGACACAGCTACCTACATCTGACTCCCTTTGAAAAGGAGCTACTACAAAAATTGTAGGGTAGCAAGGAAAGGGGTAAAACCGCCCAGATGCCCGGTGATGTAGTCTCTCTGCTGTCTGTCTTTTCTTCCCAGCTCCCTCCTATTTTTCTGATTTGTTTTACAATCTCCAAAGTACTGATTTCTCACAGCTCAACTCAACTATTCCCTCACATTACAGGGAATAATCTGAAAAAGCAGATTCAAAATATACCTATGTCTTCAAGCAGACCCCAGCTATTTCCCATACAAAGGAAACATTTTGCTTTGGAGAGTGGAAGATGTTGTGCAGTAACAAAAACATTTTGCCTTTTCTAAAAAAAAAGGTGTCTTAATTAACAATTTGTACATTAACACAAGGATGAACCCAAAAGATGATTACTGTGCTGTAAAGCTGGCAGACTTTCCTGCAGAAAAGAAATCAATAAGATAAGGGAAAAAGTTAAATAATGAAAGTATAGAAATGTAGCAAGAGGGTCTCATTCTCTTGCCTTGTATTCACCAGTAAATATTAGAAATGAATCACATTTGATGTGATTTTAGTGTGTTTCTAATGCAGCACATGTTGTTGGCTTCTCAGGACCTGATCCGGGACATGCCAAACTTACCTGCCAAGTGCTTTGCAACTGTCAAGGCTGTTAATCTCCAAAGTAGTTAAGGACACATCATGAACCTTTCAGTACTCTTGTGTCTCAAAGAGGAGTCCAGTGTATATAGCCGTCAAGATTATCAGTGAAAAGAAATGCACACCTCTTAGGGCAATTCAGTTGGGACTTAAAGGTTCTGCCAGGTCATTGAACCTGAGCCCACAACAACTAATAGTGTCTGGCCCCAGGTGTTTTTCTTTTCATATTTTTGTGCTTTTCATTTTGATTATTAGCTCATTCTGTTCTTAAATAGAATTTTCTGCCTATCACATTTCTGCCTATCACGTTGTCATCCTGGGCCCATGCAAGCAATGAAAGTTTAATCACTGAACTCAGTGAAGACAGAAGTTCATCTATAACATGAACAAGAAGGTAGTGGCATTTAAAACACCAAGATATTTTTCAAGCAGAGCTTGAAAAAAGCTCATAAGATGTTGGAGTTCAGGATGTTTCGCGTGACAATCATGACTGCCTCATTTAATGTCATGCATCTAGAAGATCCTTTCCCAGCCTATGTTTTTTAGCTGACTGACCCTTAATGAGAAAAGAGACACAGGTCTTGTGTTTGAGTTATTCCCTCTCCATCTGGAGACATTTCCTATTACATTCTTCACTGTATTTATTATGGAACATGTGGTACATCCTTGAGAAGACCAAGACCACATACTTGCATTGCGTTGTTTATATGTTTCATGACGGTTGCCCAATTTTGAAAGATCAAACCTTTCTGAATTCACTTATTTTTGCAACAGAATTTCAGTCTCATCTTTCTTTCTGTACTATGTATTTTATCAGGAGAACTGTTAAAATTCATAATAAGTACTTTGGTACTTTGTTGGTGAGTTTATTCAGGAACAATTACGGTTAACTCCTAGATATTGCCAACATTATTTTTTTTAAAGTCTTGGTCTGCACCATTTGAGAAAATCGGTAATTGAAATCTGAACTGTATGCTGCTTTGATAGAAAGCATATTCTGGTTTTGTTTTCTGCTTGGGGAGGAGTCGGGTTTCAGCTGGAATGCTCATATATCCTGCCTCCGTGTTTTGGGTCTAATACATCATTCTACTAGCCTGCATGGTAGTATTATAGGAGTAAAAACCTCCTGAACACATCCTGAATATGTTTACATGTGAATGTACTGTAGATACGTAGGACTGCCATGTTAGAATATTTATAACTTAAAGGAGTCTAATTTCCTTATAATTTGGATAGAATTTTGAAGTGTCAGAGGAGAAAGACCTGTTTTTACCTTCAACTAATTCTTTGCATTAGTGTAAGGAGAGTATTCTTGTAAGGATTTCTGGGAAAGATTTGTTTCCTCTGACTCTGTGGTGGCTTAAATAAATCACTTAATTTCACCTGTTTCTTTATATAAATATATATAGGTGTATATATATGCATATATGCAAATACAAACACTGAAGATTAACTTGTTTGGGAAAGTGAGGAGCTGCTGGAAAGGGGGTGGTGGAAAGTAATTCAAATGCAACATAATTAAGACTAGAGATACAAACAATTGCTCTTACTATTGACAGCTGTACTTAATTTCCTTCTGATGATTTGTGTCATTTTGAAAATACATGATTTTACAGATGTGGAGCTGTTGAAATCCTATAGTTCATACTTCAGAAATAATCTAAATTACACCTTCTATACTTAACTAGAAAGAGCAAAGTGTTTTTTACATTGAGTATTGCGCTCAGCACAAAAAACAAATGCTAATGCGAGTATCGGTACAGGACCAAACTTTATCTGAGATCTGGGGTGTTGCCATGGCAATTCCAATTGTTGGAAAAAAATTCCCTTTTGTGCTTTATTCTGACATTATATTGCAAAATGATGATTATGAAGAAACATGCAACCCAAAAGGGGGGAAAATTCTCCTTTTGAAGATGTAAAACATACTTTCTATCCTCTTTACTTTTCATGAAACAGTGAGTATGTGCCTAGATTGTTACAAACTGTATTTTTTGCAGATTTAGATACGTATTTATTTTTTAGACTGCCATAATAATACAGAATGCTATTTTTCCCAAATGTAATAATCAACATAACAAGGAACTCAAAGACATATATTCTATTTCCTATGCAAAGGATCCGTTTCTACTATATTATCCTGCAGATGTGGACTACGCTGTTACTTAACAAGACTGCCTATGTTGAAATGTATCTAAAATGCCTATGTTATTCACGTATATCAACTATATAATCAATATCTAATATAATCAGAATAGATTTTAATACCCAGTAGATCGCTTATTTCTGTTTCTGGTTACAAAACTCTTTTTCTACCAACCCATCTCACTGTGAGAAAATTCATATGGCTGTTACTTATTCCTTGCTAAATCAATATACAATAAGCTTTAAATAAAAAGCTACACAATACTTCAAAAAGAGAAAAAAAATGAAGGAGTAAAGTTAGAATTTGGTTTGCAGTGCAAATCACACTGAAATGTATTGGGTGTTCTTTTATGTAGGGATTGGGAAACATTTCCAAAAGAGAACTAATTCTTGCAGTGCTGCATTGCTGCTTTATAAATAAATCATTGTCCTTTCTCTATTGATCACTGAAACAATCCAGTCGAAGAATGCTGACTTAGTGCGGCCCTTCTTATAAATGCTGGATTGAACAAAAAAGCCTGGTGAGTGGGACCCAGCAGCATGGAATAGGGAACGCCCCACACTTGTTAGAGATCAGATTTGATGCATAAAATCCAGCCCTTGATTTATATCTTACCTCTGAAAAAGCTTGACAAAGAAGCTGATTTCTACAAGAATTCCTTTTCTTGCCATAATTTCACTGAGCTGGGGGAGTGCTAACCATAAGACAATACTAGTAATTACTGGATGCTGAAGATCCATGTATAATGCATGGTGAAATTTTTGCAGAACGTACTCAAAAAGACCTTTCAAATTTAAGCAATTCTGTTTATGGTCCTAAGGCCTGAATTATGACATCTATGTGTCCAGAAACAAGGGCCCAGGTCTTCCAGAGACATTTCTGAGTTAGTGGACTCTTGGAAAAAGAATTCTCTCCTTATTAATTGAGGAGTTCTACATCTGAATTTTATTTGGTTACGTCAAAGATCAAAGCTTGCCGATCTGACAATTTTGTGATCTCTGATTTGTTCAGATTGCTAGTATTAGGCCCCAAGGCTCTTTTGGGAGGATGAGCAGTCTATTACAGCAAGGATCAGAGAAATACTGTCTGTTTTTATGTGTTTGACCATGATTATCAGTATTTGATCTCAGAGACACGTACCTTATAAAGCATGAGTTTTACCAAAATCTGTGGTAGGAATCCCTGTCGAGACTGTGCACTAACAATATCATTAACCAGAACTTTCAGCAGGTTACAGAAAACAAAGTTCTTCTTTTTGATAAAATAAGATTTATTGGTAGATATAGGGCTCAGTTGATGGCAGGTTATTCAGGGCTATGGTGATGCATTGCTATGTTGTCATCACATCAGAGTTTTTGTTTTCTGTCAATTGCAAATGTTTCCAGGATGTAGGTTTGTAAAATGTAATTATTTATTCCACAGGGTGTATTGTCTCAAACGTTCCAGTCAGAAGCAGCACATGCTCATGCTATTCTATCCCAGGTCACAATTAGCTGCCTGATATGAAACAAAGTATTAGTGAGCTCTCTTGGATACACTAGAGCTGCATGGTGTTGAACAGAAAAGCTCAAAGTGAGGGACTGTGGACTTGAATGCATGAAATGATCTGAATTGCTTAAATCGTGCATAGGAAGTGGCCTGGATTTTCTGTTCCCCTTTTCCCAGTGCCACAGGGTAAGCGGCAAAGCCGTTGCAAGCTGTAGGGGCAACTCCCAGGGAGCTGGCTCCCTGCCGAAATCACCCAACTGACAGCAAAACTTGCACCAGCTTAAACTATAAATCTGAACCGAAGGGACTATAGAGAACTGATAACAAATCTGGAGGCAGAGAAATAGACTAAACCTGTTGTTGTTGCTAACATGGCAGAAGGCAGCTGGCACAGCCCTCCTTTTCGTTGCACTGGTGACTGATAGGCTTTCCCTTCATTCCCAAAGTGTCCAGATATCAATCCTTTCATACTTTCTGCTAGTATGTTGAAAGATCTGATTTTTTTAAATGAACATTAGAAATGACTGAGTATTTTGTTTTATGAAATAATGCAATTTATTAAACAAAGAAACACAATATTATTATGAGGGTTTTTTTCAGCCATTTCCATCTTCCAGTTAAAGCAAAGAGTCTGGCCAGTGACCGCTAGATGACACTGTTGTATAAGGACATGTTCAGTATAAAGGCTTTAACAATAACTAATTTACTTAGAGAACATATATGTGTATAATTAGGAATCATCAATGTCTTTCTTTTATAATAAAATAAGTTTACCATATCTAATTAGATATTTCTTATAAGATGAATTTCATTCTAATTGGGTAAAACTATGCTACTGGTTTAAAATACGGTGAAGGAGATATTTGTATCCACTTTCACAGTTTCCTTATTTGTTTAGTTCTTGCAATAAATGGACCTGATTACACCTTCTAAATCGATGTTCTCTCCAACTGGTATGACATAAATGATTGTTCTGTCATTGTGATTTTACTGCCATTGTTTTTACTGTGTGAGGTTTGTTAGTGATATCTCTCTTAATGTCATTCAGCCTTTCCCTTATCCTCCTGATTGTGATCTTGAATCTGCATGTCCTTTCCATCAGAACTGAAGTTATCTTTTTAAAGAGCCAACAACTGCCGCCATGCATGGCTCTAGACGGACTGTGACACTGCAGCTTTCAGGCGCCACCAAGATCCCTAATCCCTCCCTTAATGAACAAGAGCTCCAGAATGCCCATTCTGGGAGTTTTTTCTTTAAACGCTCTTTGCTTTAACTGAGTGTTGCCAATGGAAAATCTAGATTTTACGGATGTCAGACTGATTTCAGCCAAGGTAGGACTCTGATTCGGTGCTTCTCCGTAGGGAAAGGTAGTGCCTCTGAGCGTGCGTCTGTATGAATTCAGAAAGCACCAGCTCCTCCGTGCCACACCCCGTGTGGTCGAGGCTTGCAGCAGTTCCAGGGGAATTTCATTAATGCCTGAATTTGCTTCACCAAGTGAATTTAGGATATTTCTACCAAAGTGCTGTGTCATGTGCCAATGTAATTTCCAAGTTCTTCATCGCTGAAGGAATTTTTATACAAGTGGTATTCCTCAGATCAGCTTTGATGACTCAGGACTGGAACTCCCACCATTTTCACCTTTTGAATATTCCTGTTGGTCCATTTCTGCAGCTATCTGAAATGTGAACCATGTGTAGCTGTGTTTCCCAAATGTATATAGAACTTATCTATTAAAACTTGATGGAATCTTTTAAATTAATTTAAATTATTTTCTGAACGCAGCTGCTTTTGCAATAAATTAATGGCAAAGTCATTGCCATGTCTATGACTTAGAATAATTTTTAAAACATCCTTTATAACTATATTATATCTCAGAAATAGCTTGTCCAGCGCTCTCATGGGTGCAGTGTTTTCTTTGCTATCCCTATATCTCATACACAAAATTATGGGCTGTTTAATAATAAAGTCAGATCTCTATCTTATATATTGAAGTGATGATTCACTAAACAAAGGATCTCAACATTGATTTGAGCTGACTGAAAACCTGTTTGAAAATTATATATTTCAGCAAAAGGTTTTCAACAAGCTCTATTTTTGAAGCTCAAGTGCTTCCATTCCCAATGACCAAGTCATTAAGATATAAATTAGCCTAAAGAAACAGATGAATTATGATGGATTATTTGCATATTATATATTTGGTGTGAAAGCAACAGTTTATTCATGTAGACTAATAGCTAAGGCATTCTTCAGAACCCCATGGTTGAGTAAATGACTGCGGGGAGAATGAGAAGCAAAGACGACAAGGATAAAAATTATTGTACTGAGTGTGAAAGAATATTGCAGAACTTCGTAGCCAGAATAAAAAAATATTTTAAACCATTTTCCTCAGCTAAGATGTATCTTGGCTAATCAGTTAGTGTTGGAAGTGTATGCATATCACACAGTATTCTCGTCAGAGAAAGAAATTTAAGGAAATAAATGTCATATTTCAATTATGTTTTCAGAATTTTAGATAATTAGTGATTATTGCAACAATGGTGAATATGATCTAAGAAATAAAGGTGAATAACAGTCATGCTGGATGAAATTAGAATGTTGTATCTGAAAGGAGTTAAATGATCCACCTAGGATAAAGGCCTTGGCATCCACAAAAGGCAGGAGCAGAAGTTTCTCATAAATTTTGACCTGTTGTTCTGTAAGTAATATAGCAGAGAGTCCAATACAGGGTATCTTGTTAATTCTTTTTAATAAATGAAGCTGAACTGATATAGCGGCTTGTGTAGTTTCTCTGATCTGTACCAATTCTCTGCTTTATGCCTTCATATGTGTTTCCGTGAATTGCTGATGCACTTGGCCAGTGAGTTTTCTGTGACTTCAAAGCCAAGCTTTTCACTTTCCTTTGTATGAAACATGCCCAGAAGCAGGGTGCTGAAGAAAATAAGTAGGGAAAAATATTGATTTTAGATGTTAGGCTAATCTAAGAAAAATGGTTCCAAAAAAAAAAAAAAAAGGAAAAAAACTTCTCTTCATATTGGGTTTTTTAGCTTTCTGGTTTTGTTGGGCATAGTTTCAAGAAAATTCTTTTGTAGGGAAGTAACTGGCACCCCATGAATGCAAACAATAACTGAGAATAATGCATCTGTAACTTCTAGAAAGTATTGGTACATTGGAAAAGATATTCTTAAGAGACAGTATTCCACATCACTTCACATTTCCAAGAGAAAAGTTGAAGAACGGATTGGTTAATTTTCAAGAATTATGGGCCATCAAATTCGTCAGTGGCTCTTTGAAAAAACTTTTGACTAACATCATAGTTCACAAACCTGATTAGCGCTAACATAATTATCTTCATTAGCTTTTCTGATGGAACTCAATGTATGTCTTTGTACATGACTTTGACATGGTAAAGTTAGGGAAAAAAGTCACAAGAGTGAAACAGTCCCTGATTTATGCACCGCATTTAAAAGTGACTAAGGCATTTTGAAGCCTGTATGTCAGTAGACCTTTATGCTTCTAAATCACCTAGAATATTTTTGAAAATTTGACCTTTAATACAGTCTCATCTTTTCAAACAGCTTCAGTGATCATCCCAGAGTTTTCAGATAAACTGAGAGTCAAATAAAATGAAAAATTGCTGACTTCAAATTCAAACTGAAAAAGAATAAATTATAAGATATGAATAAAAAAAATCAGCACTAAAGCTTTGAAAACAATGTGATTTTACTGTATTATCATATTCTACAAGCTATTTGAGTACATGAGTAACTTGAAGTATATAAGTAATATAACTGAATAAGTGTGACTGATGATACTCTTAAGTTTAGGAAAATGTTTCAATAACTCACTAACCTGCAACCTGTGAGATTTGTTTTCTAAAATATCTTCCACCTTTTTCGTGATATCATCAAAATTTTTATGACTGAAAGAACTAACATTCAACCTCATAGCATTTGAAACCAGTCCATATTATATCATTCTATGAGGGTTTTATAAACTTCATTTAAACTGAATCCATGGAAATGGGAAAAATATTATTGTAGATGAATAACTTTTGAGGGATGGGGGGAAGAAGCACCATTATGTAAAGGAATGTATCAAAGCATATAAATAGCTTTAGCTGAGAGCAGAATAATAACTTCTAAAGATCACAAATTATTCTCAAATTTTAACAAAAAAGGAAGCTTGAATTATTCCATTCTGAAGATAAGAAAGGATGGCTCAGTTCTGCTCCTCTTCAAGCATTTTTCAGACATGCTTAACTTTTGATTTCAATGTTTTTAATCCTGATTTGCACTAATAAAAACTAGGTGCAAATGAGCGCTGATGAGTCTGTATTGAAGTTAAAGGAATAGTTAAAAATGTCTATGAATATTCATTTAAATTCAGAAATGAACTCCAAATTGATCATGTCTATGACTCTTGCTGAATTTGCTCTCTATGAGCATACAAGCACTTGAAATTAGCTTTCATGAGTATTTGCAAAAGCAAATTTTCAGTTAGACTTCTTAGATACTTGCAAAAATAATTTTTTAGTGATATATTTAATTATAAGATTTGGATTTCACATCGTGTTACTTGGTATTTGCAATCAGTCCTACAGTAATGCATTACCTGAATGACTTCAGCAAGGTTGCAGCTAGATGGAACAGTTTAGAGAACCTTGACCTTTGTTAATTATAGCAATTGTCCAGAAACAGGAACAAACCAGAAGATATAAGAAAATAAGAAATTGTGTGCAGATTTCAAATTTCTATTTCAGATTTTTTTTCTTTTTAAGTATTAAAGACTGTATTTCAGCATGAAGTGAATCTTATGGGCCAATTTCTCTTCGCATGTGCTGTCAGGAAATTGTCACTGGTAAATTCAGTGATTTACTTGTAAGCAGAATAATTTTAAGAAACTTTTTTTTTTAAAACTATTTAGTACACAAGAGATCATGATAGAATCCAGAGGCTGATAATTTGGGGTAATTTAGAAAAGAGCAGTGTACATGCCAAGACTGTCATTTGAACTCCAAAATATGATGTGTGGTCTCTCTTAGAAACTAACTTCAAGTAAGAAGCTCTGAATCTAGTAAGATGTTTATCGAAAATAATTCTCATGGTGTATCAAGTTTAAGCATAGTCTTGCGCATGCTGTGACGTGCAGAAAGAGCTGACGCCAAAAAAACACATTCTTTTGAAGGAATATGCTAGAAATGAAAGTCCAGGAAATCTTCCAAGACTAGAGAAGGAATTCGATGTCAGCAGGGCCGGAAGAGGAAGCGTCCTGCTTGTTATGTTTGCTTCTGTCTTCTGCCTCTGAGAAACAGGGTGAGGAAGGAGGTCAGAGCCCCTCTGGGCCCAGCGGTGGGAGCTGTGCTGGCACTGCTGCGGGGCACAGGGAGGCTGCTGGCAGCCCTGGGGCACTCTCAGGACGAGGCAGCTGGGCCCCTGCACGTGGTCACCGTCCGCCCCCAGCCGCAAGGTGTTCCTCAGGGTGAGGCAGCTCGGGAGAGCCTCCAGCAGGTAATGGTTTGCCCGCTCTGCTGTTGGTCTTGCAGGAGCTAGGAGGGATCCTTGTGAATAACTGCAGTCAAGAATTGCACTTTTTATTTTAGTTTGGTTTTTATTTTGTGACTTCATGCAATTTTGTGCATGAGAATCTAACTGTTTATTTTGCTGGAATAAATGTGTTCTGTCTTCATCTTTTACCTTTTCGACTGAGAGAAACATTCCCTCTGGGAAACTGGCTGACTTGGGGCACTTTCTTACTTGGGGAGCGGTGAGCTGAAGCGCAGAGCCGTGCACAGGTGTTCCATCTGCACTTGGGAGTGTTTTTGCCACCCAAGTTAGTAAAGTCAGCTTGAGGGCAGGTAGCAGGCAGTGCTGGGTCAGGCTAGCCAGTGCCTCTAATAAGCAGCAGGTGAGGGGGAGATTGTTTATGATACATAAGGTACCCTAAGAGGGTCGTATGGCTCAGAAGAAATCAGATCAGCTTTCTGAAACTGAGACAACTAAATTATTCAGCAGGAGCAGTTTTCATCTGCAAAAACGCTGAGTACCTTGGATTCTGTGTTCAAATAGTCTGCAAGGTAACGAGTGATTTATTGGAAGAAATTTGTAAGTAATTTAAAGTGGGATTATTCTGAGAAATTTTTAAGTGATTTGTAGACAATTTATAAACAAGAAAAGAAGGATAAATAAATTATTTGATTATGAATTACTCCATCAGCTCTAGTTTCGGTGCTGTAGGAATCTGGCCCAGGTGCCTAGAAGGCATACATGCTATGTATTGGATTTCTTATGTAAAAGCTATACAATGTGATAACACAGTTGTACTGCATATTCAGTTTTGATATGTAACCTTTTAAATAAATTGGAATACTCTTTGTGCCTATGCTGGCACACACTGAGAGATCATAAACAATAATTTCATAAAGGTCACTTCCTCAGTAAGCACTTAGGACTCATGGCAAGAACAGTATAGGGCTATTAAGGAACCCTTCTGCTTCTGTTTCTTGGTGCGCCTTAATATTTTTACTGCTTTGAAGCTCTGTTTAATATAAAAGCTCCATAGTCTTTTATGCTGGGGGTCTGGCAGCGCAGTCCTGTGTTACGTAGGTCCTGTACAGCCTTTCCCATGCTCCAGAGGCAGGTCTGCGTCTGAGGGCTCGCTGTGTCTGTGCGTGCCCGACAGCTCAGCGTGACCATGGGTACAGCCTCCTTCCTGAAGCCACTAAGGAAAAACATAGTAAGATCCAAAATGTGGAAGGCTGCAGACCTTTTGCATCACCAGAATTTCAAAACAATCTGATAGTTCACCATTTTATTGTCCTTGTATTGACCTGCTCAATATAGAAGTGTCAAGAGGAGCGGGAAAGGGCTGTGAGAGCAGCCCAAGGTGAAGGGTACCAGGTGCCCTCTGAACTCAGTGCAGCTGCTAAGCAAATTACTGCACATTGCTTTCTGCTGTGGCTAATGAAGCTGGCTGTGGAACCAATCTATCTTGCTTCATTGGAAAACTTGCTCTCTTGGTCTTGCTTGTCTCCAGCAAAATGTTTTGTCTTGGATGAAATTTTTGGTAGCTAGTTGTCTGTCCAACTGGCATTAAAAATAGTTATATCCTCTGGTCTTTGGAAAGAAAGACACATTTTGTTACAAAACCTGCTAGCTTGTTCTTTTTTTGTGATTGACATGATAGCCTAGATCAATATTCTCTATTCAGGCATCTGTTATTTTAAGGAAATCCACAGCCGCCTTGCTGACAGTCAGTTTTGGGGGGAAGTTATTCCCTGCTGTAGTGGCCTCGGAGGCTGCCCTCAGCAGGGTAAGTGGAGTCTCTTGCATGCTTTTAAAGTGTATGGGGTGTTTGGTTGGCTCTGCACAGAGGGAGAGCTCAGCAGAAGGCTCAGACAATGTGCTTTAATTCTGAGGAGATGAGGCTCACAAAAAGAACTGGATGTCTGTAAGAACATCAACAATATGTGGAAGGGTCATAATTAGCAAACCTAAAATGCTGCTGGGGATATGTAGAGGCCAGCATGGGCCTCACATGGAGGCAGCTTGTCCCAGGCTGCTGCCTGAAAAGCTCTCACACCTCCTGAAGCATCTGGGATTGCCACTGTTGCAAGCACAACCCAGCTTGGACCTGGTCTGACATCAGGCAGTTCTGGTATCCACCAGCTTCCTTAA
Source organism: Struthio camelus (assembly GCF_040807025.1). Classification (NCBI taxonomy): domain Eukaryota; kingdom Metazoa; phylum Chordata; class Aves; order Struthioniformes; family Struthionidae; genus Struthio; species Struthio camelus. The sequence continues at coordinate 16,742,741 of NC_090949.1, forward strand.
ATCCTAAAGCTGCTGCTGCCAGCATCCATGCTATTCTGGTGTTTATTCAACACCTAGGAATTTTATTCAAATTATTTCAGTTCTCTCTCTGTGAGAAGCCCTTGAATGTGTGGTTCCAAGCTTTGGTTTTTCTTGTCTAAGACCCAAGCCTAGTGTCAGTCTGTGTAAAACATTCCCACTGACTTCGGGGAGGTTACAGGCACTGAACAACAGAGATATGTTGACCAGAAAGTTCGGATTACCCAGGTGACTTTTATCCTGGAAAATCTCTCCACTATTTGTGTGGGCAAGCTGATAAAAATCAATACTTCTGAAATTTAAAGTACCAGTGAGAGTTTGTTGGTAGCCCCTGCTGTATGAGCATGGACAAGATTATTAATAGATCATCTATTTTATGAGCTTCTTCATATCTCACCTAAATTTCAACACGTTTGAATGGTGGAGTTTTAAACACAGAAATATTTTTAATGGCATAATAAAAATATGTATTTGTAAGGGTTTTTTTTAACCTTGTAAAATTCAAATCTAGACTTATGCTTGTCCCACATCATTCTGCAAACCGTAACTAATTTCTTCTCAGGCTAATAACTGTGGCTAGTAATTTTGCTCCTCTGGCAGTATTGGTCTGACCTTCCCTACCCTGATCCCTGAATTGAAAGGAATTTTGCTTACATGAGATATTATATAATCTTCCCAGTAAAGGGGTAGAACTGCAGTCTCAAAAAGGAATGAAAGATATAATTTCCCATGTGACTGATGAGGATCTAGTTCATTTGTAAATGAACCTGCTTTGTGGAATGATGGAAGAAAATAGTTTGAGCAGTTTAAAAATGGATCAGATGTGGAGAGAGCATTAGATACTGCATATTCCCACAAGAAAGAATATAAATTTGTAAGTGGGGAATACGAAATGATTTTTAGACATTAAATTAACAAATTAATCTGGCTGACATTACCTCAAATTTACATAGAAACCATTTTCCACATTTTCCATGTAGACCATTTTCTACGTTCTGCTGTGACTGAGGGAAAAACAAAGCAGATGAGTCCTTTAAAGCAAGAGAAAAACATCCCGAAAGTCATTTTAACTCATTCCAAGAGTTCTGCAGCAGGCAGAGATTCAGGGAATGACAAAGGCATGCACAGAGGGAAGAAACGATGCCAGGGTAACAGCTGGTATCTGAAAAAGCCCAGTTTGCTGCTGCCTTTAGTACCTCTGAGCAGAGGACGGGTGGTGGTGGGGGGGGACTGTTTGCTAATCAGGCCAGGTTCGAGGAAGAAGGATATTGTATGAGCCGCCTCTTTTCTACTCTAAAGTTGCTGTTCTGGGAATCACATGTCGTCAGGCCCCAACAGGTTAGGATCGAGGATAGCAAAGCTAGGGCCCTACCTCCACGCTATCTAGGGCAGAAGGAGAGCAAATTCCTTGCTCAGCTGGAGGGACTCTGTGGGAACAGCCCCCACCAAGAGGAGATCTTTGGGATGGGCTTGTTTCAGTTCAGCTTACATGTTCGACATTGCCACTAGCCTAGATGGACACTTGGGCATGTTTGAATTCTGTCTCTTCTATCACAGGACTCTGAGGCAAATTATTAATTTGTAGCTGTTTGATTCTCCAATTCTTTTGAACTCCTCAAAGATGAACAGTTGATGAAGGGACCTTACAGGATGCTAACAACAGAGAAGGGGGAAAAGATCTGTTTTAAGGCACCAGTCCCACAAACAAACTGCAGCTGGGTTACATTGTGTAGAAATGAAAGCCGGTGCATTTTGGTGCAGGAGATCCCTGTGAGTGTGTGGACACGTGCAGCTAACTTGCAAATGTGAGATCCTGCTCCTCAGCACTGTTGCACGGACCTGGGTGCTCTGTGAGCATGAGCAGGCACTGCAGCACTGAGCCATCTTCTTTGCACAGCTGCATGTGTACATGCTAAGTCATCTGTATGTGAGCAGTGGTCACCAGCTGGGGACTTCCTAGGCAGAACTGTCCCAGTAAACAGCCAAATTTTTTTTTTCTCTGCCTTCATATGCTTTCCAACTAAGAAACAGAGGAGCTGTCCCATGACAGCAAGACCTGTAGCATCCTTGTAAACATGTATATCCTATAAACAGCACATGTTTAAACAAAGCCTTGATGAAGCTCTCTGATAATATGAAGCATATTTACATGAACTGTATCACTCTAAACATAGCCTGGGGAGGAAGCAAAGCCTGGAGATGTGCCTTGGTGGCAGCTCTCTCCCTTGCACCAGGTGAGCCACAGTGGGGGCTACTCTAGTCCAGCAGGTGCCTGATGCTTCAGCTAGACACAGCCACTAGCTCAGCAGGTTTAGAGGCTGGGAATGGCAGTTGTCTGATTCCTCCTCTTCCCACTGCGTCCATGCCCATCTTCTAGATGAGGAGAGTAATATCCGTTTAATCTTCTCTTCCTCGATCAAGCTGTAACTAGTCCCTAATTAGTAATGCAGGTGTCCTTTCTTCCTACTCAGGAAAATCTAGCTGAAAATCTAGCTGAGTCAAGTCTTGCACAGTTACAGTAGCAACCAAAGAAAGTGCAAGTGTGTCTAAAATTTGGGTCCTTGATTAATACTTAACTCGTGGTAGGGATATTTCATACAAAGGGTAGAGCAAGATACATGCACCCAAAAGATGGATGCATATGTGAAAAGTCTAGTAAATATTTCTGATTAGTTCCACAAGCAGTTTTAAAAATATGGGTTCAATAGCTCTGCTGTCGTGATCTTTTTTGACAGTGGACTTCAGTAGCAAACTATGTAATATCTACTGTTCACAGAAATTGTGGCCGGGGAAAAGAAATGATAATATGAAGATATTAGGAAGAGAGAAGCAGAAAAAATAGTTTGCCCATTCTCCTTTCTTTCATCTCTTGTACAATTTGGCAGAGAGCTTGGGAAGGGGCTTTTTGCCTCTTCTGGGAGAGACATAAACTTGGACCACATAGTCTCAAACTCTGCCAGCTTGTCATTCAGCTCATGCATTCAAGATGCTGCATATTAATAGCACTCCCTGATGGCTGGTGGATAGGGGTCTCTCCACCTATACAAAATAAACCTCTTGGCACAACACAGTACAAAAGAGGCCCACACAGGAAAAAAAAAATGCGCTTGAGAACTGATTTGGAGAAACTCTGCACAGATGCTCATGTGCAGATGCATATTTCAGATGTTCTTTTTCCTGATTAGCATGCAGCAAACTCACCTGTTTTGCTGTCTGGAGGAATCACAATAGAAATGAAGAAACACCTGCATGAGTTCAGTTTTTCCCTGTGTTCTCCACAAACATGGTTTCCAGAGCATTTCTTTCTTCAATTGCTCTTCTATGTAGCCGCTGATACCCTTTTCAGTCTCCCTGTTGGACGTGCATGAGCCAACAAACATAGAGGGGTACATCAGGGAAGAGGCAAAGCGTGGATGGTGCTAGAAGCGTGCACCTTGAGAAGGAGAGGAGAAGTGAATGTGGATCAGTCCCACCAACTCTGACTGTACTGGCATGTTAGGATGCTTACGGATGATGGATTTTTGGCATGGCCAAGACAGGAGGATGCACCCCTAGGAACTGGGTGAAAAGCTAGCACTCCTGACTTGCAAATGTTCCAGTGCTTAGCACTTATTAGTCTCACCTGAGGTCAGGTCACGGGATCCAAGAAAATGGAACAGCTCTTTTTACCCTGAGGCTGCAGTGTGCTGGTTACTGCAAATGTCTGGGTCTTCATTCTCGCACAGAGCCCAACAGACAGAGCCTGCTTAAGCCAAGGAGAGAAACTTCCTTTGTTCTCTGCTTCATCCTGCTTCGCTCCAGTGGCAGAAAGCACAGCTCAGATCTGACCGTGTGTTTTATAAAAATGAGCCTATGGAGAAACAGGCAGGGGGAGTGGGGCTGCTTATTCATGTGTGGGTATCTGGTGTAATTCACAGTGTGAGCCACGTTTTTCTAGATATTTCAGCATATACTGAGAATGACACATGAGCAGTCCAAGCTATTTTCAGAATTGACAGGTTTTCTTTTCACTCCAACAATTGCTTCTTCAATATAGTAGAGTTTGCAAAGTGCTTCAATAAACTTTTAATTAGGAGTAGGAGTAACACTGAAACTAAGAGAACGCTTTAGCCAAAACTCAAGCTGACCTCAGCTCGTACTCATTTTGAACTTGGTTAACTTTTTACAAAAGTTGCACACCTTGGTGTTTCTTGGTTTCTGGCAAGGCTGAAAGTAGAAGTCCTGAAACACTGTGAGAAAGATTGTTTTTATGATGCTCTTGACCCAGGAAAGACCCGGCAGAAATCTGTTCTGATGAGAGTTACGGGCTAGAATGGTCTGGCTATATCTTAATCTGAGCTCTCAAGTACTTCCCTAAACTAAACTCTTCAGAATGTTTGAGGCTTTTTAAAAAAGCCCTAAAATAATCTCAAATCCCTAAAATTGTGAACAGATTACGAGCAGAAGTCTACAGTTTAATCTGAGATAGATTTTACTGCAGCAGCTCCTACCTCTGTTCAAGGTTCTGCTGACTAACACCCAGATGGGAAATACACTGTTGAGGGGCTCTCTATTTTTTTCTTAATCTGACTAAATCTATTAGGTGTTTGAGTTGTGGTTGTGATTTCCTAGGGACTTCATTTCTTTCTAGTACCCTCATGACAAAAATAACCAATCCCTTCTGAGTCCTTCAAAGGAGAAGGCATCCCACAGAGCCAATGCTGTGTGCATTTTATGTAGAAACATATGTTTAAGGAAAGATGAGAAAATACGGATCAAATAATGATGTGGAAGCCACTTTCATAAACCATGAAGGTCATTCTGGATGAACTCCAAATATCATTACTATTGTTTAATTTCAACTCCAGTCCTGCATCTGCTTAAGATAGTGCCAGATATGATAATCTCACCAGACAGATACAAAATACAAAACTGAAATTACCCTGCTCAATTATTTTGTTTGCTAGTGGTGTTAAACTACTGTTTTTTATCTGAATTATGCAAGAGAGATGATTTTTACCATTAAACTGCTCTGAAAATGCAGCAGTTTAGTATTAGTACCTATTTCTTTCCAGATTACATTATATGAATGAGTTTGATAAAGTCATCATAGTAAGGAAAAGATAGTGGAATTTCAGGTGAGAGTTCTTCATAACGGATTCATTCCTTGCACCATGTTAACACCCACACATGGAATTAGGGGCCTTTGTACCAGGATACAACAGTTCACTAGAAATCACAAAACACCAATTACAGAATTGTATTGAAATTGGCTGCCAAATCCCCTTCCCTGATAGAAGAAGGATAGGTAAAGTCATGCCAGCGCATTGTAACTCCTTCCTAAAACTCCACTTGGGTTTATTGTGCATTTCTTCAGTGATATAGAAGCAGATTGACTGCAGTGCTATGTGTATGACGTGGAATACAAAATAAAATAAAAATTAACAGTTCAAGAACAGCAATGAATATGAACTCAATTTGGATCATATTTATTTAAATATTTACAGCAGTTCATTAACTTTAACAGAGAATCTCCTGATTTACAGAAGTGAAAAAGGAAAGAGTCAGCTTCTATATTGTATATTTTGCTTAATAAAAGAAAGCAAGCCTTTATGGAGGAAGCATGCAATTGAGGTTCCTCAGCTGACATTTTATAAAAGCACAATTAAATGTCAGCATTTTACAAAGAACTCTTAAATCCTCAGACTAAATCTTGTCTGTTTTTACTGGTAGCAGAGTACCAAACTGTAAGCAGAACTGAGCAGGATCTGACTTTCCATCACAGACAGTTAATAATTAAATCAAACATTATATTCAACAATAGAACATATGCATCAGCTTCTTTCAAATTGCATTTCCTTCCTGTTAGATCCATTAGTGTAAACCAGACTGCCTTTAGAAAACCCCTTATTGCTGCTGTCTTTCAGCACAGTTCCTGAAATGGATAATGTGGTGCATATTATGGGCAATTACACAGAACTCCCTAGTGATAGGGTTTTAGAGTTTCAGAATAAAACAGCTGGAACTACAGGGCTGTAAACTAATCTGAAAAAGAGACAATAGTAAGACATTTAATGCACATTGTTAGAACATGGACAAAGACTAGCTATGAAACACTACGTATCACCATCCCTAGTTTCTTGCACGTCATCTTCTGTGCAGAATCTTGTTTGACTCGCAAAAGCCAAGACAATGAAAAGCCATAGATTTTTGCTGTGAACAAATACCACATTTCTATAACCCAAGGTAACTGGAAGAAGTTTTGATCCAAAGCCTTATTTTTCTCTTGATTGCACTGGTGTTTGAATCAAATCCAGAACCCTGTTCAAAAATGACAGTTTATTAGTGAATTTATAATTAATAGATGCCTGCATATTGTAAGAAACTACTTCCCCACCCCTCTTTTACTGTTTCAATAAATTCTGAAAAGTTAGCGTTTTGGATGGAAAAAAACTGCATTTGCTCTAGTATCCACCAAGACTGCCCCTAGCAGTATGTAGTGCTTGATCCTCCGCCAGTTCAAATAGACAACAAAGCTCCTGTTTATTTCGGCAATACAGGAGCAGATTTTTAGAATTGCACATGCATCATTTGAAAGCACAATGACCGTGATTACATGTGTAATCACAGTAATTGTGCACACAATTACTGGTTGGATATCTAACTGTCTTTCAAAAATCTGTTGCTCTACTTGCACTGTGTATTCACATCAGTCACTTGTGCAAATACAGTGCCGCCCAGAACAGCTATACCTCTGTGTCTGCCACTGAAATGTTAGAGAAGAGAGCTCTGTCTATAGCAGTATGCATGTGGGATAGAGAAGCATATGTTTTTGTTGTGGTAGTGTGCTAGTGTGAACAATAAATGAGAAAGGAAGAGAAATGGTTGCAGGGTCTCTCTGGGAAAGTAAAAATGTGAAATTACTTCAACTAATTTTTCAAAAGGACAGAGACTGATTTTTACCAGCACTATTCTTGTGAACCTCCTTATCAGCAGGGTCCAGCAGGCATCAGCAGGTTAACACTTTATAATGCTGTGGCCAAATGAACAAATAATTTAGAAAAATAGCAGCACAATACCAAAATAAAATAAAACAAAACTGACTTAAATTTCACATCCTAAAAAAATTCAAAAAACAATTCCATTTTTCAACAGTCTCCTGTGAATTTCTTACAGTGCGGAATCTGAAAACCAGATATTCTCACTAGCTATGGTTAAAAAAGCTACTCCTTCTGCTCAGAGGATTGATTTTTATAGTCATATCAGTATATAAAAGCACATCCTTTGTAGATAGTGATAAGACTTCCAGATCCATTCTTTTGCTCAGCAAAATGGTAGCAGGAGAAAATTTGACACAAAACATTTTATCCAGCTGTCCCTTACAGTCATGGCTTTCTTCTTCCCCTGGAGAGCAATGAGTCTGTTTTCCTTGTCCAATAACAGCTTTATTACTGCATGTTAAAGGGAACCGAGGAGATCTGCAGACTGGGCCTGACTGTGTAGTGCTTACTCTCTTCTCCCAGAGAAATGCAATGCTTCTTCCTGGGAAGGGTGAAGGTGGGGATAGAGCACAGGTGCTTCTGTGCAGTGGAGGAAGGGATGGAGCAAAGGCGCTTCAGCGCAGTGAAGGCAGAGGATGAAGAACATGTGTTCCGGCACAGCTCACAAGCACGGGGGCTGCAGTGTTTCCACCTCTGGCAGCAAGCTTATGGCAGTTCTGAATCAAATGTAAAATAAAGCCAACTTCCCATATGGAAGAATGTTAAAAAATGGCTTAATGGCCACTTTAGCAGGTACTACGCTGCCATCGCAGAGGGAAGTCATCTAAGTTTGGAGGCCTTTATTGGCCTAAGCATGATATATTTTCCAAGGGGGGAAAAACATTGTAAAATTTGCTAGGGTGGATGTAATGATTACAAATTGTGTGTGCTGTCAAAATAAGACCCCCATATTAAATATGATAATGATTGATGATGTTTGGGTCTGAACTTCACTTTTTTTTAGAGGTTAGGGCAAATTTTGAAGCTCAGAGCTGTCTCTGGGACTTTAGTCCGTTGTCAGGGGTCTGGGAGGTTGTCTCTGGACTCTGTTCATGGAAAGGCTCTACCAGGGAGAAGAGGGAACAGTGTTTCCATTCTTTGAAAACAAGTTTGCTTTGTTCCCAGAAAGCTTCTGCATGTTACCTCCAAGCTGGTTCAACTTTTTCATTGAACATGGGGCTGTGGGAGGACAGCACAGGTGTACATTGCTGTGCCTTCTGGTTTATAAGAGTCCAGTGGTCATGTTGGCTGGATGTGTTCAATAGCAGAAGAATAGCTTTATGTAAATGAATCCAGATGAAGGGTCCTATTGCCACTGCATGAAGAATTCCTAAATAGTTTTTAAAGACTTTACTGTAGTACTTGAATCTCTTCTTGATTCTCTACAATCATTTTGCTGATAATTGCAGCAAATTTTGCTCTTAATTTCATTAGAGTAAAAGTGGAGTAACCTCACTGAGGTCCAATCAGAGGGAATTTCAGCTCTGTCTGTAAGTTGCTTTGAGTCTATGGTATTGTAAATAGGAGCTGTGCATGTGGACTGAATTCAGTATAAAGCATCAAATGCGATCTCTTTTGTAATTAACATTAGAGAGCTGTATGAAGTCTCTAAGCTAAGAAATCCCAGAAGTCCTGTAGAAAGGGCTTTTTTTATACTGATCTGAAGTGTTATTCAAGGGAGTTCACCCTAAAAGATAGGAGAACTCCTAGGACGTGAAGAATATAAAGCTTTCAGACTGTAAGTTGGAGAAAAGTTCTCTCGAAAGGATGCTGTTAGTCTTTGATACCTTTGGTGGTGACTGCCTCACTGTACACCACCTCTTGAAGCGTGGCCTCACTTTCACTGTTATTACAACATATATCAAGTGAAATGAAAACAGAAATTTGGGAAAGCATATAATTAACCTACTTGTGAACATTAACCTTAAATATCGTGCTAATTATCTCACTAATTTAATCACTGCAGATCTCAAACTTGTTTGTTAAATATTTAATTCTGCAAATTGTTTTTGATATAGAGGTGTGGATAGTTTTCTGTGAATGCAAGTTACTCCATAAAGCTCTGCAAAGGCCCTGTATGGTAGCATTTTAGTGAACAAACTCCAGTGACAGCAAGACTTTTAATGGCAATTACAGAAAATGTGCTCTGGGGCTAAGAGATATTGTGCTGTATTATTTGTAAATCTAATAAACGTGTTATCCACAGCGCACGCTGGGGTAAATTTCTATCTACACATCTTCAGGTTTGATTCCACAAGAGTCCAGGCTGGAAAGCTCCCTTTTCTCTTGTTTTTCAGTTGTGGTACAGCTGTACAGTTGTTTCTTATCTGTTCACGTCTTGATTACTTGAGTCATTCAGCAAATAATGTCCTTGATCTTCAGCCCTTCTTACTGAGCAAATATTTTGTGCTAAAAGTAACCTAAAAATGTGTTTAGATGCTCCAGTTACAATACCGCCCAAAGTAGCTCTAATTATTCCTGAGAGAAAGCTTTTGAATTTGAGAGTATTTGTTGAGCAGATCAAAGCGCCAGCCTGGCAGCCGGGAAGGCAGACGCGCGTAGTGGCGCGTGCCCCTGTGCCACCATCGCAGCCTCCTGCCAACCAACGCGTGGCCCTCGTGGGGCCAGGCAGAGGGGCCGAGGGGAAGGGTCGGGGCTGGGGAAACATGCGAGAAAGCTGCGGTGGGGAAATGAACACGCGAGTGTCTATTTATTACACCCTTACACACACAATTCATACTGTTAAGCTCATCCCTGGCAATAGGAAACAAATTTCTGTGAATTTAGCTGAATAAAGCTATATTTGCTCTTGTTAGTCATCAGAAGTCTGGTGCTTTATATGCATTATCTGAATTTCTGAGCATTTTTTCTCTACATTTACTGCAAAAATGACTTCAATACTAATGAATACTGAAAGACAGCCAAGATGGGATGAACTTTTGGACAATTTATGCAAACACGACAGATGAGAATAGATTTACTATAAACATGTCAGGCACGGAAGACTTGACTGCTTTTTAAATACAGTGATAGTGCGAGAGATTTATGGATATTTTCAACTGTTCATTAAAGAGAAAAATATTTTGAAACTATAGGCACTATACTTTTATCCATTTTTGCCTTCCAGGCTGAGTTGCAAACCTTTGATGTTTTCTTCACCAAAAAATAAAAGTACTGATGAATTTATTTCTCCCAAGCACTTTCATTTTTGTGTCAATTTACAGTTTTTATTACATTCCTGGCAGTCCAAATTATGGTGTTTGGAGAGCAGCTAGAGTCCACAGCTCTGAGTTTTCTGAAAATAGGGATGAAGTTCACTTAATGATGCTTTCTGGCCAACAACTTTTTTCTTTTCCTTTGGTAATAAAAGATTAATAAATACTTTAACTGCCTGCTGGAGCAACCAACCAATTAAAGGTTATTCTAATCTAAATGACTGGAAGCCACTCAAATTGAGGAAGTTAACATGTGATAGCTAGTACCTGCTGGATCAGATTAGTAAAATAGAAGGTCTTAGACATGAAATTTGTGTATAAATGTATCCCTATAGTTGACCAAGGTATCAGTTCTTACAGCCAGACAGGCATATACTTAACTGCATACATTCAGGATCTGTTTCTGTGCCTTTGCAAATCACCAGTAAGACTTGCTTAGACCCGCTTTCAACATCAGTGCAAACAAGGTTTTTGGCAGTCGACGTCTTTGCAATCTGGGGTTGAGCTGTTGGAATAGTTTCATAGAATTACATGATTCTTTCTTCATAATATCATGTTAAACTCATATAAGTGGTAAAGAATTTCAACTTGAAAATATGTATGCTTGCATTGCTTCCTAAAATATGTTATCTTGCCAAAATATCCTCTGAAGTCAAAACGCTACACCAGGATGACAGCAGAAAAAACTGTGCATTGGCTGAAGATCTAATCCTGCATACTTTTAGTGATGACTATGCTCTTGCTTTTTGAGAAGATTGAAAAAGAAAGACTGAGAAAGGGGAGATTTGGATGAAAAAATGACACAGATTTCATTGCCCCCTTGGAACAATATTTCCAATTTCATATCAGCATGATTTGAACATTTTGAGACCCTCCAAAATAAGAGATGAAGCTTATTAAGGTTTCATTTGGAGAGACTGCAAAAATAGAGTAGCTGAAAACAATATTTTAATAATTTTTACTAGATTTGCATTTCCAGTCTTTTAAAATTAATTTAAGAGCTACAAACCAACACACACTTATAAATAACATAATGCAGTGGGGGATAATGCAAATGTCTTTATAAATAACACAGTATAGCTTAAATCATTATTTTTAATGCCTCTATTTTTTGTTCCTTTATGAACAGGTCTGTACTGGTCTGCATTAATTAAATTTCAGTAGGATTTCTAAGGCCAGATCATCACTACTTCTGCGGCCCTGATTTAAATCTGCAGTAAAACATTTCTCCATTTAGTCTGGTGCTTTTGTGTCATATTTCATACACTAGTTGTCTCTTAATTAAATCCATGATGGCCCACCAACACAGACTATTAAAATAACTATACTTTGCACTTGACATATTTATGAGACAGATTCGTAAGAGTATAGACTGATACTTGAACTACTCACTGAGAAATGCTAATAAGATTATGATGAAGGTAAGATTAGAACATTCGTCTCCTTTTCTCTTCTCTCTTCTTTTTAGAAATTTATTTTTATAACTGCAATTCACTACTTCTATTTCAGGCTCTTTGATGTTGTTGTATATACCAGCAGTTCTTTCTGCGTGGATTTATTGTGGCAATGAAGAGTGGGAAACTGCTAATTCATCTCACACCAGGAAAGCACAAATGTATTGTGTTCCTTGCAATATGAATGTTTGTAGATGTCTGTAAAAACTTCGCATGGGATTGACGTGTTCAAGATATTGCATATTAAGAAATCAGACTACCTTTGGAATTGGGTGGCTGTAAAATGTTGATTGTCGTGAAGTGCCACATTGTTCCACCTTTATTGTTGCGCTTGCTGAGTGGAGCTGTGGGTGCAGGGCTGGGAGGATCTGCTCTGGAGGGGGAAGGAGGCCGTTGTTGTCATGCCTGCGATCATCCGCTGTGCGCTGTAGCACCAGGAGGGATGTGGCCCTGCCCGTCTTCCAGACATAGCGCAATGTATTCGAATATAACGGGTTGTGCTGTTTTCTCTTTTTGACTGTCACTGCAATGTTTGAAATTGCATAATGTGTGGCCTCAGTGATTACAAAAGACAGAAAAGGAAACAGATCCACAAATAATATGACTTGAAGGGTTGCTTGACATGTGCATTAAGATTTGATCATTTGTGTGAATGAATACCCTGAAACGGCCTTCTTTTTAGCTTCATTTATTGCTATAGTTGCTGGCATCATTTGTTTGATGATATTTTGAATAATTTGGGTCTGGAGGGTTCAAGGAACTCCACATTTGAGAGAGAAGTGAAGAGAAGTGAAAAGCTGCTAAATTTAAGTGATCTACAAGCAGCAAGGATTTCTATCACTTTTCAGAGCCAAGATATTCACCTCTGATGGACCTCTTCCCCTCTCTCTCCCTTATTTTTCAGTTACATCACTTTCATGGAAAGGTTCCTCTACATCATTGAATGAGGGCTCCAAGTGTGGGTACAAATACAGAGGGCTCTAAATACATGCAGTTTGAAGGGTTTTTATGTTCCTGGTGTGGTATATGGAGATGCTAATCTAAATGGTTTTTGATAATACATTCTTTTATCACTGTGGTTTATACTGATATTTCCTATGAAAGCGTCAAAAGCATCAGAAGTTGAAATTAATTTACAAATAAATAGGATATTAGAAGGTAAGATACATTAAATATTTCATCCTCTACAAAAATAAACCAGCTACAGTTCAGGGAGCTTCACTAAACACATCAAATCTAATAAAATCGCCCACACGTACTCCTGACACTAGTAGTAATTAAAATAACTTGTTTTAAAAAATTGGTCCTATACATGAATACTTATTGGCAATTATTTCTAAGTTCTTCAAACCAAAGATAACGTAATTTGATTCACACACAATGTTCCTGTAAACGTGGTTCATACTGGGTTTTATATGCAGCTTAGGACTGTTAATTGCCATTTTGAGCCTCGCAGTAAAATAGAGTTCAATATGTCGCTTTTTCTGAAGTATTGAGAAATGTTTGAGAAATGCTTGTCTTTGGACTAATCAACTGTGAATAATTTATTTTGGAGTCCTACTTTTCAGTATAAGTGGGTCTGACTTTTCTCAAAGCTTCTAAAGTCTGATCAACTTATTATATTCATTTAATTAAGGAAATCTGTAACAAACTGTGAAGTATATGTACCAACAGGCTTTTTGTTGTGTAAAATTGGCATATTTTCATTGTGAACATGATTGTGTTTGTTTATGCTGACAGGTAGCCTCTACTAAGCAAATCATATTTTTTATGCATGTCTAGATCAATATGAATAGCATATCAACTATATGCTGAAGCACCTCTCATCTAATGGATGTACCATGCAGCTTTCTCAATTTATGCAACTGCCGCTTTCCTGGGGGCTGTTTCAGGCGCGGAGCAGTTCTTGCTGCAGCAAGTGTTACCGGTACGTACGGAGAAGTGTTCACCCGTGCTTCAGAGAGCAGCGAGATGTAATAAAGGTGTGACATACAAGAGTGTGGGTAAGAGACTGACTTTTTTAGTCACGGTTACCTGAAAAAGGTCATAATGGGAAAAGATTAAAGCACTTTCACAGGCCTGTGGTCAGGATCTGCACGCCGCAGTGTTACGGAGAGGAGCGCAGAGGGGCAAGCTGAGGCTGCTGCGTGAAATCCCAGCCCAGAGTAATTTATTCTCATTTCTCTGAGAAATCAGCATCATCCGAAGGAAGTAACTGGAAAAAAAGCAAGGCTCCTAAATCATATATTCATTTTTCTAAAGGCACTATACTTATTTGGTAATAAATATTCGGAAATCCATCACTCTTCCCATCATTATGTGGCAGGAGGAGCATTTTTAATTAAAAAAAAAAGCAGACATTGTGGGGATTGACACATTACTTTTCTCTCCTTACGCCGAGGAAAACTTTTCAGCCTCAGAGAAGAGGGCCTTGACCCTCGTCTAAAATACTGTCCAGTGCTTATGGGCTGCAATATGAAAATCATCAAAACAGTCCTTGGCAGGATGTTTCTTTCCATTAGTTGATTAAAATGGTTTATTGCTGCCTGCAGCGCCATTGCTTTAGATGTATTTTCTTTCAAAGAGCAGACGTGCCCAATTCTTACCCTGTTCCTCTTTGCGTGGTTTTCGATAACTATGGCACCGAAATGGCTGTCACCCCTGCGCGGTTTCGGCGGAGGAGAGGCGAGGGGCGCGGCGGGGGCCGCCAGCCTGCGCGGGGCCGGTGAAGCAGCGCGCAGGGGCGGCAGCGGCAGCCCACCTGGGAGAGCCAGCGCCCAGAGGCGAGAGAGCAGAAGCTGGAGCTCTGCCGGCCAGCGCCGTGTAAACTGTGCTCTGGCAATAGCGGGAAGTGCGTTTCTGCATTTTTTCGGACTGAAAACTGTGACGTTTCAGTTAGAATATGTAAATGAACGTCTGATCCTTGAGTGCTAGACAAGCTTGCGTTAGAGATGAAATCTTACCTCTCCTTCTGCTATTACAAAGAAAAATGAACAAGTCTGAGTCTTCAACATGAGTCTAAAGGTGGTTTGTTTTTCAGTTCCATCCACGCCTGATCTGGGGGTTTAGGTTCATGCTTGCCAGAAAGATAAGTCCGCCACAAAGTTGAAATTTCGATACAAATGATATTTCCAAATCTAGGGGGGTTATTTCAAGCAGTAGTTTTGATGCAAGTACCTTTCTGTCTCCCCAGCCTGGGTTTTTCTAAGGCATGTTGCCATCTAATGATAATAGGGTCTTTCATTACAGAATCACAGATTATTGGGCCTATGGCCTTATATTATACAAATATTTATTTGATAATCATAGGTTAATTAATTTTCATTGTTTCTGTTTTAATTCTAGGGACGTTTATACTATACAATTAGAGAAAACAACAGAAAACCATGAGTAAATGTTGCTCATATAACATGTTTCTATTACCCTTTACTTTTAAAACCGTTAATAGATTATTAGGAGATATAAACATAGGAGAGCATGGATCATATTTGCATGTTAATGAAATCCATGAATTATACATTATTTGCTATGGAGAGTACTAGAAACAGTATTCCTCCTTTTTAATAGCTATAAAAGCTGACAGTTTCTGGAGCACACAACACATCCCCTCTGCGCTACCTTCTAATAGAAAGAAAGAAATCCAGGTCTTCAGAGCAGTCTCATACTAAATGAAATAGATTTGTTTGTGTTGCTTTGCAGCATACAAGTATGATAGTTCATTTTAAACAAAATAGTTTTAATAATGTCATTACTAATATCTATTTGGTCATCTCTCTGAAAAATGGTGTTTTAATAGGAATGTTTCATTTTAATAAATGGCAGAAGAAGCAAGCTGCCCTGAGTCAGCAGGAAGTGGATATACACCAGAGAACAGGCTGATTGTATTAGATTCATCCAGAACATTGAACAGCACACAGACAGTCCAAGAAAAAGCAACTGGCTTTATTCAAATGATTAGTCTTACTGCTACAGTGTAGCGGAGATTCACACATTCTTCTATTATTCCTTGACCTTGTGCCAAAAACTCCCACTTGAAGTAATAATTAGAATTAGTGTTTCCAGTGCATGCTTCCATCTTCTTAACAAACAGTAATGAAATGTGGCTTTTACAAAATATGCAGTTAATTAAACTTTTTAAAAACATTTTTTGATTAATACAGTTCAACTGTATAGCCCCTCATTATGCCCAACAGTCTCTACCTGATATTGTTAAATCAGAACAAAGGCACTATCAATAAGGCGAGTAAAATTTCAGAAATTTGTACTTTCAGATTGCTTATATATTTTTCTTTCTTATTTTGTCTGTATCTTGGAATAAATTGGAAAGGTGGCCATTATCTGTAATCTTTTTTTTTTTTTTGAGTCTAGGACAGTATATGTATTGTATAACTACTCTCCAAATACTCTCAGGATGAATAAGAAGAACACATGTATCAAGTCCTACAAGTAATGAGTGGATTTCTAGGCTAGCTGTTTAAAAAGGTGGCTCAGCACTGTATTGCTTAATAACACTATGCAAATAGCAATTCTGATTCCATTTTTTTAGTATTATTTCATGCTTTTTTACTGTCTGCCTTAATTATCACAATGCTGCGCAAGTATAGTCCTTTGATTGATGAGAATTCCAGCCCTGTACCCACACCCTAGCAGATATGAGGCTCCACATTTTAGTAACATAAATCACTGTGACTGTATAACTTAACTACTGTATGATCAGAGATCACATACAGTGTTAGTTTGAATATGCATTCATCCTTAGTTATGAATGTTTTAGGTCTAAATTTATTCTGGCTGTTTGGAGAAATATAAGTTCTTTCACATAAGAAAGCAATGCATTTTAAATAAGCAATTCTTTCAACAACTAGAAATAATCACAAAAGTCTTCGATTTGCAATCTTCATTAATGTGAGTTATCTCACCACTTTAGGAGAAATCCTTTCTGTGAAAAACAACAATTAAACCCCTCCCCCCCCCAGTGTCTCTGACAGCTAAGACTATGGATCAGCCATTTTAGTAATTAACCACAATTCCTCTGATTTGTGAATTTCCAGATGATGAGGCAGGAAGCAAGTTACATCTTGGAGAAATTGCCCTCAGGAGAGAGGAGAAACTATTGCGAGGTTGACAGCACAACCTTGTACCAGCACAGTTTTCCTTCCCTGGTGGTTCAAGGAGTTCCAAGCACCCTCCTGTAAATCATCATCTCACATCTATTTATTATCTTCCAGCCCAGTGCACAACACTATCTGTTACACACGGATACCAGCAATATTACAAGGTGGACTCAAGGGATAAGAGACAGCAAACCCTATACACCTCTTACGCCTGAGTCACACCCTGTATAAAGTGAGGTTCTGTTGATAAAGTACATATTCTTGTCAGAAATTAAGGAGTAAGAACCATTATGTTTCAGTCTTTTTTTTTCCTAGTGATTCTTCAAAATGCTTGCTCTTGCCTGCTGATATCTTTGTGTTATTATACAGAGGCAAAATTTATCTGCATAGCAATGGATAAAATGTCTATGAAAATATTGCTATTCATTCAATGATTGTTGTTATATTTGGAGTAGGCACTAGCTACACTCTCTGATGCTTGTCCTGGAATATCAATAAATAAATCATAAAAGCCAATGCTTCAAATATTGAAAAATTCACACTTCAAACTGTGTTTTGAACTATACTCAGAGCAATGTCTCAGACTATCCTTTTGCTTTATATGAACAGAGGAAATTCAAAGTAGGTGGAACACTCTCTAGGGATTTGGCATAGGGGAGTGCCACAAACCATCAGCCTTCCTGTCTCTGTTGTGCCAGGGAAGTATCTCATGGGATGTACCATGAGGAGCAGACAGCATGTCTGGGGAGCTAATGTGGCTTCAGATGAAATTATCTCCTGCAAAATCCATCCTGACTGACTGCTGCGTGCATGCAAAGAAGCCAGATAGGGGCAAGGAGCCAAGCTACAGCTGGGCAGGTGAAGGCCCTGAGAAAGGGAGACACACTTCCCTATCACTCTATTGGGATAAAAGAAGTTCACTGTCCCACAGACAAAATGAAAAATGGGTAGCACAGCTCCTTCTCTCCTGCCCAGGCCCAGATTTGGTAAGAGCATGCTCACTGAGTTTCCCAGCCATGTTGTCCATGAAAGTGTCCACTCGCAGCAGATGTTTTCTAGTAGAGTGCAGTGTATATGCTGTGAAAGTCAAGTTTTCAAGGAGAATTGAGGGCAGAAGCCCTCCTGAAAGGCATGCTCTAGTTCAAGCACAGGTTGTTGGGTGATGCCTGACATGCAGAATGAATTTCTGTGGTTTGTGCTGTGCAGGGGGCCACTAGGCAATTCTAATGGTTCATTTTTTACTTTAAAAGCACTGAAATTAGCCAAAAGCTAAAATTAAGAATGGTATTTTGTAGTTTAATTGTGAACGCAAGGCTAGAAGAGTAGCACTGGAAGTCACTCAGGTACATCTAATCAAAGGCCAGAAGGATAAGCACTGCAGGTATGCAGTGCTTTATCTGATTAGAAAACAGCCTGGCACAGATGTGATTTCTGCTCCATGTATCAAGCTATGGCAGGCTTTTGCTGCTTCATTTTGAATGCACCTGAAGTAAAATAGGTTTTCGAATAGTAAAAAAAGACAAATTTGGAAAAATATCTATATACCAGATGGGTGTAGGAAGAGTCCTTGTGACAAATATATTATTAAGGGAATATGTATAAGGAAAGAGATTGTGCCCAGCAATTTCCAAGGATGGACAGGCAGGAAGGCAATGTCTCACTGTGTCTAATGTATTCTCATCTAGTCTAAATCTAATTAATTATGTTGCATCACTGACATACAATCTAGGCACCGCACACAATGATTGTAAGCTTCTTCGGGGCTTCGGCAGGACCTGACGCTTGTTCTACCCTCCCTGCTTTTGTTTGCTTTCCTTGGGGGCTGCAGGTCAGAGTGACGACATCTCCGCTGAGAAAAGGCTAATGCAAACAGATGAGGCTTTTGCTGCGCTCCGCAGGCGGCACGGCGTGAGTTCATCCTCCTCGCCCGCGTTACTGTGCTCTGCGTCTGCCTACGCCAGGGGTGCTCTCGGAGGGGTTTTCTTGCAGGTTTTGCTGGTCCCTTGTGGCAAAATGGAGGATTTCAGTGGTCAGTGACTTAGTCTGCTGATGCCCTTGGAGTTGAGACCAAAGCCCTGGACTGGACAGGAAGTGGTTCGGTGTGACTGGTGCCTGGTGAGCGCCTTTCCTGTAGGAAATGAGCCTCTAGATCTTGTGCTTTGGCTCCCCCGCTCAGGGAGTTTGTAGGCTGTGTGGGATGAGGTGACCCATGCAGCGCATGAGGCCATGGTAGGTACCTGTCTGTGACAGGGCAGTGGTGAAGGAGCCACTTTGAGGGCTCCCTCATCTGTTGTGCGGCAGGACTGGCAGGGGGGCCAGAAATGGTGGCTCCGCAGCATGGAGCATCTCCACACCGACGCAGCCACGCTAGCCTTTGGTGGGCCGGAAGGGAACAATGTCCCTGTGTCCTCCCCAGGAGCAGGCAGGTCAATAACTCGGCTTTAGAGCAAACCGGATGTGGATTACTCTAGTAATGTGGAATTACTCAGTCCAGTGGCTGGAGGGTCTGCTACGGTCTCATTGGCAATTGGAGGAGCTACATGCAGATGTGTTGCAGTCAGAAGAGATCTGATCTTGGTATCTGTGTTGGATGCAGGGTGCAAGTCATCTAGTCATGATTAATGTGCTCAGAACTAAAATCAAAATGGAGGCAGGAAGGATGGTATGGCAATGTCATCATCTGGTTTCACGTAATTTGATTTCACTGATGCCCCATCCACTATCTGATCACAATTCTCCTATTTAAACCCAGCCAATCCAGGAGGCTTTTACTCACAAGTTTCTAATACTATTTTATTTGGCAGTTATGGAATAAAAGAATTTTAGTATTGCTGTAGAGTTTCTCCTGACATCTATCACAACCAGTCCAGCTCATATGTGGGTGAACTGTGTTTTGATCCAATTATAAAATTATACTGGAGTCTTGTTACAACATTCTTATCCCATGTGCATGTTGAAAAATTCAAGCGCAAAAGAAAATTTTACAAAATGTTTATCATTTACTGTAGTCTTGGAGACACAAAGCTGTATCACACAGTCATTTGTGGAGGCTAAAAGTGAACTAGAAAAATAATATATTCTTCGGAAAAAAACCCTGTTAACCAGCAACAATATTTAGAGGGGGAATAGTATAATCTGTGTTGAAGGCATTATTGTAGATAGTCTTTGGGGACACAGTCTTGCTTTTGTTAATATAGCAACAAGAACTTTGTTATGTAAAACATCACAACAGTTACAATGATGACAAAGGAACTGCCAGTCTGAAGGCATTTCTGAGGACGTATAGAAGTGATAAATTGCAAGAGAACCCGGACACAGGATGGCCAGGGCAAAACAGCTAACATCCCAATGGATTATAATGACTATAATACTTTAAAAAATGGGATACTTTATACACTCTTGATATCTCTATAGTAAAATGCATTATTAAAGCAAGAGCCCACATGCTATTTGATTACTATGATGCAGAAGTTGACCTAGGATATTTCTAGCTCTCCACTTCCATTATCTTCAGGCTAGAAAACATGAAAAGGGAATTAGGTGTCTGTCTCCCTTGCTCACCTGCTGCAGAGAGTCATCCAGTGCTGTAATTTCACAAACAAAATGCTCCTACCAGCATAGAAATTAAACTCGACCTGACAGCTTTGTGGCTTAGTTGTGGTGGAGTCTCTCATCCACCCAACTAAAAATTTCCCGGTCCTAAAGCTATATGAAAAGAGAGACACCAGGAAAAAAAATGTTAGATTATTCCCAAGGCCTTTTTGGTCTCTTGATTGCATAAGTTTTGCCTGTATGTAATTACATAACTTAATAGTCCAGTTTTCCTTATTTCCAAGAACACAGACCAGTGATTGGTCCAACTCTAAAACAGCCTCTCTGTTTCCGTGCCATGAGGACGTAGCCCTACAGAAAGCTGAAAAATGTGACACATCTTCCCTTAGCTTTACCCAGTGACTCTGAGCGCAGTCATTAGGCTATACCACAGAAATCTGTTTAGTCACAGAAGCAGATTGCTTCCATGAAGTGCAGAAATGTAATTTGCCAGTACTTACACTACAATATTAAATACTAGCATGTAGATCTTTCACCTTTCCGATTCTTTATAGCAAAAATACTTGGTGTGAAATCCTGACTCTACAAGAGTCGCTGATAAAATCTGCATCAACTACAGAGCAGCTTTTAGCCTTACTATGGTGGGTGGTTTTATTGGTTTTTCCCCTGTAAAGCTGTTCTAATACATCAGTGCTTTCAGTGCAAGTCCAGAGTGCTTGTAGGCTTGCAAAGCTGGTGCAGAGCTCATCTCACTACTTCCCTCACTGCAGACGCGTCACGTGCAGGCTGCCAGCCGGTTCAGTTACAGCACTTGCCGCGGTTGTTCTCCCTTGGAAATGGATGGCTGCTGTGGCTCTGGAGGCAGAGCGCGCTGGGAGTGCAGCCGTAAGCCACTGTACCTCACCCCAGGCTCCAGCCCACTGTAGTTAATCATTAAATAATTCCCCTGGTGATATTATCCAGTGCTGATAAATTACAGAATTCATTGTTTTGCCTGGAGCAGCTTTAAATTGTGTTAATTTCATCGAAGATTGACACTGGCTTTTATTTTCTTTTGCTACTGTTTTGTCCTGTAAAGGAGAAGCACACTATAGACTTCAGATTGTTAATGTAATTGGTACAATGGATTTTTTCCTCATATTTTGAGAAAATTGTAATCAAAGCCTTTGAAATAGCAGGAACATTTAAATCAATAAAATACTAATGATAGTGTATTCAAAGAGGAAGATTACCACAAATTCAATAGCTTCTAAAACAACTTTATTGTTGGCCATGTTTGTTTTATATGTGATCTCAGAATGTTGTCTAATTTTATACCATGGTGAATTTATTCCACCTACAACACACATTTCTGACACAGGGTTTTCTCAAAAACTAAAGATAAAATACATTAGACATCGTCCTGATGAGCCTAACTATCAGTCTGATTCTGTCTTTGGAAGAAGGAAAAACATCCCCAGGTAGTCTTATTCTGCTCATGCTGAAGAAGAAGGCAGTTGGAAGTTAGTGGCATCTTGATCAGAGCTTTTATGGCAAATTCTGTCCATTTTGGAACAATGAACATAACAGTACAATGTGTGTTGGATAAAGCATTTGGAAAATTTCTGAACGGTAATTTACAACTACAAAATTGATGCTAAATATTTTCTGTACTAGCAACAATTTGATGCAGTACAATACTATATTGTGTTAAATAAGGAAGGGTTAGTGACCGTGTAGTGTTGCAATTCCCCCAGTAAAATTCTGAATTCTACTAGGAAATGCAGAATAAGACTTTGTTTGCTCTCTTCAGGACAACATGGCAGATAATGATATGATCGAAATCCCAGGGGGGTTTCAAAAGAGTGGTTTGTAGCAGAAGGGATCAGGGCAAAATTCCCCCAAATACCTCTCCTCAGCCACTATCCAGTTCTTGAGAAACTTATGACACTACGTCAGACACTGAGCAGAATGATTCGGATATGTAGGCCATTTAAAGAAATGGAAAAAAACCCACCTTATGTTGAATTTCCCCACTATTTGGAAGAGATGTGGGTAACAATATGTCATCTAACTGTCATTTCTCCTATATTCTAAAACGTTTCCCTTTCTCCAGCTCTGTATTGAGTTTGATCTAGCATCCAGTGAAGTCAGAGGGAAACTGCCAAGGACCGCACTCAGGCAGTTAGACTATTCTCCTGGTGCATTTGCTGGACAGGGCTCCTCAGGAAGCTTCCAGTTTAAGTGCAAAAGATTCTCCAACTTGTGTGTCAGACGCTGACGTGGCGAAGTCCAGAGAGCGGGGAACGTCTCTGGATGGTGCACCAGGATGGTGCAATGTGTCCATCTACAGGGTATCTACAGGTGAATTTGGATGCTGGCTGTTTAATGTTAGTGGAAAAGTAATGGAAGAATATGGGCCTCAGCCCACAAAGTTTTAGCCTGAAGCAGCTGCCAAATCAGGTCCTCTACATGTTGGGTTAATTGGCATAATCTCTAAATGTATTTTTTATGTTTCCAACTGCTCTACATAGATTAGCCTAGCAGATTCAGAAAAACTGTGAGCCCTCCAAGCAGTTTGGATAATTATATTCTCATTTTAAAAGTATTATGGTGAATATATTGAGTAAGGAAAGGAAAGGCATGAAAATAAGGCTTCGGAAGCAAGGCAAAAAGTCACAATGTTCATTTCACGATACATCTGGGATCTCACCACCTGGGTAGGCTTTAAACAGACCTTCCAAATAAAAATAGCAGAGTAATAAAACAATAATAGTAAAAAGCAGTGGTGAAGTACTTCAAAAATCTACATTTTACAGAAGTGTAATCATGATTTAAAAATATAAAAACACTGTGACTCAAAAGAGGGAGCGCGTGGGTGTTTGGTGGGGATGAGTCAAAAAAGAAATTTCAACTCCAGAGAGCAAATGCAAAAGATGAAGCTCTGTAAGTAGAGCCTGCAGAAAGCCAGACCAAATTTATGCATTTGTTCTGCATCCAGAGTTCACCTCCATGCTATGTAGAAGTCATTGATTAACTGACATTAGATTGAAATGGGGCAATTAGACAGAGTAAAATGTCTACAGCATAAATTATACAAGAAAATTGTCTGAAGAGAGCCTTCCCTTTGTCTTTAAGACTTGCCAGCTGTTTCTTTCCTTCCTTGTGATTCTTACCTTTTCAGATGAGCATATTCCTGTGCTCCCTGAATCAATCCAAGGGAACAGAGTTACCTAGACATCACACAGGGTGCAGCTGGACGCCCGGGTACATTTTTAATAGGTCAGCCAGTCCAGGGGCAAAACAGCAGTGAATCACGTGGCGGAGGAGGAGGCTGGAGGGCAAACGGTGCTGTGGAAGTACTTGCCACAGACATTGCCACACACTTCTTTGGCCCTGATTTCTTAAAGCAGTACGTCACATGCTCAGACGGAAGCATGTGCTTCAGTCCCCACTGTAGTCAGGGGAATCAGGCGCTTAGCCTCAGATAGCATGGAAAGATAATTACAGGAATTTGAAATCCTGCTGTTTTTTCAGTGTAAATGTGAAAGGTAAATCACTGGTCCCTTGAAAAAGGAAAGCCTGTGCTGTTGCTGTGTGGTGGCTATGTTGACTAACTACTATTTGCTTGTTGCAGTGCAAAGTTTGTTTTCATACTTTTTCATGAAAGGAGAAATGGGAACCGCTTTCTTGAGAAACAAATAACTTTGAGACTCGTCTTGTGGCTGTTGCTAGCACAGCGCACACTGCTGGCACTTACTGAGCAATAACCTCAGCCCTACAGAAACCCCTCACTAGTGGGTTTAGCTGATGTATTTGTAAAGCAAACGTTCTCTTTGCCATGGTCTTCAGGCTGCCATGCCTCTCATCACTGCCAAATCAGCTGTGGGGTATTTATGGGGCCACCTTGAACCGATCTTTTCAACAAAAGCACAGAAATTGCTGGAGAAGCACACAAGCTGCCATTTTCAGCTGCAGGTTTTACACTCCATATCCATGTACCACATTCAGACCTGACTGAATGTGTATGGTTACAGCCATTGCAGCATGAAAGGACTAGTTATAAATCCCAGGGCTGCACTCGTAATTTTTTCACATCAGCCCTGCAGAGGATTTGGGGGCAAGGCCTATCTTGAAGGTAGTTTGATTTCTGCTCTGTAGGTCGTACCTCACTCCCCCCCTTCGGCTGCTTGGAGCCCCTCTGAGTACGCAGAGCAGCTAGGAAGTCAGGACAGACATGTGGGGATGTCTTCTCCAGACACATGGGGATCTCTCCTCTGGACTTATGGGGATGTCTTCTCTAGACACATGGAGATGTCCCCTCTCGATTCATCCCGAATGAGGAAGGCAGAATTTTAGCATCCTGTCTGAAGAGCAGAAGAAAAGATCTGACAACTGTGCTGCACAATGACGTGCACTGGGATGTGGAAGTGAATTGGACATTATGCTTTTTTTTTTTTGATCTTCCCCTTCCTTGCACTAGCAAGATTAACACATGAAATGTTCCATTGTTGAAAAATGCACAGTTCATAGTATCGCCGACTGAAATGCAGAATTGATTTTGTGCAAAGCCCTATGTTTCTGTTTATAAAGGCAGAAAAATGAATATTTAAAATGGCTATTGGCCCCTACAGGCTATTTCAGCAAGCATTCATTGTTCTTTTCTTGTGCAGCACGCAAGACTTGGCAGTGAATGTGCTCATAGTGGTGGTAGCTGCTGGATGGCCCCTTCAGTTTTGCATTTCTAATATTCAAAACATTGTTTGTTTAATCCAGACGATGTTTTCATTCAACTCTTTTTTGGGGTACTTTCTATAGAAAGGCATGATTTTATTTCTTTGCAGTTCTAGTGAATCATGGCACTGGTTGAGCTCCACCCAAATTTGATGGCGCCTTCCCTACTCAGTAGACGAGCACCTCTACTCTGACCTGCAAGAGTCAATCCCTGACTCCTATTTTATTGGTAGGACCCCTCAAGGATATGACTTCCACAAAGATCTGGGTTTTAGCACATTTAGCAGTGTTTCAGGTTCAACAGTGCTAAGCCCAGCTGAGCAAAGGGAAAACAGGTGAGCAGTTAGCTGAACGGTGTTTGCATTATTTTTACGCTGGGTTTTATTAGACTTCTTTTTTGTCAGACACCCAGTTTGTATTTTATAGCCATGTGTCCAAGCCTTCAAAAGCACAGATTTATGACTGTGTGACAATATTTTACCTAATCTGAGAGCATTTAATATTTCATAATGGGGTTGGAGGGTTACACATATCTCATCCAATCCAATCTGAAGAAAAAGGGAAAAAATGTTTCCATTTTTCATGTATAGACCAAGAAGATATGAAGGCTGACTCTAACGATAATATATAAAACACAAGAGAAATGTAAAGCAATCCAGTCTCATAATATATGTGCTTGTTTTGTAATTTCTTGGTGGTGAGGAGTGTTTACACAGCCTTGAAGTTAAAATATTTGAATATCACACAGACAGCATGACAATTTTGTACAGTGAACTCTCTCTTTTATAACTCATTTGAAATGAACCTGTCAGTCATCATTAATGGTCTGTGAAACCCTATCCCAAGCCTGTGCCAAGTTTTTCCCACAGAATAGTTACATCGTGATAAGCTCTACTGTGTTGCACAGTAAATCAGGGAGTTTCACAATGAAGTTACATGATAAGCTTTGCTATATTACACCGTAAATCATTGTACTGAACAACAATTACACAATAAGCCTCCTTAGTTTATTTTTCCCTTTATGGGAGCATCTATCAGTAATGGACAAAGGACAATATGAATGGTTTTCTCCCCCTTCTGCCACCTACCTCACATACAGTTTATGGGTACTTCTTATAGGGGGAAAAGGACCTCTGTGTGTTAGCCTTTATGCCTGGGCACATGATACAACATATTTAATAAAGCATGGGGGAACAGCGCACAAGAAGCCTAGCAATGTTTGAAGAAGTCACTGGGGCTAACTCAGTGACTAGAGGGGATCCTTTGGCTTTCGGTGGAGCTGTGCCAGTTTACGCCAGCTGCGTATTGGCTCTTTTCTTCTTTCTCCGAGAAAGAGATACTACTGCTTTCTATTTATGCAATATTTTGTATTAGCTTTGCTCTATCTTGGTTTTCATTGTCCCATTCGATTTTTATTAGTCAGCATTGCTATAAGCAACATCTTTTTCCCTTTTAAACTCTATTTTATTGATTCTTGTGGTTTACAGGACCATTTCTCTCCCTACCAGCTCCTCTTATGTGATTTAACCTGCTGTCCCTCTTTGACAGCTCCCAACTCAATCAATTTATTCTTTGCTTCACCCCAAATCTTCAGGTCTTCAGCTTCAGCTGTCTCCTGGACATCCCCACCTTAACATCCCCCTCTTGACATCCCCCTGCCTTCCAACACCACGTATTGATACTCAGCTTCTTGCCTTTCCTCCCCGGCTCTTATCCTGTGCCTCCTTCTCCCTGTCCTTGCCTCCAATGTTCACAACTGTATTGTGTTGCCATGATTTCATCTCATCCTCCCTTCCTGCTTCTCCCTCTTTCCTAGTGAGTTGCATAACCTGTTACCAAGTGTCTCAAACTTGCAGTTTGCCTTCTTCTGCCTCTTCTTCTGCCTCCTTCTGTCTTTTAAACTCCCACTACTACAGCTTTTGTCCTCCATTTCAAAATGCATACCTTCTAATCTCATTTTGACAAGATGAAATAATAACGATTAAAAAAGTTCCTGTTGCCATTTCAGTTGGGTCCCTTCAGGTGTATAAATTGTTGGAGTTAGATTGCAGGAGATGTGTCTGCCTTTCAAAGAGCGGGAAATCATGTCTGCAATAACGCTGCCTCCATAAAGCATCTTGTATTGAAAAAGACTATCAGATATAGCAGAGCTGTGGAGCCAAATTCCCATTTGCAGCACATCGGAAAAGTTCCAGTAATGTCAAGGGATGTACCTGGCTCTGCGTGGACTGAAGCTCTGGCCTCAAGTGGGGACTGTGCAGTGTAAGCAAGGAGATGGCTAATGAGACTATTTCACCTCTCATGGAAAACCACTGCTGATGCAGAAGCAACATGAGAGAGGATTTTCTCACTGAAAAGAAATGAAAAATCTAGGCACAACTATGCTTTTGTATTTTCAGAACAACCCTTCCTATTTCTGTTTTATTAGTGTATATATTGTTAGGAAACTAAAATATTGTTGCCTGTGAACTGAACTTCGAGCTTGTTCTATTCCCTAAATCCTAGTGCGAGGCGTTTCCCTGTAAGTACAGATAAGAGACTTACTAGTCTCCTTCTGTCATGCAAAGTGGAAAAGCCAGGAACAAGCCGAAGTCTCTGCCAACTAAAGATTGTTGCAGTTCCTGAGACAGTCAGTAAAGTTTGCCATTTCTTTTGTCTGTTCAAAGTCACCTTTTTTTTTTCTTCTTTTCTTCTACAGAAGTTCTGTTGAGGTTGTTGCGAGGTTAGGAAGAGGGAAGGAAAGGTGAGAAATGTGGAATATTTTCTAGTCTGCATGCAAGGCAGATCACTTTTAGTATGCGTTGCTAGTTTAAAAGCCCTCAAGAGGACGTTCCAGGGCTCTGATGTAGTAAGATATGTGCAAAATCAACACTTGCTGCCCTTATTTAAAATGTCATAAAGACGGGATGTCTACACTTTCTGCAGGAGCAGGCTGTGTAGCCTCTGAGAGGTACGTGTAGGCAATATTTTATGGCTGCTTTCCTAGTATGCATCTATTAGGTGGCCAAAATACAGACAAACTCTGTCCTTTAGCAAGTGAATATACGGTCAGGGAGGTATGAGCGGCCTCCAACCATGTGGCTTAGCATGTGTGGATGTTCCCATTGGGCGTAGGAGGCGCACTTGCAGGAGGATGCAGTACATCTGCATTTCAGACTGATGCCATTGATGTCCCTGTAATCAACATGACAGAGGGAATGTTGAAGGCTCTTGGGAAAGCCGATATGGGGAAGAGGTTGTCAGAACAACCCTTCAGCCTGGAGCCCATACATGAGTCCTCACGTCGCAAGCAACACATATATGAGTTGAAACTAGCTTCTTATAACAGACATTTTGGAGTTATTAAGAGGCAAATTTTCAAAAAGGTTTCACACTTGGGAGCTGGCCATTCCTTTCTTTACAAAAATCAGGAGAGCCATGCTGAAATTGCAAACTGCCTTGTCATGCCTGGAATGTCATCTAATTCAAATGAGAGGAAATCTTTTTCCTAGAAAAGATGCGCTCAGAGTCTTTTCAGATACCATTTCTATTTGTGACAGTGACTTTTTCAAGCAAACAAGCAGAAGATAAAACAGCATGCTGCTTCTGATTGTACGTTTCTTAATACGCTTTAGAAATACACAGTGGCAACATTTTTTTACAAGAAAATGCCTCATCTTTCATTAAAGAATGAAATAGAAAAAAAAAAAACCCTTCACTTTTGTATAGTTGTGCATTTCATTAGGCATATTTCATACTTCTCTAACAGCTCCTACATGGCAAATAGTCCTAAGTAATATCTGGGGAAGTAAATTGCTTTAAATTGTTCATTTAGGTAAATTTAGCAATTTTATTTTCTATACAAACTGAAAAGCTTTTCTTAGCTCAGCTTTTCCACTTGCCAGAATACAGGTGTTTAGTTGCTGAGCAGGATTACACATAGAAACATTCTGGTAAGACATTTTAACAAAGAAACAAAAATATTTGCTTCCTAAATTATATTATTAATTACTCCAGAGACGCTATGCCTAGGCACTACCACAAGCAGGTAGAAGCAGATTGTTTAGCACTAATGGAGGAAGCATCTGATTTAATCAGATTTCCTGTAAGCTATCTAAGAAGAGCTGCACATGCTGAAAAGCACCTGAAATGAACACTAAGTCCAAGACAACACCAGAAGTGAAGTTCAGAGTGTTTTAACTAACCGATTTTCCCAAAAGCCATCTTGTAACTTCGGTACTCCTTAAGGGCCATTCCTAGCACCAATTGTTTGGATGCAGAACAAAAACACTAAGTAAACTAAAAAGTCAAGCCAAACCCAAGAAGGTTCATCTCAGCAGGCTTTCAAGTGAAATCATGATATATTTTCAAGCAGTGAGTTCTCTTACTTCCTTTTCTTATTACTCTTATTTACTCCGATGGTTGAATTAAAGCCAGTGTACGAGTGCATTCTTGGAATGCCCTTTAATTTGACAGCCTTATGGCCTCAGTGCCCTTCTTTGCCAAATATTGTTTTTTCATAGATAGAAGTTAATTCCTGCGTATTGTGCAACAGAGCTGAGCACAGAGAAAGCCCAACCTGCAAACTGCCTCATTTCTGTCCAGCTCCTGGGGAACACTCAATGTGTCAGTAAGAGCAGATAAAGCCATCATCACATTTCTTCGATTTTCTTACTTCTGACTGTTTTTCTCAATCATATCCTAAAATGTGGCACTCTATTTTCGTTTTCTTTTCCCTACTCCTTGTCTCGTCCAATTTCTTTCTATTTTTCCCATCTCTGTATTCCGCTTTAGGAATGCACTGGCCACGTATCTTCACTTAGTCTACCTGCTACAATTAGTTTGGATGGTTGGACAGAAAGTACACTGTCAGTCATGAGCCCTTACCGCTGCCAGAAGTAGTGAGCTAAGTTTGATCCTCATTTTTAGCAGATTTCTAATGTCCCAAAGGAGTACCTGAGGTGTCACTACAAATATTTCTGTTAATAGATATCTATTTAAAATGCCTCTGTCTATGCAATATACCTATGGTCTAATATAATATATTTATGTCTCTATTCTCTTCTCTTCTATTCCATACATTTTTAAATTGCATTTTTCATTGAAGATAGTTATAAACTCACAGGAAACAAATTCTTTTTATTTATTGATTTTTGCCACTTCACAAGTTTATTCTGACCAACGGAGGAAATGTGTCCACAGCAGTTTCTAGCAAAGATGCTTTCACCAGCCTGACCCTCTGGGCCCTATTCTGTCTTCTCAGTGAATATCCTAGTTGTGCCCCTTCTTGCAGTGGTCTTACTCCTGAGTGACGGTGGAGGAGGTAGGATCAGAAAAGGGGCCTAAAACTCATTGTTATGGTGACATGCCTCAAAATGATGACAAATGAGACAAGGAGATATCTATTTGCCCTAAAGATGTTTGGTGATTAGTGACGGGTGAATGTGATATTTGCGGTCTGATAGGAAAATCGCACAGAAGACTAAATATTCACCTCTCCCCTTCTCAGAAGATTCAGCAGATTCCAGCAGAATCAGGGACATGGAGAGCGGAGGGCAAGAGAGCTGCAGTGTGAGGAGCTGACTACCCCGACGGCACTGCCCGTAGATAGCAGGGCGTGATACCCCAGTGAGCTGGTAGACTGATGTTCGCAGTGGTTTTGTTACCTCTGACAAAAGCGCATTATTTTTATAACGAGTTTGCAGGTTAAGGCCTAGACAACCTAAAGAGCCTTTCAAAAGATCCACAAACCCTCTGAGCCCGTGTGTTGTATTTATCTCTTAAGGAACCTTGTCATTAGCCTCAAATTAAAAATGAGCTGTCAGTTTCTATTAATAATTAATGCTGAAATGTTAGCACTTTGAAAGACTGTTTCAAGTGCAACACATTCCATTTAATGCTGAACAGTTTTATATTTACAGTAATTCCACCTTTCATCCCTTAATGTCAGCCTCTAAATCTTTAATGCTTTAATCACACTTATTTTGATACCCCAAGTGAGCTGTTCTAACCTGTGTCCGCTCCCTTTCGATAAGGTGCACATTTTATACTGGAAGGTTAGTCAGCAGCAGTTGTTAATTATTAAGGAAAACAAAATGCTACTGCTGGAAAATTATGTTTGTTCCCAGCAGTATGTGTTACCTTTAATCTGTACTGACAAGAAGCAAGAGGAATCATAAAATAATCAGAGGAGCCAGGAGAGAAGATTGTTTGTGAAGAACATTACCCAGCAGAAATGTAGACAGGCTTGATCTGATTCCATAAATGAACTTAATTAGTAGGTAATATATTATTCTATGGAAATAACATATCTGTAATATATAGAGTTAAAAGATGGTATTGTGAATTCAAAAACAGATGATTTTTGCTTTTGAGCTTTTCCCTATAGTACATTCCCAGACTCTGCTAACTGACTAAGAGCTTTTCTGTCTTGCGCGTAGATGCCACTAAAGACTTATATAAAATCCAGCGTAAGTCTGTGAGCTGATGTCTTTCTTGTAGCCTTGTGGCCCCTATGTGGCTTGAGGGGGACTTCTGCAGAGAAATAGGCCACCTATATGTTTTGCAGAGCTCTTTCTTTGGGGGTTGTTGTTGGGGTTTTTTGCTTGTTTATTTCACTGTAAATATCCCAGAATATGAGAGAATAATACTTGGATTTTTTTTTAAAATGCTGGGGAATCAGTGAGTATCTTGGAGACACTAGAAACAGCTTTTAAATGGCTTCTTTCAAAAAAAAAAGAGACTTTTTAAGACATGTAGTTTTAAAACATATTCCTGCAACTATAGTTTGGGTTTTCCTTACTGTATCAGAATCACTCATTGAAGTGGCTGTACACAACCAAGGATATCCATAACACAGTTTGAGCAACCACATTAATGGGTTATACAGCGTCATGAAGCAATCACCTACTTTTTCATTGCTGGGACCGGTAGAATCTATGACTGTACCTTACATCACTGTTATGAATCGGTTGTACAGACACACGTTTTCTGGGATGGATGCTAAAGGTCCCCTCCTCCTATGCTGTTCCCATCGCTCTTCCACTGGGGCTGCAGCACGGAGAGCCCAGATAGTAGTTTTCCTTGCAGCAAACACCCAAGCTTGCCCCTTGCTCGGGGGCACGAAGAGACAGTGTGTTCCAGTTAGCCTGGCAGGGACCTGTGGTGGACTCCGTGCTGCCAAGCGTGATGGCCTCTCAGGGCTCTCCTGTCCTTGTGTGGGTCCAGCGCCTAAGCACCTGAATCTGCTGATGGGAAGACAGCCACCCTCAACTTGAATGTTAATCATTCTTCTTTAATAACACAGTACTTCCTCTCTTCCCCTCCTTATTCTGAAACACATACTCCTTTTCTTTCATCTTGCTGGGCGGCAAGTTTCGCGTAGGCACACTTGAAAAGCTCTCCTTTGGCTTTGCATTGATAGCTAAGAGTTCAGCTGTGCCACACAACTTGCAGCAGTTAGTGCCTTAGTGCAGGATCGTCCGTTTGAAATCAAGGAGACTGCTGGACTGACAAACTCCAAAAAATCTGCAGCCTCTTGTTTCGCATAGTCATTCCCACCCAAGCAGACCCAGTGCTCCGTTGGTCAGGTGGTACCTTCCCCCCATCTCAATCAAATGCTGGTGATAGCAGGACGTGCTAAGTGGTGCGATATCAAAACTGTGCTCTGGTCAATTCTAGCAGCACTTCCGCCTTAGGAAGGCATGTGCTTCAGTGAGGATACACTGGAATAAAAGAAGACAGTTTTCCTCAGCCTCTGAACTTTGTCTTGTATTATCAACTCTCAGCAATATTACTGTACGTTTCTATTATCAGGCTCCCATCGACTCTAGGCTTTTTTCTAATTATGTGAACAGTGGATGAAGTCCTGTTAAGTTGTCTGTGAGTAAAAAAAGAATTGCTGCACTGATACTTGCAACCCTCACTGGCTTGTAAAAAAGGCATTTGGAGTTTCCTGAATCTTCACCTTGTACATCAGAAAAGAAATAGAAAAATTCCTGCTGCTACATTGTCATGCAAGCTTCCAATTCTGTTCTTCCATGCTGTGGAGACACACACAACACAGGAAAGTGTTAAAGAATATTTATAAGGTGCCCAACAGGACAAAACAAATGGACATGTGTAGTATGTGTACATTGTTCATTACAAACATGATTAGTGTGTATATATAATAGATGTGTTGTTAAAGCACAGTGGGTCTTCGAAGTTTACAAGTTTGTTATGAATTGATTTATTCATGAAATGCTTTGTTTCTATGACAACTTTATTGGTTTGCCTGTGGTCTAAATACATATAGGCATGGCAGGAATTCCACAGTACAAAACAAATTACACACTACCACCTGAATGGCTTGATGCCCTTAGGGAATGTACAGAAATAGTCCGCAATGAGGGCAGAATTCACCATAGACTATGCCAGTGTGAGACGGCTTGCTTAATAAAGAAAAATGCTTAAAGGTCCTCCAAAGCTTCCAACTCTGCAATAAAAGGGAAAGAGAGAAATGAAGCAAGGAATCTGGTAGGAAAACATAAAGGGACCCAAATTCCAGTTGCAGAGATACTAGCACATTCAAGAAAAAGCCCCAGATCAAGCATCAGCATTCTCTCTCACAAATAATAGAACCTGCAAGAAGCTATTAATACTCATAACAGATCTATAGCTACAAAAGAAACTAGAGAGCTATTGTTTAGTGGGAAATTAGTGTGAAAACATAGGGCTTTAGTTGATAAAAGGACAGGGAGGTGCGCTGGGACAACACAAAACGGGATCAGAGAAAAAAGTTAATAAGTGGATCAAATGGCAAAAGGACAAATTCTAAAATACGGGAGCAGTAATTAAGAAAGACAGAAAAGGACTGGGAAGACGATAATGGAGGTCTGAGACACTAAACAGGAGGATAACATTTTAAAGTATGGAAAATGCAAGTTATACAACAGGGCTTCCATGTCTGACCCCCAGGCTATTTGACTCTCTTTCCAAAACAGTATCCTAAACTATGGTAAAACGGGTGCTTGGGTGTCTTTTGCCCTGCCTGGCATTCTGTAATGCTCTTTGGGCAGCGCCAAGTGAGACCAGAGGAGCCTGTGAAACAGCTTCCCCTGCGCCGCCCCCTCAGTCCTGGCTGCTTCTGAGAGCCATGAAGAGCAGAAGAAGCAGAGAGCACACCTCTGTTATAAAGGCAAGTTTTCTGGCAAATTTCTAAGCAAAGCTGCATAACATTCAGGATCATTTTCAGAAAATCAGGATGAGAATTTCAATGGAGGGAAGGATCACTAATCCTCCTCGGCCTTGCCTGATTCCCGGCATGCAAACACCTTAAATTAAAGCAGATAAGGGCAAACACAAGTCCTTTCTTGATACCACAGACTGCCCCGCTAGCTCTGCCACCTCAATGTGCAGTGGCTCTGCTGCAAGAGAGGGGAAAATATATTTCCGTGCTCACTTGGCTCAGACCTGGCGTGTGTCTCGCTGTTGATGTTATTCTTTTTGGCTATTGGGATATCATTCAATAAAGCATCACTGCTTTCATCTCCTATCATGATGGAGAGTACAGAGTCTGGGGGGGCTGCAGGCAGATTATGGCCTGAGGGCTGCATTGCCTCCCTTGCACCGCAGCGAAACCATAGTGCGGGCTGACGGGCTTCAGCCATTCTGCTTTGGCTCAAGAATGAATTCCAGCTGCTGCCTTAGTCAACTAACTTTTTCTCCTTTAGGAACTCTTTTTCCTGGGTAAACTTCATCACCTACTCTGAAGGGTAACCAGGCTGACATCAACAGCAATTGCATGCAAACCAGGGTCCTGCAGCAGAAAGCAGAGAGAGAAAAAAGCAAGGGCGGTGCGATGTGAAACTGCTCACGGCTCTGTGCTGGGGCGGGCAGCAGCGTGCATACTTCACTGCTGCTCTGTAAGTGCCTAAGCCATTTGACTAATTTGACATGGAAGCACTAATAAAATAAAAAGCTTCTCCAATTAGTGCAGACGCTCTATTATTTCTGACTCACGTTCTGACCCAGTCCCTTCCATACTCCTAATTGTCTGTGCCGGACTGAGTGACATCGCCTTCCACGTATTTTTATGAGCTGTGGTCTCCTGAAAGAGGAGAGAATTGCCTGGATCAGCCTGGACTATTGATCTGAAATGACTCAGTTATTGCAGCTGGCCAGACTACATATTTACAAACTAGGGAGTATTTACAGAGATGGACACTGCAGAGAGAGGCAGTGGTCGCCTCTTCAGATGGGGCCTTGCCCTCGGCTAGGGCCCCTTTTGCGTTGTGCTGCCTTTGAAACTGCTCAGAGAAACAAGGGAGCTTCAGCCCTCTAGTATTGATCAAAATAAAGCCGTACATAGAAAGCAAGAAAAACTAGAAGACATCTTTACCCTGTGTTTTTTTTTAATTTGGGTATAAGCTGTGGGAGAAAAAGGAAGTTGAGGAATTGGGGAATTTCTGGAACATACGTTGGGGGAAATGGCAGATCCCTGGTATCAGAGTAAGTGTATCGTTCACGTCCAGCACTATCCAAAAAAAAAAAAAAAAACGGTATTTGCACATCGGCACCGCTGCTGGTACCTGGAACACACATTTCAGTAACCGTATCTCAGCTTTTGAGAGGCACTGCAAGAAGGAAGCCACTCAACCGTGGATTTACAAACGTGCTTTTCAGAAGCCCCCCTTCCTTCCCTCTCATAAATGCTTTTAATGCCCTTTGAGTATTGTCTGAGATACATAGGAAAATGTCATAGTTTATCCCATAACTAACCACAATATTTAATTATTTAATGATGACTATAAAACAAATGTAACAAAGAGAAAACTGTTCTGAACTTTCTTGACACTATATTTGGCAAATACTTGCTCTTTATCTGACACACCATCATTTACTCCCTCAGCCCTCAGAGAACAGCAGGATAGCTGAACTATCAATATATTAGAAGAAAAATCATAGACAAGGAAACTAAATTCTGACATTTTGAAACTAATGGTGTAGTTCATCTGATGCACTGCATGCCTAATATTCAATGAAAAGTCTAAAGGGAAGAGTTTAATGCACCTTTTAAAATCTCTGTATTTTAGTCATCGATTGTGGGATGCCATATATATGTGTGTGTGTGTGTATATATATATATATATATATATATATATACACATGCACACACACACATACACACACACAGAGAAACACAGATACAGATATGTACATGCATGTTATAGCTGATGTGCTAGGTTTATGCAGTCAGTACTTTACATGCATTGCATTCAAATGCTTAATAAAAATGCCTCTCTTCACAGCCACTCTGGGTTTGGGCTCGTGTGTGCATGTGTATGCATATACATGCATACAGCGAGGTTGTGCACAGATACCCTTTTTCATTAGGCAAGTGACATTTTCATGCTGGTGCAGCATCTATCTATCTTCTTTCTGGCAAAGCTGTGTGCCTTTCAGTCAGCATCTGACTAAAGATCAATGAGAGAAAGCTTTTTGAAGGTGCTTTCAGGTCCTGCGGCAAGGGAGATGATCAGAAAGCTGCCATAAGCTTCAGACCCACTTGACAAATGAGGAACTATTTTGGCGTTCTGTAAACTGCTGTCACATCAGTTAGAAACGCTAATTAGAACTACTTTGCTATTGAAAGTGTCCAGTGCATTAAATACCACTTCTGCTTATTGCAATTAGCTTATCCATTGACTTACACTTCATACCACAAGACTATCATAGATGGAAATGCATAAGGGATTGTTTAATAATTTATAAGGGAAATTAGGACTGAATGGCAAATAGCTTTTGACTGCTACCCTTTGACCTTTCCTTCCTTGTATAGTATGAAGCTCACACATGAAATATGCTCATCCTGGGTTGTGTCTAGTGGGAGAAGAGTCAACAGTCCAAGACGCGCAAGTCGCAAACATCAGTTTATGTCTTTGTTTTCTCCAAGTGATTTGGGGATAAAGTGATATAGGTGGCTTCTGAGAAGCAATCAGACACCGTGCTATCATACAGTCTGTAAAGCAGGAGAATTTTATGCTCTCCTCGTACTGTTCTCCAGAACGGTTCTTATTATTGACAAAGCAGCAAGACTTTGTTAAATAATCTGTAGCAGGTGGAGTTCAGAATAGATGGCGATGATTTTTTAAATGTCATTTCTGCTCTTCACGGGGCAAATGTGTAGATGACAGAATCTAGTGAAAAAGAATGATTTGTAAAGTCTGAGACAAATAACTTCATATTTTTGACAAATAACTTTGTATTTTTAAATTTTAATTATGAGTCTGTAATATTTCAACAGGCCTCAGGAATCAATGAAAGAAGGCTAGAAGCTTCATATGCCATAGAAAGCAGTGTTATTATCTCCACTCATACTTCCAAAGAGATAGAGTTCAGCAGGTATGATTTTATCCTTAAGTGATACATTCTTTTTTCTTGAAATTGTATATGTAGGACAGCTTGAAAATGATCTGTTTTATTCCTCAAACATTAGTAACGTAGAGCTACCATGCAAATTTTTTCTAAGGGTGTTCATTTAAAGAAGCGAACGGAAGATATAAAGCAGCAAGGGGTTGGTTTCAGCTAAAAGCTCCTAATGGAAGTCACCATCAAAGATCTGGTTTTAAATGCATGAAACCCACCCTGTTTCCTAACTCCTTTGAATGCCTGCTCAGGGGTCAGTGCAGGACATCCCTTCTCTGTCTGAAATCCTGCAGCGTCGAGGATTTCCCACCGTTGTGGAGCAGGACCTGCTGCAGGAGCTACGGAAACCTTCGCGGTTCAGTGGCGTTTCTGCCGTAGCCATTGGCAAATCTGGCTCCTCTGGATGCTGGGGAGCCACAGCTCAGCACTGGCTGAGGAAGAGCCGACGTCGTCCGTCCCAGTCCGCGGCTGGGCTTCCAGTCACTCCTAATTGTCTGCTGCCTTCTTTTAAGACTGGTGACCTTAGACCAAAGGGGAAAAAGAGGATTATTTTTAAGTGTGATGAAATTTAACTTGCAATAGCCATTTCCCCAGCAGCCAATTGAGAGGTAAGAACATAGCTTTACCAAGTAGCTCATAATCTTTGGGGTTTATGCAAGCTGAAAATGAGCAGAAAATGAGGGCTGGAGCAACCTGGCGGTGGTGCAAGTGTAACACTCACATTCGCAGATATCCACACTAAAAAGAAAACATTCCTAGCAAATTTTGCATGGCCTTCACAACTTTGAAAATCCTCATGGTTTGATGTTTGTGTCAGGTTTCACCTAGTATTAGTCAAACCCCCTATCCTATTTAATGTCAGTTTTGGTATCCATCTGCTTGAGACAGGGTGTCACAATATATTCTATTGCTGGCAAGTTTCAACAGAGAAGCAGTAACTTATGCATTGACTGTTTCCCATGAGGTTTCATGTTCCTGTAAAATCAGCCATTTAGAAAAAAATGCAGTATTAGTTTAACTTGCTATTTCACATGAAACTGCTAGACAATCCTGTTAAAAAACAGCACTTCTTCAGATGCCCTGTGCTATATGACATGCATTACAATGTTGCTCTTTCTTCTGAATAGGTTTAACAGCCAGTACTCACTTAACGTTTTTCCTTAGTTTAAAAGCCCGCTGTGGTGGCTGGCTAAAATTCATAAACGATAAGTAGGGATCTGGTTTTCCCGTAAAATACAAAGTAAGTAGAAAACATGCTCATATTTATACAATACCTCTTCAAAGCCTGCCCTCACAATAAACTCGGCTGTACGAAGCCGTTCACCCCCTGCTCAGCCTTTTGCACCTCAGAATTGGCAAATGCTCACAGCTAGGAATACAATGGAGAGCTGGAGCTGTTTTTTCCCATTTTTCCTTTACCTACTGTACACCGTTTTTCAGGGATGCAGGGGAAACACATTGGCTGCTGAAGGCCAAACTTGAAACATGCTTGTGTTTGTAAAGCCCACTGGTCGAGGCTCGCTCCGTCACAAGTGCGTTAACTCCCTTTATTAGAACATCAAGTCTGCGCACAATGCACCAGCAACATTATATACATTCACACTTATTTTCTGGAGTAATCGTAGAACAAATCCTTTGATATATACCACACACAGTTACAATCCCCTAGAAAAAAAAGCTAGTTATTGTCGTTCTTCTGTTCACTGACTGCTCTGCTCCCTTCATGTGATCTACAACTATGTAAATAAAATTTTGGCAGTTTCTTCTTTACGCAAACCCAAAGAATACCTGAAAAAAGAAGTTAAAAACTAACTTTATATAATTTCTATGTCCTGATACCAGAGACATTGTTTTCTTCCTTTCTACTGCTTTAGATGTTTTTTGTAATTTCTTTTGTCTTTTTTTTGGTAGCAAACTTCTAGCCTGCTAGGGAGAATTGGGTCTTTTCTGTAGACAAAAGCTATGTGGTTTCCCTGCCAAATCTCTTAATGAGTGTCCCATCCCCCTCCCCAATTATAACAAGTTCCTCAGCTGAGAGGTGTTAAAAGCTTCCACCAGGAGCTGCGAGCTCCTTGTCCTGGTGGTGCTCTGCTCTGCAGGCTTGTCCTTGCTGTGGGTTTCCATGCTGCCTTGTGGGACCTGGCTATCCCTGGGACTGAGGAGGCCTAACTGTGTGGTAAGGGTCTCTCGTTTGGTTTTTTTCCCCCTTCTGATAGAAGATGGCTAAGTGAATGTATAAAGTTTGTTTTGTTTAACCAATGTGTCTGTTGAGACTAGCAGCAGGATTCAGCATGGTCTAGTTAAAAGTAAAGTCTAGTTAAATGCAGTTGGCTCAGTTAGCAGAGGCTGTTTCCAAATGTAGGCTTTGACTGCAGGCAAGGCACTTTGTGCTCTGAAGAAGTAGCAGGGCAGAATGCTTAGACTCTGCTTTCACTGCCTGGGAAATGCACTTGTGAACTCTGAATGAAAGAAATCATTTAACATTTTTGTAAATTGAAAAATTCTTGTGAATATTTTTAAATAGTGTTTGAAAATATATGTGGGGTATACAAAAATACTTGATGAGCAGCTGAACATGAAAAAATGTATAGGAAAAATTGCTATTTCATCAAGATATATAGTTGCAATGATAGACTGATATCCAATAATTTACTACTACTAAGTTCTAAAAAAAGTGGATGACTGCAAAGTGTTTTCTAAACCATTCTTTTTCAGCTGACATGTGGTTGGATTATGTGAACTGACTCACCATTTAAATGGGGCTAGCGAGATTGGTGTGTTATTGATTCAGACAATCCTTGACCTTAGGGATAACACTTGCTTTAACAGAGGAAACTGGCTTTTAGGTTAGAATTCTCCATCTCTCTGCATCTCTGTTATTTGACAATACTGAAAACAAAGAGATTAGGAAAGCAAAGCATGAGTTAATACCAGTGAAGTTGAGCAGCTTTTCCTGGGCTGCTTGTTCTGGTGAAATAGTGCTGATGTTCTCCAGAAGACAAATCCAAAGCTACTGAGATCTTGTGTAGTGATTCTGATTAAAACTTTCATACAAGCCGCTGTGTGTGTAAGTATATACATGTACACATACATATATAATATATTGAAGCCATCTGTTTTATTTCATTGTGGTACTTTTGTGTGTGTGTGTGTATTATTAGAGTTATGCTGAGGTGAATCTTCAGATGCAAAAGGCTGTGAAGTTTCCCACTTACGCTTTTCTTCCAGACAGGCACTGGATTTTGTGGGATCTGTTCTGTAAGCAACTCATGTTCCCTGAGGGTCTGCACTGAAAATGCTGAATTTCTGAGCACTGGGATTTATGGTTTATACCTAGACCTTCCCTGTTCAGTAAAAGGTACCTGTTCAATAGCAAACATGCTGCTGATTTCTTATGAAGTAACACCAAGCTTGTGTCTATGTAGTAGATTGAAAGTGCAACTGTATATTGGTAAGCCTCTCCCTTGTAAGCTTCCCAGTAGTCAGAGCAAGCAGCAGCAGGGTGCTGCCTGGATGCAGGTGGGCTGTGACTTGGGGTCGGTGCTTGGCTGCTGATCCTGGCTGGTGCCTGAGGGCCCCCCCCGCCCCGTCTGTGCTGTGATCTGAGCTAGCCCTGCTGTTGCAGGTGTGGGCTTGCCTACCTGCACGTGGTCACTTCTTAATTTTGCTGTGTAGACCCACTGAGTGGGAAGCCTGTAGTTAAACTCATCCATGCAAGAAGGATGGCACTCAAGCTTAAAATAGGAGTTTAGTTTCCTTGGGCTCCCTGTAGAGTTAATCGAGAGATGCAGGCTCTTCTGGAGGGAAACTTACAGCAGGCACCTGAGAAAGGAGCCTTCTCTGCTCCCTATGTGCTAGGGAGGCTAAACTGCCAAAAGAGGCACTTAAATTGCATGTCTAAAGTTTGGCACTATGAATATCCCCTTCATCCAGCCCATGGAGGACGAAGCACTGTGTGTTAGTATCACTGGTGACCTCCGCAAAAGGGCGTAGCTGTGCTGCTGCCAGCAAGTCTGCACAAGTCGGGGAGTGGGAGGTGGGGAATGGGGCTGGGAGATGTGCTGGGAGATGGCTCTGGCCAGGGCTGGCCCTGTGGGAGCAGGAAGCTTCAGGGCCCCGCGCTCAGCAGCGCAAGTGAGGAGGTGGCTAGTTCATTTTTTGTGTTCCTGGCGCAGAATGCGATCGTCCCTGAGCAGCAATTGGGGCTGGGATGCGCAAGATGAGTGGAAGGAGTTAGTAACCCAGCATGTCCCAGGTATCTATGAGGTTTGGGTGTTTCAAGTTTTTTCTGGATACCTCCAATAGGACTTTACCAGAATTCATCAAAGATGAAGAAAAGCTCTCTTTTTCAAGGAAGTCATCAGTGGGCACCCACCAGGCTGCTTTCAGGACCTTCTCTTTCCAGAGAAACTTGGCAAATAAATGACAGAGCGGACTGTCTCAAATGACTCAAAACTTGCACCTTTTTTTAAGGATCCCATCCCTAGGCCTCTCTGTGGTCCAGGAACTGAGTGAACCTTCTCAGCCTGTCACTCACCAGATTTCCTAGTAGCTATCAATCTCGAGACCGTTAGCAGGTAGCTGGGCCCTTGTTCAACATGTACTGCATGATGCTTCTGCTGCTGAACAAGGACTTTATCAGAAATGATTTCTGGCTTTTTAAATTAGCTATTTCAAATCGCAAGTTGCAGATCAGTTGAGTCCTTTTTAGTTGTATGGAAGCAAAATGAGATGCACCTGGTTGCTTTTAAAAGCAATTGCATATAATGCTATTTACTGAGGCAAACATCCAGTTATCCACTCTCCCCTGCCCCCATACATCTTCCGTAGACCATAGCAGTCACTCTTGTCTTACTCTTTTGGATACAAACACTATGTCCATGTTGTTATCACTGAGCATAAGTGAGATAAAAGTAAATGTGATGTTCTCATGATGCAAGTGACTGTCTTCTGGGCAAAAACATGGATTACTGTGGGATTGTTCCTAGGATTATGCTCTATTCAATATAAATAAGAGTGTTAGAATTTGACTCTGAGAGACTTATTTTTCTCATCAAAGCGTACATCCTATTTTTCTATGTCCATTTTCCAATAAAGTTGACAAACGATCTCCCTATATGTATTCTTTTTCCCAGGCATCACATTTCACTGAAATAATTTGGGTAAAGGGCAATTGGCTATGAGTCATG
This sequence comes from Struthio camelus, assembly GCF_040807025.1. Taxonomy (NCBI): domain Eukaryota; kingdom Metazoa; phylum Chordata; class Aves; order Struthioniformes; family Struthionidae; genus Struthio; species Struthio camelus. The sequence continues at coordinate 16,785,402 of NC_090949.1, forward strand.
GTTAATCTTTCTATAGTCACTCTGCTGTCACTGAAACAAGCCAGTTTCTTGGGCCAACATGCAGGGGGAATTGGTCTTTGGGAGCTGAAAGCTCCCCTGTGGGAATGGCGTTGTGGAAAGAAGTTCCTCTGGAGTGCGCGAGCCTGTATGCAGAGGGCTGGCGTAGACACTTGCTAAAGAGCCGGGACTGCCCTCGCACATGGCTGGGAGGCTCCCCGGAGGAGAGAGCTGAGCATGGACCCCTGTGCTGCCGAGGTGGTCAAGGCTTTGTAGATGGTTTCACCTGCAGTTTCGATAGCTCCAAACTGTTCACTTGCTCTGCGGAGCTTTATGAAAGCTCAGAGTCAGAAAGCACTTGTATTCGACACCAATAGTATTAAATGGGCTACCTCTAATGCTTCATTTGCTTTTACATGTTCAGATGGTGGTCCACAAACAATGAGTGCTGGCAGCCAAAAAATTCATCAAAAATTAGTATTCAAGGAAGTGCCATGCACACAGTGGTACTCTCCCCTCAGGACCCTATGTTGCTGGACAACTGATACCATATGTCATACAACAGGCATACTAACGCCCAAAAACGTGATGGCAGTGTCCTACTGAGGTCTTTAACTCAAGTTACAGTCAGACAGCACAGCTTGAGTTTGTATTTCTGGTAGCAAAAGAAATCCAGTGAAGTCTTTACAATTATTCCTAGATGGATCAACATAGCATAAAGTAGTAGTCCACAGATCAGTATGAGTCATATTTGGAGCTGAATCCATGCTGACAGAGAAATGCTTTCACTTCAGCAAGTTCTTGAAGCACCTCATTTCCTATGAGCTAGATTATTTTTTCATAAATTGTGGACAACAAATAAGATAAGTTTAGCTCTTGCCTTTGTTGCTGAATGTGGCAAGCTGATCTGTGAGTAATGGAGCAAACAGAGCAATCTGTTCCAGAGCCTCTGCGAAATTTTCCATTGTTTGGGGAACGAATCAGTCCATTCTCTGCATGAAAGGGAAAGTCACGCTTAGGAACTTGATTTGTTGCAATGATCTTCTTTAATGCATTGCACTACTAGTGACATTCTCGCTGATATTGGGGTCCTTTGTGTGCTTTGTATCAGTTTTATTTTCTTGCCAGGAAATTGAAACACCTATTTTGTAAGAAAGTCAGTCTTTGGGTTTTTTTGGTTTTGTTTTATTCCCCCCCACCAGCTTAGAAGTGTGCCTGCTAACATGCTTCAGATCATAGACTGCATTCGCTAAAGGCACAGAGCCAAGTTATGAAAAGTTTGCTAATGATTTTACCCTATCTTCCTACTGTAGTGTTGAAGTTTCCTCTTAAAACGCACTCTATGTAGGGCATAAGGAGTCTTTTGGGAGCTCTAGGAGTACTGTTTGAAAGGTTGGCAGGGTTTCAGCCACACTTACATGCTTGCTAGATCAGAGCTGGTTAGATACTTCCTCTAAACTAAGACAGGCTTAAGAGAAAACCCCATACTTGTGAGATGATGTGATTTGAACGGTACTAATCATAATACAACCTTCTCCCCAAGAACAAAGAACCCTTTTGTAGGGGATTCCTGTGTGGGCCAATTAATTGTTAAGTAAACAGTAGGCACTTGTACCAAGAAATCTCTAGCCAGGAGAAAGATATTAGAGACAGAACTGAAAAACAGAGGGGGAGGAAGTGGGAAAGGGAGTTAAAGAGATGAAGCTTTCCCATAAAGGAAGCTCTACCTTCAAGGATAGTGGAGTGGAGAATGATGGAGTTTCCCTTAAGATGAAGACAGGGCTTCCCTTTTCCCTAATAAAAGGTATATATCATCTCTATAAAAGGTCATATATCATTTTCAGGTGATAACTGTAGCAGCTAGATGGGCAGCGAGCAAGAGATCTTTCCTTCAAATGTCTAAGGGCCTTAAGAAAAGGGCATGTAAAGAGTGGCTAACTGGTCACCTTCACAGCTGTGTGGAGACAGACAGCCACTTAGGTGCTTCTCTTCCCATGGCAGCTTGCTCCACAGCCATGGAAACAGGGCAGGTACAAAACAACAGTTATCCTCCCACAATTGTCCCGAACTGCCTCCTGAGCTGGCAGATGGCACATCTGGTCACAGGTGCTCTGCTCGAAGTTCACCCTGCCTCCTTGAGGACCTTGCAGCTCTCTGGGACTCCTGGTGCCCATGGCCTGGCCCTGGGCAGTACAGGCGACCCCCCTGCTCAGGGTGTCACAGAGCCTCCTTGGCTGCGAAGGAAAATGTGGCTGAGAAACAACAATGTAAAGAAAATGCAAACCATGTTTTTCTTGCATTTGCTTAGGAAGTGCCTAACAGACAAACTCATTATGCTTTAAGGCCTCCCTCGTTACGCTTGGCATGTTGGGTGTTTGCACCAGCCCTCAGCAGTGAACCTGGTTGGGCTTGGACAGCTCTCTGTCTACCTTGGGGACAGCCAGAAGTTTTCAAAGCTATGTGTACATTGCAGCTTCTGGGCATTAGTGAGCGTTTCTGCCTGTGGTTTGCTCGGGCTTTTTAGGGACTGGAGAGTCCTGCAGCTCCTCTGGACCTTGCCCAGGGCTTGCTCAATAGTGTCTTGGAAGTGCTTGCCAGGTGTCTTGTTTACAATTGGTGTGGGGTTGCCTGCCAAGAACCTCAGATCTCCCTCGGACTGGAGATGCCTCCTGAGCTGCCCCAGATGAGAGGCAGCTGAAGCTGGTTTCTCTCATCACCTCATAAAGAGGCCAGGAAGCACCAGTGAGAGGGAGCTGCTGTGGGGAAGGGCTTCATTTTTCTCTCTAATTCTTCTCATTTTATTCTTTAACTTTCTCTTCCCTCCTTAGAGGGGAATGTGGACTCAGATTATGGAGAGTTAGGACTAGACTAGACTCTTCTTAGAAAGTCTGAAATTGCAGGAAAGAGTTTTGCTCTGGTTTTCTGTAGAAGATGCTCATTAAAAAGAAAGGCTGAATTTTAGCTGGAGATCTATTACAGAGGTAGAAACCAGCTCCAAAGCCCGAATATGGATTCTAATTTCCTCGGAAGTCAGTGTGCTGAAACTCAGCTTTAGACTGGCCTAATGAGTGCTAATCAGAATTGGGCTGTGCAGAATAATTCTGGGCTATACCTGAGCTAAATTAACTCCTGGCAGTTTTCGGTAGTAACATATTTGAAGCTTGGTCTGTGGGGTGTTTTTTCAGGGGTCATTCAGCAGTGTCTAGCCACAAAAAGCACTATTGAACTCCTTGGAAAAGCTATGAAATTTCATACACTGGATGCAACCCCAGGAGACTAATCCAGCCCCATACACTATCCCTCTTAGATTTGTTTCATTCAAGAAGTCTTGAAGCAATCTATTTTGCCAGAAAAAAATCATTATTTTATCATCATCCTGAGTACTTTCTATGAGAACAAAATTTATCAAAAAAGCCTGAGATCTTTGTGAAATATCTCAATTGTGCAGAAAAGCATTACATTGATTGTGAACTTAGCCTTTCTTTGGATTTCTCTACTTGTCATTTTTACTTAAATACAAATATTAATGAAGACCTAGGGGTGCCCTTTTACTATTGCCCTTTATTTTCTTTTTCTATAAAGATTGCTCATAATCCTACAGCTATCTCTTTCCACTTTAAAAGGTTCTTGCTTCTCATTGCTGTCAGAATAATGCTGCATCATTCCACTACCAATAAATAGAAATGCAGAGCCATGACTTCTATTTGAAAGCATGCAGACTCCTTTGTACTGTTTCTGTATATACAAATATATCTTCCAACTTGTAGCTGTAGTACAACATCTGAATTAAATCATGACTTATTCTTTCTATTAAAGCTGTGTTGTCCTTGCCATTATCCCCTTTTCCTGTAAATGAGTACAATGAAAAATTGATTCTAGGTGTATTGGACTGCAGCAAAATAACAAAAGATGATTGTTACATTATCAAAGTCCTCTCTGCTTCCATAATATAGGAATCGAAAGCACCTGTCTTTATCTTCTCAATCAATATTGCACCTGAGTCGCATTTTCCTGGAAAACACTTTAAAGGTGTCTGCTGTATGTTATTTAGATTTAACGAATGCATTATTCAGGCTGTCTTCATTTATTTTGATTACCTGAGATTGCTCTGCCATCTCTGAGAGTTATATAAAGCCTAATATTAAATGCCACACTAGACTAGTATGTCAGTAACAATATCAGATGACTTCTCTTATGTGAAGCAGTGTGACAGCTGAACAAGTACACTTCATAAGATATATGTGGAAAACTTGTGTTCAACAGGGACATATCATTGCATGCCATTCACCTCTCAAAGGTAGAGCAGGGCTGGGGACTTGGCTAATGGTTGCTAGAACAGAATGACCTAATTGGAAGCAGATTTTGGGAAAGCAACAATGGACATTAGAGTCTACATTTCCCAAAAGATAACTCAATGCTGGGTGCCTAAAACTGTCAGCTTTGCAGCAGTGCTTTTTAATATTTTTAACAGGCAATGCTTAAGAGCAGCTAATTTACTGTATGTCTCAATAGCAGTCTGAAACTATTGAGCATCTAGTAAGAACAGAGAAATAAGTGAGTGGCTCTAGAGACATGGCCATCACTTTAACGTGTGCATTTGCATATTCTGTCTAATGCCTCGAGTCAGATGCCTAAAATTAGTAGATTTATTTGGATGTGTGGAAATAATTGTAATTTGTTTCACAGCAATCAATTTGTGATGCTTTGATTTTCCTTTCTACAGAATTAAATTATTAAGGGGCAAATATGATTTCAAGATGCTGCTTATCATTCCCTCTGCTTGAAGTTTTGTCAAGTTTGACACACCGTAACCCAACATCCAGCCAGGAGTAATAAATATTTTAAAAAGTCAGTCAAATATAAAACAAATTAAGTATGAGAAATGCAAAGAAAAGGTGGAAAGTAAAATAATATCTTACCAGGAAACATGGTCATAGTGAGGGCCTGTTTTCCATATTCCACTAATTTGCATCATTTTGAGATGGCAACAGCTGTCTGTCTGCATTAGGAGGCTGCACCCGTCTGGTGTGCGGCTGGCAGGGAGGGCGGGCGAGGGGTTGAGGTGCTGCCCGAGGGTGCCTCGTCCCCTCTGGACGTGCCTGCCTGGGCAAGAAGTCAGAGCAGGCTGGGATTTGCACTGGCAGGACCAAAAATAGGCTAAGCCCAGTACCTATTTTGTGTTTAAAAGAATTCAGAAGGAAAAGGGCTTACAATTATTTTTTGGCAGGAGTACAAAATTTCTTTCATCTGTTGCATGAATTTGGTTTCTCTGTTTAAATATCTGTTTATTTTAGCAGAGGAGAAAAAAATCTGCTTAAGAATTAACTTCAGCTGCCCTAGTGCTTGTACAGTTATGAGCACAGAAGTATTCCCTGTAAATCTTTTTTTCATCTTGATTTTAATAGAGCTGGGCACTGAAAGACCGAACTAAGAATATTCATTTAGTTAGCCTCTAAGATATTGTACTTGCATCCAGCCATTATCGTGAGGAGTGACGCTGCCTTGCACGTGCTGCCCCAGCATCTAACACCTTTTATGCCCGATAGCTAACTAGTGCAGTAATCAGGTTATGCTTGTAGTGCTGCACATAGAAATTTGGGTCCAAACACTTGAAATACCTCTAATTTTTCCATGAGCCAGTAAAGCTGTAAAATTTACACATTAGCTTATGCCCACTTCTCAAGCCCCTGAGGGCTGTATTTTTTCTGTGGCTACAGACATGAGGGGCCCCAAAATGAGGGGGAAGCAGAAGAGCCAGCACGAGCACAAAGCTGCCCTAAAGCTGTCCTGGCCAATTATAAGGATAACTCAAAGATGTCAGAGGTCTGTTTTGGCTCATAGGAGACCCTCAGTGCTGGGATGTTTATGTGAATGTTTTTAACCTTCCACTGGCAATTTCAGTTTGGTAACTCCCTGAGAACAGGCTTTCGCCAGAGAGCGTCTGCATCTCTGCTGCCAGCAGAGCTTTGCAAACCGTATTTTGAAGCTTCTGCTTTTGATCCCAAACAGAGCGAAGGAGTGGAGGAGAACAAGAAATAAAAAATGATGTGAAAAAAGTGCAATGGGCCTGGGTAGAAGCTTGATTCTGCTTTGCTTTGAGTTTTGGCAAAAGTCAGACTGGTTCCTCTCCTCTTGGAAGCTGCTCTCTGCCTGTGCCTCGGCTGGGCATCGCGTGCTCATCCCTGGGGCAGACGGCTGCACAGAGGCTATTGCAGCTTGTTTCTTCCTCTTCCTCTGGCCTGTGCCAGCAAAGCAAGGCTGTACGTATGGCTTTTGTATCTGGGCCTGTGAGAGGCGCAGTGCTTGCGTATTCCTGCGCCGAAAACAAGCTGCAAAGTTGCTGCTTAGCACCAGGCTTTAATATAGTCATGCTTCCTTACAAATATAACTAGCAGGTGAACTAAAAACTGAGCTTATGATGGGATTCTGGCTTTTATAAAGGAATTTTCTACCTATTTAAAAAATATATGCAGAAACATGTTGCTGATTATTTTAACAAGCTATGCAAATTTATTGATTTGCAGTAGAAAAACCTTGCTGTGGTGTATAAATTAAAGCCACTTAAATCACCCTGTTTGGTAACAGAAGTGCCAGCTAACTTTACTGAATGAGTTAATACCCTATTATACACCATAATTTTGTAGTTGCACTTATGCTCCATGCAGGCCCAAAAGAGCTACCTGGCTATCCACCCTGCTTGTCTTTAGATGGAGATAGCTCTGGACCAGTTTGTTGGGGTGGTTGTTATTTTGAAGGGCCCAAAAGCGTGCTAGTTGCTTCATACTCTGGGTAACGACGACTCTCTCCATGCATATTTGCAGTAGACAACGTGGCCCTTATGTAGGTATCGGTATGCAGCCAGGAGAGCAACAACCATACCCGGTTCTGTGCTGAGCTCTACAAAGAGGTTAACAAATATCTGTGGGCAGAATTTCCATCTGAACACTTCTGTGAAGCATGATTAGGGATATATTGTGTTCCACTCCCACCCTGAGTCAATAATGGGTCATATCTAATTGAAGATTAGACAGACCCTACATTTTTCTAATGCATGTCCTTGTACATGAGTGTTATGAGTCTGCTTTAAGGATAAATCAAGGGATATACAAATACATAAATCCCACAGTTGTGTTAGTTTTCAGGCAAACACGCACACAGACCTTCCCCCAGAGCTATTACACTGGACCAGGGCAATTGCTATCTCAGACAAGTAGTGGTGCTTGTAAATGTTCACAAATGCAGCGGTTTGAGTTTTGAGTGAGTGTAAGAGGTTGATGGGAAAGCCTAGCATGGGCCCTTCCCTGGAAGGGGCGCTCTACAAAATAGTGCATCAGATGTATGCGTTATAGCAAGCCAACTGAATAGGTGCTCCTTTAATAGGTGCTCTTAATAAATCAAAAAGTTGAGAAGAAAACTTTCTGTGACAGGTGTATTGGCTTTTTGCTTTCAGCCATGTTTGCTAATATAATCATTTATATATTCACTAAATTGTTCTCAGACCCTCTTTTTCCCTACAATAGAATAAGAATCATTCAACTGAGAGATTATTTGATGCAGGGATGATCTGTCAAGGTGATACCACCTTGTCTTTTGAAAACTTTCTATGCAATGTGTGCAGAATTGTCCATCTAGAAAACTATATGTTTGTATGGCAACAGACCACTGGAAGTGCCAAGTCATATGAAGAGCATCGGCTCAAAAACAGCACTCAGTCCTGGTAGGCAAAGTTGCATCCTTTCAGAGGATATATAATGTTCTAAAACTTCTAGGTAGATTTGAGGCAAAAAAAAATGTTAAATTAAATGCAAATATTAAATTGCATGTTTTAGTTCTCACATTTTACAGATTTAAGAGGTGCTGAATTTTATTGACAGTTTTCTTGGCAGCAAGTGAATTTCAAAGATGTACATGCAAATATTTGTCAAAAACTGAATTTTCAATTTTGCATGCATAAGTATTACTCCAGAAGTACTGGCATATTCAGTTGCTCGCAGAAGAAAACTAGTGTCATGTGTTGTGTCTGGCCAATCACAGGAAAATAGTATATTTTTAATTTTACTCTATGGATTAATCAGAATATTAAAAAAAAAGTAGAAAGTCATGGAATATATTTGAATAACAAATTCAAGACGGTGTGATTGGCTTATATATATTCCCTGAACAGAGAGACAAAAATTAATCAAATAAATTATTCATTTTGAATTATTTGCTCAGCTCTGTTTCTACAAGTGGAGGCCTAATACTGATGTCTGACTTCTGCAGCTAGCTACAAAAGCTCTGCTCTCATGTGTCACATCCTCCTGATAACCGCTGCGTTGCTTTATGTCTCACTTCTGCACACAAGAGCACTGCCTTTGCAGTGGTGATGTATTTTCTGTGAAAGAGTTGCTAAAAGCAATTAGGTCTTGAGTAGCCTGCACTGAAAGTCCTAACGTGCTCATTGACCAAAAGGGATTAGAAATATAATGTTGCCCATTTCTACTAAATCATTACAACAGAAATAGTGCTTCTCTGCTTTGGCCTTTGAACAGAATTAGATTCAGGTTAGAGTGCATCCGCACACTTATCCCGCCGAGCACTCAGTGCAGCCCGCCTAATTGCACCCCCGATATCTAGCCCCTATTTAGATGGAGGATTTAATGGCTCTACTACCAAAAGTCTGTTAGCCTTTATTGCATTTATTTTCATTAGAAAAACTAATCATTGTGTTCTCTGGGATAAATACAATAATTAAAATATAATTTATCTTCCTCTGATAACCATGTGGTGTTCCGTGCTTGGGCTACAGTCCTGTCCCAAGCTTGTAGGGGAAGGAGAAGGGCTCGAGCAGAAAGTGAAACATCAAAGCATGTCAGTCTTCTGGCACCAACAAAATGGTTTATTTAAAACCCGAAGGGGATGGCAAGCTGCTGTGCAGGCCAGCAGCTTCTGCAGAGAAGGGGTGGAATGAAAATCACTGCTGCAGACAGGCTTTCTGGGGAGGGCCTAAGGCACTGAATTCCCAGTCTGTGCTCCGGCACCGCAGGCAAAGCAGGGCCCTCCTGGCTCAGACTGGGGCGCGGGGCCCGTGGCAGCACTGGGGCCAGGCGCTCGCGAGAGCGGCCGCGAAGCAAAGTGGAGCAGTCCACTCGCACCACAAATGCCACCAGATGATAAGGAGTTTCATTGCCAAACCTGACTCTCTGAGACACAAAAATGCACAAATATAAGTGGCACTGCCAGTTCCCTAAAATCACATTTTTGTAGTCTGCAATACTTGTTCTCTTCTATATGTGGAGGGATTTTTATGAAGTATTCCAAACAAAGTGAAAAGCTTTGCAGCATACTGGCACAATAATACTATCTTGCATGAATGTGACACTTTTCACTTAAAGCAACTTGCCTAAGTGGAAATACTACCCCCATTTTGAAGAAACTGAAGTTTCCTGGACATTTCCTTTGAGTCGCATCCAGTGAGCAAGAATAAAGCCAAGAACGAGCGTGCTGACACACAGGATTTCCCACAGCCACCAGGCAGGTTGTCTCCATAGAGAATATTTCACACTAACTTTATAGTTGCCTTCTCCCTGATTAAAGCACCATCTTACTAACTGTTCTATTTCCATAGGATAGAAAAAAAATACGTTGTCCATGTTTGCTCTGGTCTGCTCTCCAAAGCATATCTGAAAGTCCTCAATATGCAGGAAGGATTTTCAAGCTTTACCAGTGATAATTTGGCAGAGCTGGAAGAGGGTATGTCCTAAATTAACTGATGCAACAGGTGCCTGCATTAAACCTATATATCTGCAGGTCTGCGACATATGAAAACTTGCAAAATGTGGCTCCTCAAAGACTTATGTTGCCCATAAGGAATCATTACAGCTTTGGTTAGAATTGTTAACAATTCAGCAAAATGATATGAGACATAATTATGTGAGTTATTGATCAATGCGTATTAAGGAAGACCTCCATTTACAGGTCATTATGAAGCATTATTGGGGCCTCTGAGAGCATCAATAAAATCATTTATTTCTTCACATAGATGCTAAAGAAGGCCTAGAAAGACACTGTGTGCTGAAAGCTGCTTGTGCCAGTAAATTATATTTACATCTGCTGCACATGGATAGATGGGATACAGGCCAAATATATGATGGTGGGAAGCAGCTTGCTGCTTCTGTTTTGGGAAAGTTCATCATGGTTGAAATTTTGGACAAATTAGATTCTGAATCAGACTAGAGAGAGCAGGAGCTGAGCTGCAAACTTTGGCTGCCCCAGAAACTCCATTCAGAATAATCTACTATCTCCTGCGCCTTCTCTTTCCCTTAAGTTTGAAAGACCTTTTCTGGTTGCTGATGGGGGGTAGAGAAGAAGAGAAAATCTTGCACTACAGCAGAGAAAGATGCGCATAACTCATCTCACTCAGTTTTGTCTTTGCCCTTTTTTGCACCTTTTTGGGCCCCTGCATAACAGCTCCCTGCAGCCGGAGAGCAGCCCTGGGGCCCCTTGCTGGCCCTGCCCAGGGTGCCAGCCGGCACAAGGGCCAGGCGTCTGTCCGTCCTGCTGTCTGTCCATTAGCAGGGCATGAAAGCTGAGGAGGGTAGGAGGAAAGGCTTGCTGGCTGTGGTACTTTGCTTTTCCTGTCTATTTGTTTTGCCTCTCTGGAGGAAGTAGTAGTTGTGCCCGCGTGCTGGCACTGCTCCAGGGCCAGGGAGCGAGAGCGCAGCCCTGGGTTAGGCTGCTGGCCGGCGATGCAGCCTGCCCCAGGGGTTAGGCTGCTGGCACGAATGAGAAACGCACTGCAGACCCCACAGTTATTTTCCAGCACTGAGAAAGCAGCCTTTTCTTCAGAGAACAAGATAAAAATTGGCTTCTGCTTAATCTCCAAACCACCTGAGGTCGGCTTAGTGAATCGAGCAACCAGAACCATTGCCATGTAATGCAAACTGCTTGCAAAATGCTGCCCTGAAACTCAAAGCAACAGGGAGAGTAGCACTGCCGTTTGTCGTGCAGGGCAAAAAGAGGGGAGGGCAGGGGGCTGTTACTGGCAGCCCTCTCAAAATACTGGCAAATTGTAGTATTTACTGAGAAACGTGAACACAAGGGAGGGAGAAGGAAGGGCTTTCCAGTGGCTGTGTCAATAGTTTGTTGACTTCTAGTTATTAAATACGGAGAGCTGGCTAAGACAGCACGGGGTGCTTTCCGGCTTAGCTGCTAGCAGGCAAGAGGTGTGTTAATCTGACCATGCGGTGCGCATTTATCCTTCAGCTGCTATGAATGAAAGCCCGTATTTGTGAGAGTGGTGTGTTCAGGAGACAGCAAAGCCCCTCAGTGCTGCTGCCGATGTCATATAAAACTGGGCCCCAGCGACTGCCTCCCGCGTGTCACTGGTGTGCAGCAGCCGGGTGGCTGGTGGGTGCCTGTGTTTGCTGCAAAATGAAGGGCCTTTCCCTTGGTCTTTCGTGGTCTGAAGGCCTCAGATCATCACAGAGCATCCTGCAAGGATGCTGCCAAAAGCCTTTGCTTTTCCTGGTATTTCTGTTGATTCTGTTACAGTAGATATTTCTGTTTCTCCTCCAGCTATTTCACTTTAATCTATGTACTAAATCAAGCACAACCAGTGACAGCTCAGCATAGTAGATCACAAACAGTGAAGATTATGCAAATCTAAAATAATATTTTCCTAGCAGTCTAAGAGAAAACCAAATATTTATGGACCAGTTTATTAAAAATGGACCAGGCGCAGGAGAAGAGAACATTCTGCACCTTCTCATCACTGGGATCTGTGTGTTTTCTGATGGATTCCAGAAGAAAAAATTTCCGTAAGAATGCCTTGATATAAAGCAGGTTGTTGGCAGTGTTTGTGTGGATACGCAAAGAAGCAAGTAGAGGTGGTACGTGCCATGCAGCTGGTGGGTGAGCCGCGTGCCTGGTGCTGCCCGGGGTGAGCGTGGGGAGGTCAGGGACCCGAGGGGGTGAGTGCAAGTCAGTCCCATCCTGGCCAGCAGGTCAGATGAGGCTGGGTGCTCCGGGAAGTGCAGCGTGCCTATTTCCTCAGGGAGGAGGATGTTGCACACCCTGAGGAATTTGCTGAGAAGCAGTGAAAATGCATGGAAACTCAGCAACTCCCATTAAGTAAGACTACAGTAAGCCCCACAGCGATTTGTGGAGGTGAATACATATTTCACAAGTAAAATGCAAATATGCCTGGTGTAGTCCCCCAAAGTGCACATTCCCGCTGCTGTCACTTGTTTGTGTCTATCCAACTTTAGATTATGTTTGTATCTCAAATTTAATAATTTTGACAAGTTAATTTCTGCTTGTTTTTGACAAGGAAAGTAGCTACAAGGAATTAAAAAAAAAAAAAAGTGAAATGCTCCAACAAGGTAATAGCATGATATTGCGTGGCAAGCTACTTACATTTAGAGACTATTGAAAATGTTAATATCAAAATGTATCTTGTTTGCCCAGAGAAAGGAATATAGCATCTACTCTGATGAGAAACGACTGAAGACACTGAAGCCGACAATTTGCAGGCTGTTAAAAGGCGACACATTTAGGTTAGACCAAAAGGCCCTCGAAAGGGGGGTGGGGGAATCCTAGATCAGCGATGTAAGAATATTCTAGTGTTTGCCTGATAGACCTTTGGTACAATAGCTGCAGCATTTCTGAAGGTCAGCCCAGCCAAGGGCTAAGTGGCAGGAGAAAGAGGATCCTGCAGCCTGAGCCAGGGCTGAAACCGGCCACTCAACTCTGCTCCATCCCAGCGTTTGCTCAGCCACCTCCTCCCTCAGCCCTGGCTGCACCATTCCTGCAAAGCCGTGGAAAACCATGATGGTTATGTGGATCTGTGGTGCCTAGGCCTGTATCAGGTGCTCACCGTGGGACTCAGAAGGTTTTCTGCAAGGTGCAATGAGGAGTCCTCTTCCTCCCTGGCTGCCTGGACTACCACAGCATTTCTTTTTAGGAGGACAAATAGCTAAGTCTGTAACTATAAGCTGTCCCGCCCCTGAGATGAGGAGGTTTCCACCAGGTCCTGGGAAAGCAGGCCAACACCCTGTGGACTCTCCTCAGGGGCTGTGAATTGCGTGGGTGTCAGGATCGTCCCACAGCACTCACTGAAAACAGCCTTCCCCGCAGCATCTGGCAGGAGACCAGCCTCTAGCTCTGTAGGCAAGGCTCAGCTCCCAGGTAGGTCCCACAGCACTACAGCTCACATCTATGGCTTTTATTGCTCCCATTTGGGGAGAGGAGAGCTCTATGGTTTCCTCTGATCCAGCCCCCTGCTCGGCAGATGAGGAATTTTTTGGTGCGTGAATTAAAATAATTTAGGAAAAATTGGCTAGAGAAATTAAAGCTGCCTCAGGCAGCTTAAGTTGTAAAGCAACACATATAGTACTTAGCACCCTAGATTTCATTATTTTTAACAGCATAACTGGAGTCCTATTTTCACACATTAAATATTCTTGGATTTTTTTCCCCAATGAGCAGACATAGGATTTTTTTCTCTGCCATCAACATGCGTATTTTGTCCTCTCAGAGATTTTCTTCAAGTCAGAATACAGATTAGCTTTACCTATGATTTAAAGAACTCTAATACTTGACAAGGCCTCGATTCTGGTCTTTTTATGGAAATGCATCACCATGGGGGACAATGGCAAGCTGCTCTCTTGCAGAGCTCTCCTCTCAGAAGTGCTAAGCAGACTACACTATTTGCGCATCTCTTGGATTTCACAGACAACATGAGATTTGACTGTTTGCCATGAAGAAATGCTATTTCTTAAGTAGGGGTGAGCATGTTCTTGTGTTCTCCCAGGCCTAGTCTACAAACCCTTGACAGCAACAGAGCAAAAGATAAGGAACGAAATATCAAAGCCTGCAAGAGAAAGGGACCCAACTACCAAAGACAATTGTGATTTGCTTGAGGTAAAGGATAAGCATGTGTAATTAGGAGAGATACTACGGCGCATCGTGAGAGACTGTCAGTATCTGAGATTTCCACTTGTCACCAAAAAAGATAACGGGAAAAGACTTTCCCAGCGAGCCCTACAGAAGGCTATAAACCAGAGAAACTACGTGCTGAGTGGATGTGCATGTGTAGGAAAACCACTTGCTAGAACAGACTGGGGGAAAATGTGGGTGGTCAGTCTGGATGATGAGTTTTGGTGGGACCTATAATGAGCTTTGATGGACTTGTTTGCATTGCTATCAAGATTATCAACATTTCCACTTGTGTGAAGACAGTGTCTAATGAAACCTGGTGCTTCAGCCAGTCACTGCCGAATGGGAAGGAGGTTTTTGCACACGTGCATCCTTCTCTGGTCTTCAGCTGGTTCTTTGTTTTGATTGTATCCTCCGAGCACCAGAGCCTTTCACGGTGAGACTCGGAGAACAGGAGCTAATCAGCAGCAAAAGGACTCTGGAGAGCATGTCAGCTTACCGAAAGTTGGTACCTGCATTCAGGTGAGCGACGTCACTCTCTGGGCTCCTCTGATGTGCTGACTAGATCTCTCAGAGTGTAAAGGGAGTTAGGACTTACCTGTGGGGAGCCTGAATTTAGCTGTCTTCGTGGGGGCTGAATCCCATCCTTGGACCCAATGCAGCTGCTGAAACAGACGCATCTAGTGCCACCTTATGGTGCTTTTCATGTCTTGCCTGGTCTTCAGTAGTCATTCCCAGGGGGCGCAGGTCTAGTAGGTACTGTGTAGGGGGTGAGTCCTGCGCAGGTGTCTCAGGCACACCAGGCTATCTCAGGCCAAGTGTCAAGTGGCACTAGACATTGATGGTTAGGGACCCAAATCCTTCTTTAATTGCCCTGGGGCCAGAGCAGATGAGTGCTCTGGTGCAGAGTATCATCTTTCCTAAGATCTTATTCAGATGTGTAGGTCCTACTGCTCATTAAATTTAAGCCTCACCTGCTGGGACAATCTGGGCATATCTCATGTAAATAATTCCTTGCTATTGCAGGGGACTTAGGTGCTGCTGGTAGCTTTGTCTGTCTTTTTCTCAACCTATGGAGCACAATTTAATCTGAGAACTGAAATAATTTAGTCTAATGAAGTCTTTGAGCTTAGTGAATGGCTGAAATGTAACAGCCTATACTATACAAGAGGTCAAACAAGATGAACTAGTAGTCTCTTTTGGCCTTAAATTATGAAATTCACAGGATAATTTCTAGTAATGAATGCATTTGTAAAACGTGGATGCCTTCTCATGAATAATCTGCTAACAGAAAAAGAACTTGTTTTGTCGAGCAGACTGCGACAAACAGTTATTCCAACTCTATGCTATGCAGACATATATTTTTGGATATTCTTTGGGGGAAAAATCCACTGCAGCCAAATCTACATAACCTGCAAGAGAAAGAAACTGAAACAAAACAAAAGACATATGTAGGTTATGGAAGGCAGAGAATTGAGTTGGAATTCTAATGTAAAAGTATGTCATTATCAGTAGAGATCACTTGTAAGGCACTATTTTAAGTTGAAGAGCTGAGAATCGGAATATTAAAGTGCAAGTCTTTACATGTGCATTTAGAACAAAAGCTACCCCGTCATTAGAAATGATATATAACAGTTGGATGATGGCTGTTGTTTTCAGTGTTTGGTTTAAACACAATAACGATGAACAAAATTAAAATGTGTTCATTGGTGCATGAGGATGAAGTCAAGATCAGAAGTACAATTTCCTAATTTTTAGATTTATTCAGACTCTTCCTTTGTATTAACTCCTACAGATGTTTAATGAATGCTTAAAACCAAACACTGCTTTCCCCCTCCTCCCCACTGGGTTCAATGCATTTTGTACCAGCATAAAAAGAATATCTGGGAGGAGGGGAAAGAAAAATCAAAGTTGATGTATCAGAACATCTACTGCATGTCTAAACACAATGAAATTTGAACTATGTGGGTGTATTCACTCATTTTAAAGAATGTTCATTGATTTTAGTTTTATTGTGTTTAGAGTTGTGGTATGTTACACAGAGACCATTTTACTGATCTTTATGATCCCATAAAAGCCTACATCAATTTGGATAAAGTTGGCTGTGCTGTATTTTTTCTTTGTTTCTGCTGTTAGACTTTACGTTTAATTTTAGGTGCAATGAGTACGCAGAGCTTTGTCCTGGTCTCCCTGAAAACAATAGTAACGTTACTATGGACTTGGAGGCGTGCAGGTGTGGTGGATATCCTGGACCGTTCAACACAGACACTTTCGGCATTTGTCCATGAATATGTTTCACCATATGTGGAGTTTGTCTTCAAACAATATGAATTTCACATTATAGGAACCAGTAGTAACAACGAATGCTGAGTGCTGGAAAAGGGCATCAATATCTGGCAGCTATACATTGATAAAGATCTATGGAGGTGAGTGAATATCCATGCGATTTTACAGATGTGGTGCCCCTGTCCTGATCAGCTTCTCTCCTTCGGCTGCCTGTCTGAGAGCCCAGTTCCTGGTTAGCTCCTAGTAATAAGGATAAGCATGATGAAAAAGTAAGCCGATGTCCAAGCACAACTATAAATCTTTCCTTTTTCCTTAGAATGAAGAGAAATGAATGAACTGTATTCACTGGAAAAATAAGACAACATCCAAGCGTGGCAGGTGTAGTCAGGAAGAAGGAAGTGGTAGGGGGAGTCCTGAGAGTTGGGGTCTATTTATAACTCCGTCGAGATCGCACTGTGTGGTTTTGGACAAAGTACTCTAGATTGATCTGAATATCAGTAGCACTACGTAAGACCCCTGTTGGCTTCCATGAGCTTTGAAGTATGTTTGAACCAGACTTCAGTGGCTCAGTATGTACTGCACTATCCTCTGCTGTTCGCCCAGGCTGAAGCGCATACCTCCCTCAAGGAGCTATTGGGCCACGCGGTTTTCTCCGCTGCACCACAAGGGCAGCAGCATGATAGAGACAGAAAAGCTTTTGTACTAAGAGCCTACGCTTGCCTTCTGCCATGAGGGGAGACCTCCTGAGCCTTTCCCTCTCCTTCTCTGCAAGGACCTTGTAGTCAGGAGAGCCTCAGAGCCAGAGGCTGCTGGATCTGCACCTAGTCACATCCGTTTGCTTATTCTTTTAAAAGTGGGTGGGCTGCTTATGTTGGTACAGCTGAGGTCCGAAAAGCTTCCCTTTTGAGGGAAGGGAACCAGGCTGGGTGGGTATTCCTCCCCTCTGGTTTCCAGGGCAATTCTTGGGGCGCAGCTGGTATTGCTGGACACACCAAGACATGGGATTTACCCTCCTCTGAGAATTAGCCAACATGTGCAAAGATTGTTGGAACAGGGATGCTGTGCAACTGGAAGCTGGAGGTGTTGTAAAGGCCAGTTGCTTGTTTGGAGAACGTGGATGACCTGGGTAAGCTGTATCTTCTGCCCTGCGGTCTCTAGCTATGAAGCTGCGATCGTTTCCCTTTCCGTGAGTGAGGTTTCACACTATCGTTTCATTTCCCCTGGTGGGTGAGACATGTTTCCTATAGTAAGTTGCATAGACATTGTATCTTACTGGCTGCATTTGTCAAGGATGCATTTAAATTTGTGCCCACAGGTTTTCCACATGGACGCGCTTTTCACTCATATTCCCTATTTATTAGGTGGTTGTACCCAAACTGTGCTACATCCAAACTCCTAAGCTTTCAGATAAAAAAGATTTCCTGCAGAAAGGAGCTTACTGAGCCTAATGAGCTGATAGTGTTTCTCCTCAAACAGTTTGTACTTATGGATCGAAGATTTAGGTGAGTTAAGTACTGGCTTTCACCACAACAAGCATCTAGGGCTCAGCTAAAGTCAGACAAAGCCAAGGTTGCCCAGACCCAATTTGTAGGTCCCGTTATATAGGGGCACTATGAAGATGGAGGCCTTAAAACTGCTCCTGTTATTGCTGATCCCAGCTGCAGGAATTTTCAGTGCGAAAAAATAAGCTCACATTTAAAGAGATTGTTCTCTAATCCTGATATATTTGAAAATCCTGGGTGAGATTTAGTTAAATCCATGAAGGGAGAAGACATGAAATTCTAACCTCAGTACCTGCAAAACTCTCCCTACCACAGCGAATGAGCACTGCACAATCATTAACAAGCTTATCTTCATTGCACGCACACGCGCGCACCATCCATATGCAGCAGGGAGGTGTTGCACACCCGACAGACATGTGACCTGCCCAGTGTCCCTGGGTGCCCGTGGCTGGACACCAGTTAGCCTGTCCTGGCTCAGTACCTTCAGGTGCTGGACAGCCTTCTTCACTCTTGTATTTATTATTAGCTACACACGAGTAAGTGTAGCTTACTACAGATAGTAGTAAGTACAGTGTAGTCAGATACTGTGGTCAGACCATCCAGGTCTGGATTAACGGTGACGTTGGTGCAGGAAGAGACTGTGCTACATGCACGAGCTCAGTGGTTGGAGCAGGGCTGGTTCGGAGCTTCGCTTCGCTGAGCCAGCTCCATCCAGGTCCAGGTGTGCCTGCACCATAACCCTGCACATCCCCTACTGTCCCCCTTATCCAGGTTTTTTATGGTCCCATGATCTCACTGCTTTCTGCCAGTGGGATGCTGATTGTATGTGAATCTTCCTATGTGGGAGCAGACTATTTGTGCAATCATTTTATTATTCATAACGAGCCTTAGATGAGTCTAAAACTGAAGTTCATGGAGCACTTAGTGATGATCTTTGAGGAGGTGCCTGGATCCCTTTTTCCAGCTGTATTTTAGCCGAGACAGCTGAGGGCACCTCCAGCTGCCTCCTCTGAAATGCTTCTCCTGTGTATGCACCCAGGTTCGTGGGTGGATGGCCTGCGCCCTTGCGGACACAGCCCTCCACCCCCATCTCCTAGGCCGTGATTTGCACTCCACACACCACCAGGGCCATATCCTGCCCACACATCTGGTGTGGGGTAAAGGTGCCCGTGCTCACACAGCCCTCCATGCCCTGCAGCCCCACAGGCATACTCTGAATTTGCCAACTGCTTACTAGCAACTCATGCAAAATCAGGATTAATTATTGCCTAAATTACTGGAATTATCTTGCGAGACTGAATTGTTCTGTGAGGAGAAAGAAAGCTTCTGGTTTTGTGACACGAATCTCCTTCAGAAACCCTGGTTTGGCAGCAGAAGGGCGGTTTTGGCAGCGCTAATGCTGGAGGTGAGGAAGCCTAAAGCTGCCGTGTTTGCTGTGCCTTGCCGAGCTATTTTTTAACTCTCCCAATTAACTTCTGGAGTGGTTTTGCTATAGTGTCATCAGTTTGATAACTGTGTGGGAAAAGTCAGCACTCCTGATGCAACAGCATAGTAACGTGTTTTCACTGGATTTTCCAAGAGAGGCGCTTGAGGCAGCAGACAGAACGTGTTCGTGACTTCTTATGTGTGAGCAGGTCTCTCCCGAGATGGAGCTGTGTCTTTTCAAAATGTCCCGCATAACTCAAAGTGATGAATTTAAAGGCTATGTGTTTGCTTTAACTAGTTTGTTAATGGATTCTTTGCCAGAAGCAGTTCATCAGCCTGAGATGGGCTTATGTTTTGGGGGAGGCAGAGTCATGCTAAGTAGAGCCTTTCCACTGCAGTTCTAAAATTTATGGGGAATATTGGTAATTTTGTTTGTTTAAAAAGGATCTGATCTGGTTTTTTTGCATATTCATAATGCTGCTGATTAATCTCCACTTTTTGAAGTGATTTCATTACTACACGGATTTAGTGTGTGCACAGTGCAAGCTCATCGCTGCTTGCCACTTTGCAGGACGTATGCCCCAGACTTTGGATAATTTTGCTTAATTTTTAACAGACAATGCTGGCATATGTGAGAACATACGCATGAACCCCAGTTGATGTCTGTCTCTATGATCAGGAGTTTAGTCCCTAAGACTATGGGGCAGAGCTGTGGCACAAGCACATTACGACCTCAGACCGGGCTTTACCTGCAGGCCCGGTCAGAAGCTGGGGCCTGGGAGTGCTGTGCGAACACTTGTGTAGGCGCCTGTCGGTGTGGAAAATTTTCCATTTTCCTTTTCCCTGCTGTGGGCTTGCTGGGAATATCACAGTAGTGCGTGACTCCCCAAGAAGCCAAGCAGAGGGAAGACCTGGAATAAATTCTATTATATTGGTTTTGCAAGGCTGTTTTTTGGACAACATTGGCTCTTGCATGCACTCGTGCTCTTCTGAAGGCATAATGCTGTGCAGAGCATCAGAAGGTAATATTTGCGTTAACTGGCTTCAAATACCCTCTGGGTTTTAGCCTCAATTTTGCACCCACATTTAATTGTTCCCAGATTTTTGTGCCTGGCTATAATTTACTGCTGTTACGAATGTCAAGATGTAGCCATTTAGCTCACTGATTTGTGGGAGCAGTGAGGTAATTTTATGCCTAGGTCCTCTCATTTGTACCTGCCAGCAGTGCAGAGGCAGTCTTTCCTAATCAGGCATTTAAAGTTCTTCTTGATTAATCTCTGACTTTGTTGGAGCCACTCCAGATTTAAGCCAGTGTAATTCATTTCGGGATCAGATCCATTAAGTGTTTTCCAATGAGTAATATACTGTGTCATTCTTTTGCTCTTAAGAATTTCTGAAATTGCAGAAGAATTGATGCAGATGTGTGAGGTACATATCTCCTCCAATTCCCCTAGCACCCTCTCTCCCTTTCCCTGTCTTTCGGAGATTCTTCTGCAGGTGAAATTTCTTTATTTCAATTTCTGAGTTGAGCTGGAAGCATTAACAAACGGTGAAGTGCGATACTGTCGATCCACAGCTCTGTGTGGCCAGGCAATCCGGGCAAAAGTAATTAACACAGAAAGTGGCCTGCCAGTATCCTGCTGAATGAAATTGGAAGCAGTTCAAATGCAAAAGGATTTTTTCGCTTACCGCTTCTGGACTGCGCGTACCCATGGCCATTGGGAAGGATGACTGCCAACCTCCGTGTTGGACTGTGTGGCAGCAGGGACCGGAGCACGAGGAGCGTCGCTCCTCACCAGCTCCAGCAGCCAGCCGAATTTGGGGTGCGTGGCACTATTGCTCGATGGGGGAGGAAATCAGAGGGGGAATCATGCTGCTCTGAGGCAGTGCAAGAAGGTGGAAACCCTTTGAATGCAGGAGAAAACGTGACACCAGTGAGGCCCTTTGGTCCCTGCAGAAGGCTTGTCCCCAGTGCTGTGGCGCGGGCTGCCCACCTGCCGCGGTGCGGCCGCTTGGGCCCCGCGGCCCTCCCAGCCTGGCCGCAGCTGCGCGGCACAGCGCCTGGGCACTGCACGGCCTTGCTGCGGGCCTCTCTCGGCCCCAATGTGGCACTGGTGATACAAGGCAGTGTGAGAGCTGGAGCGCTGCTGTGGCTGTCCAAGGTGGAGACCACCCTGCCTTCCTCTTCCCTCCTGTTTGGAAGGTGTTTGGTGCATCGTCAGCCAGCACTGACGGGGACTGCACAGGTGAGGGCGTTTTCCTCAGCAGCAGGCATCTCTCCCGCTCCGGAGGCAATGTCAGAGGATGATCTTTTACCACTGTATTTACTGAGCATTTGAGGCCAGGTTAAAGCCATTTCATGTGTGACACTCGTCCTTCAGCTCATTTATCTGGTCATCCCCCCCCCCCCCCCCATTACACTCACAAAGCCCTCCTGTCCTCACTTGGCCATCCCTGCAGGACTTGCCAAGTCCAGCTCTTCTAGCTTCATCTCTTATACTAGATTTTCCTCCCTGCCTGCCTGCAGAGGAAGGTCTCCTGCTGGTTCCTCCAGGCAGTCCTCATGGCAAAGCCACCACTCAGAGGTGGCACTGAGCGTGCCCCGGACAGCAAAGGAGTGGGAACAAACAAGGACTATCAGCTACACTGGCCTTCGGGGTTGTCCCCGCTGCACTGGCATCAACCTGGCTCCTGCTGCCCGCTCTCGGGGCCAGGAAGCACAGCACAGCCTCAAGCCCTCATAACCCCTTCTCCTCCAGCTTTTCGTTTCCTGCTGTGCTGCTTAAAGAAGAATTGAATTTCACCAGCAAACTCCCTGTATCAGGAGATACTAAGTCACTGAGGTTTCTGTGGACATATACGAGTGTCCCCCTCACATCTCCAGAAATCCCCAGAAAATCCTTGTTTTTTTCAAGTTAGGTTTTAAATATCTAGTTGCAGGGGCCTGATGATATGAAGAAGGGATTCTCGCTTAGCAGCATCACAATTGTGATGTATTTTGGAAGAAATTACCCAGCCATCCTAAAGCCTGGAGTAAGAACAGGTGCCTCACAAATCATATACCCTCCCTGAGGCTCTCTAACACACTTCCCATGGTTGTCACTGTAGGGAGGAGGGAAATAAAGCAAAACTCCTATGTTTTATCTGCTCTAAATTGGGTATAAGATTGCAGCTGTGCAGACTAAAATCTGTTGTGTCCTGAGAAGCACACAAGCGGCTGTGGCAGCGTTCATCGCAAAGGAGGTGATAAGTGTCCTTTCTTCCTTGTGAGGAGCCCTTACGGCAGGAGACTAGGGGAAAGAGGAAGGAGAACCAAGATCTAACTGATTATTAACTTAGGAAAATGGTTTCATTAGCTCCTTGTCAGAGCAGTGGTTTTCACCGACGTGATGTCACCTGCTTCCTATGAGACATGCTCACATGGTCTTGGCCTGGAGGTCTGTGGTGCCTTGCCTCTTCTTAGAGTTTGGCGTAGCTTGACATGGCTTATTAAAATAGGACCACAGTTAGTATGAAGAAGTTGACTTTAGCTTTTTCCTTGACTTCTATCACTTTTCTCTTCTCACGTTTGTACTGAATACATGCATTTTATTTTTCTCATGCATCCTGAATTCAAGTTTTAAAACTGACCTTGCTTAATTTGACCTTATGCAGCTAATTTATCATGGGTCTGCGTTTCTAAACGGTGTTAAATGGAGTACGTTTCCTTGTATCTTCCCAAGTAAGTAAGCCTCCTATAAAATTCAAACCATTAAAAGTGAGGATGCTAGGAGAAGCACCAAGAAATAAGTGAGCTTAATATAGATATTCATAATCATGTCAATTTCACTTTTTAAACAATTTCTAAAATGTTAGTTTGCTCTAACGGCTGGTCAGAAGCACAAAGGTTAGGTTAAGCGGCCCTCGTTAATGGTTTGGCTCAATGCACCCAGCAGTATAATGTATTTTATCAGGGAGGGAAATGATATTGGTTTAAGAGGTTTCATGTAACAGTCATATCCTGGCCAAATGTAATTTTGAAAACAATCAGAGCCATTATGGCTCACACAGAAAGAAAGATAAAGACAGATAGCTGTATATGGGTTTTTAATAAGTAATTCACCCTGGGTCTTGAAACATCAGATTGCCAAGTAATATTATTAATGTATAAGCATGTTGGTAAAATCATGTATTCTTTCCCATTGGTTGACTATAGATATGTTTCTGATGCAAATATCTTGTAAGTGTATTGAATCCGAGCTATGTAAATAGACTATATAGTACATCCATCAAGCAGTTGACTTGATTATTTCACACACTAAAGAGCATTTTCTGACATCAATCTACATTCTGCCTAAATAGAGCATTTTTCACCAGTGATATTATGCATCATTTACTGTATATTTGATACTAATTGTTAAACGTATCGATCACCTGTCACTCAGAGTTTAGTGGTCTTTGCAACTTGTCCAAGCAACTAGCAAGCTACAGGCAGCTGGTTACCAGGCGTTTGGAGTAGCAGACTGAGATTTCCTGGGCAGTCCTGAGCGTCTCACCCTGTGCCTGCAGTGTGCACAGAAAAGCTAAGTGGTGGGTAAGGGCCTACCACGTTGGTACTTGAAAAGGAAAAAGGAAACCATTTTGATTTTTGTAGAGATTAGGCTATGGCAGCCCAGAAACACACTGCAAAGATTAAAAGACGTCACCTCCCATTCTGCACCTTTCTGTTCTGTAGCAATCCTTTATTAAAGGGCAGGCTGAGGACTGACCAGCACAATAGGAGGACACGAGGGGTGTAAGGTACCTATTCACCCTCTGTACTGATCCACTGTGCCGTTTTGTCTCATGAATGCAGGAGGCTCAGCAGAGCTGCTGGATTCCCATCTCTTGCAGAAATGGCTAAAAAGAAGGGGATAACCAGGGAGCGAAGGTCTGCGTTTTTGCATGCAGGGTCCTCATACATAACAATTGTTTAGCTCTCAAAGGACAGTTGTATCTATGGCTAAGGGATATGGTTCTAACTATTAGAGCAGTTAGAACTATCTGATAAAATAGGGTCTGTTTTAATATAAGTATGTTGAACACTGATCAATTTTAAGCATCTACTTCATATATGAAAATGTAGAAATTTTAAAACATTTAACTGCAGCTGGAGGGGGCTGTTAATATTGACTGTTCGGTATCTGTCACAGCACATACAGTATTGAACTAGAAAACTACTGAAAGCAAAGGCTTCAGAAATAGGAGAAGAATATATTGATTTAATCATTGTATTCTTTCAGCGGTTCCTTTGCTACGTTTTTTACGGCGTGGAATGCAGGATGCCTACTTGCTCTACATTTTATTCATTGTGCAGGTCATTCCTTTGCTGTATTTTCCTTTATAACCCCTCTGTGTTCCCAGCTTTTCTCTCTCCAGACTTTCAAAGGTCTTATCTGGACTCCTCTCATGCCTCAAACCCTGGGCCATGATATTCCCACCCTTCTCCGAACTCTAACTCAAGCAGCCCACGGGGATTTGCACTCGTTCTCCGAAGTTACTCATCATACACGGTGCCAAAATGCTGTCCAGGAAGATGCCTACATGTGCTGACCTTATCCTTCGCCCAATCTTTGCTTGCGTTTCGGGGCTGCCGAAAGGCGTTTTGCCGGGGGAGCGCTGGGAGCGCGGTGGGGCCAGGGCCGGCTGCGCGCAGGGACGGCGGCAAGCGCGCCGCTGTGATTGTGCCCAGCTGCCCCAGGGACAGCGGGGAGGAGGCTGACATTGCTGTGCGATAAACAGTAAATTTTGTGGAAGATAGCGTTTCAGGAGGATCAAAACAGTTAGCAAATTAGAGTCAGACTCAATAAATTTTCAGCCAAAGAAAAAATATCTGGGAAGTGGCAGGTGGCAAGAGATTTTGAAAACCTTGCGACAATTCATTCTGACATTTCAAAAAAAAAAAAAAACCAAGCCTTTTGACTCTTTGCTTTGAAACGCGTTTCTCAATTACACACTGAACTGGAAAAGGAGAAAATTATAGAAAAGGATTAAAATAAATCCAAACTTGAAGCATTTTGTCTTGGGTTGACTGACAAGATCCGCCTGATCTGAAATGTTTTTCCCCCATGGGTTTTTTCAGCCACAGAACTAAACATTGTGTTATTTTGGCAGCTCCACCCAGCACGCCACTGGTGACATGCACCAGCTGTCCTGAACGCGCAGGCTTGCTATTTCTTTCTCAGCCTGCCCCCTAAACTCTATGCATCTATCTCAGCTCCTTCCCTGCATTTCGCTATTTTCCTAGATGATCAAATCCTTCAGATGGAAGTTACAGTCTCCTTACTATAGGATTGTGTCTTAACTCAAACACTGGGCTGAAATCAGTAATATCAAAAAAATTACTTGAGGCGATACTGGCGTTCTCTCAGCCCCTTTGCTTTTCTCGAGCCGCGTTGCCAGCCTGGGCGCCGGGGCCGCAGCCTCCCTGCCTGCCGCTGCGGCAGCGGGTGTCAGCCCGCGCCCCCGCCAGTTCTTCGTCCTGGGGCGGTAGGTTTCCCCGGAAGGTTTGTCCGAGTCGGTCCGGGGGCCCTCTCCAGCAAACAGAGGGAGTTCTGATGTTCCGGGAGAGACCGGCCTTCCTCGCCTGTGGGTTGTTTTGGATCTTTTCCGCTGTCACGGTGGAGACCACCTTCCCGGGGGTTATTTACAAAAGCAGCTTGGATGCCGCCAGCACGTGGGTGGCGTGCGGGGCAGGTAACGCGCCAGCACCTCCCCGCAGCAGGGCCTCCTCTGCCCCCCGGCCTTCCCCCGGCGGCTCGGCTGCCCCCTGCTCCCCCGCTGCAGCGAGCGAGGGATTTTCAGGGTCTGCAGCTGTTTCGGGGGGACAGGACAGGGCAGCAGCAGCTGTAGCAGTCAATTACACGAGGATGCAGCTTCTCTGAGCCCTGGTTTCGGAGAGGTACGGCTCGTCCAAGATGCAGCGATAGATAAAAGCGTGGAAGAAGCGGTACGCGGCGCGGCCCTGCCCCGCTGGCTGAGCTCGGCCCCCTTGGCCCGCTGGTGTCTGCAGCGCGCTTGGGGCTGCGGGCCGGCCGGCCGGCCGGCGGCTCCCGCCGCCCTGCAAAGCACCACGCGTGTGCCCAGCGGCAGGAGCGATACACGTAAGCTCCTCAGGGCGGGAAACGGTTCCTTTACTTACCCCATGAAGCATCATGCAGAGCAGCAGTAGTTTATAAATAATACATGTTTAGCAACACTCAGGAAAAAATCCTCTGCAGCACATACAAAGAGAAACGTTGCAGAGGCATCACTGAGAGTGACTGAGCCACAGGCACGGCGAGGCAAACTGTAATGTCCCTCCATTCATCTCCCTAACAGTCACCACTTTCTGCTTTACATAGCTGTTTACTTTTTCAGGCATCTTATGCCGTAGCATTAAGGCACAACAGGGTGTGCTTTGCTGGGGCATTAATAATGCATTGGGTGCGTTGTGAGCCATGACTGCAAAGGCTGAATGACTCCAATAGCCCAAGAAACGTATTAATGCTCCAGTAAACCGTATCGGAGAGAGGTAATTCAGGTTTTATTTTGTCGTTTTGTGAAGGAGGCAGGCTGCGCGCCGCCGCGTGCCGCGCTGCCGACGGCGCGGGCAGGGCGCGAGGCAGCCCCTCGGCGCCAGGGCGGCGAGAGCCGCTGGAGGGGCGGCAGCTGCCCCAGCCCGCGGGGCAGCCGTGTTGACGGGGACCTGAAGCAAACGGATGCGCTTTGGGGCAGTACCGGAGCTGTCCTGTGGGCGCGTCACGAAGGGCACTGATCCCTACCGGAAAGGGGAAGGTGGATTTTTTTGCGTGTGCCTTATACTCTAGTTAAACCATGTCCTTCAACGGGAAAAGCAAGGCTCTTTGTTAGCAAGAGAAATGCCAATAGATAGGAGGAAAAGGAAATAAAATTATATCCCAAAGAGTGTGAGAAAGAGGGAAGGACAGACTCCCGTTAGTAGGAAGTATCTCACCTCATTAAGCACCATAATCCCCTTTTATTGTCCGTGCTGCACTGCAGCCTACAAGACGTGTGCATGATTTATAAACAGTGCTAGGTGCCCGCTGAGCAGTTTTGTACAGGACTCTGGGAGGCTGCAGCACAGGTTTTGCTGGTTTGGGTTTTTTTTTCTGTAGCATTAGAATTTTGCCTGATTTCATTCTCGGTGTCACTTGCCTCTATTACGCTTGCGTGCTTTTATTTTGATAAATGTTTAAAAATGCTTATACCAGATGAAGCCAGGTAAATATGAGAACACCTTACTCTGACATAATTTTAAAATTAATTGATACCTAGATGAACCTGCATTTCATTAAAGTCCACTAAATAAGTGTCACTGATGTTTATTCAGAGCCAAGAAAGCTTCATGGATAATTTTATTTTTGTTTCATAATTGTATTTGTTCAAATTAGCATATTTTAGATTTTCTTATACCCTTAACTATGTTGGCTTTACAACTGCCAAGAAAATCTAAAACAACAATGACAAATGCTTGTGTTCAGATTCCAAGATAAATCCAGTAATAACTCTAGCAGGATTGATTACTATAGAGTCAACAAAACCTCTATATTCTTTTTAATGCAGCTTGAGACTAAGGAAGATAATGAAATATATTACTTGACAGCAGTAAATTCTATGTTCAGAGTTAAAAGCAAACTGCTCTGAGATTTTGCTGTTGTTGTTAAAACATTTTTCCACTGGAAAATTGTATTTTAGTCAAAACTGACCTATGCATGAAATTGCAATGTTTTGATGACATTTTCTGCAAAAAAAAGAATATTTTCCTAATGATCTTTTTGAAAAATTCCATTTGGGAAAATGAAATAAAATTGCAAACTGAAATTAATTTTGAAATTAAATTCTTCGTATCTATTTATTGTTTTAACCTCATTTTATAATATGCCACTAACAAGTACTATTTTCTGTGGTGATTCCATAGAACATTTCTCAATCCTTTTCACCTTCTTTCTCTGCACTTTTCTATATCTCCGGGTAATTTCATCTGCAGACATGACTCCAACAACTGTCTCTGTGCAGACAACTAGCAGTTCTACCTGCGCACTCACAACCTGTCTCCTCTGTCCAACTTCAGCTCTGGGCTTGTCTCCCTGACATTTCGTGTCAACGACTGTCTGTCAACCCCAACTCAACGTGGCTCAGACAGGACTTTTAATCTTCCCCGCTCCATGTCTTCCCCGCTCCTCCCTGCTTTGATCACTGCGGACAACCTCGCCATCCCGCCTGTCGCTCAGGCCCCTAATTTGTGTGTCATCTTTGAGTCAGACCTTTCTCCCAGGTCCTCACATCCAGGCTATGTCCTAATCCCAGGCCGCTCCTGCTTAGCATCACCAAGATGTTGCCTTTCCTCGCCATCGCACAGCTGAAACCCTCGTCTAGGCTCTTCGCATCTACGTCTCAATTATTGCAACTTATTTTTTTATCGGGCCTTGACAAATACAACCCTGGCCTTTTGGTACCAATTTAAAATGATGCTGGAAGCACTCTTTTCTTAGCCCATCACGTCCCCCTTTTCTGTCTGTCCCTCCTCTAGCTCCTCTTGCTGTATTGCCTCAAATGTAACCTGTTTGTCCTCATTTTTGTACCCTGTCACAGACCATTTCCACTTCCGGTTATCAACAGGTATTTAGCACTGACAGCGCCGTGAGGCGGATGGCAGTTCCCATGCCTGCTTGCTTCGCTCCCCAAAGTGCTCCCCAGGGCCTCCCGGCTTGGGGAGCCACCAGCCACCGCGCACCGTCCCTCGGCTCCTCGACAAAACTCCCCTTTCCCTCACCCCTGCCAGCCGCGAGGCTCTTCATTTGCTGCCTGCCCTGTTGCCCAGTATCGCCCTATGTTCCCCTGTATGCCATCATCTGTTTTTCTGTATCACGCTCTTGTCTCCTGCCTTATTCTTATGTTGTATCTTTTTATTTTGCCTGATACTTTGAGATTCAGCCCATAACTAGATCCGTGATATGTAAGCCCTTTATACTCATACGCACATGCACATATGCTTACAATGATAATATAAACTATTATTCTTTATTGATATTATCAGTATAACAATATGGCATGGCATATATCAAGTCACACCTTTTAATGACTGATTTAATATTCTACTATTTCATTGTATTCAACTTTTATATTAGTATTATTATTTGAATAATTAACTTGGCCAGCCACAGATTTTAAGCATCTTATTTTTTAGATCAAAGCATCTCCCACTTCTGTTATAATGAAAAACTTGAATTCTTGGACAGGCTGAACACAAAACTAAGGTAAGAGTCAAAGTGTTTCATTTCAAACAAGGAAGAGATGCTTTGATCTAGAAAATAGAATTTTAAATATTAATTTTTCATCTTAAAGATAAGATCCGATACAATAAAGTGCATTGTAAATATAAAGTGAAATCATACAAGAGTTCAACTAATAAACCATTTTGCTATTTTACATTACTTAAAGAATATTGAAGATATTTTGCAGTGTCACCTGAAAGCAGCAGGAGAAAAGTGTTAACAATTGCCAAAGAGAAAAAGGTAAGATTACCACAAAAAGTTTATTCAAAGTACACAGGTATAAGAGCTATCTAACCACGGCAAAGGTGACCATTTCTTAAAGAGCCCTCCTTGTCCTTGCTAAGAAATGCTGAGCTCTCTCCTCCTCTTTCAGTTCCCATTAACTGCATGGAGGTGCTGAACTTCTTGAGATCCTTTTTGGAACTGATAGATGATGAATTAATATGTTTCATGAAATCTCCATGGAAACCAAAACTGGAGTGGCATCCTCCAAACTGATAGTGAAAGAAAACCATATCAGCAATCTGGATTAGTGGGTGCTCCACTTGGAGTCACGCACCACCAAGGATGATTTAGCTCATCGTGGTGCAAATCAGACATGACTCATCAGCAGACAAGGCACAGTCGCATGTGCAGAAAACTCACTTCAGTGGGATCTGAATCAAGCCCTGAAATGCAGATCGTTATTTAAAGAGAATTATGAGAATGCCACGCGTTTCCAGAATAAGATCAAAACTGCTGAAGAAAAAGTGAAAGCCAAGAATTATAGATATAATGGTAGGAGGCACTTAGGATTTATTAACTGTTTCGTTCAGACTTATTAAAAAAGAATGACACCCATTTAAGTATATCATAGGAATCAGCTACCTACCAGCTCCATGGCTGTGACCAAGGTGAGCTCTGTGATGAGGTGAGGACCCTCTATTGATTTCAAATAGTAACGCAGCAAGTAAAATGTGCAAAGAGAATTTGTCACTTTGCACATCATCCGTTTAATTTCAACAGTTTTCTCAAACTAATATTGTTCTACAAATACCTCTCAGAGCAAACAGCCCAATTTTTGTAAAATACATATACTTAGACATTAGCCTGAGATGTATCTGATGTCTTTATGAGAGTTCAAATCAATCTGTAGCCTTGCTGTTTAAGAAAGGCCCGTGGCGGCACTGGGGAGCCGCTGCCCACTGAGCGTGACGGCCTGGGCAGCGCAGAGAGCGCAGCAGCCGGCCCTCGGCCACGGACGCCACACGGACCAGACTGTTCACTCTGTGGAGCTGGCAATACTCACAACGCTGGCATCAATGTGGAGAACGTGGGCAAGTGACATATTTTGGCAATTCCTTGCTTCTGTCTCTTCCAGGTGGTATCTCATGAGGCTGTGCAAACTGCAGGCTGTCCCATTTCTGTGCTTACCTCATTCCCTGTGCTCTTCGCGTGCCGTAGCAGTAACTCGTGATGCCCTCATCTTGCCACCCACTCCGCCTTGCAGGTTTGCAGCAGGAGCGCCAGCCTGGCCTGGGCTGGCACTGCCCACCCGAGCAGAGAGCGTCTGTGTCCCTCGTCCATGTCCCGTCTCCCACGTCCACGTCCCGTGTCCCTGTCCTTGCCGCTCGTCTCTCTCCTTGCTCTGCACTGCTGTCTATCATCTTTCTCAGTATTTAGTCACTATTTGGTGTCATCAGTTTTATTCCAATGCAGATGTGAGCAGGGTAGTCCGAGGTTTCATTCGAGATCTTAACGTATGCGTGCTAACTGCGTCCTTTCAAAGCGCTATTTCTCATCCACTTCCCTTTAGGACATGCTTTTTCTGTCTGCTGCTGCCTCTCTCCTGCCGTGCCTCCCTGGGACCTTTCTGGGTCTGTTTTTTCCTGCTGAGTGTCTTAGTAAGCCAGCAGACATTACAAACTAAGATAAATCTCTTCAGCTTATTTTGTTACAACAGTACCAGCCTTTTCAGCGATGTCAAAACAACTAGGGGATTATTTATCTCCATTCAGGAAATTCTGCTTTGGCAATGGCCGTAACATTTTATACCCTGTGAAAAAAGGCAGTTCCTAATAAATGATAAGTGGGAGCGTGATGAGTTTAAAACATAAAAGTTTGGATAATATTTCTTGGAAGTTCAGAGAAATTTTTCCACAGGTTATATATAAAATGCTTTTGCAAATGGAGTTCCAAGATCTACCAGCATTATTTGATCATATCCCTTTAGCTAATTGTTTCTATAATTCAGACTGTTTTTCTGTTTAGTGCAAAAGCAGCAATATTTTGAACCTGACTAGGATAACTGAAAAGCAACGGGTGTTCGCCTTCTTTTTTTGGAAAACAGTTGTCGACTCCCTCTATGATATGGCAACAGGGTAGCATTAGGTCATAAACTCTGTCTCACATCGTGTCTTTTAACGTTGCCCCAGGTGGACACATGGGCCTTTGTGAGTACATCCCTTTTTTTTAGTTTGGGTGAGCTTCATCAGAGCTTATTGTTATTGACAGTTAGAGAACAGACTCAAGACTGATTATAAGGATATGGTCCACTGTGGGGAAAAGCCTCATTATACAAAAGCTTTGCCAGAGACTCAGCTACTTTGTGCTCTGCAACAGCTACTGCAGACATCCCTCGTGTTTTATTGATCACACAGATTCAGTAGCGGGGCATTAGAGTTTAGCTTGGCTTTGGAGACTTGCTTATTTTATTTGAATTTGCATGAATTCAGCAGATTAAAGTGATCTGACAGATTTTTGAATGCTGGCCGAGGACAATAAGTAAAAGGTTTCTCATCTAAGGTGAGCCAACTGTCTCCGGAAGAAAAGAATTATCACTCCACATTATCACCAGATTTCCCGATGCCCAGAAGCGAAGATTAGCAAGAAAGCGTCTGCCAGGCCACCAGCAGGCAGAAAAGTGCCGCTTCTCGCGGGAAAGGCCTCCCTGAGGCAGCAACGGCTACGGCTGCCAGACATGTACCTGTTCCCGTACCCGTTCCCGTGCCTGTTCCCGTACCTGTTCCCGGAGCAGTTTGGCTCGACCCCCCACGCCGGGGAGCCTCCGGCACAGCTGAGCCTGCCCAGCGCCAGGCTGCAGCCCCGGCGGGGAGCTGCACCCCTATTTCACCTCTGTGGCGTCGGCGAACTCAGCTTGATGAACCCAAGAAAATCAACCTCCTACTCGGCTTACCTTGCTTTCCTGATCTTTAATGCAGTGGCATTTCCTTCATTTTTAATAGAAAATTCTAAAATTGCGATACTACCAAGGACATAAAAGAGTGCTGTAGTTGCTACTTTACTTAATATTTAAAGGTTAAAAAGCCCATGAAAACATATAGCTATGTGGAAATTAATGATGGTATCTCTCGTAAGCCAGTGCTGTCTATGTACCTATCCACTCATAATGTTTAAAATATACATAGCAGAGTGCACATAGTGATAACATATGCGATTTTATCTGCTACAAATGCACACACGCACACACACACACACACACACATCTATATCTATCTATCTATCTATATCTGAGACAAATAACTTATCTCTCTTTCTACTCTCCATATCGATAAAATCCATAGAGGATTTAATCCGTCCGAGCGTGCTTCTCCATGTTATTCCTCTCAACTCTGAGCTCAGGTGCAAATATTGAAATTGGTTTAAAGTCACAATGTTAATGACTGTTCTTAGAAATTCAATAATAGTTACGCTTCCTCGGCTCGTGGCTACTGTTGCAAACTGCTGCTGTGTAAGCGTCCGTAGTTAATTACTTTGCAACAGTTAGGGTCTCAGCCCAGGTGTATACAGACCTCGCTAGCGCGTGCAGCGAGCAGGACGGTGGCGCTGGGCTCCTGCGCGCTAGAGGACGTGCTCGCAGCACGAGCAGCTAAACCCCTCGTCGGCAGCGGACCGCGCAGCGCTGAAGCGCGAGCCCTTCCCGTGCGACGCCCCCGGCCTGCTGCTTCGTTAGGAGGCTTCACAAAGGGAACTGAGGCTAATGCCTCGTACCTCGAAGGATAACACCTTGCACGCACCTCACCTGGCAGAGCGGCACGTGCCCTGCCCTCCGGCCCAGGCCAGGATTTTGCCCCATCCTTCATTTGCGCTTCTGCGCACCAGGCTTTGCGCGGTGCGCAGCCGCCTGGGCAGCGCTTCGGGGCCTGGCTGCGCGGGCAGAACCGCAGCGTTACAGCGGCAGAGCCGTGTTTGCCCCTCTGCAGAGCGGTTAGCACCACTAACCCGGCAGAAACCTGCGGCAGAGGCGCCTGACGTCCGCGCGCACCCAAGCCCTGCAGGTCAAGGCTGGGAGAGCAACGCGTAAACAGCGGCTTTAAAGGCAATCGTGTCTGAATACCTCCCGTTCAGAAATGACAATGAAGCACCCTGTAACCGTTCAGTGCACCAGAGCTCTTTCAGCTCGTTTCTGCGGGTTTGGTGTAAATGAACATTGTTTACTTTTAAAATATCAGCCCGGGTCGAAGAGAGGATTGCCAAAGAGTAATGCAGCTTCTCTCCAAAGGTGAAGATTTTCAATTAAAACCACAGCAAGAGAAAGCACACACAACTTGCAAAGCAAAATTCAGCCGGCAGGGAACCGAGCCCGGCGTGGCACTGCGCGGCAGCTACCCACCTCCTTTTAGAGCTAAGCCAGAACACATGCTTCGTTTTAAGCCCTTTTTTAAACACAGCCCTAATTATGGAATCATTACCAGAAATCTGCAAGATAAGGAAAGAAGATTTATTATATTAACCTGGGATCTTCGGTGCCCTCGGAGGCATCGCCAAGCAGCTGGCCTGCAGTCGAAGCCGCAGACTCCCTCTTTTCTCTCACGCAGAGTCGCTTCTTCCCTTTAATCTCCCACTAAAATCCCTCCTATCCTCTTCCGTTTTCGGCCCCGTTGCTGCGAGGTGGTTTGTGGCACGCTGCATGGCTAATCCTCGGCATTGCATTGGGTTGAGGGCAGAATAACTGAGAGCAGCTCGAAGCGGTGTTAGGTAGGCACACAAATCAATGACACATAACCATTTAAGCACAAACCGAAGCAGACGTTGACGGGGGAAGCGATCGCGGCCTCGGCGCTACGCCCCGCTCTCGCCAGGCCGAGTCTTTGGCAGGGTCGGCAGAGGGCCCTCTGCAGCGGGGCCGGCCGCCAGCGCCGTCGGCGCCTCGAAACGGCGCCCACGACCCCGCGCGGGAGCGGAGAGCCGGCGGCGGCGGCGCGAGCGGGTCCCGGGCAGCCTCGGGGCGGCGGTGCCCGCGGGCGAGAGGCCCCCGCTGCGCCGCTCCCGGCCCCGGCACGCGGCGGAGGCGTCTGCGAGTCCCGGCCAGCGCGTGCCAACGGCCTTTCGTCCTCCCGCTTTCCCACACGCGGCTGCGCTGTGTTATTGCAGACAGGGTTGTCTTGCAGGGCACCCAAGGTCCAGGCGAGCAGAGGCGAGCCGCCTCCCGAGCCGCGCGAGTTACCAGCGCTGGGGAACCCGAAGCTGCGCGCGGCAGCGGACGGGCGCGCGGGCGCTGCTCCGGCGGCAAGGCGCAGCCCCGAGCAGCGGGTCGGGCCCCCGGCGGCTTCCCTGGGCGCCGAGGTGGGACGCTCCTAAGGGAAAACTCCCCAGGCGCGCTGTGTCCTGACTCGGCAGGGCGGATGGGAGCACGAATTCGCCTGTCGTTTGCTGTTGACAATCATGTTTATACCAGCTTGTTAAAATGTTTTAATAAATGATTACCTGATGAGAACACTTTTTCTCATGGCTGTGGTGCTGTTTTGTGCTCATTTTTTGCCGTGGTGCAAATAACTGTTCAAATTAAAGAGCAAAAGAAAACCAGTGAAGCGACTGCTTTAGATCTTTCTGAGCGTCTCTAGAAAGGTGCCTGAAAATTTAATTCCCAAATCACTGTAAGAGGTGAGGGCAAGCAGATGTGTTGGGAATGTTACATTCTGCCTGTTGGTTGCTCGGGTGGGAGCTGGGACAGTTCAGCGTCCAGCCCCGTCGGAAACACCTATTTCATAGTCGTGCGGTGAGCGAGCGCATTTCTGTCTGTGGCTCTCTTGGTCCTGAAATACATAGCCCGTTTTAGGGATTCAGCGGGAAGTAAATGGATAGGGGTGAGTTCCCCTATAAAAGTCCGGTTTAGAGAAGTAGAAAAAGCCTTCCTCTTCTGTGTGAGCCTTTCGGTTGCTATTTGCCCAGCGCTCCTCTTACTCCTGCTCCTGCGGTCGGGTCGGTGAGGCCTTGACCATGATCAAAGCTCCCTTGTGCTGGGCGTTATGTACACACACGCACAAAAAGCAGCCCAGACGGGCTGGTAATCTAATATGTTCTTATTATTTATATATATTTATAAATAGATGGGTGGGACTTTTTTCTACTCTTTAGCCTTTTGCTTTAAAATCATAAACATCTTCACTAGACAAATTTAAAAAGTTTAGTTGCCAATTTACCTTCCACTTTCTGTGACTCTGGTGAAAGGGTATTAT
This sequence comes from Struthio camelus, assembly GCF_040807025.1. Classification (NCBI taxonomy): domain Eukaryota; kingdom Metazoa; phylum Chordata; class Aves; order Struthioniformes; family Struthionidae; genus Struthio; species Struthio camelus. Next base: position 16,821,282 of record NC_090949.1, read on the forward strand.
TTATCAAACTAAGTATATATTATAATCTTTGCAAAATGGTAAAAGATCAAAGACTACCTTGCATCAAACAGAATTATAGTGCCATAACATTTTATCTTGTTACAGCTGATATCAATCACGGCGTGACAGCAAGCTACAGAGAAGGTTTTTTTCAGTCAGTATCACTGACACACGGCAACATCTGAAATATGGCAACCAGCTCGCGTGTGCTTTGGGTGGAAAAGCGAAAAACCAGCTGCATAAGTCAGGGCCTTCAGTCTCCATACTGGCTCCGCACACCAGGATGCTCTGGCAGCAGCTCCCGGCCTGGACCCGTGCTCTGAAGGCAGCCTGGAGCCAGCTGCTCTTTCTTCACAACTCACAGCCTTGTATTTGCTTGATTTGTGGCTTAATTGTGAGATGTTTTAATGCGGCCCGAGACGGGCCGAGCGAAGGAGTGCAAATTCTCCTGCCTCCTTGACAGACCGCACGGCGCCTGCCAGCTTTCACAGCTCCAGCGCTTGGAGCACTGCACGCACTGCTTCCTGCAGACGTATCTCATCTGGCAAAGAATACAATGGAGAGGGGAATTGTAAGAGACCTGTTCTCATACACATCCCATCCAGCGTGCATGCACCCTTCCTCTGCACGCCCAGGAGCCCGAAGCAGGTTCAAGCCGATGCATTTCTCTTGGCAGCGCCCACCAGTCGAAAAGCACCACCTTTCCATGCTGTGCTCACAGTCGGGGCCTCTGCTAGGTGCTGCCCATCTCCGTTTGTGCAGGCGAGAGCCTTTGGGACTCCTGAATCGGCCCTGCTCAGAGCTTCATGCACAGGGAATATGTACCTGTTTCTCGCAGCAGCAGCTCTGGCAGTGACAACGGGGCGCTTCAGTCTCTGCGTCCAATGCCATTAACATTCCTGTTTAATAACAGGCAGCTTCGTGTCAAACCTTCCTGCAACTGTTTCTCGGGACTTCAATCCAGAGATGAAACCCTTTCAACACAGGAAAGAGGAGAATAAAAACTAACCGAAGTCAGGAAAGTATAAGGATTCAATAAATCCAAATATCTTTGGTTTTCAGGAGTCTCGTGCTATTTGAATAGAATACGGCACTGTTTTAGACAAATTGCCTGTCTTCAGTTTTTCAGTCTCCTTTCTGTCTGTTGTTGAGAGCCACACAAAGTACTTCCCAGTTAGTTACTGAAATGCCCCTAAAAACTTACAGTATTATTTGAAAAAGGGCATTCCTATTCCTTATGCATAAAACATGCATGCATATTCATATAAAACATTTAGAAAAATTTGTACCAGTTATAATTAGCATGTTTTGTGCATCTATTTTCTTTGCTATTAAATAACAAATTTGTGGTAACCATAGCAACTGGAACATCACATGGTACTGGTGCTATTTTGGGGATAACATAAGTACCTTTCTTAAAGAAGCATTCACACCTCTAAGCTATGAATTTTAATAATTTTCATGATAAAATATCTGGTGGGTAAATTGTGCTCACCCCTCACTATAATGTTGATTTAATGTGGATTGCACTACCTTGTTTTGCATTGCCTATGACCACTTAAAAACACTAATGGTTCCTCTAGTTTTGCAAGAAGGCAAAAGAGACTTTGAAGAAAGGAAAAAGAGATGGTTATGTGATGTATCACATGAGCTTGCATGAGTGCTATCTTTCCATATGAGGGAAAAGTGCAATAAAATGAAGGATTTTTGTTATTGTTTCTGGGAAAAGAGTTATCTTTGGTCAAAGAGCTCTTTGTACTTGTCTGGAGGAAAGCAAATGAAAGAAGTTGGGCCTCTTTCCGGGCCTGATCCTGCTCCTCTGAAATAAGCAGGAGCTGTCGTGCTGGCTCTAGCTGGAAGAGGGCCCTGGGGACACCTGGGGGCACCCGATCCAAGAGCCCCTCTAAGCCTGCAAAGCAAATTCCCTGACACTACAGTTAAGTGTGTTTGTCTACCGAATTTCTGCTGTACGCAACATCACGCACCGCTGGGCAGCCAACGTTTCTCAGAGCCTTATAGCAAATGAGAGAAAGAGTAAGAGACCAAAAGCCACAACAGTAATGAGCCATCAAAAGAGCTTAGGTGGGAAAAAGGTCAGTATCTATGTCCTAGGCTCCTGCTCGGGCTATTAAATAACATTTATTCATGATTTTTTGGAGCCCCACATTACAGATAAGAACAAAATGCCTCAGGAATCCTTGTGAATGTTGTGAGGAACTGAGGAACATTTGGAAAAATGTGCAAGAAATTTCTGTCAGTCTCTGCAATTGGTAATTCAGTTAATCAAGAGCGTGCAAGTAGGATGAACCAAACAGGCACCCATGAGAAATGAATGCCATTAAACCCATCAGTGCGTCCTCCCCAAACCGACATGCTAATGAAAAATGCTGGCTGACGTGATGAATTGCTGCATCATGAATGTGTCCATACAGATGAAACCCACCCTGAGATGTCAAGATGGTGCTATCCATCTCCCACACCAGAGATGGTGAAGGATCATTTGCCCGGGCTGGCTCCTACACAGGTGTTTGGGAATAAAACATACACTAAAGAGGGTCTTTAGGCTGGAAATCAGCCAGACCAAATTTGCCTGCTGGGAGGGAGCCTGGAGCAGGGGAGTTTCACCAGAAGATGGGAGAAGGGGCCGGGGCAGAGGAGGAGAGCAGTAAGGTGGGGCTGAGAAGTGGCCACAAGTTACTTCTGCTTTGCATGGCCAAGAGCTTTGGATAAAGACTTTCTTCCAACAGTAGAGATGCCATAAAGTTGTTTTAGAAATCTATTTTCTGCACGATAATGATTCCTGACAGGATGGCTCTGCCTTGAAAATGCGCAGGCTCAGGATGGCTGGCCTGCTCTGTGCGCCGAGGCCAGGAAGGTTATTGCCGGGAGAAACAGATGCAACAGCAGCGGAGGACTCTGCGGTTGTGGCAGAGCGTCGTGGTGAGGCTGAACGCGACTCAAGGCTGCCAGACCTTGAGCCCTGCTAGAGTCAGCTGCAGAGACCGTGCCTTTCCAGTGTAACTGCAAGGAGCAAAAGTTAATGAGAAATTTTACTTTATAATCTAACCTAGGCCAAATCTTGCAACTCTGGAGCAGGTGATGGGAATTAGTGTAAGTAAGGATTCACAAAGTGAAGCTCTTCCCCTGCCTCCCTTCTCTTCTCCTCTCCTCCCTGTTTTTCTCAGGCCAGATGTATCACCGGGATGTTTTTCGTAACGGTTCGTTTTTACTTACCTGGTGAATAATGCTAATAAAATGTTAAGGTCTGCTTTTTTAGGAAAGAGCTTATTTCTGCCTTTCTCCCGTTTGAAAAAGTAGTTTTTATTAAAAATTGCCAGTGTTCCCTTTCAGCATTTTTAAAATGAAGGATTCTGTTTCAAAAAGTGTTGCAGTGAACAAACATAAAAAAAAAAAGTATAACAGAAATAATAGAAGATTTTCATATCGCCAAAATGGGAAGTGTTGATTAACCTCGACTAACCCCGACTGGATTTTGACCTTTGATCTGGGCTGCGCAAAAATAAATAATCCAAGGTGGGGAAATCCTTTCCCAGCGGGCTGGCTGACGCGGCGGAGCAGGCGCTGCTCGCCCAGCGGGGCCTGCCAGCGCCTCCTGCGGCGCGCCGGGCCGGCCGGCGGGGCGGCGGTACCGAGGCTGGGCTCCTGCGTTGCCCGCCCTGGCTGGCCCCGGCCCGGGGACCGGGCCTCGGCTGAGAGCGAATCTGCTCCAGGCCTGCACTCGCCCTGTGGCCCTTGTTTAACGCTTCGTAGGCCAAGCCTTGGGAGCAGGGCTAGCAGCACGGGGGCGTTTCAGCTGAACGCAGGCGCTTCCAGGCGCCCTGAGGGGCGAAGCAGAAGTAAACCCGTTAGAGGCAAAAAGTGAAAGCTGCCCACTATGCTTTTTAATTTTCTTGATCCCTGCTGTGAAAAGGGAACCCCCCACTCCGCTTTCCATTCGGAGGGGAAAAGAAGAAAGGAAGCAGATTTGGAAGATGCCAGCAAGCGATAAAATACAAAGAAATTCTTTTTCTTACATAGTAAATGGATCACGTTTTGCCTTTCCTTTTGTTAAAGCTCATAATCCAGCCTGTAAATAGGTACGTTCCCTTTGGACAAACTGTTTAGCTGTAAGACCTAGGGCTGATCTGAAGTAATTGGATCAGAAAAGAGGAGATATATATCAAAGTGAGCGCTGGATATGCTCGTAGTAGCGGCTTTCTGGAGCAGCACCCCTTGCACACCGCACGCGACCGCGAGCGAGCGCAGCGTGCGTCGTGCTTCCCGGCAGAGCCCGGTCCAGGCGCGCCGCGCAGCGCCGGGCAGCCCGGCCTCGGCCCCCGCGCCCTGGGGTCGCTCGGCCTCTGCGCCGGCGGCAGCTGGAGGGTGACGCTCGCTGAGCGGTGAGGCGGCAGGCGCCCAGGCCGCAGAGCGGAAATCCCAGCGGCAGAGGAGCTCGCGGCAGAGCTCGGTCTTCAGCACGAGCCAGCAGGTCTTCCGAGGGCGCGCTGCCCTTCGCCCCCGCCCAAGCCGCGGCCCTGGCGGCCGGTTGCTGAGCGCGGCGCCGTGCCCCTCCGCCAGCGCGGCCGCGGCAGGACGTTGCTCTGCCGGCTGTCGGGAACGCCCCAGCTCATACTCGGCTGCCGTCGGAAGATATCCTGAAAATTCACGTGCTTGCTTTGTTTCCAAAGAGGCCTCTGACCCAAGCAATGGATCCGCAAGTCGTTAATCAGCTTCTACTTGCTGAAAGTCCTCGTAGAGCGAACAAGAATTTTTCCCAAGGAAGAAATTAAAAGCCGGCTGCAGTTCTGTTATTTCTGTCATTAAGCTGTAGTTCTGTTACTTGTTATTATCTGCAGATTAACATGAAAGGATATTTAGAATATAAATACAAAACACCATCCATATATTTTCTTTTTATTTTAAAATGCATAATTAACTTGAGCCCATTGCTCTCCGTTTTGTACTTAGGAACTCTGGATGCCATTTGATTTTATTTAAATTTTTCCAGAAGAGCTTTTTGTCACACTAAATTTTAAATAGGTGCTGCTATAACCTCAAACCTTTTAGAAGACATTTGAAGAGATATAAAGAGGTAAAACCTCAAATCAGCACCATCAAGGTCACTTGGAAAAAATTACTCAGACTAGAGAGTTGCAAAAATGAGTTGGGTTTCTTCCACTTCTTGCATTAATCGTGTGTAAACATCTGCGTTCAGAGTCTCTCTAAAGCCGTCGGCAACGTTATGGCACGCTCTTCTAAACTGTACGGGGGAATTTTTCTTTACTGGTACCGGTTTTTGTTTACATCTCAAAATAAACCTGGTATCTGTGTAAACCGCAAATTACATTATGAACCTTGAAAATGGTTGCCAGCATTTGTATTAGTAGTACAGTTCTGATGAGCTGAGGGCTGTGCAGAGCCTGCTTTTAGCTCATTCCTAAGTTATCCTCTTACATACAGGTAAAAGGGACTGTTTTAATTCTGCTACACACATAACAACCAGCCCGCTCCTTCCTTATTCTGTGCCTTGACGCAGCACAACCGTTTCAATATCTCCAGCTTCAAAAATGAAGCCATAATATTTATAAAAGTTGGAATAAATATTTTATCTGACTTCAGTATCAGTACGACCATAACTAAAAGGTGTCTTTCATAGCCTGTTTCAGCGCGATCCCGAAAGGCCTTCATTTCGATTGCATTAGCTCTCAACTAGGTGAACTGCCAAGCTGGAATCGCAGGCGATGGCAGGGCACCGCGTCGTGGCTAACGTGAGACGACGGTCACGTGGTCGAAGGTCAGGCCTGGAACCGAGGCCTGCAAATGTGGCTTGCTTTTTATATTGATTTTATTTTCCAGTGGGCTTCAGATCAGGTGCTGAGACCTCAGGGCTCTATCCGTAGCTGGCTCCCTGTTTTCTTAGCCTACCTTGAGCAAGTTTTTTAATGTCTGTGTACTGCTCCTCCAAGTATAACATAGGTTGAACGTCTATCAACGTTGCGCAGCATCAGTGTCTCCAATAAGGCGCTCTGAGTCCCCTGCGAGGAAATGCTGGTACAATAAGAGATGCACAGCGTATACGGAGGATTAATGTTTCTCCAATGGATTTTTTTGTATATTTTTAATTCTATTATGAATTAATATTTTTGCATAGTTTAAAATGCGTTTACAGCCAAAAAAGAGAAGACCTGTTTAGAGAGCGGAGCAACCAAGAACTGTGTATGTTTTACCAAAAAGATTTGTTGATACACACCAGATCAATATGTGACTGCCTGATAAAGTGGAGAGAGGATGGAATTAAATGTTCAGATACATACGCTAATTAGGAAGGACGTGCACATCCGCATATGGAGAACTTGACAGTGAGAGAATGACACTACAGTGAATTATAAATGTCAAATTACAAGGATGCATGTAAAAAAAAAGCGTGTAACTATTAGGAACTAGACTCTGTATTCATGTGAAAGCTTGCTGCCTTTATCATCTTCTTAAATCCCTCTAAGGTGCTCCGTCAGTCACTGTCAAATTTTCTACATAAGATTATGTGAAGTATGCCACACAAGTGTCCAAAACTGCTTCTTTGCCATTGCCAGGACACACCAATGTATGTTTATTTGTTTTTTTAAGTAAAAAGGATACTAAGCGGGAGGTTTGCTTAAGTATTCGCCGTCAATTACAGAGTGTTTTTTTTCCCTCAGATGTGATAAAATCTAGCACATGATGCACAAAACGCAGGGAAAAAGGGAACAGGCAATGTGTGTTTAGATTTGGCTGTGGACTCAACAGGCTGTCAGAGAGCCATAGGATGCACAATAAAAATGGATGCTAACTAAATTTTGATGTGCAAGAGCATGTGTTTAATCTGCAAGATGTTTTGTTTAATTAAAAGGTAAATACCGTTTATAATTCTTCTCACAGACAGTTTGAGAGCAGCAACAACACCTACAGAGCTCTCAGGCAGGCTGCAGAACTTCTTTGCTGCGTCTGATCCATGGGGTAGGTACATTTAAATGAGAACAGTTCCTTACTTTACTAAGGGATGTTTTTGTTTTTAGAAAGTATTACCTGTTGTTCTAAAAACTGACTCACAGGTGAGACGTTAGCTGCATGAAGCATGTAAAATATTAGCTTGGAAGTGTGGTGAAAATCTCTCCCCACATGTAACCGGCTTGCAGAGAAGACATTTGCCCTGGTGCAGAGGGCTTGCAGCCAGCTGAGACATCACATAAGGACGAGGGTGTATTCATGAAGCCGTCCGCACAGAGCACGTTCAGACCTCCCCTCCGCGCACGGGGCACGTGGACCTCCTGCCCCAGGGCCCGGCAACCACCACGGTTTGGAGGATCGCTTCTTTTGGGTGCACCCTCCCGGCTTGCACAGCTCCCAGCCCTTCTCGCCTCCCCGGCGCGCCGGGGGCTTGGCAGCATCGTGCCCTCGCCCCGCGCGGTCCCTGGGGCTGCGTCGGGGCCCGCGGAGCCTCCTCGCCCGGCGGCCGCGCTGTGCCTGCAGCGGGAGCCCACGGCCCCACGGCACGCGTGGGAACGGAGGGGCCGGGGAGCACTGGCATCACACGGAAAGTAGTGCCGAGGCAGGGGGAGCCGTGGGTATTTCCCTGTGCTCCGTGGTGTCCAACGCGCTTACACGGTCGTGCTCTGACACCTGAACACTGGCTGCTCAGGGGCCTTTTCTGGCCTCACCTGCTGCTAGAAAAGTGTGTGGGGAGGGAGCTGCCGGCTGGGAAAGGCCGTCACCTCTCCCAGCAGCCGGCTTTGGGCCGGCAGCTCCTGGCCAGCCTCCCAGCAGGGAGGCCGGCAGCCTTGTCCTGCTGGTTTGCTTTCACACGACGAGCGAGGCTGGGCAGAGGCATGGGATGCTGACACCCAGCTGCTGCCGTGCCGGGCCTGGAGCCGGCTCTGCTCGGAGGGTCTGATGGCATCGGCCTCCGGGGAGCCAGTGTCTGCTGCTCCCGCGCTAGTGTTCATATTGGTTCGGTCTCAGCTGAGCTATTTCTAACAACGGATAACATATCTGAGAGAGTTACAATTTGCTGTAATCATATTTTTCCCGTTTTTCTCTGTGATAATTACTCCCATAAATATCACTGCTTCACCTCAGCTCAACACAGTGCTCTCTGCTTCTGCACTCAGTCTCAACCTCCCAAACTCAGACTGCAGTGGAAGGACAGTGGTAGTATTTGTTATTATCGGTACCACTCCAGCTAAAGATCTACCAGGGCTTCCATTTTTAGCACAGTTTCTATGCTGTATTAGCCGATCAAAAGTCACTGTCTGAAATGAAGACCGGTGAAGAAAATCTCAGTGTTAAAATGTGCGCGTGTGTTTAAATAAACACAATAATAAAGCTTCGGGTTTGCCTTTGACCATGCAAAGACTTGAAAAATCAGAAGTCAGGATGACATCTTTGCACTTGAGTATATCCAATTTTAGTGATGGTCACTGCTGGTTACAGTTTAGCAGCTCAGAACATGTATTAATATAATCTGCAGATTATGGGCTGCAGATCTCAGGACTTCCAATTCCAACCGTGTTTACTGATTAACAGCATTTAGGATAGATCCTTAAAATAGATTTTGTAAGACTAGCGGTTATTTTTAACCATCAGCTTAAGAGTCCAGATGTGTGTGGACTTCAAAGTTCAGGCGCTGGAAGAAGACAGGCAAGTCGCTCGGTCCGAGAGACATGATGTGAGCAGGTATAGCAGAAAGAAAAAGATGAGACCGGGGGTAGTACTGTCCCTGTTTTAAATATGGGCAAATCTAGCAAAGGATTAAATGACTTGCCAAAGTTATATCTGTTGTCTACGGCAGATCTAGCATTTAAACATGAATCTCCAGAGTTCAAATGTACCCCCTTAACTACAAGGCCACCCTGCCTCTCTAGAAGATGATATATAGGTGTATAAATGCGCATTGATGTAATGCCAAGTTATAAACCACAAGCCTTTCAGAACTCATGTCCCTGATAGATTGCAAAAGAACTTGAAGTCAGGAGAATTGTGGTTTGTCTGACCTTATGCTAATCACTCTCCCTACTTGTGTCCTGGTCAAACTGAAAATGGATAGAATAATGAACCCCTTTGAAAACCATATTTTCTGGGTGTTGGTCACGACCTAGTTTTTATAAGTTGCTAGGATATTGGGATAATCGGTGAAATGAAGGTTCTATCTTACGAGACAAGACTAAAAAGCTTGATTTAAACAAAAGCAATGATGAGAAGGAGTACACTGTGAAGGGAGTAAATATCAGAACTAATTAAGTTCAAGGACAAAATTGGCATCAGAGCAAATGGATATAAACGGGTCCCTAATAAATGTAGGCTGGAAATCTTAAGGAGCTGAATTATGAGATTCTGGAACAGCTTTCCAAGGGGAGTAGTAGGGCTAGAGAAAGTAAACACTTTCTAAATGGATCTTGATCAGTTTATGAAATGGGCATCGTGCTTGAGACAACAGAAAAGCTGAACTCAAGGGCCACGCGTGCCCAGTGTTCCCAAATAACACCCAGAACTTCACCAAGCTAGAAACCTTGGTAATACGCTAGAAAAAGAAGTAGCCAGCCATGACGTATATCAAGTTATGTCAGATATATTTTGTCTTTTAGGCTCCCCTCCTAAGAAAGCCTCTTCATTTCCCTGATTATCCCACTAACCTAGCACTTGAGAAGTACTTCGACATTTCCAGGTAATCCTTCCTGGCTCTCAAGTGGCAGCGTAGGAATAAAGAAGAAATATCCCAAGCCAGGGTTGAACTGGGGATCCTTTGTGCTTGGTGCCCACTGCTTGCACAGGTGGGAGAGCAGGGAGGGTTGGCCAAGGTGAGTAGCCTGGCACTCCTGCCCCTGTGCCGCTTACTTCGGACCCAGCTGAAGACATGCTGTGCTAATGCTGAGCCTCCTCTGCCCTGTGTTCCCCATACGGGCAGGGACCGCGTCCTCTCTGCCGGCGGAGGGGAGCCCTGCCGCATGCGTGTGCAGCGCGGGGACCCGAGGTCGTGCCGAGGAGCTTGCCTGGGTGGCACGGCTGCTCCTCCTGGAGCAGCTGCCTCCTAAGGCCTTGGGCTGGTGACGCTTTCTTGCCTCCACGGCACAGGAGGATGCAAAGATGGTGTAGTGCCACGTCCCATCCACCTGCCATCACTGTGCCACCTCATGCCCCCTGCCCCACTGCCCTGCCCTGCCTTGCGGGAAGCAGGTGACCCCAGCTCCGCTTGCCTCCCCCTGCATGCCTGGGCGCAGAGGCGTTTTTCCCCGAAACACCTGCAGGCAATAGACGTAATGTCACGTCCACGCATAACCGCACGTCAGCTCTGCCTAAAGAGCCGGGTCGGGCCTGCCGGTAACCGCGGCTGGGGAGCCCCGGGGCCGGGCCGGGCCCGCAGCGGGCCCCGCCGCCCCCCCCCCGCCCCGGCGGGGCTGCGGCCCCGCGTGCGGCCGGCAGGGGGCGCCGCCGGGCCGGGCTGCGGGCGGGGCGCGGCGGGCCGGGAGCCGGTGCCCCCGCGCCGCCCTGGCCCCGGGCCGGGCCACGGCCACGGCGGCGGCGCGGGGGGCGCGGGCCGGCCCAGACCCCCCCCCCCCGCCTCGTCGGTCCGCAGCGCCGGGGCGGGGGGCGGCGCGGCCCCGCGGCGGGGCGAGGCCGGGGGGCGGCGGGCGCCCGCCTGGAGGCGGCGGCGGCTCGGAGACAAAAGGCGGCGCGTGTCCGTGCGCCTCTGCGGGCGTAGTCGGGTGCGAGGCGCTCTCCCCCGCGGACAGTGCGCGAAAGGGACGCGTCTCTCTCATCGTGGTCACGGCGTAATTGTCCTGCTTCACTGCGGCGTGTAGCCTGGTGCTTCTTAAAAAAAAAAAAAAAAAAAAGGCCATCGTATTATTAAAGATAGTAGGCGGCCATTTGCCCTCAGGGACGAGGGGTGCGGGCAGACCGTGGGAGCAAGTGGCTCGCTGGTGCCGGTCTCCCCGAGGGGTGTTATCCGAGCCCGTGTGAACAGTATTAAGCAGAGGCAGGAAGCGGAGAAAGGTAATGAAGGGAGCTGTTTTAAACCTGTGTTCAGATGTGATCGGAAAAGGAAAGGGAGCAGCGACCTTTCATTGGGCACTGAAGCGCCTGAATTCTAAGTAACAATAATTAGATCGCTTTAACATTGCTTTTTTGCTCCCGCAGAACATTTTGCATGTTATCGATAATGTGATGGCGAAGGCATGCTGGAGGCGCGGCGGACCGTTGCCGCGGGAGCCGCCCCTGGCAGTGCCGACAGTTACCGCTCTCCCCGCGGGGACATAGTGACCCTTGCGGGGAGGTTAGCGCGGGGCTGCGGGCGGGGGTGCTGCAAGCGCCGTCGGCGTCCGCCTGGCTGCGCGGGAGGCAGCCCGGGACTGGGAGCGAGAGCGGCAAACTTTCAAGCTGTGCCCGGTAAAGAAAGTTCCCCAGCTGGAGGGAATCGGACGAGATCCTGGGCGTTTGGCAATGTTTGGTGCTGGGCTCTTGTCTTGTTCCTCGATTAATCCGGGAAAAGGGCAGGCTCTGCCTGGGAAGCTTCCCACAGTTATACGGAGAGAGGGAGAAAGAGAGAAAACAAGTCCCCAAAGCGGCACCTTGCCTTTTTTCGTCTTCTGCTCTCCTGGCCGGGGTTGGAAGAGGGGCCGGAGGCCAGCAGGAACGCTGGTGCGTGCCAGCCCGTTCCCTGCCTAGTGCCGGCTCTGCTTGCTCATTGCGACTCCTAAGGAAACACGTCCAAGCCTTCGTGGTGAGGAATCAAAACCTACAAAAGTTGGATCTTTTTTTGAAAAGAGGGCTGGGGGGGGGGAGGGGGGCGCAAAGCCTGGCAGCTTCCTCCTACCGCCCGCTCGGCGGCGGCGCGCTCGCCGTGCCTGGGACTTGACCTGCAGAGGGCAATAGTTGGACGCAAATGCTAACAAAGGCGGCGAGGCGCTTTGGCTCGGCACCGTGGCCGGGACCCAAGAATGCTGTGTAGGTAGGCAGCAGTGCTTAATTAATGTATATTGGAACAAAAGATCGGGTAAATTGTTTGATTTGTCTTTAGGCTACCTTTTCAAGGCTAATCTAATTCATAACTGTTAGATTTATTCTAAAGAGATTAGCGCAAACTTTCACGAGACGCATGCGGTTAACTCCAGAATTACCCTAAACACTAATTGTTTACCGAAACGTTTGCATCCAGTCATTTGGATTTGTATTCTTAGTATTATTATTCCCCGCTAATCAGATAGGCGAGGTGGGAGCGAGCAGGAGCTTTCCTAATTGTCCCAGCGATTGACAGGGCGAGCGCGCAGCCTTGGTACAATGGGGCGCGGTGCCGCGCTCAGCTCCCGCAGCCGGCGCCCCTGTGGCCATTGTCTGCGCGCCGGCAGCCGCCCGCTCCCCTTCAGCACCCGGCGGGTGGACAGCGACCGGCCCCCGCGCACCGGCTGCGGGCGCGGAACCGGCGCGGGGGCGGCGGGCCGGGGGGGGGGGGGGGAGGTTGTCTCCCATTTGTTCTAGCAGCGTTTCCCCCCGTTGGTGATGGATTGTTTAGAGACTAGGGAAGAGCACACCGACGGGTGTACTTTGTCTCCCCTTCTGCGTGTGTAGACACAGCAGCCGCAGACGCTTGCAGCTTGTGTACCTATACTGCTTTAATAACTGCATATACATCTCTATCATCTCATTATTCAGGGAAGACTAGAAAACGCGAGCAAATTGGAGTGTTGGCAGCAGGGGTGATTGCAGGTCTGGGTGCATACTCCGTCTCTTCCCAACTCGCCGCCCCCTTCTCCCCTCCCAACCCCCCCCCCCAAATCATATTTATCTGAGATTATGTCAAATTTCAGTGATCGGAAATGTCTTGCTCAAAAGCCATTCCCGCTGGAAAAAGTCAAAAAGGTTCCTGGTATTAAAACGACCTTGCGTCATTCCTGATGAAATTAGCAGCGCTGCATGTTTAGAGACTTGCTATGGATGCACTTTGGTCACAATAAGAAGTAAGAGATTTGGGGCTTAATCCCCCATCTGAGCAGGAGCCGTCTGCTTTCACTAGCTGCGAATCCCGAGACCAGCACTCGAAAGCGCCTTAGACCCGCAGTCCATTTTTTACTTGGCTTTAAGTGCAAGCGATGGGAATTGCTAACCTCGACTAAGAAAATTTCATTTCCCCCATCCTGCTAAACGGTTCTGGTCGACATATGTTTGTTATCAGAGAGAGGTGCTATGAACACAGAGCCATTTTCTTAGCAGCTCTTTGACTCTGTGTTACCATGGTCCCACACGGCATTGGTCCTTTCCCGTTGGGAAGTCATGAATAAGAGACTATGAAGCTTGCACGTCAGATCTTCCTCAATTAATCCACCATTAGCATGTTTGGGATCCTCTACTGGATGGTTAACAGCAGCTTTGGTAACTGTATGCTGTCCGTACCCAATTATGCTCTGCTAAAAATGAACTCTGCAGAACAACCTTCCTGAGCTGTCAGTGTCTCCCGTTTTCCTATTTTAACGCTTGTGTGTAGTGGCAGGCGACAGATGGTGTAGATCAGATCGATTTGATTGCATTAGGCGATTTTTTTTTCCTCCTCTCCCCCCCGACTCCTTTTCTGGAAGCCCACATTCATCTGAGAGGCGATCGCCGGGGACATGGGAAGCAAGAGCAGCCGCCGATGTGTGAAGGCAACGAGACGCGGCCAGCCAGAGGCGCCGGGGTCCCTTCCCGGGGTTTGTTAACATGGTAATCCGGCACCAGGAGAGAAAGCTGCTTTCTGCTGCCCAGAGCCCGTTCCCCATCACACATCAGATGACTCCCTGGTTTTACACACAGTTGGAGTTCTGCTTGAAACCTGGATTTAAAGGGTAAGCGCTTCAATAGAGGTGGATTTCTGGTGGTTACTCGGGTAGGTGGCGAGGAGCGAGCTCCCAGAGATTTTAAAAGGAGGCTGCCTTTAAGCGGGGATTAATATTTTCTTCCTTTCTTTTCTTTCTTTCTTTTTCTTTCTTTCTTTTCTTTTCTTTTCTTTTTTTTTGGCGCCCCCACCCCCCTTTGCACCAGCGAGCCCCCTAATTCAGAACAATTTCTCGCACGGAGGGACATCGCGCCTCTCTATTGATGGATGGGATCAATATTCCCCCCTTTGAAATTTGCTTTTCGTGGCAAATCCGAGCTCTGCTCAGAGCTACCTTCCTGATAGCTTAATTGTTTAATTCCCTCCATCCTTTCCCCTCCCTTCTACCTCCACCCCGCGGCAGGGCAGAGGCGGTGGAGGTGCCCCCGGGGCCCTTCCCCGGCCCCGCCGGGCTGGGGCTCGGGCACCCGGGCGCTTTGGCGGGGGAGCGGGGCGGCAGCGCCGATAAACATGGCTTTCCGGAACCCGTGAACAAAGGTATTTAATGCCGAGGCGCGTCGCCACGGGCACCTCCCGCATGCGGCGGCGGAGGTGCGAGGCGGCAGCGCTCCGGGGGTTTCGCTCCCCTTGTGCTGAGCGTGCACGGGGCTGTGTGTGTGTGCGTGTGCGCGCCGGGGGTGGGCAGGGGGCCGCGGGGGGGTGGGCAGAGACCCGACGGTTTAAGGAGGTCTGGGCTGAGGAGGCGGCCAGAGGCAGCGCCCCGCGGGGAGCGCGGCCCCGGGGAGCGGCGCGGCCGCGCCCGGTGCCCGGCGCTGCCGGCGGCCGCGGAGCTGTCCGCGCGCCGCGGTGCTGAAGGGGCCGCGCGGCGGCGGCGGCGGCGCGGCGGGGGCAGCGCGGGGCGGCCGCGGGGCCGGGCAGGCGCGCGGGGAAGTTTCGGAGGAGCGTTATTGGCGGGGGTGGGGTGGGGGGGATGGTGGAGAAGGGTGCGGGGGCTGTTTTTCAGAGCAGGGAAGGGCAGTGTCGGAGATCGGCACAGCGAAGATCCGCGCAGGTCTTCTCTTCTGCGAGAACCGCATCCTTTAAAAAAAATATAAAAAGGAACCCCCCCCCCCCCAGGCAGAAATCCAAAGTTTAATTGCCGATGCATTTGTGGAGCGCCTCCGAATTTCGGAGAGTACTGGTCTAGGTGTATCGCTGTACAGTATTTTCGCCACGATTCGGTGCATTTTACTTTTTCAAACGGCTTTTGTTCAAGTTGCAGGAAACCCACTGCATCAGTTATTTTAGTCTTAACGTCAGCTAATGGCGTTATAGCCTTCAATTTCACAGTGGGGAAAAATTACAGTGTTTGTTATTTACTTTCTATCTGCCATTTAAAATGCAGCTTCAAAGCCTGCCGTGTTCAAGGAATACGGGAAATTACACCGAAAGATGAGATTAAAATAGAGGAGAGTAAGTTGGAAATGACGTGTTTTTTATTTAAGGTAATGTGGCTATCAAAGTAATTTTCTTTCTTTCTCTCTTTGTTTTTCGCCTTTCTTTCAAATTCAGGGAAGAGTCTGGGTAACAAAACAAATGCTATCTTCTCGTATGTTTTTGTAGGAAGCGTAGTGGCAGTATGTCAAGGAAGCCAAGAGCTCATGTTAAGGAGAGAATCTGGAGTAAAAGCAAACGTCTTGTATTAATTTCAATTGGAATCTAATCAACAAGCTGGTCAGTTGCAGAGTGCACTGGATAATGAGAGCTGTGCATGCTGCATAATTACTCATGGCTGAAGAAGTGCGGAGTGCCCCTGCTATTTGCGGGTTTTGCCCGTGTATTGCTAGTTTCATTCCTCCCTCCCCGTCAGTCACACAGAAGCTGTCCTTAGCATGAGGAGCTAGGGTGAAATCAAACGGAGAAGTTCCTAGTCGCCAGGCGAGCTGTGCTGTGCCATGACGTTGCAGAGATCCTTTCTGTTTAGTTGGCGAACAATAAACGTTTATTATCGCCGCGGCAGATCATCAGACAAAGCTTCCCCCTCCCGCCTCCCCCAAGTACGAGCCCTGCTGATAAGGGAACTGCTCTGGGTGACAGGCAGAGCCGCAGGCGCGATTTGGAAATAACTTCTTTTATTGTTATTTTTTTCCCGGTTCGCCTTTTGCAAACATTTGCGGGGATGGGGCAGGTGTCAGAGCGGAGGTGGCTTCCCCCGGAGCGGCGCGGCGCGGCGCGGCGCGGCGCGGGCTGCGGCGCTGGCCCCGGGGCCGGCTGCCCGGC
Source organism: Struthio camelus (assembly GCF_040807025.1). Lineage (NCBI taxonomy): Eukaryota > Metazoa > Chordata > Aves > Struthioniformes > Struthionidae > Struthio > Struthio camelus. The sequence continues at coordinate 16,837,378 of NC_090949.1, forward strand.
TCGGCTCGGCGCGGCGCGGCGGCTCTCGGACGCCGCATCTGCTTTCGGGCACAGGCGGGGAGCGAAGTGCTCGGGATTTCTGCTTTGAAGCCTTCTTCGCCTTAGATTTTTATGGCACTAGGGAGGCCTGACAGAGGAGTGCCTCTGCTGAGCTCGAAGCCTTTGCTGTTTTTCTCTTTGATTTTCTTTTTCTTCCTTGCTTTCCTTTCCGCCCTCCCTCCTCTCGGTAGCACATCGAGTCAGTGTGAGTCAGGGCTTGTACAATGCATTTCCAAAGCCCAGATGAAAAGTCTCTCAGGCGTGGCTGCTGCTTTATCGGAGCTCTCCCAAGCCCACCTATGCAAACAGATTTGTAATGTTTGTGTGCTTAACCATGCATCTCTTTTACAGGAATCTGTTGCTGCGTGTGACATCTCTTGTAAGCTCCCAGAGAGAATTGATGGCGGATACAGCTAGGGAATAGGATGCCAGAGAAGCACAGAGGAAGAAATCATGCAATCGCCAGGTAAACTCAGCCTTACTTTGATTTATTCCCTTTCACCTTGCCTTCAAGACCCTGCCCGCTCCACTACGGCAGCAGGAGAGCAAAGGGACTGTATGCGTGTGTATTAAACACTTGCTCCTCTCGTTTGCCTCCGCAGGATGGGAAGGTACCACATCCGTTGGATATGGGACGAGATCACTCTGCAACCCTTGTGGATTCTCCTTCTTCTAGAGGGGAATTATAGTTATGGATTTATTGTCCCGGTGCAGCACTTCCACCAGCAGCAGCAACAGCAGCAGCTTTCTGACTCTCTTCGGTGACGGGTATTCTTGGGTGGATAATACGGATTACGTTGTTATTGCTTAAGAATACGCGTAGTCGAGGAGAGTATCGGCGGCGGGCAGGCAGGCAGGCAGCGCGACCGCCCCCAGCCCACCAGCTGGCTCCTAACCTCCTCTAGTTGCCAAGGTAGCACCTTTTCCATCTTTTCCTACGCTTTGCAATGTTTCGCTCTGTCTGTGTCTGCCGGGCGGGGTAGCTCGGACGCCCCGTTCCCTGCGGAGGGAGGGGTGCGTGTGGCGTGTGTGTGTGTGTTATGTGTGCGTGAGCGTGTGTGCGAGCAAGCACAGGGCTGGGGAGGGCTGGGGAAAGGCTCGGAAAGCCTCGTAGGCGCAGGCTGCGAGGCTCTCCGGCCCGTCGAGGGGCGGTCAGGGCTGGGGGCTGCGGGAAGGGGGGTCACCGAGGGAGCCAGGGCCGCCGCGGTCCGAGCGCCCCGGGGCGGGTGGCGCTCGGCAGGCTGCGGCGGGGCCGGCGCCGGGGCCGGAGCCATGGGCAGCTTTGGCTCGCCCCGTCCAGGAAGCCCGGGCGCCAGGCACACGGGCTGGCAGGGGAAGGGCAGCCCGGCCCCCCGCAGCCCCGCCGGCTGCCGCTCGCGGCCGCCTTCCCCCCGTCCGGCGGAGGAGAGCGGAGCGGAGCGGGGAAGGGGCCGCGGCCGGGGGGCCGCAGAGGCGGCTGCGCCCCGGGGGCCGCAGGCCGGGGGGGCCCGGGGGTCCCCGGCGCGCCCCCGCGGCGCTGCCCGCGGCGACCCCGCACCGGCGCTGGGGGCGGCCCCGGGCGGCGCCCCCGCCGTGCCCCGGCTGCCCTGGGGAGCGGGCTGCGGCCTCGCCTCGGAGGGGTGACGGCTCCCTTCCCCCTTCCCCTCTGCCCACGGTCCCGAGCCGGTACCAGCGGCACTGGGAGCCCTCCGTCCTCACACCGCTCCTGGGCCAACGCAGAGCCCCAGCCGAGGGGCATCCCCCGGGCCAAGGCCGAGGGGTTGATCGCTCCAGAGCTCAGGTGGTGGCTGCTTTGCCCCCACCCAAGGGCTCAGGACTCCCCAAATGCTACTTGCAGCTGGGTAGTGGGAAAGGACACATCCAAAAGGAGTGTTGCTTCTCATTAGTGTCCAAGGCATGTCCCATCTCTATAACACAGCAAAACAGCTGCATCCATCCCTCTTGCCCGTCTCAGCAGCCGGGCGAGGGCTTTGGTTAAAAACCTGGTCAGCCTTTCGGATGCCATGCCTTGCGAAATCAAAGTGTAGCATTCATGCTTTTTAGTCTTTCTCCCCCTGCTCCTCAGCCCCCAAGACTGGTAAAGGCAAGGAGCGGGGTGTAATTTTCCCTATACTTCCATATCTGAGCCCTCTCCACACACCCAAACGATCCCAGCTCTTGTTGCTGCACAGAGGCAAGTGTGAGACCAGATTTCAGCCTCAAGTGAATTAGATCAGAAGCCATTTTAAAGCAAGACCAGGGGTAAGGTGACGAGATAGCCTTTTTGAACGGATCCTTCCCCAAGCTCAGCTATGGTGAGGCTGAGAACGATTTTTAACATGGGCAAGCCAGGTTTGGGATGATCATTAACTTGTGAGTGCGAGGCCAGATCATCCAGAATGTCTTTCTGTCTCTTGCTTAGCAATCGAAAGGCCATCTATGTTCTGCTTAATTATTTCAAACAACTGCCGAAGGAATCTTATTCTGTTACCTTCAGTGGGGAGCGGAGCTCTCATTGTTACGCAGACGTGTGGATCTGTTATTCTTTAGACACATCTTTGATGCTGGCACTCTGATCCTCCTGTTTCTCTAATACCACTTGAAAGCAGAATTTTTTCTTGTAGCTTAGTATGTTCAACAGCAGCAGAAATAATGTTAAATTATGCTTTAAAAAGACACGATCACCTGCTAAATCATAGTCAGTTCAGCGCAATAGCACATCCACATTCATAAGTGCTGCAAGAACAGCAAAGGAAACACTATTTTAAACATCCAGGTTTGTATTACAAACCTTCCTCTGATCTGAGCTTTTAGTTGGCATTTTCCCTTGAGTCATGACTTAGAGTATTATCAGGAGTTCCCATTTCATCACATAAAGGATGTGGTTTTGTTTGCTCTTTGCTTGGTTGAATACCTTGTGCAGTAAAGATTGGATGGTTACCCATAAATATAAGCTTAGCAAAATATTTCTTTATATCTGGTTTCTTACAGCTGATTAGCTGTTTTTGCTGAATAATGCCTTAATGACAGGGCTGATGCATTTTTAATGCATGCACTCTTTGTCATTGTCAACATTAACATTTTGATGCTTGTAGATTTCTTTTCTCTAAAATCTTTTGGGGATCGCTATGTTATGCGGTTGAAAAGAGTGAATCTGTAAGGTCTGATCAGAGAAATACTTGATACGCTCACCAAAATAATCATAAAATATTGTTTAAATATTCAGTGGCATAAAAGCTCTTAGAATTATGTTTCCCAACAGCATGAGCTCAGAATCATTCTCTTCAGGTTCATTAGTAGTTCCTAGGATCTATCATGTCTGTATATTGAGGGACAGAAACATTCATTTCAGAACAACATATCTCTAAGAATAGACTATTTATACTGTGGGCCTGATCCCGTGAATACATGCCGCTTCAGTGACATAGCTCATATTAAATCCAAAATATTTAGGACCAAGTCCCACCATTCAATCCAATAGCAAAGGCCCCCCCTGATTTCACTGTGGGAAAGATTAGACCCCTAGTGAAAGGGCTTTTTACAACATTACATTTCTCGGGTTTAAAAATCCAGAATCCCGTGTGCTAAAAATTGAGTCTGAAAACCCCCCGTCTCTATTAGTCTAACAACACTTTATTACTAGCAGAATATATACTAAAAGGCTATAGTGCAACATAATAAGAAATTACTTTTTAAAAAAAGGGATTTTAATTGTACAAGTAATTTCTAAAATGACATTTTAGGATGAGGTCTGTGGTAGCACCAACTGTGTGCTAACAGCTATTTTGGTGAGTGCATATTCAATTAACTTAGAGTCATAAATATCTGTTCTAAAATTGTTTTTGTAATCTGCATCCTGGTAGAAAATTAAATAAAGAATCAGCCCAAAAATAATTACTTGAACTTAGCCTTTTTTTAAAGGCCATAATCCTATGAAGATTTATATATGTCTGGGTAATTTTGTCGGCTGGAGCAGCCCAGCCGGCTGCTGGTGCTGGTGCTGGTAAGTGTGCGTGGCACTGGGGCCCTCGGCGGCGCCGCAGCTGGGCGCCGAGGGAGGGAGTCGGGGCGCGCGGCCCCTCGCCGGGTGACGCCGGGGCCCCACCGGGGCCCCCCCAGAGCGGGGTGCTGCCGGGGCACCGGAGCCCTGCGGCAGGCGGGGGGACTGTCCTGCCTGGCTCTGGTGCTTGCCCCTCGCAGTAAGGCCCCAAATTAATTGTTGAGGACTTTGAGCCGATTTCCACACCTATTTTTCGCGTACGGCCCTTACATGCACGTGTATCCGCGGATGGAGGCTGCAGCACAGATCAGGAAGCCCCGCTCTTGCAGTCTGGAGCGCGGCGAACCTCCCACGCGCCTCGGCGGGGGCCGTGACGTTACAGCGCGTATTTATGGCCGCTGGTGTGGTTCCTCTCGCGGCCTGCAAATCTGCCTAAAATAAATGCGCACACCATTGCATATAGACGCATAAAATTATGCAGGTGCCTTTCCTCGGGGTCAGTTCTGCCTTCTTTTCACATTTAAGACTATACCTGGTTTTGAAGGGAGTGTAAGGTCTCTTTCCATAACAGATCATTGCCCTTCATATCAGTTTAATTAGGTGGCTTCTGGGGTTCATAGGGTTTTCTTAATGAAACCAAAAAACAAATAATACCCGTGCATACCCACAGATACACATATACTTTGCAGCTGTGAGAATAAGCAAACTGGCCTTTTCTTCTGGATTTTAACTTCACGCTAGAATTAGGCTATAGCTATATAACTGGATTTTTATGCATTTTTTAAAATAAATAGTGTCCTTACATACACAAAAGGCTTTTCCTTCTCTTCTTTTAATAATATTATTATTTTTCTGGAAATAACTCTCCAGTTATTACCCTTAGCTGTTACAGCACATCACCATTTAGTGTTCTAGAAGTAAACCATAACACCCATTATTATTAATCATAAATTTTACCAGACTCAGCAGCCATCTCCTGAAACACTGAACTGCGGAAACATTTCCTGGGCTAACTCCCGTGCTCCTGTGCTCCTTGCCTGCTTTTTGTTGCTATCATTAAGTAACCAGACTGCATAAAAATCAAAGGCCTTGATTATCATGTACCTGCCATCCATAGAGCTATTTATAACCATTGGCTCAATAGTAACAATGAGTCAAAAGAAAGGCCAAAAATAAGAACAAGTCTAAAAGTTAAAGCCCGAGCCAGGGCTTGTACACCAGGCTAATGCTGAAGGGCAGAGGGGATGCCGGGGCAGGAGAGGGGACGAGGCCGGGAAGCGGTGGTGGAGGTAGGCACGCTGCTTTGGTGCGACGATGCCCGCGCGGGAGGGAGCTGTGCCGCAGCGTGCCCAGGAGAGCACCCCGCAAGCTCGGCAACTGGACTGCCACATCCCATCGGTTTGGCAGTTAGATAGCCGGGAAACCAGTTCGTAGGTAAAAACAGTGGGCGGGAAATGAGGCAACCGGGCCCAGAGACTGGAGGGGTTCAGTGATGGGAAAATTAAGAGCCCCAGATATATAACTAAAAGGAGTAATACATAGGTGTCGGAAATTACATACATGCCCAGATATATATATATATAAGACTGCCTTGATTTTGAAATCTTGCTCATGCCGAAACCTGTGGGAGTTTTGCCATGGCTTTCCGTGGGGCAGGATTTCGCCCTTTGTAGCCTGGTGCAGACCTAGGGGCTGTGCAGGGAGAAAGGCAGAGCGGCTCCCAAGAAACGCTTCCTTTCGGTGCACCCCCTGCCTCTACAGCCAACACAGGCTGTATAAAGTAAGGGAACAACCTCCAGCCAGGAGCCCTTTGACTGGGAAACGCCAAACCAGCCTGGCCAAGGGACCGCAGGCACCAGTCGCCCCGCGATGGCGGGGAGGCCCCCTCCGGAGGGCCGTTTGCCTCTGACTTCTGGGTAAATGGAGCTGAAATGGGTCTGGTGTATCCCTGATATTTAATACCCTTAGGAAGACGGAGGTAGGGCTGTGAAAGGCTAGTTGAAGTTTCCAAGTTACCCTCTCAGCGCAAATCCATTTCAGACGCACTGAGCGAACTCAGTCATCTCTTTCAAGGTCAGTTGTCACCACAGTATTGTTCTGCACCATTTTATCTGGACTTTATGTAAGGTACACCCCTTTCACGTTATTATACATTAGGCATGAAATGTTAAAATAACGTAGCTGAATTTTCTTTAATATTAAAAATTGCTGATTCATAACCTTGTCTGGAATGTTAGCAGTTCTCTTACCAGGATAGGAAAATATCCCAAAGTTCATTAGTGTTCACAGGTCAAGCCAGTCTTTTAAATCACTGAAAATCAATGACAAAGTGATCACCGTGGGATTGGTCTCCTTTAATTGGAGGAAGAGTGACATCCTGAACTAGAACCGTACAGTATTTAATTGGTGCAGCCTGTTACCAAAAATAAAAAAGAAGCAGCTCACTGCATCTTACAAAGGCTTTTACATAGATAATGTGCATTTTATATGGCTTCTTTCAGATTATCTGACGGTGATAGCTTTGTAAGTATTCACATTCTCCTCACAAGAAGTTGATAGAAAATTCAAATTATCACATTTTAAGGGTTTTATTTTATTTTTTAAGTCAAGTGGCAAATAGTAAGAGCAGGAAGGCTTGATGCATTAATGCTTCACCCCATCTGGAAACTAAACTTTTAACAATTATTCTTTAAAAGATAACTTACTTGATTATTTCAAGAAAATGTAGTGCAATATTACCTCTTCATCAGAAAGACAAAACCTCTTATTCTAAAATCCAAATTTATACAGTTCAACAGTTGCTGTTTTATTGGAGCAGCAGTTATTATTGTCTCGATGATATGGTTGTTAAAAATGACCACAAAGGGCAAAAATTGTTTATTGTTTCCCTGCTTTCTTTCCTCTACTGTCTGGCTTCCCCCTTCCTTTTTACGATGTATGCAAAAGGTTTGAGAGGCTAGAATGGCTTTTCCATCTCACTCTGTTTTACTTTAGAAATGTCATAATCATTTAACTCCCTGTTCATTCTTGAACTGCAGAGAAGAGCAGTGGAAACTTTCTCAAACCTCAGTTTAAGAGTTTTTCATTTTCAAGAAGGAGATCTCTATTTCCTGCATGTTTGCCAGGGGGCTGAGTTATGCAGAGGACAATAAAACAATGGTTGTTGAGGTTTCAGTACAATCCCTTTCTTTCCTGACTGTGCATGTCGCAGTCCATTGTTGCGTTATGACATGATGTTGGCCTCACATGTGATGACATAAAACCGTTTGTCTTCAGTCATTCTTAACTGTCTCCATGCAAACAGGCTCTGCTCTAAGATGCACAAGCAAAACTGCTTTCCCTTGCTGTGGCTAGGTGCTCTTCTTTCATGCATATGTAAATGCATTCTTAATGGCAAATAATGTAGGAAAGGTACCGGCTCTGGATTAGAGCTGAAAATAGACATGTTTAATTTCCATTTGTTAGCGTTGCAGTGAGTCGGTGCTCGCTCTGCTCAGGCAGGCAGCCTCTCTGCTACAAAGGGAGGAAAAAATCCAGCGACGGAGAGGAGGCCGAAGAGGGGTAACGTGAAATCCAAGGAAAGCAAAACAAATGAACAAAATCCTCCCCCCCCAAACATTTAGCTGGCGCTTTTATATTTTAACTTTTATCGAGGGCTGTTATATTTAGAATATTCCACAATTACTGAAAGCAAAACTTAAATATGTGCCCTGTAGGGAGGCTCAGAATAATAGCTCTGCTTTCTCTAATAAAATCTCTCTTCTGAGATTATCTCTAGAGCGAGCAGTAAGGTCAGTATTTCATTTCATAGAAGTTAGCTCATGCTGACAAGGGTTTGGCCTTCTTAGTGATGGGCCGTTTGCTGCTCAGAAATGTGAGGAATGGCTTTCTGAAATATCGATAGCTTGCCTTGTGCTCCAGAGTTCACAATCAAATTTAACTTGCAAGTATCAATGTGCTACAGCAACAGGACTGAAGGGCTGAGAGGCTCGAGCCTTGTGCCATCCTCTAAGGTTTGCTTTTTTAAATGAGAGGCCAGCCCTTCCATTAATGAAAATCAGTGGCTTATAATAAAGTCAAATGAGATTTGTGTCAGAGTGGCCCAGACTACAGCCTGGCTTTGGGATTTTAAAAAGCATAGGAAATGTGAGTCTGAAAATGTTATTGTATGGTTTTAATTCGGTTTTAGTGTGCTTGTATGTAAATGTGCGTATACACGTGCGCACATACATACCAAGTTATATTTCATTTCCATGGGCATTTCACATGGCCATGTAGCTACAACGGTGTGTACCATTTAACAAGGACCTAAGAGTGCAAAATATTCGCCTTGGTGTGGTTTGATTGACATGTCCACAGAATAAAGGCTCTGGGCTTTTCGGTCATAAGAGGAAAGCAGGCAAGCTTCATCCCCAGCTGAACCATGGTGGAAATGACTGAATTTGCACATAGGTAGATGAGGTGGCTGTAGCGGCGCCAGCCTCCAGATCCTCCACTGTCAGGAGCCAGGACGACGATCGGGCCAGTGGGGTGCAGAGGCACCATCTGGCTCTTGCCGCCCCATGGGGAGGAATATCGGTGTTGGTGCCTGACCGTGGATGTCCTCCTGCGGCGTCTGCCCGGACACTGGCATCACGGAGGCACGGCAGCACGTTAGCCAGGAGCACCAGAGAGGAGCAGGGCGGCACCTCCATGGGCTTCACAGGCAGCAGCGTGCCACACCAGGGCTTAAACACCACGGGAAAGCTCTCTGCCACCTTTCCTGAAAAAAGGGGGCGTTCAAGAGGAAAAGGGAGGAAAGCAGTAATAGTTTAACATGCACCAATGACTTTTTGCCTTGTCATCTTGGAATTTTTCCAGTGACAGGTCATTTTCACCTGAAGAAAGGTGAGGTAGCAAAGCCACGTGCAGCAGGGAGATGCTGGCTGCAGGAGCTTGGGTGCACGCCATCAGGTGTGGTGCTCAAAGACGCACCCACACCCAAAAGCTGCTTGTCGATGAGGAGGTTGGCATAAAGAAGGCACTCAAAAAAATCCTTAGCAAAGCTCCATCTTGACAGCAGTTTTGCTCTGTGTCCTTTTTTTTCTCCTCCCTTCTCCGTGGCTCTTGTGTACTTTGCCCATATGCTCTAAAACTATTTTGTTTTCAGTTTTATGTATATTTTATGTAAATTAGAAGAATCAAGCTCTTCTGCTTGCTAAATTATAAATTGAGTGGAAATTGGCTGGCTCTCTTTAGACTATGTCTATAAGTTACACAAAATGTAAGTAATCAAGCCCAGCAGGCTGGGCTGGGTGGGAAAATGCAGCAATGATGTGGGGTGTGTGGGCTGTTCACGCTGGTCTGCGCATCCCCGTACTGACTGCAGCTCGCGCTTGCGGCCTTGAATATCTCTTCTCTCTAAAGAGCCTGTTGAACTGCTCTTGCGATGTTCTCAGAGATGCAGGTTTATTGATTCCTTTGGTAGTTAGCTTAGGATATTCATTATTCTTTGCATAAATGAGCTGCTCTTAAAGGCTTGTTTCCACTTTCTTACTTTAGGGCCAGATTAAACCCAGACAACCTCCGCTGGGAGCAGGTTCATTTTGTTTCTCTTCTTCCTGTCATAAGTGAAAAAGTGTGTTCGTTTTAGCGCCTATTTCATTTCTGCTCCTTTTTGGCCTATTGCCTTCTTTGTACCCACTTTCCCCAGCCCATGCAAATTTTCATACACTAGCGTTTTGTCTCAGGTTGTTTCTTCGTTAGTAGCGTACTGCAAACCCATGGAGCAGGACTAGGCTGTAAGGTGCAGCGGTGGGGCAGCCCCAGCAATACTGGCAGGACACCGAGGTGATGGGTGGCTCTTCTGAGACTCTGTGAGATGGTGGAGGGTCTGCTACAGGTGAAGAAAGTTTCACTGTGGCCTGTTACTGTACAGCTAGACCAAGTTTTTAAGAAAATGGGGCCTAAAATCAGGCCCCTAAATCTATCCTTAGACATTTAAAAGTAGCCTGAATTTTGGGTGCTGGGTAGGACCAACACTAACACAAGCTGAGCCAAGTTTAGCAGCCGTGGTCATGGCCTACTCTACAGTCCGACTGCAGGATTCCCCCTAAAAAATGTTCACTGCAAACGAGGACGGTAAAGCAGCCTTCCCCGGAGAGGCGGAGAGCGCCGGTGGGCGCAGGGCCGGCCGGGCAGGCGGCGGGCAGAGCCGCCCCGCGCGGGGCCGTTCCCCTCCCCTCCGGCAGAGGGGAAAATGAAATCTTCCGAGAGACAGCGCAGCGCAGCTCGCGTGTCCGTGGCTGCCTCGACAAACTCCTTAAGGCTGGCATCGGGGGGCTGGCGAATGCGATGGCACTGGGAGACCCGGCAACCCTGCGGCCGGCTCCGCAGGCACTGCCGAACTAGCGGGGACCCCTCCCTGGGCAGCAACCCCTGGGCAACTTTCCCTGTCACCTCTGCTGGGCCCCACGGCGGGGGGGGGGGGTCGCGGACCCTCCCTGCCCTGCAGGGCTTTTCGGGTGTGCCTCTGTGGGCGTAGGGAGCGCCCCGGCTTCAGGGCGACTGCAGCGCGCTGCGCTCGAGCGCCTCCCGACTGAACCAGCTGCGCCCAAGCAGAGGCACGGCCTGCGGGAATCTCGGCGTGGCGCCCGCAGGCTACAACGGGGCCCCCGCCGCCGAGGCTCTGGCCTGCACTCGTTTGCTTTTGGACTCTCTTTCACTGATTGCGTAAAATAAATGCTGTTTTTTTTTTCCCCCAAAGACATCCGGTAAAACAAAGGTAAATGGCCTAAAGCCTAAATAGTTTGAGTCAGTGGTATATCGTGAGAACGTGGTTTATTCTGCCTCGTCAAATGTTGACTGAAAAGTGATAACAAATTACCGCTCTGCCTTGTTAGAGCTGCTTATTTTATTTCAAAGGGAAGGCCTAACTTTTCATTTCCTGGTGTGATTTTTATTAAACATCTTCCTATTTTATCTGTCAGATCACCTATAAATTTACCACCATTTGCATTTCCAAATAAAATACATATAGGGGTTTCAAGCAACCTACAAGTCAGGCTGCCATTTTTTTAAACAAATAAAAGGATCATTTTAATCCATGAAATAGCTAATTAACAGTTCTTCTCAATACACAAAAATTAAGTTAACAGTAATTAATGTAGCCAGCCTGGACTTAGCAAGCTCCTGCCAGCGAGTGTCTTCTGGTGCACTTGGGAGGCTGCAGTTTGACTGTTGGCACCAACAAACAGGTTGGGAATTGTAAACACGGTAATTAGCAGCAAGTTTCTGGATCTCAACTTGCCAGACTAGCGGTCTGATTCTTGGAGTAGTTGCCGCATGGGAGGAGGGAAAAACAAAGTAAGGGAATTAGAGCAACCTTGCATCGCTCCGCCAACATATGCCACTGGACCAATGTTTTTCTTGGCACAGATCTCCTACAAGGAGCTTAAAAGCAGCACTGCAGCCCTCCTTCAAACTGCGAACCTCGCTGCAGGCAGCAGCCGAGCGACTGGCTCCAGCTCTTCTGCTGAAGCTGTAAATGTTGCTCCATGGAAATGAATTGTACAAGTCTAAGACTTCCCTGCTCCACCTCTACGGTGGGGCACAGCGCTGATAAGGTTATCAACAATAATGGGATTAAAAGAGTTAAAATCCAGCTTTTGCAGTAATCCTGGCGTACTCTATTGTTGAGCTATCAAAGATTAAGGTTATAGTAACCTTATTAACCCTTGGTGTAGTGTAAATAAAAAGGAAATGTCAGCCTTAATTCCACCATGAAATTAAATCTTCACTTCTCTAAATGATGATTCAAACACAGCTTATTCCAACCAACATGTTTTATGAAAATATTGAACCTACATGAATTTAAGAAATCTCTTCTGAGAGGGAGAGAGAGAGAAAGAGAGAATGAAAACGTGGCATTTTTTTATTATGAAGTAGAACAATAATACTCATCCGGCTCATGCGTCTGTAAGAAATTTACCTAGAGATGACAGAGGGTGCAAAGTGTAAAGTAGGGGCCAACAGCTCAGCCGGTGTGAAGCCCCATCACACAGCAAGCCCACCTGCCCCGGCAGCATCAGCTCGGGGTCGGGATCGGGGTCAGGCTGGGGCCGGGGTGAGGGGGACGATGGCAGAGCAGCAGGAGCTTGGCCAGGCACGGTGGGCTCCTAGTGTGGGTGCACAGGTTTCCCCAGTTCAGCTGATTTACGCTCGGGGAAGAGCTGCCTCCATCTGCAGTGAAATCACCTGTGCTCAGCCCAGCTGCGGGCCGAGCAGAGGGTGCTGCGGGCTATATAAGGCTTCGAGCAGCCTATCTGTGCCCTGCTGTGGGCTGGGAGCAGCATCCCTGGGGTGGCCTTCCTGGCTGGCAGGGACAGGCCAGGCTTTGCTCAGGAGTCAGTGGGATGTGGTCCAGGTAACCCATACTTCCTTGGGGGGAGCAGGAGGTGCAGTAAATGAGGAATGGGCTGTGTGCCTTTTATTATGTTTTTTTTCCCTTGAGTAGAAGAATCCAGAAGCACTCTCTTTTCTCCTTTCTTCAAGTGCTGGAAAGGTTGAACAGCTCAAATGCTTACTTGGAGACCCTAGCAGAGGGGCATTAAGGTGCTGCCTATCCCCATGAAGTGGATTTTTCAGGGGGAATAAGAAAAGTCATGATTGCAGTGGGACTGCTCCTAGGGAAAGGGGCTCTGCCACCTTGGTGAACCCCTGTTTGCCTTATGTCATCTGCACCATTAGGAAAGTATTGGTCCTGTAGTACCAGGACCTGGTAGGGCTGGGGAGGGGGCAGCTTCTCTCGCTCTCCTTCTTGCTCATCTCTGTTTTCCAGCTTCATGAAAGAGCCCAGTTTAGGATCTCTCTTTAACTCCAGTCACTGAATCTTATACTTTTCTGGTGTAAATTGTTGCAGCTTCAGAGCTTGCACTAATTCACATCAGTTCAGATGCGATGGCTGGTCCCTGGACTGCCTCCACACCCACTGCTGCCACAAACAACAAATGCAAATTGGTTAGCTCCGGCTCTTTTCGCCTTTCAGCATTTTCCAATGCAGCATAGGAATAGACAGTGGGCCCTTGGGGTTCTTCAGAAATATCACTGGTTTCCAGTGCTGGCATAATGCTCTTTTCTAGGTGATATCCTTTTTCTGGACAATTTCCCAGTAAAATACTAAATGGCAACTGCAAAGCAGTAAAAGCAATGGCATATTTGTTTGACATTATGGAGCCTGCAGAACAAATGTAATTAGGAGCCACAGTGTTGTGGCTTTCTTTATTTGTTTTCCTACCCCAGAAGAGCCATCTCTGGATTCAGCTGACACCCGGGACCCGCTCGGTTTCCGGGCTTGCTGAGATCGGCCCCTCGCCTGCCCCTCTGCAATGGGTTTGTGCTGCAGGGCAGGGAGCCTGTCCCCAGGCAGGGGGCTGCAGTGTGGGTTTTCACAGGGGTGGCAGTTGGTCCCTGCGCCACTGTGGGGGCGTTCACTCTGCAGCATGGTGGTGCTGGTGCTCATGACCCCATCAAATCTCAGCTGGGCAAGATCCTCATCGATTTCCATGGATTTGTGCCAGGCAAAAACAAATAGGGATTCGGGCTGCCTTGGTCTTTGCTGGAGGCACATGATGTTTTCTTTGGAGCTTTGTACTGTGAATAGTTGATGTTGTGCGAACAGTTTGATACATGGTTGGCATCAGAAAGAGGTGGAAAAAAAGGGGGTAACCATTCAGATTTGTCAGAAGGAGGTAATTGAAAACAAATTGCTACCAAGCGCCAAGGGCTGCAGTTAATTGCAGTGGAGCATGGTGGGTCACTCACCTGGAGGGAAAGGCTGTTAGAGAACAGGCAGGGGTCAAAATTGTTTTTCTCCTGGTGGGGAAAGAGGGCCTCAGTCACATAAATTTGGTTTGCAGGGTTGATCCATAGCTTATGGACCTTGACATCCAAATCCAGGCCTACAGAACAGTGCTTTAATCATTGGAAAATAGTGCAATCTGTGAGCAGGGATGCAGCCATGATTCAATAGCTCCAGACTTTCATGGAAGGATAAAATCCTGGCTCTGGATGGAAAGGCACAGGCTGTCACTCTGAGCAGCATGCTGTTACCCATGTGCTCTGGGGAAGCAGAGCATGGGGCGTTAGGGCAGGTGTTAGGACACAGATCCAAAATGTTTAAATTTGCATCTCCCCTAGAGGGAAATTCCTTAGCCTCTGCTTACCACCCCCTCCTCTGGGCTTTTTTTGGCGTTTTTTCCACCCCTTCTTGCTCTCCTGCACAGAAAGAGCCTTGCCAGCCCCACTGGGAGACGTTCTCCCACCCAGGTCTTGGGCCTCTTGCAGTTGTGAGGGCTTGCCCAGGGCTGAGCGGTGGCAGGGCGCAGCCCCTGGAGAAGTGCCTAACCTCAGCTAGCCTCTCTCAGCTGAGCGTGGTGGGTTTTGATCCCCCCTGTAGGAGGGGGTCAGGAAAGGCCAAAGGCAGCACAAAGCAAGAGGAACCATCGGCAGGTCTAAGCCACCTCTACTGGCTCCCGCTTGCATGAAGGACGGAGGCATGCGAAACTTACGTTTAGCTAGGGAGAGGCAGCAATGGAGGAAGTTGAAAAACATGCAAAGAGCCACATGTATCCAGCTGGCTGCAGTAGGGTTTTTTAACCTTTGCATTTTGAACACTGGTCTTATGAATTGTTTTATTTGTTAATATGCTTAAACATTTCAATGTGTGCTATTGTTGTTGGCTTTGAGACGTTTTTGCTCAGGCAGAAGTCAGTGCCAACGTGAACTAGTGAATTATATAGGTGTGGCCCTTCAGGAAGCGATGGGGTGGGCATGCGGCACCCATGCCTGCAGGGGCATGGTTGTCAGTCGTCCCTCTGGGCTCAGCACTTGCTGCCTATAATAACATAGGGCAAAACTTCCTCTATGCCGCAGGTGAAGGCTCTTTCCAAGCCATGAAAGCCACAGTGATGATTCAGGGAATGACAATGATGAAAAGGCTTTTCTAATTTCTACCAAATTGCGCTGTCTCTATATATTTACATCCAGAATTCCTGCAGAGTAAAAGAGAGCAGTTTCTTCCATATCCTATATCCAGCAGCAAATTCAGTACACCCTTCCTCAAGTCAGTTCCTTGTTTCTGGCTCCTGCACCTTTGCTTTGTGCTCAGGGAAAAAAGTACAGGCTTGTGTTATGACTGTTCCTTGCGCTAATACGGCAGGTGGAGGAAAAGCCAAAACAAGTTATAAGCACAAAAGTGTCAGCTTTTTTTTAAAAGTAGTACAAGGGCAGGGGAATTAATGAAGTTTCTGGTGTTACATGGGTGTAAAGTGAATGGGCTTGTTGCCTGTAAAAGCTCTGAAGGTTGGGCCAGACTGCTCAGAGGCTGGGTCCTAGTGCTTCGTGAAAGATTTCAGAATGTGTCTAACACAATTATTAGGTTGTGAATGCACCCATCTAATCTGAAATACCAGAATAGGGATCTCCTGAATCTTTCTTGCATCCTTTAATATTTCAGCATACCCTTATATAGAAAACCAAATCGTATGCTGATTTATTTACTATTATTTCTTAAGGACAGCTTTTGGGAAGATTGGTAATACAGCCATTTTTCCTCTTTTGCAATGAAAAATCAAAATGCTGTTCATGCAGTGAGGCCTGTTGTCAAATAGCAAGCCCCATCGGGCAGTGTTTTGTGAGACAAAAATCTCAGTTGCTCCAGCAGGAGCCTTGTCTGTGTAAGGACCGTGAGCAGTCCTCGTGGAGGCCAGCTGCTGCGCAGCGCAGAACGCGGGCACAACGGCTCCTGCTCCATTAACATGCCCCTTGATCAGAGTGTAACTGCTCATCCTTCCAGTGTCAGGGCTAAAAAATACTGTCCAAATGAAAATGCAAAAGCTGACTGAGAATCATTAAGTTACTTTGCTCCAAATTTAGACTTTGTAATTGATAAAGGATGTGAAATACGTGAAATTTTTTTCAAGCAAGCAGGCACTCCATTACTGTTATGCAAATTAAACATGCTTTAAAGAATTAGCTGCTTTCACAAAAAGTGTGTGTACGTATGTGTGTATAGGCCAACATTTTGATGGCGTTAGCTGCTAAACTGAAATGGCAGCATGAAATACATTATCAACACCCTGCAGGGCTAGGCGATAGTACCTGTACAACAGAGTGGAAAAGTTTGAGTGGTGCTAGAAGAGAATATTTTCTTCTATTTTCTTAGCTAAATTTCCTGGGGTTCAAACTGCGACTTCACAATCCCATTCTCTTCACAATCGATATTTGTGTAAAGGGGAGAGAGAATCTTCCACTCGAAAGGAAAAGGTCTTGAAGGATAGCAGCTCTGTATGTGCTGCTGAATGCTGGGCACAAGCAGTGGTTGAACACAAGCTGTATGCTGAATTCAAGGAGTTATACCGAGGGTCCTTGTGTGCTTTTTCTCCTCTATCACAAACATGGGGCTGGGTGGGGTATCCTTGGGGCAGGACATTTGGGAGCATGGAGCCTCGGTGGCCAGGTGTGGTGGGCTATTGCAATGAACATAACCGGGTGATTAAAGCCTGATGCTATGCTGGAGTTGCAGCAGCCCAGACTTCTCCTATTCTGCCATTTCCCGACTTCAGAGTGCTGTGCTTGCAGGCAGGGTGGCTTTGCCTTGCTGCAGCTCTCTGCGTGGAGATGTACCTCCACCACGTCAGCCTGGCTGGCCCATGTGAGGCTGGGCTCAGGGAAGGACTTCTGCTGGGACCCTGTCTGCAAGGCGAGGAGGGGGCAAGGCTCTGAATCCCCTGCCGAAACAGAGGGATATGGAGGGTGTTGCCGGGATGCTTTGCAGCTCTCCCTGGAGGCAGGGTAGCTCTTCCCTGCCCGGATGGAGGGATGCATCTTAATAGCGTTAACTGTGTGCTTTTGACCTCAGATTTTCTCTTGAATTATGCATAAAGCACAGTGTGGTTATAGAGGGCTTTAATTGAAGGGAGCTGAGGAAGCCAGTGAAGCCTTCTCAGGGACAAATGTTTACACTCATAATCTAAAGGTGCTGTGCATTTTTTTCTAAAGTGTAATATCACCTTTAGAGTCTGAGAGTGGGAAGTTGCTGAAAGCATAAAAGAGGAGGCACTCAGTTAAAGAAACTGCAACTGTGATCTCTTCTTCTGTATCTCAGAGCATTTCTAATGATGGGTTTCCAAATAGCTTTTAAAAAAAGCTACTCTCAAGCTCTGGAAACCTAAGTACTATTTTCAGAGGATATATCCATACAATTATTTAAGCTTAATATTCAGAAAACAAAAGCTGTCTATGACATGAAATAAATCCCTATAGTTCAGTCCCATCTCTCAGGTCACTCGCTCCCTTAGGTAAAAGTTGGAAGAGCCAGATTGCCAAGAGGGTGGAGAAAGATGGAATTGGTTGGTGCCAAGAAATTCATGCCTTTCCTCTTTCCTGATCCCCCAGTGTAACCCATGCACCATCCTTCCTGCCCAGCGCTGTATTTGCAGGCAGGAGCCTTGTAAACAGCTGAGCAGTCCTACCAAATTACGTGAAGCAAGAACGGGAAAAACTGTTTACGACAGCAAGGTCTAGTTTTTTGATCAAAACAGATTGCTGTACATTGTGCATGAAACTCCCTAATGTTTTAGTAATGATTCTGGAAACTCTGACAGCTCTGAGGAAAGCATTTTCTGAGATTATGTAAATCTCTAAAAAGAGATCTAACCCCAAACCTGAACTTTGTAGCAGATTTGAATGCTGTGAAATGTAAGCATTGCCAGATTTTAAAACCACACTGCTACCTTACATGAATACTCATAAATACTTACAGTAATAGTGTCATAAAAAGATCCTCTGCTCATCAGGTGAATTAGAAGTAAGTACTGCAGGCTGCACCATCTCTTCTGGATGAAACTCTTCATTCAATTCTACCCACTTCAGTGCTGCTGCTCCAGATTTGCCCCAGTGAGATGGGAAAATCTGGTTTCCTTCAAATCTAGCCAAAACTGCAATTATCAAAGATTACATGTCAAGCGGTGAAACAAAGCTACTTCAAATTCTGATGCCCGGTAACGGGCAAAAGAGACATTTTCTTGTGCAGAAACACACATTTACAAATTCCATCCGTATTTTGCAGCCTGTCCTATGAATCTCAAATTTAGATTAGATCAGCATCATACTGCTTCTTACATAAAGGGTTTGGGGGCAAAGAGCACCAGCTTCTATGCTTTAAGGAAGCACACAAAAACCAGTCAGTGTTCTTGTAATTTCATGCTTCTAAATGTTGTTATTCAAACCTCATTGTATTTGCAACTTTTCTGCTTGTATTAAATCTGTGATTTAAAATGCTATCTGGTATTAAAGATGCTATAGTGTGGATGGTTAGAGTACTCTTAAAAGTTTTTGTGAGAGCTCTTATTAGAGCCCTTGTTAGCTCTTATTGCCTTTTTGGTGTGAATTAAAGTAAACTGAGTTTATTGCATTACAAAACTTTCAGAAAATGTGCTTTAGTAAACAGATGTCTTTATTTCCAGTGTATGAATGGGTGTGTAAAGAGAAGGGGACTGAGTAATGGTAAAATCCATGTGATGAAGAGCTTGCTAAGTAAGTTGTAACTAATTTTCCAGAGTTCTCCAGGAATCATTAACAATGTTTCCCATATTCCACAAGCTTCTAGAGTTGGCCAAGCTGCGTGTTACTGCACTCGTGGAACGGTACTTTTGAGTTTTGACATGAAGCAAACGAAAAATTGCCTTTCTCATTTGTTTTGGGAGTGGCTTGAACCAGGCCACTGAAGGATCTGTGGCATTTTTTTCAAACAAAATACTTGTCATCTCTTTTATCCTAGGTTAGATGAGAAATCTGTGCTAAATCACAGCACTGCCCCTCTCTCCTCTCATGGGAGGAGAGGAGGAGGAGGGAGGGGGATAGGGCACCTGAGCAAAGGAAAAAGAAGAGGAAAAGCTCAGAGGGAAATGAGAGGAAATAACAGAAAGGGAAGGAACAGAAGAGATGGAAAAGAAAGAGAACCAAATACAGATAAAGGAGTGAAGATGAGAGAGGAAAAAGTGGAGAAATGAAAACAAAAGGAAGAATAGATAAATATGAGTAACTTAGTAATTCTCAGTAATAATCTTTCAGCCCACTCTGTAGGCAGGAGTGCAATGTGATTTGGGGCTTATTTTGAAATGGAAACATTCCCCTTCCCCCTCATCTCCAACACTTCTTTCTCCCTATCCAAGTTAAAAGGAAGAAAGGTTTGCACAATTTTTGTCCCTGGTAGGGATACCCTCAGGCTGGCCCTGGGAGGCACTGGGTTTTTTGCATGACTATCTGATGTTCATCTATATCCACCTGACCTGAGATCTGCAAGGAACATGAGTAAGCAGCAGTTCCTGGTGAAATCTCAGCAGGTTTATAGTTTACAAGACATCACAAAAGATGAAGTAATGTTCTATCTGACCACATACTGGGCTGCAGGTTCTTTTTTCTTTATTTTTCTCCTCTTCTCTCTCTCCTCTAAATTGATAGCTATCTGATTTGTCTTGATAATGTTAAAAAATAAAAGATCCTCTAAATCACAGTAACTGTTTTTTTCCTAAGCGTTTAAAATACATTCAGTGCTTTCATATAAAGATTGTGATATACAGGCTACTAAAATGAACACATTCTTATCAAAGCCCAAAAGATTCTGGGCTCTCTTTTTAAGGTGTTTATAGAATAGCTTTGCTCTTATTGTACCCTCTTACAACTGCAGATGGAAATGATGAAAACATGTTCCCACATTGCTACTTGCTGCCTTATAAAAAGCTGAAGTCAAAATGAGCTTCCAGAGAGACTAAATTTATAATGTCCTTGTGAAAGAGTAACCTGAAGTGTTTTGCCCTTCTACCAAAAGTAAAAGCAAAGTTCAGTTAATGAGAATAAGCATGACTTTAAAGGGCAGGTTGAAGGAGCTTGCCTCAGCATTTCCAGACTTGGTGAGAGCTGGGTTCACTAATTTTGCTGAATTCACTAATTTTGGGGTCTGGACTGGGCAAGAGTTCAGACCACGTGTTGCATAAATCTTGAGCTTGTATTTTGGAGAGGCCAATATGCTCTCCTCTGATGTGAAACATCAGCTGCCCTCATGGAAAGAAAAGAGCTCTGATAAACTTGCTGATCCCAATTTGTGCATCACTTTCCAAGTCATCAAAGCAATTTTAAAATCAATATGTTATGTTTAACAGGGAAGCCGCACAGTTTTCTCTGGGCGGGAGTAACATATCGAGTGCACTGTGGGAGAGTTAACATTCTAGATGCACCTGTTTGTGCAAACCAGAGAATATAAAAAATTTTCCAGGAAGGCCATAAAAAGTGATGATGCAGTTATGCTTGTAAGCTGCTCTGTGAGCATGAATGCAGAGCCTGAATTTGGGTAATATTGTGTGCGTGACAGAAGCGAGGCATAGTCACAAAAGTCAGAAGTGTAGTGCAGAGTCCCAAGCTAGTCCTGCAGTTTTAATATGCTACAAGGCCAGAAGGTAGCTTGGTGCAGTAATAACAATTTAATGCAACTAACATACGTAAGGATGTCTGAGACAGTGAAGGCAGGTCTGCCAACAGCACTTTGTTAGTCAGGCACCAGAGAGATCAATCTGGGGTGGGGGTTGCTGGCTTGAGTACAAGACTGCAGGATCAAGCCACTAGTCCTTAATGGGTTTGAGCTATTCTTAAATAAACCTTCATTAGTTAGGGTGGCACCACTAAGTCTGCTTCCTACTGAACCATAGGAAGATAGAAAGAGTGTCATCTACAATAGCGATAGTTTAACACAAATTGATTTAAAGACTGAAATAATGGGAAGCTTAGAGAGCTCTGACGGGAGATGAAGGAGTTGAGCAGAAAGAGAGGAAAGAACAAAGACCGGTTGGCTGACGACAGAGGAGGAATGTGTTTCTTTTCCATTTTTATCTGTAGGCTGAAGCACCATAGTTTCAAACAAGATGTGAATTTTAGCAACACATCTATAAAACCATTTGTTTTTTGACTTTGTGACTGGTTTATAGTGCCGCTTGAACAGCTCCCAAGCAAACCTGATATACTGTCTTTCATGCGTTTTGAACTTTCCGCTCCGTAACTGGGACCCACACCAGTGTCTCTCAGGGTCTGTTTTACTGTGTGATCTACTGAGGTGCTCACCTAGGTCGTCCTGTTTTCAGAGATTTTTAATCTGTCCAAACTACTTGTAACCGAAAGATCTCAGACCTGTCCACATCTTTATCTGCTGGATATAAAGTAGTCTGGCTTTTGTGTGTCTGTATACAGGATTTTAGTAGTTTGGATTGCTTTTATACATTTGTATTGAGAGTAACAGCTTCTTAAAAAAATTAAGTATTGATCACAGGGAGAGAGTAGATACTTTTAATCTTCAGAATTACAAATAAATCATTAAGTGAAGTTATATAAAGTATTTTATTTAGAGGCATTTTATTTGATTAAAAGCATTACATGCAGGGTTTTCAGGAGTGGAATGTATTTTTGTTTCTTCATATGAGGAGTCGCAGAAAAATACTGTGGGACTTGGCCCTTCTCACTCAGCAGCTCCACTCATGTTAATAAGACAGAATTGGACTCTTCCCAAATTGCATAAACCACTGAAAGATTCAAAAGCAGGGATTCAGAGAGTTTCAGCTCATCCTGTTTCACCTGATAAGCTATCTGCAGAAGTTGTGATCTGCTTGCACAGACACGCGAGACACGGGACTGTTTTCTACTGCAGGTTTAAAGCCATCAACCTGCGCGCCCCTACACACACCCCTACCTGCACGCAGGACACGTGCGCCTGTGTGAGCCAGGTCAGCCTGGCGTCGGCCCCTTGCGCCGGCGTGGCTGCCTGGGGCCGCCCGCTCCGCCATGCCGCGCCGCGCCGGCGCTCGCTGCCGTCACCCTGCTCCCCCGCGGGTAAATCCCACCCCTTCGAACGGTAGCGGCAAAGTCGCCGTTATAACGCTTCGGCAAACGGAAACGTGCTCGTTCGCTGGCGGGCGAGGGTTTGTCTTGCGCGCGGCCGCCCCGTGGGGTGCCGAGGGAAGAGGCCTGCCGGGGGACGCAAAATGGTGGCCGAGAAGGGCCGTCAACGGGAGCAGGGGAGCACGGAGGAGCTGCGCGGGAGGGCGCCGCGGGGCGGCGAGGCCACAGCCGCCGCGCTCCTGGTGCTGGGCTCGGATCGGAGGGCCGCTTTGCCCCTGGGCTCGGGCCCTCCTGGCCCCCAAACCCGCCTGGGCTGAGGGAAGGCAGCCGCAGGGCAGCCTGGCCCTGGCGGGAGCCCTGCCTGTGGCGGGCGGTTTACTCCAGCTGGGGGCTCGGCCCTGTTAAATTTGCTGCAGGTGAGCCTGGCTCCACAGCTGGACTGGTACAAAAGAGTAAATTAATTAAAAAGAAAAAAAAAAAAGCTGTGACATAAAGATGTAACAAATCAAGATAAAAATGCTGCTAACGAGCTTCATTGAGAGCAGCACTATTTGCAGCTATTACTAGGAGATTTTTTTTTTTTTTTAACGTGAAATAAAGCTGCTTTTGTGTGAAGGGGTTGAAGCACTCGAGCTCCCCCTCCCTGCTCGGCTCTCCTTGACCAGTGCTTCTCTTTTCCATCCCAGCCGAGGGCTGCGAGGGGGCTGCGGCCCCGGCCTTGGCTGCGGCTGGCAGGCAGCACCAGCCCGTGCAGGAGAAGGGATTTGGGCAAGGAAGCAGGGGCCAGGTGATAAAACAGCTCCCCGAAAGGGGCTGGGGCTGGCCCGGCGGCGGAGCTGAGCAGGCCGTGTCCCATGCCGCGGGTAGGTCCCTGCTCGGGCTGGGGCAGGTTGGGGAGCACGTGTGAACCCAGGGGCGAGCCGGCGCGGGGCCGGCTCTCTCCGCAGTTAGCCGTGGTGTGCTCTGCTGTCGTGCGATTTACAGTGCGGATTTTGTTATTTATATAAACTCATGTTCTTGCTGCCTGCAGGGAATTTGACCCAAGTAAGAATGCAGCTAGTTTGTTTTCCTGCAAATCCATAAACGCAAGCCCCTTTGGCGTGCTTTTTCTGCTGCCCGGATCTTGGTGCTCTGGGTCCTCGTTTATAACCAGCTTGCGTATTAGCGTTGTTCAAGAGGAGCACAGGAGGGGCAAGTTTGCTCTCATGTTACTGCGCAACGAGTTTTCTTTTGTGCTACCTGAAATTCAAAAGACAACTCCTGGTTTGCCTCCTGATGTGGGAGAAGGCATTTGCACTCAGTGGTTGATGCCTTGGGTTGCTAAAAAATCACCAGCACGGTAACTTGTGGGGTTTTTGTCTTGGGGAATTAGGATGTCTGTGCATTTCTGACCAGGCAAGCATTGAACAGTGCTTGATCAATAAGAGGTGTTGCCAGAGGTCTGCTATAGTCTACAACAGCTAACAGTAAGTGTTGCTATAGGCAATATAACTAGGAATATAAAATGCCGAATGACAGTAATAATTCATGCATCCTGGGACATATAAAACCAACAGTGTGTCAATAGCTGTGGCATGCTCTGCAGAAAATACGCAGGATTTAGACGTCGCAGGAGCCTATGTTTTACTTTAAACCACACTTTCCTTGGTAAAATACAGATTTTCCCTATTTGTTAAAAGTATTTATTTTTGATTTTGTGTCACTACTTTTCTATTAAGATTCTAAAATATGTGCAGCTCAAAAGGGGCCTAGAAATTCAAAAAGGAAAATATATGTATTTACTGAAGAAGAACACATAAGAGATTTATAAAACATAGGGTGCAATAGCATTCGAGATTCATGGACCATTTCAGCATTCATAAAAGCATATATGGTTCTCACATTGACTTCATTGGGAATCGGAGGTTGCTTGATGGATCACGTTTCCTCTGGCATTTCCTTAAACAAAACTCATTGCAATCACTTTGCGTTTTACTTGGAAAGCGAAATATCTTGTGAAATAAATACAAACTTTTTTCAGTATTTATCCTTTTAAAAATACTTCAGGATAATTAATATTTCTCATCTGTTGTGAAAAGATACTACAGACAGTGAATTACTATGTCTGGAAGGATACAGCAGGCACAAGAAGAAAGACGCTGTCTGTCTCATACGTATTCTCCTCTGCACCGCTCCGGCAGTGCTGTTTGGGAGCCCAGGAGTGACTAGTGCTGTTCTACTGGCTAAGGCTCCCACAAAAATCCTTCAGATGAAACTTTAATGAGAAGGGTGGGGGGGAGGAAAGATCTTCAAGCAGACCCATTCTTATGCATTCAGCTATGCATTCTCGGGCACCTCAGCCGTGTGCTGCCAGGCCTCCATTTCTCTAAATCTGCCTGGAACTAGAAAGGCGAGACAGAAGTTGTATGTCATTCATGATTATATGAATATGGGCCGTAACATACAGGTAATACTTCTGAAAGAATGTGAAATACTAACCAAAAAAAGGAAACACATTACAAAGAAACCTGCCATACATTATTTAAATCTTCCCCTGTGAGAGACTGAGGAGGACTCAAATGCATACGAATCATCTGCTCTTGGATGTGACAGCAATCCCTCCACCGGAGAGTTGTAAGGTCCTGACTCCCAGTCATCAACTTGTTTTTTTTGTTGTTTTTTTTTTTTAAGGTGCATATTCAAATAATAATTAAATCTTAGATATAATTTCTATTTTTTGAGGACCATAAAGTGACTTTAATGCAGTGGACTGCAACTACATAAACAGGCACTAGCAGATATTTCAATGCATGTTGCTGAAGCTAGAGTGAGACAGAGGTGATTTAAAAAAAAAAAAAAAACCAACATGAAATTAAGCCTTCTGACTCTGTGACACATGAAAGGGAATGTCTTTGTTCTAAGCAGAACGTCTTGGCTCATTCTCATCTTTCAGCTTGGTTTGGGGAGAATGTATTTTACAGTCTCCCATGATACTCGGCAAATTTAAAGCTGTCATTGTTGTTGATCTTGTTTCTGTTTGTATTAAAAGAATGTCTGTGGTGTTTATATTACGGGGGAAAAATGCTATTTCTACTTATTATGTTTTCATTGTCTCTTTTCTTATGACTGTACTGTTTGCCAGCAACCAAGGGGCCACTTTGCGTGCTTTGATGTCATGGTTTATTGTGTAGTGTAGTTGAGCCTACAGTTTTCCTTTCTAATCAGATGTGGCATACCAGGTAAAAAATAAATTGTTTCTTTAATTATGGTTATCTCATAGAGTTTGCATTTGTTATAGCTGACGGGGTGCTGGAAACCAGTGTTTGTAAATATCTATATTCATTCTGATTTGCTGTTAATCTCGGATGTTTTTGCTTCTGTTCCTCCTCCCTGACCACTCTCCAAGCCAGTCTGTATACGTACTTGCAGAGTGGATGTTTTTTCCAGGCAAATACCAACCTACATGTGTTTCATGGAGGATGTGCATGCTACAGCCTACACCTTGTTCTGACTCAGTGATTAGCATCCAACCCAGGAAAACACATGCATCATGTGTTTTATGAATTAACTCTGGTTATTTTGGCTGTTCACTTCCATGACTCTTAATCCTGGCAGCAGGGACAAGAGGCAGCCCGGCGTCCAAGTGTGCTGCGCAAATGCTCACCCCTGCTTTGCCAGCCTGAGGGTGGCCCAGTTTCACCCTGGGTCCCAGTGCCTGCAACAAGACTCTCCCGTATCCACAGAAATACTCACTTGCTGGTTCCCTTCCTCTCCCTTCTTCTTGCCCCCTGTTCATTGCCCATGTGCTAATGGCAGGCAGGATTTTAATAATAACCACTTGGATGTAACTATTCCTCCTCTTCCGGTGTCTCACAGCCCTTTGCAGGCTGATGAGAAACCATTTTGTTTCCATTTTGTGGAGGGGGAAAAAGAGAGACCTTGAGAGGCTGAATGATTTGTCCAGGATGATACAGCAAATCAATGGAAGAAAAAGGGATCAGGCCACTCCACGCAGTTTAGGAGTGCCTTTAATTTCCCCGTGGGCTTTCTAGGGAAAGGCATTCTGGTCTCCCAAGAGCCAGCTTCCATTGCGAAAGTGTTCCTCCCTTATTTCTGTTGGGTTATTGCTATGAACAGTGGAGAAATGCAAAATGTATTATTCATTGCTTGTACTCATAAAATCAATATCTATCAAAATACAAATACCATTTAAATCAAAGGGCACTTGTTGAGTGCAAATCCTACTAATTAGGTATGATTTCCCAACAATTTCTTAAATTATTTATCCAAGAGATGGGCACCAGTCACTCTGTGTGCCCCAGAGTGAACATTATAAGCCTCTTGTCATGATACAGCAAATGTGAAATGTAGTGCAATGGAGTATGATTTGTAACCTTGATGAACTAATGTAATATCAATACACATCACTGTGCAAAAAAAAAAAAAATCTGTCTTGTTATAACATCTAATGAGATATGTTGAAAGCCAATAACCTTGCGAAATGGACATCTCTCAGTGAAGGATACAGATTGTGCTGCTAGAAATCAATTAAAAATGTAATACCAACCTGCAATGGAAGCTACTAAACCACCATCACCAAAACAGAGGTTTACATCCTGCATGGACATTCATCATGATAGCAGCTCCCTCTAGGCTGGCTGTCAGCTCTGTAAGCAACCCCACTGTAATTTTTAAGCCTTTTTGCTCCTGCTGGTATTGCTTAGTCTAGTTCAATAGTCAACAACTAATCAATATTTCACCCCTATCAAGTTAAATATACTTACTAAAAATCTAAAGAAGAGAATCAATGATTTTGAAGATATTTGCATAAAAATTAGGAAGCAGCTCTTATAAAATGCAAGGTTTACACTTGTCAGTCAATAATGTAGATCAATGCCTTTCAATTTTTAGTCATAAGGATTTTTCTTATGCAGCCTCTTTGGATATTAATTTTCAAATGGTAACTCCCCTTCACAAAGCAGATCTCAAAAGTCTATTGTGACAGCCATGCATGAACTGAAAATCCTTGGTTACGTTATACCGATATGATACCTACTCGCTAAGTTGTTTCATATCAGCGATTTAAAAGAACAGTCTTGAGTATTAAGGTGTATTTTTCTGCCCAATTTTTAAAATACATTACTTAAAACTCAGACATGTTATGTTTTTACCTTCTTCTTTCATCAGCTGGCAACAGCTAAAGGAAAGTGTAATTTTGAGGCTTAAACTAAATAGTTTAGCATGGAGCTGCTATAATACCAGAGCCAACAATACATGAGAGACTGGGGTAAAATCATCAAAGGAATCCAGAGCTTAAACTTCTCACTTGGTGCCTTACTCTGTAGCCTTAATGGTGACCAAACTCCCAAGAAAGCCAAAGGGAGTTTGAACAAAAAGTGCGAGTAGTCCAAAGCACCTGCACGCTGCAGTTGCTGCTGGCAGCCTGTGATCTTACTGCACCTTCAGCAGTACTTAAGTACAATTGTGCAAACTGGGGATGCAAGGCAGAGCCTTCACTCTGAATTTCATGGCATTTGAAAGTATGAGTCAAAATTTTAATGATATTTAAACCTCTCTTATTAGTAGTACAATAAATGTCTTTCAAATAGTGTTCTGCAAAACCCTTCCTGGTGGTCTGTAAAAGACACGTTATGAAAGTCAGAGAGCTGGAGATTTAATGCTGGCTCAGGGATGGATCGCTACATTTGAAGTGATGGGAGGAATAAGAGTTTGAAGTACTACATTAAGAAATCATGATCTAATAAGGGTAGAAGCAAAAAATATAATGAAGCACGGGGTGAATATATTGATTAATTCACTGTTTGCTGTTCAGTTATCCTTCTTGTATTTTTATTGCTTTAATTAATGGAGATTTGGAAAGTATTTGTCTGGCAGGTATGAAAGCAAGGTTCAGTCCCAGAGTGCTTATGCTATAAATCCTAGCCACATCAAGTTGAAACAGACTGTCCTACATTTAATATGTTTTGTGTTTTCTCATTCCGTTCTTATTTACATGAGAACAAGCTATCCAGAGGGAACATCCAAACTGTTCCTGTTATTCCTGTATTTTCATTTTCTTCTTCTGCCTAATTCCTTTTAGACATGTTAAATCACAGACATGGGTGATTTGTATATTAGTGACTGCGAAGGTTACCCAAATTAACACCGTGGACTAATTTCGTTTTAAATGGAGGGAAGGAGCGCATCTGTTTCAAAGAGCTTTGTAATATGCCTTTTGTGAGTTCAAATCGCATACTGTAATGACCACTTAAGCGAGCTGCTACACGCACAACTACTTATTTGCAATAGTATTAACCAATGCATCTATAAAATGGCATGAACATTTGGGTGCATTGAAATAGGTTGCTCTTCCTCGCTCCCTTTGCAAATTCAGCCCTACGTTAGTGTTTAGTGGATTCCAAAGAGCGGCTTGTGTTCCTTCCCATGACAGATGTGTTATTCATCGTAGGACTGAACCGTCTAAATCTTTTCCATTTCGGTTGTGGCTCTCTCAGAGAGGCATGAAATTTTCTCTAGTCATAACTAACATTATTTTTCAGGAACTGTTATAGTTATATAGCATTGTAAATATAATTGAGGTAATAAAAGTAAAGCAAACTCTCTCATTTGTACCACTGGATTATATTCAGAGGTTGAAAGTGTGTGGTTTTTGCTGTTCTTCACATCAGTTTAGGAAATGGTTTGGTAATGATCATATGCAGAAGACACCAACTGAGGGACATATGAGCTCCAGATCAGGTGGTTTACCTAAATAGAGAAATATGCTCTTTTCCACAGGTGTCCAGATAAAGGTGTGTACAGCCTGCAGACATCTACACTGGGCAAACTAAAAGTGAACAAATAGAAGAAAGTTCAGTTGACAACTTCCTAATGTAAATGATTTTGCCTTAAAATATAGGAAAATCAAAGCAGTGCTTTGCAGGGTGGCTGTGCCATCTCAGAGGCAGGGAGGCAGAGGACTGTAATGATGCCACCTGGCCTTCGTCATTGTAGTAGCAGCTCACGTTCTGCAACGTCTCTGTCCTGGGATGTGGGAAAGTGCTGTTATCTTTACTTTTCAAAGAGAAAACTGAGACATGGACAGAAAGTAAGAGACCTGTCCATGGACATAAGGGAATCCTGTACAAGATAAGGGGTTGTAGAAAGCTGTGTGGAGGCCTTGGCTAACACCCTAAACCGTTAGACCATCCTTATTAAATCTGTGTTGCCAAGTCTGTTGCCACTGAAATCTGAAAGCAAACATTAGCAGCCAAGAACATCATGCTAATTAATTGCCTCAGGAGGATACAATTTCCAGGATCTAATGAAAGATGGAAGCCAGCTCCCATATGTCCCGCTTGATGACCCAAGAAAATGTGCCCATATTTTTCACAGAAACAGTGAGAAATATCCAACTACTTGTCTCTCAGTTGAACAAAACTAATCATCAGGCCCAGAGATGAAAATAACTGTGCACCAATACCCAGAATGAAAAGCCAAATCAGGTTCTGTGGCTGAGGAGCCATTTTCATTTACCATGTTCAAGGCACGTTCAAGAAGTGATAACTAGTATGAGCATCAGGACATCTTTCTGTGCTGCTGTATTAGAGAACGGAACAGCAATACCAGATACCTTGCGTATAGCTTCTCTGTAACTTTGCCAGTTCATAAAAAAAGGTTAGTACATCATATTCTTGACAAAATATTGGAAAGAACAAACAGAGGTATCAGTATAAATCCAGTCAACAGTATGTGTCAGCACTGCCTAGCTCTGCTATAGGCTTGTTGTTGCTTGAACTTGAAATCCTGTTACTGAGATACTCATGCCAGAAGGGCACTGGTGTATAGCTATGGGGAAACAGCAAGGACCTTGGGTCTCATTGGAAAGAGGCCTATCTGGGGATATACTTTATGTTTTGAATGTGGGTATCATATCTCTGTGTGGCTTCCTGCTAAGGCTTGCTTTCTGGAGGCATATGGAGTACGTTTCCTCAGTTGTTCAGCTTGCTTAACTATATAATGTTTCTTTTTAAAGTTTATTATTTGAAGGATGTGTCTACTGTCAAGCTCGTTCTCCTCTGCATATGTGAGGAAACCTTGTACTACAGGAAAGACCAGCACGCTGTTGTGCACGTATTGTTATTGTATTGACAATCTGCCGTGTACAGAGAAACAGGTTTCCATATGTGTGTGTAGGAATATAGTGGTACCTTGCTGATGAAAAGCATTTGACATAATTCTGAGTTTTGTCTGAATAAAACTGACTGATCACGTTGTGACTGTGTGCACTGGTTTGTAGTATTGGACCTGAACTTGCAGTCTGAATGGTTTCTACATTTCACAGTACTGGCAGCAACCCCTGCACTTGCTCTGCTGGCCGTGCAGCACATTAGGGAAGAGTCACGATGGCCATTTAACAGACCAAGAGGCTGAAGCACAAGACAGGAAGCGGCAAGGTTATCAAGCAAGCCCGTGGCAGGTTTATATGTATAATCCAGGTCCTCTGAGTGTCACTTTATCCACCAAAACACCATTAGTATTTGTTAAACGGTCAATTTTTGGATATGCTCACCCTCTTGTTTCATCTTTTGTATACAATACGTGCAAAACTTCTAATCTGAAGAGAGTATCTCAATGTTATGTTCAGTGAAAATGGACATAGTGAAAACAAGTACAGATTGCACAGCAAATTTTTACCTTAAATATTGAGGAAAATACATTTTATTCCATCTATCCTGAGATTAAGGAGTAAAAAAATAAGGAAGTCAAGGTAAGTAATTGCAGAGCACCAGCCATTGTGTATTTCCTCAAGCTCTCTCAGGTTTGTGGAGAATAATGACATTTCTGAACTCCAATAACTTCCACACAGAATGGCACATCATTTTGACAGGCTTCAGTAAACCATTTAAAATCATAAGGGCTGCCATTATGCAGCCTGTGAGATAAAGTTAGATACTGGCTATTTTTCTGCAATTTGGCTTCAATTTCACTCTAGATTTTAGGTGACAGAAAGCTCAAAAGGAGCTTCTGGTACCACTCTCTAAGAGATGAGATCAGCCAGTCATGAGTACATGTTTTGATGACACAGCCTAGAAAATTGAAGTGATTATTACTACGGAAGGACCAAGGTGATAAGTACCATGTAATATATGAACAACCGTCAGTCAGACAAGCCAAGAAAGGTCATAATCCATTATATTAATGTCATAAATGTTATCATAAACTGACATCAGGATGCTAAACTGGGGTTCTTGTGCTTTTTTGTTTTAATGCTGCTATTCTTAAACTTTACTCTGTTCTGGAAAGACAAGCTTAACATTAGTTTTTCTTTCAAAATAGAGCATTTCCAAAATTTTCAGCATAACATAGTTTCTCTGAAGTTTGCATATTTTTAAAATTTTTTAAAGCAAGTGACGGAAGTGTCACGGCAGAATCCAGGATACCAAGCACAGATGAGGAAGGAGAAACCAGTAACATAATAATTCCTGAATACTTATCCTCTATTACTTTATTTGAACAGTAGCCCATTACTTTATAAAGAATCAATAAGGGCAGGATTTGTCACACTTTCAAAAGGTATCTTGACAACAGTAATGTTACGGCTCTCGCTCTCCAGAGCTGGGTCAAAGCAGCCGGGTCAATTTTTTGGTGGGTCAATGCAGCAGAGGGGTATGAGCATGCCTGGATTTGGCTTTGCCTGGGCCTTTGTCCAGGGATGTGGCTCCCACCCTTTTGATGTGGCCGGCACCTCTCCGCGCTTGCCGAGGGGCCGCTGGTGGTGCTGGGTGGCGAGTGCCTCGGTGCAGCCCCCTCCTTGCCCGCTGCCCGCTGTGCCGCTGCTCTGCTCCCTGCAGGTGTCTTCGCTGTGCCCTGGGCAGTGCTTTCGGTTTGGGACCTGGGCAGCAGGAAGGCGGAGGGCAAAGCTCCTTCCCCGAATACTGGCCACTCTGAGAGGGGATTGAACCCTTCTTTTGCAAATCACTCCCTTAAACATTAATTTTTTTTTCTATATCAAATATGAACCAGGGTTACATTCGGGAGTTTATCAGAGTGGAATGAGAGAGTGTAAATCACACTTTCTTATATCTTCTGTGTTGCTGGCTTTCTTCCTCACCAGTGCCACTGCTCAGGTGTGGTGTCCACGCTGGCTGGCTAAGAGGCAGGAGTAAATCTCTGCCCCCTCGCATAAACCTGCTCCCACTGCAGCGTCCCCAGGAGAGGTGACCCCTGAGCCCGTTCAAAGCCAAAGCTTTGTGTTCACCCTCATTGACTTTAAAAGTTCAGTAAAGAAGTCATACCACACCCGTTTGTGGACACATCAGAAGTGAAAGAAACTGCCAGGTTAGCGCCGGAGACCTTGCTTCCAGGCTCCTGAGGGAAAGGTGTCACAAACACCAGCCAGGCAAGAGGAATTTGAGGCGAGTTCCCCGAGTCTTGCACAGAGCCCGAGGAGGATGCCAGAGACAGCATTTCTGGAAAGTGCCATGCAGTGCTTACTGACCACATCAGATCAGAGCTGTGGCTTTATGGCCAACTTAAACTTCAGCGTTTCCAGCAGACTCATGCTGATGCACGGGTGCAGTAACACTGACGCAGGCAGGAGACAGCCACCAGTGAGTCACCGCACAACTTCCTCCCGAACTGAGGTGTTTACTGTAGGCATCCCATGCCATTACTGATCTGGTCTAGCTTGTAAAAATTACTGATCTCGTCTAGCTTGGAAAATCTACAAATAAGCCGTGTTTGTAACGTTCAGGTAAAAGTTCAAGGTGAAACCAATATGGGTTAACGTGAATTGTTTAAGATACTGCAAATCATTACTGGAACTTAGACCTTAATGCCTGGAGCCACGGGCAGGAAAATACTTTTATAGGCTATCAAATTATCTTAGGATAATAGTGTAATACTTTCCACTGCTGTACTGTATATGCTGTGATAGCTGAGCAAATAATACTACAGCTGGAAAAAGATCAGGATTTCGAAAGGAAGAGGTTCGTAAGCTGAGTGCTTTCACAGGAGAGGCTGTTTTTTCTGAGTTATTCTGGGGGAATATTAAAAACAAAACCAAATATACTTATTTTTTATTATTCAGCTATAAATTATTTTTTATTATTCAGCTATATAGAATAACATCCTATGATAAACAAAACCTTTAGATCATGTATCTATTTTGCATCATAACCTGCAAAGTGCTTCCTCGTTCATATGAGGTTACTTCTTCTCTGATTGCAACAATATTCTTTTGATCACATGTGTTTTCAGAACTGGCATAAGCAAATCAGGTAGCTAAGCAACTATAGCAAGCTGTATGCAGAAGTGCTGTTTTAATATAGAATCTTTCAAGCACTTGTATAGAGGAAACAAAATCCTCTTTGAAATTTTGGGCCAAAGCATATATACCATAGCACTGCTTATGATCTCTGTGGAAGGGCAGGACACCCAAAGTGCTTTTAAGGTGCTCCAAGGTATATTAAAGGGCATTAACTTCAGCACAGCTGGGCATGTCCCTAGATCCACTTATGAATACATATTTCTTATATCCTGTATGTTAACTACAGTTAACATAGCCTTAGTCATTGAGAATAATCTGCAGAGTAAGCCTATTAGGTGAGATTTAGCATCTACATTTTTCTGCTAACATCTGCTTGGCTGGCATATGTGATCTGCCTGGATGTCATGGTTTACATCCTATTTTCACTGGAGGATAATGAAACTTGATTGGTGTCTTCATCTCCTTCTCTGGTTCGCTAAGAAATATTTCTTCTTGTCAGCTCCTCCTTACCAGCACTCTTTGGCATGATCCTTAGCCAGGCCCTTTCTTAAGGGGGAGTACATGCACAGCTTGCAAGCAACCACCACCTCAGCATTGGGCGTGCAGAAAGGATGCAGAAGTTTTACTTCAGGCAGCAAGAAAATAAAGGTGGTGTAGTAATTTCCTGAGCTGGATTGTCTGCACCTCGTTCTGTCACAAACCTCTGACATATCACTATTTTAACAGCAATCAGACAGTAGTAGCTTTCTGAGGGACTTGCGTTTCCTTTTCATTCTCACAGACTGTAACGGTAGGCACTGCAGTAATTCCAAAACAGCAAAGTCCAAGAGGTAACTTAAAATTAGGGAAAATTAGACCATTTCTAATGAGATAGTTATTACACTGAATAATGAAGATTATTGGTTCTGCTCAATAAAACTGTTAGCCAATGCAAAATACATATTAAGTTAAATTACATTACATTATTTTTCTATCAACTCAGATATTCAGTGCATTGCTTTCTCACAAACCCAGGCATAACAAAATGTTGTTAAGTGCTTCCTTTTCCAAATAGCATAAAACATGAAATTTTTAAAAAACAGCTCTGATTTAAAGCCTGTTAAACCGAATGTGGTGAAGACTCATACTGACTTCAGTGCCCTGTAGATCAGGACTTCACTAAAAGGAGCATTCTCTCATACTCCCTGTGCTAAATATCTAAATACTACTACTGATAGTGAATATCTGACAGTGCTCTTAGTCTGCTAAAGAAAAGAACTTACAGTCACATACAGGTTACGTGTTGAAGCTGGATGAGCTATATGAGGCCACCAAAGTGACGGTGCTACATGTTAGGTAGGGGATTAAATCATAGGTGTCGTCAGCTGTAGCAGTGCCCATGGTTTAGGCTGAGCAGGAAGTTGTGTGGATTGCTGAGAAACAGCTTTGTGCGTTTGCTTGTCTTTATCCAAGGCAGGAAATGCACTTGCATTAAGAAAGCCTGCGCGCTGCCCCACAGAGGACGCTGTGGAGGGCAGCTAGGGCACTTCCCAAGGTTTGTGCTTATGTTGATGCAGGCTCCCACGCTCCACAGAGGTCCGGACGAATGCCCTGCCTCATGGACCTCCTTGCCCACTGGTTCACCTGCTCTTCCTTTTTGATTTACATAAAAATGGAAAATGGACTTCATAGGGAAAGTATACTTTTTATTTCCAAGGTGAAAACAAGAAGATATTATCTATTAGCTAAAAGTGAGACATCTGCTGTGCAAAACTCGGACAGTGGAGCCCCAAACTCTTTGAGGTGAGGTGACTAGCTAGAAGCCTGTTGGTTTTCCAGAGGCATGATGGGCCAGGCCAGGGCATTCCCCTCCCTGGAGGAAATCTGACCACTCAACAGTTTTTTTTTTTTTAGAAGCAGGACAAAACATCAAACCTCCAGATTTTTCAGCAAGGTACTGAGGAATGATGGTGACACTCTGGCTCTGCATCAGGAGACTCTACAGCAATAAGTTGGTGAAGGAAGGGGGGAAGCCAAGAGAGCGTTCCTGCTACCACACCTCTTCTATGCAGGTTTTCACCTAAAGGGATATGTTTCTGTAGAATATTTTGATATAAGCTAAGCCATACTTTTCTTATGGCAAAGGTGTTTGCTGTATCTGCAGTAGCAGTATATTTTATAGATTCTGAGAGAAATTAAACAAGCAATAATGATTGCATGACTAGACACGCAGCTGTGCCAACTGCCCTTGTGATTTGGGGCAGAGAGGTGAGCAAGTCTTAACTTGGTGCACCATGAACCTGGAGAAGCGCAGATTTTCCTGAATAATTTCATTTTCTTTGAGAGTGCTATTGCTCTTACAAACAGCAAGGTGTTATCTCAAATGAGGATGATAACGTGGTTAATAAGTTGCAGTACATGTGGTTATAAGGTTTTTATCATGCTTTGAAACATTTAGTAATCAACAAGATTCCTCCTTTTATGAAGCCCATTTTGTAGAGTTCCGTAAATAAGGTTCAACAGTCACAATTTCATTAGCATTATATTGTTGCCATGGTAATGTGGTACCAATTCAATTGAGGGGCTTTTCATCCTGGGCTTGTTATAGAATTGTTCTTCCTGTCAAAGATATATCTGTATGGAAACAGCAAACAGACCTTATCATCGGAATATTAGCACAGAATCTCATCATGTGCTAATTTGGATAGGAACATATCATACTATTGGCATCAGACCCAGAAGTGATCAGTGACAAGATGGAAGTTACTGAACATCATACGTGGCAAAGTCTAACTCCAGCCTGGGAAAATTACTTGCATTGTTTGCTGCAGCGTCTGAATTTGCTCTCAGAAAAGCACTAGGCTCTGCTGTGACCACCCTGCAGGAGGCTGCTGGGAGGGCACCGAGCTGCAGGTGGTCATATCAAAGGGAAAAAGCAGCAGTGGATGTTAAGGAATAAAACTTGAGCTGAAGAGGCCTCAGTTCTTCTGTCCTCCGATGGGATTGCAGCTTGCTTTGGGGGAATCACTGCCAAATGCAATGTCTTTGTTTCTCTGTCTGTAAAATGTGGATAATGACCCCGTGCCCTCCGTGTGGAGCACCCGGTGTATAACCAGTGAAAAGTGATACCTAGTACAGCTAAATATTGTTATTAAGTAAAGTAGCAATGTTTTTAACAGTTCCAGGAAAATACACTGCACAGAGCTACAATTTGAGAAATGTCACTGGGAGAATCTGGACTCGCCCAATGATACACAGAAGAGCTGGCAGACCGAGCATGCGACAGAACATATGCGCTTATGGAGGAAAAGAAAGATATTCGCCTCGTTAAAAAATCATGACAGTTTGTGGTTTTTTTAAAATAAAGAATATTGTAGGCTACAAGAGCAGTTGCTGCTGCAATCTGAGCAAGAAGAACAACAATGTAATATAAGGCAACAGCAGGGTGGCTTGTTTATTGTGTGTTGAGACATTTTCTTGTAGATTTTCATTGTTTTGTTGATGATCGTTTCCTACTTAGATAGGAAATATCTTTTTCCATCCTGACACATAATGTTCAGCCTATCATTTCTTAGCTTAATCATGTTGCGTCCTTTACAGCAGCAAGGGTAAATTATAGACAAGATAGTATTCAGTATAATCAAAGATGTGTTCCATTTTGTATGACAAGTTTTGTCTGATTTACAAAGGCAGTATCTTCTCCAGCAGAGCACAGAAAGAAAGAACTTCGCTAGCAGATGAGAAAACACCTCAGAAGAGAGGCCTGTCCTTCATTAGGATCCTATCATTCACACAGAAAACTAACCATAGCTATTACTATTATCTATTAATTTTTTTTTTGGCCATGATATAGCCAGAGGACCCAGCCGAGACCAGGACGCACTTGTGCTAAGCGCAGCGAAAACACACAGAGAGCAACAGTCTCTCCTTCAGCTGATTTATAAGCTTACGAGGCATGAGAAAGACGAGAGGAGGAAAGAAAAAGAGAGAGAGAAAGACAGCTTAAGTAATGGACTCCAGGTTAGAGAAGAAGCCAGAGGCAGAGGTGGGAGCAGGCCCCTCGTGCTGGTTCATTCGATGGGGACGTGGCTTCCTTGTCAATAATTCAATGGGACCAGGCTTCCTTCCCACAGGTGGGACTTCCAGCTGCGGGCCTGGGCAGATGGCGGGGGGCAACACAGAGATTTCGGTCACCCTGTAGTATATGTAGAATAGCAAAACGGTCAGTCTGCACAAGAATTTGGAGGCTTTGATCAGGACGCACGTGATGTCCTAGGTGAAGAAAGTACTGGCTTGGAGGTTTTCTTGTTTGCTTGCTTGCTTGCGTGCTTTCCCTCTCTCTCTCCCTCTCTCTTGAAAATCCCTGTAATGTAAAATGGTTAAACTCTGGGGGAAGAAGCATTTATCTTCTGAACAGTAAATACTTCCTTTTGCTGTATGGTGCCTGCTGACTTTACTGCTGCAGCATCCTTTTAAAATGCTTCCAGGAAATCTCATTAGATTTTAACTTTATTTTTTTTTTATTAAGGAATCTGAAGGGAGTTTATAATAATCCCAATTTAACTTTTTAATAAAAGCTGCAAATAATATGCCAGCACGTATTTGATCTCATATACATATCTGATAAGAATTCTGATTTGTAGTAAAATTTGTCAGCCATGGGTCTGTTGTCATCATATTAATGAATATAAAAGCTGGCAGCTTTACACTGGCAATATTACAGTAAGCCTATATTTTTATAGTGGTTTTGAGTACTGCATTCAGTATTGGTGAAGATTAAGATTTAGCATGCAGAAGTAATACCCATCATGATGGGACTGTCCACAGTGAACTGAGTAGGACATTTGCTTAATTAAAAGTATTTATCTTAGATGATTTAAGAACTATGTCCTACTACCGAGCTGACTGTGTAAATACTTCTCCTATAATCAGTTAAACGCTGATGACTCTCCTTATACTAAAGAGAAGAAGAAAAAGGTAAAAGGAGTGAGAGGAAAATAACAGACCCTACTCCATGAGCATTTCAAGCGCCTCAATCAGCTGACCCTGTGCCCTGGACGGGGCTGTACGTTATCACACCCCTAGCGCGGGTCGCTGCACAGAGGCCTGGCACTCTGCCTCCCCCAAATCCTCTGCCAGCTCGGCGCAGAGTCCTCCCTCGCCTCCAGCAGCAGCGCTCCCCGGCAAGGCTGGCTCGTCCGCTCCGAAAAGCCCCGCGGCGGCGGCCGGCCAGGCGGCCCCGGGACAGCGGGACGTCCGCCCGCCCGCCCCGCGCCTCGCCTGCTGACCGCTTCTGGCTGCGGCTGCTGGAAGAAATCTGTATAGACAGAGCCAAGAGCACAGGCAAGAAAGATTTCTCTTCATGCCACTCTTCATTTTCTCATTATTTCTTCTTGCCTCCGTTTTATATTCCAGACCATTTTTTTTCTTTCTCCATAAGCTAATAGGAAAAATACTGGGCCCCCCTCTAGTCATTTAATTTAAGTAATTTGTTTTGATGCTTACTAGGAGCATTCGCATGGCAACTGACAGTTATTGATATATGCTACACTGCTGAAACGCTAGAAAAAATGATCTGCGCAGTCCTGTAGCGATGCTGGTGTAGGCAACCCGCGCCGGGCCTGGGGTGCCGGGGCTGCACGGGGCCCCCAGAGACCCCCCCCGCTCGGCAGCCCCCGTCACTGCCGCCTGCCTGCCTCCTTCCTCCGAATTACACCAGAGCCGGAGCCGGAGCTGGAGCTGGAGCTGCTCGACCCATCGTGCCGCCACCTCCGGGCTGCGCCGAGTTTTCAATTATCACAACATACAGCGCAGATGCCGCGTAAAATAGCTAGCACGCCTCTAGCAGGCTGAGCGCAGTGGAAATACAGTTAAGCAGAAGTGCTGCTATAATACCAGGAGGCTGATGGGGACCGCGAGGTACCAGTGTCGCATCCTGCCGCTTTTATGCTGGCAGACATACGTTTTAGCCCTTAGAGCCTCGCTATCCAGCCAGTAACCACCAGAGGAAACGGGTCTGGGCACCTCTGCTTGTGAATAACTCATACATTTTTGCTGGTAGATTGAGACCTGGTAAGCTGCCAAAGGAAGAAACTTCTGAGATACCTAGGAACATAATCAGGCATTTGATCTGTGGGAGCTTCTAATTACATATAACTTAAAGGCGCTCTGGGATTACTCATCGTACATTTAAAACGACATATCAAGAGCGCTCTGATGTCACAGAACCAATTTGCGGCTATTTTGTCAACTCCAAATTCAGGCAAGGAAATAAAAAACTAGTTTAAGCGTCTGCTTATGTATCTGTACAAAGAGTAACAAAACCCAGCTCCTGTGTTATGATATCTAGGTGTCGGTAAAATGCTGTGAGGGAAGAGCGAGAAATGAGCAAAACATACAATAATGTACAATGTGAGTGTTATTAATTTCTAGAAAAGCTCAACAGCTAGAATTTCAGAATGTGGTATTTAGACACATGTAAAAAGAGCGACACATTAAGTGTGTTTTTTCTCCAGAGGAAAATTAAATAGGCTTACAGAGCAAATTACAATATTTAGTACTTGCAGGGCACATTCCAGTTGAGGATCACACAATAATTTGAAAATATTAATGAGTTAGCCCCACAGCTGGCTTTCAGGTAGATAATAATCATTATTACTATAAATAATAATAATAATTATTATTATTCTGGCTCCAAAGAAATGAAAATTGAGGCATAGAGAATGCATATATTTGTCCAAAGTCTGCTTTACTGCTCTAACCGTCCTTCTCTAGAGTTATTATGTATCACATTTATCCTTTTCCAAATGCTGTGTGTAACATACTTTTCGGTTCATGAGCTCTAAAAACCAACCAGCTGAGCTTCTTTACGAAACAGTTCCTGTGAACATCTCCATTTGCATTTGAATTCTCAAGCAGCAACAGTCCTGCTTTAAAAATATAAAGAAAAAAGGAATCATGAAAATCAATAAAAAATCTGTCAAGGACCCATCTGTGACTTGCTATCAGAATATTGCCAAGAAGTTCAAAGGAGCAAAGTTCATTTTAAGTCTAATGCATGATGCTTTTTGGTCTAGGGAATTAATTCAAGAGGAGTGAAAGGAGGGTAAATCCCATGAAAAACTTTGTTTCTCTACTAAAGAGCGATGCAAAGCAGGATCTCCACTCCGTGTGTGTGTGTGTGTGTGTGTGTGTGCATGCGCATGCATGTGGGCGTGTGTGTGTGAAATCCTGCATTTAGTACATGTACACATGCTGAAATACTGAAAATCTTAGACGGCAAAACACTGAGTGTGCTCACAACTCCTCTTGATGGCTGAGCATACTTGCTGCTTCTTTAAGGATTGTCAGGAAATGAGGGATCGCTGATACTGGCAAGATTAGGACTTAGATTATATATTCTGACTGGGAATATATAAAAGTTAGGAATACTTATCTGCAGGCTATTTATAGCCCCTCTTCAGGATCCAAAGTTCAGAGAGTCTCAGCCGAATTAACTCCAGGAAACAGGAAACACAGCATTAACATCATTCTAATGCACCACATTATTTTTCCTTCCCTTTTTTAACCATTAGAGTATGCAAATGTTCAGTTAACTGGTCCTCATGTTTTCTCTTTATTGAATTGCTTTCGCTATGGCAAAATAAATATTCATAAAGAAATGTGGACAATAAATCATTTCAAATAGTTCAAAGTCATTTTCTTTGTAGACTGCATATATATTCAGCTGTGACTCGCCTTTAATATTTCATTCAAAAGGAAGACTTGTAGAGGACAATAGAGATAATGTGTCAAGTAGTAATTAAAACAGGGGGTAATGATTAAAACCATTTTGATCTACATTGTGCTCTGTCAAATTCATAATCTCCTGTATTTGTTAAGATGACTTTCCACTTGCTTTATACAGAAACTCAGAATAAACTTCTGCTTAAAGACACTGTACAGAACAAAATATTTCAACCTCGAGGTTGGGGCCCTTCCCAGCTCTGGGATTTGGAGACATCCTCTGCCCCTGTCCTCGCAAAATAAAACCCAGGCAGGCACTGGCCCTCCTGCTTGTACTGCGATTCTCCAGGAAGCAGATCCAGACGCATGCCAGAAGCCAGCCAGGGGCCAGCCCAGGGTGTGTAGGTGCATGCAGCATGTCTCACCATTCAGATTTAAACTAAAAGCTCCAAAAGAAATGAAAATTAAAGATGGGGTGTGTTTATACTTTCAAAGATCTTGGTTCAAATCCAAGCAACAATGATGTTTCGTGTCTCATTATATTTGTTTAGGCTACCTAAATACTCCCACATATATGGCCCAAACTCATTATCCTTCCTGATTTATTGCTGATTTTAGGCCCTGATTCAAGAGAGCACTTACACAGAAACTTAAAGACATTGATTGAAGAAAGCGTTCCTCGTTGTATTTAATCTTGGGCAGACATTCAACTTTGAAATCAATTGGTCTTATGAGCAGCCATGACCT
Organism: Struthio camelus; assembly: GCF_040807025.1. Classification (NCBI taxonomy): domain Eukaryota; kingdom Metazoa; phylum Chordata; class Aves; order Struthioniformes; family Struthionidae; genus Struthio; species Struthio camelus. Next base: position 16,879,020 of record NC_090949.1, read on the forward strand.
TGGGGTCTAAATGGTTGCTGAATCAGTGCATTGACAGAAGGATACTGGAAAAGATAATATCCATGTCTAATCAAGATTATAGTCTCTATTTTCAGGGGAAATTACCCATAGACAACACATTATTCTGCTCAAGAAATCCATTTTATGGCATTTATTAGAAAGCCCCAACTCACATTTTCTGTGTATGCCAAAGAGACGCCAGATGAACAGTGTCATTTCTTGACAGTGTATCAAATATTCTTTAAATGACAATATAAAACACAGGACAAGTACTGGCACAAGGGACCAGATGCGGCAGCCTCTTGAAGGACGGGTGGATGGGACGAAGGTGATTCTGCATGCCCATGGACTTCACGACAATTGCATTTGAAATATCCTGTTACAGAATATCTAGAAATGAAACTCCTTCCTGAGAGGGATCACGTTTATATGGGATATCTGCTCAGTTTACATAGGAAATTATCAATGATCACATATTTCTATTACATGCTGAGAGCAGCAAGAGTTAAAAAAGTAGATGTTTCTGGTATTGTGGTATACAGGTTATACAAGCACAACTATGGCCAACTGTATGAGATTACAAGAAGCAGTTGGTAAAAATATTGCTGCTATGATACATGAAATAAAAAAATCTCGCTATCCTTAAAAACATTTCACACTTAGTCATTTTTACTATAGTATATAGATGGCAAAAAGGAGCTCTTAGGTGCTGCTCATAGAGTTAAACACAAAGACAGAAGGGGAATAAATTATGATAGGCTCCCTCATGTTATATACTTCAATGAATGATGAGTATGAAGATCCTAATGCGATGCAGGAGGAGTCCCTGATTGTGACCTCTCTGTACAGCTGCAGAAGCATAGCGCGACCCACATTATTCCACTGGTTTCTGGAGCAGAATTTAGGAATAAAACAAGGAGCAGGTGCACAACGTCCACTAGACTCATAGCAGTGGGGACTCCCACAGTTACCTGTGCCTAACACTGCCTATGCTTGGTTTAAAGATGATGAATAGAGAATATACACTGCTATTTTGCATGCCCATTGCATGCAAGCTACCTGTACCGCACATAAGCCAAGCCAAGATCCCTTAGCTCAAAGGGCAGACTGTGAAGGGAAAACACAGAGGGTCAGGACCTATCTTCTCCTACTGCATAATTTTCAAATAATCAAGAAAAGGCTGAGCTCCTGCCTCTTTTCTGTCATATCACCTACTCCACCCCAGAAGAGGGTGAGGTTAGAGCAAATCTGCAAACTGAAACAGTTGCTGCCTCTGATAGGTATTTCCACATATGGTCACAATTGGAGCTAGATTTGCTTAATGTAAGATCACCTGCTCTCAATGAACTCAATTGGTGCCTAGCAGGGGCAGAAAGCTTATAGAGCTCATGGGGAGCAGGAGCAGCTCCTTGCTGGATGGCAGTTCCCTTCCAACACGAAGAGTTACAGGAAGGAATGACAGTGCTGCACTATGGTGCTGGGGCCTCCTTAATCAGTTTTTCAGTTTCTGCTGAAGTCTCACTGATTTGGAGCCCTTACTTATAGAGGTGAGATTTGTTACTGATTTAAAGAGTCTAGGGTTTTGCTTTTTCCATTTTTTCTATTATCTTTGAGTAGAGTGCTGTAAGGCCCCAGAGAAAAAGCTAGGTGTTTTGCCCCCCTTCTGCCCCCCCCCCCCCCCAGTTTGTTCAGTTTGCTAGTGTTTATACTGTTATATTTTGGGGGGAAGTGGAAGAAAGTCACACACTCTTTTCTGTTTTAAACAAAAACTTGTGTGCCCATGCATATTTGTCAGGAGTTAGTCTCCTGGTTAATTTAAGAAGATTATCGTTTGTGCCTAAAAATCCCTTTGATCAGTCTACTTTTTAGTGTTATTTTCTGGCTCTGCCTGCCAATGTTGGGCTGAATTCTTAGTGTTGATTTGCACTGACTTCAGCAGAGCCATGCTGACTTCCAGCTGCTGAGGAGCTGGCCTGTTAATGTCACATACTAATCACTCTAGCTTTCTTCCTTTTTTTTTTTTAAACACTGAAAGGACTAATTCACTGTTTTTCAAACAGGCAGTAATAAGAAAGATGTTAAGCCCTCCAAATCACAAGCAAGGAAGTCATACAGATGCCTATAGTTCACATGTTTTAACAACAGTTTAGCACATACTGTTGTAGCTCCCCATGGAGCCAAAAAAATTGTTGAGCATGGCGTGTTACATTATGCTAACTTCACACCCTGCTGCGGCACTCAAGCTAATGTGAGGTGAAATATAACAGAGTACAGTTGCTAGATGTAGGAGAAATACTTCTTAAAGCTCAGCTGCTGAAGTTGGGGTGGGGGGAGGGATAAAGAAAAAATATTTCCTCCCTGCTAGCATGTTTTTTTTTTTTCCAATAATTACCTGGAAACTGTGAAGGCACCTAAGGTAGACTGGGTGGAAGGAACCACTAACCTATCCTGTGCTGTAATATGATTCATTTTGTTACATCCAAAGCATCTTTATCAGAAGGATATTTCGCCATGAGATTTTTCTTTTTTCTCTTTCAGTGCTCTGGCCTCTCTCCAAGCAGAGGGATAATTCCAACTCATAACAGATGTAGACCATCTCCTAAGACTCGGGATCAATCGGACAGAAGGTGACTGTTCTCATTAACACTTTTAAGATTACTTTGGTTTAAAAGTCTGCTTTGCGTCCTGCAGGCTGTTATTTATTAGAATAAATGCTACAAAAGCAGCCATTGTATGCCTGAAAAACAACAAAACTAGACCGAGTTTATACTCAATTGTAAACAGTTTGTCAGAGGAATAAGAAAGAATATGAGGCTGCTAATGCTGTGACAGAGTCAAAAGGGGAAAAGCTCCGCATGGTAAAAGGGCAAGTGAGAAGAGGGGATGAAGAGCAGGTGGTAGAGTGGGGACAAGGGGACGGAATAACAAAACAAGGGGGAAAAGTATTAAAGACAGAAGCTGAGAAAGAATAAACATGTGCAGCCCCAGGGGTATGCCTGTGGCACTTCAGAAAGGTCTGAGCAACTTTCAGAAATAGTAAAAACAGAATGAAGAGAGGAAGGGGAGGCGTGACAGCATGTAGCAGAGACTTGGAAGAGAATTAAGCAGAAAAACATAAGGCATGCTCTAGTTATTTATATGTCCTCCCACACTTCTTTGCAAAACATCCTCTGGCTCTGTTAATGTGGAGGTAGGAAGAGAACAGGCAGGTGTAATGGCTTAATGTTGCTGTTGTGTCTTGAGGCTAACTTGTTTGATTTAGGAAATCAGTGTCCTGAATATAGGTAGAGCCCATTTGTAAAAGCATAGAAGAAAACTACTGTGGAGTGTAAATCAGTAATAGAAGTGATATCTCTGTGTTAGAAACTTCAGATACTCAGTTACTTAAGTAAGAATCAGGGTGTTGCCATGTTAAAGCTTGGCCCAGATACTCATATTTTGAGCACCTTTCTTCACTCTCCATATTCAGTATCTCTGTCTTCTGTGGAAAAAATGGAAATCCCTGAAGTTTATGTATGGTGAATTTTAGATAAATACTAACTATTGTATATAATCAAAACCAGGAAATATACTTGATTCTGTCAGTGCAATTATCAGTAATAAAAATGGGTCCAGAGTCTGTTCATGATACCGCACTCTGCAAAAAAGGTTTAAAGGTCTGTTTTGAGACAGTATGTGATAAGAGTTCAGCTTCTGCTGTGGACATAGCTCTGTCTGTCCTATGGAGTACATTTGGTAATGCCTTGGGCTCCCCAGGCACAGCCCTGGGGTTTATGCTTTCTGAGAAAGTGTGTGGTGTAGAGTATGTGTTGTTACTGCTTGTACTGAACTTGCTGGATAAAATTGTGCCTTGGGTTAAGCTCCGTTTAGCTGAGTTAATCTTAATATTGAATGTATTCTTCCTTTTGACTGTTTCAGTGGCTACTTGACAAGAACTTATGAAGGCTTTTTAATTTGATACTGTTTGTGATGTAGCGATGGCCACTCTTGGTTATGTTCTGGACTCCTTACTTGCACAGCACATCCCTCCAAATACTCCTTGAAGTTCATGGGCCTGATAGCCCCTGCCTTCACAAGCAATCTGGAGTCCTCCAGAAAGGTGGCTCAGAAAAAAGGCTTAATTGTAAGTGGGCATCTCAGTGGTCTCCTGGCATAAGCAGCAGCTTCCTCATGTGTCATCTGATGAGAAACTATTTGCACCCTTGCTTAGGGTGGCTTAAGGCTTCCTTCACTGGAACAGCTTTGTTGCAGCTAGATATGGATGACTGGAAAAATTAACTCCTCAATGTTCCATCAATGCATTTGAACAAGCACTATGTTTTGATTTAGCAAAACCAGATATCATGGATAATGACTAAATGATAATGTTGGCAAACTTAGAATTTTGCAATATACAGAATTAAATACTTTCTGCACTGGATATGGTGAAACTGAAGTGTGGGAAGCACATGTGATCCTGAAGGAGGATGCAAAGGAAGCTTTAATCCATCATCATTCCCTGATGCTAAGCTTGCTCAGTATTGCCTTTGCTTCCTTTTCCTCTGCTACAAATGAAGCAAGGTGCAGCTGATGGGCAGCATGTTAGCAGAAAATCTGAGGCACAGGGAAATCTCACCCATATTTTGAGGCTTGCAGGGCCAGGATATAATAGCAACCCTTAGCCTAGAGTTAGTAGCTACTGTCAGCTGCAATGGAGTAATACAAATGAGCCCTCGTGCGGCTAAGAATCTGGCCTCCAAATGTTTTCTTGAAATAGTAGACACATGAATGGTCTGGTTTACTTTTTAAGTTGGAAAAAGTTAATTGAGAAAGACTTAAATCAATACTTTATTTAATTTAAACCTGATGCCACCAAGTAGCCTGCCTCTGAGCAACTTTCCAATGGAGGTTTGCAATCTTCCCAGAACTTGATGGTATTTTGATGAGTAACGTCGCTAGCAGGCTAATTTTCTAGCTAATTATCATCAAACACCTAGGCAGACTTTCTGCGAAACTAGATATGCTTTGAAAAAAATCCCTTCAACCATGGGTGTAAGGGAATTCCAAATTCATTGGTACACAGATTTTTCAAGTCTTAAACTAGTGGTTAATTATGATATCTTGATGGTAAAATACAACATTTCATAGTTGGTAGATAGCAAAAATAACCAGTTCTGAAATTAAAAATGATAATCCATAGACAGCTTTAATTTATAACATATTAAAGCTACGGATTTTTTAGTTGCATACCATGTTTTCTTCTAACTCTGGTTTGGACAAAGATTTTATGCATATTTGATTTTGTTCCAAAGTGCTCTATTTCAGCTTAACAAAAATCACAGGTCTATGTAGAATTTGTCAGGGTCATAATTTGAAATGTATAGTCCTATTCCAGAAACACTTTGAGGATGCACTTGCTCATAAATATTTTTAGTCCAGTAGTCCTGTCTTTGTTTTGTTCTGTGGAAGTAGCATGAGATGGAGGTGCTGAACTGAAAGGGAAACATGTTACTGAAGAAAGCAAGGCCAGCTATATCTCTCCCTGGCAGACTGTCCTTTTGAATATATCCTGCTCCTCAGGCTTGCCCTGCCACATCTGTACTGAGCTGCAGTTGTTCTATGTCATGCTACTCAAGCAGTGCGCAATCAGATCCAAAGCAAACTGTTCTTATGGCTTTAATGGGGGACCTTTGTAATCTTTAAATGCCTGGTATGTACTTGCAAAGCATATAACCCAAAAACAGTGGACACTTTAAGTTTATGATGGGAGAATAACAAATAAGCATAACAAACAGATGGGATAGCCAGTATGTTACAACGTGGTTCAACTGTAGGACAGGCTACAGGGAGTGGGAGCTCCTTAGCTGATGTTAATTGTCATCGCTCCATTCACTTTGGTATTTACAATAGCTTTATTTATAGGATTACGATTAATTTTTTCCATGAGCAAGAAAAAGAATAAAAAATAAAAGGCCTTTAAAGTTCTGTGATGTCATGATTCTTTCAGGCTTATAGGGAACATATCCAACGACAGTGATATAGGCTCTCTGCAATAAGTGTGAAATGACAAGTCTGTATGTACGTACAATCGCATTGTCAGTAGCTGACAAGCTTAAAAAAAAATGCTTTGGCTATGGAAACTATCAAAGCAAGTGTTTTGAAGCATGTGGGAGGGATCCTTCAATTTTTGTGAATTTTTAAAGCAGGGATTTGTTGTGTGGGCTAAAAGGATTGTATCTGTCCCTCTCCCTCCCCGAGTCCTAGCTGGGTAGAGATCACGCATTCCCAGCCTGCTGTTGTGGTCATCGTCTAACTGCAGGCACCTCTGCTGAAGGTGGGATACAACTCAGTCAGAAGTTGCCATAGCAAGATATTGTTATGCTGTTTGAAAGAGTAACATCTTGGACATCTAGGAGCTGCAATGAGAAAAGTGAAAATCATTACAAATTTGGGGAAGGAGCTCTACTGGACATAATCTTAAAAAATGAACAAAATGAGAACAGAAAACCCCCAAACCCACGCTTCAGTGCTCCTTTGTGTATGGAGTTGAATGGATGCCTCCAGAAACACCATAACAGTTGCAGCCTGGCTAAGAGCTGACCTTGCATAAGGTAAATAACACCTGGTGAAAAACAGTAATTTTGTGGTAGGTATACATTTTGGTCTCTTCCATGTAAGCTTATTTTCCTGTGTCAGACCTTTAATACAATATATGGCAAAAATGTGTAAAAAACATGATGAGACAAGTAAGGGCATGGTGTCTACAAGAGATCTGGTGGACTGGTATTATGAGGCAAATGGTAAAGAAGGCTGGAAAGGTAGAAGGAGGAAACAAAGACAGACTTGAATTTTTGCATTTCATCAAACCCCAGAAATTTAGGCATGAGATTGTATATTTAGACTTATTTGGTAGGAGAAGACTTATTTCTGAAAGCATGGTGTGTCTCATTGTGTATAGCATTAGTCATATTCAGTGGAAATAACAGTCTGTGTTGATGGATAATGTTTGTGATAAAGGGTTAATTTCTAGAAGGGAACTGATTTAACTCAAAGTTTTTTGATCAAATTGACTCTGCTTGGTTTGATGTAGTGATCTAACATGACCTTGATTAAATTAGAGAGAAAATGATGCAGACTGCTTGTCCTATTGACAATTGCTGTCTTAGGCTAGGGTGGCAGTGAATTAACGTCTTGCCTGTATTTTGAAGGAACCTTGGGTAGGAATTAATTTCTCCTGTTCATTTCAACCTTGCCAAGAAGGCAATAATTATTGATGATTGTCAAGTTAGCTATTTCTGAAGTGGTGAGACAGGTTTCTGGAATTTGCTTAAAATGGTTTGAGATAGATGATCAGCCTAGTAGCTTAGCAAGGACATAGGGGTGCACTCAGAAGTCATTTATATACCTGAGCAACAGCTCTCCAGTCAGGTACTGAGACTGTGGCCAGTCATCTTTATCATCTTGTTCAACAATAGCTGGTTGCAACAGCCACATCCAAGACCTCCAGTTGAAGAGTCAATTCTCTTCAGAGTAGTGAATAGGTCCTGGGTAAGAGTCAACTCTGGCAAGGTAATGAAGAGTAATTTCCTTGAATCTGTCCTATGGAAAACTTGGTTAAGTTTTTGTCCTTTCCCAATTTGCTGGAAGCTACAGAGGAAAAGATGTACTGGTCTGAAATGCAAAGTCAAGTCAGAATGTGTAACTGAGCACGAATTAATTTAATAATGGTTACTTTTATTTCTGCTTTCCACTGCCTGGGTGAAAGGGCAGGCTGCTGCTGTGGATATTTTCTTGTTTGGAGCTGGAATGAAACAATTGGCTTGTGTACTGAACAGGTATCCTGTAAATCCAGACTTGAACTGGTGCCTAGTAGTGAAAAGTTACTGTCTGATTATTAATGCTGAAAAATTATTGTAAAAAATGTTTTAACCCTTATGGTTAGGGTTGATTGCTGTGCTATGTTTTGAGATGCTTCATTTTTTGCTAGTACTTAGCTGTCTTGAGTTAATATTACACAGAGTCAACTAGGGATTGACATTCCAAGTGATGGAAGAGAGGAAAGAGTTGACTTTTGATGTCAAATACTCTAAGTTGTTGAATTTCTCTTTTCTATCTGTTTATTTTCATGGTAAATTTGAAATTGGGCTGGTTCTAGGAAATAGTATAGAATTGCTGTCAAAAAGAACGTATCTGTTTTTTCTAAAGTTAAAATTCTAGGTTCAAATTCATTAAAGGATTTTTCAGTTGAAAAGAACTGGTTTAGAAAATTGTTTAGATAAATTCACATTAACAGAAATCTTCCAAATGTAGAAATACCTGTTTAAGGCATAGTATATATTCTCACCTTACTAGTAAACTTTGCCTCTTAGTATTAATGGGTATTATATGTGCACATCAGTGTGTAACCTTACGCCTTTTGCACTTTACGTTTTTCAGTGGGTCTGGATACAAGAATTTTTATGAACTGTAATTAAACACTAAGTGAAATGTGCTTTCGCAGCATATAAAAACAAAATATTCTAACATGTGGATTAAGTTCCTCTGCAAAAGTATTAACCCTTTGACAAGGAGCTAATGCTTTTTGACAACTGGGAGACAACAAAGTTGAGGTGTGGCTTTGGCAAAGAGAATATCCTGCCTATCACTGCCTTGTAACATACCCTGGTTAATGCTAGTGTTTTGGGGCTTCCGTTTCATCGTGTTTCCACTGCAACCATTACTTTACCTCCAGCTATTACTTATGCAATGTTAAGCACTGTAGAACAGTTCCCTAGCTAAACCGTTTTTCAGGAGTATTTCATTGTATGGTTTGACTTAAAATATTCAAGCTACTTAGCTGTATCTATTATTGTTGCTGGGTTTTATAATTGTACTCAACAGGCCAGTCATAGCTGGGATCTGCTATACTGAGCACTGCAAAGACCTTGAGAGAAGCATAGCCTCTGTTCTGAAAATAATTTTCAACTTCCAGTCTTTAACTCTGTTTAAATCTTGCAGTAGCAGTGATGCATTTCATTGTGCATATGGCTGCAACTGCTGAAGTCACAGGCCAGGGTAAATGGATCACTTGCAAGTTGACGGTATGCTCTATATGGGGCTAACTCAGGGGCATATAAAAGGTATGAAAAATGTGCAGAGTCCTGTGTACTATTTATATTGAGCCCTGGGGAACTGAGAAAGCTTCAGTATTTTGGTGACAATCCAGTATATACTCAGGTAACAAGAAAAAGAAAGTTGTAATTTGTGTGCTATAGTATCTCTAAGTGGGAAGATATCTTTTAATATAAAGCTGTTATGTGCTCTGACACTGCTAAATAACTAGTATCACTTGTAAACTGTCACCTGCAAGTAAGTCCTCAAGGACTGTCATGCATTGTATATATGTTAGGTAGAAGGAAAATGTTCATGTTACAAAAACAGATGAGGTAACTGTTTACTGTTTTCTCTTTATTGTTAAAACTAAGATTTCTCTGGTAAACCTGTCTACCTGGTTGACTTACCATGACACTAGTGTGTAGTACCTACTAGTTGCATGCTTTTTCCTTTGTAATGTCATTAGTACTTTAACAGATTCTACAGTGCAGTCAGATTTTTGTTTGGGCGCAGAGTATAACTGAGGGCTTTAAAAAAGATATTAACCTAGCCTAAAACTGCTGTTCCTGGTCATTGAGAATAGTTGGGATTTCAGCCATTGGAAATGGATGTAATGAGGAGATAAAGGATGAGTTGCAATTATTCACAGGGGCATTGAGTTTCCATCTATTTTCTTTAGGAAAACACAAACCTGATTGCTTTTTTTCTAACTCCTACAGGGAAAAAAAAATCTAAATGTTTATACTAACACTTTCTGTTTTAAGGATGTTAATTTGGTGGTGGCTTTTATTTACCAAATAGTCAACATTTAAACAAGCAAATAGCAGCCATTTTGTTTGTCAAATGCTCATCTTGTGAGCTGTTTGAAAAGCTGTCAAAGTTGAAATTGGTCATGCTGCAACTATAGTGACTATATCGGCAGTATTTTCTACATAATTCAAAAGACCAATTCATACTGTGCCAGTATCTGCAAAAAACCACAGAACTTCATAATTTCTATGCAACCACCTTCTGATGCTCTGGCTGCTGTCAGGAGGAGTGAATGCACACCAATAGCCAAGTGAGGATGCTCTTTGTGGTGTCTCTGTTCTACAGACCAACCCTCTGACTTTTCTGCCTTCTCTCTGAAATGGCAAGCATAAAAGAAGTTCATTTTGCACAGTTGTAAGCTTAGGCTGTAAGTCACCATCTCTTGTATTTACTTGAACACAGAAATACTAGCTGTTGCTAGGAGTTAGGTATGTAGTAAACACTTTTCCTAATAGCTTTAGTCTGACTTCTTGGAGGCTTGGAAATCTCCTCTCCATGGGAGGGAGAGAGGATTGGAAGGGCGGTTTGCACAGGAGAGAGCTAGCTAACATTTGCAGGCATTTTTAATCTCAGATGGACGCACATTTTGTCCTACTTCTGCTGCCTGGTGAAATGGCTCTGAACCAAGTCTCATTCAAGAGGGAAACCTGACCCTTGTCAGAAATTTGTTGCCACAGGAAATGTAGAAGATGCAAGCAGTATTTGGTTTCCATGTAAATGGTCTCATCCTTCAGAAGACCCTTACTTTACTTCATGATTGCCCCAGAGGTCTGTGCACCTGGAAAGTCGCACCTTTTGCTTCCAGCACCCAGTGCTGAGAGGAATGTGACTCCCCTCCCACCCCCACCACCATGGGGTCTCAGTGGACACTAAGTGATTAGACATGGTAATATTGCTCTGCAGCGGAGGCTTTTTTGCCCAGAAAAGATCATTTGGTCTGATGTAACTGAGTGGCCCTTCAGGATCTCTAAAATGAAGTCCAGGATGCTCTTCCTGTAAGTAGGTTAGAACTGGGGAGGAAGAGGCTGAACACCTCCAAATCCCATCTTAAACTATGGCATATATAAGTGCTTTTATCTGGGAAAGAATCTTGCTGAGTATATGCATGTTTTAGACTATAAACACTCAGACTTGCTGGCTATTCTGTCTCCCTAAGGCCAAGCAACATGAGAAGCACAGGAGAGGACCAAAAAAATTCAAGAGGCACATAAAGAGAAAAGGCTCTCAGACCAGTGCAAACCCAGGATATTGACTTAGCAGTCCTCAGGCTTAGTGATAAGTGTAAGATTTGTCTACAGATGTCATTACTGGGGACTGGGTGGGGGGGAAAAAAACAAGCCAGATTTTTTCCATCCCCCAAAATAACTGAAGAAACATTTGGTGGCATTTAAATAGGAAAATGCTGTGCTGTGCTAGTAACAAGTTTTACTTTTTAATATTTCTTTGAATTGCATGATAGTGATTATCAAAAGATGTTTGTAGTGTAAAAATATGTAGGTTCTTTTTGCTTAATTTTTTCCCCAGGATGATCATGTTGAAACTTTTGGTCCTTGAGACATCTAAAAAATTATAAAGCAGTTTAGGGACAAGCTTTTGTTTACACTGTCACAGATGGCTGGAATACATTAGTGGACTCACTAAAGAGCAGTTCATTTTAGTTTAAAATGCATTTGGACACTTATCAAAGCTCACATGGTGGCCATTTTGTTATGTATTTGTCTATTTTTGCTTTACAATTCCAGGCTCAAAGGCTATGTCAAAGTAAGGGTCAGGGTTTGATTTTGCTGTCCTAATTCTCTAAAATAATTTATTTTACATATGTATATACACATATATACACACTTTGAATTCTGCTACTGTAGCACACTTTGGGCTGTTCTGCGTGGCTACTCCTGAAGAGCACTGCAAATCCAAAAGGAGCAGATTAGCAGGGCAGATTTGTCTGTTACATTTAACTTTATTAGTATGAATATTTAAATAAAGCATTTCCCTCAATTGGTGAAGAAATGTGTCAAGTTGTAACTATATGTCCCCTTTTCATGTCAACACTGCTACTTGGAAGAAGTAGTGAGAGCAAAACTTTTCAGATTAACTTTTGAGATGAGATCCCCATGGTTCGGATTAGGAGTATGAGGGTGGCAGGGCTGATCTGTGGCTCTTTGCCTCTGCAGCCACATGCCCCTGATGGACCTTTCAGAAAGAGTATGGCAAAACCTCTCCCTCACTTCACTTCCCTCACACAAACTCTTGCTTCCTCCTTGATACCAGTGCAGTGAAGACGCCCAGCACGGATGTCCTCTGGAGCTGGCATCAGTGCAGCCACTTCTTTCAGCTTTACTCTGTGTGACTTGCCTTATCCTGAGGAAGTCCTCACCACTCTACTGCTACTCCTACTGTAAGGGAAGAAATCAAACATGTAGCTGTATGAGAGCCTTTTGGAAGCTTGCCATATTCCTGGTATTTTCTTGCTACTTCCATTTTCCTCTTGAACCCTCCCTTTTAACTGAGGTACAAGTCTGTGCTATTAGAGCAAGGTGCTCAGGCAAGGTGCAAGAGCAATTTGGACTTGCTTCAGGTTTTCTTGAATCCCATGAATTTGACAGGTGAGCTCCTTCAAGTGTAATGAGTGATGTAGGTTGCCAAGTCAGATGTTCAAGTGTCAGGAGGTGCCGGATAGGAGGCTCTACCCTTCCCCCTCCATTATATGCAACGAATGAGGAGACCAGTCCTGGAGCAAACATCGGGTAAGCTTAAAGGCTGCACAGCAGGTTCAAGTTACAACTGCACAGCAACCTGAAGTCCAGAATGGCCCATTTTTCAGTATATGAGATGATATTAATTAGAGGCAGTTTTGAGGAGGGGAGAAAGTGGGAAGTTGCTTGTATTATATGCCAGTGTAGCGAGTTCTCTAGGCTCCCTAATGCATCATTGTCAGGATTTGAATGCTGAACTTCCAGAGCTATGGCTTACCCTTTAAATTCCCAGATTAGCTACTGCAATGGCTAGAGGAGGAGTCTTTTGTTTTAGATTGCAGGTTGTTTTCCTGGAAGCATTTGGTGAATTTGAAGGGCATGGCCTCCTTGCTGCCTGCTGCCTTGCCCTCCCAGCAAGGCAGCTGTTCCCAACATGAGCTTGTCGCTGCTGTGGTGGCAGCGAGCGCCTGGAGCTTTTATAGAAAGTTCATGTGCAATTATTTTGTTGGCATGTGAGCAAATTTTACCTGAACAGCACAAGGAACAAAAGGTTAATGGCAATTTTCAAAAGCCTATAACTCAACCAAGCCTCAACAGTCTTTCACGCCAGAAGTGAAAGTTAGGTCTTTAGTATCAGTGCTTTGTTTCTGCTGTTTTCAAAACCCTGCTGAGGAGAAAAAAAGTCATAGGCTTAGCATCTCTCCAGGAAAAAAGCCCAAACTATATTTAGGCTGTGTGATGCTGTTTTTAAAATCTTATCTCTGCTTTGGGAAGTGGGACTATTTAATATTCTGATGAATGTTGTACATGTCTTCCTGTTTCTGTTCATATGTTTACTGAAACAAAGTTCAGTTTAAGAGATGGGCTTCTCTTGCCCAGTGCTGGTTGAGCACTGTGTGCTGCAGCTGAGAAGCTTCATCAGGAGTGATCCATGGAGAGGCCAGTCAGCCTTCCGGACCTGCTGGGGGAAGGTTGGCCAGGAGTGATCCATGGAAAGGCTGGCCTTCCAGACCCGCTGAGGGAAGCGGGTGACTGTAGCAGGCTGATAGACTGGCTGGCTGTCATGGTTTACAGCCATAGTGAGTTGATTCTTGGGAGATGTGTGTGGGAGGCTAATAAGGGAAGTCTTCTCTGTTAAGAAATGCAAACTGTGATTTGAGGCAGGACACAGCTAGGTCTCTGAATCCCATTCTCTGGCCTTGTACTTACTGGCAGAATAAGTCCTGCTTTATTTAGAGGGGAAAAACTACTTCCTGTGGTGTCTAAATGCTGTTACTCTTCACTGGTTCCATAAAGCAAAATCTTGAGGGTGTCAGGTCCATTTGGCTTGGTAGGTAACCCAATGGTGACCAAGGATCTATAACCTGGAAAGCCAAAGAAAATGTCTGTGTGATGTGACACTTTCTCAAAAAGAACTAGAGGTTCCTCAAAAGGGTGTAATCCATAACGGGAAAACAGGGTAAGAGATAGCAGCAGCCACTGGACACTTATTCTAAGTCTTGTCTAAGGTAATGCTCCTCTAGAATGCAGATATGCAAACTGTATAGTTTTGTGCCTATTACATTTGTTATTTCACATGAAAATATTCCTCAAATTACAGGGCTAATACATTTGCTCCTGACCTACAGGAGTATATTTTACTACAAAAGTGCACCTATACAACTCCATAGTTAGCAAAGACCACTCAACCATGTCAATATTAAAGAAATGAACCAAAAAGATTTGGACATGTTGGAGATAAGTACTAGCAATGCAGGGGATACTGCTTCTGATTTTCCTGCTGACACTTTATCTGCTTTGCATGGGTGATTGTAATCAGCAAGAATTGTTATGTGATAGTGCTGAAGCAGAGACTTTAGAAAACGCAGCTTGCACTTGAGGCACAAAAGACCACAACCTTATTTCTCCACATATTACCAAAGAAACAATCTCTGCTGGGGATCTCAGAACTGCTCATATAGAGATGGGAAGAAATAAAATAATTATAACACAAAATCCATGTTCTTCCATGAGAGGCATTCTTTCAGACATGAAAGGAAAAGGCAAAGCTATTCTCTGCTGCACCAAAGGGTCATCAGTGTCCAGAAGCTACTTAGACTTTGAGTCTTTTTAAAAAGCAAATAAGAGTGGAAAACCTTTATCCTTTTCATGCTGTAATACAGAGGGGCAGAATCGGGAGCTGACTGGATGAAGTTCGTGCTGAAAAAAGCATGCTGAGGGCCAGAGCTGGGATTCCCTTTTGGGATGGGGGAAGGAGCGTGAGGAACCGGCTTTCCTGTTTGCTTGCCAAGCAAAGATGGGTCGTAATTATATTTCTCTGTTCTTGTGGGATGGAGGGAAAAGCTTTGAAGGACTTTGGGGACCGAAAGGTATGGCTACTTGGAAGTGCTGCCTAAAAACTGATGCGGTGATCAGCTGTGGTGTGTTTTTTTCCCCCCAAAGGCAGAATATTTACTTTTGCTGTTTTAAAGGCTGTGGGGAAGGAAGAAGTTTATTTGTGCGCCTGCCACGGCGGGGAAACTTACTTCAGGGGCACCATGAACAACAGCGTGGCGGCTGTACCGAAAACACCGCCGTGCTTGGGAGAGGGGGCGCGGGGGAGGCCGCTGCGCGCCCCGCGGCCCCCGCCGGAGCGGAGCAGCCGCCCGGGCCGCCGCTCTGCCGCGGGGGCCGCCCCGGAGCCGCCCGCCCTCGGGGCGTTGCCGGGGGCCGCGCCCCGCCCCGCCGGGTTCCTGCCGCGGCCGCTCCAGGGCGGGCGGGCGGCGCGATGGCTGGCGCGCTGAGCCGGGACCCGGCGGACATTGAGGTACCGCGGGACGCGCGGCCGCAGCTAGCGGGAGGGGGCGGCGCCGCCCGCAGCGCCCGGCGAAGTTCGGCGGAGGCAGCAAGTGTCCCCGCGGCGCGGGACGTCCCGGTCCCTCTTGTCGGGGGCTGCTCCGCCGCCGGCCCTCCCCGTCCCTGTCACCGCCCCGGCGGGCGGAGGGGGCCCCTGCGCAGCCTCGGCGAGGTGGCCGGGCGCTCCCGGCGCCGCCGCCCCCCGCACGGCGAGGCGGCCGGAGCGGCGGGAGCTCCGCGCGGGCCGCCCGGTGGGAGCGGGCCGCCCCCGTCGCTGCGCGGCGGCGCTGGCAGCCCGCGCGGTTGCGATCCGAGTGAACTTTCCCCCAGCGCTGGCTGGGCCTTGCAAGGCGGTTGTAGGCCTCAGCTGCTTTAGAGAACCTAGTAAAGAGGGAGCGACGACCTGCCGGTTGGCGGTGGGAGAGGTTCATGGCTTCTCGTTCCGGCCGGACGCGCAGCTCTTTGCGGTGCTGTGCCCGGGAGTTCAAAATAGCAGCGTTAGGGTGGTGGGCGACCGCAGTTCATCGAGTGACCAGCCGTGTGTAACGTGTGAATCTTCACGTCGGTGGCTTGAGGGCGCTTCTGGGTCAACTGCAACTAAACTTTATCATTGGTTTTCTTACTGAGTTCTTGCGTCCAGTCCGTTTCCAAACTAAGCTGCTGCTTAGCCCATGACGGGTGTCCAGAAATGCTCTTGTGGACCTCTGTCAGAAGTGAAACATGGAACGGGCAGGAAGAACAAGCTGTCGTAGAAGTTCCTGGAAATTATGGAGGCACTCTGGTATGAAATCAGTACTGTCGCTGTTGTATCTGCTTGGCGTTTCAAGAGCAGCAAATTCAGAGTGTTTTTTTTAAAGCTATCAAAAGTTGTGAAGTGTGTGTTTCTGTTTTTGTTGTTTTTTTTTTTTTTTAAACCAAGGCTTTTGGGTACTACTTTCAAAATTCTCTAGTAAACTACTTCTGGTGTTAGAATTGTTTTGTATATCTAGATAAGTATGACTCAGAATCAAACAATATGTTATTGTAGTATCCTGCGTTGGCAATACCACGCAGTGCCGTATGATTTTTGGAGACTAGTGTTTGTTTCACTTTCAGGTTGCAAATATAAACTTTGGTCAATGTCGTCTTGTTTGTGTTTTGTTTTCAGTACTCTTAAATTAGCAAGGAAGTGAAACCAGTCTACTTTTAACCAAATGTATTGTCCTTTGCCCATCTGGTTGACTAAATTTAGTCACTGTGTGATTTGTCTTCCAGATGAATATGTCAATAACTGCTGATAGTCTAATTGTAGTGTTCTCTCTCTCATTTTTTTTCTTGAGACTTTTTTGGGAGAAGACCTAAGAATAGTTTCTTTAAAAGCATAGTTTATTTTTCCTTTGGAGTAGGAAAAATGCATGTTAGTTAAGTCTACACTATTGCAGATAATAAATTTTCTCAGGAATCTGTTTTTCTGAGCAGAGAAGCTCATCTACGTGAGCAGTGACAGCACAGCTTGAGTATTTTGGTCACTTTATTGGCTGGAATCTAAGTATTGATCAGATGGTTTCACAAGAACTTATTTATCTCAATGGCCAGGCTCTCACACAACATAATTCATATAATTACAATATTTAATATGATCTTTGGAGTATTGATACTATTTTGTCATTCAGACAGTTAAGGCCCTATCAGAAGACTGATATCACTGGTCAAAGAGGAGCCAAGTATCTGTGCTAGAAGTAACTCAAATCAAAGCAACTTTGAAAACAAGTTATTAAAAAAACAAAAAAAAACCAAACCACCACACCAGAAGGTTGTCCCTGAGGAATCGTGTTCCCCTTGATTGGCGTAGCCAGCAGCCTCTGTTCTTCCTGGGCATCCTACCCCTGAAATCTTTTGCCTGTGATGTTAACTGAAAGAAGTAAAGGAATTTCAAAGCTAATCTGGTTCTAAGAGTTTGCTTTCTGAATTGTGGAAGACTAGGAGTTTTGTGGTTAAAATATTTTCCAGAAAATGTTATTTAAAAAAAAACCAAAAAACTTTTTTGTAAGCAGTAGGTGAAATCTGGTTCAGTTTATCAAAATGTGTTGGAAATGTTCCTTGGGTCCAAAAAGGCAGGTCAAAAGGAAAGAAAACCCATTCCAAAATAGCTAGGAGTAAAAGCACCTACTTTGGATGTACAGTGCAAAGACTTATCTTGGATTTTTATTTATCTGTATCTCTAGATTTTCATGTGAAATCATGAAAGCTTTTGGTTTTGTAGCAACACAGAAGGTGGCTATTTCTATCACGAAGTCTATAGTATGGGGAAAACATTGCCCCTTCTAGCTTGTAATATGAAACTATACATTAAATGGATACACAAACTCTAGATAATTGTTTACGTGCTTTATGTATACCTTTTTCAAGGATACTTTGCAGAAGAAGCTTCACTTTTTTTCTAGCTGATTTCCTCACTATCATTACACGTTAACTACAATTATTTTTAAGAATTATATAAAAGTTGTCAGATGAAATATTCAGAAATTTGCAAACGGTGAAACTAGAGTTGATGAATAGAGTCATAACTCAGCTTGAGTTCATGCAGGGTGACAACTCTGACATTACGTAATACTGTTTTTTGCCTGCTACGCTTCCCTGGCTGTATTCCACCCAAAGTTCAGAGCCACCCAGTACCCGTCAATAACAGGCAGCATTTCCTGGTTCCAGCCGTTTTAGAGCAGAGTATGTGTAAACATCCACCTAGGAGATAAGCACCTGCTCTGCCTAGTAATTTGCTTACACAATGATATAGATAGCAAACCTGGCTCTGTCCAGGTCCCTCTAGTCATCTCCTTTAGTGGTGGGTGGGCAATGGATCCTCCCTCGCTCTTTGCCATTGAGTGCAGAGCTGATGAAAGGGAGTGCTCCCAACTGTCCTTGTTGAGGGCTTCCCACCAGAGTGGAGATGCTTTGCCAAACTGTTACTGCAAACCTAAAACCATGAAAATGAAATCACATAACCGCCCTGCCCTCCATATACCTTTCTCGATAATGTGAAATAGTATTGTCAGACTTACAGTAGGTGGAGAGTATGCTGGCGTTTTGCAGAGCTGACCTTTCCACCAAATCGTGTGTTACCTGTGCTTACAGGGGAGGTAGCTGCTGGTGAAGGGGTAATTCCTTGCTGGAGTAGCAGCTGGATGCATGGCATACTGCCCCGGCTGTTTCCAAATGCATCACTGATGTCTGACTTGTTGGGGGAGGGAGGGAAAGGAAGGGTGTGAAGGGCTAAAACCATGATCTGAATAGCTGTCCAGGAAGTATCTGAGAATTACCAGGGTAAATTTGTGGTACTTTCATATATAATATAATGAGCATTGGCATCAAGCTTTCTTTTCATTTAACTTCAGAATGCATAGATGGCTCTTGTGACATAGATATTTTTAAATATAAAATTAATCCATCCACATAGTTTTATTTGCTTTTACTTTAGCAAGCTAACATTTGCTGTGCTTCTTTCTGCCCTGTGCTCTTACATCTGTGGTTGTTTAATCTAATCTATATGTACAGATAAGCTGCCATTGCCCGTTGTGGACAGAAGCTTTACAAGCTGCATTAACTTCAGGGTGAAGGGGAGCGTTTCTTAAGGGCCAGACTGCCAGCTGGATGCTGACCTTAGGAAGGACGCTGAGGAGGCTCCAGTTGTTCCTTGGCACGCGGCAGGCAATTGCTTGTTAATTTTGAGTTCATTCAGCAGCAAGAAGTGCACTGCTCTCCAGAGACTGCTAATGGAGCTGAAGGAGGCTGTGGCCTGTCTGAGCTGCTCACCAGTCAGCACCCCAGGACTCAAGGGCTGTGCCTGGTTCGGTGTCGGGTAGGAGGTGGGTCAGGACTTCGTGTGCCGTGCTCCCTAATGCACGCAAGGGCCATCAGGAAAGTGCCCCTAAGCCTAAAGGAAGCCTTATTTTACAACCATATCCATACTGCTCAAAGTGACAGGTCTGACAGCAGCGAGGAGTTCACCCTTCCCTGGGATATATACTTACTGGGTGCTACAAAGCACAAGTTAGGACAACAAGTTAAACAAGTTTTGCTTACCAGGGTTGTTCTTCCTGCAAAACAAATGGACTAGAACAATGAAAGACTGCACGTAGCAACGGGGGTGGCTTGAAGGTACAGCTAAGAGCTAAGCCCAGGGCCCTCTAGAGGGGAAGTAGAGCAAGTATTGAAAGATAAAGAATAGTGTAAAAAAACCCAGGAAACTTCTGCTAAGATAGCAGGGAATTCTGTTGGTCAGCATGGCTCTCAAAATGGTGAGGAAAAAGGTTATGGGATGAAGCTAGCTCTTTCGTCTAGGCCAAACTTGTATTTCAAAATGCTACGGCTATTACAGTGTTTCTCTGCTTTAGATTCCTGTTATTTGTTGTCCCATAATGAAGCTTTAATACGTAGTTGTATTTTTAAGTTACTGCTTTGTGGCTTGGCTTGATGATCAGATGAATGTTCCAGCTTGGTAGCTGCGTCTACTGGGGTCATTCGAGTGGTCAGCAAGGAAGCAAAACTTCCTCTTTAGCCATTTTTGTTTGAATTTCTCTCTCCAGTGCTTTCATTCTTTGAGTGGTTTTATTGTAATAAACTCTTTGTTGAGTGGAACAATAATTAGAGCATGGTTAGTAAGACCTCATGGAAGGTTATAGACCGAAATTAGCTTGTCTATCTTGGGTGAGTTAAAACACTTTTGGCAACAAATTCTGCTTTGCTTCTTATGCATATGTAAGTGGTGGTGGTGGTGTTTTTGGCAGAACAGCACATAGTTCATGAGTGCCTTAGTTCAGCCTGAACTCAGTTGCTGCCTAGAGGAGTGATCCTGGCTACAGTTGGTGCCTGCTGCTTTATGACCTGTTCCCTTGTGACACCACAAGCACTCAGGTGGCCATAAGATCCCCTGCTCAGGGGACTCACCCAGTGTAAAGCTGGGCTTTAAACATGCATGTCTGGTCTTCAACTTTTGGACCTTACTAGAAATTGAAAAAATTGAAAACTGAAAAAATAATTGCTTTACGCATCAGGCTAAAACCCAGTCTGGTAAGTAAGGAAGGAAAGTATGAAATGCATTTTAACTTTTAATGTCGTATGTGCAAATCCCATTGATGCTCAAAGAGTTATACAAGGTCTTGCTTCCATTATGGGCGGCATGGAAAATTGAAACATTGGAATTCAGTCAGTTCTTCCAAAATGATGAGACTGAAAGAAAAAAATCAAATTTTGTGCTTTTAGTTTTTCTTCTACCTTTGAGTCTTAATGTTACTTGTGAATTAAGTTTCATTTTTTTCTCAATTTTTTGATTTTATCCTTTTTGTAGGAGGACCATAAGATATTGGGGGGGGGGGAAAAAACCCCCAGATATTCACACTCTTTCCCATGGCTGTGATTTGTGAGAAATACAGGCTATTAGGAAACTCCTGAAAATTATTACAGGAGTTAGCAATTCTGAAAAGAGCAAAAAACTGAAATTCAGTTTCCTGTTTGTTATGCAGATGGATTCCATGATGATTTTGTGTTGTGGACTAGACTTTAATTTTATTCTTGCTCTCGCTCGGTGTTGTGGGAGACTCTAGCCGTGCAGCCATATGTAGTTGCCGCATCTCTTAAGGCAGGCATCTCCGCAGGCGGTCGAGGTGGGTAAGGCCGGGTTCGCCCACGTGGGGCGGGCGGGTGGGCGGCTGTGGAGAGGCGCCTGCGGCAGGACGCCCGTGGGGCTCCCGGGCGGTCCTCGGGGCGCGCGGCGCGCGCCGTCCTGCCGGCTGGCGTTCGTGCCGGTGCAGGCAGTGTTACTGAAGGCGCGTGCTGCTGCCCTTCAAAGGGCCGCTTGGTTTTTAACCTAAGGGATCAATAAAGCGAGCCGGGAGCGAGATGTTGCTGGTGCCGAGCGTGTCACGCCTCTGCTTGGAGCGCTGAGGGAAGCTGGGCCGCCGGCGAGTGGCGGGGCGGGGGAAGCGTGTCGTGTGGGTTTGGCGCTGCCAGCCCTCGCAGCCGGCTCGGCTCGGCTCGGCTCCCTCCCGTTGCCTGGCAACCTCCCTCCTCTTATTAGCATCCCGTTCCTAGTCCTTGCTACGGCACCACGAGAGCGGCACGCTCGGCGCCCTGCCCTCTGCCCCCGCCTTGGAGCGCAGCAGCGCTTGTGCCTCGGTACGGGACCTCGGCAAGTGTATGATTTGGCAGAGAAACCATGTGTGGGACTAGGAAGCCTTTGGCCATAAACGTCTTATCAGAAGCTCAGCGGGTGGCGTTTGCGTGGGCGTGTTGTTTGAAGTGCTTTCGTTTTCATTTGCTGCCGTTTGCATGTGACAAGCAGAATTCCTCCCTCGGATCTGCACATCGTAAATCTCTGGCGTCGCTGTATGTGCGGAGCATCGGTTCACAAAATAGGCCAGCGGAGATCGGCTGCGCAGAGCTTGGTGGGCGTTTTGTCGTCTTGGTTTGTAGTCTGTTCCAGCACGATGCCATAATTCAATGTGTGAATCTAAAGAAATCAAATATGCTCCTCAAAGGGGAACTGGGGAGGAAGGCAGGTAAAGAAGGGGAAGAAATGAACAAGATGGTCTGATTTCCCACTTGTGATCTTTATTAGGAAATAGGAAAAGCATTTTGCCTTCGGATTGGCCAGGTGTATTCTTCTATGAAATAACTGGTGATTCAGTCTTAACTTCAACTTTAAATTCTTTCCTTTTCTGCTCGTGGACTGTTACAACTGTAAGAAATGTCTGAATTATTTTGTTTGTTTGCTGCAGATGGCAAAGAATTATGTTCTTTGTGGGCAAGTTTCTTTAAAGAAACAAAAACCGAGACGGTTTGAGGAGACCCAATGAGGATTAAACACCAGAGCAAATACTGGCTTTTCACATCAAGATAAATATATAAAGGTGGTGGTTATTTACTGTTACCCAAGATACTACCTGCTTAAGTTGTGGTAGAGTCACTATTCTTAGCCCTGGTTTACACCAAAGGTACCGATTTTCCTATAAGCACGAGAAATGCAAGTGTCTCTTGTGCGAAGCAATTCTGGTACATACTCTTGTCCCCCAGACAGCTCCGAAACCACTGCGTAACGTTCCCCCAACTGCCTTGCAACAGAAGAGGTTTATTCCCATGGAAATACGTGATCTGAATGAATAGCTCGTCTGTATCAAACCGTGTGATGAAGTGCGTGTAAGTGTATTTGTGAAGGGTTTAGGGAAGATGGAGGTTCCACGTTGAACAGCGACAGGCCTTAGCCAAAGCCACGAGGAGATGCTGGACACCCGACAGCCTGTTGGGGCCCCAAGCAGGCCGCAGGTAGCGGGAGGCAGCTTACTGCATGCCACTGCTCTAGAGTGGAAACCTGAGACAGTGGATACTTGGGTAGCTTTGCTCCAGCTTGGCACTTCCTGCCTTGGTCTGTAGTCTGGGAGCGAGGGAAGTATCCCGCTTCTTTCAGCCCCCTTGTTTTCCTGTGCTGGCTGTAAACGGACTGAGTTGGGCAATTTCACTTCTGCCCTCTGTCAAAATACTTAGACCTGCTTATGAAACATCTAGTCTCCTCCCGTGGTCAGAGAAAGGTGCCTGACCAAGCCAACCTGCAGTTCCCAGCATTTCTAGATCTTATAGAGATTTTACCATTTAAAGTTAGGTTAAGCCACCTATGAAAGTATTTTGTTTTTTAAAATGCTTCTGGTATGTGCGAGTGTGTGCTTGTATGTACACACAATCACCCATAAATACATATATATATATATATGCATGTATTCTGGTATATGTGTGTATATCTATGCATGTATATATAGAAAGCTACAGTAAAATATTAATATATATGATGACAGTGTTTTATTTGTAAATTTAAAGTGATAAACACAGTGAAGCCCTTGAAATGCCAGACCTTTCATCTCTGCTCAAGCCAAGGTTCACTTTTATTTTCAGCATGACATTTGCTGCCTGAAGTGTTACAAGTGACTTGACCTTAAAATTACGTTTATTTTAGTTCACTGAAATGGTTGGCCTTTCCAGTTCAACTTGACACCAGCAGTGCAAATGGGACAATGCAGACATGTTTGCCTGTGATTTCATTTGAACGCTAATTAAAAAAAAAAAAAACTAGGTGGTGAATCTGAATACTTCCATTTAGATAGGATGGTAGTCATCAGTTAAAGGCAATCATGGTGCATTCCGACACTTTAATTTCAGGTTCAAAAACAATTATGTATGTAATTAAAGAGAACTGTCCAAGCAGCCAAACTGTCCGATTTACACAGATCTTGTTGGTGTATGCGTGCCTGTGCACCCGTGTGCATTTTTCAGAATGCAGAATTGAGGTGTGAAATTGAAAGCTGGTTTGAAAGTTGAGCTTAGTTAGTCTCTTCTTCCTAATGATGCACTTCTGTAAAGTATTACTTTTATAAGCAATATTTATATTTAGTATGGAGATTGGACTGTGTGCTGTTTTTGGAAAGATACAGATTGTGGTATCTAATTCATTGTTTTTTTTGAATATATTGCTACACACTTTCCCTGGTTCTTTTTTGTAATTGTTAGGTTTGCTCTCTGAGGCCTGGTTTCAACTGAAACTTCTGTTACAACGAACCGCCCTGGCCAGGTTTCCAGAGCCAGTAGACATGTGGCCGACGTGGAGGGAACAGAGCGGTTTGTGTGGGAAGTGTCGCTGAAGCCTGGGCTGGTGCTCTCGGAGACGGAGCTGTTTGTGCGGGGCCGGCTCCCCAGCCGGGAGGGAGCTCCTCGGGCTGCCGGGGAAGGGGAGCGCAGGGCTCCGGGAGCCCTCGCCAGGGCTGCCGTAACAGGGCAGGAGCCAGGACACGGCCTGGTGGGCAAGGAGGAGTGGGCTGGTCAACTCATGGAGGCAGCTACAGGAAAGAAGAAATAAAATAGGCTCTAATCTGCAGGGCTCTGGGTGAGCTATTGCTGAATTTCACAATTGCAGCGTTTTTCTTTACAGCCCTTGCACTGTTAGCATCTATACTAGCATCTAGCTCATTACCAGACGCTTGTTTCTGCCTTGATTATGAAGGACGTCGTAGGAAGCCAGGTTCTGTTCGGTCCCAACAGTAAGCCAGCTACCCTCCCATCCGGGCATGACGGGCATCTGTGGAAAGCTCCAGAATGCATGAGTAAAAGTAGGTAGAAGTGTTAGAATAGGTTATTAAAAATGTAGACCCATAATGTGAGCAAAGAAGATTGGAAGTATAAAAAGAGGCTTTACACCTGGAAGTTATTATAGTTATTTAGATTGCGGGAGAATAATAACCAATTGTTTTCCAAGATGTATGACACATTTATGAAAAACCTTGAAGGATAAATGGATCTTTTTAGTATGCTACTTCCACAAAGGACTTTATGAATAAAATAATAGTGAGAGAACTCTCAGTGGATGCTGAATACTGCTAATTGATGAAATTATTACTTATTACGCTGCAACTGAACTCTGCTTAGAAACACTATTTTCAGTATGATTTTTTTTGAAAATGACAGCTGAAATGTAAGAGGCTTTGTATTGAAAATGAATAGTGATAATTTCTTGATATCTTTGAAATGAAGGATATTTCAATGACAGTTAAAACTGAGAAAAGTGTGATTTTTTTTTTAAGTGCTCAGATCATGGAATATTGCTGTGGAAAAAACTTTTCTGAAATCAATAAAGTAGACTTGAAATGTGGATTTATGAGGCCTTTTAAAAATAATTTTTAGTACTCTTATTTATAGCAAAGCAGTCAATTTGTGCCAGCAGTTTTCATATTATGTCAGATGTTGAGGTTAGAAACGAGGTTTGTGAGATGAGGGTGTAGCTGTCGCATTTAGGAAAACTCTAATTGTAAATTAAGTCAGTGTTGAAAAAGCACTCCCTCGCTGATTGCTCAGGGCAGGAATGGGAACGAGTACAAAATTTGGCTTTGCCTTAGTACTAACAAAGACAGCTGTCCTTTCTTGATGTGCTATTTTAAGTCTATGTACTGGCTCTTAAGGTATGTTATCAGGAATTGGTGTGAGGAACTGTGCAGAGCATCGGGTGTAGCGTAGTATTTTGGGATGTAACTGGAGGTAAATGCAAGATCTCATTTCAGCGCTAACAGATTAGTTCATCAATATGTGGAGCTTACCTACACCGCTGCTGAGCTCAGGGCAGTCTTCGGAATCCGAGTGACAAAACGACCCTGTGCAGGGTCACTTGCCCGCTTGTGCATGCGTGTGTGCACGTGCGCACTGACGGTGGGAACGCTTTGAATGGGCAGATGAGAGGTGCCCTTTTTTAGTTCCAAATGAAAAATCAAATTTTTAAAGATGTTAATAAGCCTGTACAAAACTCTTCAAAACAGATGGAAGAGTGACAAAGGAGTTGGAGGGGGGGAAAAAAATTAAACAAGCTAACCACAACAGAAGCTGTTCTAGAATGCTGGTGATAAAATGCAGAAATGAAATGAATAGTGAAGAACAGAAATTAAAGTATTTCTTCAAAAAAGCACCCTACAGTCTGAGCAAAATGTCATCAGTTTAATGTGGCAGCAGTAACCAATACTACTGGCTGATGAAGGGCCAACTTGTGTTAGACTATAATGAGAAGTAATTTTCAGAAGAGTGGAATATTTGTTCTTAAATAAAGCAGAGTAGCACGTGCACTGCAAAACCTTGGCACCAAGCAAAGAGGTTTGATTTAGGAACCCCAAGAAATACTTAGCACAAAAGCAGTTAGCTCATTTTTAACTCCCAGCATAAAGTTCTTGGTGTACTTGCCCAGTGAGCCCTTAATGAAAAATGAATAGGCAATCTTGAGAGCAGGGGCAAAACCTCTGGATTCCTTCAAGTGCTGGAGCGGTGTCCTTGTTGGTACTTGCTCTCTGGTTTGCTTTTATAATCTTAGTTGAACAGCTAATCAGCCCAACTTCGTGCAGGTCTGACTTCTGGGGAAGGCAGGAACATGGAGAGGGAGGTCTCCTTTTCCGAGGTGGCTGGAGGATCCATTAGGCAACTAGGCCAAATTGGCTGCTCTTGTTGTTTTTCTGACTCTCTCCCCCCTTCCCCGTGTTTCAGGTGAAAGCTAGCAAAGGCACGTATTTGAGTAGAGGTAAGTGCCCAAGCTCGGCTGGAGTTTCAGACTGAGAATCATCATCTTGGAGAAACACCTATGTAAAAGGCTGCCAGCTGGTGCCTCTGTCCAGGAGGGAGAGGGAGAGAAAGGCTGTTGTGGTTGGGTACCTCCTGTCTCTGGTGTGTTGCCTTACCCAGCCTGGGCCCCCGGGCCTTCTGCTTGACGTGCTGGGGCTGCAAATCCCCTCCTCGGCCCCTGTGTGTTGCAAGGGGAAGCTGACCCGGGCATGCAACTTCCGCTTCTGGAGTTAGTCACCCACCTTACTCCCAGCAAAACGTAGGCCTTTTGCTTAAGAAATGTGAACAACAACCTTAATTCCTAAAAAGTAAAAGGGCAGACCTGAAGTCAAGCTGGGGAAGTTGAAGATAAATCCATACTGGACTGTTGGTTTTCGTGGGATGTTTCTGAAGCTCTCACATGAAGATGAGCAGGAAGATAGCTAAAGCATTTATGATAGTTATTTGGTTATTTTTCCTTTTTATCTTTTCTAGTGTACTAAGTAACTTACTTCTGTTGTAGCTGTTCCTGTTATTTTACAATTTTTGCTGCTGCCTGTACCAGACAGCAAGCAAGGTGATGCTGATCTGAACCATGTGCCAGTTAATATTTCTGTCCTAAAGGAGTGACAGCTTTGTCATCTTGTACTCTAGGAAAGAGAGCTTTGTCCTGTTAGCAAGGTGGGAATTCTGTTTTTGCCAAAAAATCAATACTTAAACCATATCTTTCTGCAGCTTGAAATCAAGGCTTTAGAATCATTACATTATTTTTATAAGAGAGGTATTTAAATATATTTTTAGAAACCCTTAAAAATGATGAAAAAAATCATAATTATTTTCCCTTCAGAGGTCTCATGGCAGAAATGCAGTTTGGCTTAATAAGTAAGAATTGGAAAACAGTACTACTACATAGAACACCCTCTATAACATATTTTTAAAATCTGTAAAAGTATGAGTCAAAGGTGATAGGTCAGAATCCAAATTTTTATTGGCCCAGGTTTACATTAAGCTGCCTAATAGGATTATCCCTAATTAAGAGTGTCACCTCTGCCTCTTGCTTGCACATTCAGCAATACTTAATTTCATCAAGATTTAAGAACCAAAGTTGTTGAATAAGAGAGGGAAAAACCCCAAGAAACTGCTTTGTGGTCTACGTTATCAATATATGTTCCATTATCATTTATAATGCATGTGATTTCCTGTGTATTTGTGGAATATCACGTTCCTTTGCCTAAAGGAGTCTGTCTATATATGACCACTCTGCTTCTGCAATAGAAGTCAGTGATGTTAAAAGTAAAAGGAAAAAATGGCTGCAGTTTCCTCTTGCCCTGTTTACATGGGCTGTCAGATTTTCTTCCTTGAAAATTAGCTGTTATTTTTCGATTATCAGACACTTGATAATATTTTGATATGTAGCTACAAACATCCAGACCTTACTGTTTATAATGTATGATACCTAACAGATCCTTCACATTTCAATTTTTCCTTCTACATGCTGATTTTTCCTTTTTCATTAGGGAGCTCTGATGCGTAGACAGGAAATTACTAGAAAATCAGTAGTTTTGTTATCAATTTTGTATTTTTCCATTCTATTAAGCAGATGCCATGAAATTTTTGTACAAGTTTGCTTATTAATCACATATCATATAGGTAAGTTTACTTGTTGCTTCTTGCAACAGATTTAGAAATTCAGTATTGGGATATAGTTGGCATGTTCTTGGAACAAATACAAAGGATTGCATAACGTGTTTCAAGTGCTAAAAGTACTTGATCTCTTGGTGTGTATTGTCACTGTCATCCTGGCATTTCAAGTTCATTTATTGGACTTTGAAAATCACCTTTTAACAAAGTTTTGAGAACATTGCTTTGCTCAGCTAAAATTAGTTCCGCTGATTTTTGCCAATGATTAAACTTAAAGCAGTAATAACTTTAATGCTAATTTTTCTCCTGTGATCAAAAGTCAGTAGAGCATTCACTTTTCATTACCTGACATGTCTCTAAGGCAAGTTTGCTTTTTGGTTAAGCAAACACCCATAATCTCAGGAAAGTGCAGGTTTAATCGAAAGGATTCAGTTGTTGGGATACAATGACCTATTTTTTGATTTTTGGCACTGAGTTTATTTTCAAAGGCAACCAAACTTGCTTTCTCTTCAATCCATCTGTCCTCTTGCAGAAATATAGAAGCGAGATGTAAATGTGCATCTGATAATGATCCTTTTCACTGCAAGTGAGATATTCATGAAATGGCTGTCCATATGAGCGAGCAATTACAAATGTTACTTAGTATTCCTCATGTAACAGAGCAGTTGTACAAGTTGATGTGCAAGTGATTGAGGCATAGATAAACATGATAGGAAGGAAACCAAAAAACTGCTGTTATAATATAAGCCTACATATTTTTTTGGAAGCTTGAAGTTTTGATTTGTATTGAAGGAAGATATTTTTATCAGGAAAATGAAGAAGGTAAATTCGCCTGTTTTCGGTTCCATAGATGGTAGAGAGCGTCTGTACACTTACTTAAAGTAGCAGCAGTCAAGAAACTAAGAGTTAAGGCTGTGTGATAAGAGTTGTTTTGTCTTTTCACGCTGAGCCAATCAGTTGGACAATTAAAGACTATCCAGTTTGAAAGAGATTAAATATATTAATGTTAGATGTAGGTGTTGAAGTACAACTGCACCAAAATTTAAACCCTTCTGTTTTTAATGGTTATTAGTTTAATAACATTTCTTAGTTGATAAAATGAATGCATAATGCCAGATTCAGCTTTGAGTAAATCCATGAGAACTGTGCTCAGCTATGTCTCCTCTGAATTTGGTACGCTAACCCAAAGAGCTTTTGATGGAATGTATTGCTTATAGTGTGAAAGTGAGATCTCATCCCGGGGCAGGGTGTCCCGCGAGGAGCCTCGCACCTGGGAACTTCAGCTTACGGTGCAGTGGAGTTTGAGCTGCTCTAAGCTGTGTAGAGCTTCTGCTGTATACGTGCTTATGTTGAACGTATGAATAAGTTACTGGATGCTGGGAGACTATTTGGTTACTTAAAGTTAAGCACACAGGGTAAGTATTTGCTTTGGTTTTCCCTGTGAGGATCGAGGAACTTCTTTGCAGACTAGTTATGGCAAGGTGGCAGCCATGTGCAATTTCCAACAGACGTTTACCACCCAGAGCTCTTCTAGTAGCGAACAGCGTGTGTTATCTATTGGAAGCAAACAGCATTTTAAAAAAATCTCTATTTTAATAAACCTTTTAGAATTTACAGTAATACCTAGCATAAATGCAGTGCTGAGTTTCAAGAGAGAAATCAAGCTCTTAGTCCAACAGTTAGCAACTTATCAACAAAACTAGGTAAATCATGCTTAGAGTTGTGCACTTGTGCTGCCTTGTTAATCTGTAAGGCAATAACTTTGCTTGCATAACAAAGTGCATGAGGTACATCCCAGTTTTGTTAATATTGTAGACATAACTAAAATTTAATAGAATTGTATGGAAGTGATTTTGAAAATTGCTCATCTTGTTAGGACAGTATTTATATAATGCAGGGGAAATTGGAGGGCTATGAAAATCTTCTGTGGTGGTAAGACTATTTTGGAAAAGCTGCTTTCTGAATATCTGATATAACAGATATAGGACTAAACCTCTAGGATAACAATATGCTATGATGATATTACAGGATAAAAAAGTTTTACACTCACTAAATAGAGGCTATGGAATAGATGCAAGAAACCAGAACATTGTTTATTCTGATTGTATGCGCAGCAGCATCACAAACAGGCAAATGGGGGCAAAATGGAGAAATCTAAAACTACTTTAAAATGTAAGGATTAAAACTTAATACTTAAATGCTATCTAAACCAGTGACCTGTCAATGCACAGCGGAAATGTCCTTACCACAAGGTAATCCATCGACCTTCAGATACTTGCTCTTTTTAAGACTCTGTGCCTGTGTGGCTGAGAGGAGAAACAAATTTTGAGAGTCAAATTTGGGTCTCCTCCTAGCTCTGGTTGAGCTCCCCCCACCAGTATACTCACTAGGTCTCTGCCTGTCAGGAGGCTCCAGCACTGCTGCTTTTCTGGCCTGTTTCCTAGCCCCAAGGTTGTCTTGTTTATCTGTAGAAGTGGAGCCTCATCTTCTAGCTCTCTGGACCTTGAAGACACTGATTCACCAAAATCATTTAAATCACTGATTCTCAAGCATTGACACAGAGGGTCACATGAGGGAGAAGCTTATCCATGTTCAGAAAGATTAGAGAGGATTGCAAATTGTTGCGCTGTGATAAGTCCTAATATAAACAGGATCACTGTCAACTTGAGCCCTTGCCACATGTAGCCATTTCCCGTACTAACAGAAAACATGCACAGTATGCAAAAATAATTGTTTGAGGATTTCCGTCATTGCTTCTATGCTGTCTTGGATCATTTTTGATTCTGGATTTGGGATTCTCTGGAGATTGATTACGTTATTTCCCATGTAGTTTGTGGCGGCTTCTCAAATGCTAGTAATTTTACATTTCATCTTACTTTCTCTGGCCTTTGTCAGTCTCACAACTAAATCAGGTCTGACGGCTGTGAAAGCACACGTTCCTCTCTCCTGCATGTAGTTTTTTGGATGAGTTCCTATGATAGTGTCAGCCGGATTATATAAATTGTTCCTGAAGATTTCCTCATCAGTTTAGATCTTCAGTAAGGAAATACACATGTGACATGGTATCATTTTATGAGATATTCTATCATTTATAATAGCATGATGGAGAAATTTGAAACACTTCCCCATATTCTTTGATTACTGAAAAAGAATGTGGAGCTTGCTTCTAGAACAACTGACACCCCAGCTGTTAGTTTCTGAAATCTTGATTATCTTCTCAACTCACAATTTCTCAACTTTTATTTTGCTCATTTGGTAGTGAAACTTCCACTTGATAGGGATTTGATGTGGGAGATGAAACACACTCTGCAACTGTTGCTGCCTCATTCAGCTTTGAGTGGAACGGTAGAAGTGAAAGGTAAAATATGAACAAAAGAATTCAGAATGATATTCATAGAAAGTCTTTATCCCTTAATTGTCTTTTTTTTCTTAACTGAAACTATTTTTTTAAGCAATACTCATTATTCTGGGTCATCAAATCTGCCCCAAACTAATACTTCTAATTTGAGTTTTTTGGTCTTTGACTAATACTTCATAAAAAAAAAATAGTTTCATATTCAGATATGCTAGCAAATATCAGGGCAAAAACCTCAGCTACTTGTTTCTCTCAGTGAATCAACACTTACATAGCTCTGAAATTAATTGTTTAATATGCTCATTACTCTTAAAAAAAAATGAATATGTTCTCATTATGTTCATTTGGTGAACATATGTACCTTGCAATACATTTAATGTTGCTTGCTGTGAGGGAGATTACAACTTAAGGAAATTGGGTAGATTAATGGAATGGGGTGGGTTAAATTGCTCTCCACGTGCATTCCCTTGCATGCCTAGCCTACTTTCGAATTTTAATTTATTTATATATATTTAAAAATATATATAAAGCAGTTTAGCTAAGGATACTCTGCAGCAATCTGAGTAAAACAGGATATAGCCTGTGTGTTGTATGGGCTGAGCTAGGTAAGCGTGCTGTACGCTCAAGCAGACAGAGTAACACATGGCACCACGTTTTATGCTCCTAATTGTGATACATGTGGCACCAGTTGCTTTTTCAGCAACTTTGTTGCAGCTGTATGCACTTTGATCTGTGCTGAACTTCAGCAGGGGTTTTAGGACTATTAATAAGAAACTTCCTCCCAAAAGCTAGGGAAACACTGGAGGAAGAAATTGCTACTTTTTCTTATCAAGAGGCATGAACAATTTCAATATTGCAACATGTGATGGAGCCTGAAGAAGGTTTCTCTGATTCTAGGGTCTTCATTTCAGTAGTTTGTAGTCTACCCTTGAACTACTAATATTAAGCAAAGGTGAGGACCATTAAGGACTAAGTACTCCTGGTGCAAGCCATTGGTTTCAGCAGGAGTTCTTCCAGAAATGGGGTTTAATCTTAAATATGAATTATTAACCAAATTTTCTCTTTTCAATAAGAGCTATAGTCCAAGTAACCAAGACGTTTTGCTGAAGTTGTTACTTTGAAAAATTTCTGAAGACTTTTCAAAGCCTAGCACTTTGAAGAAAAGCTTTCAAAATTGAGAGCAATTCTGTATATTTTACAAAGACTATGCTAGACTGGCAGGGCTTATTCTAAGAGTGCTTTGAAAGTACTACAGTCCCATATAAGATGTAAATTATACTTTTTATTTTTCTTAACACCGTTGTCTATATTTGGCCCCTTGAGCGGGCTAAAAATATGGGTTATGAGTTTTGGAAGTTGGAAGAGCCTTGTCTGATATCTTTATCACTGAAGTGCCAACATGAAGGAAACAAAGTACAGTGCAGCATAGTGGTGTAACAAAAATATAAGCCTCGAGCAGATGTGGTGTCATTTTATAAAAGATTGGAACCTATTATAAAAGCAAGAGGAAAAAAGAAAGCAGTATTACAGTCATTACCAGGATATCTTCCTATGACACTATAAAAGGGAGATTTTGCCTTTGGTTACATGCAAGGTGCTTGCTCGTGGCAGATCTTGATGGGTCCTCTCCAGCTGAGAAATTCGGACCAAACTAAGAGCATCTTGTGTTACCTGTGAACTTATCTGCTTAAACAGGGTTTGCTCTCGAGCTCCTCCATCCCTGCCCTTTTGTTTAGGGCGTTTTTCCTGTTCTTCAGGCATGAAGTTTTGTGAAAGAGTGGGAAAACATTGCCTGTTTTCTATCTTGCTGAATGATACTCTTGGGAGACAAATTTCCTGCCTGCCCCGCACTGGTATTACAATGTTCCTAATAAACATAGTGCTTTCATAGCTTTATATTTGATTTTGCTGAATTTGCATTCAATTAAAAATCAAATGCAGTTGCAATCACTACTTATGATTTCAACTAAAAGAATGGTTTTATGAGATGGGAATAAAATGGGAGTGACATTTTAAAAGAAATTAATGGAGTTCCCGATACTAGAAGCTTACTTTGCGTTACGACAGAGCGAGCGTAAAACCTTTTTTTGTGCTGCGTGGAAAACGCTACATCACAAACAGGACCCCTATCTGCAGAGCATGTCCTGCCCTGGAGGACTGCCTTTAAATCACTTACTCTTCTGGAGAACGACTGAATCAAGTTCTTGATAAATTGCTCACTGTAATATAACATGCTATTTTAACAGTTTTTACAGCCATCTCACTAATAGATGATAGTGAAGATCAGCCCCAGTAATTTTTGTGTATATGCTACTTAATCATAGTGTTTAAAGGGGAAGCTATACAATAAACATCTAATGAATAGCTTAAGGCAAGTTTATTCTCAAAAGTTATGCAACTATGTTGGCACAGATCAATATAACTATTTATCCCAAAATTGTCAGCATTTAAAAAATGTAGTCATCACTTACACATGTCACTCATTCCCAATGTACATTAGATATGAGTTGGTTATAACAGTTTAAGAAATTTGCAACCTAAATCAATATATATTATTCATAATGAATACGTTCTGTTCTAGAAAAGGATGTATTAGGAATTAAACCATTATTAAATATTTTTAAGGTTATAATCTTTGTCTTGTAGAGGAATGACTTTGCATAAGATATAAAAGAAATTATTGTCATGGATTATTGTTAAAGGAATTCTTTAAAGAAGTGTTTTTTTTAAGGGAGTCGTGCAATATAGATTGAGTTATATTCTGTAGAGATAGACCGTTTGGCTTCTTGCCCAAAGCAAAGCTTTCAAATCAATCCATGGAAATAATTAAAGAATGTAT
Source organism: Struthio camelus (assembly GCF_040807025.1). Classification (NCBI taxonomy): domain Eukaryota; kingdom Metazoa; phylum Chordata; class Aves; order Struthioniformes; family Struthionidae; genus Struthio; species Struthio camelus. The sequence continues at coordinate 16,913,353 of NC_090949.1, forward strand.
AATACTTTGGTGCCCATAATTGTTGTTGTGCAGAGCTGTAAGTTTAGCTCTACTATGCATGTTGTGCAGCTGTGACAAAAATGTGTGTACACAACAGAGACTGAATTTTCTTTGCTATTTGCTCATGTTAATCTTATGCTACTATATGGTGTTTCTTGTAGCCTTATTTCTTTCTCCATAGTACCTAAATAGAGTAAAAAGAGTATTACATTCTGCAAAAATAGAGTATTATATTCTGCTTTGCAACCATAAGCTGTATGGAATTATCCCTGACTTGTTTTTTTACTGTAACAAATATGACCATTTATGTAAACACTAAATATATAATTGATAGGTTCTCCATCGCTATTCAAATAGCATCTTAATGTGAAGTCGTAACTTCACAATACTCTAGAAAGGGATGTATTGTGTACCCCCCTTACCCCTATTGGGGAGCTTGGGTATCACCCTTTCACCATCTAGAGAGATCAAACAGTAGCTTGTGTGGCAAGGCTGAGAATTTATGTAGCAGAAGTGAGATCTGTACAGCCCAGATTGCAGTTGCCCAAATAATTATCCTTACTGATCAGCTGTTCCTGGGTCAGATGGCCTGGGTGTTTGCGAGGGATCAGGGATCTCGGGATTCCTTTTTTGCAAATCCAAGGTGGTTTATTTTCCTTTAGTTGGAGACACATAGTAACTGTTAGTTGCAACAGGTCCTACAGAACTTTTTTCCCAGTAATTTTCTGCTTATTGGCTGACCCAGCTGAATTTATATATTAGATTTATTAAATGTCTGACTAGCCATAAGCTGCAGAAAACTAAGCAGGCAACCAAAGTGAATAGGAAGAAAGCCCCTCTCCTTACTAGTTTTCCTTTCTGATATTTGAACAGATCCAAAAGCATTTATATTACTTTCCCATTTATACATTTAACTTCAGGATCTTTTGAATGCCAGAGATCACTCTAGCTAGAACAGCCACCAAGATCAGCCATCCACGATTTAGATATATGCAATGTTATTTAGGTGGTAGTAACATCATCAATTTTTTAATTGTATGTGGGATTCACCGTATTCTATGCCAGTTTTATTTCAGATTTAATTCTAGGACGTACTGCACTGTGTAATCCTTTTGGATTTCCGCAACTGTTGCGTTTGGAGCCATCCTACTAGTGCAGAATTCCAACAGGAGTAAACATATGGGGATTCTTCCGTTGTTGGTTTACCCCAGCATTTGTTCCAAGTTTTAAACCAACTGGTGCTGTACCCAGTGGAGTACATCTGTTACAGTTTATTACTAGAAATTTGCAATTCATTTCAGAGCTTACTAAAATAATTATAATATTCACGGCCAAGAGTACTGTGTTAAGCAATTAGGAAAGATGGGCAGAATTTTACTAAAGTCCTGTGCTTCAGGAGCTAATGTCCAGTTTGCACAAGTGTTTTGGGCGCTCAGTAGCCTGTCAACAGCAAGTGAGATGCTCTGACAAGTGAGTTTGAGAACTCAGCTTGAGAAATTAGGGTGGTAACTGAGATGCTGTAAATGACATCCCTTATGTGAGTGACCCTGTTCTATTTTAATTAAGAATGAAACAATTTAGCATAAACCACCACTGAATGCAGTCGGCTGCCACATCTTGCCTGCGGTCCTCAGCTGAGGAGCATCCAAAAACAGAATGGGGCTTTTACTGTTGGAATTGTTGGGGCGCATCTGATTGACCTTCGCTATGGTCCAGAGGGTGTAATAGTGGGAAGGCTGCTAAATCATCTAAGTCTGTTTGAATATTGTACCCTGTGTTTTTTGCGTCTCGGTGCTTCCGACAAGATGGAAATTACTATATTGGATTATGTTTCTATTTATTTATTTGCAGGTAGAGTTTTCAAGTAGGTGAGATTTCCCTTGTGCTTTGTGGGAGGAATGAATTACTGATTAGTCTTGAGTAAGCATTAAATAGTTAACTAGCACATGAACCCTTTGCATTAAAGTCTCCATAACCATCTCTGCAGAAAAAAATCTTTGTATATAGAGCAGACTACTTTATCACCCACTTGAGCAGACTTTTGAAATAAGGAAACATCCTGACATATTTGTAACCCCATCGTATTCATCATTTTCAGTCTCCATATCTCTGTAAGTCAGTCTCGCGCATCTTTGACATATGTAGTAACAGTATAAGCACACCCCTTTCACTACAATGGAGAAGTACAGTGCTAAAGTCAAGACGTTAAAAGGAAGACTTGCAAATCCAATTCCAGGAGCTACAATTAATTGTATTGCTGTTTTGGGTCTCTAGCAGAGACGTGAGTCTGATCTGGCAGTTGCGTACCATTCACATGGACCCCCGGACTTAATGGGCTCAGTTTTGGTGCTAGAAACCTGTCACTTTGAAGAAGAGCTTGTGTTCCAAAAGGCCTATTTTTTTCCATGTTATGCTAGTCTAATGAAAAAGATTAGACTTCATCCTGCCTGTGTCTTCAGCCTGTCACTGCTGGTTAAAAGTATTGCTATATTCCAAACATTGTTTACGTCCTTGCAAATAAAAGCATGATAAGAGAAATAAAATTACTTCACAGTGAAGTTAACTCACCAGTTCACTAGGTGTAGAAACCTGCCCTGTGAAGAGGAAATTGGAATTTATACTGAAATGATGAAGCAGCCATACCTAACCCTGCTGTTTTAAAATCTTTTTACTTCTTTGCTGCAAATAAAACTTGTAAAGTAAAGCAATGTAATGAAATAGAATTACATGTTTTCATATACTGTATCTAATAAATATCCAGGAATGGAAACCATTATCAGGGAGACAGGACTGGCCACTAGATATCACAATGTCCTCTAGCAGTCCTAGAAGTGCCTTTAAAGGTTCAAAAGTTAAATGGTGTGCATAACACATCTGACTAAATTCATACGAATTTAGTCTATAGTACTGAGTCATTTATTTTTGCTTAGTTCTGTAAATAAGTCTGAGGGTGGTGTGATGGTTTAAGAAACTTTGAACTTATCATGTTTTGGAACTCTCTGTTTATATTTTAATGTTCTGTTCCTTCTGCAGAACATTCTGGCTTTAAATCCCCGAACGCAGACTCATGCAACCCTTCATTCAACTGCAGCAAAGAAACAAGTCAAGAAGCAGTGGAAAAGGAATTCTGATAAAAGCTGTTCAGTAAGTACACACTTACTATTGTATCTGGAACATGCAATAAATCATTAAGGTTGACATTTCAGTTGTATAAGCAATTTAGATTTGCGTTTCCTGTGTTGTTAAGTGGCCAAATTTGGCTCATAGTTCTGTTTCTGTGGATATAAAAGTGCTTTGTCATGGGTAACCTGCACTACTTCAGAACCTGTTCATGCCATGCCTTCTACCTTTTGGTGATTTGGTGGGTCTTTGATGCAACTGTTTCCCCTTTTGTTATAGTGGCTGATCAGTCTTAAGCCTCATAGCCAGCTTGTGGAGCAAGCCGTTCTCGCTAGGTAGAGGGCATCAGCTACCTCATCTGTTTCCTGAAGTGTTTTGGACCAATTAATTGCTCCTTTTGTTCCTGTTTTCCAAGAGTAACTCTGAGTAATGTTTCACAGTCCTTCCTGAGACATTTAAAGGTACTATTATTTCAGTACAGAAATAGGGGAACCCATTATACATATAAAGATATACACATATATCTGAGATTAGAATCTAACTCCAGATCTTAGATTTTATGCATTATATTTTTCAGGGAATAAGTTTTTTTAGAATAAATATTTTCTTCATAAACTGGCTAATTTTTTCAGTGTTCCTGCTGTTAGCTATCTTTTTCTCTCTAGGTATTTAGGTTCCTGATCTCAGTGCGATATTTGACTAATCCTATCAGAATTTGTTGTCTCTTTGATCTTTCAGCTGATTAGAAAGCCTGTAGTATATGTCTGCTGTCTTCCTACAAATTCTGCTGCGTAATCCTCTAAACTCGGAGGACTTTCAGATAGGGTACTACTTCATCTCTGTAAACTATTTCCCTCTTGGGTATAATGTTACGATATCTTTTCATAGTGTTAGCAAAAGACTGCTGCTAAGTAGGAAAATAAAAGTTTCATAGTTGACACTGACTTATTTAAAAAAAAAAAAAACAAAAAACCCAAAGTTTCTCAGTTTCTCAAAATCAAAGGAATCCAGTTTCTCCTTTCTGTGAAGACATAACACACCACCAGCATTAACTGCTGGGAGGAGCGACCCAGGGTATCCTCAGTATTTCAGACTTACTCTAATATATTTTCTGATTTTCTAACATTAAAAGAAGGCCTATCTTATCAAACCCTAGCCAATGTTTGTTTGCTTATTTTGTTTATCAAGTTATATAATGCTGTATTAATTGGAAAGTAGCATAGATGCAAGGCTTCAGTTTGTGAACAGAGATGATTGTTTTGGGATGTGTGATACAGTTATTGCCCACAGCTGTCTGTTCCTGCTGCACAGATAGTTGAGCTGCTCAGGCAGCGGCTCCTGGACAGCTGTGATTTACAGCCTTATCTTTTCAGGTGACCTGAAATCAGTTCTGAGCTGTAAACTCATGTGTTTCAGAAACTTTGTGATAGAAGTTCGGGTATCCCTGCAACAGGGCAGGCAGATGCCCACGTGTAGTATCCTCATCAGATATTCCAACAGAAATTATTCTGGTTAGCTCAAACTGTGGCATATATACACTTATATACCCTGCTAGTGGATATTACACATGTACACACACACCACTTTATAAAGCTGGTAGCCTTTAAGATCACTCTTAGTTATCTGTAAGCTTTCGGCCGTATCAGCCATTTCCTTGTTTGATTTTCGTATTCAATTTATTCATACATAAAATGTCTGCTATTTCAGGATTTTGTTGTTAATCATGAAAGCGCTTGACTTTCTAGAAACTCTCTCCTCCCACTTTCTTCCTCTTAGTCTGGTATACCTCATTGTGTCTCAAAAGCTCTTGGGGCCTCAAAGCCTGAACTTCTGGGCTGTGCAAACAGCTCTGGTTTCAGGTTTGTTGCTAGTTTGTACTCCTTGGCTGAATTTTCATTTGCAAAAAGATTCTGAATGTCATCGAATGTTGCATGCTGATGCCTTTGCATAGATTTACAACCTAATCAACAGCACGGTCTTGGAGATCTGTGGAGTTAGGACCTTGCACTGACAAAGGTCTGCACGTGTCTTGCACCATACACCTTACAGTTTTGAAGATCAGAGGTAATCAGAATATGCATATCTGTATAAGATTAGAGGTAATCAGAATATGCATATCTGTATATGTGCAGTGCTTGATCACAGGTGGCTCTTGCACTGTATGTTGTGAATTGTCTGGTAGAAATGTCATGTTACTTAGTATGCAAGTAATGATAAAAAATGTAAAATGCTGGAATAAACTGTGAAGGGGCAGTCAATACTTTTAAGCCAGTAACGGTCCTAATTTTTAGGACTATCAAACATTTTTCTTTATTGAGAAATGTGTAATTGATTTTACAGTGCAAGATTTAGTACCCAGTTTATTCTTCCAGCAGAAAAACTCTACAGAACCAAAATAATTAAACCTAAACATTTGTCTGGTGTCCCATAAAGGATGCTAGCAGAAAGTAAGGCTTTTTTTGTTTTCCAGATCACCATTGATAAGAAGTTGCAGTAAACAAGGAAAATGATAAGATCCTTTCCTAGCTGCCTTAAATTAAAGAAGCTAATTCAGGAAAACATTATGTTGAGTGTATTTTTGAGTCATGGTCTAAAAAGCCATTGGCAGTAGTATTTAGGCCTATTTATGAACAGGTCAAACTTTATTTGGAGTCCACAGGAAGTACACATGCTTGCATTTTCTTAAGGTCTGCATTTGGCTTCTAGCTCTAGGTTCTTTTGAAGCTGTACTGATGCCTGTGTAGAATTACTGTTGGAGGGAGGGTGGGAGTATGAAAATACAAAACTAATTAAATTAACAGCCCTCCAAACTCTGAACAAAAGCTGCATCTGCTGAGGCATACACACAGTGACTTTGTAATGTCTAATATACTTCCAGATGGCAGACTTACATATTTCCTCAGAATAATTACACAAGTGAAATTTTAACTCCTAGCCTTCTCGGAGGCACTTGTGGTTGCCTATTAAATGAGTTCTAAAGTAGAAACTAAGTGTCAATACCTTTCCTCAGCACTGGAAAAGCCTTCTCCTAAGGGAAGGTTCAATTATGCCTAATAATAAGAATTATTATTTTTCTGTGTTAGCAACCAGATTTTGGTCTAAAATCAATTTATAGCAGTAGATGCAAGATCAGTCAGCTTTCCTTTAGAAACTGAAATTCTGATTTAGATTAGGGTGTGTAAACTCCTCATTGCTGAGTCATCCTGGGTAACAGGGCTAAAGCTAAGCCTTACTGCTCGGATGATAACGCCTGAGTCATGCTGACGGGTAGTGTCAACAGATTACACCAGCATGTGGGGGGAAATAAGTGTTCCTGTTGGTCATGAGAAATTAAAGATAGCCATCTCAGAGCTTTTCTGTTTCCACAGTAATAGTGGATCTTAGAAGAGGCAAAATTTTTGCCATTATGTGTCAATTTACAGAAAGAACCTAAGCAAAAGAATGAACTGTGGATGCTGCAAGGACTCTGCTCATTTTCAGGGTTTTCCTAGGTAATCAGAATTGTTTTAGATGTTTGATTTATTTTTTGATATAAAGTTTTCTCATTTTGAGTAGTGACATCACACACAAATACATATGTATATGTATGTTTTGCTTTGGTAGCCATCTCTCTGTACTTTATATTCTCTATACTTTGTCTCTCTGTACTATTTATTTTTTGCTTGTTCACCTTTAAATCATGAATTTTGGGGCATTGTGTGTGTTTGCATTGTTCCTGGCGTAGTAAAGTGCTTGCCTATGGATAGCATTTCTAGGTGTTATTGCCTAAGTTCTGCTTTTACGTGTATAGGTGCAGGCTTGTGGCGTTGGGTTCCAATTCTGTCAGCTTTTTATAAATTCACTAGTCACTGCAGAATTTGGGATACTGTATTCCAGCCTTTTTTGCTAAAGAAATGCTGGAAGCACCTACCAAGAGTGGATGAAAAGATGATGCAAACTCACCTGTAGATTCAGACTTTTTTCAGTTTCTGCCCTTAAATAACAGTAGAAGTTGCTCCAGATGGAAGAGTTGGAAGTATTTCAACAAGACAAGAAAGGCAAAGAGGAAATAGGGCTTAAATTGGTTTGTAGTTAATTGCCATCGCCTGTAACAGTATTGATTTTCTGGCAGTAGTAGCATTGTTCTTTGTCCTTACATTTGCTAAGCCTGATCAGCATTGTGCAATACTGGCCTCTTCCTTGAACAAAATAATTTTTGAGCTGTTTCTTGCAGGGGCATTACTTTTGGACAAGATTCTTTAATTGTTCTATAGTTCTTTTCAGCCATTGGAGAACCAAATTCTTCATCTTATCTTTTTCTGTAGAACTTTAAGGTATGACTACCAGATTGTTCTGTGCTAATGGTGGAGAGCAAGGCGTGCAATTTACTGTAAGATACAACAGACTGTTGCTCTTTAAATTCAGAGAGCAAGGTTTCCTCTCTTAAAACAGTAATAATGAGCATTTGCTAAAGCTTCGGACTGCTTTTCACTGTGATACCATCTCTGTTGCTGTAAATGCTGTGCGTGAACATCTGTAAAAAGGAATTCTTATTAACAGAAAAGTTTGTAATGACCTGTTTTTATACAAATGTCCATATTTACCTACGGAAACCTGTAAGAAATATGCTTTTTCAGCTATAATCAGATTGTTCTTTTAAGGATTGTCATCTGGTCAAATAGATGGAAAAATACCACATGATTTTTGTGCCCCATCAGTTGCAGAGTAATCAAGTTAGAGTTCACAAGTAACTGGATTGAAGCAGAAATTATACAACTTGCAAGCAAATAAACATGAAACCCAGTTCACCCAAAGCCTGAAATCAGAAAGCCTAATGAATAAATGCTTTTTCAGTGAATAATTTGACCATTTCTAGAAACATATTGATGAAAGATTATATATTTATAAGTAAAAATCATCCCAAATGTTGCAAAATAGAGAACACTCATTAAAGGAAATCAACTCAATTATCTTCATAATCTAAATGTATAGTTTACCTTTACAAAATATTTATTTTTGTCTTCATTGCATATGAATATGCAAGTTTAGCTCTCTTCTGAATGGATATACAATGGCAGATGTCTCTCTAATCGCTGCTCTATTCAAACATTAATTGGTAGAACATATGTAGAGTTCTACTAGTCTGAATAGGTATAGGATAGCAGCAGTCTTTTTAATCACATCACTATTCAACCGCTAATTGGTGTGATGATTAAGGGACATTAGAGGGAGCACTTTGACATCTGATTCTGTGAACTGATGTCTGCTCAGGCTGCACTGTATTCATCATGGCCGGACTGATTTCTTAAATAAAATGCTCTGATTCCCAAATGTGGAAAATATTGCATTAGGATCTACTGAGGTGATTAGGGAATTTGAGAATGATTCTTTTATTTAACTAGTGGTTGACTGTATATGCACAAACTATTCCTATGAATAATACATGGATTACTTTGAGTATCTGAAAGAGCAGAGAAGTAACATCAAGAGATTTTTCTCTTTTCTCAAAGTGTCAATAATTAATTATTAATGCAGGTTTTAAAATGTACCAGTTTAATCATTTAGCAGTCAAATTCCTACTCATGCATTTTTTAGATTAACTAATTACTGTGCATTATCTTGTATTGATACCATATGCTGGCATTTATAATGAATTTTACCATTTTACTGAATTAGTGGCTTACATGTTTATATATGATATTACTTATTGACTGTTCTAAGAAATGCATATTATAATACTTGAATTTTCTATTTTATTTTCATGTGAATGTCTCAATAGCTACTAACTTGCAGGACTGTTTCAGATTAATGCTTTTATAGACATTTTCTGTATATCAAATTGTAAATATTAGCTAATGCAAACAGTTCCAAGCCTTTTTTGCCATCTACAAAAGCTTCCTTCTTTGCGGCTCTCCCTGAGTGCTGTGCAAAGCCACCTCTGACCTCTAAATTTCCTCTCTTGATATGCTTCAGGTTTGATGTTGGATGATTCCCGTTCTTATAGAGCAGAGCTCAGATTTTTAGTTCCAAGTGTATTTCTGATTTTCCCCACTTTCCAAATTGAAGTGGCTCAAACCTGCAATTGTTTTATTTTGTATATACATACAAGCCAATATGCAAAATGCTCATCTGTTGCAAATGCCACATTGCAGGTAAGTCTGATCAACTCATTCTCCTTCATTAGAGCTGACCAAATCAGAGGATACAGACAGAACCAGAAGCAGTCTTCCTTAACTTTCAGTTTCTTTCCTGTACCTGCTTAGTTTTGCACTCTTCTAGATGTGGATTTCTATAAATGCATTTTCCTGTAGTTACTGGCTGGAGATAAAGGTGCCACGTTCTTGTGTTGGTACACTGGAAAATAAAATAAAAGCAAGAAGGCTGAGTGTCACTCCCCCCCCCCAGTTTTTTTCTTTTTTTGTTAACCTTTACCTATGCTGGAACCTGAAATACTCCTCTGTTTTTTTTCTCTCCTCTTCTGGACTTGCTTCTCATATAGTGAAAGCGTCATTTCCCTTCTCTTTAGAAGTCTGTTAAAATGATCATGAGTTTCAGGTTGAGCGTTTTTAAGTGCTTGAATATTGTCTCTTGGAGAATCCTGCACCCTTGTTAGCCTGCCAGTAATTACTCACTTCGGATTTATTTATATTGTCTAAGTCCTGGAAGACATCTGCTTACAAGAACTGAAAGGAACTGAGAGGCCAATTTTAGTCTGAAGGAAACAGTAGCTTACTGAATGCCATATTTGAAGCAGGGCTGGTAGCATTGTTGCCTATTGAGTGGTACTGCAAGGTTCATTACAAGACTCTCTTCGTAGTTTATCTGCAACTTCACCATGTATTTGGGCTAAAACTTTTCAAGTACCAGTCCAGTAATATTTTTATTCATGTTGAAAATTACTCTAATATGATTCAAGTGTGCATGAACAAGGCTAGCAGAAAAGCTTGATTTTGACCTTTTAACCAATTCTGACAGTGTTCTATTTGAAAAACTCTAGCATCTATGCGCTTTGAAGCAAGGACCTGTAACAGGCTGGGGATGGAAAAAGTGTGGGTGGTGGTGGTTTGCTGTTGTTAAATGTTGGCAGCTGAATTCCCTTAAGACTGCAACTGTCCTGTGGACCTGTGACAGGAGGAGAGACTGTGGGTCACTGTGCTTCTTGCTGAAGATACTTGGGTTGGTGCTTGTCACTGGAACCTCTCTCTCCCAGACTTTTCCAATATGATTGATAGAAAAAATTCCCACCTCCACTAGACAAGTATTTACACAGTGATGGACACTGCAAGTACTTCTGTTTAGGATAGTTCCTTGAAAAATGTAACGCAGTGTGGTTTGCTGACCAAAGTTGCATCACTGTGTCACTTCCTCAGTCATGACACTGAGGAAATAAGCCGATTTCTGCTGTTAATGAAACAGTTCATGTGGCAGGAGAAAGTACAAAAAACATGCTTTATAACTATATATACACATATAGATGTAAACTAAATTCACATAGGTTCATTCTCTCATGCACTTGCTCATGTGCTCTTGCTCTCATATTTAAAAAAAAAAAAAAAGAAATTGGAGTACTTAACCAGCTTTCAAAGCAGGAAGCAAGCCCTTAGACCATGACCCTTCTACTGAGTTTTTCCTTATCAAGTCTCTTGACAAATTTCTACTCATTTTATCCTACCAGGAGCTTCCTTAAATTTATAAACCTGATGTTTGTGCAAGATGCCTGCTTGGCTACTTCTACTAAAGCGTCTGGACTTCTACTGTGTACTGGGTAACAGTTGTTACTCAGGCATAGACTGTACTTTTGGACAACGCTTCTGGATGTTTCTATAAAGCCTCCATAATTCTTGGAGTAGTTTCACTGTGCTTTGCCATTTTCCTGCATCAAATCTGTCATATAGATCTTAAATTACAAATTGAGCATTGCTGCAAATGCAGTGATTTGTTCTTTCAAACCCACTGCTGACTTGGCAAGAATTGCCAATGAGGCAAAATTGGCTTCCAGCATTTTGTCCATTATGGTGATCAATTGGGACAAACCCAAGTTTTAGTTATATAAACATGCGATATGACAAAGTTCCACTAAACCTTTCACTTAAATTTTCTCTTTCTGGATTTTGGAGCATAGTTGTCAGCTACTGAACTCCATATAATTTTGCTAAATTTTGAAACAAACCATGAAATTTTTGTTCTCTATCTGATAATATTTCCTGTGTGAAAGGCAGCCTGTTGAATATGGAGATTTGTATTTTTGCTGTTTTTTCAGTCTCCATGTGATATGAGGTGATTGTTTTTGGGTATCTTGTAGCAAAATCAACTATCATAGCTGGGTATTTTCCTGCTCCACCTCCCTCTACCTTTGATTCTACACTAGGGATGGATTAACTTTGCATGCATTGTTGTTGTTCCTTAATAGGGTGTAGGTTAGAAGGTTGTACAGAGGTTAGGGTGTAGGTTAGAAGGTTGTACACCCTTCCTTAATAGGGTGTAGGTTAGAAGGTTGTACAGAGACCTCTCAGTCTTATCAGTCTCTGACCAAAATTTGAAATGTGGTCAGAATCTGGGGGCTGTTCAGTAGGTGGTCTTGGCTGTCAGTGGAAAAGTGTCATGAGCTGGTCTTGGTTTGTTCTCCTTTTTGTCCTGTTGCTCTCCACTTAGAGACCATCCTTTTCCGTAAGGGTTCTGCAGAGGCTTCTGTTCTCTCTGAAGGCTTGTTATTCAGGATTCCCATGTTCCTCATTCTGTAATTTTGTGAATGAAGTTGGAGGACTTGACTAGCCCATCCCAGATTTATTTCCCAAAGGCCCAGCTCAATGAAGAGTAGATTGCTCAGTTTCTTCTCACTTAGCTAGGACACTGGCAGCTTTTGCTTTTATCAAATCATTTCTCTCTGCTTTTTTCCTCTATTCCTACCACAGGAGCTATCAGTCAGTGTTTTGGGTGCGCTGTCTGTCATTGCCCAGCTGTGTATCTGTATGTAACTATCAGCATTCCCACCTTAAACTTTTTTCTTCTTACAAAGAAGAAAAGAACAGAACTTAAGTTCTGTTCTACTTACAAAGTTTTTGACTGCTAATGTCTCCAAAGTGAGGCTGGAGTATCCTTCTGAGTAAATCTTTGTTTATAATTTCTTTGTTTTGCTGATGTGCTTTAAACCATTTTTCAGGAGATTGTAATTCTGTGATTTCCAATCTAGACTTGCAGAATGGTTGAGGTTGGAAGGGACCTCTGGAGATCTAGGCTAACCCCGCTGGTCAAGCAGGGTCACCTGGGGCACATTGCCCAGGATCGTGTCCAGATGGGTTTTGAATATCTCCAGCGAAGGAGACTCCTCAGCCTCTCTGGGCAACGTGTTCCAATGCTCTGTCACCCTCACGGGAAAGTAGTTTTTCCTCACGTTCAGATGGAAATGCTTGTGTTTTAGTTTGTGCCCGTTGCCTCTTGTCCTGTCGCTGGGCACCACTGAGGAGAGACTGGCCTCATCCTCTTGACACTCCCCCTTCAGATACTTGTACACATTGATGAGATAACCTCTCAGTCTTCTCCAGGCTAAACAGGCCCGGCTCTCCCAGCCTTTCTTCAGAGGAGAGATGCTCCAGTCCCTTAATCATCTTTGTAACTCTCTGCTGGACTCTCTCTAGTAGTGCCATGTCTCTCTTGTACTGGGGAACCTGGAACTGGACACAGTACTCCAGGTGAGGCCTCACCAGGGCTGAGGAGAGGGGCAGGATCACCTCCCTCAACCTGCTGGCAACATTCTTCCTAAGACACCTCAGGATACCATTGGCCTTCTTGGCCACTAGGGCACATTGCTGATTCATGGTCAACTTGTTGTCCACCAGGACTCCCAGGTCCTTCTCGGCAGAGCTGCTCTCCAGCAGGTCAGCCCCCAGCCTGTACTGCTGCATGGGATTATTTCTCCCCAGGTGCAGGACCTTGTGCTTGCCTTTGTTGAACTTCCTGAGGTTCCTTTCTGCCCATCTCTCCAGCCTGTCCAGGTCCCTCTGAATGGCAGCACAGCCTTCTGGTGTGTCATCCACTTTTCCCATTTTTGTATTGTCAGCAAACTTGCTGAGGGTGCACTCTGTCCCTTCCTCCAGGTCACTGATGAATATATTGAACAAGACTGGACCCAGGACTGACCCCTGGGGGACACCACTAGCCACAGGCCTCCAACTTGACTCTGCACCACTGACCACAACCCTCTGAGCTCGGCCATCCAGCCAGTTCTCAAGCCACCTCACCGTCCACTCATCTAGCCCACACTTCCTGAGCTTACCTAGGAGGATGTGATGGGAGACAGTGTCCAAAGCCTTGCTGAAGTCCAGGAAGACGACATCCACTGCTCTGCCCTCATCTACCCAGCCAGTCATTCCGTCATAGAAGGCTATCAGATTGGTCAGGCATGATTTCCCTTTGGTGAATCCATGCTGACTACTCCTGATCACCTTCTTGTCCTCCAGATGCTTAGTGAGGACCTCCAGGAGGAGCTGTTCCATCACCTTGCCAGGGATGGAGGGGAGGCTGACAGATCCCTGGCTCCTCCTTCTTGCCCTTTTGGAAGACTGGCGTGACACTGGCTTTCTTCCAGTCCTCAGGCACCTCTCCTGATCTCCAGGACCTTTCCAAGATGATGGAGAGTGGCCTAGTAATGACATCCGCCAGCTCCCTCAGCACTCGTGGGTGCATCCCATCGGGGCCCATGGATTTATGGATGTCAAGTTTGGACAAAAGATCTCTAACCTGATCCTCCTCCACCAAGGGAGAGTCTTCCTTTCTCCAGCCTTCCTCTCTTGTCCCCACGGTCTGGAATTCCTGAGGGCTGGCCTTAGCAGTGAAGACGGAAGCAAAGAAGGCATTCAATAACTCTGCCTTCTCTGTATCCTTTGCCACCAGGGCACCTGCCCCATGCAGCAGCGGGCCCACGTTTTCCCTAGTCTTCCTTTTGCTTTGGATGTATTTGAAGAAGGCCTTCTTGTTGTCCTTGACATCCCTTGCCAGATTTAATTCCAACTGGGCCTTAGCCTTCCTTGTTGCATCCCTGCACACTCTGACAACGTCCCTGTATTCCTCCCAAGTGGCCTGTCCCCTTTTCCATGTTCTGTGTACTTCCTTCTTCTGCTGGAGTTTTGCCAGGAGTTCCTTGCTCATCCATGCAGGTCTCCTGCCCGCTTTGCTGGACTTCTATCTTCAAGGGATGCACCTGTCTTGAGCCTCTTACAAAATATTTTGTAAGAGCTCTCTGACCACCATGGGCTCCAGTGTGTTTCTGGAACAAGCTGAAGAGAGGCTTTTGAGGTTTATTTAGGGCCACAGTTAAGTTTTGGGGCGGGTCTGATTTTCTGAGTTATGGCTTTGATATTTGGCTTAAGGGAAGAGGAGCAAATTTAACCCCCTTTTGACTTATTTCTTCCTTCATTCTTCCCAGACATGTCCCCAGAGCTGTGTTTACTTATATACCTTCTCTGCCTGGGGTTTTCTGTTCAAGCAGATTTTATCTCTTTATTCAAGTAAGCCTTAGGTACTGCTTTCCTGGGGGCTGATACTTATCTTGGCCCACTTCTGTTGCGTTTTTGCCACACAGTGCACAATCTCTCAGGTGGGAGAACTGTTAACTGCTCTCTTTATTACTGTACTCATTGCTCTTTTGCTTACAATATTCAATTTTTTTTTTGTTTGGAATAGTCTCCTCACTTCAGGAGTGATTTGAAACTTTCATAATGATTCCTTTGCTGTTTTATAAACTGGTATCAGAAGTAATGTTTCTGGGCTTCTTCAGTCTTAATCTTTCAAAATTACAGTATTTCAAAAGATTTTAGGTACTCAATAATAAGAACCTTCCTTATAGCATGTATGTCTGCACACCTCATACTTGTGAAGTGGCAACTGGTTGTCCAGTCCCCGGAGCTGTGCTGTTGCCATGTGGAGGCATGTTCTCAGTCTTTCTAGCTGTATTCTGTTCTGTTAGTTCCAGCTGTCCTCAAAGTCTACATCTACAGCTTTTTTGCAGTCACCTCTTCCATCTCTAGCCAGTCTTATTTTGTCAGCAAGTATCTGCCACAACTACTTGGCAAAATCTGTCATTCCTCTCTAAGACTGAAAACAGGACAGCAGCTGACTTGTTAGCTAAAGGGGAGGAGATTTCCTTCAGTGGAACTAAGGATCATACTGCATGCTTTTCATTTTAAATCTTCCAAATTGTAATTCATGTCTTCTACATATTACTTTAAAAAATAAATTGAAGATTGCTTGCACTGACATGACATGAAAGGAACAGTACTAACTTTGCTAAATCAAGTGCTCAGAAATTAACAGGCAGCCAAATGAATATCTGTGTGGCTGCACAGAAGGGTATGCACTGTTCAGGAAAGACAGAAATAAAGGTAAAGCATGTTATGTTAGTAATCTAACAGACTTTTAAAAAAAGAATAAAACTGAACCTTTATGAATCAAAATCACTTTAGAGAAGGGTAATAAACTAGTTTCTAATGTGCTATAGAGTCTCCACACCCCAGGATTAGATTTGGCTATGGCTGTAAATAGAAATCAGTCTAATCATAGAATCATAAAAATGTAGGTTTGGGAGGGATGTTGAGAGAATTTCTTGATTGGGACAGGGATGAAACATAGCCAGACCTTTCTTGACAGATGTTTATATAACCCACTTCTAAAGGCGTACGATGTTGGAGACTACTTGTTCTTGTTAGTGTTTAATCAATGCAATACAACTTTATCCTAAAGTATACTGTATTTTATTTGTTGAAGATCAAATTGTTATCTTGTCCTTCTCTGATGTACTTGAAAATAACTGATGGTTGTTCTGTTTGTTATAAAATCTGTTACATATTAGAAAACTCCTGTTAAATATCTTTTGAATTTTCTATTTTCCTTCAACTTTTCTGTGCTGGTCATGTTTTGTAAAACTTCTTATCTTGTGGCTTTTCTTCACATTTTGTTTTTTATGTCTGTCTTTAACTGTGATGATTAAAAATGTTTACAGTTTTTCAGCTAAGATCTAACTAGTACTGAGTAGAATGAAAAAATTTCGTTGCCTCAGATGTTGGACTATCCCACAGTGTGCTGTTCCTTCAGCAAGAGCAGCATAGGCTTGACTTGTATTCAATTTATGGCTTAAATTCTGACCCTTCATTTTGGCTTGACTTTTAAGTTCTGTTCTTGTCCTTTTAAAATGTTTGGACTGTCTCCTCCTTCCCCATTTCAGTCATTCTACCAAACGTGGTGCATTATTAAACATTAGTATATTCTGCTTTTCCAGCTATTCAAGCCACTGGGATTCTGGGTGGACCTTGAAACATCTTGGTTTCAGATCCCTTCTCAATGATAAAGTGCCTCCATAGGGGTCGTTTCTTTTCAGTAAGCTGTGCACTCACTGGATAGAGGCTGTGTCTAGACCACACTTTTTAACTGGTTTATGAAAACGTGTTCCGAGTATTTCTAAGTAGTTTATTAAAGTTAAGTTTTATTACATCTATTTCTTATTCGTGAGACTTATTTGTTCTCTCCAGGAAAGAAAATAAGACCGATTTAATTTGGTCTGTTCTTGCCATGCCTGTGTGGGCTATTTTATATCATATCATCTTTTTAAAATAAATATATTCCATTATTTTTTCAGAGACTGTAATTGCTCTGGTCTTTCAGCTCCCCCTTCTGCAAAGGAAAGCACTGTTTGCCTTTTCTGGTCCTCTGTAACCCCTGGTCCTCTGAGTTTTTTGTTGTAGTTGCTAATAGTTCATGGATCACTTCATTTACTTCCTTCATGACTCAATAACATATCAAATGTGTCTATTTGATCTAAATATTCTTAAACCTCTTACTTCTGTATTCAAGCCTGCTATTCCATCTTATTGCTAACAAAAAAAAGCTTTTAATAATGGTTATGGCTATACCATGCCATCTTTGTAAAGACAGAGCAGAGAAGGCAGTGAATAATTTGGTTTGCTGTGCATCGCTTGTTACTTGCTCTCCTTCCCTGTGCATTGACTGTATTCCTCTTTATTTTCTTCTCATGTATATAGAGGACCACCTTCTTGTTACTTTTTGTTTTCCTTGCTAATTGAAACATATTTGATGCCTTAGCTTTCTGATTTTATTCATACAGCGCCTGTGCTCTTCATTTATACTTACAAATTTATGTACTTAGGGATATGTGTTATAGTTTGCCTGTTCTTATAATTTTGATTTTCAGGTCAGGCAGGAGGCATGATGTAATTGTACAGGTCTGTTAGGTACTTTCTTTCTTTGCTTTATTCAGGAATAGTTTCCATTTATGCACTTAGCATAATCTCTGCCAGGGATTGCCCCCTCTCCTGCTTTCTTCTACCAATCAGGATATCTGTCAGGAGACACTGACCTGATCTCTGAGTCTATGGAAATCATCTTTTCTGAAGTCCACTATCCTCATTTTGTTACCCTCACAACTTACTCTACTTGGAATTGATTGTGAAGCTGCTAGAGATCTGAGTCGCTTTAAGACATATTGCCCGGAAGGCAACAGATCCTAGTCATTGAATCAGAAAGGCTGAAGTCAAACTTATAGTTTCAAACTATTTGGATCAGGGAAGTGAACAAAACAGTCTAAAGACTTGAATTGAGAGAAGATTGTTACTGATTCAAATATGCAAAAATTATTTGGAATTTGCATCCCAACTTGTAAAGATTTTCAGACTAAACTAGAGGACAACTTTGAAAAAAGATAAGGCTATGAGAATAAACCCACAAGGAATTGAAGAAAAAAAAAGGGAGGAGGGGATTGATGGGCAAAGCAGGAAGTACAGAGGAAAAAGTGAGAATTTTCAAAAGTCAAGTTGAGTCACACCTGGCAAAAGAAATTAAAACAAATATTAAAAGGTTATTCAGCCATCTAAAACAAATAGTAAAAGGTTCTTAAGCTATCTAAATTAAAGGAAATAAAAGAACAAGGAAAGCCAGTGTGAATATAGGATTAAACATCATAGGTATTGTCTAAAATCCTGGTAAATCTTTGTCCTAGTTCCAATAAAATGGAAGCAAAAGAAGAGATGGCTAATAGGCAAACAATGCAGAAGTGGAAATTACCACAGCCAGGCCATAAGGAAAACTTGGAAAGCTGCATCTACTCAAGTCAAGGGGATGGGAAGAATCTCTGTCAGAGTATCATAGAAGAATTGGCATTTGAAATCGCAGGCCTAAGTAAATCTTTTCAATAGAGTGGTATGTGATAGTACTTAAGTATGTAAGATGTGTTTGCTGTTCTTTAATTAAGATGAAGAATTAATGGGCAACTATACCTCCTTAACCTGGTATCAGGAGCATGCAAAACTTTGAGAGGAAAGATTTATTAAAACTATTATGATAAATATAAGATGGAATAGAATGCATTAGGGGGTAGATCATCCCACGCTAACAAGATTTTTTTGTTTGTTAATAATGAAATATCATCTACTTGGATTAGAATAGTAACATGGAGAAGGAACTGGTCAGAAGGGAAATGATAGTAGTGTTGGAAAAGGAGCATCTGGACTTTTTGCAGAGCTCCTTGAAGGATCAGTCTTCAGATTCATGCCGTTTAATATTTTCATTAATGAGCTTGACATAAATATTAGGAGTGTTTTACATGCGTCGACAGGCGTTGTCAATACAGAAGGAACTAGAACATCACAGAGAAAGAACTATGTGACACTGAAGTTTAGAATAAAAAAAAGATAAGGATAAATTTAATAGTGCAATTAGGCTGTATAACCAAGGGCTGAGGATAAGAATGACTAGGAGCTTAATGGATGGGATGAAGAGAGAAGATGATGGTTTAGAAAGAGCTGATCATAGGGAGGTTGTTTCATCAACTAGATAAGATCATGAAAAGGTAAGTGCAGTGTCAGGATAATCAGACCTGCCATTTTTGGCAGAGATAGGTGTTTAATGATATATATTTCCAGTCACTATGATTAGTTGCTGAAGTTATCAAGGGAATGGAAGTTTTGTTTTATGAGAGGACATTAGAAGAGTGTTTAATCTAGCAAAATAAAAGGGGATACCATTGCTTTTATAAATACCCTGGAGTAGAGGAGTAGGTTTCAGAAAATTAAGAATTTCTTTCTAATTTAAAGGCAATACTAGACTAATTACATATACACTTTGGCCATCAAAACAAAGTCTAGGAATAAGTTTCTAATGAACAGAGCAGTGAAATATTGTGCCACGGTCTTTCAGTAGGAGCAGTGGGGAAAAAAGTATCTTACAAAAGATTGTATGACATGACTGAATGTGAAAGCAGGAGAGTAAACCTGATCATTCAAGTTGTCACTTCCAGTCTTATATATACTTTAATGTATTGGACCATAGGTGTCTGAAATAGAATGCTCAGAGTTAGTGGATAGTCTTTCTGTGCTGATTGCTATCTGTTAAAAGGGGATATTCAAGGTATGTAGAGGAATAAATTGCTTTTAAATCACTCCAGATACTGTAGCGATGAGTGCCATTGAAATGTTCGTGGGAAAAATAGTTCTACCTTCAAGTAAGGATTTGAACAGTGTGCAGTAAATAAGGCTACACACTAAGCGCAAATGTTGAAAGGCTATTGATTAGGTGAGCACCATCCATTCTGCTTTGAGTTAGGCAGCAATTTTGTATAAAATAGCATATGGTCATATCATTAAAACTAGTATTCAAGTTCACTAGATTCAAGCTGAATCAAGTTTTGAAAGAGCAACCTTTTATATATTTTGGGGCATTTTTGAGTTTGAGTGCTTGACTTGGCAATGCCAGTATTTATTTTGTGTTGGCCTCTATCATCCAAGAATTCTGCTGTGTTCCCCAACCAGCTGCACGTACTCTTCCTTCAGCCTTTAATTTCTACAAATGTTACTGTGGGAATGAGATTAATAAACGAGATTATGTAACTATTTATTTCTGTCCTAGGTTTACCTGCTCCTGTGAATAATTTCCACTTTCTCCTTACTACGTAAAAATTTTTAGCACTTTGACAGGTGTAGATTAATGTTGTTAAATGTATTTTTAAAGTATTTGCATGATGTATGTTTTTTCCTTCCTACTGGTACTCTGCTATGTAGACATCAAACTGCTTCAAAGCTGATTTAACCATATGAAAAGTTCCCAAGTAATAACACCAATTTCAATATATTTCAGAAAGGTGTGTGTAACTAAATGCTTTCTCTGTTCTGTAGGGCTTCATCACAGGTTGGTCCTTCGCTAGGTTAATGGTTATCTTTTCCTTCTGTATTTCTTACCTTTTGACACTCCCGCCCTTACTGTAATATTTTGCAGGCTTCCCAATGCCCTTAAAGTTTCAGTCCCTTGGAAAAACATTGTTTTTATCCCAAATTAAAAAGATTCTTTTCTCTGAGAAATGGTTGGTTTCTGGAAGCAGTCTTTTATTGCTGTTGAATAAATAAGGACTATCAAGGGGAACTGGCTTAGCGTCTCTCCTCATGAAACCCAGTATATAGTGCTGAACAAGTTATTCACTGTCAAGTATGGAGTTAATGGCTGTTTGTTTCTAACTTTTTGAAACTGAGCCCTGCAAACTAGTGGTTTTTGTTTGCTTTAACAAAAGGAAAAAAAGTTTAGCTTTTACTTCTGTCACATCTGAAGTTTTTGGGAATAGTTGAATATGTTTTAAGGTTAGGTCTATAAGCTTTAGGAAAAAACATTACTTCTTTAATAATCCCATTGTATTTTCAGTACCTGGCAATGCCTGGGCCGGGTACAAACTAGGGGCTACTTACCCTCTTTTCTTTGGGGTAAAGCTTTCAGAAGTAACTTTGCGAGAACATAAGTAGTCAGTAAAACTTAGCCAATAATGTGTTCAAAATAAGTTTTTTACGAGTTGGGGAGGATTTAACACACAGATTTAAATTGCATGAGAAATATTGTTTATGTTCTATTTCTCAAACGCTGTAAAGGCTAGCAGTAGGGTTGGCAGGAATAACGAACGTAAGGGTGCGAGTGTTTCACAGCGCGCGTGACGGGGCAGGGGGCAGCGCCCGCTGCACTACGCTGCTTCCTCGTGCTGGAAGGGTAGGTCTTGGTCACGGTTCGCTCTTTGGAGAATTTCTTTCTCATTTATATTTTCCAGTGCAGTTATTTGCTAGTGAGCAGACAAACAACGCGAGGAGGATCTTGCGTACGTTTGTAGTGATAAGTCTGAAAAGCTCAGTTGCCACCAGGACTCTAGAAAAAATGGGTAGAGGTATGGAGCATTGCTAGGCAACACCGCACTCCCACTGATACTGTTTTTCTTTTAATTTATTTATTCTTCAGTTTGAGTGTGTCCTGCTTGGAGCCATTTGGGTAATAGTTAAGCAAGCACATCGAAGCCAGAGAGCTGCAGGAGCAGAATAAAGGAATGTGATATAAAAACTAAAAAAGGAAAAGTCATGACACATTATGAAACAGAACCAAGAGACGTGAAATAATTAGTGAAGACTAAGGAAAAAAGATAAACAAGTAAGGGGAAACAGCACAGGAGAGGAAAAAACCCAAGTAATGAAAAAAGGAAAGAATAGGGTACTACTGAAGAAAAATTAAAAATTGAAAGCTCAAACACTGCATACACAAGGGAAATAGGGGAAGTACTGCGTAAGAATAAGAATTGGAACTCGCAGATGAAAACGGCTTCCAAAAGGAAAAGGAGAAATTTGGTAAAAGTATGTTAAGAGTAATGATTTTTGTTTGCTTTGTAGCTGCTCTGCTCTTTCCTATTGCTCTCCTTGTGTATCTGTGGTAGTAATAGCAACACTCAGGAGCAGGGGAGTGATGAATAAGTCCAGTATGTTTTGTAGAGAGGAGAAATACTTCATAGTAAGACATTCAGTGTAATTTAGAAAATCAGTGGTGCCGGTTTGAAAATAGCGCTTATGAAATTAGGCTATTGCTATTAAGTGTAAAAATGTAGATGAATGTATTAAGGGTAGGAATTTAAGCTCTCATTGCAGGGAGGGAATGGAGTTCATATTCTCCAAGCTCGATATATGAGTGGGGACAGGATTAAAACCATAGGCACGTCTGTCCTGCGCGGTGCTCCGGGGTCTAAGCCCCTGTGACTTGCAATAGTTAGAGCCACTTCGAGACTTGCCAGCAGCACATCCGTGCTGGGAGGTCGCCACGGGAGAGCCAGCATGGTGGCCCAGGAGCTGTGTGGTGCTGAGGGCTGTGAGGAGCTCTCTTCTCCGGTGGGAAACAGACCTGGCTGTTTTTAGCATGGACCTTGTGTTCAAGCTGCATGTGTGTAAACAGCATTATAGCAGCGTTCCCCTAAAGTTCTTTCTAACATTGACTGTGAAAAGAGCTTTTGGATACCTTGCTTACAAGTGCAGCTCCATAAAACCCGGTTCTTTTCTGTGTACAGGAAAGTTCTCGTTCACCTTGTTTCTTACAGAAAAGAAATAGATACAATTTATTCCTTTAAGTTTGTATTGGGTTATCGGGAGTTAAGCTTATTTCAGATATGTGGTATCTTATTTAAAGAAAATTACCCTTATTTGAGAAATTTTCCTCAATTTTCATTATATGTATGTATCTGTAAATAGGTGACAGAACATATGGTGAAAACTTTATAGGGAATGTAACCATTGTAATGGCCCTATACCTCTGTTTTTCTGAAAAGTTCTTGAGGAGAAAAATACAGTATCAGTGTTTGTACTGTTATACTTTGTTTTTTTTCTTCCCCAGGACTTATCTTTTCGTCTCCTTAGCAATGAATGAAAGCTTTCATTTTGACTGAGAACTAACCTAGCTTGATGCATGATACTTAAGGATATGTAATGTAATTATATTGATACTTAAATAGTTTTGGCTAGTGAAACAATTTGGTGATTCCTCTGCATTCTCATAGATACTTTCCAGTTTTATGCCTTTTTTTCTTGTGCTTCCATTTTTTGAGTATATTATAGGGTTTGAGGTCACTGTTTTACTGTACTTTGTGTAATAAGACCATAGATACCAGTCATAGAAATGAGCACAGTAAGGATTGCATGTTACTGCAGTTCTGATCTTACTAATTTTTTTAAGATATTTTTCCAAAAAAGCAATTTTTTCCTCTGACTAGCCTTTTTAGACTGAAATTCATATGAAATGCATTTAAAGCCCTTGTGTCACTGGACATCTCAGTTCAAGGACCTGCCTTGTGAATTTCAAAGAAAAAGGAAATAAAGGAGAAATTCCAATCTAGATTTTTAACAGATGTGTGTGTACTGGAACTCATTTATACATCTTCTCGTGATATATCCTGCTATCATCTACGGTTACTTCAGAGTCAATGTGTAGATTAAACTATCAGAACTGAGGTAGCGTTTTGTTGACATTTGGATATGGAGCTCATAGTTTATAAGCTTCAAATTACTAAAAGTCAAATTATTCTTCAGTTTCTTGTGAGGAACGACAGCGCATATAGCATATAACTGCACCAGGGTCTTGATACAAGGGTTGTGCTCTGCTAGCTGCAGCCTTTTTCCCTAGATCTTATGCCTTTGACTCTTGTAGAAGGTTCTCAAGTAAACTTAATATTTCCAGTAATTCCTCTGGGGAAATCTAGTCTCAATTTCATGTTTGGCTTTGCCTGTGGTAAGTACCCTCAATTGTCACATGAGGAAGTTTGTTTCATTGCTATCTAAGTTGTCTTTTATGCTGTGAGACTGATTTTTCAGGTAGCGCATTAATCCGGACTAGAAGCGTTATATACTGTTTTCTTGACAATTCACCAGAGCAGGGGCCTTTATAGTACGTTCTTGTGAGATTGTTTCAAATTTTTGTAAAGAGAATTTGCAGGAAGGATATTCCTTTATGAGGACTTAGCTGATGAATGTAGTGATACATAACTGTGTATGGTTATGGCAAGAAATATCATCAGTCACAAGCACTGAAGTATTTCTCATGCAGAGCTGATGCTGTTTTCTTTCAGTGAGCTAAGCAGAGGTTGAGCTATCTCTTCCCCTGCTGCAGCTGCAGAGATGGGCTTGCTGGAGCCCCCAAGCCGTAGATCTTACTGTTTGCTGCACGTGGGCCTGGTCCCTTGGTACTGTCACCAGTTCCCCTGCTCTTGGCCTCATATGTGGTGTCTCTTCAGGCTCTTTCCAGGGGAGTTAAGACGCTTTTGTGGGAGATAATTGAGGTCATCTAGATTTTGGAGAGAACTGGAGAGTGCACAGTTTAGGAAGAAGCGTGTGGAATGTGACTTAGCTCGTACATGTCTTCCTGAAGTGTCTCTAGAAAGACCCGACCGTAAGATTCAGTGTGCTGGATCACCTTGCCTGTTCAGTTCTCCTTGTTATTTGGGAAGGAAGCTCGTGATTATGAAATCACCAGCAATAGCTTAGGCAGATAGGCTTCTGCAGAAGTGGTTGGGAAAGCTGTGTCATGCTGTGTTATTTTTTGAGTATCGAGGCAACTGCAGGGAGCTGTAGTGCATAGTGGGCACAGAACCATGAAAGAAAATGTTTTATTCTGGCACTTCTGCAAAAAACTGTTGTTGCAGAATAAAAATATGCCTTGTAAAAGATGAGAGATGGCATCAAGTCATCTTGGGCTGACGAATCAAACCTGCTAAAAGTACTTTGCTTTTATTCACTTACACAGGGCTGGACTGTGTTGCTTCATGATGCTGTTTAATAATTTTAATTGAACTTGCATTTTTGAAAAGCTCTTAAATTTAATAATCCTTTTAGCTATGCATGAAGAATGAGAGAGATTGTGTAAATTGGGAGGGTGCTCTCAAATATGTGAGGTTAATTCTTTAAATTCTTGGTTGGTCATTAAATTTTGAAAAAAGAAGGGTTCTTTGGGCATGTGTCTTTCTTTTTCTCACACTTTTGATTGAAGGTCAAGAAAATAACATGTTTCTTAAGAACATAGGTCTACCTGCATTTTAAGGGTCCTTCCCTCACCCCTAGGTTATCTCTGTAAATGTTAATTCTCAGTACGAGTCTGATCTTTACCTATCTACTTTCATTTAACTTAATTGTGATGAGTTGGGAAGAATATTTGCCTGAGCAGAGTAAAGAATCCCAAGGGAAAAGCAAGCTAGGTTAGGGTACAGGGAAGTGCTGGGAGGGAGCATCGTATTTGGGATATTTATTTTCTTAATAATCTTTAGTTATTTTTGCTGCTAAGTGGAAATGGTGTACTCCAAAATTCTGTGTAGAGCCTCTAAATATGTGTTTACTTAGATTGCAGGTCCTTAAAGATTAAACTAAATTCATGCTCCAACTGCTGAAGGGTCTGAGGATTCAGCTGCTGAGAGCGGGTACCAGACGGGTTCCTGAGCGCTGCCCTGAAGGCCCTCGTGCAGGTAGTGCTTAGGCTCCCCAGCAGGAAATAGGCAGGAATTGCAGCTTCTTTAAAAAGAGAAATAGTACCCAGATGAAGCTCTTCCCCTATTTTAAGAAAAGATGTGTATTGCTCCCTGCTGCAAAACCCTGTTCCATACAGGCAAGCAGTCTTAAAAGCATCCCTTCAGATGCACAGGGACTGATAGATGGTTTCCAAATCCTCCCTTCCATCTATTGATCCAAGTTAATATTAATTCTAGGTAGAGGAGGGAAAAATGAGAGGCAAAGATTTTCTTTTCTTTTTTTTCCTGCGAGTTTTCTGTTTGTTTGAGAGTGAGTTACAAGGAAAGGAGCATTATAAAATGTCCTGTTTAGTGGCAGCCCCTGCATTCACTGATTTTATTGTTTTCAGCTCTGCCTCTGTTGGCTTGTGCATCTTCTGTAGCTTTTTATTCTTTTCGTTTCTTTGGTCTACTCTCGTGTTGCATGCTTGATCCTTTCAGACTTGTTTTTTCTCAACTTTCCTTTATCAGTACTATCTGATGTGTTATCCCCTGCCAAAACACGTGGTGTCTGCATCTGCTGTGACAACAGCAGGTTGAACGCAAGCAAGATACCATACCCTTGTGTGAACATGAAAACTCTAAGGAATTTGCTGCTCGAATTTTGTGTGTGAAACAGCATGAAAGGGAAGTTAGCAGAATGCCATCTCAAATTGGAAGAACTTTCACGGTCCTAGTAAAATTGCAGAAGAAAGTGTTACATTTGTTTAACAAGTAATTAACTTTTATATAATGACCTGTCTTTAAGAACTAACTGTAGCATTTTTTAAACTAGAGAATGATAAAAATTCTAAAATCTTCTGCTTAAGAGTTCCCAGTTGCATTGACAATATTTTGGTAATTAATAGTAAAAAAAAAAAAAAAAAAGTTTATGGAATTTAAGTCTTGTGCATCAGAGCTTCATGATATCAGTACTGTCTTACCAATACATTCCTGTTTGTGGAGAAAATGTTACTTGTGTTTGAATTTGCATATGCACTATTTCTATGCCTTAAAATAATATCCTTCTTGAAAAACAACTGGAAAGAATTAACATGGTTAAGCTAATGAGGCCTTGATTACCACCCCCACAATTCTACTTAATATTTTCCCATTGATTTTTATTTGATTACTAAAACTTAGACCTGATTTTCTATAGGAAATCTGTTTCTGATGTATTAATATCTGTATTTTATTTTCAAAGACGAGTGTGAATGTACCACATAATGAAAAAATTGTTATAACAAATGTTCATGTATTATGAATGACATGGTGTCAAATGTTATGTAAATACCTGAGGGCTCAATATACTTTCTGATAATATTAGAAAAATGAATGTATTAAAATAAGTATCTTTCCTTTGAACAGCTGGTCATGTACCAGTTTTAAGCTGCTATTTCCCCCTCCTGTTTGGAGTAAGAACCCCTTGAGAATGAGTCACAGCAAACAGAAAGAAGGAATTTAGTACGTGGATATTGTGCAGATATCTTACAGTAAGGATCAAACAATCCTTTTTCTTGCTTAATTTTTAAGAATGCTCTGTAGGTGAAGTATGCTACAGCAGCCCCTTAGTGAATGGCATATGTATTGTTTAGCTTGTCATTGTGAAGATAGTTTAGGGGGTTTCCTATGTGGAATACAGCTATTGGCTAGTGAATAATTTTAATTGTAGCACCAACACTACAATAAATGCAATATATAAATCATTTTATCCTATAGCAGATGGGTGCTTAAGTCTGTGAGAGAAGATCAATGGAACCATTTAGCTTTTTGTGGTGGTTCAGTGTAGAAAGACAGTCTGTTCCACATTAAGGGAGAAGTCTGCTAAGTATATTTAGGTTTGACTGGAATAAAGCAGTGTTACATAATTTCACATCAAAAGAAGTAGATGTGCTATTCCAAATTCATAACAATTGTCTATTAGTCTGTTTTTAATAATTTTTCTGTGGCATGTAATCCTGTTTAATTAGATTCTACTCTCTCTGTTGTTTCAAGATTCCATAAACTGGAGTCTTGTATAGCAGCTGCTAAAGCAGGAGTTAGTGTCTAAATGATATTCACAATGAGTATTTGGAAGGTTTACAATTATACCCTTGCTAATAAATTGTGCTATTTTCCCCAACAGTTTTAAGTGCTAATCTTCAGAAGGCATTTTAAAATTAGCTAAAATTCCGTCAAGAGATTTACAAAAATTGTTAGCATGAAGATAATTATGTCACAGTCCTTGGACTCCATCTCTGATTGTGTGCATAAATCAGAAAATGTCAGCTGTGTTTTCCCTTAATAATTATCCTTGCAGCAATATATTACAGTTTGGATTACTATTATAATTTTGCTTTAGGTTTATAAAACACAAGATAGTTATTTCTGAAGTTTTCTGCTGATTAAATAAATCAGATTTCCCAGAATAGCAAGTGATTTTTGGTTTCAGCATTTTATGTATTGATAAGAAAATCAATATGGAAATAAGCACTCTTGGCCTTTTATACAGCTCTCCTAAGGAGCCATTTTTTTTAAATTGTACCTTTTTTAACAGAGTTTGCTTATGCAGTGTGGCCAGCATTTTTGGAAGGGCTAGGTAATATGGTCAGTCTTGTGTCACGAATGTGGGACTTGAGTTTTTGGACTAAAATTTGAGACATTTCTTGCTGAACTTGTAGAGACTGTAGGTACTCTCATAGCATTTCTAGTTCCCCAGCAGTTTTGGAAATCTGTTATGTGAGACTACCTCCTTAAAGGCACCTGGCTGAAACATCAGCAGGAGGTGGCTGCATCCTTCAAAATGGGGATGAGGAGGCCTCATCTTAAGCCCTTGGTACAAATACATTCAGCATGCATGTTTAAAAATATGGCTATGTAAACTTTAGAAAATTAGGACATAACATACCCTGTAGGAACCTTTTTCAGGGATTGTAAGTCCAGAATGAACAATTACAATCACTGAATCTGCTATAGGTCTTCATTGTTTCAATTATTTAATCTCTTTTAGAAAAATACCTAACCTCGGTTAAGAAAAATGCTAGCTATCGGATTAGGAGGTTGGTTGAAACTGATGCGTTTTGCTTTCTAGTCTGCATTTGTGTACTTTTAACTTGGCTTCTAGCCTTCTATTTTACTTTTGTCTGCTAGAAAACTTTACAATCTAATTTCCTGCTCTTGAGGAAGGCATTTATAGGCTGTCATCAAACCTTCTCTTGAGTTTTTGTCTGATATTTCAGTAGGCAGCTCTTTAAATCATATGTGCTCTACGGCGCATTGATTCACTACTTTAATCATTGTACAAACTTCTCTTTACATGTCGCTTTTTTCCTTCCCCAACATGTGCTTGAACCACTGACACCATTTTCCACTGGACACTGTTTTCCAACAGACTGTGCAAGTGGCAAATAGATTAAACCACCATTGCTCGTCTCCAGTAGTAGATGTTTTCTAAAGAAAAAGTGTTTTCAGGGAATGAAGATATAAGGTCTTCAATGAGAATTAATGTAAAAATATGTTCAATGAAATATGAGAACTGATATGCAAATAGCTATTCTTGCCTGTGCATAACTGGGTGATAACCTGCATGAGTAAGTCTTGTATCCGCATCTTAGAAAGCTAGGCAACATTTGGAGACGTGTATCTTTGGGAACTTATATTTATTTGTTTGTTTTCTCATTTACCATAGAAGAGTTTACTTTTACAATACAAAATAATCAACACAAAATAGTTGATGTGGATGGCCTACAAATGTCTGTATTTCAGTGTCATGGAGCATGTCAGCTAGACATGAGTAAACGGAGAGATTGCAAGTGATTTGTATTTTGAATCAAGTATTTAATGAAAAAAAAAAAAAAGGGAAATCTCCAAGTGAAAAACAAAGCCTATAATCAAGGATATGCCTTAAAGAAAAACAAGAGAAAAATGAATTTATTTTAGTGTTAGTAGAGCAGTAAGCACAAGGCAAACAGGTGAGAGCTGTTCCATCTTTCAAGTTAGGAATTGCTGTGTGCTGCTTATGGTCGATGTGCGGAGAACATTCCTCACTAATAATAAGAGATTTGCTTTCACAGATGTTTTGGAGAAAACTTAGGCTTCCTAAGAAAATTAGTATTTCCCAAAATCACGTGGAAGCAATGAATTCCAAGAATTCAGCAGCTCTGCTTACCTAAAGACTTTCTTCATGAGAGAGAGAGAGAATTTTAAGTAAGGCTTTTGATTTGGCAGCTTATCAACTAGGATAAGAGATCTACTTCAGTGATACAGGCTGCCTTGGAATAGGTCTCATGATCTTGTCAGATCAAAAGACTTTATTTTTCAGCCAACTAGAAATGTAGGTAAGACCTTATCTGTAATACTAACACTTTGGAAAATTCTTATGTAAGTACTTCAGGATAGAGTTAAAGTAGCTGATACGGTTTAGAGTGTGATCCCGCTCTCATGTGACTAGATGAGAGATTTAAAGTTGATTTCAGTGAAAGTGGGATCAGTTTCTTTGTCAGTGCTATATCAGAGGACGTGCTGGTTGGAGCGGCGAGATGGCGGTCCTGTCGAGCTCTGCTGCCTAGGCTTGGCATGGCAGAGCTGCCGCAGCGCTGCTCTTGTCATCTGGGGAGATTCTCAGTGGTGCCACCAGGCAGCAAGTGGTTTGTTTTTGGTTCCTGAGCTACTTCTAGAGAGTTTTGTATTTCGATTTGAAAGACCAAATCAAGAATTGCTGCTGTAATGGCTAAATCAAAGGAAAGGGGGCTTTTGCATCCAAGACAAACATATAGAAGAAAGCTAAGCTGACACATGTTTAGATACATGTTTTAAAGAGTGCAACTTCTCTTTTGCCAGAATCACAGGATCTTATTTCAAATTAGGGTGACTCTTGTGTGTTGTGACCTAGCTTGTTACTTCATCTAGAGTCAAGCGTAAGAGTAGTTTGGACTTGGTAGTTGATAACATTGCTCAGACCTTTAGAAACAGAATCCTGTATTATAAAGCTTACGTCAAGATATTATCACTTGCCGTGTCTGATGAAAACATAGATTTAAGAGCATACAGTTTTTGCCCCTGAAGCTTGCACTTTATTTTGAAAATGTACAGATTGCAGTAAGCAAAAGAAAAATCATTTTTGCGGTTATCAGAGGCAAAGCTTTTCAATTTGTTCAGTAGTCTTTCTTCCTCATCTTCAAACTTCTCCAATTAGATGTTCCACCACTATGCTGTGTGTGA
Organism: Struthio camelus; assembly: GCF_040807025.1. Classification (NCBI taxonomy): domain Eukaryota; kingdom Metazoa; phylum Chordata; class Aves; order Struthioniformes; family Struthionidae; genus Struthio; species Struthio camelus. The sequence continues at coordinate 16,943,966 of NC_090949.1, forward strand.
TGCCGCAGGTACTCGTAGACCTCCGCTCTATATCACTCTTTTTATCTAGTTGTGTTGTAGTTTTAGTTCAGGTCTCGTGATAAATGAACCATTTATGCATCAAAACGCTTCCCTACCCTCTTGCTTTTTGGTTCATTTAAAAGTATCTCAAAGTATCTATGCTAAAATTGTTTAAGAAGCAGAATAGAGATTGCTGTTGCTTTTTGACATGCAGCAGTAGTTTTACTTATAATGACCATGTTCCTAATCATATCTACATTTATTTATTCTGTTATCCTAAACTTCTTGAAGGTGATGTTTGGCTTGGTATCATACCGTGCTATCGATCTGCCAACAGCAACAATATATAGGATGCTATAAAATTATTCGATCACTGTGTTAAAACTTTTAGACCTTATCTATGCCCACAGGAAACCACTTGGCAGTAAGCCACCAAAACCACTTTTTTCATTGCTTATGTTTTCTTTTTTTACTGTAATTGCTGCTAAAAACTGAACATCTGGGAGTTTAATTGCTCATTATACTTAAATCTATGAAGTATTATGGGCCAAAACACAATGTCATGTTCAAGATATTTATAGATATTAATCTAGCTGGTAACATGGACAGTAGAATGAACTCAGTTTTTGCTACTGTTTTCATACATTTTCATGTCTTTTGTCTTGGTTATGGTCTACCAAAGTTTCATCATTTCCCAGTTGTATTCTTCAGAGTATTCTCATACTCCCTTTAAAACACTTTTTTTGTTTTGTGCTTTTTCAGAAATGTTTCTTCCACTGTGTTTCATTCTTTCTGTCCGTTTGGACAGAAGGTGGCCTCTTAATGTGAATAGATGGAGCACACTTGGAAAGGTGGTTAGTGGCTCCTGCAGGAATATTTATGGGGGAAGCCTGTTACAGGGCACTGTTCCTCAGGAAAGGGGTTATGAAAAGCATATTTTGGTGAAGGTAGAGGATTAAATTAGTGAGCCTCAGACGCATGGCAACAAGTTTTTTCAGATTATGCACTCTTTTTTAAAATTAAAAAAAAGTATTTATGGATGAGAAGTCTGTTAAAAACCTGTTAGTGTGTGTATGGAGAAGTCTGTTTGTGTATGGTGTGGGTCTGGTTTTTTAAAACCGTTTGAGTATGTTTACAGTGTGGTTTGGAAGACTTCATACTAGTAGCCATTCCTAATATCCTTTCAGAGGTACTAAAAAAAAAAGTGTCCAAGCTGATGTTCACATGCATCAAGAAGTGGTATCTGTTGACATTTAAAGGTGTGCTTAAATTTGCTCTTTCAAGCCTCTGTTCTTTCCTCTGAGAGGATCCAGTATATTGTTTTGGATCATTGCAGCTCTAACTGGGAAGCAGGAGGGTGTATTCAACCTTTGCTCCATCCGCTGTTCACCATGTATGCAGTAAGTGATGATAGAGTACTACAAGCTGTTCTTCCTTCAGTAGTTTGCCATCCAGCTCAATTTTCAGTTCATTTTTACTTTACTGTGAAGTTATTGGCTCTCCAACTGTTATATCTTGGATGAGAGCTATTTGGTGGAAAGAAGCTGAGAAAGGTAGATGCGATATTGTCTAGAAGCAGTTGGCAGAAATGGTAAAAGTTTATCTTGTTGCCAATGCATTGGTATAAAATTTATTACTGAGTCTTTAAAATTTGCTGTCTTGTTTTTTATAGGTTATCTATTCATTTCCACAGTGGGTCTGTGGCTGAGAAGGAATACTTATCTGTGTAAGGCTATGCGATTACAGTATTTCTTCAGATGGGGACTGCCTTTGTTGCCTTCAACTAATTAACACAGTATGGTCTATATAGACAAGGAGGAAATATCAGCAAAACGGATGTTGACATTCTCTTAATTTCAGCGTTTTCCACTTGGAGAGCATCAGTCATTCTAGCTTGTGTGAGACAGAAAGGACGTAGTTCAGAGTGATAAGCTCTTGTGTGCTATGGATCCTTCTGTCATTCTCTACACACCTTATACCACAAGGTCAAGAGAAACGAACTGCGTGACGCTCAGGTTTTTCTGCGTGTGTGCTTAGATGCTGGTGGCACAGGGCTCTTAGTAAACTTGCTTTCGTCTTTCAGGGTGCAGAGCAATATTTCAAATAATGTTTCTTTCAGCCTGTTTTCCTGGTGGACAGGAAGCTTGATTTTGGTTGCACAGACATTGTCAGCTTTAGTATTGGTGAATCAAGAATTTTTTTATTTTATTAGTATTGTCAGTTTGGAATTCTTATGTTTATTTTAAATGAATGACCTGCCTGTATGCGCTTAGAGCTGAAGGTCAATGCGTGCAGATCTAAATAACGGAATATTTCATTATAGGGCTTCCCTGTCTTACTTGGGTATCCCTTTGAGTTGGAGCAGGATTTTGCCATACAAAGGACAGCTGATTGTAATGCAAACAAAGGGAAAAAAAAATCATATTACCCTTGGGATAAAACATATTACTGGGATCATTTTTTGAAGGGAGAGAAGATTACGTTTGGAACTTTTGTAGGTTTGTTGCTTGTTTCTCCTGCTCAAAAATGTATTGTTGAAGTATTAAAACTTCGTATTAAAAAGTCTATAATCTTATTTAAAAATGATGCTAATTTGATAAGGGGCAAGCTGAAAATATTTTATACTAGGTCATTTTCAAATATCTAATAATTTCCTTTCCAATAATGCTTTTGTAGTCTCAAATTGAATATCAGTATGAAAATAAATCAATGCACAGAAGAAATGACAATAGGTAATTTTTATTGCATTTATAACTGTCTTTAAGGTGTGGACTTGAAAATTATTTCTGATATTAAAAACTGTGGAAACAATATGAACAAGTAACAGTTCACATAGCTTTTGTTTAAAGATACTGCATAAAGAACCTGACAATCCTGTGTTCAAGCTTCTTAGCAATAGCAACTATTACACTTAAATTTCTTTTAAAGCCACATGGCAAAATTATGCCTCCCAGAGGTAAGCTTTGGTATTGGAAAAAGGTGCTACAGTGAACAGGGGTACCTAAAAGCCTCACGTATTAGAGGAGCCTCAAGATGGTACTAAGTGTTAGGAATGATGCAGATAATCAGAAAAGTCTTGTTTGGTGACACTGGACACTTGTATTGTGCAGGTGCAAGTTTCTGTATCGCTCAGCTACTCTGCGTGCGTGTGTGTGCGTACACGTGTATAGTAGCTTTGTAAGCTTGCATGCTGGTAAAGGAAAAGAAAAAAGGTGAGTAAAAATTCTGTATGTTTCATTATGGAACATTTATAAGACGATTTCCATGACAACCATGTAGTAAGATTCATGCTTACTTTGTTTCTGAGTTCTCAGCGTCGTTTAATGACTCCTGTATAATTAAAATAGAATGCATAATTTGTGAGACTATATACTGTAAATCAGTTTTGTTGGCGCGCCGTTGAATAACGTGAACGTACGCGCAGTATACTGCTCAGGAGCCTTACATGGGTTCTTCCACTCCTTGCAGAGCTGTGAGAAGCTGGAAAATAATTTTGATGACATCAAGCGCACGACGGTGAGCGAGCGCGGAGCGCTTCGCGAAGCGCTGAGGTGAGTCTGCGTCGCCACGGCAACAGTCACAGCTGTGGTCAGGAAAGAGTCATTCTTCATTATTGGGGGAACAAATGAGTTCATTGCCACCATTCAGCTCTATTCTCTAAGGTATTAATTTGTCAGTGGAGAGGCTTCCCTTGAGGCTGTACTTTGGTTTTGAAGCTGCATAAATGTTAAGCCTGACTGCACAGTAAAAAACGTAAATGTTTAATTTGTTACTTAAAATGCTTAAGGGCTGCCTTGTTGTATATTTATACTAGACTGTGAATGAAGGAAAATATTGTTCATCTAAATCCTGTAAGTGTTAAAGAAATTGCACAATGCCGTTTGAACAAACCTGTTTGCTTCTAAATTGGATTTGATTTTTATGTATGTAGCGGCCTCTGTACTCTGATTTCATCTCTGTATTTACATGATTTTGGTTTTGCTAATGATGTGTTAAAATATATCCGGTACTTCATATATTGTAGAGATGTATGTTTTGCTTAATACACTCATATCATTGCTCTTAATGTTTATTAAGAGAGGTTAAAATTACTCAGCATGTGAATCTTCTGCCACGCTTACTCAGGCTGCAGAGTATCTGATTGCAGGAGTCCAGAGAAACTCGCTGGCTCTGGTGCCTGGCACGCGGTAGCGATTGCTGCCGTGAAAGCTGGCAGCATCAGAGCCTGAGCTGCTGAAGTAACTCGCTGAATAAGTCAAGAAAACATTAATTATATTATTTGTGCATCAGAAAGTGAGTCTAACCTCTGCTTTTAAAGGTTTTAAAAATTGGATAGTAAAACGTAACCTATCACCTTATTTAGTTCACTTGATATCAGAGTGACTTCTTGGAATTGGGCTAGTGCAGTAAAGTGTTTTTTTTTAAAAGGTAAAAAATAAAAAATACTGAGAATCATATTGAAAAACTAATTACATCCGTTTGCTTTGTGTTCATTGTCCTTTTACATTTATGGGTGTTTGTGAGAGTTACTCTCAATCTGCAGAAATGTTCATAATGCTCCTGTCTCAGGAACACTGTGACTGTTTGCAGAGGTATTCAGCCATGAGATGCAGCCTGCCTCTTTTGAAATCCTTTCCTATTACCTGCACAATATATTCATTCCTGTCTGAACATTTCAAATACTAGTATTGCAAATAACAGGCAATTGCAGCCACCCTTTTAACTTTTGATTTCTTACTTTTTTTGTTTGTTTTACTTCCTACGTTTAGGATTTTTTACCTCTGTGGCCAGTCAGTCCTCATGTACGTAGGCTTTCAATGTAGTACCAGTAAATGAAAAATGATATGAAATAAAGATTTAGATAACACTTAGCAAACAAACCTACTTTTAGTATTTTCAGCAAATTGAGTGTCAACTTTCCGGTCTTCCGTAACAACGCTGCAAAGGTAGGTTTGCTACATTTTGTGATGCAATTAATATCTTAAAAATCTGGGAGTTGGCAGCTCTTCGATCAACATTTGCTAGTGAGGGGAGCTTTGGCATTTCAAAGGTGGTATCTGTTATGGGGACCATACAGTAGAGTCTCATGGTTCTGCGCATCACGTACGTTACAGGCATTCTACTTTCTCATGAACTTACCCTGGCTATTCCTGGTAGTGTACAAGTCATACTGAGAAATGTTTGATTGTAAAATGTGATAGATATTGTACAATGCTGGAATTCTCTTAATGTAGGCAATATTATACAGCTGACTTCTCTTAGATGTTTTTATGGAGGTAAAGAATATACCGGACTTCTGTAGCTTAGTTTTACAACTTAATTGACTGACACTTAAAAGGTACAAGAGAGACGTTGAGAGGCGCGTGCATGAAGGTATGTGTATTTTTGCAAATGTATATAGAAGATCTTTGTTCTTGATTGTTCCTTCAGTGGCTACCTAGTGGCTCCGTATCCGTGGGTGCTACGTTGTTCTGCTTGGATCTCGAGATTATCTGTAACACATGTAATTCTAATGATACGTCTTTGACAGATTCAGAGTTCGCTTTGTTTTCTTATTGCTATAGTGGCTGCTGGACCAGCTGTGGGAGGACATAGATTTGCTGCCTGCAGTATTGTGAGATAACTGTCACCTTTTGGTGAGGAAAGCATGTGGAGAGGGTTGCATGTTGCACAGAGGCACTAAAATCGCGTGGGCCTGGTAGCAACAACAAAAAACCCTTAGCTGGGTAGCTAAGCAGATATGCATGGATCTCAGATGAGCCTTGAGCGTTCAGCCTGCCCAAGTTCTCTCTGATTTCCCAGAGTGGTACTACTGGTCTGCCAGATGAGATGCAATGAACATTTTTTCCCAGTGCTCTCATTTGGAACATCCATTTTAACTTTCTCTTTTGGAGGGGGAAAAGTCGTCAGTTTTGTATGGGGTTTTAGTATGTTTCTAGGCTGTGAGTATCACTGTGCTCTAGATAAAACACTAATACCCAATAAGGGTATTGTTCTTGTCCAGCCCTTCAGAAACTGAGCTGACACGCAAATTAAGGATTGCATTAAAAGCATGTTTCTTATTTATGCGCATATATGTGTGCAAAATAAACTTTCTGAAGAGTTTTGAAATAATCATAAAGCATATGAACTGCCTCTAGCTCTGATTGGCATATTATTCTAGATCTTGAATGAGTTTGCTATAACTCAGGGTATGAAAGACTGGTATTGCGAGAATTTGGTTTAATTTTGAGTGCACGTAATTGCTCTGTGGTTTTATTTTGTTAGTATTCCCAAAATAGTTATTTACTATATTTTAATATTAGTTGTAAAGCTTAAGTAAGCAATAACAATGAATTAGTTTTTTTAACCAATGTTTATAAATGGACAAACTATTGCTTTACATATCATGAGTGTATATACTATAATTTAGTGTTTTATGTATTAACTTGCCAGAAAAATAATGTGGATATACCTATAAAGTCAGATTGCATAAGTAAGATCATTAAGCTTTTGTTAAAGAGGACTCAGTTTGTTCTTAATATATAACTACTGTAAAAAAAAAAAAAATCTGGATCCTGATTTTCAGTAAAGCTTCATTCTAAAAATTCATAGGAACTTTTAGATCAATGTGGCTGTTTCGTGGAGATAAGTATTTGAGGAGGAAGTGGCACAGCTAATTGTATGATGACCTCTATAACCTTTTCAGAGGTGGCAAGAACAGAGAATAGGGACTGCTTCTGTAACCATACCTCTGGGAAAGTAAGGTAAAGCAGTCTTGAGGATATTTAACAACATGAAATGAATTTTAGCAGAAGTCCGGAGGAAATTCAAACTAAATTATTGTTAATTTAATAGAAAATAAAGTAAATTAAGATTCAGGGAGCTATAGGGTATAACAAGGCGAAGAATAAATTTCAGAATGCAATGGCCATGAGCTGTCAGGAAGGGAAAATTTTTCTATTGGATGGGTGCCCTTTCTCTGTGTCCAGGCTTCCACTGTGACTCTAAAGTGTTTGAACTGGACTTGCTGAGGTTGGAAACAACCTCTGGATGTATCTAGACCAATGCCCTGCTTAAAGCAGGGTTGAATAGAGTGTGTTGCTCTTCGCTGTTTCCAGATGCATTTTGAATATCTCCATAAATGGAGAGTCCACAACCTCTCTGGGCTATCTGTTCTAGCATCTGACTGCTCTAATGGTTTTAAAAAAAAAACCGCTTGTGTTTATGTGAAATTCCTTATATTTCAACTTGTGCCCAATGCCTCTTGTCCCTTCACTGGCAACCACTGAGAAGTCTAGCTCCTCCTTACTGTCTCCCACGAGATATTTATACTCGTTAATAAGATCCCCTGAGCCTTCTCTGCTCAGGGCTAACCAACCCCAGCTCTCTCGGCCTCTCCTCCTGTGACAGATGCTCCAATCCCTTAATCACCTTTGTGGCCCTTTGCTGGACTTGCTCCACGATGTCCGTGTCTCTCTTGACGTGGGGATCCCAGTGCAGGTCACAGCACTCCAGAGGTGTCTCACCAGTGACACTGAGGAGAGGGGAAGGATCACCTCTCTCGACCTGCTGTTGACGCTCTGCCTAGTGCAGCCCAGGATGCCATTGGCCTCCCTTGCTGCAAGGGCACATTGCTGGCTCGCTTATTCTTCACCAGGACCCCCAGGTGCTTTTCTGTATTGGCTGCAGCCTGTACTGCTGCATGATGTTATTCCGCCCCTGGTGCAGGACTTTGCCTTTCCCTGTGTTGAACTTCATGAGATTCCTGCCGGACCACTTCTCCAGCCTGCCAAGGTCCCTGGTGGCTCAAACCTCTGGGGTGTTGACTATTCCTCCCTGCTTTGTGTCATCTGCAAACTGGCTGAGAGAGACAGCTCATGGCAAGGGAGCTGAATAATATAGATACTATCCTGCATCTGAAATGATGGTGCATTGCTTTTGGACAATATACGAGGAATGTGCTGTAGGCTTGCCTAGTGTAGATTTTATGTACTTTGTGTCAGAGAAGTGGAGCCACAGTGTTTAACATCCTGTGAAATTGGCCGTACATTTGTTTACTTACCACCATGAATAAAATGGCTTTTGGCGGTGAGCAATTAGGTATTAAGACTGGTGAGATGTTGAATATATGAATGAATCTTATTTGTGGGTAAATGTATCTATAGTCTGTCTTGTGAACATTAACTGAGCAAGTATGTGTGAAAGCTTTGCAAGTGAAAATGGAAGCTGAGTATTTTTAGATAGACTTCTTGTTGCTAAACAAAGGCTTGAACTTATTTCTTCCTACTTCCAAGTAGAAAAGGATAGAGATATCTTTCCTCATTTGTTTGGATCAATATAAAAATACACCAAACAAAGTTCATTTGAAATTTTCTTTTGCATTCAGAGTTGCATGTGTTTTTGGAAAATGTGAACATGGAACTGAGGCTTGAACTGTGATTTTTAGTTTGATAGAAGCAGTTTCTGTTAATAGTGCTATTTATGCTGTTGTCTTGACAACTATTTAAGCTGGGGTTAATAATAATCAAGGTCCTTTTGATATGGTCTAGACTCTCAGATGTATTTGGCACACAGTTTCCAAGGCTGGGCAAACCCAAGAAAATTGCGCTGTAAGAAGTTTTGTGGTTTCAAAAGTCATTTGCAGAGTAAAAGTTAGGGATTTAAAAAGTGGTCAAAACATGTATGAGACGGACACTACAATATATCTAATAACCTGCTTGTTAGGGCTTTGGCTTGGACTACGGGAAATACACTTTTATATTTGGATTCTGAGTCAGGCAACTTAGGTTTCCCAGTTGAAGAAGCCATATCATGGAGCTACAGAGTTAGAGAAATGCAGACGTGGAATATAAGGTAAATAACTTCAACATATTTCTCATTGTTCTTATGCCTGCTTTCCTGTAGCAATCTTAAGCTGTTGTGAGAGTTGGGTAAATTGAAAGGAAAGGAGAAAAGGAGGAGTAAAGGTAATTGCTTCTGGGTTCCTGGTCCAGGTCTTGGGAGATCATCTATTCAAAGAAATCTTTCATGTACTAGGGAGGGGAAAGCCTTTGGAGGGAATTCCAGTGGTCCAAAATAGCCACTAGCCTTGTGATTAGAATACTTACTCCCTCAGTCCCAAATAAGTTCAAATTTCTCTTTCACCTTCTTAATCTTTATCTTTCCATTTCTCTGTAGCGCAATTATTTGAATGCTGCTTGAGGCATGTTTTTAGGGAAGAAACAATGATTAGTTCTTATGTATTTAACACAAATGTGCTACTTCCGAAGTGCAGCAGCACTGTGCCTTCTTGCGTGGCCTGCACGTGGTCCTCTGAGATATCTCAGCGAAAAAAAAAGATGCGTATGCACAAATTAAGTAGAAAATTTTGGTACATAGGCTCTTTCAGTTAGGCCTTTATTTAGACTACTTTTGGCTTAAACATACTCCTTAGGGAAAAAAAAAATCAGGTATGCAGAAACATTCTTGTTCTCAAATCCTTTAAAAAAAAAAAAAAAGTAATTCTAAAGATTTATGGGAATGGATCATGCTTCCCTTAGAATATCTTTTTGCAGATATAACTTGACAATGTTATAAACTAAAGCATGTCTTTGATAGTATATGGAAATTGTTATTTGTAGATGTTTCAAAATATGCCAGTATGGCTATTATATTTTGTATAGTATAGAAATATATGAAGGATATTGGAAACACTTGAGAACTTCCACTAATACTTCCATAGTAATGACCTGTGTGGATAACAGATATCTGTGGAGTCTGGAGATGCAAGGGAGTCAAATTATGAATTTAATGTAGAGTGCCATTTTGTGACCAGGATGTCGCCATGATTCTTGGTGTGCTATGAAGTCTGTGGCATTGCAGGCTGACCAGATTGGCAGCATCAACTGCACTGACTAAACGATGGCCATTTATCTTCACGGTGCAAGACAGCACTGTACAAGGATAGCTGAGACTTGAACAAGTGCCCTAGGTGCTAGAAGCTGTTTAGTTGAGTTAACAAGGCTTTGTGTTTAGGCAGTTTTACCTCATTTCTCTGTTGGCTAATTGACCTGGGCAATGTTCCTGGGCCACCCACTCTCCACCCTCAGGGGGCTTAGTGAGCCGAAGGATGCATTGGTTGGATCCTATCACAACCAAGTCATTTCCCTCTACAGGGAGACACTGCAAAGTTGTGACACCATGCATGTATAAGAACCTATAGCATTAATGTAATTATTTTAGTGGTAGTTATTAGAACTTGCATTATCTTTCTGTATCATTTACATGCACTCAGTATTATGTGTAGTTACTGCATGAATAAATGAGTGCTTCATATTTCATTTGCAATTAAAAAAAAGTGGTTGTGAAATATAACAAGTCTATTATTTCAAGTCACAAGTATAGTTCATACTAAGGATATTATCACTGTAGGCCCCCAAAGTCTATCATCTTTACTTTAGAAGGTAATTGCATTACTTTATAGTTTTCTTGATTTATACTTAAATATATATAAAGTATCTTGTTTTGAATCTGATTGCAAGATCAGCTATTTTGTTGAATATCAGCTTTTTAATACCTTGACAAGAAATTTTGATGCTGAACTGCATTTCCAAGTTTTTTTTCAGCTTATAGACTTGAATAGGTTTATGCAGTTGCACATACGCTATTCAAAAGATCATATATAGCTTCTCATTTTTCATTCATGAGTTGTAATTTACTTTTGGTCCACTTAAATGGAGAGAGACTAGGCTCATCTCTTTAGACGTTACGGGGAAGGGGATTGAGATAAGTAAGAAAGATTGTGTTTTCCCTTAAATGCTCCTTCTGTCACCTGAATAGCATAAACTAACATGTCTAACTTTACCTGACCTAAGGTGGTGCATAGTAGATGTTTAGGACTGGCCGTTGTTAAGGGGTGTTGAATATTTTGGTGATTCCACTTGGCAATGTAGACTCTCCAGTATTTTATATCAGAGAACTGAATTATACCTTAGAGTGAACACAAACATACCTAGAACAAAAGCTTTGCTATCGAAATAGCAAGCTGTGAATTAACAAATAATATTCCTGGTTTTAGAAAGATATGTTCTCTTCCACTTTATAATTGCAACTTTTGTAGAAGTACTATAGTATTGTACCTACAGTGAGATTTTTTTGTAAGCTTTTTGTAAAACCTTTTGTCACATATTTTTCATACCTGCTCATACATGTTACAGTTGACTGTACAGCACTTAAGGTCTGTTCCATGCATGGTAGGTAGATCATTGCTGTATGCATGCGTACCATTCCTGGAAAAATATTTTGCAGGGGGTAGGAGGGGGAGAAGAAAACAAAACCTACGTCCTCGTCACTTGAAGAAAGGAGAGTCTGTTTCTGCTTTTGAACCACTTTGCTTTATGATTTAAAGAAAAAAATTGGATAACAGTCAATTTTGCTTTTAGCAAACTGCGGGAGATAGTGTCTGATGTTGGTAGTGAAAGAGATTTTGAAAACCACTGTGGCAGATGGCTTACCACAAAGACTCCAAAGATGGCATGCAGTGGGTGCAGTATCATACCTTTCAATGACTAATAGCCACTCATCTGCAAACTGTTAGAGCAGAAAAATGTACTAAAGAATCTGGCGTTGCCTCTATGGATCCCTCTTTGTTACTTTATAAAAAGCAATGCTTTTAGATACTTCATTTGTTTTTTGCTACTATTAATGCTCAGGAAAAAATGCTCTGGATTTGTGGAAATGTTGTATAGAGTATTGACTACTGGGCTTATAAATACCTTAATTGCATCAACTCATAGTCTATACCTTAATTGCATCAGCTCACAGTCTTTGAACAGTGCGTTGGGTCATTTGCAACAACAAAAAAATGTATGGAGATGTGTGAATTTAGTACCCTAATTATCTTACCATAAGCCATAGTTTTCCATAGATTGATATTGGATTTTATGTTCCTGGGCCTTGGATGGTCTAGTGAAAGGTGGTTCGTGACCATCCTAGAAGTGTCCAGGACACATAAAGGAGTTGGGTGCATTATAGCTTTGGCAAGTGAGTTGGGTGTTTAGTTCAGGCTGTTGAAGCTCATGCTGTTATATCCGTAAGTCATGAATTTAATCTCAGCAGTAGCCAGCCCGCTCAGAATCCCACATTGCACTTGTGTCACGAAAGGCCAGTTCCCGCAGTAACTGCTGTTCTGCATGCAGTCAGAAATCGGGCTATCTTTACAGATGCTATTTTAAATACATCTGCCTCTGTTTCTTTTCAGACGTGCACAGTACTTGGCAAAAGCCTCTGCAAATAAAATCTTTGCATCTTTCCTCCTCTCTTGTCTCTGGTGTGACCTTTGAAGTCAATGGGCCGTGTATTGCTACGGGCATCTTTGAGTATATTCTCCTTGGAGTTTGGAATAGAAAGCAAAGCTAGAGGATTGAGCACAAAATGTGCAGCGATGGTCTTCAATCAAAACTGCTTTCTGGGCTGCCTGTCTGTGCCTTGTATGTTCATCATTTTCTTTCCTGATTCCAAAACATTTAGAGCACTTCAATTATAATGAATATTAGTAACTATATGTGCATTTGCTACTTCTCAAGCGTCCTGACTTTATATTATACTGAATATTGTGGTTCTGGACGTAAGAGCAAATCTCCTTTTTTTTGGAAGTGTTCTGCTCATTGGTGTGAAGGGTCCTTGCTTCTGCACAGAAGTCTGTTGCCTTGTTACTAAGGTGAGCGTATTGGATTCCGTTCTTCATTTGTTGCTATACTGTTTGCTCTGTTGCAGTGTTTCAGAGATTAAGCTGTGGGTCCAGCTATTCCCCAAGATATTTAACTTTCATCAAAGTTAATCTGCCTTTCCTATGTAGACTTCTGAACTTAAATCCTGTTTGTTTACTTGAAGCTATTTGGGAGAGCCAGAAAAGAATACTTAAATTAAATATTGCAATGAAATCAATGTGTTTTATTGAGAGTAAGACCCTAGTGCGTATTGGATTTTTTCAATAAATTAGTTGTACCACACATTTAGCGATTTGGTTACAAACTTTTGGAGAAATAATCTTCTGTGCACAGTGCTAAGGAACACACGTTTTTTTACAGCAGAATACTTTTTATTGGAGTTTGCTGCTGAAATTTGACTGGCAGCCAGTTAAGCACTAGAGCACATTAGGTCTTTCAAATACCACCTGAAGACTTTCCCTACTAGTGCCTAAGGCTAAGCTCCTGAATTTTGGCACTTCCAAGAGTGAGGAGTATTAAGAGTTCAGGCAGCAATTTGTACAAAGGAAGCTGCTTACAAAGTAAGACAAACTTTAAAAGTCCCATGGAGAATCAAGGAACAAACCAAATGTTCTTCAACAACATCTCTTGCCAGTATTTAATACTGACGAGTTTTTTTTTGGAGCAGTCATTTGCAATAAGCTTTGATTTTGGTTTGTGTATGTTTAGTTTGAACCAAACTGAAGCATTTAGTTGTGGCTTGGTCTGATACTGAACTTAAAATTTTTTGGAGAAAACAAGAAGAAAGGTTTGTGTGTGTGGTTTTTTTTTGTTTTTGTCTTTAGAACTGTTCAGGATTTATTTTACAAACGTGGCCAGTGTATTTGGACCTGTTCAAATGCATTCTAATAATGGATGATCTGTGTGGTGAACAGAATTTAATGGAAAGAATTTGAATATGATTTCTATCAGGGTATTTCTAAAAGATGTTAATTTACAATCTGACGCCATTACAATACAATCATCTTAAAATTAGTAAATTTTTGTAAAGTATTTGTAAAGATCTTAATATTTTGAAAACACTAGGAGGCTACTGTTATTCACTGGAGGTTTTGCCGTATTTGTCAGTTTTAATTAATAGTAACCAACTACTGACTTTGTATTTGGCAGTGTACAAAAACTTGAAAAACGGTCTTGACCTGAAGCTATTTGACAGTATTACCTAAAGGTCAAGAAAACAGTCATATTTCAAGGAATATTTTTATTATAGAAAAAACAAAAGTATATTTAAAAAATGTTCCAAATGTGTCCGCCCCCCCGCCCCCCATGTTGCATATATTCCTCCGAGTGCATAGGGGCCTTCTGGGTGTTCCTCTGTATTTATGTGCCACCCCTCCTGGGGAACAGGAAATGTGCTTGGCTGTATGTAAAAAGAGCTGCTTCAGGATGTATGACTTCTTTTTTTTGCTTGTAAATGGCTTTTGTTCCTTGGACTGTGCTTCAGGCTATCCACACCTTGCTCTTCCAGTTGTGAATTTACTTACGTGGCAGCTGCTGGTGTTTTTAAACCTCTCCTGTCTTTAAGTGCTGTCTCTTGTGATTGCTTCCCAGATGTAATAATTAACTGAGGTGGGAATTATTCTCCCTACGATTAAAGAACTACACAGGGATATTTAAAAATAGCAGTTATTTCATATTTAAAAGATATCCTGGCCCCACTGGGAACTTGTCACTGAAGTGCTGCAAGTGCATGGCTCAGCCCGAGTACCGCTGGCCCTGTGGCTGCCCCAGCAGAAACCCTGGAGCAGAGTCCTGCGTCTCACACCCGTTTTACAGGCTGCGCTGAGAAGTGGGAATTGCACCTGCGCTGTTTTCAGTATGTGGCCTAGCTAGCTTAATTTTTTTTTGGTAGCTCCAGACAAGCTTTCATGACTCCTAGCAGCGTAGATTTGTTGTTCGCTGCCTCTGCCTGGTTCTCGTTGGCTCGGCCGGTGCTTCCCAAACTGCCGGCAGCGTGTGCTGGGCTGCGGCGGAGGCAGACTCTGCGGGCAAGAGCTGCCTGGGCCGGTAGGTGCTTGTGTGCCTGCTGTGGGGGAGTCTGTGTGTGGTCGCCGCACCAGAACTGCTGCGGCTTGGCTTTTGGGGTGGTTGGCTTGAGTCTCGGCTGCCTCTTCCACGCTTGTGGTGAGACCCCTAAACTGTTCCTGCATCTGCTTGACTCCTACGGCCCCGAGGGCGTTTATCTTCATTTGGTTGCGCAGATCTTGCCTCAGCGCTCCAGCAAAAGGTAGAGAGTAAATGTTGGCTGTAGTAGGGTGAGTAGATGCACAAATGTGGTGACAAAGAAATGCTGGTAAATCAGGTGTTTTTACGTGACAAAAAGCTAAGCATATGCAGATAGTACTCTTTTTTTAAACCCTGATGGCACAGATGAAATAAAATATATATGTCTGGCACAATGAAAGACAGAATGATAAATTGGGAACTATATTTCTGTTGCATTTAAATAAGTAGCCTTGACTTCATTAAAACTTTGCTAGGAGTTTTGCTGTTGAATTCAGCATAGCCAAAGTTTCAGACTAGGTGTTCATTAAGTGCAAGTTAGGTGCTGTAATTCTTTCAAATTTGTTAAAATCAATTTTCTGCTTTAATATTTGTTCTTTATTACTGTTTTTCCCTGCTTGTGAACTAGTTAGACATTTCAAACACATTCTTGAGGAGCAGAGGAAGGAGGAGAAAGATGCTTTACGTGGCAGTAAGCGACTACTGGGAGCTCACGCTAACATTTCTGTTCTGGCTGGGAGTGCACTTTGGAAGCAAATTGCCTGATTGATCTTGTTTATACTCTGTTTCATGTCGTCTTCGTTGGCTATGCTCCTTTGGTGTGACAGTAGACCCCAACATGTACTCCAGAAGATCAGCTAGGGTACTTGAACGCAGTGGTCGTTCAGTTCATAGGACTAGGTTAAAAGTAGGCTGAAATAACCCTTACAGTAACGTGTGCAGGGTTTGCGGCAGGTCCTTAATGTGAGCTGCCTTGCTGTAGAGATGCCCTACTGTTGGGCCACACTAGCTGCTAATGTAGAGGTAGCCATTCTAGGGACAAACTCTGCTGCCGCCAGGCTTGGGGAAAGGCTGATTAATGCCCCAGGTGAGGGCAGAGGACCACTGCTGACCTAGTTGCAGATGGAGTCCCCGATTTCCTCCTTTAATTTAGGAAGCCATTTAACCGGTACAGACTATATAGCATAGATATTTTTGCTCTCTTTGGTAGCTGAATTTGGCTGATGCGTTTCAGTCAGTATATATCCCTGTATTTCCTGCTTCTGCATGTCTGTTTGTGCCATAAGATTAGTTTTCTCTTGTATGTGATCAAATGATCAAATTGTATTCTTATTCTTCTCGGGTGTGTTGGATGAGTGAAGACTATACCTGAAATTGGAAAGGCCTGAGCAATCTTTTACTGTTGGTGCTGCTACGTATCTCCTATTACTGTCACAAAGTCATAACGTGTAAGATTTTTTTTTCTGCAGACTAACTGTGAACAGAGTTTTGAAATACATCTTCTCTTAATATTTTTGTTTCTATCATATTCATTTAATTCTTGATGTAAGATAAGAATTCATTGCCCTTATGCTGAGAGTGTGAAACCGCAAGGTAATAATGGTAACTCACTGTTTATATTATAAAGTGTTGTTCCTGTAGCGTGGTCCAATTATGCGATAGTAAAGCAAGGATGTAACACAGCAATGCTACTTTTCTATTTGTTTCAGTAAGTTTAGCACAGCAGGGAACATGGCATTCTTCCAAGGTAATGTGTCAAGTTTACAGTTGGCTGGAAGTGCAATGGAAGTTATTCCAAGACTTTGCATGCTGGCTAATAACTCTAGTTGAGTGTATGAGATAGTTCTCTTATGAAATGTATTTGATGTCATTCTGTTGCAAGGATTTTATATTTAAATTCTGAGACATTATGATATTGAGAAATTTGAACAAGCTTCTGTGTGGACGTATGTTTACAGCACCACAGTTTCAGTAATCAGATATAATTTTGTATGGTTAGAATTTATGTACACCCTTTTTCCAAGGCCCTGCTGAATCTTAGGAAATCAGGAGCCACTCCATTAATCTGTTGAGTGATATAAATGTTAATCTAATTTTTTTGAGGAAAAATAAAAACATATGTAGAATATGAACAGACTGCTTCATTTCTTTTTGAAGCATAGACAGCTAGTAACATGTCAGCAATTTGGCAGGTTGGGAGAGACTAGCGATGACAAGGCGTCTTGTTCAGTTGCGACTTTCTCTGAGACCTCAAAGGTTAGACTGGAATCTCTTGCTTGGAATCTTGCTGTTGGTCTCTTCATTTTTAATTAATTTTTCCAGTTTTAAGGCCATTGCCCAAAGAAATTTTAAAAAATCATGTCAGTAGACATCACTAGCTTAATATGTTCGTATTCTATACAATTTTGGAAGTCTTTTCTCAGCAAAACATATGCATACAACATAGCATGGGGGTGGCTCTGTAATCTCCTCCATGTTATTGTCTCAGCATGTTTCAAAAGTGATATGGAACAGCTTCGTTAGCAGCCTCAGCGCAAAGGTTACCAATGCGTTACAGTAACAGCATTGGATTTTTTTTGTGGGAACCACAGATAGCTCAGAGGACATCAGTTAGTTTCAAGTAGGTTATTGAATGCTATCGTAGGTAACAGTACCAGCTCCACTTTGACTGGTTTGAATTAACAATTATAAAGGTAAAATTCCCTATCTTAGGCATTTTTATACCCTCCACTCATTTTTCAATCAGCTTTCTGAAAAAGAACATCTGGCATCTTTCTCACAGAAATTTTGTTGCTGGTAGTAAGTTTGGGCTTATAGGAAAAAATGGTATTTGCTGCTAGCTTTCCAAAGATCTTTAGTTACATGCATCTACCTTTCTTAGAGCATTTCTGAATGCCTTTGGCAGCACTGATCCAGCAAATGGAGGGATGTTTGTCACTGGCAGTGCTCGTCTTCCAGGAAGCATGCTTGTTCCAACTGATTTTAGTTGTTCCAGCACTGACACATGAAGAACATATCAAAGAAAATAAAGAACAGATAGATGCAGAGGGGTTTAAAAAAAATCAGCCCCTCTGCCTCTGAGGCAGTAGTAGTGTCATGTGGGTGTGAAAAACGACCACCAGCTTAACTGAGCATAAAGAATCTGCACTGGCCTAGCAAAGCAAAATTAATGGCAGACATGCTATTAATAGGGCTGAAAGAGGGGATCAGTACTGATGTCAAAGGCACATTCCCGTAGTAATTCCTACTAGTATCAAGAGCACCAGCAAGATGTCCTTGAAGTTAGTGAGTTTGCTGGAAGGTGCTCTTTGCATATTGATTTGTATGTATGATTTTAAGGGTCTTTGTGCATCAGGATTAGCTCATGTGGTGGCATGAGAAAGAGGACCGAGTGCTGGATGGATGAGGACATGGCTCTGGTTTGAAGGGCACAAGTGAGATTCCTGGGTCTGCAGTGGCAGTGATTAGGGTGCCTGATGGAGGCAAAAATGAGTACAGGGTGGTCAGAGTTTTTCTGAGCAGTGACATAATGTGGTGTAGCCAATATTTCATGAAGAATGCACATTTGGGACCCTCCAAGCTGGCTTTAGGCCCCCACAGCTGCTTTTAGAGCTCTGAATGCTTTATTTTGGATTGGAGAGGGAAAAAAAAACCCACACACATTTGAACATCATCTGTCAGGGGTTCTGGGGGCAGTATCTTGTGGCAGCAATCACAGAAGGAGGATCAGTCAAAGATAAAGATCAAAACTGCAGAGTGACAAAACATGCTCATCCCTGGGTATCCTGGATCAGAGTATCTGCTCAACACCTTGGTTCGCTTTGATGACTAGCGCTGACACTGAAATGCTGCTGCTTTTTCAGGAACAAAACCCCAGCTGAACTACTGAGTCGGCCTGTGTAACATGCTGTGGTGGTTTCACCTGTTTCCTTGCAGACGAACACGTGGCAAAAGAACGTGGCAGTACAGCATGAGTTTCTAATGCTTTGTGAACATATTAATGACCAGCACTTAGAGACCTGGATTAAATGGGAATGAAATACCCAGATTTGCTTTAAAAAAATAAATAGTACATTTTTAATCCAAAACCTCTTTCTTACTGCTGTACCAGGCAGAATGATTGGAAAATTTAAATTCTATATCTCTATTGTTACCAATCAATAATAAGTTCCCTCCTTAAATTCCATAACTGAATGTTTTCCTGAACTTCAGTAGTTGTTGCACTGAATTTTTATCGGTAAATTCATAAGCATGTTCATGCAGTGTGTGGCAGAACTAGGGTCTTTTAATGTAGAACTGCTTTTTGGTCTAGTAGTGTGGCTTATGTTGAGCGCTCAGTATGTAAAAGGATGGTGCTCTCAGAAGTTAGAATGTGTGAAAGCATAACCTCTACTATTGTTGCCCTCCTAAATATGTGACTTGGTACTGTATGTTTGCTTTTATATGTAAATTTGCCATTTAGTGGTTAATGTGGGAAACAACTAGAAGGAAAAAGAAATGTTCAGCATTTTTTAGGCTGCTTCGTGTCTGCAGCTTAGAACAATGGTTAAACGGCACTAAATGTAATATAGTAATTTGTTTGGTTTTTTATGCTTTAAATTGTTTGAACGCTTCCAGTCAATGGCTAATGGTCAGTTAATAGCATTAACTCTATTGCTTTCTTTAAAAAGTAATAACAAAAAAAGTGGGTCGTCATTTTCCCTGATTGCCAAGTTATTTGTATGTAGAGAAAAGATTCTTGTATAATCAATCTGCTGCTACCCATTTTACTGCCAAGCATTTCTGCTCTATGGTAGCATAATGTTACCTAGGGAACAGCTTAAAGCTGACACATACAGTGGTGCCACAAATTAATTTCACAGTTATCAGGATATAGGGTGATAACAACAACATGAGCTACTGTGAAATTACCATTGTTCCCATTGAGTTACAGTGTAATTATTACTTTTGTGGCAACTATGCAAATAACTCATGTCACTGCTGTAGGATGGGATGTGTTTTCCTTTCTTTGATTCAGTACTTTGTGCTTCAGAGACATCTGTATGTACCATAAACTAGAGCTGTGTTTTGAATTGAAATCTAAATATGGCTATGTCACCCCCTTAAAAGATCGAAAACCAAAATCCCCCTGCTGTCAGGCAATTACCACCTAGAATTATATCTGCAAGTATGAGCTAATTTAACAGAAAAATAATCAAACTATTATTTTCCCTTTATTTCCAGGACGAGTGTGGGAATCTTAGTTCAAAAAAGGAGCTTTGGGACAGTTACTGTTGTTAAGAGACAATTTCAGGTTTCTTCACTGACGTTTCATGGAGGCTGTTTGGTGGAAGGGACAGGGAAAGATATGTTTAATTACATTATATATTTTTATATTAGTAGGCATAAAAATGTCTGGAACAAGATTCAGATACTATTCCCAGTATATAACATGGAATATATTTTTATCCCTGAAGAATGAACTCTGTCAAAAAACAAAACAAAACAAAAAAAAACAAACCAACACACACACGAAAGTGGCTATTGAGACTTACTGAAGGCTGAATGCAAGAAGGTCATGTTAAATTGAGAAGTTGGCATGGGTATGCCTGAATGGCTTTGTGGAAGAAGACACGAGTATGCTTTGGAAGATAGCAAGGTTAAGTTACATATTTTTCAGAAAGGTCATCTCCATAATTTTTTTTCTTCCCTAAGCTGAGATTTTCAAAAGTTCCTACAGAGAGCTTAGGTGTGCAACTTCCATTGAATTGCAGTTGTGTGTAGATAGCTCACCTTAAGCTCCTTCAAAAATTCCCATTCTAGATAAATGGTTAATGGCTAGATTTTCAAAAGAGCTGAGAATTCAAGAGTTTAAATGCTTAAATCCAAAGGAAGAAAGAAAACTTTTAAGAAATACCATTTAGAAAAATATCATAACTACCATTGCATGCGAAGAACAAGCAAATGTAACTTCCCTTTCTGAATAAATAAGCAGTTCAGTCAGTAACCTAAGCAAAAGTTTGCATCTGTATGATAACTCACCATTATCAAAATTATGAGTGAAAGATGAATGTTATTGAAGGACAACATTCTCATGGGAAAGTCATTTCTATTCTAGAATTTAGTGAAATTCCATTGAAAAATAATCATAATAGAATGGTATTCTCCTTTGATTTTTTTATTTAAATTCTTAATTTATATTATAGTATATAAAGAATAGAAATTGGGGAAAGCTTTTTCCCTTTTTGGTTACAATAACTTTTCAGTAATTATTCTGTAAAAAATGCCCTTTTGTTTTCATTCAATCTTGAAGTATGTTTTTTTAAATTACAAAATAGCTTGCAAAACTGAATCTGTTTCACCAGCTCCTGTTATATTGTATTGACAGAAATACAGAACAGCTTGATAAGCCTGTTTCTGTGAGAATTGACTTGTGAAGGAATAAATATGAACAGCATCTTGAAGGCACTGTCTGTATCCATGAGCATTTCTAAAATGCCTATCAGTATTGCATCACTGGGATTTGAGCTGCATAGGTTTGTTGTAAATTTGTCTGAAAAATACAATAATTGTAGCTTTTTTCCTGCATGAATGAGCTACATGAACATTGGGTTTTTTTGAGGTTACTAAGAGAATATGGCAAAGCAATTGAAAGAGTAGGAATAACATTGAAATGATGATGGGATATAAAGCAAATAGCCTTGCTGGATGTCAGTGTTCTGGTATATATTATCCATAATTTTCTAAATAAAACTTTTTTTGGCTATTTCTTTAAAACAAATGAAAAACAACTATGTATGTGATCGCAAAATTAGAGTGATGTGTTATGTCCTGCATCTAAATACTTTGTTTTTAATTGGAAGTACATGAACTGGTAAGGAAGGTCACTTCATGAAGCTCCTACTGATCTCTCTCTCTCTAAATTGCTGTACCTGAAGGAGGAGCATTTAAAGCAGTAGCGGGGGCATTTTTCAGTTTTCTAATAGTTGTAAGATTGTTTCTAGGAAAGAAATGTTCTGACTCCCTGTCCTGAATTTTTTTCTTGGGGTCAGCACAACCTGCTCAGGGTTTGTGCTGAGGGAATGTACCAGGACCACGTATGTGAGAGCTATACAGTGGACCTAGGTGAGAAAATAGTCACAAGATAAGCCTTATATTCTGGCTCACTTATTATCCATGTTATGAACAATGGTGAAAAACTGCACAATAATGAATGGAGTGGCTTTGTGGAATGACTCCTCTTCATCATATATTTGTCACTGTTTTTTAGTGGTTGGCGGACAAGTATATTTCTTGCAGTATGAGAAGGTTGCTAATTGATATGGATATTAGCAAAATTTTGTGGAAGTACTCTCAAAAGTCTGCTTTTCTAAAAACTTCTTCCTCTGCCCTCTGCTTGTATCAGTCTTCCAGATGTTGGAGAGCTAAGCCAGTATTTAATGCCTCATTATTGCTCAGGTATTGTAATGCTTAACCCATATAAGTTTCATTGGGAAGAAATGCCTTGGTCTGGATAAGAGGTTCTAGAAAACCTGCTACCATCTTTGCATGCCCTTCCCAAGGGTGAGCCCTGTGGAAGGTGAGTAACAAAGGCTCAGAGCTGCTCACTGCCCCGATTGTCGGAGAACTGGGGAGGCCTGTGTGTGTTGGTGTGGCTCAGCTGGGAACACTTACTGTTGCCCCTAATGAGCAAGAAGCTCAACTGGTTTGTTCATAAAAATCAGTGTTGCCTTTCACATGCCTCACAGTCCAAAGAAAGTTTTGCTGAATGTAGCCTCAGGTAGGTGTATTGTGTAATGATTTTTGTTGAACATAAGTAGATATAAGAATTTTTGTTGTCTTTTTTTCCTTTTTTTAGCTTAGGAATCAAAACTTGAACTATATGATGAGCTGTTTCATTAATACTGGCATATGAAATGCTAGTGCCAAAATTGCTTGCCTAAAAATGCTTAGGAAGCTATAGAGTGATAGTTAAGAATAATTCCTTTGCAAAATAGGTAGCATTACTTTAATTATTGCACTGCTTTTGGCATCCTTTTTTATGGTTTCTTAGCTTTACTAGACTAATAGCGATAACTGTGTGGCATATGACCCAGCAAGATCTCTTTCTACATTTTCAAGTGAGGGAATGATCTCAGTTTGTCTGAGGGATTCCTCCCCCCTCTCCCCTCCCAATAGGTGCCTAGTTTCAGATATCCCTGGGGAGACAGAGGGAAGACTTTTTTGGTGCTAACCAGCTAGTTAAGAAATCAAGAGCCAGCTTCTACGATTTTTAAGATGAAGCATTTTTCATCTCCTCTTGGCTCAGTCTTGCTAAGTTATTCTATTTCTGCAGCTTCTTCTACCTCACTTACTTTTTCCCTTTTGTTTCCTTTATCTTTTTTCCACTCCAGGGTTCTGCTTTGCTGTTTCTTGTATGGCCTACCATGACTTCACTGGTTGGGAGGCACTGAGCCAAGCTCTGTAATGTAATAAGCTTGCTTCCTTTTCTTGGGGAGTAGCTGCTGGAAAGGTGGTGCCTTTCCAGGCTGATCTCTTTTCTCCACCAGGCTCTGGCGGGCTGGTGAGTGGTCAGCATGCTCCACAGATGCAGCTTGAAAGCCAAGGCATAGATTTGGCTGCTGGGGGAGCAGTTGTGTACAAAGGGTGGAAATGTACATAACAGCTGAATCCTTCTCCTACTGCATAGTCAACTTAAAACTGAGCTGTTGCCTGTGAATAGAGCCATGGGAAGGTATCTCAACAGGTCTTGTGGTTCCTCTCAGAGCCAGGAGCAACATAAATTGATTTGGTAACATAAACTGAGCTGTATTACATGTGTGCAAGGTAACTGAACAGTGGTGTTAGGGTAAGATATATAAACCTAGGGCATTATTTTTATGTTCTCACAGTTGATACCATTTGGTGCTCAGTGCACCAAATAGGTGAAATATTGCCTGTAAATGGCTTATCAGTGGTAGGGTTGCTGTAAGCATGCCCAGAGAAAAAGTGCACTGTGTCAGAAAGGGAGAAGTCCCTGGTTACAGTTCACTTTATGGATAGTGAACTTCTAACATGGGATTTCGTGTCACCCCTCTTGTTTATCACAGCCCATGACTCTGAGGGAAATGGACATATGCTTAATTGAGAGCAAGCCATCTCTTTGAAGTTCCACCTCCCAAAGAGACTTAGTGACTTTACACAGAATTCTTTCTTTACCAGATTGAAAGCTGTGGTCCTCTTGTTGCAGGATAATACAACTATTATTTCTTTATGCAGGGCCACTGAAAATTAGTACTTATGATCTATGCTCTGAAGAATATAAATAGTTCCTCTTCTCCAGGGGAAAAATATATAAATCAATGCCAAATCTGGCTAAATTAAAAAAAAAAACAACAAATAATCGATTTCATTTTTTGGCAAGATTGGTAGTGTTCTGATCCTTGGCTTCAGGGCCAACATTTTTCTAGATCTACACAGAAAGATGTTCATGTCATTTCTGCCTCTACAGTAAATAAAAAGCTGGATCAGTTCTTGTATGTTGTCTCTGTAATGAGCTCCAACTGGAGTACTATCCCTCCATGCTTGGCAGCTTAGGCAGCTTTTCAGTGGAGCATTTTCTGTTTTTAGAAGGAAAGATTTTAACCTTTTCCTTGCCCAGAGAGGTATGGGCATTGTAACATAGGGAGCGATCTTAAAAGTAGGAACTAGAGCAAAATTTGGGAATTTATGGGCATTAGTATACTTTGTTTAGCTGGAAGATTCCTCACAGTTCTGGCACGTCTTACATTTCTTGTTTTGGGGTATCACGAATATATTTTCAGTTTAGTTCTGTGTAGCAAGATACAGGTTCTAGCATCTGTTGTACCAAATAGAGCCTGGGACTGTGTGTCGCTGTCTCATATCAGCTACTTCTGTCTCTCTCTCTGCCGCTGGGCTGAAGAGAAGGTTTTCATACTGAAATACTAAAACCTGCAAGAAATTTGTTTGGAAAATGCTTTTGCCTAGTCAGTTTGTCTCTGACCAATACAGCAAGCTTAAGGGTAATGAAATATTAACTGATGGTAATACATGGCAATGTGCACTTAGGCAACACAAAATAGGTAAAAAATGTCTTTGAATAGAAAGCTGATGTCTACCAGTTTCCCTAGAAGACGATAGGTTTAAGGAATTCCTTGGGGAAAAATGATCCCTTTTTCATTGACCTGCCACTAAGCTCTCTGAAGAGCTTTCTTATTTTGCTTGTCGTCAGGTTCTCGTTGTGTGTTAATTAGATCTGCGCATCAGTGTGCAATTTACAGCCATGAATTCCCTCCCTCAGCACACAGGAAAGACTCAGCAAAGTGCCAGGCACTGGCCAACACCAAGAAAGCTCCTACTCTGACGCTGAAATATAAGTGTAAGTAGTACTGAAATGAATGAAGTCCAAGTCGGCCTTGGGCACGTGCTTTAGTGTATGTGCAGCATAGCGCTCCAGTGCTCAACTCTTTGCAAATATAATGTCTGTACTGTATGTGGTGCTTATGTTGGCGCAAGGAGATAGACTCAGGTCGTGGGAGTTCAGCCTTTGTTTCGTGTGTGACAGTGCCCTGCCGTGTGGCCAGCAAGCTGTCCTGAAACGGCTCGTTTGTTGAAGGAGCTCATGGGATGAATCCCAAGTTTCATCCAGAAACCACCTGCTCAGAACACTAGAACTCCTGTCACACCCTGGATAGGCCTGGTCTTGTGCGAGTGCATTTCTGTGGGGAACAGGATTAATAATTAATGCATGTTCCTTCTGTGTAAAATAGGATAATCTCTGACAGATGGTTGTTTTTAACAAGAACACTACAGTAATTCAGATCAGACTAAGCATGTTTTAGCTGTGCCTCACAAAAATAAAATACACTTACATGGATGTAAAGGATGCAAAAAGGATGATTTATAAGGATGTAAAACCTGCATGACTTTCTTACATTCCATTGCTAGTTATAGATCGTGGACACACAGACTTTCTTGGAGACATTGTGTATTTGGGGGTTTTTTTTAATGTCAAATTTCATAGCATGCAGTGCTGCTGTGATCTGCCTCTGGCTGTCACATGTGCCTATCATAGCTTAACAATTGAGATATAGCAAATGGGAGCGGAAGTTACCAATGGAAGCAACAAAAAATAATTAAAAACTTCAAGTATGTGGAAGTGTTTTATACCAGCTTTAATATTATGGGTTTCTGTAAACATACAGTAGTTGCCTTTATATCGTATATCGTGTAAATGCCTTCCATAGTGCTCTCAAGAAACTAGATACTGAATCAGTTTTTGTTCCTTTTTTTACTGAGGCATGTTGACCTAAGATTCGGAGGCAAGTTGGGCACCCATCATTGCAATCAAGCTGTGCTGGCATCCAAGAAAAGATCATCTATCTCTTTTTGGAATGATATATTAATGAATGAAAGGATGGTTGATGTGCTTTCAGGACTTGGTCCATCATCATTGTCAGGTTGATGTGCTAGAAGGAATGTCTTATGTGCTATAAACACACTGGATATTTAGATTTTCTCACTGTATGTAATGAACTGTTGCAATAAAAAAGCATGCCACATGGGATACTTGCGATGGATGGGTGTCACTGCTTAAATGAAGGCTTTGAATCACAAACGTCTGTACAAGTAGTTATTTTCTTCCATTTGTAAAATACCATGCTAAGTATTTCCTCAGAATGAGTAATGTACTGTATGTAGCACAGAAACAACATCTAAAAGTGCTTCATATGAAGCTGAGTAGAAATAGATAACTGTTGAATGCAGTATCAAGCTTATGTTCTTCAAAGTATTCATTTTGACCTTTTTCTCTGTAATTTTAAATACTTACATCTGTTCAACAGAATATATGTATCTTTCAAATTTATTGAGAAATATGTAATATTTTCTAGAGTGATGTGCTCCTAACTTGATCAATTTTTATTTAGAGAAGGCTGTTAACTAGGAGAATATCCTTTAGATTACTGGGTCAGACAGAAATACCTGGCAGCTAAGAGGTGTTGGTGGCGACTTTTAAAATTACTTGAGATGCCCCTGTAAGTCCCTAAAACCACCTCAATATCAGCTAGTCTACATCCAAAAGGCAGTCAGAGCACTTATACTACTCTGCAAAGAGCTTCTCAGAGCCTGTGTTGAAGTTGAACCCTGCAGTAGCTTTTCCAAACAGAGGCCTTTCTCCCTGTCGCACATCCAGGTTAACCAAAGCGGATGTGCAGAAGGAGCTAGGAGCTATCTGATGCTCAAAGCTAGTAGCTTAGAGGTTTAGCAATTATGTTTGGCATGTGCAGTGAGTGAGTTCGAATCCCTGCTCTTCCTGATTTTTGATTAGATATTTGAATTTGTCTTGTGCACTGCAGTTAAACATAGGCTGTCTGATAGTGGTTGCTGTGGGGGGTTTTTGTGTGTGTGGTTTTTTCCAGATTAATTTAAGAATTAAACAGTTTGCAGATGGCACCTCAGCTGATTTTTGAGAAGCTCTCCTGTGGACCCCTCGCTATTCTGTTCGCTCCTTCAGTGTGTGGAGCCTGAGCATCCACCTTGGGTCAAACAGCTCCACTCAACAGAAGGGCAGCTAGGAGTTAGCTTTAGGTAACTTTGAGGGTTGCAAAGCCCCCTTGTCTTTGAAGATAAAACCATATTCAGAAATACGACTCTAATGCTTGATGTTTTGAATTCATGGAAAGGGAGTAGTGTATGTCTGGGTGGCAGACAAGATCTAGCATTTAAAATACAAGCTAATTCTATGAGTGAGGGGTTATATTGCTAAATATTGTAGGATTTAGAAGGCAAGATGTTCTAAAAGTGCTCTTAAGTTTTGGAGCTGCGAGAAGGGCAAATCTGTTAAGTTATTACAGGATCTGTAAGATGACACGTAACCAGAGTCCATGATTGGAATAGCTTGCATCGCTTGAGGAGTGGTAATTCTGATGGTGATGCCATTAAGCACGTCGCAGTTCTCAAGGCGTTATCATTCTAGTCCTGTTCGTGTTGAGATAAATTAGAAACAGCACAAGGGGACATCGTCTTGGATAGCTGGATTCATTTGGGCTTTAATTCCACTCAGATCTTGTCCACATGTATGCTTTACACACCCTTTCACCTCTCGTCGCAGTTTTACGTGCCAAAACTTCTCAGTTTTGTACAAGTGTAAGCGAGTGGGGGAGAGGAAGCAAACAGTCTAACAGCTCCATTATAAATTGCACATTCATCAGTAATCCCCCCAACTTGGAGGTATTTGAGTTCTCACTCTTTTTCATTTTGAATATGTTTCAAAATATTCAAATGACAGCTTTTATCACTGGTTCAGTACCTCTGGCTGGGTGACTTATTTTGACTTTGAGGTAAAATGAGATGTTGTTTTGTGTTCTCCAAGTTTTGAATACACCAGCCTTCCAATATATTATTTTATATCTTAATTTCAGCATTAGCAATAAGTCTTAAATTTCTCTGGATGCAGTCCTGGGCCTGAACCACAGGAGAGAGATACCTTCTGATAAGAGGCATATCATCCCTGTTTAGGGACTGCAGTGGAGATTTTCATTGCAAGCAGCCTAAAAAAAAGACCAAGAGGTGTGCACACCGCTTCCTGCTCCGACATCCCTGCGATCATGATATTTAAAGCCTCATGATATTGGGTGTGTGTATGGTTAGATTATAGTACATATGATCTTTGTATTTGTTTAATGAGTGGTCATTTTAGTGGATCTAAATGGCACAGGCTAAAAGTGGAATGTGCAGTGGAGAGCAAGAGCAGTAGCAGAGAAGAAATTCAGAAATACTAGGGAAATGCAGGGAAATGTGTGGAAGGGAAATACAGTGCAGCACAGCAGTGGAGGAGGGTTATGTATATGTAAAAAGGGAGAGGTATGTATTTTCCCCCCAGAGTGATCCTAAGCCTGGCAATATAGCACTGGACAAATGATGATGATTTTCTGTAAATTCATTAATACATAAAATCTACTGTCTCCCTTAATTTTTGCCTACCCCCCTTCCCTGAGGTCTGTGGGTGATTGCCTATAGATTGATGATTGTAAGCTTTTATCTGTTGTGTTTGTTGGTGAGATCAAGAACAGCTGATCTTCTCTACAGATTAAGTTTTGTAACTACATCTGAGAGTTCTCCCTTGCTCCTAGATGGTGTTTTCAAAAACCTAATGCTTTGTGGGTTGAGTTTCTCTAAGATAATAGTCTGAAGTGTTTTCTTTTTTCCTCCCTGTAAAAATAAATTGACTTATAAGAGCATAAAAAAAAGTTAGTCTTGAATTACATCGGTATGAAGCATTTGTATTGCACCTTTCAGCTTTAAAGTTCAGATTGTTTATTGTAACACAATGGAAATGCTCAGGGTATTTTCTATAGAGTTATGAAGAAGGTACCAGCAGTTCCTTGTAAAAACAAGGAAGATTGTTCTTGCCGCACTGATGAGCGACAAGATTGCTCTATTATGTGTTATGAGACATGATAGGCTATGCCGTTATCGAAGTGGGTTTGGGACACATGCTGAAGTTTCCAGCATTGCACTCTTTATTTGATAGCATTCTGGTATTACAGAGTTAAGGAAAACATAAGTGTATTTCCATTTCTGTTACTTTAGATATTCTTGGGCACAGAGCTGACAATGTTAGCTCTCTCATGAACCCCTACTCCCTCAAAGGATTTGTGCAACGGTCTAAAAAGCAAACTGAAAGCTAGGAGTGATGGTACTGCTTTGCATTTTTTCCTTTCTGCCACCGCAGTGTAGTTTCAGTTTTAGTTTTTATTTCCATGCAGACAAATCTGACAGTAGCTTAGCTTTGAAAAGTGATCAGCATTACTTATTACGTCATTTTACAAAACTCCCAGTAAGTATCTGTTGTTACAAGCCTTTGCTTTTTCTTTGCTCTGGTTGTGATATGGCGTTCAAGTTGGAAGGGCTACATGCCTGTACAAGGATTTTTGTACGGCTGTATTCAGCTGTATGCGTATCAGCTGTACAGAGCTGATGTATATCAGCTCAGTAACAAGTACTTTGCGTAAGTTGTGTAAGTTTGTGACACTCGTTTTACAACTGGG
This sequence comes from Struthio camelus, assembly GCF_040807025.1. Classification (NCBI taxonomy): domain Eukaryota; kingdom Metazoa; phylum Chordata; class Aves; order Struthioniformes; family Struthionidae; genus Struthio; species Struthio camelus. The sequence goes on from NC_090949.1 coordinate 16,973,727, forward strand.
ATGAACTTTCAAAGTTGTAGAAATTGTTGGCCCCGCAAACAGTTTTCTGTAGTATTCAGTATATGTTCATCATGTTCTTACCTTAATACTTTTTCTGTGGATTCTAATTTTTCACTTGGTATTTGTAAATCCACAAAGAAGAGAATAAAGTGAGGAAAGTGGGTTCATATAATAAGTGTTTCTCTTCTTTTTAGTTGTGTTTTGAAACAATATCCCAGAGGCAATGTCAGAAGCCAAGTATTTGAATTTTAAGATATTTCAAAGTTATCATGCTACCATGAGCTAATGGCTAACTTTATATATGACTTTTTAATAGTATATCACCTGTCATGTTAAAGTGCCAAATCAGGGCCTATACCTGTGTAACGAAGTTAAAAACTTTAAGTCTGTCCGTCCAATGAATGCTGATATTGTTTGTCATCTGGTAAGTTGTATTCTCCTCACAGCTTTTCCAGGGTTGCTTAGAGAATGTATTTAAGAGGAAAGAGCGAAGGTTTGTGCAATGCTACTATTTAATGCAAGTCGGTATGTACCTCCTTCTGGGTTGACAGCTGCTGCAGTAATTTCGAGAAAAATCCATGTTGCCTTCCCCGTGGCTTCTCCAGGTGCTACGATGCCTGGAGGAGGCAAAATGGCTCTAACTTTTACAGATGTCAACATCTGCAGAAGAATAAAACTCTATTGATTAAAACTTGGGTAATCTAGCACTATAGCAGTAATTAACCCCAAATCCTTGTAACTGTGCACATGACATTTCATGTTATATATAGCTTCCCCTCCCCCGCTGCATTTTAAAAGAAAACAACTGTTTGTTTTAATTAGAAATATTTCATATAAAGGGTTCCTAAATTTTTAAACAATATTTCTTGAAACATATTCCTTAAATTCTGAGCTGGGCAGCAGGGCATAGACCTAGCCACAATGTAAGGGATTAAAATTGTAAAAATGTTTAAATAGTCTATGACAGTAAAATGTTATGTCCTTACTGAAATTGCATTTGATTTTTTTATTTAAAAGGTGAATGAAAATAGGAAAAGGTAAATTGAGATATTTGGAAACAGACTTAAATTATGTTTATTATTATAACATAAAATGAATAACTTTAATTTCATTTATCTGCTGAAGTGTAAACCTAGGATTTTGTGATAGTGTGGTAGCAGCTGATGTTACGGAAATTTAGAAGTTCAAAAAATGTCTGAAAAAACCTCTTCCATTTTTTTCTGGACTTTCTGATCCCTCTAAATGAAGGATCTTAGTCTTAATAGATAACCTGTCTTTTCATCCATTAAAGGAGAAAAACAGATATTTCCTCTAAAACCAAGGTTAGTATTCAGTTGCAAATGTTATCATTCATGAGGGAAGAAAGATGCAATACAGTGAATTATATATTTGAGAAAGATTAATATAAGCTTATACATTTGTTTTGGCATAATTTTGTAACCCCAACATTTTTCTTCTAAGAAAAACTATCTAATGCCTAGAGATGGTATGATATCATACCATGTAAGACAGAAGTTTGGTGGAGTATCTTTCATGTAGTTCTCTTTTCAAAAATGGATTTTTCAGGTAAAATGTAAAAGGTGTTGTCACAAAAATAAAGGGCTAAGGAAGAAGAAAAATGTTGAAATGGTGAAGCTATTTAGTGATATCTCATTTAAAATCCACAAAATCTTAAAAAAGAAAAAGAAAAAAAGCACATTTATGGCGATGGAAAGAGGTATTGGTGAAAGAAATATAAAGAAATTTCTAAAGCCTGGAAGCAGGTATTCAACATAGCCAAGTTAGTTTCAATCTGGAGAGCTGTCAGCCTGTGTATCTGGAAAAAGTAACTTTCTGAAATACAAATATTCATGCAGAGAAGAAGCCTGGTTTTAAGGAATCCTGAAAATAATCTTGAGGTTTTAAGTGATATAAGACAAAATACTGGTTTAATATGATTTAATGGAGCATTTTCTGGTAAAATTATAAGGTGTACCTCCAATGATATCACAAGAAGGGGGAAATTCCTTACAGTGGTCTTGTGCACTGAGAACTCCCCTTCGTTTTGAGTGTTCGGTGTCTAGTCAGATGTTGACCTGCTGGAACATAGCAAGGGGTTTGGCACAGCAGGAGCAGATCTGTGTTGTGCAAGAGTTGGTTTTGAGGATGCAGCACCTACCTGTTGGTGCTGGATGTAGGCTAGCCCCACTTGCAGCCAGAGTGTATTAAGAAGCACTCCTGGAGTGTATCTTTAGTTTAGTTTCACCCAAAAGGAATCCTCTTTGTAGGCTTCAAGACCTCTCTGGTGTATGAACCAAGGCCCATTAAGCTGGGACTACTGGGAGATTTGCTTTTGAAGTCTTCCACTAATTCAAAGTAGTAATGTAGGTGCATGGAAAAGCAAAGAAATGCCTTTCCTGTGGTCCTCATCTCATAATATTGAACCAAGTAGTGATGCTCACAGCCCCTTTGAGAAGGAACGTCATCTCTGCATACCACAGAATTGAAACAGGGCAAAGAGATTGACCTGCCCTAGATTATCCAAGCAGCATATAAAAGAACTTGAAAATGGAATTCACTTTCTGGAAACACTGTTCTGTTTCTAAGCCCTAGAACCATGTGATTAAAATATTTAAAAACAAAGGATGATCCTGAGCTAATACCATGAGAAGCAGGATGGCCTGGCAATTAATTTCAACATGCTTTTGCTTCAGTAAAAGTAGACCCACATACACAGCACAGAATGTGTCTAAAACTAATTATTGTCAGAACAAAGAGAAGCCACAGGTATTTTAAAAAGACTTCATTGAATGTATTGAAAATTATTTTTCTTTACACTATCATATTTTGACTATTATGTGTTATTATAGCATACATACCTTTTTGGCATTCATAAATACTGCAGTGTTTCAAAATGCTTCTAAAGAAAATACCACCTGTGCTTCACAATCTATTTTTGTATCAATATCACTTTTAATATATTTAATATCTTCCATATAATATCCTATAATTTGAAGTTTCCCTACTGTAGAAGCCTCATGCTACTCATGATAGGGAAATCCGTGGAGAGTTTTTCTTCTCTTGGTGCAGAAGTAGATTAAAACATGTAATTTGTGGCTCACTTGGCACAGTAAGTTATAAAAATTGAAAAGTATTTCCAGCTCTAGGGAGAATCTGACTGAATGAGGGGCAGTGTTCTCTGTAGCATTTAAATGCAGCTTTCAGAAGGGATTGATGGCCCTTTATGAGGGGGTCCCTGCAATATACTGCTTTATAGATGCTCTCTGGCAGTGTGGACTCTGGCAGGAAGATATGTTTGTTAACATCCTGGCTGAAAACAGGGAAACGCTAGTAGGTCTGTCATTCCTGAGCCTCTCCTTATGCAAATACCACAGCTGGTTTGATTTAGAGATTGTTATTTTTTGAATTTACTGAAATTTTTTTAAAGGAATTTAAAAATCTGCATGATCAAACTTCAATTTCATTTTCGTTCTCTAAGTGTATGAGAGATGCTTACATGTTGGATGCTTTATATGACAGGGGAAAGCATAGGTTTCCTTGAGGATAGTTTCTTTTTGAAGTTGTTTATTTGCTGATTGCAACCTCGGGATAGCACTCCTGTTTTTGCTAGCAAGTGATTTGTGCCAGCCCCAGTACAAATAGAGCGCTTGATTTGTGTGCTCTTTTGTAAACAAATGTGCATGTGCTTGCTGGCGTCAATCATAGCATATGTTATCAGCATGAGGGATCCTTATTTCTTTTATTACAGAGTGTAATGAATAGTGCAAAGATAGCAATGTAGTAAGTTGTAATAAAGTGTGATAAACCAAGTAAGAAAGTTACCTAATGTTAAATTCGGACAGCAGATGGGATTGTACCTTGCAGAACATGTCCTCACAATGTTGCATACAAGCGGAGGGAGGGTTTCTATTTTACTAATATCTGATAGATAGCCCCTGAATAGTCTACTTAGATTCCTGTCTAATTAAAAAAGAAAAAAAGCATCATGCTAATACTCTCTCTGATACATTTGGTAACATCTTTGAGTGGGTTAAAGTAAATTCTTCCATGTGGTAATCACAGTGTACAAATCACTATCTTTTGCTCAATGTATCTTGACTGCAGTCTGTTAACATTCATTAACCTTCTGATATTTTTGGAAAAAAACAGAGCTTAGATGTAAAAGAAAATGATATTATGATCCAGCATGTATATGTACTAAATTACACTTTATTTTCTTTATCACATTAATAGATCTAAATACCAACATAGCAATCAAAGTGAGTATCTACTACATTCTCTAAAAGATCAAATTGATAGGAGAGTCATTAAGAGAAAGATACTTAATTTGTGGAATTTCTCATTAGTGTGAGAGTAGCCTGTTTATTGGAATAGTTAGTGTTGTAGTTAGATGCATTGGAGAACAATGTCAAGTAAACTGAATATTATGAACAATGTGAAACTATCTGGTCTTTCCTCATTACCAGTAATTTCAAGCCTAATTTCTGCTGCTTACTTTGTCTAAATGACCATACAAATAAGATTTGTTTTCTGAAAATGAAAAGTACTAAATACCTATTAGCAGTCAAATAAATTAATTTAATATTTAGCATATCTCAAACTATCAGAGAATTTTAGCACTGGTGGTCAAAAGGGACTTGTTTATGAAATTAAAGGTATTTACAGAGACTTGAGATGTGTCACAAATTATACCTATGTCACCATAAATAGAAAAAATATTTTTTCATCTGGCATTACCCTGATACTTGCTTTCGAGACCACATCTCTCTAACACAATTTGAAAAATGGTATATTCTTTACTGTGGGTTTTTGTACAAGAAAGCCACTGTTTCTTTTGACATGCAAAAATGTAGCTTGTTTTTTAATAACTGCATGCAGTCTCTACTTGCGCAGGTATTAAAATCAATGCAGTTACTTTGATATTCTGGTCAGTTTTCATTCACAAGAGTGCCTGATATCAAAACTATAAAAATTGATATTTTAAAAGCATTGTTATTTTCTCAAAACAGAATTTAAAAAATAATCAAGGAATTCTACATCTCAATGACTCGTAAATTTACTGGTTCTGTTTAGAAATTATTTTTCTTTAAAAATGTTTAATCAATAGACTTCTAACTTCAACAGTAGTCTGAAAATGAAGCTGTATTTTTTTACTGTCATATTAATGCCTGTAATAAGTATTTTTCAGCTGAATGTTAATCTTCCTGCTGGTCACTGGCTCACTATAAAAATCTAGATAACTCTTGAGTTGCCTCTGCTCTGCAGAACAAACATGAGCAAAAACGTTGCCATCATTTTACCTTAGGGTGCAGTGAAGTAAATGACAAACCTCTTGTTGACTTCCTTCAGGCCATGATTTTATTCCTCATTGGAGCAGCAGATAGAGAGCTCTGCTGTAGAGGTAGCTTTTAAATAAAAGTTTTCAGAAAGCTTGGGCTAAATTATGTAAGAAATCAGCATATTATGTAATGGTCCAGTAGAGCATCCAGAAATGAGGGATGATGATTCTAGTATTGCTTTGGATGCTTGGATGCAATTGCCTTCTGTGCTCTAGGCTGTCTATGCAACGTAGCCAAGCTATTAAATTTTTCTGTGCCTTAGTTCTTCATTGTCAAAACTGAAGTAGTATTTCTTTGCCATATAGCTTTGGTGGGGAGAGAAGTACAAAACAAGAGAGTGCGAGATGCTCAGGTACTGTGTTTGTGATGCCTGTGTAGGTGAAGGTAGAGGGGTGAACGCTTTCAGAGGTGTGAACTTGCCTTGTCCAGGGCGGGGGGGAAACCTTATGTTAGACTGGAATTCCTTATATTTCATTTTTTGCCCATTGCCTCCCTTCACTGGACACCAATGAGATGAGTCTGATTCAGTCTTCCTTACAGTCTCCCACCAGCTGTTCATACATGTTGATAAGATCCCTCTGAAGCTGTCTCTGCTTGGGACTAACTAACCCCAACTCTCTCGGCCTCTCCTCCTGTGACAGATGCTCCAGTCCCTTAATCACCTTTGTGGCCCTTTGCTGAACTCGCTCCACGATGTCCGTGTCTCTCTTGATGTGGGAATCCCAGTGCAGGTCACAGCACTCCAGAGGTGTCTCACCAGTGACACTGAGGAGAGGGGAAGGATCACCTCCCTCAGTCTAGTGGTGGTGATCTGCCTAGTGCAGCCCAGGATGCCATTGGCCTCCCTTGCTGCAAGGGCACATTGCTGGCTCATGGTCAACTTGTTGTCCACCAGGACACCCAGGTCCTTCTCTGCCAAACTGCTTTCCAGCAGGTCGGACCTAGCATGAACTGGTGCCAGCGGTTTTCCCTCCCCTGGTGCAGGACTTTGCCTTTCCCTGTGTTGAACTTCGTGAGAGTCCTGCCGGACCATTTCTCCAGCTTGTGGAGGTCCCTCTGAAGGGTGGCATAATCTTCTGGTGCATCAGCCACTCCTCCCTGCTTTGTATCATCTGCAAACTTGCTGAAGGTGCACTCTGTCCCATCATGCAGGTCATTAATGAAGATGTTAAGCAGTACTGGCCCTGGTATCAATGTCTGGGGTACCTCACTAGGTACTGGCCTCCAGCTGGATTTTGTGCTGCTGATCATAACCCTTTGAGCCTGGCAGTTCAGTCAGTTTTCAGTCCACCTCACTGTCCACTTATCTAGTCCAATTTGTCTGTGAGGATGCTACAGGAGACAGGGTCAAAAGCCTTGCTAAAGCCAAGATCTGGTAGCAGGAAGGGAGAACACATTTAACTTCATTTCAAGTCATTTTACTTGGCTTCTAGGTTTTTTCATTTTCAGGTGTGCATGGTAGTTTTTTGGGGGTAGGAGAGGGAAGGTCACTTAAATTGTACAAGTTTTTCAGTAGAAATAGAAAACTCTAAATATGTCCTGAAAGTGAGAAGTCTTCAGCTGCAAATTAGTCCCAGAATATGTGGAGCCCTTTGCAAAGATTTTACTTTAAAATACGTAATCTAAGTATAAACATTAATGTGGTAAAGTCAGTCTCTTCACCGTTGTCTAGCAGATAATACTAATGAGCTGTAATGACCATTTTATCACTGATATGGAAGATATAAATCGTATAATTTAATACATGGAACTAGCCGTGACTTCCAAGATCATACAGTAATTTGAATCCCATCTGTAGGGATGGCATAGTCAAAAACCAGGGTTTATGTAAGTGATGCAAGGTGAGTATTATACTGGATTTCTGAGGTAGCTCTGAGCAAGTTAGTATTTCCACACAGCATATGTGCTAAGGTACTAGCTGGACTTTAGAAAATAGTAGATGCGTCAGTGTTATGGTGAGCCTAATTTTTCTGGCAATATAACAAATAAGCAGAGCTAATTCTTCCACGTGTGGTTAAGTGCATTGGCATAGCTATGATGCTTCCAGTTCCCAAGCGAAGGGTTTGGACCATTTGTTTTCACTGGGAACGTGTACCTATGGAGGTATCTGAGCAGGCTCCACAGAGCTGAACACCGCCTGGTGCTGGGTCAGTTTATTACATTCACAGGGCTGTCAAGGAGGTGTCTTACTGCAGAAGGCACTTTGATTTGATTTAAAGAGCCATATTTCTCCATTCCAAATGGTAACTGGCTACTGTTTTCAAGATGAACACTGGTCACTGGAGTTGCAATGCAGGGAAGTTTTATATTAGCAAGAAGCTGTGATTAAAATACAATGCTTTTGAAAATGGTCAAGAACTTTGTACTTAGCAGCAGACAAAAGTGATACCCGAACTTAGTGGAGAAAGAAATAAATGTCACTCACTTTCAAGATGTGACATTAAGTCTACATTCTGAGTCTACAGAAGAAATACTGCTGGTCTCTAGTAAAGGAATAGAGATCTGTAAATGAGCAGGAAAGTTCAGACCAACTGTGTTACAATAACATTGCAGAAGTAAGTCTGTCAAGTAACTGAAGATGTACCAATATGAAGATTAAATGCAATATAGTTATTTTAAATGCTGTTTTATCTTTGCATAACACATGCACCCTTATAAGAACATAACATATAAATAGTCAGTTTTTGGACTATCAATCTAAGAAATAACTGTTTACTTAGCAATTCTGGAAAATACATTTTTCAAATTCAGAGGAAATATAGCACTAATGAAAAATCGGTGAATTAACTAACTTTACAAGAGAACTGTGGGTTTCTGAACCTCAAATTCTTGTCCCAGAATTTGAGTCTGTTGCATCCAGAAGTGCTAAGGCTCCTGGGGTAAGCTTGGTTTATGAAATTGGGTCTAGTAAAGTAAGTTTCTGGACTAGTTAATGCTTGCTACCATTGGTTTCACTTTTTCTCTCCCTTTTCTTATTTCTTTTTTTTACTTCTCCTCTTTCTTCCCCCCCTTGGGACAAAGTGTGTCAGTAATTTAATCTCTTCTTTCTCCAAGAGTAAGGTGATAATGTCATACTTTATATTCATGATAAATTAATAAAATATTTAATAGATACTAGCATAAGTCATTATAAACTGACTGTGTAAAAAGGTGGAATACTTGAGGGCATTTGTCGCACATAATTCATGGATGCCTACTAAACTGATTTCAGCTCTTTTGGTTGAGTTGCTTTGCTTTACATACCTTACAGTATAAGAATGTGGAGAATGCTGGAACTTGAGTTTTTTGTCATAATACATAGGCAAAATTAAATCACAATATCTAAAAATAAGTCTGATTCATATGTTCTATTGGAACACAGGTTATTTGAATTACACATTATTATTTGCAATGTTTGTATTGTGAACTCTGCTAATAATGAGATAGACGCATTAAAAATAGCCCTCATCCATCCAAAAGTTGAAGTGAACCATTGGTGTCACTCTTGCAAAGCAATACTGTGAATGATATTTGAATGATTATTTGGTTAAATTTAGAAACAAAATGCAGTGTTTATGTTTTAGGTGGAAATTGCCTTTTTGAGATTTATCTCTACATACTGTTTTAGGCTTATGCTGTGTAAAAAGTGTATGTTAAAGAAGCATTGTAACAGATACAATGTTACTGATGTAGCAGTAATAAGATTCACTTAGTGAAGGAATGACTTCCGCTTAAAATACACGAAGAGGAAGCTGTTTAGGTAGTCATGAGGAAAAAATAGCCATATATTTTCATGCTAAGGATTAAAGTGCTGGTGATAGCATTATACGTGCACCAGGTTGATGCTGAGAAATGTGTCAAGAGGTTGTGTAGAGCTATTTTCAGGTTCACAGCAAGTGCCCTAACCTTTCATCTGACCATGCAACTTTTTTTTATCTTCAGAAAGGCAACAAACATGCACTAAATTCATACTTTATATTGCATATTTTTAATTATGTGCTAGAAAATTACTAATTTGCACTAATGATAGGGAGGCACTACTATGAATTACTGAATTGTACAAATTAGCAAGTGAACCAACACAGTAAAAAAAGAATAATGCACCACATAATGTACTTAATCTGTTTTGACATTTGTGGTTCATTGTTAGCTGTTTATGCTAGTACATCATCTTGCACAGCACTGGTAAACACAGTATAAGTATATTTTCGGAAAGATTATGCTGTGCTGGCAGTAGAATATTTCACCCAAGCAGTATCACTGTTTTGTCTTTGCTGAGAAATGGAAGTATTATTTTATATAATCTGTTGTGCGTGTTTGGTTTTTTTGTTTGGAATTGTGAATGCACAATTTCATGTGGTTGTATTTTGTAATCCTAAATAAGTGGAATTCTTTAGGCTACTGGGTTTCAGCAATCATAAAGCACCAAAATTGATTCGTGGAGAGATTTGCAAAAGCACAAATAGAACTTCTCTTCCTAATTACACTGATCTTGGTTTTGTTGTCATTTGGGAATTTTTTGTTTTGCGTCTTGTTGAGGGAGGGCTGTCAGACTCCTTTCTGTATCTCTGAAAATCTCCTGGGCTTCAAGGAGCCAAAGGGTCTAGTCACAGATAATGAAAGGAAAGGATGAAGAAAAAAGAAGAGCCTCTACTACTGTATGTTGCTGACTAATGCAGAAAGACAAACCTCTGATTATTGGCAAAATATCCCATCTTCTGATTATGTCAAAAATTGCTTCAATCAGATAGATATTAAAAATAGTAAGCAGGGACTATTTCCAAAAACAGGTTATCAGTCATAATATGCATCTAATATGCCTCAAGCCAATAGTGAAATAGGAAATTAGAGTGGGATAATGCATCTTTCTGCTAGTCGAGGCTTGCAAAGGAAAAGTAAATCATATTGGCTGAATTAGAAGTGAGTAAACTTCATTTACTTGTGCTTATTCTCCTATTTCACTGCTTCATACTGTATAACGGAGTATAGATAATTGGCAACACTAATACCCCTTGTAACAATGTTGTGTTGAATTTACATTGGTATTTTCTGTTGAACCACATAATTTTAATCAATCAGAACTCTAAAGATAAAAACCACATAGTTTCTGGTATCTTTAGGTACCCATCTTGACTGAGGAATTTCTAACACCATTCACTCCCTCAGAGAAAATAGTCATTGAATATACCTGAGATATGGCTGAAGTGGGACTCCATGCTGGTGAGCTAACTGTGCTTCCAAAATAGTTAACTGGGCTTAGAAAGGAATCTGATGAAATACCATCACTCATGATCTAAGCTCTTACCGGTCTACCCAGTATTTAAACTTTCTGCTGTGATCGGATTTTGGCAGAGCACTGAGGGAGCAATAGGCTGTTTTGCTGACTTCCCTGAGCCAGGGGTGGAACAGCTTGACAGTAGTAGCTGTCAGGGAGGTTCTCCTATTGGCTTCATTCATGGTGAAAGCTGAGGTCCAGGGAAGTATGGAAGGTATTTAGGCACAGCAGTGCTCAGGACAGGGAGAGGGAAGGCTGTGCAGTGTCAGGGAGCATGTGGGTAGAGAGCCTCAGGATGCTTATTAAAAAAGAGATTTAATAAGAGCTGTCTGGGCCACCAAGGATCATCATCTTTTGACATTCATATATAGTAGCAAAAACAGTTAACAGCCCTCACTGTTAAGGAAGAGAGACTTTGGTAGGGAAGCTATACTTGCGATTGTACTGGTATTGCAGGCTGTATCATAGTAGCCTCTGAAAGCTGAGGCATGAAGCTGCTGGAAGTCATCAGATGTGTTCATCAGACCCTAATGTTTCTAGGCTAGAAAACAGCAATGCTAAGCGCACAGCTTCTGGGCCTGGAATGCAGGACTAATTGTGGTTTTACTGATCATCAGTAGTATGGTTTTTTGCGTAGAGGGAAGAGGCACTTTCTGCTGATTCCTGGGCTTTCTCAAATGTCTCTGTGTGATTTGTGTCTGTGTGAGGAATGCAATATTTGGGTCTTTGTGGAGTGTTCTTTAAATAAATCATTTTTAACTTTTTTCTGTAATTGTTTTCAAGTAGCTGTGTAAAAGAATTGCCAAAAGGCAGACATCTGCTCTTCTGTAGCAAAAGAAACTATCTACCAAAAGAGAATATTTAAATCCTTCTAGCAAGTTTTTGAAAAAACAGTGCCTTTGGGGAATGGGAAGAGTACACTTTTTCAATTGCACTACACTTACATTCCTGGGATTTCTATATTTGTTGCAAGTCTAACAATTTGAGAGTATAGTACAGAGAAGTACAGTGCCACATATTCAAGAACAAGTGATTTATCAGACCATGGTAAATTAACAGATTAATGTTTTTATTAATCCATCCTAAAATTTCTCTAAGCTGCATTGCTCTGAAAAAGCTTTTCTTTTAATATTTTCTGGATAGCACTTAGCTGCTGAGCCATCCCAGATGATGTCTGGATTTTTATGCCGTTAGCTTCATCACATGAGGAAATGTGACAAATACTTTGTCTTTATGTAATTGTCTTAAAAGGATGTTAAAATTCTTCTTCTGTACTTAGATTTTAAGGTTAAAACCTAAAAAGCAAGGTTTTTCATGCCTTCCTCATAGCAAAAAATGTTTCTTATTGTTGCAAACGCAGATCAGCTGATCATGATCAAATTTCCAACCATGTTTTCTTGACATTAACAGTCCAGTACTTTCTCTATATTTAGTCAGTAAATAAGATTTTTTTTCCTAATTTCCATCCATCTAAAAGTCTATGCAATAATTTTAGAAATGAAAACCTTTTTAAAAATGTGTGTGTGTGTTCATATTTGAAAATCCTGGTATATAATACCCACTTATTTAAATCCTTTGGGTACTGTTATCTTAAGAGTCCTTTGTTTACCCCAGTTTTGGAGTGACTGGCAAAGTGTTGAAGAGAAGAGTTTGAATTATTAAAAAAAAAAAAAAAAAAGAAAAATTTGTGCGAATATTTGTCACTCCTGTAATCCTAAATACCTTGAGAGATATGTGAACTCTTAAATTCTGTAGTTTACTTATCTCTGTAGGACACCTAAACTGCAGACTGATAAGCAGACATAAATTTGCCATTTTTAAAGGCCATAATTCAGCATACTAGAAGAAATCGCAAAGATGGCGTAAGCCTATTAGGTCGTCTAGTCCAGTCGTCTGTCCATGTAACTTTACAATAACCTTGGTTAGTGAGACTTAAAAGGCTGAACAGCTATTTTATACCTCATATCAAATGGTCCGCATGTTTTTCTCCATTCAGTTTTTAACCATTCAGCTCCTTCCAGATATATGGAAAGTGAGCCTTGATATTACCAGTACTGTCTCCATCAGTTCTGGTAAAACAAACAAACAGCACCCCCCGCCCCGCCTTATCTAAATTACATATTGGTTTCACGTAAGTATCACCTGTCTGGAAAGTGACTTTTGGCTATGTCAGCTTTTACTGATGTCGTTGTACTGTGAACGACGCAACCTTCTCCACAGTGAAGGCGATTCTAGCCTTCCAGTTCCGTCTGAACGTGAGGAAAAACTTCCCTCCTGTGAGGGTGACAGAGCACTGGCACAGGTCGCCCAGAGAGGTTGTGGAGTCTCCTTCGCTGGAGATATTCAAAACCTGCCTGGACATGATCCTGGGAAATATGCTCTAGAGGACCCTGCTTGAGCAGGGAGGTTGGACTAGCTGATCTCCAGAGGTCCCTTCCAACCTCAACCATTCTCTGATTCTGTGAAAGTCTAGATAGGTAATGTGTATGTACCAATCATTCAGTCTTAATGAATTAGTGTACTTACTTTTAGTAAATAAATAAGATTACATTTTTGACTATCTGCTATTGAACTGTTACTGACAGCTTTAAACTCGGGGTATTATGGATGCAACATTGACTTGCTGTGTAAATTGAAAAGGGTTCCTGATTTTTGCGCTGTGCTGACCTCTGTAGTTTGTCTGTATGATTTCTGTTATTGTGCCATAAAGCTTTTATATTTGTAGAGAGGATACTTTTTTGAATCTTTGCTTTTGGAATAAACTTAAGATAGAAAAGTAAAGCCAAATAATTTCCCTTAACAGCAAAGCATAGAAGAAAATGCCATTTTTAGATGTTCATATGTTGTAAACAGGGATATATTATTTTCTCATGGCTAAAAATGTGTAAATGATGTGCAGCTTAAATTAGATGAAAAATAGCAAGCCCATATCCTTTTTTCTGGGTCTTGATGGCTGAACATCTTTACACAGTTTCACTTATTAAGGTATCTTAGACAAAGCCCTTTATTTGCAAAAGAAGATGGAAGACTGCACACATGCAATTTCTAGAGAAAATATTAAATTGTAGAATTATCTGCATTCTAATAGTTTCCCCACTAGTAGAGCCTCTCAAGGGAAAGATGTTAGGGGCAGCACATCATTCTAAAATGTGTAGCTGCTCTAATTTTAAGATGAGGAAAAAGAGTGAGGACACTGCAGCTCTTCCTACTAATTTGAGTCCTGGGAGCTCCCTTCTGGAAGACTTGTGTTAGGCTGATTTAGCAAATCACTTAAGGGTTTTAATTATAAGCAAATGCATGGTCCAACTGAGGGTCAGTAGGACTACAGGCATATTAAAATACAGCACAGTTAAGCGATTTGGTAGTGAACTGGAGTGTTCAGCATCTGGCAGAACTGAGCTTTTATTGAGGATGCCCTGGCTAAGAGTTATAAAACTTAGAAAATGCTGGTTGACTAGGATCAATAACTGATCTCCTGGGTGGGAAGAAGCATCTTTATTAGGTTCACTGTGGAAATGTGGTTGAACTCTTGTTTCTGGAGTCCCCAACTGTTGTCAGCCAAAAATATTTTTTCTCTCTTAAGTCTGAAAATGAGGAAAACTGAAATTGTTGAAACTCTTATTTCAGATGCAGAGTACAGGTATTTCATCTGCTTTGGAATATGCTCAATGTAGGGTCAGATCTTTAGATAATGCAAGCAGTGGTTAATGCACCTCATTCTCAGCAAGGCCTGCACAAGCCTCTGTGGTATTATACCCCCTCCCCTGCCTCCTGCCCATTTATAGTAGCATGGTGGTACTGGAAGTGGTGGAAAGGCATTATGCTTACAGAAAGAGCAGTGAACACATGCCTTGGAAGTGGCGAGATTCTAGATTAACATGATCTCCTAGATTAACATTAGCTTATCCTGTTGTTAGTGCCTTTCCCAAAACTACTTCTCCACAAAGATTCTTTGTGTAAATCACTCTTACATTAGTTTTGGTGGAATTGTTGGCATGCCTAAACTGCAAGACTGAGCATTAGCTCTATTGGTCTATTTCTTAGAGTCTCTGTGGCATTGTAGTAAGGAAAATCAGGGGTTGATTTTGCATGAGTAGCTCTTCACTGAGAACGCTTTCTTAAATTTCTGATGCATGCATTTTAGTTACATTAGGCTTTATCATAGTTAATTTGGATATTATTAATACAACATTTAATGTATATAAAAGTTTTCAGCATAAATAGATGGTAGATATGAGCTGCTGTTGCTAAAGATGTATGGTAGAGTGTTTGTACAATGGGCGTTGAAGGTATCTAGAAGCAAAAAGTATGACTTGTAAAGTGTTTTATTTGCCTGCAATGAGCTCAAAGGAGCTTCATTGACATTAAGATAGACAACAGGTGTTTCATGTTTTGAAAAGGTAATTTTTGCAGGGTAAAGATCATACCACATAAAAATAATTTCTTCTCTCCTAAAAAGCCTAGAAATAATCCTTGATATAAGTCAAAAAGTCTGTAACACTTCTGGGAGAACAGTCCAGGTGAAAGAAGATTACTGTGTACAGGGCAGGCTATAATAAAAACTGTCAGTTCTGTCAACCCGTTCCCTCTAAGGTCTATAGAGGATTAAAAGGATATTGAACATCATGTAACAGCTGTCTCTGATGTGAAAGGGATCACTATTGTGGTGAACATAAATGTACCGGTTTAAAAAACTCCATAAGGCTAGGTGCGGTTGAACTACAAGTGGTTGGTTTGGCAGGTGAAGTGCTGCTTTCAAGGACTTGTGAGAGTGCAGCCTGAGTTCTAACTAAATAGTATCAAAGTCTTGATGACATGTATTTGTTGCGTCTCTTTTATGCTACTGGAATAATATGTTATAAAATCAAGTTTGGCATAATAAGCAACAAACTGTATTGTGTCTATGGGATTTTGAGGTAAATTAATATGCAGTGTCTAAATGTAATCATTGTTTTGAGAGAAGTTATAATTTAACTTTTAACCGTTTTTGATTTTTTTTTTTGTTTTTATAATCTTCTCTTAAGGATTAAATAGAAATGCTATTGACAGTGTAAAATGTATTCCAACTATACTGAGTTTTTCTAGGACAGTTTAATAAATATCATACTGATTAATGCTTTTGAAAAAGTAGCAACGTCATGCTTAAAATGAAATAGGAAAAGTGAGAAAATGAATGAATATTGCTGTGATGAATATCTAATGTTTTAAAATTCTCTTATTTGAAATGCACAGAGTTCTTTCAGTTCTGAAGTGAATGGGAGGAAATAGTCTACCCAATAAATCTTTTACTCAGGTGGCACAGGTTTTTTTTTTTTTTTGTAAGCATGATGTATGGGAAATGCATATCCATCAGACTGGCATGGATCTCCTGTTTACATTGAGTGTTGGCCCTCAGAACTTCACATACAGACTTTAATAGATGCAGCTCCTGCTATTACCTTAAACACTCATGCGTTTGAGGATGCGTTTGGCCAGTAGTGTGGGTACAAAGATAAAGCTATAAATTAAACTCAAGATAAGTAGGTTATTCTTCTGAAAATGTATCTTATATTTTTGTACATTCTTAAGTTTGGTTTCCTTCCCTCTGTGATTAATTTTAAGTAACCTAATACGCAAAGACCCAACTCCCAATACACTTTCTTTTTGTGCACAAAGCAGCAATCTTTAGGCCAGTTATGTACTAAGACCTGCTGGAAAGAGCTTAAAAAGCTTTTTTCAGAAAGCGGTAGTAACCTCTTCACCAAGCACTTGTTGGGAGCCATCAGACTGTAGAATAGGCATAAGATCTGCGGTACCTAAGTTTAATTCCAGTGCTAATGTGACACATGAAAATAGAAATTCAAGAACTACACATGTTGACTGTTCAGTTTAAACACATCTGGTAACATTCAGAGTATAATGTAATGTTATGTCAACTGTAGTGTTGTACATAGCTGTCATAGGACTGTTTAAAACTTCTTAAGCCTAGCTGGAAGTGTTTGCAGCAAGCAAAGACAGCTGATGGATCCATAGACCATTTAAAAAATGGTTAGAAAGAGGTGTATACAAACATAAGTTTATTTAAAACAAACAAACAAACAAAACACATGGTACTGAAGCAAACGGGGGAAAAAAACAACCCAAGTCTCCTTTTTAAAGCCAATGGATAAATTAATATATTGAATTTTTAAAGCTAACTGAAAGCAATATCTAGCCTCTTGTTTGTGGGAGCTGCCAAAGTTCATGAGGAGGTGCCACCACATAGAGGGCCAGGAATAACTGCCGGGGGAGGAGTGCCTGCAGTGCCTCCAGGCACCCGGGAAGGTCCCGTGAGGGTCTGCGGTAGGGCAGCACCCGACCTGGGAACTGGAGCTGAAAAACCAGCCCCAGATTCCTGCTGAAGGAAAACATACTGGTCTTGCTGGGGCTTGTAGCTGTTCGCTCTGTGCTACCCTAGGACTAGATGCCCACTTGAGGACTGACTGACTGCTTTACCTTGTGTAAACCTAATATGACACCACTAAAGTAAAAAGTTAGAATTAATGCAACATTTGATGTCCCATGGTCCTGGATGCAGCGGAAACAGGTGTGAGTTATTTTCAGTAGCCTCATAAAAAAAAAAAAATATATAAAATGCTGGCAAACTGGAAAGAAACCTGTGTCACTTGGACATGATTTCAAGAGAAAGGAAAACCTGCCAAGAGGCAGAGGCTGGCCGCCTGGGGGCTGGGGAGGCAGCGCTGGCCAGTGGGTCTGGCCCGCGTGTGGGGGACGTGTCAGGCTGCGTGTGCTTGTCGGGAGCCGCGCGCTCAACCCGTCCTGTTTCAAACCGCCGCTCGGGCAGCGGCAAGCGGGCTTTGACACCGCCGGACGTCCTGTCCTGGTACAACGGTGTGCCTTGTGTTCCTCCACCGAGCACTGAGGTAGCAATTAGTGAGACGCTATCGTAATCTTGTTTATAAAGCCAGAGTTGGAGAGCCATGTATAACAAATTTTTTTTTTAAAGCATAGATTTAAAAATGGTGTAAATAAATCACCCTCTCAAAACTGCACGAGAAGAGGCAGTTGGCGCGTGAGGGTGAAGGGTCCGAAGCGGGGCGGCGGGGGAGCTGCGCGGAGGAGGCTGAGAACCGCCCTGCGCTGGTGCCGGCCGGCTCGGGAGCGGGTGACAGCAGTGCGCCTCGCACCATGACTTCAGCCCCTCGGGGGAGCGCGGGGCGCTGCTGCGCGGGGGCGTCGGAGAAAGGGCCGCATCGGCCAGGGGACTGCAGGATAAGCAGGGGGACATGGGAGGAGAAATGTGGAGAGACGTGTTTGGAGAGCTGAAACAGAGGCGGTGAGTAGAAGGGGCGTTGGCTGGAGGCGCAGTTGCGGCATGAGGTGCTCCGTGCTGGAGGAGGCTGAGGGCCTGCAGGGGACCCGCCCTGGGGCAGGGACGCCCCAGAGGGCCTGCCAGGACCCACGTAAGAAGCATAGACGCGCCTGTGGCTATAACCTCCTGCCCTGGCCAGGTCAGCTCTCCGAAGGACCTGGTAGGAGTGAGGGTTGTGTGCAGTGAAAAGAAGCAAAGGGGGGATGGGGCGGTGGTGGGGTGCTGGGCTGATGTTGAACGGGGAAGAAGGGGAGGAAAGGTGTGTGTGTGGTGTGTTTTTTTTTTTTTTTTTTTTAAAGCATCTGTCTAATTGGTTATGTTGTCTTTATTTCCCAATGCTCAAATCAGTAATTAAAGCTTATGTTAATTGGCAATAAATTAAATTAAGTAATTACCTGAGCTGAGACTGTGCTGCCTGTGACAGAAGGAAAGAGTTACTGAAAGATATTCAATACGGAGTACTGAGGATGTTAAAATAAATGTGTTTTAAGTAGTAGTATTGATTTGGGGTTTGGGCTGCATATAACATAGCTACTAATAGAAGTGTAAACCATTCATTTGATTTGCTTGTTCACAAATGCAGTTTGTAAGAAAGCATAACGTGGTTGGAATGACTTGCATTATACATAAAAAGCAATTGTTTTGATTTCTGATACATCAAAAGGATACAAAAGCTTTTCTGATTTGTCATGCACTGATGTACATGATTTGTGCTACAGTATGCTGTAAGCTACCCCACTTTTCTCTTTTTAATTAACTCTTAATTTATGTAGTTCTATCTTGAAACATTGCGGATTGGAGAAATACAATTAAAGTAATGATATACAAGCTATATAAAATGACGTGGGTGAAAGGCAGTAGTCTTTGAGGCTATATTGCAATATAGTAAATGAAAAATTCTGTATCCCAATAAAATGGCAGGAAGACTTGAAGAGCAGGCAGAATGTAATTACCCATGGCAGAGTCACTCAGAGGAGGCTTCTGCCCCTGGCGGGGTGCTCAGAGTGCTACCTCTGAACTGGCTGCAGAGCTCTGGCTGGCTGCGTCCTCACCACTGAGGAAGGATTTAAGAGGAAATCCCAACAATCTACTTTTCTGCTGTTAGCCACTATTTCCACCTGTTTGATCACAGACTGGGACTTGCACGGTCCTGAGTTTGCAGAAGAAACATTGCTTGGCAGGGACAATTTTAGTACAAGAACCTACCGGCAATGGAGCTTCTGGAGGCCTGGCCTGTGGATAGTAGGAAATCAGAAGGTGGACTGCAAAGCAACTTGGTTCAGCTCTCTCCCACGCTACTGACAGAAGTACCTGCTGGCAGGTGTTGGGTCATGCTTTTTATGTTATCAATATTATTCATTAAAATGGAGGAACGCTGAAGAACAATGAAAAGTTGTAAGACAGAAGTGGAGAGGTGAATGAAGGAGGGGGGGAGAAAAAAGGCTGTAGAAAGCAGGAAGACAGCCAAGCAGATGCAAAGGAGAGGGGAGAGTTCCTGCACTCAAGGGGGATTCAGAAGTAGAAATAAAGCAATGAAAAGAGAATTATGCTTGTGTAGAGAGCCAAAGAAGAAAGAGAAAAGATGAATCATCGATGAATTGAATGATTTGGCATCTATCTCCATATGATTCAGTACCTCTTAAGTGTCCGAAAATAACCTTGTCTGTAAGTGCCATTATTCTGCACTAGAGTAGGAGGGCTTTGTGTCTGAAGACTAACTTTAAACTGTGAGCAGTTCTTCCTTTCGATCAAAAGCACCTCCCTTACATCTCCTGCAGCAGCCAGCAGGAATGTCCTGTCTGTCTCTGATTCTGCAGATTATCTCTATTTAAAATTTGTTTCCTCTGGTCATCTTAGTTCACAGATAGAAAAGCCCTTCCATTTCCTATGGGTCTGTAGAAGGCTCAGAGGAGCCTCAGGTGGCCAAAGAGGCAACAGTGATGTGGGAGTCTTCCCATATTTCTTTAGATGTGAAATAGTATTGCCAACTTACATGATACTGAATGTTTTCTTAAGTCCTGTGTCATGTTGTTTTCTGAATGTTGCAGGCACTAAATGCTTACTATTCTTAACATGACCTGCTCCTTTTATTGAAAGGATAAGTTGCAAGATTGCAACTGTTGGTAGTCATATACATACAAACTAAGCTTCCTGTTACCTTCTATGAGCTTCTTTCTTGCAGTCTCTGCACCTCCCTAAGTTTCACGGATGTTTGTTTTTCCTGATAATGTTTTTTTTGTCAAACTAAGCTTCCTGTTACCTTCTATGAGCTTCTTTCTTGCAGTTTCTGCACCTCCCTAAGTTTCACGGATGTTTGTTTTTCCTGATAATGTTTTTTTTTCTTCATGAAGGTGAATTCTGTCTTGCTGTGCCAAAAGGTAGCTAGTAGTTGGCTCAAGTTAAGGTCACACATTCACCACCAATCTGTCTTTGTCAGTTAGACTTCACAGCCTTTCCAGGATGCTGATCTGCAAATTTCCCGCTTCTTTATAATAATCACTGCTGAGGAGAGCTTTTCTTTCTTGCCGCTGTTTCTCTGTCTTAGACTTCTTTTTGGTCCTTTTGTGGCATATTTCCTTCTTCTGATTTTCTAGCTTCAGATAGATGAGGCTCTTTCCCATGCTTCCGATTCCGGCCTTGACACCTTCTAAGAGTGCTAGATAACTTCTGATACTTTGTGTTTGCCATGGTTTCGTCAATAAGCTCTTTGCTAGCTGGTTTGATTGGTGCCCCACTTCAAGTTATACCATTGTCTTTTGACATGTTGTGTTTCATATTTACTTGTACTGGTTAGAGCGACACCAGCTTACCTTGGCAAAAGTTAGGTACTGGCAGTGTGATTGCAGTGGGCCGTCTGCATATCTTAGCACCCTTGTAATGGCGTCTGCATATCTTAGCACCCTTGTAATGGCATCTGCATACTTACCTGGTGCTCTCTCACTGTTTTACAGAAGTCATAGAAAACATTCTTGTTTCTCCAAGACATCAGTCTGTGAGCTGCTCTTTAGTCCTTGGAGACATACACTTATCAGGATGATGAATTAGTGAAAATAACCTCTCCCAGTAAATCTCTGTCAGCAAACACACAGTGCACAGGTGAGAGATGTGTAATGTCTATATTGCAAGCTCACTAATGGCCTTGGTAATGCTCAGCACGTACTTACAGATCCCCCCTGGAAGACAACAGTTTTCAGCTTAGCTATTATTGTGAACCTAGAACCAGAAATATTTTCTGGATCAGATCTGGTTCACATTCCATATACTTAAAGGTTTAGGTTGAGTTCTTGTTCAGGAATTATCATCTCCTGGTTACTGCTTTACATTATGGCCTTAGTATCTCAAAAATGTGCTCTGTAGTTACTGAATTCCACACAGCAGTGCTTTTCAGGATGCTTATGATCAGACAGTATGTTCATCTTCTGTCCAGAGATGACTGTTCCATTCCAGCGAGCACAGCTAGCAGCTTTTCTGTCTGAACATACTCCCCTCTGTGTTTGTCCACAGGTAAGTACCCAGGGTGGCTGCTTCAGCACAGTGCCATTTCTAACCCATGTCTTGTTGCATCATTGTACTGCTCTGTAGGCTTATACTTCTTTAGGACAGTGTCTCATTAAGTTTTCTTTATTCTTTCAGTGCCTGTCAGTCATCATACTCATCCTGTATCATGTCATTACTTACAGTTTTTCAGGGTCTGTAAGGAGTCTTGTTTTCCTCAGAAACAGCTTGATATTCCATTCTTGGCACTTGCTCACAAGGAATCATCATATGAGGTCTTGATCCTGCATTACTTCTTCCTTGGCCTCAACAGTTTTGATGCTTTCAAGTCCCCTAGTTCATTCTATAGGACTGCAGTTCTGGGACTCTTAAGACCCCTAGCTCTGACGCTTAGCCTACACATCTAGATGTTTCTTCCAAGTGAGGTCTAGACTATTGTCTGCTGATTGGCCCTACCTGGCAAAACATACCAGATAATTCTTGACATCACTGTTGGTGATGTGAAAGCCATGCTGAGCAATAATTTAAAAATTACTTTTTTTCAGTGCCCTGGTAAATGGTTTCAGATTTATACTGACCCTCAGATTATCTTGAGTGTTTTGCCCTGCCTCTAGACTGCTACTCCCATTCATTGTCTCCACTGACACTGGAGTTTAGTGTTGCAGCAGTCTTATGGGCCGTGCAGGGGTATGTTTTAAGGTTTTGCCTCTAGGTGCCCAGCACCTCAGAATATGTCCCTGTATTTTCCTAGAACACTATACATGGCTAATAGTGATTGTCCTCTGCTATGTGGAGGATGGTGTTATATACTGCAGTGAAATTCCTGTCTGGCGCAGCTCTGTTGCTCAGCAGAGAATTGTTGTCTTGCCTGTCAACAACTTTTTTTTTGAGTCTCGTGCGTGTTTTCCAGGTTCCTTATCAACAGTCTGTATTTGCCCACTGGCTTCCAGTGAGTTTTATCATACGTTAACGTGGAACGGTGGCATTTCTTTCATTGTTCTGTTTATCACT